>NW_027555958.1:248612086-250103533 GCF_003287225.1 Phascolarctos cinereus | reverse complement strand
TTAGCATAGTGTCTGGCACGTGGTAGGAGTTTAACAAATGTTAACAAAACACTATTGATAGCTTAGTTGTATGCGGGATGAGGATTAGCTGACTGACCTATGCAACCCTATAAATCCCTTTCCTTTGCTTGTTTTATTCTCCTGTATAGGTCTCGAAATGTACATGTCCAGCCTTTGAGATGACCTCAAGAGTTAGAAAAGTTCCAAAGATCCTGGGTCCTTGGACAGTGCTGACTACACTTCAGGAGAAGTCCCTAACGCCTACTCTAGCCCTCTGCCTGTGTGACCATTCCTTATTAGTGTCCTTTGCTAGATCATCAACTGTCTCCTACCCTTTTAGTGTCTAACTTGGGCCCTCTTCTTGAGCTACACTCTTTCTCTTGGTGTGTGTGATTGGTTTCCATCAATTCATTTCTCCTTTGGAGAAGCAGCATGGTATGGCAGTTTGAGGATTAAAATTGTCCAGCCTACAAGAAAAACCACTGAGGCAGAGCTCTGAGCCAATGGGTCTTTATTAAAGGGTCCATGGTCCCCTCTAATGAAATAGATCTTCTTCATGATCTGAGATGCACTCTTCTTCCCAGGGTCTTATTTTTATAAGGCTTGATACCAGATTTGGTACCTGAACAATCTGAAGAGGCAATGCAAAGTACAGGCAGAATCCCATTGGCTGCTAGATCTTGCTTCCCAGGTGAAAAAAAATGGTATGTCAGCAGGCATTCTTGGGTTGGGCAAAGCACGGGGAATCTCCACTGGGTAAACAGTCACCTGTTCATGTTGGACAAGAGAGAATGGTCTGGAGGTACAAAAATAAGATGGGGGACTTTCCATGTCATTAAGTCACCTCTGCCACTTTGGGCTTGGTCACCACAACAAGGAAAAACAAAGGTGGGGGGCCTCTAGTTACCTTCCTGTGATTAAACAAATGAACTTACAATCTGCAGTTCATAGCTCTGGGGCCTAATATGCAGATTTATGATCATTACCCCCTTTGGAATCATAGCAAACTGATCAATATTGGTTGGAATAGAGTAGGGGTCCAAATGAATTATTTCTCACACTGCAGGATGTGCTGGATTTGCAGTCAGAAGACCTTGCTGCCCAAGGCACCAGTTCTGTGATCATAGGAAAGTTGTTTTACCTCTCAGCGCCTCAGCTGCCTCAGCTGTAAAATGGGAATAATAATACTGACATTATTATGTTGCGGGGGGTTTATGAAGAGAGTACTCAGCAAACTATAAAGTAATGTATACGTGTGAATTATCACTTTTGTGCAGATGAATCTCCAATCTCAAGTCATGTAAACAAGCTTTTATTAAGCATCTACTACGTACCAGGCACTGTGCTAAGTACTGGGGATACAAAGACAACCGAAAATCATCCATTGCTCTCAAGAGCTCACGGTCTAATGAGGAAGGCAAGATGTAAACAACTCTATAAATAAGCCTGTATATCATAAACTCAAAATAATCAACAGAGGGAAGGCACTAACATTAAGGGGGACTGGTAAAGTTTTTGGTAAAAGACAAGATTTTTCCCAGCCAGGAGGCTCAGATGAGAAGGGAAAGCATTCCAGGCATGAGGGACAGTCAGTGAAAATGCCCGGAGTAAGGAGATGAGTGTCATGTGCCAGGAACAGATTGAAGAGTATGTGGAAGGTAGTGAGTTATAAGAAGACTGGACGGTTAGAAGGGGACAGGTTATGAGAGACTTTACAAAGCCAAACAGAGTATTTTATATTTTTCCTGAAGGTAATAGAGAGCCACTGGGGTTGATTGAATAGGAGGGTGACATGGCTTGACCTGTAATTTAAGATGATCATTTTGACAGCTGAGTGGAGAATAGAATGGAATAGAGAGAGAAGAGGAAGGGAGACTAATCAAAAGGCATGAAAATAAACCAAATGTGAAGTGATGAAGGCCTGCACCTGGGTGATGGCAGTGTCAGAGGCGAAGAATGATACATGATAGATAGTCTTCCTTTTACTAAAACCCAGGTCTGGCTGTACAACTCACCAACTCAAAAATCCAGTGACTCTGTTGCCTCTAAGATGAATTCTAAATCAACCAAGCATCAAGCATATTTTAAGTACCACAATGTGCCAAGAATCGTGCTATGTGCTGGGGACACTCAAATACATTTGTAATCTCAGTTTGGAAATTCCTTCCCATGTTACAGACCACAAACCATCCATCCAAGCCTACTCATCCATGCCCAGCCATCCTGTGCAACTCTTGTTCACATTCTTCCATAAACTGCCCAAAGGGGGCAGTGTCTACCCAACATAGTGAAGAACTTCCTAACTTTCTCCTGACAGCAGGAGCATAGCAGTAGAAGACTCTGGCCTTCCACAGTTCATCCCTCATCACAAGACCAGACCATCTTTTCCTCCTATCACACAGTTCTTTAATTATGTCTTTTGTGCCTGTCCTTTTTCAAAGATCTTTGAACATTTCACACACCCACCATTTACCTTTCCATTGCCCTTTATAGGGCATTCTTTTTTGTCCTTTGGAGATTGTTGCATTTTAGGTTTTGCTGACACATAGGCACACTGGCCCAATGTTTCTATAACATGGCATGCACAGAGCTTCCCTGGCTGCTTCCATCTGACTGTATATGCTGGCTTAGCTCTCTGGCACTTTGGGGATGGAAATGCCACTGTCTACTTGTGGCCTACTATGTGTGGCTCAGCATTGAAGGACTCTGGTGTTTGGGTATAAGGAAGCAATCCCCTTATTGGCCAGCAAAAAGGAAGAGCCTGTGACTAAGTAGTTCTTTAAAAAGAATGTCTGCAATTGATAAATGGTCGAAGGATATGAGTAGGAGTTTTCAGATGAAGAGATTAAAGCCATCTATTGTTATATGAAAAAATGCTCTAAATCACTATTGATTGTGCAATCAAATGCAAATCAAAACAACTCTGAGGTACCACCTCATACCTATCAGACTGACCAATATGACAATCCAGTGAAATGACAAATGTTGGAGAAGATGTGGGAAAATAAGACACTAATGCATTGTTGGTGGAGTTGTGAAATGATCCAACCATTTTGGAGAGCAATTTGGAGCTATTCCCAAAGGGCTATAAAAATGTTCATACCCTTTGACCCAGCAATAGCACGTCCAGGGCTGTATCCTAAAGAGAGCATACAAACGGGAAAAGGACCCACGTGTACAAAAATATTTATAGCAGCTATTTTTGTGGTAGCAAGGAATTGGAAATTGAGGGGATATCCATCAATATCCATCAATTGGGGAATGGTTGAACAAGTTGTGGTGTATGAATGTAATAGAATACTATTGTACTATAAGAAATGATGAGCAGGCAGACTTCCAAAAAACCTGGAAAGACTTGCATGGACTGATGCTGAGTGAAGTAAGCAGAACCAGGAGAACATTGTATACAGTAACAGCCATGTTGTGCAATGACTAACATTGATAGACTTAGCACTTCTCAGCAATGCAAGGATCTAAGACATCTCCAGAGGTCTCATGATGGAAAATGCTATCCACACCCAAAGAAAGAACTGTGGAGTTTGAATGCAGATTGAAGCATACTATTTGCTATTTTTTTCTTCTGTTTTGTTTTGTTTTCTCTTTCTTATAGTTCCTCCCATTGGTTCTAATTCTTCCTTACAACATCACTAATGTGAGAATATGTATAATAGGAATATATATGTATAGTCTATGTCAGATTGGGTGCTGTCTTGGGGAGAGAGGGGGAGAAAAATTTAAAATGCAAAAGCTTGTGGAAGTGATTGTTGATAAAACAAAATAAATTAATAAAAAAAAAAATAAAAAGAATGGCTGCACCCCTGTCCCTCCTCTTTTTGACCGTTGGGGCATCATAAAAATGTGGGACTTCTTGTGACAAGCGGGGTAGGGGTAGTCCCTTTCCACCTAGCAGCAGGTCTATTGCTTCCCTGTGGCAGCTAGAGTAAAGGGAATCAGCTAAGTGAGTTCATGCCTGGGCCTCTTCTGCTTTGTGTTTCTTTGCCTGTGACAGAACATCAGTCTTGAGATGAACATACTTCCAATATTGGAAGCAACTTTATCCGTTTGTTTTCATGATCCTGGGTCCTGCATTGAGGTTGACTTCAATTCAGTCACTCTTCTAAGTCTATCAATAACTACTTATTAAGCACCTACTATGTGCTAGGCGTTGTGCTAAGTGCTAAGGATACAAAAAAAGGCAAAATATGGTTCCTGCCCTCAAGGAGCTCACAATGGAACTGGGGAAGATAGTAGACTTTCACCTTTCACATGCTCCTTCACTTCACAACCATTTTTCTGAAAAGCAATGTAGGATAAAGGGGGACCTTGAAGTTCTATAGATGAATGGTGCCCTGAGCCACCCTTAAATAGAAGACCTGGGAGAGGTTCTTTGATGTCCACCCCCTACCCTCTGCAATCAGAAGGAGGAAAGGGTTCCAGAGGCAAGGTGGTATTGAGGAAGAGTGAGCTTCAGAGGTGATTCCATCTTTCAGGAAGATGAGTTTCTGCAGAGACTGATGAAGTTCGAGAGAGCAGCCAGGTGGTAATTGATTAGGTGGCTGCCCTGGGCCTTTTCACTGGGGAGTTTATAGAAGACAAGCACTTCAAACCCTGACCTGGCTGGCATAAAGGCATGAATTTGCAGGAGATTATTTGGGTGATGCAGAGCTGAGGTGAAATGTATCATTCAGCATTCCTGCAAACTGTTTTACATTCTGATTTCAAAATCTTAACCTCCTGGTATAATGAGAAGTTGTATGCCACTTTTTCAAGTATTTACATTTCTGGGGCAGCTAGGTGGCACAGGGGAAAGAGCACCGGCCCTGAAGTCAGGAGGACCTGAGTTCAAATCAGGTCTCAGACCAAACACTTGACACTTACTAGCTGTGTGGCCTTGGGCGAGTCACTTAACTGCAATTGCCTAAAAAAGAACAAAACAAAAAATTTACATTTCTTTCAAGGCTCATTGAGTATAATAGTAGTTATTAACACCTGTTTAAGCTTTTATTAATGCCCACGTGTTAAGCATTCCTTTTGTGTGTAGCAAAGTAGTAGTAGTAGTAGTAGTGGTAGTAGTAGTAGTAGTAGTAGTGCTGGTAGTAGTAGTAGTAGTAGTAGTAGTAGCAGCAGCAGCTAGCATTTACTTAGTGCTTTGAAGTTTACAAAGTGCTTTACAAATGCTATCTCATTTAATCCTTTACAACATCTCTAAGTAGGTGATCTTATTATCCTTGTTTTACAGATGAGAAAACTAAGACAGACAGAGGTACCATATTTGATTCATATTGTACAAGGAAAAGCTTTCTAACTTTTGGAAACCCTAGAAATGAGCAAACCTTGAGCTTTAAGTAATTTTTCCCCTGGGGTTCTGAGCTGCGGGTGAGGAGGTAAGAAAGGGAGTTCAAACCTTCTTTTAGATGGTCCAAACTTGAACACAGTCCAGACCACATGTTTGGATCCTGAGCAGATGGAACCTTTACTTGGGAGGGAGAGAGTACAGCACTACAGCCCTCCTTCACCCAGAATACTTGTTAGATTTGTATGAAGAGGATGAGTCCTTGCCTATGTGGGCAGCTTGGGGTCATTAAAAAGAAGCTTTGCAATTTTCTAAAAGCAATCTATTTTATTGTCCTTGTCTTGTTTGATTCTTGGTCCAACTCATTGTTCAGTTGTATTCTCTGTCCCAAATAGACATACTGAGGGGCAGTCAGAGCCACAAGTTGTCCACACATATGCATGTTATAGGCATTCTTCATTTATTTGGTCTTACCTCTGTCAGACCAAATTGTTAGTAATGACAGATACATTCCAGTATGCTCTGCAGTGTTCCAGGGCTTTATGAAATAAGCACAAAATCATCCGCAAACAGGAACATCTGAAGAACCTCTTCATCCACAGGAAGTCCTTCTTCAACTTATACTCTGTACTGGGTCTCTCCTCCCCAGCTCATCAGCAGCCTTTATTTATCTATCGAATTGAAACTTTTGAGGGTGGTCTAACACCATCATTTTATGGAGGCTAAGGGTTAGTGTCTTCTCCAGAGTCACATAGACCACAAGTAGCAGAATCAGGATTTACATCCAGGTTCTCTGACTAGTAATGGACTGTTTTTCTCATTATGCCATGCTGTGTCTTATAGGTACATTATAGATAGAGTTCTTACACACTGGAGTGTCTAGAAAAGGATGACCCTTCTTTAAGGGACCCTTTGGCTAAGAGGATGAAACACTATGTTATAGTTATTGGAGGACTGGTTGAAGGAACTGGCTATATTTAGTCTGAAGAAGAAAAGACTTGGTTAGGAGGGGAACATGACATACTAATATGTTGAGTTAGACTGACTCACTACACTTTATCCAGAAGAATGCAGCCAGTATGGTAAGGGGACCAAACACTCTGCCATAAGAGAAACAGTTAAGGAATTAGTGATGTTCAGCTTTCAGGGAAAAAGACACAGAATTGGATTTGCTGATAATATCTGTCTTCAGATATTTGAAGGTCTACCAGGTGATTCTAATTGCTAGCAGGAGCTCATGAGGGAGTCCAGGGCTCTCTGGCCTCCAAAGCTGACAGCCTCAGGCCTTGACACTGTCGCTATGGTAACCGTGTGCAAGGTGACCTTCCCAGGTGGGCTACCACAGCACTACTTGCAGTCATGCTTTCAACCCCCACTTGGGGTCTTCTCTTTCAAGCCCCAGGGAGAAGGGGCAAAGGGACCTGGGAGTCTCAGTTTATTAACCCCAGCTACTTCTTTGAGTTTCACGTGTGCTTTCAAGACTTTGAGACCTTAAGCTAGCTTGGCTTAGCAAAAAAATACAACAACAAAAACCCCCGCATGTGTTTTTGTTTGGTTGGTTGGTTTGTTTTTGTTTTTATTATCTTTTGTTATCTTTCTCTGTTCAGTCATTAACACAGCAAACAACTCAGGTTTGTTGACCAATAAGTTTCATCATATTTTCAATATTTAGGAAATAGAACAAAACTTCCAAATCCAGCTGCCTCTGAAAAAGCCTAGAAGAGAAAGGGGAACTACAGTAGAAAGGGAATGATCAGTCAGTAAACTGGAACTGGCTTTCCAGCCCCTCCTTCTGTGAATCAGGAAAGAGAAGCCAGTCATTTTGATTCGCTTTCGCAATAGGAAGGGGGCAGGGAAAGAGGGGGGAATGGCCCTTAAGAGAGAAGTGGGGAGCCTGTTTCTGCACCCAACTGCTTCAGTTACTGGCTCCAATTACCTAGGTAACTGTTGATGGTTCTTTCAACATTCTGAAGCTCGCAAGGTTGCAATCCGATCCATTCTGTCTCTAATATTCATTCATTTGTAAGTGTTTACCCTTCACTGCCTAAAAGTATGTTCCCTCTCACCCCTCCCCTCCAGGTTTCTCTGGTGCTCTTACACAGATGAGGATGTCTAGAGATGTCTCTCTGCCATTGGCTCCAGGTCCCACCAATGGTGTTCCCCCAATTGTAAGGGTGGTTCTCTTGCACCACAATTCATATTAACCATTTAAAAGTTGAATTAGCTTCTACAAAGGAATATTTAGTTCAAATATATAATAATAAAAATATACACTACTCATCATATGAGGCATAACTTCTCCCCTCCCTTCACATCACATCACCTAATACTTTTGGGGGGAATTAGGTTCACAGTTTAGCTCAGTTACTATATAAACAGTCCCAAGCTCCAAATCCATGGAGCTCTTCAGAAGACTAGTGAAGCCTAAGAACTCCTTAGAATAATGTTTTTAAAGACATGAAATTTTAAAATAGGATTGACAAAAAAACCCCAATTATATTGAAATATGATTACCAAAATATTAGAAATTCATGGAATCCCAGGTTAAGAACTTGCTGTGCTAAATTAACTTTAAACTTTAGTCCTTTTCATCTTTTTGGTTCATAGAAGATTCCACCTTTTCCTTTCTGTTACCCCAAAGTTCAGTTTACTTTTTAAGTAATAGCCCATAAAAAGGAAAGTCTATTTTGTCAGTATTTTTATAGGTATACTAATTTAGCTTTTTTGTGTTTCTGTTGCAAGTTTGCAAGGTGTTTGTTAAGTCAAATGTTCTGCTCAGCAATATTGTTTTCTTTTTTTTCAGAATGCCTCTTTTACGTCAAAAATCCATTTTTGTTGATTGTTATTCTCAGCTTTGTAGGATATTTTAATGGAGTTGTAATTTGAGCTCCTATGTTTTTTTTGCAATAACCTTTACCAGTCTCTATTTTTTCTGACTAATTAGTAATCCTGCGTCATTCTGGTTGGCGTTCCTTCATAGTTTAAGTTCTTCCTCTTGCATGTTTACAAAATGTATTGCTTATTATTGACATTTTGAAATTTAACTTTCACATGCCACGGTGTCAAGTGTGGATTTGTTTTCTTGTGGCAATCTGTGGAT
The DNA here is from genome assembly GCF_003287225.1 of Phascolarctos cinereus. Taxonomy (NCBI): domain Eukaryota; kingdom Metazoa; phylum Chordata; class Mammalia; order Diprotodontia; family Phascolarctidae; genus Phascolarctos; species Phascolarctos cinereus. The sequence continues at coordinate 250,095,140 of NW_027555958.1, read as the reverse complement.
TTGATTGGTCACTGCTTTCTTTATTCAAAAGTTCTGGACAGTTTTCTACCATTATTTCCTTCACTAGAGTATTCAAGTTTATAGATAGATAGACATAGATATATCTATGCCTAAAAATAGTGATATTTATTTAGGTAATGTGTTATATGTAAATATAATATATGGGTATATGTATTTGTATATACGTTCATATTTACATACATACATATACCCATATATTTACGAGATATAAGGGCAGCTAAGTGGCTCGGTGGATAGAGCTCCAGGCCCAGAGTCAGAAGATGTAAGTTTTAATCTGGCCTCAGACACTTACTAGCTATGTGAATCTGGGCAAGTTGCTTGACCCTGTTGGCCTCAGTTTCCTCATCTGTAAAATGAGCTGAAGAAGGAAATGACAAACCACTCCAGTATTTTTGCCAAGAAAACCCCAAATGGGGACATGAAGAGTTGGACTCAACAACAACATAAATACATATTCATATGTATATAAAGTTCTTCTGGGAAACCTATGATATTTAAGCTATCTTTGTACAACCTGTCTTCAAAGTCAGTTGCTTTGCTTTGTATAGACTTCATCTGTTCTTTTAATGCTACTGCCATTTGCTTTTCTTCTGGTAAATTTTCTTCCAGTTCTGAATTTTTAGGTTTTTTTCTCTGAATCTGTTCTTTTCTTTTTCAAAACCTCTATTTCTTTGGAGAATGGGTCCATCATGGCTTTCAGGTTTTGTATTTGGCTGATTTTTTTCATTCTGTGTTTAGAGCTCTGTTATCAGATTTAATTTCATTCCTAACATCTTCTAGCAATTTTTTTCCTCTTTTGGACCATTTTATAGTTGCTTGTCAATGTCCTTTATCTGTAGAATTCTCTTTTTGACCAAGGAATCTTAGTTCATTTTTGTTCTTGGCGTAATACTTATAGTATTTTGACTTCTCCTTGAATTTTTACTTATTCTTGATTTATGAGCCTTTATGTTGGTTCATTTGCTTGTGAGTTTCTACTTGGGCTTTCTCCCTTGACTCTCTTATTTTCCAGTCACTTTTCTCTGGTTTCCCTTGACACTTTTTGGTTCATCTCCCTTCCATGCTAGATGTCCTCAGATTCCTTCACTTACCTCTGAGGGCCCAGTCGAGGTCCTGGTCCAGAGTAAACTTTCAAAGAGAGAGAGTGCTAGTTACACCTGGATTTCCAATCTCCTTTCCTTTCCTCACTACCATGCACAGTAACTTAAACTGCTCATAATCTTCCAGCTTCTCCCTCTTTCTTTCATATGGCTTGGCAGAATATGTGCCTTCTTCCTTTTTTGTGGTGAGGGGGTTTCAGGTCAAGTCAATATAGGGAAGGGGGGAGACGGACCCTCACAATCAATCCCCAATGCACAAACCTGAGGGATCACTTGCAACAATTGTGTCTGGCACGCAGAGTGGTTTGGAGGGAAAGGATGCTAAGTGGGAGCTCTAAGCATTTTAAGTTCATTTATCCTACCTTCTACTACAACATGTCACAAACTGGTCTCTTTCTATGACTTCTCTACATATATAAAATAAATGCCAAGTAATTTTAGAATAGGGGAGACCCCTAAGAACTGGAGAGATCAGGAAAGGCCTGACTCTAGAAGGTGGAAATTGACCGGAGCCTTAAAAAGAGGCAGGGATTTTAAGAGGCAGCAGTAAGGTCAAGGGGCCTTTCAATTCTGAAGGGAGGGCTGTGCAAAGCCCCAGAGGTACATGTGCAATGTCATGTTCAGGGAATAGCTAGTAGAGATACAGAGTGCAGAAGGGTAATAATGTGAAATCAGTGTGGAAAGATTGTCTGGGATGAGATTATGAAATGCATCAATGCCCAAGAGAGCAATTTACATTTTATACCAGAGGCAACAGTCAGCCTCTAAAGCTTCTTGAGTAGAGACATGACAAAGTCAGATCTATGCCTTAGGACTATAATGTGGCCACTATTTGGAGGACAGGTTAAAGAATGATTGGAGAATGATGGATTGGTCTTGAAGCAGGGAGGCTAATTGCAATAGGACAGGGAAGAAGTGATGAGGAGGAGAACAAAGGCGTGGCCCTGTGAGTAGAGAAAAGAAGGTGGACATAAGATGTGTTGTGGATTTGAAATCAAAAGGACTTGGAGACTGATTGAATACACGGATTACTTTAGGGAGGGTGACAAGTTGAGGATGACCATGAGGTTTGTCTGTTTGTTCAGTCAACTAATTCTTCATGATCTCATTTGGGGTTTTCTTGGCAGAGGTACTAGAGTTGTTTACCATTTCCTTCTCCAGGGTATTTTATAGCTGAAGAAACTGAGGTAAACAGGATTAAATGACTTTTCCAGGGTCTCACTGCTGGTAAGTGTCCTTGGCCAGATTTGAATTCAGATCTTCCTGACTTTAAGCCCAGCACTCTATGCTACCTAGCTGTCCCAAATATGAGGTATATTTCTTTCCAAACCAAGGTGATTGGAAGCATTGTACATCCCTTTAAAAAATAAAACTTTGGAGAAAGGATGTGGTTAGGAGAAAAGATACAATAATTTTTTGTGGACAGGTTGCATTGAGATGCCTATGGAATATGCTGATAGAGGTGTTCAGCAGGTAGTTGGTGATATGGGACTGGAATTCAGGGGAGAGATGCTGGCCCAGTGTGTAGATTTGGGACTTATCTGCAGAGAAAGAATAATTGAACCCATGGGAACTGATAAAATCACCAAGAAAGAGAGTATTAAAGAACAAAGAATGGGCCTTAGGATACATCCATAAAATACAGTGTGAGTGTGTGTGTGTCTGTGTATGTGTGTAGTATAACAGGAGGAACATAGATAATGACCCATCAAAAGAAACTGAGGAGTGGTCAGACAAATAGGAGAAACACCAGGAGAGAGCATTGCCATGAAAACCCAGGGAAAAGAGACTATCCAGGACTAGTGGTTGGTCCCCAGTGTCAAACTGTAGAGGTTTAATTTGCCAAGACATTACCGTGCCATTGAATCCAGTCCAACCATCATTTATTAAGTACCTACTATATGCAAAACACCCTGCTAGGTGGGAGCTGGGGGTGGTTACAAAAACAAAACAAAACAAAATCTCTGCTCTAAAGGTTGACATCTGTGATCCTCTCAAGGAATGGGAAGAATCATCTAAGAAAGAAACTCAGCATGAAAGTTGTAATATTGTCCCTTCATGATGGGGTTTAAGGTATGCCTAGGAAACAATGCAAATGATTCACCTCTGTGACATCTAATGCTTCTGAGAATAATAGTCCTGGAAAATCACTCTCTGAAGCAGAGGACCTATGAAACCACTTGAAAAATAGAGTAGGCAATGCCATTATCACAGAGAACTGGGAAGATTAGGCCTACCCCAAGTGAATTAAAGTGAACTATTAATATGTGCTCCTGTGAGGCCAGGATGCCCTAGATTATCTGTTGGGCATTGGTTCATGTTAAACCTGAATAACACATACTATTATCTTGCCCTTCCCTATTCTCTGTCCCAAGGAAGACAAAGATTCTCTCAATTTGCACAAATGCCACCCAAGCAATTGGTTTTCTATGACTCACAAGGAAAGAGAAGGGGAAAATGAACTAATATATTAGTCTAACCAGATGATCTGATCACCTCTGGGGAGGTACTGAAAGAATGTAAGGAAAAACTCCTAAAGATTAAGTGTAAGGTTAGCTGGAGACTTTTGGATTAAAGCTGGCAATTGACAAGTACTAGTGTTACTGGATATTTGTCAGACAGTAAAGTCACAAAGAAACTCAGAGAGCCCACTGTCCTCTATTCCAACAAGCACCAAGTTGGGTACCACCAGTAAGATTTAGGTAGTTTCCTAGACAAACAATGGGTTCACTGCACACTATAAACTGGGAAAAAGCACCATGCATACAATGTTCCTACCCTATAAGCCCATGCGTTAGGCAGCAGAGTGATTTCCACAGAGAGTATGAAAGTATTCTATGACTCAAAGTCAGCAGGAGGGGGGGAAATGAATCAATTCCAGCCCACAGAGAGAGAGGGAGCCTGGGGAGAATTGGGAGTGGGAGCCATACCTGGGCTGCACCAATCAATAACATAGCTCCAAAGGCTTTGGGGCACTAGAACTCTATAGGATACATCACTACCCTTGTTGCCTATGAGGGAAGTCAACGAACAAGAGGGAGGGAGTACAGAGAAGTCAGGGAATTGGGCGTCATAAAGGATGTATAAAACAATTACAGGTGGACAGCTGACTTCAGAGGTGGGTCCATATGGAGATGATCCAGTCTGTGATCCTGATGAAGGGGAAATCAAGTTTGGGCATATTATTGAAAGATGTAGTTATTGATCTGCAATGGCAGAGGGAATTTTCTCATAGTGAGTTTGTTCCTCTAGCAAATTCACAGACCCATACCAGGCCAAAATCTGGTCTATATAACAATTACAATGCTTAAACGTAAAAGGATTTTTTAAACTATAAATGTCAGTTATTGTAGTGAGTCCTCCCTCTGACCACAGGAACACCTGCCCAGCAGCTTCTTAAGGGCCCCAGTGACTTCCTTGTTCCTTAGGCTGTAGATGATAGGGTTGAGCATGGGTGTGAGCATGGTGTAGAAAGCAGACACTACCTTATCTTGCTTGGAAGAGTGGTACGCCTGGGGTCTTATGTATGTGACCATGGCTGCCCCATAAAAAAGGGTGACCACAGTCATGTGGGAGGAGCAAGTGGCAAATGCCTTCTGTCTCCCCTCAGCTGAATGCATTCGGAGAACTGCCACTAGGATCTGTAAGTAGGAGGCAGAAATGACAGAGAAAGGCAAGAGCAGCATGAGGACACAGCAGACATAGATCATAGATTCATAGAGGGAGGTATCAGCACAAGCCAGCTTGAGGATAGCAGGCACCTCACAGAAGAAGTGATCAATCTTGTTTGACCTACAGTAGGGAAAGTGGAGAGTAAAGACAGCTTGGATTAACCCATCTAGAAGACCAAAGAGCCAAGAAAAGGCCACCATGAGCCAACAGACCCGTTTGTTCATGACCAAAGAGTACCTCAGTGGATTACTGATGGCCACATAGCGGTCATAGGCCATGAAGGCCAGCAGGAAGCACTCATCCCCCAGGAGTGTAAGGAAGAAGAGAATCTGTAGCCCACATCCTGCAAAGGTGATGTAGCCCTTGCCCGATAGGAAGTCCACAGCCATTCGAGGTACAATGGTGGAGATGAGCATAAGGTCCATTAATGAGAGCCAGCTGAGGAAGAAGTACATTGGACTATGGAGCCTTGAATCAATGTTTATGAGAAGGATCATGAGGCCATTACCAGTCAGTGCCACCAGGAACATGGTCATGATGAGGAAGAAGAGGAAGAAGTGGAGAGGAGTTTGAGTGAAGAGGCCCAGAAGGACGAAATGAGTGATGAGGGTCTGGTTGCCACTCCATTCCATGATTCTAGAGCAAGGAGTAGATGAGAGGGAGGGAGAGATCTGGGAGAAGGAGATTTGGGAGATAAATAATGGCTAATAATACTGACATCTTGCATTTATGTAGCCCTTGAAAGTTTGCAAAACACTTTACAAATATTATCTGATTATCTCCTCATAACAACCCTGGGATGTAGGTGCTAATATAATCTTCATTTTTCACACATCTACTAAGTGTGTGAGGCTGGATTTGAATTCAGGTCTTCCTGATTCCAGGTTCTGCATTCTGTGCACTGTACCACTGACCTGCCTTATCATTAATATTATAAATTTATCATATTTATAAATTGTGTGAAGTAAGTTTTAAAACCTGTTCAATGATGTCCATGAAGGTAAAAAAGAGACAAGGAGAAAAAGCATTGCCCCTTTTAAAAAACATTCTGGCAAGAGATTGCCAGGGCCAGGAGAAAATGACTGCCCTTTGCTGTGGGACAACAAAACTGCTTTAGCATCAAGAGATCGTGGTTCTGTTTGGTTTTGGCTTGTCCTCTGCTAGTTTATTGACTTCTTGGATGTGGGACCACTCACCTGCAACCTTGATTCCCCAATTCTTGAGGTCTGGTGGCATAGAGGTACAATTAGAAAGAACACTGAATTTGGAGAAGGAAGATCCATGTTTAAATTTCACCTCAAAAATTTACAAGCTGTGTAACTTCAGCTCTGAGTCTCCTCAGTACATATTTTTTATTAAGGAGAAAGTCGAAGAGAGGATCCCAGATTTTAGAGCTCTTTAAACACTATCTAATACAGTCACAGAAATTTTGGACACAAGTTATTTATGTCCTTCACGTCATGATTTTTACCACTTCTTTCTATTAGTTCTTTTATAATGGCAGGAAAATGACTCAGAGAGCCATTTCACTTAGGAGGACCAAGCGAAAAGAAAACACCCTAATGTTTAGGTGGTATTAGTTTTCTTGTAGGGTATGTGATAGATATCCTCCTGTTTCCCTCCCTCCTTTCCTTCCTTCCTTCCATCTTCCCTCCCTCCTTTTCTCCTTTCCTTCTTTTCTCCTCCTGCCTTCTTCTCTCTTTCTCTTCCTTCTATGCTCCCTGCCTTCCTCTTTTCCTTTCTTCTTTCCTTCCTTCTCTCTCCCTACTTTCCTCCTTTCTACCCTCCCTCCTTTCCTCCCTTTCTTCCTCTTTCCTTCCTTCCTTCCTTCCTTCCTTCCTTCCTTCCTTCCTTCCTTCCTTCCTTCCTTCCTTCCTTCCTTCCTTCCTTCCTTCCTTCCTTCCTTCCTTCTTCCTTCTTTCCTTCTTTCCTCCCTTCCTCCCTTCCAACTTCATGTTGTAAATACTCCAAAACAGCAAGAGAAGCCAATGGGAGCAGTATTGAATTGTGAACATGCTTCAATCATTATGGAAAAGAGTAAGTCAAAGATGTTGCTGTGGGTAGAATAACTTAGGAGACTAAGTTGTCATAACTATCACTTAATCTGTCTGGGTCTCAGTTTCCTTGTTTATGAAAATGGGAGGGTTGGACTGGGTGATCTCAAATGTGCCTCCCAAGTCCATAATTCTATTCTAATCTTGAGAGTATACTGCTGGGCCCATAGGCACTGGGAAACAATGCTGCTCCCTGTACTGTCTGCCCCCTGGCACGTGGTAGGGACTGGTTCAGTGCTGGGGACACTTGCTTCTAATGACAGGGGAGCTAGGTTCCTTGTGCTCACATGTTCCTTGCATCATTAAATCTCATCCTGGGCATCCTGGGGAACAAATTATTTGGTATCTAGTGAGGTCACAGGAGTCAGAATGTGAGGTTGGGCCCCCAGCTATCTTTTCTGCTTTGTATTTATGATCAAGCATCAACCTTGAGGTGAAGTGGCCCAGAATTAGAGGCTACCAGGCGAGTGTTAGAAGTCTGGGGCTCCTGGGTCCATGGAGTGAATTTGACAAGGAGATCTTCTTCATCAGAGACAATGATCATGGACAAGAGGAAGTGACCAAAGCTTCTGGCCTGGCTTGTCAAAAAGCATGGACTTTGTGGAAGACAGTGCTGAATTCTGTTTTAATTCCCTGTGTCAATTTTATGTTTAGCATTTCTTTTTTGTAGGAATAAAATACGTGTCCTATTTCCTGATTTGTAAAATACATTGAATATCTTTTTTATTCCTTTGGGATTACCTAGACAGGAGCCAAAAAACTAAGCTTAAAGTAATTTATCCCCTTGGTGCTGGGATGGGGTTTAACAAGCCAAAGTGTGTGAGAAAAGGAAGCCTGCCCCCGTGACCCCTCTCATTAGAGCCCAGGACTGAACTTTGTTGAACCACATGCCATACTCCTTAGGGAGAGAGAGTGAGCTCAGTGCCCAAGCTGAGAATTGTATTGCATGTGTAGTAACTATGGAAAATAAGTTTAAAAATCTTAGTTTTAACAGAAAAGGCAATATTAACTAAACTCTTTCTACCTTTTTTTCTTTTTGGGAGACATGTTTCTGTAGTGGATAGAGCATTGTCATTGGAGTCAAGAAGACCTGCATTTGTACCCCAACTCAGACACTTGATGCTGTATGATCCTGAGCAAGTCATTCAATCTCTTTAGCCTCAGCATCATCATCTATAAATTTGGGAACATAATAAAACCTCCCTCACAAAGTTGTCTTTGAGGATGAAATGGGATAATGTATTGACCTTAAATAGCGAAGTAAAGGTAAATGTGAGAGAAAGTTATTGTTTATTTCATCCTTACCTTTGAATAGCCTAATTGCTGAGACTATTTGTCTATGGGTTTCTCTGGACAACTAGCAGCACCTAATGATACCACAGGCATAGGAGCAGGGGAAACAAGTAGCTTCCATAGGACTTTCCATGTAATTCCACCCCTGTTAGATGGTGATAAATGTTATTGAAGCAAGGACAGAAGGGAGGAAAGACATAGGAGAGACAGAACGAGAGACAGGAACAAGGAAGGAAAGATACTGTGGTGGAGAACATGAGAAGGTAGAAGAAATTAGTACAGAAATAAACAATATAAAATACACACACATATGTGTATATTTGAGATGTTAGAAAGTGATTAGGGTGTTTTGTTTTTGGATTGGACATATGATTTTACTTGTGTAGGGAACTCTCAGTAGGAGGACTCCTTCTGTCAATGTAGCAGCTCCTGGGAACCTGAAAGATTAAGTTATTTTCCCAGACACAGTCTCACCCAAGAAAACTAATGTTCAGTCTGTCTCTGACACATACTGCCTCCATGATCTTCAGCAAATGACTTATCTCCATTGCTCTAGGCAGCTCTCTAACACTATAATTGGCAGAGAAGGTGATGACCTGCTTTGGTGGAGAGAATTTCCTCATTTAGGAGTTCCCGTGCCAGTAAGATCACATCTAGTTCTTAACCTATGTGTCAGAGCTATCTTCCTGGCTAAGGGACCAGCTCTATTCACTAAACAAGACACCTTCCCTTGGGGCTCAGTGATGAAGGGATGTAGTTGTACCCAGTGAAATCACAGATCTTTCAGAGTATCAAGGGACCAAACTAAACCCTGCCCACTGCTCTAAGGTGCATTCACTCCTCTCCTCAATTTATCCATCTCTTGATGAAATTCATCTATCTGAGAAATAATCTCATGGAGGCTTTCAGTGAATCTATGAAGCTGTATTTGCTGTACCCCAACCACTCCTTTTGGTAACTTGTTGCCCTTTCAGTATCCTCCTGACATCTAGTGCTGATCCTGCTTGCAGAAAATGTCACCATCACCACCACAGTGGCATCCCATCTTCTCAGACAGTCTTTCCTTACTTCTTCTTCCCCTGTGAAAACCATCTTGTGACCAAAGCTGAAACATGGCATTTACGTGCAATAGTACAGATTCAAAAAGAACAGCTTTTCAGATTTGGAAACCAGTGCTCTCCTGAGCTACTGTTTCATTGGAAGGTTGTAGCCTTTATTAAAGTAAATGCGACATACACAGAATAAAAACCTATGTGCCACAGGAGGTGAATTTTCTGGCTTTAGTAGTATGTGCATTGACAAAATGTAATAAAAAAGTGCAATTCATTGGATTTCTGGCAATATGGTAAAGTCAAGACCAGCTCCCCAGTCTCATCCACAAACAGCCCCAGTAACAGACAGCTGACCTTAACATCTGCCTCTCAAGATATTAAAGAAAAAGATATCTAAAAAACCCATAAAAGGAGGAAGTGGCGTGGTATGGGAGGGTGTACATAATTGAAAATAGTAGACCCCTATCCCAAAGAGATCAAAGGAAGAGGAAAAGAACTCATTTGTACAAAAATATGTATGGCTTCTGTTTTTGCTGTGGCAAGGAATTGGAAGCAGTAGAGGTGCCCACCTATCCAGGGAACTGCTAGACCAATTATGTTATATAAATGGAGTGAAATGAAAATGCCACAAAAATGACAGTTTCAGAGGAAACTGGGAAAACCTCTATGAAGTGATGCAGAGGAGCGTCAGCACAGCCAGGAGAACAATTTGTACAATGAAAACAAATATTATAAAGAAAAAACGATTTTGAAAAACTTTGGACCTCTGATCATAGAGGACTGAAGATGAAACAGGTCACTCATCTCCTGCCAAATAGTGCTGGACTTAAAATGTAGAATGAGACCTGTGCTTTCAGATATGGCTAACGTGGGAATTTATTTAACTGAATTATGCATGTTTGTCATGAGGGTTTTTTCTTTTCTATTAATGGTTCAATTTGGAAGCAGTGGAAAGGAGAGAGAATAAATGCTTATAAGTGTAAAAACATATTTGAAAAGAAAGTTAATGAAAAATTCTCCAACTCAATAAAGAAACTACATAATACTTAAACTAAGGTACCAAACTAATACAGGACTGCGAGATGAATCTGTAACAAAAACAATGGAAGAAATGTCCACATATAACAAACACATTAGAGAATTAAAGGGAGATTCTACATTAGCCCTTCACCTTCACCTTGATCAAAATAACAAAAATAAACGCAACATAGAAGACCTAAAGTCATCAGTGGAAGAAGCAAAAAAAAAAAATTAAAAGGAAAAAGGAAATAAATGTATTCAAGTGAAAAAAGAACAATAACAACTGAAGAAAAAACTAGAGTGCTCAAATACTCAAAAAAAAAAAGAGAGACAAAGCAACATAAAGTAATAGACTTGGAGGAAATACCAAGATTACATTAAGAAGTAGAAACATCAAAGTAATTGAAATCCCAGTTATAGAAAGTGAACTTCTTGAAGGCAGAGACTGTCTCTGCCTTCCTTTGTATCCTTAGCACTGAGTATAGTTCCTGGCACATAGCAAGTGCTTAATTAATGCTTGTTGATTGACTGACTGACTGACTGCTTGGTATGAGAATCAGTTAAAGAAGCCAGAGATATTCAGCCTCCTTCTTTACAAAACCAACTTTTATTTGACTCTTCCGTCCCCTCAAGCTAATGACATATGTTTCTCCTTCCCTCAGCAGCCAAATTCCTAGGGAATAAATAGCCTAGATGCCTTGCCTTCACTTACTTCCCATCCCCTTTGGCTCTGGCTCCTGGCCTCATCACACCTGAAACTGCTCTCTCTAACTTTACCACTGATCTCTTAATTGCCAAATCCAGTGGCCTCTTCCCTTCTCCCCAAGCTTTTAGCATTTAACACTGTTGAGCACCACCTTATCCTTGGGTTCCATGATACTGCTCCCTGATGGCTCTCTTCTTACTTGTCGGGAAGTGCCTTCTCAAGATCATTGGCTGGATCATAATCCAGATGACTCCCCCTAAAGCCTGGGGTTTTCTTCTCTCTTGCAAATTCTTCTTCTTAATGAGCTCATCTGCTGTTATGGATCTAACTATCTTTATGCAGGTGATTTCAAAATCTATACCCCAATCCTAGTTTCTCTCCTGAGCTCCAGTCCCACATCATGAAAATTGACTTTGAGACATTTCCAGCTAAATGTCTTATAGGCATCTTGGGCTCAACACGTCCAAAACAGAACTGGTTCTCTTTCTACAATAACCCAAGGCTCTGGCTAACTTCCCAGTTTCTGCTGAGGGCACCAAGATTCTTTCAGTCACCCAAATTTACAACCTCAGAATCATCCTCAACTCTTCATTCCCACTTTCCTTTATCCCATAAGTTGCCAAGTCCAGTCAACCCCAAGTCCACAACTTCTCTCCCTTTCTCTTCACTCACATGACCACCACCCTAACACCTCATCACTTCTCACCTGGACCACTGAAATAGCCTCCTAATTGGCCTCCCAGCCTCCACTGTCTCCCCTCTTTGATCAATCCTCCATGTAGCTCCCAAATTGATATTGCTAAAGCATCGACCAGGCTACCCGCCCCCAAAAAAAGCTCCTGTCACTTTCTAGAGCTAGTTGCCTCCAGGATAAAAGATAAATTCCTGTCTGTTATTTAAAGTCTTTCACAATTAGTTTCCAGCCCACTTGGTAGTCTTACTGAACTTTCCTTTCCTTCATGTACTCTATATTGCAGCCCAAATGATCTACTTAGTATTCTCTCTTCCCAACATTCTGTCTCCTGTTGAAATGCACTCCTTCCTCATCTCCACCTTATAGAACCTCTGGCTTCCATCAAGTGTCAACTAGAGTGCCACATGAGACTTACCCTGACTACCCTAGTTGTGAGCATCATCTCCCTACCCCCCACTCCACAAATTACTTCAGCTTTAGTATTTACTTATCTGTGTACACATCATCTTCCCTGGACATCACGATGTAAACTTCATCAGTGCAGAAATTACTTTGTTTTTGTCTTTCTGTTTCCAGGATCTAACATAGTGCCTGGCACATTGTAGGTGTGATTGCTTGTTGAATGAATGAATGAAAGGACTGACTAAGAAGATCCAAGGAAGCTGTCTTCCATGGCTGCCATATGGAAGAGCAGAACAACCAGGACAAGCAGATTTCAGGTCAATATATGGAAACTTTCCGCAACAATCAGAGATGTAAAAAGGTGCAGTAAGCTGTCTCAGGACAGAGTGTAAACCCTATTACTGGAAGTCTTCAAACTGAGGCCAGATGACCTTGTCAGCAGTGATAAAAGAGATTTTTGTTCAGGTATAACTGACTAGATGAACCTGCCAACTCTGAAATTCTGTTATTCTTCTGCCTCTATCATTGATTTGGCAATTAAGTAAATACTGTGATATTAAACTATTATTTACCTTGTAGAGAGGCAGCCTAGCATAGCAGAGAGGCTAGTCTTTGGATGAGGAAGTCCTGGGTTTAAGTCTTATCTTTAACACTGATTGACTATATGACTCTGGGCAAGTCAGACTCTCAGTGCTCCAGGCAACTCTCTAAAATAATTAAGTTGCAAGACAGTTATTGATTTGCTTTGCTAAAAAGAATTCCCTCACCAGAAGTTCCCTACATGAATGAAGTTACAGATCCCCCAAAAAAAGAAAAGAAGAAAAGATATGCTGTAAAAGAAATAAAATTTCCATGATAACACATTTAACTTTTCATTTATTTAGTGTGTTTGTTTCCTTTTCTAGCTTGTGCCATAAGGTCAGGGATCAGACATTTATATAATCATTCAATGAGTGCGTACTAAGTCCAAATACTGAGCCAGGCACTGTATGACTGAAAAGTGATTCAGGACACATGTGGCCTTGAGGCTGCAGGTTCCGCACCCCTGACCTAGTTAGTAGTCTAGGTGAGAAACAAAAAGGTTCTGAATTAGGATTATGTCTATGGGATTGAAAGAAGGGGCAAAGAAATAAATTAGCATAGCACTCAATTAAATTACTCTTGACTGATTAATCAGTTATACTAATCCTGGACAATATTATTGTGTTCAGTGAATATTTTAAAGCTTATTAATATACTGTTAGTGCCTTATTAAGGCACTATTGGTGTCTGACCATTCTGGAAAGCAATTTGGAACTATCCCCACCAAATAATCAAATTGTGTATGCCTTTTGACCCAACGATACCACTACACTAAGTCTATATTCCAAAGAGATCAAAAACACTTATAGCAGCTCTTTTCATGGTGCTGAAGAATTGGAAACTGAGAGTAGTGCCCAACAAGGGGGAATGGCTGAATAAGTTATGGTATGTGATGTGACGGACTATTATTGTGCTGGAAGACATGATGAAGAGAACAAGGTTTCAGAGAAATTTGGAAAGACTCATATGAACTAATGCAGAATGAAGTGAACAGAACCAGGAAAACAATGTATGCTAAAACAATATTGTAAAAACAAACTGTGAACGACTTAAAAACTGATCAACCACTATTGTGAAGAACTCGTGATGAAATCTGATAGAGAAAGGTGATGGATTCAGAGTGCAAACTGAGACATATTGTTTTGGATTTAGACAATGTGGAATTTGTTTTGCCTAACCATACATAGTCATTACAAGGGAAAAAAACTCCCAAGTACCTTAACTCAGTTGAAATTCAGGGCTCTCCCTGATGAAACACTTTGGGTAATTTCAAAAATGAACTTGGAAATAGGCAGGTAGATGAGAGGAGACATTTTGTAGCAGGTGGACTTTTGGACTTTCTTAAATGTCTCCATGTCAAGAGGTGATTAATGCAATTTCTTCTGCCTACGTGCCAGACTGGCCATGGGCAGCTAGGGATTAGGTCAATAAACACTGAAGCAGGAGGGAATGACATTAGAAATCTGAAAGAACTTGCTTTCTGAGAAGGAAAAAAATGGAGCTTGATGAGGAAAGAGGCAGAAAAGTTGGAGCATTTATCTATAGCTGCCTTAACTGTCTGCCCGGGAGGCTGGAAGAAGGAATGGTCTGTTGGAGGGAAATCAGTGGATGCCCCCAATAGATCTAAGTTTCGAAGAATTTGAAAGATAGGATACATGACCATGGGGAGACAAGAAGTGGAAAGGGTACAATGCAGACTTAGGAGCCCACTCCTACAACATCAGAGAACCATTCCACACTGGGAGTCAAACTACCCCTTCAACTTTCCCTAAAAGAGAAAACTTTTTCTGGTATAATCAGATCAGAACTCTCCAGGGAAGAGAAAAGGGAAGAATTGACCCTGAGTGGACACGGAAGATATTCATGAAGAACATCCATTAGCAAAGGAAAGAAACCGAGGGAGGACACTTACCTACAGACACCCAGGCTGGTGAACCTGGGTTGGACTTTGAACTTAGGAGTGAAGATTTGGTGATTCTGAATATCTTTCTTGTTGCATACCTCTCCCCTCCCCCATTTGCTCTCCTCTCATCCCAATGTCCAAAGAGATTTAAATCAGTCAATAGAAAGGTCTGTGTTGGGCTCTTACCAAAGGAGATGACTAATGGTTTGTCCATTTCCTTAAAGGAAATGGGTCTGAAACTATAGCAGAAGGTGCTGAGATTAACCTGATAAACAAACTTCCCAGCATGTAAGGATGTTGCCTGAATGGCCTGTGAAGTACCAATTTCTCCCCTGGTCTGCAAACCCAGCAGACATTCTGCGGTTTTTTGTTTTGTTTTAATTTTTGAGATAGTTAAAACATGTTTCCATCTAGGGACAGAGGAAGGAACACAACCAGGAGTTATCCAAGGGATCGATGAAATTAACAGAATCCACTGGAGATGTTTAAGCAGAGAAGAAAATGGATTTTATCGATGTAAAGGATAGGGTGGGGGAGAGGGAAATTTTCCCTTCCAAATTCTACCAAGAAATTACAGAAGAAAGAACAGAGTTTGAGGGAGCAAAGGGAATAGCGGACCAACTCCTATGAGCAGGGGAAGTTTGTGGGGAATGGACTAGGGTCAAGAGGGGAGCTCAGACTAAAGATCAGACCAAAAAATGGGCTTCTCACCTGAGGAAAGATAACCTCCCTTGATAGAGCAGAGAACTCAGAATGGGGAGAGGATTTAAATTCTCTCAGCCACCCCTCATCCCACTGTTTTCAAAGCCAACTCTGCCTGAAGATCCTAGGGAAACCACCACCATCACCCCCAGCTTCTAGTAATTAATCCTCTCATGCAGAGGAACCTTTTCAGAAGTTCTCAGTTCATCCTAGTGCCAACAAACAACCTCTTCCCTGAGGGACAGTTGGCTGGGGAATGAGTGTTTCTTTGCAAAGTACTTGGGGAAAAGTTGACCTCACTCCAGCCTCTTGGGCACATGGGAAGGGCAAACAATGAAAAGTTTCTGTCAGTTGATACTGCAAATAGCAATGCCTACCAAAGTGAGTACTCAATGAATGTGTAAGCAATGGTTTCCAAACTTTTTATAACAATGTCCTCCTTTTTCATTTTTAATGTCACCCTAACTTTTCATTAAAAAAACTTTCCTACTTATATTTTATCCAAATGTAATTTAAAATTTGTAACAATTTTTATAATACAAAGAATTCCTACACATGTAATAAAAAATAATGCGTAAAATAACATACATAATTACATCCCTGCATTCATTGTCATAAGATAAGAGATAGGCCACTAGGTGATACAGTAGATAGTGTGTGGGGCTTGAAGGTCTAAGCCATTTAGTATCTGTGTGACCCTGGCAAGTCACTTAGCCCTGTTTGCCTCAGTTCCTCATCTTTAAAATAAGCTGGATCCCAATTGATAAATGGTCAAAGGATACGAACAGGTAGTTTTCAGAGGAAGAGGTTAAAGATATCTATAGTCATATGAAAAAATGCTCTAAATCACAATCGATTAGAGAAGTGCAAATCAAAACAACTCTGAAGTACCACATCACACCTATCAGACTGGCCAACATGACAAAACAGTAAAATTATAAATGTTGGAGAAGACGTGGGAAAACTGGAACCCTAATGCATTGTTGGTGGAGTTGTGAATTGATCCAACCATTCTGGAGAGCAATTTGGAACCATGCCCAAAGGGCTATAAAACTGTGCATATCTTTCAAACCACTTCTCAGTCTGTATCCCAATGAGATAAAAATGGGAAAAGGACCCACATGTAAAAAATATTTATAGCAGCTCTTTTTGTGGTAGCAAAGAATTGGAAATTGAGAGGATGCCCAGTAGTTGGGGAATGGCTGAGTAAGTTGTGGTATATGAATACTGTTGTGCTATAAGAAATGATGAGCAAGCAGACTTCAGAAAAACCTGGAAAGACTTATATGAACTGATGCTGAGTGAAGTGAGCAGAACCAAGAAAACATTGTACAGTAACAGCCACATTGTGCAATAACTGACTTTGATAGACTTAGCTCTTCTCAGCAATGCAAGGGTCTAAGACAATTCCAAAAGACTCATGATGGAAAAAGCTGTCCACATCCAGAGAAAGAATTATGGAATCTGAATGCAGATCAAAGCATACTATTTGTTCTCCTTTTGTTTTGTTGTTTTGTTTTGATTCTTCTTTCTTGTAGTTCTTTCCATTGGTTCTACTTCTTCTTTATATCATGACTAATGTGAAAATATGCTTAATATAAATGTATAAACAGAACCTACATCAGATTACATGCCATCTTGGGGAGTGGGGAAGAGAGAGAAGGGGAAAAAATTTGAAACTCAAAATCTTATGGAAGTGAATGTTGAAAACTAAAAATTATTAAATGAATTGTTTGATAAAATTTTTTAAAAATAAAATAAGCTGGAGAAGTAAACAGCAAACCACTCCAAATGGGGCCACAAAGAGACAGGCACAACTGAAATGACTGAACAACAACAAAGAGATTTAGAGATGGATGGGACCTTCATCCTGCCCCCCTCATTTTAGGTATGAGAAAACAGACTTACAAACCACCCAAGGAGTAAGTAGCAGAGGCAGGATTTCATCTAAGGTTCTATGACTCCAAATCTGTGATTCTTTCTATGACATCCTTCTGCCTGCTGACAGAGGTGAAAATATAATTGCAATGGACAGTTCCCCCAATCTTTAAACCCCATGGGAATGCCCTAGATCCCTAGGAATGGGATGGAGGAAAAGCATAGGGATATTTCCTCACCTGCCATGCAATATCCTTGCCTGACTCCAGGAAACTCCTTCATTCACAGGGGAATGAGAGTCTAGGGACTGGGGCAAATTGATCAAGTAAATAATAATGGGTCTCCTTGTGACACCTGATCTATGAGGTATCTTCATGGTCCCCTTTGGCCCTTAGATGGCAGAGCATGGCTCTATTGCTACCTAATACCTACCATAAGATGGAGATGATAAGATGTGGTGGGAACAGTACCTGTTTTATATATACTGGGCTAATTTCCCTTTAAGGGGTCAGAGAGGCCATTCTTGAGACCCTTTTGATCAATTGTTTGACTTCCTTGACTCCGGAGGCATAAAAGATCCAACCTATGGGTAGTTAATGCTCCAGAAGCTTGGTGGATTTTCCACTGCCCTACAGGGATAACTTTCTTACCTAGAAAGTTAGGGTTTGTTTGCAAGGATATTGTTTAAAAGTAAAGCCCCTTTCATTCTTTGGGCAGAGGCAACAGAAATATTGCTAGAAGCCTTCCATTTGCTGGTGCCCCTGGAGTTTCATCACAGTTAGACACAAGGTGGCACTTCTTGAGAACCCTGAACACAAGGATGAGAGGATAAGAGAAGTTGAGCCAACAACATCCCAAGATGTTTGGAGTAAATAAGAGACAACCCAGGAAGATCCAACCCTTCTGAACCACTAATAATAGCTTAACCTTTGGAGGCCTTTGACCCTGAGAATTGAAAACAATAAAAACCATGTCCTTGGAAATTAGAAAGTTGATTCATTGTGGACCCCTACTCTATTCCAATAAGTATCAATCAATTTGATATGATTCTACAGGAGTAGTGATTATAAGTTCTGTGTATTTGGCCCCAGAGCTGTGAGCTGCAGATTGTAAGTTCACTTGCTTAATCATAGGAAGTTAACTAGAGGCCCTCCACCCTTGTTTTTCCTTGTCGAGGTGACCAAGCCCAGTGTGGTGGAGGTAACTCAGCTACATGGAAAGTCCCCCAATTAATTTTTGTGCCTCCAGACCATTCTCTCTCATCCAACTTGAGCAGGTAACCACCCTATGACTATTTTATGACCACTTAGTGAGTGGTGATGCCCCACGCTTCACTCAATCTGTGACCCCCCTGCTAATATGTCATTTTTACCCCTCAGGAGTAAAGTCCATCAACCCAATGAGGTTTTGTATTTTGCTAGGCCTCTTTTGCATATTTGAGCAAGAATAAACAATGTATTAACCCATACTTTGTATAAGTCACATAGGAATATAGTTTCTAGTAGAAGGGCCCTATAATAGGCCTCAAACTTTAGTGTAATGTTCATTACTTGTTTACCAGCTGTGGAGCTCACTTGCACAACCATAACAATGTTGACAAAGATATGTCCATCCTGTTTTGCTCAAATTCCATGACCAAACCAATCATGGGTGGTGGCATGCTATGGAAAGTCCCATCCCCCATATGTTCTTGGAGCATATATATAGCTCATACCTAACCTAAGGGGAAGCCCATGCATCTTGTGACCACCTAGTCAGCAGAGATATTTCCTGCTTTGCCCAACCTGTGACCCTACTGATATATTGTTTTGCTTATTTTAGCCTATACATCATTTGTCGACCAATGGAATTATTCTCTATATGGCATAGCCACTCAAGAATGTCTAGCTATCTAACCCTATAAAAATTGGGCCCCGGAAAGAGGATGTACCTCAGATTGTGAGGAAGATCTGAGGTCTACTTCATTATAGGGGACCACGGACCCTTTAGTAAAGGGCTATTGGCTCAGAGCTCTGCCTCAGTCTCTCTTATTGTAGGTTGGATAATTTTAATCCTCACAAAAACAAATATTGAATGACAATATTATATAGATGTAAGAGAAAAGCATGAATGCCATGTCCCTCAGAGGAAAAACAGTCACAGAATCTTAGAGTAGTAGAAGGAGTATATTTTGAGGTCCCACCTACTCAAGGTAAAGAAGGCTATATCTATCTTTCAGGATTCTAGGGTGCCCTGAGGGCTGGAAAAGGGAATTTCTTTCCTCTACTGCCACTGGCTTAGGTGTCCATTGGCTGTGTTCCCACCATTGAAAAGGGGCCTGTTATGAGGGCCTCAGTTTCATTTATCCGCAAACATCAATTGCCTTTTACAAAAGGATATTTTCTTCAAAGACATAGCAATGACAAGTATACAAACTTCATCAGTCTCTCCACCATGCATCCTAACACCCTGGAAGGCATGCTTTCTCCAACACCATCTCCTTATCTGGGGATAGCTCACTTCTTATGTTGTGTTGGCCCTACCATGTTCATGTCCAGAAGAGGCATGGCTTCCATAAGCCTACATGTCAGCTACCACTGGGCTTGTAGGTCACTCCCAAAGGCTTCTCTGGGCAGTGCTGATTGTAAAACCTGGCCTGAACTCTGACTCCCAGATCCCTGTGTCTCTCTCTACCTATTTCTCAAAACACCCAAAGTGGACACGATCTCTCAAAGACCTTGAGAGCTGAGCAGTCATCAAATAAAGTGTTGCAGGCTTTACTTTGATTCAGGGGATTTGAGTTTCCCAGGGTTTCTTTGTTTAGTGGGATAGGAAGGCTACTGAGGTCCTCATTGAGGTGCTGGTCTTTCACTAGACCCTATGAGCTAAGTAGTCAATAAACGAAGCCAAAAAGGAATGATACAAAAGAGGAGGTTGCTAAAGCTGCCAGGCCTTCTTGATAGGCTTTGCAGATAATCCAAAAGCCTCTTCTTTGACATATACTTAGCTGATTGAAACTATTACAGAATTTCTCTATGTGGTCCAAAGCCACTCCAAGGCTTCTCCTTAAACATCCTCATGATTCCCCTAGAAGTGGTCCTCCCAGGTTTTCTACATGGAGAAAAGCCATTCCAGATGCTCTGAACTGCCATTCCAGCAGGACCAGACTTCAGAGGGTTTAGGGCTCAGCTCGTATTTGACCAGGACTATACAACACAAATATCTCCCAAAATGGCCATCCACTCTCACTTGAAGACTTCTAAGGAAGGGGAACCTCCTGAAGCAGCTCAATCCATTTTGGTTTCTTTTTTAGGGTAGTCACTGGGGTGAAAAATTCCTCTTAATTTCTATTCAGAGGTCATAGGGCATAATCATTAAGTTGTTTGTACCTCTGGTAGGTATTTAGAGATCTTGGCACTATATTGCCTATAGTTCACTGTTCCAGGACCCTCTCCATAAGATTATCTTCTTACTGTCACCAGATCCATCCAGATGTCATCAGAGAAGGAGATAGTAGTGCACTGGGAGGATTGGGATATTCTGAAAGTTGGATCACTGGTGTCTGGTAACATTGTTTGTGACATCACTAAGAAGTAGGGCTAGAAGAAGGTGGAGGTAGAGTTTACCAGGAAAAGACCTCTACAAGTATAAACAACCTAAGGACTAGTCAGCCAATCAACTTCACAAGATACCCGAGTTTTCAGCAACTTGAGCCATTCCTAATACCTCTGTCCTCAGAATGAGGATGATTCTTTTTTTCCACTTTGTATCTTATATTTCCTCGCACAAAGTATGAACTTGACAAATAGTTGAATGAATGAAATGCAAAGAGACACATGACAACATCTTGGTCCACAGTTCAGTTAGCAGAATGAGAAAAACAGTTGCAACCCCTGTCCCAAAGCCCTTCAATATGGAACAGTCTCCTTGGTGGAGATAAATGAGTTGGCAAGAGGTGAGACAACTTTAGCCTTCACCAGTGTCTGTTGGGGGACTCATCATTCATGTGTTCCTGGCTTCCAGTTTGGAGAGACAAGATGGAAGAGGCCACTTCTAATTGCTAAAGGAAAACACTCTGAAGACACAAGAGAAGCTGACAGATTCTACCATGTTCCTATTCCGAGTTTGCTACTCTAGACTTCAAGGACTTTCCCCTTAGGTGAGATCAAGGACTCTCTCACTTGGTTAAGTTGAGTTATCTCTCTCCCAATGGGACAGCTCCTTCACTCTGTATTGTTTGGTATATATTCTCCTACATATACTTTCACAGATTTCTGTTCTGTAACAATTTGGATAATGAGTTTCTTCACTACTCTCTCTTTGTTCATAGTGGAAATAGTATTAACTTGGAAAAGGGTAAAGCCTTGGATATAGAGCTTGGGGTCCTCCTTCCTCCAAAAATGATGAATGACAAAGCAACCAAAAGTTAGATGGAACAGAATCATACAATCTGGATGAACAATATTTGAGGAAGCAGATAGATATACTTCTAGCTCCACATCGCCTCTCTCTGAGGAGAGCAGAGTGGCCTGTCAACCTTCAGAGTTTGGTCTAAAAGAGAGACAAACCAATTAGGTCGCATATGTGCTGTTTATTCTCTATAAGCCAGAAGAACTGTACATGTACTGACCGGAACTCAATAAAATGAGGTCAAAGAAAGGTTAGTTGAAGAAGATTATATAATCTCCTCCCTTCTGACTCAGGATGCCTGTGTCAACCAAAATTATACTTTCCATAGAACAAGAGTGCCCCCAGGATGTCTGGTTTCTGCCAGCCATAAAGAAAAGGATGTCATAACAAGAAGAGAGTGTCATAACAGGATAATTTCCATAACACAAGATAAGAGAAATGCCATCAAGATAGAGTCTGGGTCAAGGTGCCTTGTCCTTATCAGTAATAAAGAGAAGAATGCTCCCAGTCAGAAAGCATTCCAAAGGGGCTCATGTGGGTCCCACAGTTCCCCCACCCTAATCTCCTGCTTCATCTCCTTGCAGGAATGTACATCTGCCCTGAGAAGGGAGGGGGAGAACTATTTCTTTTCATAAGTGATCTTGAAGAGTAGAGCCATGGGGGCCATGAACACATTCCTCTTTAGCTGACTTCATCCTCTTGGGCATCTTTTCATACTCCTGAGCTGACTTTGTTCTTTTCTCTGATATCATGGTGGTCTTCACAGTGGCTCTGTCTTGAAATAACTTCCTTTTCCTGGTCCACAGTAATGTCCAGCTCTATATACAATGTACTCTTTCCTCAGACATCCTTCTCTCATGGTCTTCACTCAACACCTGCATGATTGTGCCTAAGATGGCTGAGAATTTCCTACAATACTCTCTAAGATGAATTTCTCAGACTAGATCACAGTTTATGGCCCACATCAATGGAAAAGTCAAATTTATGTTTGTCTTAGATTGTAACTTCCCAGGAGCAGGCATTGGATGATCATTTGTCAAGGGTTTTGTAAAAGGATTCATGTATTGAAGAAACAACTGTAACATTTCATGTCTAATGGAGACAAAGGGGACAAATAACTTTTTACTTCTGTAGTAGAAGGAGAGTAAGGGAGTGGAGTAACTCACTGAGAAATAGTTCAGTTCTTGGGCTTTGTGATTTTCTTAACCATCTCCTTATCCATGTATCCTTCAGCTAAGTGGCAGAATGGATAAAGTGCTGGAATTGGATATATCCAGTTCCTATAGGAAGACCTGAGTTCAAATCTTACCTAATTTACTCACTAACTATATGGCCCTGAGTAAATTACTTAACTTCTCCAAGCTTTAGTTTTCTTATCTGAAAAATGAAGAGATTGGACTCATTGACTTCCAAGGTACCTTATATTTCTAAAGCTGTGATCCTAGGACCCTATCCATCTAGCCATTATTCTCCCTAAGTTGCTCTTTTCATGGTTCTTCCCAGTAGGGGAACATATACTCTAAGGCTATACAAAACTTAAAAAAAAAACTTCATGAAGCTGGGAATGTAAGCACATAGTTCAGAAAACTAAGATGTTTATATATCTTTCTTTTCTTCTTCCCTTAACCAAATAACAAAAACTAGGTTAATTAATTATTAAATGGTACCAAAGTTACAGCACGAGTTTTTAAATAATATACATGGAAATGAAACCCAGAAAGCCAAAGCAAGAAGTGAAAAGTCAATAGGGAAATCCATAGGATCACAGATTTAAAGTTAAGAGGGTCCTCAGAGGCCATGTAGACCAACCTCTCCATTTTACAGAAGAGGAAACTGAATCCCAGAGAGGTTCAGTGACTTGTCCAAAGTCACACAAGTGGCAGAGGTTGAATTTGAACTCCAGTTCTTATTATGTCAGACAAAACAAAGGAGTAACAAAACATGAATGCTCCATTATGAGATAGAAATAAGGGAACTAATAGTCAAGGATACCAAGCAGAAACCTGGGAAGACTGGCTCAGAGTGAAGTGAGCAGAACAAGGAGAACAATTTTATGATGACAAATAACTGAATGTCTTGAGAACCTTGATCAGTACAATAAAAATCCACAATACCAGAAGACAAATGATGAAACATGTTACTTACCTCTTGACAGAGAGGTGAAAGATTCAGGGCACAGAATGGGACATATTTTGGGGAACATGGGCAAGGTGGGAATTTATTGTATGTATCTATACATATTTGTTGCAAAGTTTTCCACCATCTCCAATTTGTGGAAAGAGAAGAGGGAAAGGAAAAAAGTGATTAAGTGAAAAAAAAAATTTAAAGACAAAAAGTTGAAAAATTTAGGATCCTTAGACTGTGACTATATGAATCGCTTGGACTGATTTCTTTTCAACCTGATTATTTTGATTATCATCAAGATCAAATTCCTAACAGTAGCACCATCATACAGTAGGGTCCAAGAATCTTAATGAAGGAAATTTAAGTCCTTAAAACCAAGATGGTGTGAGGTGTATAGTTCCATCACTAGATTAAATATCAGGGAGATTGTGTGATTTCATGTAATGAGCGCTAAACATGGGTCAGAAGATCTGAGTTTGAGTATTAGCTGTTCTATTTACTAGCTATGAGACACTGGGCAACTCCTTTAATCTCCTTGAGCTTTAGTTTCATCATCTGGAAGACAGGAAGTCAAATTAGCATATTCTGATGACTTACGTTTTGAAATTTTCTTTTAAAAGATTTCTAAAGTCATAGTAGGGGCAGGTGTCACATTTTATACCACCTGGAATTCTGTAACCCCCTCCAAAAAAAAAACCCAACCAAATTGCTGTCTTGCAAAAAAGAAGAGTTCAGATTAAGGTAAGAAATTACAGAAGAACCATTCTAAATTAAGTCCTTATTGAATACTTAGATCCCTTCCCAGCTTTAGAGTTCCAATTAAAATCTGTGAAATTATGGAGGAGAAAAAATTCACCACTTTTCTCATGATGGGAATACATATTTTCCCACTCTTGTACAAACTTTATATACCATCTTCACTAATAATCCATAAATTAAGGAATAAACCAACTTCAATAAATTCTAGAATATTAGAATAAGGAAAAACTCAGTAACACCCAAAGGAAATAGTCCGGAACAAATAAAAGAACATATTTATTTCACAGAGATTGCACTGTTTAGTGGAAAGTACAGTGTCCTATAAGTTAAGAAATCTAGTAGCCTTAAGGAAATCCCTTCATTTCTCTGTGCCCCAGTTTTCTCATCTATAAAATAAGAAGGATGGCGAGATTATGTATTAAGGCCATTCAAGCTCTGTAAACCCTCTTATGAAGATAATCAATTGTCCACAGTGATGAGTCAGACTGAAAATATAGAAAGAGTGAAGAGTTTAGAGAAGTTTACATAAAATAGACCCAAAATGTGCATTAAAGGTAAACAAGGTCCTAGAAGGAAGAAAAAGACCCTGGGAAGAAGCCAAAATGTAGATGAGCCAATGCCTTCATCATGTTCTTATCCCCATCTTGCTACACTAGAGACTTCAGGGAATTTCTTCTTGGGTGAGATTTCTTTGGCTGAGATGAATTACCTCATTCCCAATGGTGGAGTTCAATCACTCTGCATTGTCTGGTGTGTATACTCTGTCTGATTACTACTTTGCTATTGATTTGGATAAATAAGTTTCTTTGCTACTTATTATGGGTGTTCATTGTGGAAATGGTATTTGGTGGGAAGACAATCAGGCCTTGGCTATAAAGCTTGAGGTCCTCCTTTCCCCATTAAGATGTAGTATTCATAAGTGTAGCTTTAACCTGAAAACCACATCCCCATGACTAATAATATTTATAGAAGCAGATAAATATCACTCTGGCCTGTTACCCCCTCTCTCCAAGGAGAACAGAGTGGCCAAGCTTCTAGGCACAGCTCCTGCTTCCCCTCCTGGTAGGAATTAGAGTCTCTCTTGGAAAAGGGTTAGGGGAGAAAAAGCTAAAGATAGCTGTGTTGCCTCCATTTAAGCCACACAATGACACCTTTAAGCTACATGTACGAGGACAGCTTGTTACACAAAATTTGAGTTCTTTTGGGGCAGAGAAGAGAAGCTCAATTCCTTAACTCAATTATTGCAACGTGAGGAAAGTTTCTTCACTTAAAAAAAAGGGGGGAAGTGTTTCATATATGCATATTCATAAGAATGAAAGATAATGGTATTTACCTCATGTTGACAATCCAGGTGAAGTCCGGGTAAATTTACTGCTTCATAGGCAGAATACTGCAAAAATAATGGGACACTAAATATTAAGTAGAAACTTTCTATGAGGAACTCATGAGGTTGCTAAAAAAAAAAAAAGGTGTAATTTTGTTGCATTGTTAGAACTATCTTACCAGAAACTACCTGATCATCTGGCACTCTGTTAAAAGATCTTCATCATTTTTTGACTGGAATAGAAGGATCTGTTCTCACCCCAAACCCTGCTGTTGATGTGTGGAGCCATGTACTTGTGATGCAGCCCTAAGGAGCCCACAGGCCATATCCTTAGTAGCTTCTGTGTGCAGAATACAGGTATTCAGTGACCCACTGGAAAAAAAAAAGAGGGGTTGGGCAGGGAGGAGGGAGGGAAAGGGGAAGCAAGGAAGGAAGGAAGGAAGGAAGGAAGGAAGGAAGGAAGGAAGGAAGGAAGGAAGGAAGGAAGGAAAGGAAAAACTTCACATTGTAAGTGAAGGAGAGGTTCCTATTAAATACTGGAACTTGCTTCCCATGCTCAGTATCGACTGGTTTCTCTGCTCTGTTCTGATTGCATGCTTTTCAAGCAAAACAGAACTCAACAGTTACGAAAGCTGATTCATCTACTGTCCAGTATTTACATCACCATCCTTCCTATATGTGTGCAATATGATGTAATAAGTGGCTAATGACTTCTTTTCTAAGGTCTTTATAGGGATAGGACGAGTTTGGTAAAGGAGTAATATGGTATAAGTATAAAAATACGAATGTCCAGCCCCAAAATTACATGGGCATGAAGTATATGGTCACCTGAATTTTAAGGCTGATTCTGTCACTTATGTCCTATGTGAGCTTGAGGAAATCACTTAGCCTCTCTAGACCGTCTTTCCTTATTTGTAGACCGAGGGAGCTGTTCTAGGTGACCTCCAAAGTTACTTCCAGCTCTAAATCTATGATCCTACGATTTGTGATCCTATGACCCTGTAACATGTACTTTTAATTGGTTCTAAAATTTTAGCAGTTGAGCTACAACTTGTAGTCTCCTCACCCCAGTTTATTGAATGTTTATTTAATAAACTGAAAGAAATCTCTTTCCTCATCAGAAGTTGTTCATATCTCTCTGTGTATCCAAATTGACAAACTCCTAAGATTAACTGAATACTAAAGCTACAGGTCATGTAATTTTCATAAGGTAATCAATAATAGCATGGAGATTACAAATGATTATTTTACAGTGTTTTTAGCTATGAGAATGATCCACAGCCAGAGTCTCCTCTAGCTATCACTGTAAATACAGATGACCTCTTCCTACTTCTGTAAGCATACTTCCACCATTCTGTTCACTCAAGGTACAGGCTAAAGTCTTTTAGGAGAATTTTCCTCAAGCTCTTTGCAAGGTTGACAATTCTATCATCAAAGAATGAAGGTCCTTCCATCTTCTTTGTCTCTGTTGTCTACAGTTTTTCACAAGCCATAACTCTTAACAGTTTCTCTCTCCAGACTCACCCCTCATAGCATTATCTTTTAACACAAGTTATTCCTCCACCCACACCCACCCCCAGCCACATGCAAACATGGTCATACCCTTCATTTTCCCATCACCCACAAATGTACCATTTCTATGTCCATGAACTCTGAAGTTGCCTCATCTGATCATGATCTGCTGTCATGTTACTGATTTTGCCCTGCTAAGCCTCAGCCTTAGATCACTCCCACTGCCTTAGATGCTATGCCTTTGCTGCCAAATGTAAGCGGAGAAAAATCATAAAAACCATGCTGACTGGGTCCACCACAAATTTATGGAGGATCCTCACTGCTGCTAGGCAATCCTTTTATGCCTCCCTAATCAATCCACTGTCCCATTCACCACAGTGGTTCTTCCAAACATTTTCATCCCTCCTCAAATCTCTTACAGCTTTCCCTCCTCCCATCCTCTCAAACAAGAATTTTTTTGCTTTATATAGTAATGAAAAAGTTGAGGCCATTTGCTGACATTTATCTCTTCTCCCTTTTTCTTCATCTCAAATCACCCACTTGCCTTCTGCCACTGTCTCCTCATTCATCCTTGTCTGATACAATGAGGTGGCTTTTCTCCTTGCCAAGACCACCTGTCTAGCCGCACAAGAGATCCTGTTCCATACTGTCTCCTCCAGCAGATTGTCCCCCACTCCACCGTCCCCTCTCTCACTTATCTTTAGTCTCTCCATGAGTTTTGGCTGCTTCTTTACTGTCCATGTACATGCCCATGTCTCCTCCACCCTCAGTTGATCCATCTATCCCTATTTTCTCATATCTTCCCTGCCTAGTGTGACTAAATGCTTTGCCTCTGTTGACTATCTCCAGTTTATGATAATATGTATAAAACTTACTTATACACTGTCGCTTGCATGTTGTCTCCCATCTTTTGCCTTTCCTTTTATGTCCAGGGCTTATCCCAGTACCTGGCATGTAGTAGGCAATTAAAAATGTTGCTCACTGACTAAACGACTCAAAGTCCTCCTAGGTTTGAGTGATTCTGTGTCAAGTGATTTGGGTAAAGGTGGTGCGATAATGACTAGGTTGGTTCTCAGTGGACCTCTTAGAATGTTTGCTTCCGAGAAACTTGGATGCACATTAAATACCTGAATGGGTATCTCAGGAGGTGACCGGGACAGTAAATTTCCAGTACTAGCACAGTTTCCTGCTCCCTGTGATGGACTAGAACATTGGTTAGGGACAGCAGTTGTCCTAGGAGGAAGTGGGTACATGAGCTGTTCCCTGGAAGATTATGGAGAACTCTTGCAGAGGGATCAATGAGGGTGCAAGAGTTTCCTGTGGGTAGCACCACAGATACAGTGGATCCCAGTGTGGGCAGGGGAGTGTCAGCATAGCCAGGAAATCTTGGGTGGTGCCTAGGGAGTGAGATTCAACATAATCATTAAAAGCAAGATCTGTCAACCTAATTCTAGCCCCTAGTTCACCCTCACATAAACTCCCTAAGTCCTGCCTGGGTCTCTCATGGCTTAAGACCATGTCAAGCTGGAGGGATCTCCTTGTCTGGATCTTCTGTCCATGGAATGAAGAATCATTTCACATATTATAGTTTAGTTTAAAAATAAAAAAAAAGGAAGGTTGTTTCTCATCAAGACTGTGACCCATTGTTGTTGTTTGTAAATTTTATTTTTTCAAAAAGACTAGATATCCCCATCTCACCCAGGCTGTGGAAGGGCAAGGGTTACTCATAGGCCTGGGCCTGGTCTTTTGAGCAGGGTGGTCTTGACCTGTTCTGTTTCCAGCCTGGGAGCCCCTCTGCCCCTGGAGGCTCCTTGTGTTAATGATGACTTCAGTGAGGACACCTGATCAGCCCAGCCCACTGCAGCTCAGAACTCCTGAGCTCAAGACATCCACCAACCCCAGTGATCCCCATAGTAGGGATTGCAAGTGTGCTCCACCATGTCTGGCAGCTGAAACCCGTTGTGATGGCTTTTGAGAAAGCCCAAATCTCTGGTCCTGCCTAATGATCCTCTGGAGCTGGGTACAACAGGGAGGAATAGTTTTCAACACTGACCCTCATTTCCCTCAGACAGGGGAGCTTATGGAAATAGAGGGACAGACCTAGAGCTGATGCCTCTAACTTCAGTAAATATAAAATGAGACATTTTCCCCTAAAGCAGGCCAGGCAAATCTCCATAACCCAAGATGCTAGGTAGGGTTTCTAGAGCATGAGGATGCTCTTCTCTCTACCCCACATGAAAAACGGGTGCAACAACCCTGGAACTCTGCCCCCCCATCCCACCCCACAACACACATATTACCTACTTCTTCCTGTTTTTTCTACCTTCATTTGTATGAACTGGTGCAGAATTAAATGGGCAGAATCAGGAGCACAACTATAAAATAACAATTGTAAAGACAAACAACTTGTAAGAACTCTGATCATTGAATACAATGCCCAGCCATGGTTCCAGAGTCTCAAAGAAGTTATTCATCTTTTGACAGAAAGGTAACCGACTCAAGATACAGAATGAGACATACATTTTTGGACATGGCCACTGTGGGAATTTGTTTTGCTTGACTATTTAGAGTTTAACATGGATTTTCTTTCTTTCTTTTTTTATTGTATGGATAGGGAAGAGAAAATAAATGTTTGACAACTGAAAAAATAAAAATAAATTAATAGGTATAAGTATATCCTCCCCAAATCACAGAAGAGAATAGATGGTAGGCCAGAAGTAATTACAGACAATCAAGACAGCTTTCAAAGGTTCATAGTGAATATATTTGAAAGGTAACATATTTAGCTTTCAGGCAAAGTGGGCCAAACCAGGCAGTGTTACATGTGTGACCTTGTCTGGGATAAAATTGATCCCTTTGCATCTGTGGGGACCTTTGGAGAGATATTCTCCCTGGGACTTTTGATTTTAGTTATCCTAGACTTCAAGATCCTAGAGAAATTTGGTAAAAAAATAGAATTTAGGCTATAATTGTATGGTCAATTGTTTTTTCCCCTGGTCTGTGTTCCCTTATCAGTCAGTTCCTTCGGTAGACTTTTGCAAAGTTTTGATTTGTTGAGTATATGAGTAGTTAAATAATGATACATTTTGTATTATTGAATTCTATTTAAGTATTGATTATTGCTATGTTCTGTACTACTGAATCCTGATATCAAGTTTGATATGAGAAATTTGAATTACTGTTTCTAGTAGAAATGTCCTCACTATTCTTTTTACATTTAAACAGACCTAGACTGCTTGCCTTTTGTGAAAGCAAGATGCCCTACAGCTTCTTAGAGTGAGAATAACTGTGCCTAGCTTCCAGGAGTAGCTGCCATACTTTTACTACTTGTCTAATTGTGAACCTACTTGTCTTTTTGTCCTTTGGGGTGAGTTTTCAATTCCATTTGGTTTACCTTTGCAGTGGTAAGGAGGCATTTTGGAATAAGGACCCTGGAGAAATTCCGTGGATCTCTGTGGGGATGCCCTATGTTTGTGGGGACCCCAGAGCAGAGGTATCAAACTCTCTGCCAGAGGGGTCACTCGTGGCCACAAGAGTGCAGCCCAACCAGATTAAAATGTAATTGGGAAATGTTTAACAACTTGAATCAAAATAAAATGTGACATAGATACCATTAATTTGTGGTTTTCTGAGTCAGTATGTGGCTAGCATTTCTATTGGAGTTTGACACCAGAGCCCTAGAGAATAGGCGTGTTTCCTGGGTAGAAAGGAACACATTTTTATCCAGACCCCAGTTGTATGGCATTATGCATCCAGGGAGTCGGTGGAAGAGTTTCCACTCAGGACAAATTTTCTCATCTGAAAGAAAGGGGTAACACCTTGTTGCCCCCACACCCTACACATCTGTGGGAAAAGCTCCATGTACTTTGGAAAGCTCAGTATGGACCTTCAGCCATAAGAAGCTACCTTCCTTTCCCTTTCTCTACTCTTCCTTTTGCTTGTATGTTGAGAAAGTACCTAAAGGCTAAGGCTAAGGAAGCAGAAATATTCGGAAAATGTTGAAATGTTCCTTGTATTGTTGAATCTGTGAAACTTTGTATTTGGGGATAATTGTGACTTCCATTAGTATATGGGCATAAGACACTGGCTGTTTTGAGGATTGACTGTATGGCACTGAGGAAGCAAGGGAAAGGACTTTGAATTTGGGACAAGGACTGTTTTCCAAAATGTACCTCTGACCCTTCTCCAGGGTTGGCCAGTTTCAGTCAGGAGGAAGTGGGTGACAGTAGCCTAACACAGAGGCATCCTGCTTCTCTGGGGTTCCTTCCCCCACTCCTCCCCGCGCCCCAGCCTCTTTCGTTACCACGTGGGTGGGGTGTGGCTTCCTTCCATTGGCTGCTTGACCAGCACAGGCTGCATCTTTAGAAACTGCCAGCCTGGGACAGTTAGCCTGTTCTTTTTTGCTGTATCCTGAGGGTGGAGATCACACACAGTGTAGACGCCCTGAACTGGACTGGGAGGGGTGACAGCTATCTTCCCTCTAAGCTGCCACTCTAACTCAGGCTCTGAGAAATGAGCCTACAGAAATCTCTGTTCCGTTTCGTTTATTCTTTTCCAATTCAGGTGCAGGCAGTAATCCCCACTGGACCAAGGAGTCCTAGCCTAGGGGAACTTGGAGGCAGGATTTCAGATGGGATATTGCTGCCATCCAGCCCAGCAGGTGAAGCCCCAGAAGCCTGGATGACCGGGACTGCAGCCTGAGGGGCTTTTAGACTTGGAACTTGGGGCTGTAGTCTATAGGAACTGAGCTGAGCTATGAACCCAATTCCTTCTCTGTAGAGGGGAGATTAAGCCCACATGTTGGAAGAATATGTTTGTGTGTTTGTTAATATACCTTGAAAGTAAATATTCCTTTGTAAAACCTAATCATCTGTTTGTGGCTAAGTGGAATTGGGGTCCAGGGGAATCCTATCCTCTTCAATTATGAAAACAACCTAGGAGGAGGCTGGAGCCACTGCAAGAGAACTTAGACACCCCCAAATCCCTTTAAGTTTACCAGAGAATCCTAAGGGGTGGAGTAAAATGTAATCTAACTGATCTTTAGGCAATGTAGGCTAGAGGAGTCAGTGTTACCTATCATATACTTTAAATGAAAAGCATTATGGATATTTGCTATGTCATGAGCAATTGTCTTCTGATCTATGTTTACAGAAATGCTCATTTTATTTGATGTTAAATCCAGAGTAAAAATAAATAAATAAATCCTTCTCTTTCTCCAAGCCCTAGTTTAGATGCCACTTCTTCCCTGATCTTCTCCCTCCCTTACAATGATTCCTCCCTCACACCCACCCCAGTCTCTCTTGACTTTCTATTGTGAGAACCAAATGAAACCAGAAGGCACTATGCAATAATAATATGAAATAAATATAAAAATATGTGATATAATATAAAAATAACAATGATTGTTACACAGGGGACTGAAAGGTATTATTGAGAAGGAGAAAATAAGAAGGACATGTGGGGATTCTGCAACAGCATGAGGAGAGGAATTCAAGCAGTAGCCACCAAGAGAGAGAAAGCACAGGCCTGAGGTGGGACTCACTGGGGGAAAGTCTGGAGGAGAGAGAATTCAGAAAAGACTGGCAAGTTAGGGGGGATCACTGCTGTCTAAGAGGTCGAGAGGTTGTGACCTCTCAAAGACTGAAGTACACGAGGTCATCTGGAATGAATTCACTCAAGAATTCTTTAAGTAAAGGTGGCAAAGATTTATTGTTACGCTTTTCAGTGGGCAAGGATTCTTAAGGATCCTGCAATCTTAGAGTGGTACAGTTAAAGTTTATATAGGATAAAATACAATAAAACATGTGCCAAATATGCGAACTAGGTGATTCATGGTGGGATTAGGGAGTGGTTAAGGAGTGGTCAGTTCTTAAAAGAACATGCACTTCTTGTACCTACTGCGCAGGTGTTTTACCCAGAGTTCACTAGGAAAAGCCCACGGGGGGGCCACATGGAGGTGTGGTTTTAGGCCTGCTGCATCACTAAGTTTACTAAAGTTCAGGGTAACTGAGAGTTGTCCAGTCTGCCACCAATGTCTTGTCTGACAGGATAGATGTAGGGAGTATACATATAAGTCTAGAATACAGATAATGAGGAGCCCAGGATGTAGATAATGAGGTAGGGCAGTAGCATAGATAGTCCAGTGGCTAAGAACGTCTTTATGACCCAGTGCAAAGCCAGTTCAAACTAATAATTGAATAGTGCTACAGGTGCTGTTTAGAACTGCACCAGGGAAAGAGATAAGGGTCTTGCTGGGGCCCACTCATGAGTAATTGCTAAGCACAGTGTCCTTGGGATGGGAAGAAATTGTCAGAGACAGTGTTTCTGAGGCTAGGGAGAAATTGGGGTCCAAGTATAAGCACCCAAACACAAGCACCCAAGCACCCCATCAGGACCACAACCATCAAGAAGGAAGCTGACTTCACTATGTCCCAGGAAGTTCGTTATTGGGCCAACCTCATCATCCTCCAGTTCCCACCAGCTTTGGTCCTCTACCTTATCTTTACCCTCTGCCCTTCTGACTGAAGGGTGGCGCCATGTGCTCCAAAACCTCCATTTAAGGAGGAACTCAGCTCAGAACATTTTCTCACCTGGGTGCACCACTCTGGGATTTTGCCACCATGCCACCATGTCCAGTACCTTCTCTCCCCATCCCTTTTGCTTCCCACCTGACTTTTCAGTTTCTTTTTGCATGTTGCCTACCCCCATTAGATTGTAAGATCCTTGAGGGAAGGGACTGTCTTTTTTTCATATTTGTTTCCCCAGGGCTTAGCATAGTGTCTGGCACATGGTAGGAACTTAACAAATGTTTATTAAGTATTGATACCTTAGTTGTATGTGGGATGAGGATTAGCTGGCCGATCTATGCAACCCTATAAATCCCTTTCCTTTGCTTGTTTTATTCTCCTGTAGCACTATTCAATTTTTGAGAAAACTCTAGCCCAAGAACCTCTGCCCTAGAGGGAAGAACCAGGAAGAATGGGTGGAAGTGGCAGAGAGGCAGACGGAGACCGGACATAAAGACAAACTTCCTCCCAATGGCAGGTATCTAAAAGTGAAAGGTTTTAGCTGAGGAGGTAGTAGCTGCCCTCTCCCTTACAGGTGTTCAAGCAGTCTTGATGACTTCTTGTTGGGTATGTGCTAGACAGGATTCTTCTTTGAGCATGAGATGTAGTGATTCTAATATTCTGAAAGTGAGGAGGAGGAAGGGGCAAAGATAATAGCAAGATTCTGAAAATAATAGATGAAGCAAATGATGGGGCCACTAATGGAAATGGGAAAGTAAAGTGGAGGGAGGGGTAGGCTTAGTAGAAAATTGAATTAACTGTTTTTGGACACGTGGACATAAAGGTGAAGGTGTCCTGGAGGTAGTAAGAAATGAGAACCTAAAGAGGCCAAGATGGGGAAGGGAAGAGAGTTCAGCTAATGCTGGAGTCATAGCCTACTAAAGAGGGTTAGAGGATCATGGTGAGGAGGAAGAATGGGGTTTGGAAGTGCATGGTAGAGGGTAAGGTAGAATGGAAACAGATGATAATCAGACAAAATAATTTCACAGTTCATGAACATGGTGGTGGACTTGTGGATAATGGCAAGATCTCTCTGTAGCTGGGGTGGGTGGAGGAGCAGGACGTGGGACATAAATAAGTTGAAGAGCTGGGAAGTTAAGTTGTTTGAAGGAGCCAGGCACTGGCTCAAATTGAGGAAGGAAGGAGAAGAGTATCCAGGAAGTCAGTAGATAATAGCTACCAGAATTTCTATATGTTTTTTAAGCTTTTGAGTTTTTAATTTTTCTCCCGCCCTCCCCAAGATGGCACCCAATCTAATATAGGCTATACATATACATTCCTATTAAACATATTTTCACATTAGTGTTGTTGTAAGTAGCAGTTAGAACCAACCACAAAGAGCCACCAGAAAGAGGAAACAAAATACAACAGAAGAAAAAAAAAAGCAAATAGTATGGTTCAATCTGCATTCAAACTCCATAGTTCTTTCTTTGGATGTGGATAGCATTTTCCCATCATAAGGCCTTTGGAGATGTCTTTAATCCTTCCATTGCTCAGATTAGTCATTGTGCAACATGGCTGTTACTGTGTACAATGTTCTGGTTCTGTTCACTTCATACAAGACCATACAAGTCTTCACAGGTTTCAGAATTTCTATATCTATCTCTCTGCATCACTGTCAGCCAGACATCTCAAACTCAATTGTCCAGAATGAAACTCATCATCTCCCCTCTGAAAGCCTCCCCTCTCCAAACTTCTCTAATTGTGTTGAGGGCACTGCCATCCTTCCAAGTCACCAAGATTGTAATCTCAAAATCATCTTTGACTCTGCCCTCTCTCTCACCTCCCCACTCACATTGAAACAGTTGCCAAATCTTTCTAACTTTACCTCTAAAACATTTCTCCATCACCCTTGTTCAAGCTTTCATCAGCTCTGGCTGGATTATTGCAATATTTACCCAAATGGACTCCCTATTTCCAATCTTTCCTACAACCTATTCTCCATTCAGCTGCCAAACTAATATTATTAAAACACAGGTCTGGATATGCAACTCAACAACTCAAAAACCCAGTGACTCAGCTGCCTCTAAGATCAACTCCAAATCAACCAAGCAACAAGCATATTTTCAGTACCACAGTGTGCCAAGAACCTTGCTATGTGCTGGGGACACTCAAATGCATTTGTAATCTCAGTTTGGAAATTCCTTCCCATGTTACAGATCACAAACCATCCATTCATCCATGTCTAACCATCCATGCCTACCCATGCTGGGCAACTCTTGTTCACATCTTTCGATGAACTGCCAAAGTGGAGCAGTGTCTCCCCAACATGGTAGAGAACTTCCTAACTTTCCCCTGACACCAGTATAGCAGCAGAGGACTCTGGCTATCCACAGTTGATCCCTCCTTATGAGACCAGAACATCTTTTCCTCCTATCACACAGTTCCTTGATTATGTTCTTTGTGCCTGTCCTTTCTCAAACTTTGCACGCACCCACCATTTACCTTTCCATTGCCCTTTATAGGGCATTCACTTTTAGTCCTTTTGGAGACTGTTACATTCCAGGTTTTGCTGACACATAGGGACACTGGGTCCAATGTTTCTATAACATGGCATGCACAGAGCTGCCCTGGCTGCTTCTGTCTGACTGTATATGCTGGCTTAGCTGTCTGACACTTTGGGGATGGCAACGCCACTGGCTATTTATGGCCTGCTGTGTATGGCTGAGCACTGAAGGACTCTGGTGTTTGGGTATAATGAAGCAAACCCCTCATTGGCCATCAAAAAGGAAGAGCCTGTGACTAGGTGGTTCTTTAAAAAGAATGGCTGTACCCCTGTCCCTCCTCTTTTTGACTCTCAGGGGGCATCGTGAAAGTCTGGGACTTCCTGTGAGAGGTGGAATAGGGGTAGTCCCTCTCCACCCAGCAGTAGGTCTATTGCTTCCCTGTGGCAGCTAGAATAGAGGGAATCAGCTAAGTGAGGTTATGCCTGGGCCTCTTCTGCCTTGTGTTTCTTTGCCTGATCATTGGTAACAGAACATTCATTTTGAGATGAATATACTTCCAGTGTTGGAAGCAACCTTATAAGTTGGTTTTCATGATCCTGGGTCCTGCCTTGATGCTGACTTCAATTCAGTTACTCTTCTAAGTCAGTCAATAAACACTTATTAAGCACTTACTATGTGCTAGGCATTGTGCTAAGTGCTAAGGATACAAAAAAAGGCAAAATATGGTCCCTGCCCTCAAGGAGCTCACAATGCAACTGGGGAAGATAATAAGACTTTCACCTTCCACATGCTCCTTCACTTCACAACCATTTTTCTGAAAAGCAAGGGAGGATGAAGGGAGACCTTGTAGTTCTACAGATGAATGGTGCCCTGAGCCACCCTTAAATAGAAGACCTGGGAGAGGTTCTTTGATGTCCACCCCCTACCCTCTGCAATCAGAAGGAGGAAAGAGTTCCAGGGGCAAGGTGGCACTGAGGAAGAGTGAGCTTCAGAGGTGATTCCATCTTTCAGGAAGATGAGTTTCTTCAGAGACTGATGAAGTCCAAGACAGCAGCCAGGTGGTAATTGATTAGGTGGCTGCCCTGGGCCTTTTCCCTGGGGAGTTTGTAGAAGCATTTCAAGCCCTGACCTGGCTGGTAGCCAGGTGTGAATTTGCAGGAGATCATTTGGGAGCTACAGAGCTGAGGTGAAATGTAACATTTAGCATTCATGAAAACTGTTTTTCATTCTGATTTTAAAATCTTAACCTCCTTTTATATGCCACTTGTTTCAATTATTCACATTTCTTTCAAAGCTCATTGAGTTTAACAGTACTTATTGTCACCTGTTTAAGCTTTTATCAATGCCCAAGTATTAAGCATTCCTTTTGTGTGTAGCAAATCAGTGGTAGTAGTAATAGTAGTATTAGTAGCAGTAGTAGCTAGCACATTTATGTAGTACTTTAAAGTTTACAAAGTGATTTACAAATATCTCATTTTATCCTTACAATAACCCTTGGAAGTGGGTGATATTGTGATCTCCAATTCACAGATGAGAAAACTAAGGCAGACAGAGGTATTATATTTGATTCATATTGTACATTATACATATAATGTACATATTGTACATTAGAAGCTTTGTCATTTGTGGAAACCCTAGACAGAGCAAAACTTGAGGTTTTAAGTAATTTTTCCCCTGGGGTTCTGAGCTGGGGGTGAGGAGGTAAGAAAGGGAGTTTGAATCTCCTTTTAGAAGGTCCAGACTTGAACACAGTCCAGACCACATGTTTGGATCCTGAGAAGATGGGCCCTTACTTGTGAGGGAGAGAGCACAGCGCTACAGCCCTCCTTCACCCAGTATACTTGTTAGATTTGTATGAAAAGAATGAATCCTTGCCTACGTGGGCAGCTTAAGATTATTAAAGAAACTTTGCAATGTTCTATAAAGCAATCTAGTCTGTTGTCCTTTTCTTGTTTAATTCTTGGTCCAACTCATTGTTCAGTTGTATTCTCTGTCCCAAATAGACATACAGAGGGACAGTCAAAGCCACAAGTACTCCACACATATCCATGTTATAATCTGGACAATAGACATTCTTCATCTATTTGGTGTTACCTTTGTGAGACCAAATTGTTTTGAGTAATGACAGATACATTCCAGTATGCTCTGCAATATTTCAGGGCTTTATGAAATAAGCATAAAATCATCCACAAAGAGGAACATCTGAAGAACCTCTTCATCCACAGGAAATCCTTCCTCAACTTATACTCTGTACTGGGTCTCCACTCCCCAGCTCATCAGCAACCCTTATTTATCTATTGAATTGAAATTTTTGAATCTGAGCTAACATCATCATTTTATGGAGGCTAAGGGTTAACTGTCTTCTCCAAGGTCACATAGACCATAAGTAGCAGAATCAGGGTTTACATCCAGGTTCTCTGACTAGTAATGCACTGTTTTTGTCATTACGCCGTGCTGTATCTTCTGGGTACATTATAGATAGAGTTCTTACACATTGGAGTGTTTAGAGAAGGATGACCCTTTGGCTATGGGAATCAAACACCGTGTTATAGTTATTGGAGGACTGGTTGAAGGAACTGGTTATATTTAGCCTGAAGAAGAAAAGACTTGGTTAGAAGAAGAACATGATATACTAATTTATTGAATTAGACTGACTCCCTATGGTTTCTCCAGAAGAATGTAGCCAGTATGGTAAGGGGACCAGACATTCTGCCATAGGAGAATCAGTTGAAGGAACCAGTGATGTTCAGCTTTCAGAAAAAAAGACACAGAACTGGATTTGCTGATAATATCTGTCTTCAAATATTTGAAGGTCTATCAGGTGATTCTAATTGCTAGCGGAGCTCATGAGGGAGTCCAGGGCTCTCTGGCCTTCAAAGCTGACAGCCTCAGGCATTGACACTGTCACTATGGTAACCGTGTGCAAGGTGACCTTCCCAGGTGGGCTACCACAGCACCACTTTCAGTCATCCTTTAACCTCCCACCTCGGGTCTTTTCTTTCAAAGCCCCAGGGAGAAGGGGCAAAGGGACCCTGGGAGTCTCAGTTTGACACTTTTCTTGCCTTTTTTTCCCTCGGAGTTGTCCCTCTATTTATCCCAGCTACTTCTTTGAATTTCATGTGTGCCTTGCAAGACTTGGGGGAGTTAACATCAACACTCTCCCAAGCTCTGTGACATTTGGCTATGTAGGCTCAGAAAACAATATCTGCTGTGTGTTTGTTTGCTTGTTTGTTTTGTTTTTTATTTTTGTTTTTATTCTCTTTTGTTATCTTTCTCTGTTCACTCATTAACACAGCAAACGGCTCAGGTTTCTTGACCAGTAAGTTTCACTATATTTTCAATGGCTTAGAAGTAAAAACATTTAGGAAACAACAAAACTTCCAAATCCAGCAGTCTCTCAAAAAGCCTAGAACTACTACTGTACTGGAAAGGGAATGGTCAGTCAGTAAATGGGAAATGGCTCTCCAGCAACTTCTTCTGTGGATCAGGAAAGAGAAGCCAGTCATTTTGATTTACTTTTGCAGGGGAAAGGAGGCAGAGAAGGAGGTGGGAATGGCCATTGAGAGAGACATAGGGAGCCTGTTTCTGCACTCAACTGCTTCAGTTACTAGCTCCAGTTACCTAGGTAACTGTTGACACATCTTTCAACATTTAAAAAAAAAGTTTTTAGTATTTTATTTTTCCCCATTTACATGTAAAAACAATTTTCAACATTCATTTTTAAAACTTTGAGTTCCAAATTCTCTCCCTTCCTCCCTCCCCATTGAAAAGGTAAGCCATTTGATATAGGTTATACATGAGTAGACATGCAAAACACTTCCATAATAGTCATATTGTCAAAGAAAACAGACCAAAAAAAAAACCTCAACAAAAATAAGGTTAGAAAAAAAAGAGTATGTTTCAATCTATATACAAAGGATATCATTTCTTTGTCTGGGGATGGCTAGCATTTTTCAGTCCTTCAGAACTGTCTTGGATCGTTGTATTGCTGAGAATAGCTAAGTCATTCACAGCTGATCATCCTACCATATTGCTGTGACTTTGTACACAGTACATTTCACTTTGCATCAGCTCATATAAGTCTTTCAGGTTTCTCTGAGAGCATCCTGCTCATCATTTCCTTTTCCCTATTCCAACAGGCACTAAGTTGGGTACCACCAATAAGAAGATATAGGTACTTTCCTTGACAAACAATGGATTCACTTCACATTATAAGCTGGGAAGAAGCCCTATCTATACAATGTTCCTACCCTATAAGCCCCATGCATTAGACAGCAGAGTGATTTCCATGGAGAGGATGAAAGTATTCTATGACTCAAAGTCAACAGGAGGGGGAAATAAACAATTCCAGCCCATGGAGAGAGAGTGAGCCTGGGAAGAATTGGAAGTGGGAACTATACCTGGGCTGCACCAATCAATAAGATAGCTCCAAAGGCTTTGGGGCACTGGAATCCTATAGGATACATCACCACCCTTGTTGTCTATAAGGGAAGTCAGTGAATAGGAGGCAGTGAGTACAGAGAAGTTGGGGAATGGGGCTCATAAAGGATGTATCAAACAATTACAGGTGGACTGCTGACTTCAGAAGTGGGTCTATATGGAGATGATCCAGTCTGTGATCCTGATGAAGGGGAAATCAAGTTTGGGCATATTATTGAAAGATATAGTTATGGATCTGCCACAGCAGAGGGAATTTTCTCATAGTGAGTTTGTTCCTCTAGCAAATTCACAGACCCATACCAGGGCAAAATCTGGTCTATGTGACAATTACAACGCTCTAATGTAAAAGGATTTTCAAATCTATAAATGGCTGTATAAATGTTAGTTATTGTAGTGAGTCCTCCCTCTGACCACAGGAACACCTGCCCAGCAGCTTCTTAAGGGCCCCAGTGACTTCCTTGTTCCTTAGGCTATAGATGATAGGGTTGAGCATGGGTGTGAGCGTGGTGTAGAAAGCAGACACTACCTTATCTTGCTTAGAGGAGTGGTATGCCTGGGGTCTCATATATGTAACCATGGCTGCCCCATAAAAAAGGGTGACCACAGTCATGTGGGAGGAGCAAGTGGCAAATGCCTTTTGTCTCCCCTCAGCTGAATGCATTTTGAGAATTGTCACCAGAATCCTTAAGTAGGAGGCAGAGATAATAGAGAAAGGCAAGAGCAGCATGAGGACACAGCAGACATAGATCATGGATTCATAGAGGGAAGTATCAGCACAAGCCAACTTGAGGATAGCAGGCAAATCACAGAAGAAGTGATCAATCTTGTTTGAGCCACAGTAGGGAAAGAGAAGAGTAAAGACAGCTTGGATTAACCCATCTAGAAGACCAAAGAGCCAAGAAAAGGCCACCATGAGCCAACAGACCCGTTTGTTCATGACCAAAGAGTACCTCAGTAGATTACTGATGGCCACATAGCGGTCATAGGCCATGAAAGCCAGCAGGAAGCACTCATCCCCCAGGAGTGTGAGGAAGAAGAGAATTTGTAGCCCACACCCTGTAAAGGTGATGTAGCCCTTGCCCGATAGGAAGTCCACAGCCATTCGAGGTACAATGGTGGAGATGAGCATAAGGTCCATTAATGAGAGCCAGCTGAGGAAGAAGTACATCGGACTATGGAGCCTTGAATCAATGTTGATGAGAAGGATCATGAGGCCATTACCAGTCAGTGCCACCAGGAACATGGTCATGATGATGGAGAAAAGGAAGAAGTGGAGAGGAGTTTGAGTGAAGAGGCCCAGAAGGACGAAGTGAGTGATGAGGGTCTGGTTTCCACTCCATTCCATGATTCTAGAGCAAGGAACAGATGAGAGGGAGGAAGAGATCCGGGAGAATGAGATTTGGGAGGTGTAAAATTGCATACTGCATGAGGAAAACACTTTATACATAATAGGTAATAGCTTGCATTTATGTAGCTCTTGAAGGTTTGCAAAGCACTTTACAAATATCTTAGTAGCCTCATAACAACTCTGGGAAGTAGGTGCTATTATAATCGTCATTTTTCACACATTTAATAAGGTTCTGAGGCTGCATTTGAATTCAGGTCTTCTGGATTCCAAGTTCAGAACTCTGTACACTGTACCATTGACCTGCTTTATTATTATTATCACAAATTGATCATATTTATGTAGCGTTTTAGGCTTACAAACCAGTTTCTTTGCAACAACTGTGTCACGTAAGTTTTAAAACCTGTTGAATTATGTCCATAAAGGTTGAAAAGAGAGAAGGAGGAAAAGCAATGCCCCTTTAAAAAAATTCTAGTAAGAGATTGCCAGGGCAGGAAAAAATGATTGCCCTTTGCTGTGGGGCAAGCAAACTGCTTTAGCATCAAGAGATGGTGGTTCTGTTTGGTTTTGGTTTGTCCTCTGCTAGTTTATTGACTTCTTGGATTTGGGACCACTCACCTATAACCTTGATTACCCAATTCTTGAGGTCTGGTGGCAGAGAGGTACAGTTAGAAAGAAACCTAAATGTGGAGAAGGAAGATCCATATTTAAATTTCATCTCAAAAATTTATGAGCTGTGTAACTTTAGCTCTGAGTTTTCTCACCTGTAATAGGGACCTATGGTGTAATAACACACCATATACTATATGTTCCAGAGAATAAAGCACTTTAGAACTCAATTTCTCAAACAGGAAACATTATATATATATATATATATATATATATATATATATATATATATATATATATGTATATGTATGAACTAGTATGGCCCTGGCACTCTTTAAAGTACTGTGTATGTATGCCTCATTTCCTAAAAAAGGGAAAAAAACTTATTATATTACCATGAAAAACCAATTACTTTCACCATGCATGGGCAAAACATGGGAAGTTTTAAGTCCATCCTCAGTAAACAGTCTAAATCTTATACATTGCCTAATATTTGTGATTCATCAATAAGAGCTGAAGACCTATTGATTAGAAAGATGGAAGGAAGGAAGGAGGGAAGAAAGAAAGAAAAAGAAAGAAGGAAAGAAAGAAAGAAAGAAGGAAAGAAAGAAAGAAAGAAAGAAAGAAAGAAAGAAAGAAAGAAAGAAAGGAAGGGAAGGAAGGAAGGGAAGGAAGGAAGGAAGGAAGGAAGGAAGGAAGGAAGGAAGGAAGGAAGGAAGAAAGAAAGAAAGAAAGAAAGAAAGAAAGAAAGAAAGAAAGAAAGAAAGAAAGAAAGAAAGAAAGGAAAGGAAAGGAGAGGGTTGGACTAGGTGGTCTCAAATATGCCTCACAAGTCCATAATTCTATTCTAATCTTGAGAATGTGCTGCTGGGCCCATAGAGGCTGGATGCAATGCTCCTCTCCATACTGTCTGCCCTTTGGCATGTTCTAGGGACTGGGTCAGTGCTGGGGACACTTGCTTCTAATGAGAGGGGAGCTGGGTTCCTTGTTCTCACATCTTCCTTGGATCATTAAATCTCATGCTGGGCATCCTGGGGGACAAATTATTTAGTATTTAGGGAGGTCACAGGAGTCAGAATTTGAGCTTGGGCCTCCAGTTATCTTCTCTGCTTTGTGTTTATGATCAAGCATCAACCTTGAGGTGAACAGGTCCAGACTTAGAGGCTACCAGATGAGTGTTAGAAGTCTGGGGTTCCTGAGTCCATGGAGTGAATTTGACAAGGAGATTTTCTTCATCGGAGACAATGATCATGGACAAGAGGAAGTGACCAAAGCTTCTGGCCTGGCTTGTCAAAAAGCATGGACTTTGTGGGAGACAGTGCTGAATTCTATTTTAAGTCACTGTGTCAATTTTATGTTTAGAATTTCTTTTTTTTTTTGTAGGAACAAAATACATGTCCTATTCCTGATTCATAAAGTACATTGACAATCTTTTATATTCTTTTGGGATTACCTAGACAGGAGCCAAAAAACTAAGCTTAAAGTAATTTATCCTCTGGGTGGTGGGGTGGGCTTTAACAAGCCAAAGTGTGTGAGAAAAGGAAACTTACCCCTGTGACCCCTCTCATTAGAGCCCAGGAGTGAACTTTGTTGAATCACATGCCATACTCCTTAGGGAGAGAGAACCGGCTCAGTGCGCAAGCTGAGAATTGTATTGCATATGTAGTAAGTATTGAAAATAAGTTTAAAAATCATAGTTTTAAGAGAAAAAGCAATACTAATTAAACCCTTTACCCTTTTTTTTGGAGAGAAGGTTTTGTAGTGGATAGAGCATTGTTATTGGAGACAATATCAGACACATAATGCTGTATGATCCTGAGCAAGTTATTCAATCTGTTTAGCTTCAGTGTCGTCATCTATAAATTGGGGAAAATAATAAAACCTACTCACAAAGT
This sequence comes from Phascolarctos cinereus, assembly GCF_003287225.1. Classification (NCBI taxonomy): domain Eukaryota; kingdom Metazoa; phylum Chordata; class Mammalia; order Diprotodontia; family Phascolarctidae; genus Phascolarctos; species Phascolarctos cinereus. Next base: position 250,050,651 of record NW_027555958.1, on the reverse strand, counting down.
TGTCTTTGAGGATGAAATAAGATACTGTATTGACCTTAAATAGCAAAGTAAAGGCAAATGTGAGATAAAGTTACTATTTATTTCATCCTTACCTTTGAATAGCTTAATTGCTGAGACTATGTGTCTATGGAGGTCTGTGGACAGCTTGCAGCAACTAATGATACCACAGGCATAGGAACAGGGGAAAATAAGTAATTTCCATAGAACTTTCCATGTAATTCCACCCCTGTTAGGTAGAAGCAAGGTTAATGGACCAAGAGCAGAAGGGAGGAAAGACATAGGAGGAGAGACCGAATGAGAGACAGGAACAAGGAAGGAAAGATACTCTGGTGGAGAACACCAAAAGGTAGAAGAAATTAGTACAGAAGTAAACAATATAAAATACACACACATACACAAATGTATATATTTGAGATGTTAGAAAGTGATTAGGACCTTCTGTTTTTGGACTGGACATATGATTTTAGTTGTGTAGGGAACTCTCAGGAGGAGGACTCCTTCTGCCAGTGTACCAGCACCTGGGGACCTGAGAGGTTAAGTTATTTTCCCAGACACAGTCTCACCCAAGAAAACTAATGTTCAATCTGTCTCTGGCACATACTACCTCCATGACCTTCAGCAAATGACTTATCTCCATTGCTCTAAGCAGCTCTCTAACACTATAGTTGGTAGAGAAGGTGATGAACTGTATTAGTGGGGAGAATTCCCTCATTTAGGGAATCTCATCTAGTCCTTAACCTATATGTGTCAGAGGTAGAACTTGAACCTAGATCTTCCTGGCTAGGGGACTAGCTCTATTCACTAAGCAAGACACCTTCTCTTGGGGCTCAGAAAAAAATACAGGGAAATGTTCTCTGGAGCCAAAATTTCCCTCCTTCCCCTTCACTTGAGAAACATTAAGCTAGTAGGCTGGAAGGTGCTGTGAGGAAGAGAGAGAGAGAGAGAGATGCCAATTATTAGAAATGGAGTGATGAGTAACCACAGCAAAGGATGAGATGTGGAGGGGCTGTGAACTGTAGTGACAGAAGGGTGTACTCGTACCCTGTGACATCATAGATCTTTCAGAATATCAAAGGACTAAAGTTTTCCTGTCCACTGCTCCAAGAGCCATTCACCCCTCTCATCAGTTTATCCACCTTTTGATGAAATTCAGCTGTTTGGGATATAATCTCAGAGAAGCTTCCAGTGAATCTATGAAGCTGTATTTCCTACATCCCAACCACTCCTTCTGGTAACTTGGTCCCTTTTCAGTATCCTCCTGCTATCTAGTGCTCTGACCCTGCTTCCAGAAAATGTCACCGCTACCACCAAAGTGGCATCCCATCTTCTCAGACAGTGCCCCAGCTTCTCAGCTTTTCCTTATTTCCTCTTCCACTATCAAAACCATCTTGTGACCAAAGCAGAAATATGGCATTTATATGCAATAGTCTAACTTCAAGAAGGAGAGCTCCTTGCATTTGAAAGTGTGTGCTCCCCTGAACTGCTGTTTCATTGGAAGATTTCAGCTTTTATTGAAATAAATGTGACATATACAGAATAAACATCTATGTGTCACAGATGGTGGGTTTTCTGTCTTTAGTAGTATTGCATTGACAAAATGATATCAAAAAGTGCAGCTCATTGGGATTTCTGGCAATAATGTGAAGTCAGGAACCAGCTCCCCAATTCTACCCAACAGCAGCCTCAGTAATAGACAGCTGACCTTAAAGATTTACTTTACCCCACAAAACTTCTCATAACACTTCTTTCTTTGCTCCTTCTCTGTAAAAGATACTGTCCCCCTGTACCCTCAGCTACTGCTATCTCTATTACCCGATGGGGAAAGGACCTCATCTTAAATCCAAAGTTATCTGCCTTTCAAGAAATTAGAGAAAAGCATGTCTAAAAACCCCACAGAAGGTGGAAGGGGGAAGGAGTGTGGTGTGGGAGGCAGTGCGTGATTGAAAACGGTAGGCCTCTATCCCAAAGAGACCAAAGGAAGAGGGAAGAACCCATTTAGTACAAAAATATGTATGGCCACTCTTTTTGTTGTGGCAAAGTATTGGAAGCAATAGAGGTACCCACGTATCCAGGGAATTACTAGAACAATTATGTTATATAAATGGAGTGAAATGAAAATGCCACAAAAATGACAGTTTCAGAGGAAACTGGGAAAACCTCTATGAAGTGATGCAGAGGAGAATGAGCAGAGGTAGGACAATTTGTACAATGAAATGAACATTATAAAGAAAAAACGATTTTGAAAAACTTTGGATCTCTGATCAGTGCAATGATAGAGGAATGAAGATGAAACAGGTCTCTCATCTCCTGCCAGGGAGATGACAGACTTCAAATGTAGAATGTAGACTTGCAGTTTTGGATGTGGCCAAAAGTGGGAATTTGTTTAACTGCATTATGCATATTTGTCATGAGGGTTTTTCTTTTCCATTAATTGTTCACTTGGGAGCAGTGGAAGGGAAAGAGAATAAATGCTTATAAATGCAAATCAAGTTTTGAAAAGTAAGTTAATGAAAGTTCTCCAAATCAATAAATTAATTATGCAACATTTAAACTAAGGGACAAAACTAATACAGGACTGAGATCAATCTGCAACAGAAGCAATGAAAGAAATGCCCAAAGATAAGAAACTCATTAGAGAATTAAAGGAAAATTCTACACTAGCCTTTCCCCCTCACCTGGACCAAAAAATAAATGCAACATAGAAGACTTAAAGTCATCAATGAAAGAAGCAAAATAAAAAAAGCCAAACAAAAAAACAAATAAATGTATTCAAGAAAAAAGAACAACTGAAGAAAAAAACAGAATGCTAGAAAAAAAAAAAGAGAAAGCAGAATAAAGTTACGGACTTAGAAAAAAAAACGCCTAGAAGTAGAAATACCAAGGTAATTGAAATCCCAGTATAGAAAGTGAACTTCTTGAATGTAGGGACTATCTCTGTCTTTCTTTGTATCCTTAGTATTAAGTATAGTTCTTGGCAAGTAGCAAGTGCTTAATAAATGATTGTTTGACTGATTGGGTGACTGACTGACTACTTTTTATGAGAATCTCTTAAAGAACTAGGGATATTTAGCCTCTTTCCTTACCAAAACAATTTTTATTTGACTCTTCTATCCCCTCAAGCTAATGACTTATATTTCTCCTTCCTCAGCAGCTAAATTCCTAATTAAAAAATAGCCTACATATGTTGCCTTCACTTACTTCCCATCCTTTGGCCTGGCTTCTGGCCTCATCACAGCTGAAACTGCTTTCTCCAATTTACCGCTGATCTCTTAATTGCCAAATCCAGTGACTTCTCTTCTCCCAAGCTTTTAGCATTTAACACTGTTGAGCACCACCTTAACTTGGGTTCCACGATACTGCTCCCTGCTGGCTCTCTTCTTGTCTGGAAAACCATCTCAAGACTATTGGCTGGATCATAATTCAGGTGACTCACCCTAAAGCCTGGGGTTTTCTTCTCTCTTGCAAATTCTTTCTCTTAGTGAGCCCATCTGCTCTTATAGATCTAACTATCTTTATGCAGGTGTTTCCAAAATCTATATGTGCAACCCTAGTTTCTCTCCTGAGCTCCAGTCCCACATCATGAAAATTGACTTTGGGACATTTTCAGCTAAGTGTCTCCTAAGCATCTTGGGCTCAAATGTCGAAAACACACTTGGTCATCTTTCTACAATAACCCAAGGCTCTGGCTAACTTCCCAGTTTCTGCTGAGGGCACCAAGATTCTTTCAGTCACCCAGGTTTACAACCTCAGAATCATCCTCAAGTCTTCATTTCCACTTTCCTTTATCCAATAAGTTGCCAAGTCTAGTCAACCCCAAGTCCACAACATGTCTCCCCTTCTTTTCACTCACATGATCACCACTCTAATACCTCATCACTTCTCACCTGGACCACTGAAATAGCCTACTAATTGGCTCTCTTTGATGAATCCTCCATGTAGCTACCAAATTGATGTTGCTAAATCATTGACCAAGCTACCCTACCCACCTCAACCCCCCCCCCCCAAAAAGCTCCTGTAGCTCTCTAGAGCCAGTTGCCTCCAGGAGAAAGAAGAAATTCCTGTTTGTTGTTTAAAGTCTTTCACAATTAGTTTCCAGCCCACCTTGTTAGTCTTACTGTACTTTCCTTTCCTTCATGTACTCTATATTGCAGCCCAAATGTTCTACTTACTATTCTCTCTTCCCAACATTCTGTCTGCTGTTGAAATGCACTCCTTCCTCATTTCCACCTTATAGAACCTCTGGCTTCCATCAAGTGTCAACTAGAGTGCCACATGAGACTTACCCCTGACCACCCTAGTTGTGAGTATCATCTCCTTACACCCCATCCCACAAATTACTTCAGCCGTAGTATTTACTTATCTACATACACATCATCTTCCCTGGACATCACGATGTAAACCGCATCAGTGTAGAAATTATTTTGCTTTTGTCTTTCTATTTCCAGGTCAAACTCAGTGCCTGGCACATTATAGGTGCAAATGCTTGTTGAATGAATGAATGAATGAAAGAACTTACTATGAAGAGCCAAGAAAGCTCTCTTCAATGGCTTCCATATGGAAGAGCAGAACAACCAGGACAATCAGATTTCAGGTTAATATATGTAAACATTTCCCAACAATTAGAGATATAAAAAGGTGGAAAAGTCTTCTCAGCCCAGTGTAATCCCTATTACTAGATGTCTTCCTCTGAGTCCAGATGACCTTGTCAGCAGTTATAAAAGAGATTTTGTTCAGGCATAAGTGACCAGATGATCCCTCCAACTCTGAAATTCTATTATTCTTCTGCCTCTATCATTGATTTGGTAATTAAACATATATAGTTCTTCTGTGATATTGAACTATTATTTACCTTGTAAGAGGCAGCCTAGCATAGTAGACAGCTAGTCTTAGTGTGAGGAATTCCTGGTTCAAGTCTTACCTCTAACACTGATTACCTATGTGACTCTGGGCAAGTCAGACTCTCAGTGTTCCAGGTAACTATCTAAAATGGTCAAGTTGCAAGACAGTTACCAATTGGCATTGCTAAACAGAATCCCCTCACCAGAAGTTACTTATAACAGTAAAATTACAGGCCTGAACTAATCGACCCCCCCCCAAAAAAAAGAAAAGACATGCTGTAAAAGTATTTAAATTTTTATAATAACCAATTTAACATTTATCTTTTATATTTGTTTCCTTTTCTAGCCTTATGCCCTGTCAGGGATCAGACATTTATATAATCATTTACTGAGTGAGTATTAAATCAGAAATTCAAGGATGCCTTCATTGTCCATCTGTATAAAGGTAAAGACAATAGATTGTCCTGTGACAATCACAGAGGGTCTCTCTCTTAGTCACCACTGGCAAGATTCTTGCCAGAGTCCTCCTTAATAGGCTGATCCTTCACCTGGAAGATCTTCATCTACCTGAGAGCCAGTGTGGCTTCAGAAAGGGCCAAGGAATGGTTGATATGGTGTTTGCTGCCCAAGAACCCCAGGAGAAATGCCAGGAGCAGAACAGAGGTCTGTACACTAGGTCAAAGTCCTAAGCTAGGCACTGTAAGACTAAAAAGTGATTCAGGACACAGTTCCTACCCTCAAGCAGTTTACAATCAAACAAGACAGATAAGGTATAAACACACATATGTGTTACACAGCAGCATGTGACAAGTCACATAGAAATGGTGCAAATTCAGTACTAGAGATATGCAACAGGCAGGAACCACTTCCTACTGGAGTGATCAGGGCAGACTTCAAGATTGAGGTAGCATTGGAACTTAGCCTTAAATTCTGGAGAGGATTGTGCTAGGTGACAATTAAGGAGGGAAAGCATTCAGAGCAGAGAGAATAGCATAAACTGAGGTTTGGAGGCAGCAAAACATGAGACAATTTGGGGCAAAGTGAATATTGCGGGTTGGCTAGTGCTAGAATTTGTACTGAGGAAGAGTACAGAATATGTTTGGAAAAGTAGTTTGAGGTCAGATCGTGCAAGATCTTGAAGGTTAGGCTAAAACATTTAGGGCTTTATTTAGCAAGCAATGGGGAGCCATTAAAAGATTTTGAACAAAGGCAGGATGATCAGAGCAATACTTCAAGACAATCAACCTTATTATAGAAGCAGAATTCATTTCAGACAGTAAGGCCATATAGAAATTTATCACCTAGTCAGCAGTCTAGGTGAAAAACAATAAGGTTCTGAATTAAGATTATGTCAGTGGGATTGAAAGAGGGGGCAAAGAAATAAATTAGCATAGCACTCAATTAAATTACTCCTGATTGATCAGTTATAGTCATCCTGGATTGGGCCCAGTGAATATTTTAAAGCTTATTAATGTACTATTGGTGTCTGACCACTCTGGAAAGCAATTTGGAACTATCCCCATCCCACCCCCAAATTATCGAACTGTGCATGCCTTTTCACCCAATGATATCACTGCAGTAGGTCTGTACCCCAAAGAGATCAAAAAAGAGGAACACGACCCATATGTACAAAAATACATATAGCAGCTCTTTTCATGGTGCCAAAGAATTGAAAACTGAGAGTGGTGTCCAACAAGGGGGAGTGACTGAACAAGTTATGGTATGTGATGTGATGGAATATTATTGTGCTTGAAGACATGATGAACAGAACAAGGTTTCAGAGAAATTTGGAAAGACTCATATGAACTAATGCAGAATGAAGTGAACAGAACCAGGAAAACAATGTATGCTAAAACAATATTGTAAAAAAAACTATGGATGACTTAAAAACTGATCAACCGCTATTCCAGAGGACTCATGATGAGATCTGATAGAGAAAGGTGATGGATTCAGAGTGCAAACTGAGACATATTTTTTAGATTTGGACAACGTGGAGTCTGTTTTGCCTAACCATACATAGCTGTTACAAGGAAAAAACTCACAAGTACCTTAACTTAGTGGAAATTCAGGGCTCTCCATGACAAAACACGTAGGGTAATTTCAAAAATGAACTTGGAAATAGGCAGATGGATGAGAGAAGATATTTTGTAGCAGGCAGACTTTTGGACTCCTTAGATGTCCATGTCAAGAGGTGATTTATGTAATTTCTTCTGCCTACATGCCAGGCTGGACATGGGCAGCTAGGGATTAGGTCAATAAACACTGAAGCAGGAGGGAATGAAGTTAGAAGTCTGAAAGAACTTGCTTTCTGAGAAGGGAGAAAATGGAGCTTGATGAGGAAAGAGGCAGAAAAGTTGGAGCATTTATCTACAGCTGCCTCAACTGTCTGCCCTGGAGGCTGGAAGAAGGAATGGTCTGTTGGAGGGAAATCGGTGGATGCCCTCAATAGATCCAAGTTCCTAAGAATTTGATACATAGGATATTTGACCACGGGGCAGACAAGAAGTGGAAAGGGTACAATGCAGACTTAGGAGCCCACTCCTACAACATCAGAGAACCATTCCACACTGGGAGTCAGACTACCTCTTCAACTTTCCCTAAAGGACAAAAACTTTCTGGTAAAATCAGATCAGAACTCTACAGGGAAGAGAAAAGGGAAGAACTGATCCTGAGGGGACCTGGAAGACATACATGAAGAATATCCATTAGCAAAGTGAAGAAACTGAGGGAGGACACTTACCCACAGACACCCAGGCTGGTGAAACTGTGTTGGACTTTGAACCTAGGAGTGATGATTTGGTGATTCTCAATATCTTTCCTGTTGCACACTTTTCCACTCCCCCATTTGCTCTCCTCTCATCCCAATGTCCAAAGAGATCTAAATCAGTGAATAGAAAGGTCTGTGGTGGGCTCTTACAAAGAGAGATGACTATTGGTTTTTTTTTTCCATTTCCTTAAAGGAAACGGGTCTGAAACTGCAGCAGACGGTACTGAGATTAATCTGATAAAGGAACTTCCTAGCGTGTAAGAATGTTGCCTGAGTGGCCTGTGAAGTACCAATTTCTCCTCTGGCGTGTAAACCCAACAGAGATTCTGGGGTTTTTTTGTTTTGTTTTAATTTTTGAGATAATTAAAACATGTTCCCATCTAGGGACAAAGGAAGGAACACAACCTTCTAAGGACCTTCATCGAGGTGTTTGATGAAGTTAAGGAAATCCACTGGAGATGTTTAAGCAGAGAGGAAAATGAGCTTTATCAATGTAAAGGATGGTGTCAGGGAGAGGGAAATCATCCCTTTCAATTTCTAGCAAGAAGTTACAGAAGAAGAAAGATCGGGGTTTGAGGGAGCAGAGAGAAGAATCAATCAACTCTTGTGAGCAGGGGAAGTTTGTGGGGAATGGACTAGGGTGAAGAGGGGAGCTCAGACTAAAGATCAGACAAAAAAATGGCCTCTCACCTGAGGAAAGATAACCTCCCTTGACATAGCAGAGAACTCAGAATGGGGAGAGGATTTAAATTCTCAGTCACCCCTCATCCCATTGCTTAAAGTTACCTCTGCCTGAAGATCCTGGGGACCACCCCTCCCATTCAAAGCCACCACCATCATCCTCAGGATCTAGTAATTATTCCTCACATGGAGAGGAACTTTTTCAGAAGTTATCAGTTCATTCCAGTGCCAACAAACAACTTCTTCCCTGAGGGATAGGTGGCTGGGAAATGAGTGTTTCTTTGCAAAGGACTTGGGGAAAATTTGACCTCACACCAGCCTCTAGGGCACATGGGAAGGCCAACTACTGGAAAATGTCTATGGGTTGTAAGTCACGATGCCTACCAAAGTGCTCAGTATGTAAAGAATTTGTAAGCAATGGTTTCCAAACTTTTTTGTAATAAAACATCTCCATTTTTACCGCTTATTTTTCATATTTATTTATTTATGTTCCCCCCAACATTTCATGAAACACTTTCCTAATTGTATTTTTTTAAATAGAATTTAAAATTTGTTGTAATTTTTATAGTACAAAGAAATTTGACATGTAATAAAATAATGCATAAAACAACATACATTATCCCTCCTCTGCATTCATTGTCATAGGATAAGAGATGGGCCATTAGGTGACACAGTGGATAGTGTGTGGGGCCTGAAGACCTAGGATATTTTCTATCTGTGTGACCCTAGGCAAGTCACTTAACCCTGTTTGCCTGAGTTCATCTTTAAAATAAGCTGGAGAAGGAAATGGCAAACCACTCCAAATGGGGCCACAAAGAATCAGGCACAACTGAAGTGAGTGAACAACAACAAAGAGATTCAGAGATGGATGGGACCTCCATCCTGCCCCCCTCACTTTAGAGATGAGGAAACAGAGGCCTAGGAAACACACAAGGAGTGAGTAGCAAGGGTAGGATTTCATCTGAGTTTCTGTGACTCTAAATACATAATTCTTTCGACCGCATCATTCTGCCTGCTGAAGGAGGTGAAAATATAATTGCAATGGACGGTCCCCCAATCTTTCAACCCCATGAGAATACACTAGACACCTGAGAATGGGGTGGAGGAAAAGCATAGGGTTATCTCCCCACCTGCCATGCAACATTCTTGACGGACTCTAGGAAATTCTTTCACTCAGAGAGGTGAAGAGGTCTAGGACTTTGGGGTGCTGCTGGAACCCCAAAATCATGGTACCGGGCTCTGCCTAAAAGAATTCAACTCAAATCTTCTTCAGCCAGAGGAAAAGTTTATTAGTGATAAAACACTTAGGCCAGGTGATGCCAGTAAGAATGGGTGGGCATGAGAAAGTCTCAGCCTTTTGAGTGTGAGATTCTCAGGCCTGAATGAGGGCCAGGGTAGATCTTATATACTTTGGGTGACCAGGGAAGGGTCTGGGTAAATGGTCTGGGTGAGAATTCCCAGAGATTGGAATGTCCAAGAGATTGAATAGACAATGGGAATAGATAATGAAGGAACTGAAAGGTATCTGAATGAAATTAAAAGGTAGGCTAAGGCTTTCAAAGGGAGATGAGGGGCTGGGGCCTGTAGACAAAAGGGAGCCAGATTTCCTTTGGGTCAAGGGGTGAAGACCTTGTTTGAGCCACACCCCATCATTCCCCCCTCAAACAAATTTGACGCAAATTCTTTTGGGGAAAGGTGCAACGGTCTGAGCTTCTGAAACTGCTTCTTACTGGCAAGGGGCATAGAGCTGTCCCTGCCTCTCTGGGTTCCGTTTGAGGGGTCAAACCTGGCTCATGCCAGGTTCAGCAGGCTAGAATCCTTGGGTCGGTATACAGCCTGAGCAGTCATCTGGAAGTTGATGGCTCCAAGCCTGGAAGAAATCTGGCAAGAATATTTAGTAAACATGGACCAAACAAACACAACAGAAATATGATCAGTAGTGGAATGAGAATAGGAACCAGTATAGAAAGAAGCCAGGACTCCCATGAAAAAGATTTTGGAGCACTAAAGTTACTGTGAATTTCTTGCATCCAATGAGACTTTCCCAACATATGAGCAGTGCAGAACTCCATCTGCCCAGAGTTGTTATAAGTGCAACAAAATGTGTTTGCTAAAGCACATACACCCCCACTGAAGGCAAGCAAGTAGTTTAGGGCTATTCTGTTATCTAGAAGTACTTTTGCTAAGGAATCTAAAGATTGCTGGATTTCCCAGAGACCATAAGCTGTCACATTTGCCAACTGGTGAATAGTCTGTGTAAGGTTAGAGAGAATATGTTCTTGTTGTAAGTTATACCAGGGCATAAGATAGTGTGCTTCCTTTTTAAGAGACTAGAGGACATTTCCCCAAAATCCATCATAAAGGGGCTTAGCAATCAAACTATTATTAGGGATCCAGAGTCTACAAAATCTATCCATGCCTAGAAAAGTTTGAAATTGTTTCTTAGCAGCTGGGACTGGGAGTTGGTGGCCCAGAAACTTTACAGACTGGCATGCTATCTGGACTTTGTTCAAAGAGACCCTATAGCCTTGAGTTCCCAAGAAATTAAGCACTCTTGAGGCAGAGAACAAAGAAGTCTCCTGGGTAGGGCTACAAATATGGGGAAGGGAAAATACTTTAGGGTCTCAGAGGTGAACAACAGCTGGGGTGGCAAAAGTATCCCAAATTGTCTCCCACACTTCCAGGGGAACATGGGGGAGGTCTGGCACACAAAGGGAAAAGGGAGATGAGAGCCTTAAGTAGAGAAAATTGGCTCCCCAACTTCAACATCAGGTTCCTTCCCAATGAGGGGGCAAGGCAAGAGGAGGGCATAAGGGAGGAGTGTTTAAACAACAGATTCTCAAATAGACAGGGGGAGGGGTATGTCTGGAGACATTCCTCAGTTATCCCTTGAATGCCCATGACCGGATAGGTCAAGGAGCAAATAGGGCCAGAGTAATTGGTTAAAGCAAAGAATACAGCCATGATATAGTGGGTAACCTTACCTTCAGCTTTGATTTCTGCCCAGGCCTTGGCGAGAGAGATGGAGAAAGTGGGAGTGTTGCTCAGAGCCAGGTTCCCTTGTCCTCCCCAGTCTTGAGAAGACTGGAGGACAGGGTCCTGGGGGGCTGCTCTACCACTTCTCCTACCTTGGGGACAATCCTTCCTCCAATGTCCCCCCTGGTCACATCTTGGGCAAGGTCCTGGAGGTGTCCATCTTGGGGACTTTCTCCAAGGCGGCACCCTGGAGGGGCACTGCTTGGACCAGTGAGCCTCCCAGTGGCCTCCCCCGTGCAAGTTGCTGGGCTCCCTCTGAGGGGGTGTCCTGGAGGGAAACTCCTTGGACCAGTGACCCTCATGGTGGCATCAGAAGCAGGTTTTTCCCCTGCCCAAGGTGCCAGGAACACCCTTGGGTCTTTTCCTGACCATGGCAGCAGCCAGGAATCGAGCATCTTCTTTGTCTCTAGCCCTCTGCCTTAGTTCTTTCTCCTCTGCTTCAACTAGGTCCCTGTTGTTAAAGACTCCAAAGGTGATCTCCTGAGGTATTTGGGGTCACATTGCAATTTCTGTAGTTTCCTCCTAATATCTGGGGCAGATTGGTTAATGAAATACATGCTAATGATTGCTGCCCCTTCTGTAGAGTCAGGATCTAAATTTGTATACTTTTTAATGGCTTCTACTAGCCTATCTTGGAAAAAAGCAGGGTTTTCCTTTTCTTCCTGAGTAATTCCCTTAATCTTTTGAAAGTTTACCTGATTTTGAAAGCCTGTTTTCAGGCCTTCTAAGAGGCAAATTATCATGTAGTTGCTCTTTCCCCTATCCTCAGTCTTCTGATAATGCCACCCTGGATCACTAGCAGGAACAGCAGCTGTTCCTGGGGGGTATTTTGTGGGGTCATAGCTAGTAAAAGTATCCCCAAATTTTTGGACTTGTTCCCAGATTCTCTTCCTCTCTTCAGTGGTACAACAGGTGGAGAAGAGAACGATCAAATCACACCAAGAAAATTCAAATTGTAGGGACACATCCCTGAAGACTTCAGTAAATTTAGTTGGATCTTCAGAGTATTGACCCAACCTTTCCTTAATCTGGGTGAGGTTTGAAATGGAGAATGGAACATGCTCCCTAAGTGTCCCATTAGGAGAGGTGGGTACTTCCTTTAAAGGAAAAAGCCCTGAAGGCCCTGCAGGAGCAGGGGCTTGTGGGGAGGGAGGTAGGAAGTCCCACTTCTCATGAGAGGGACTGAAAGTGCTGGCTGAACTGGCAAGGCCAAAGAATCCAGCTGGCAAGGGGGAAGATTACCTGACATCAGAGGAGGGGGAGGGATCAGGGGAGAAGACACCACAGTGAGACCCTTGTCTGGAGCCTGAGGAGGGTTCCCGTCAGAAGTAGAGGTCTGGGGAGGAGGCACCAAGTTGAGAACCTCATCCGGAGCTTGACTGGGGTCTCTGGAATAGAGGCTGGGGCAAGGCCTTGCTCAAGGCCTGAGTAGAAGTAGCCTCTAGAGCAGTAGCCTGGGGAGGAAATGGAGGGACCAGAGGAGCAGAAGGGGGGTCTGGGCGAATGGGGAGCAGCCGGAGAGGCCAGAGGAGAATGGGGTGGAGATAGGTGCTGGGGAGGTGGTGCTGATGGAGGTTGGGAAGAGGGGGATGCCATAACCCTAGGAGCCATAAGAGGATTGTCCAAAAGGTCCATTTGGTCCCCACTCACCGCTAGTGGGGTGGCTTAGCTATGAGCATCTTACAATCCTTTCTGAGAATGGATCTCTAGAAAGCTCAACAAAAGCCAGTAAGTAAGAAATCTCCACCCATTTTCTTCTCTCTGACAATGTTTTTCTAACTCTGAGAGGGTCTTTACCCATGATGTCCCAAAAGGGGCCATGCCTCACAATTTTCCAGGTGATACTGAGGCCAAATGCTGTTACAAAAATGCACCAGCTTTTTCTTTTTAAGTTCTTTACAGAAGCTAAGATTTTTCCAATTTAGTAAAAGACAGTCCAAAGGTGAATTCTTGGGAAATGAAAAGGATTGACCTATTGTGGGCTTAGGGAAAAGAAAAAGAAAGAAAAAAATATACATCCAACAGTTTCCCAATTCCCTAGTGCGAGAGAACGAGAAGTTTGAACCTATGCTTCCTGATAGGAGTCCATCCTCTATGCTAAGGAAGGTATACCCAGGTCCAAGTGCTCAAGCAGAGGCACTGGACCAAAAGCCTGAGAGCATCAGGTGGAATTGGGGAAGGGGAGGCTTACCAGTGGTGGCTGAAGAAGAGTTTGAGATTTGGCAGTTAAATTCTGAGATCAGGGAACCATATGAAGAGGTCTAGGACTTTGAGTTCTGCTGGGACCCAAGATCATGGTACCGGCCCTGCTGAAAGAATTCAACTCAAATCTTCTTCTACCAGAGGAAAGTTGTTAGTGATAAAACACTTAGGCCAGGTGACGCCAGTAAGGACGGGTGGGCATGAGAAAGTCTCAGCCTTTTCAGTGTGAGATTCTCAGGCCTGAATGAGGGCCAGGGTAGATCTTATATACTGTGGGTGACCAGGGAAGGGTCTGGGAAAAGGGTCTGGGTGAGAATTCCCAGGGACTGGAATGTCTAAGAGATTGAATAGACAATGGGAATAGATAATGAAGGAACTGAACAGGTATCTGAATGAGATTAAAACGTAGGCTAAGGCTTTCAAAGGGAGATGAGGGTCTGGGGCCTGTGGACAAAGGGGAGCCAGATTCCCTTTGGAACAAGGGTGAAGACCTCGGGTTGGGCCACACCCCATCAGAAGGATGAGAGTCAAGGGACTGGGGCAAATTGATCAGGTAAATAACAATCAGTCTCTTTGTGGCACTTGACCTGTGGGGCATCTGCATGACCCCTATGGCCCCAGATGTCACAGCATGGCTCTGACTCTACCTACTACCTACCACTGTTGTTGTTTTTTCCTTCATTCTTGAAGAAGACCATGACATTAAGAAGGTGATGCCATGACTTGCAAGTGAATTAGATTTAAGTGAGGGAGGGTTGTGCATAGTCACCATCCTTACCCTCTCCTCTGAAGGTTTGTGGGTCTAGTGGTAAGCTAAAATCCGGATGTGTGGAGATGGCCCTGGATGCAGTTGGAGACCTTGGCTTTTTTAAGAAGCTAAGGTCTTTCCAGGACTCAGTTTGACTGAGGCAATGTGCATTTATTCATTAAGGCCAGGTGAGAGATGAGACAAAGAATGGCTTCTTTTACCTAGTTAAAAAAAAAATCAACCTGAGAGGGAAACCCTCAGGTTTCTGGCCAAAACAGAAATAGTTGCTATTCACATTCACTCTGAGCCATCAAGGTCTGAAGAATGACCTCTGAGTGGGGCTTGTGCAGGGACCTATTGTTGGCCAATGAATGAGAGCCAGAGTGAATTGGGTTTAAGGTATGGTCCTTAGGAAAGAAATCTAGCCTGTGAACCCCAAGATATCTTGTGAGGTTTCAGGGATCAAAATTTCCATTTTTTTTTCCTGCAAAACACCTGCAGCTATGGGTATTATACCCTATTTGGACAAGGGGAGAGGGAGAAGGAAAGGCTACCTACATAAGATGGAGATGATGAGATGGGAAGAGGGGCCATCCTTGAGATTCTTTTGATTGATGGTTTGGCTTCCTTAACTCCTGAGAAATAAAAGGTCCAAACTATGTATAGTTAACATTCCAGAAGTTTAGTGGGGTTTCTGATGAGGATGGGATCTGGACCCCAAAAAGGAATCTGAGCACCTTATAGAGAAAGATGGACCTTTTATACAGAAAGACTGTGAACAGATTTAGGAGTGGCCAAGTAGTTTGAATGACTATGATGGGGTGTGGGCCCAAGCCTAGATCTTAGCCCCTTGTACCAAAAGGAATCTGACTCCCATTTGTCTACAGCCCCCAGCCCCTCCTCTGCCTTTGAAAGCCCTAGCCCCACCTTTTGATCTTACGCAGATGCCTTTCAAACATCTTCCTTCCAGTCCCCTTCATTATTGGTTCCCATTGTTTATTCAGTCTCTCAGACCTTCCAATCAGAATTCTCTCCTAGACCTGTTTGCCAACCCCCTCCTCTGGCCACTTTAGCAAAGTTACTTTAGCAAATAAAAGATCTACCCTGGCCCCCATTAAAGGCTGAGAAGCTCTCATGCCACAAAGGCTGAGCTTTTCTCATGCCTGCTTATCCTTAGGGGCATCACCTGGCCTATATCATTTATCACTAATAAACTTTTGCTTTGGCTGAAAGAAGATTGAGTTGAATTCATTCATGCAGGGGCAGCGTCACAATCTTGGGGGTTCCAGCAGCACCCCAAAACCTCTAGACCTCTTCATTACCTACTTCCTGTTTTTTCTACCTACATTTGTATAAACTGGTGAAGAATTAAATGAGCAGAATCAGGAGCACAACTTATAAAAATAAAAATTTGTAAAGACAAACAGCTTGTAAGAACTCTGATCATTGAATACAATGCCTAGCCATGGTTCTGATGGGGGCAGGGCCCAAGCCAAGATCTTTGCCCCTTGCCCTAAAGGGAATCTGACTCCCATTTGTCTACAGTCCCCAGACCCTCATGTTCCTTTGGAAGCCTTAGCCTTCACCTTTTGGCCTTACTCAGATGCCTTCCAGCTCCCTCCATTACAGGCCCATAAAACACTTAAACTGCTCTCCTTATCTCCCTTTGACCCATGCCTTCCTCTTCCCTCCATTAGCTATTCCCATTGTCTTTTCAATCTCTCAGACATCCCCAATTAGAATACTTACCTAGACTCTTTTCCCAACCCCCTTCTCTAGCCACCCACAGTTACTTTAGTATTTAAGATCCACCCTGGCCCCCACTCAGACACTGAGAACCTCATGCTGAAAAGGCTGAGACATTCTTGTGCCCGCTCCTGCTCATGGGCATTACTAATATTCAGCTAAGATGCTGAGAATCTCCCATGCCCCAAAGGGTGAGCTTTTCTCATGCCTGCTCACTTGTCCCTACCAAAGTCACCAGGACTATGCAATTTATCGCTAATAAACTTTTCCTCTGGCTGAAGAAGGTTTGAATTCATTCAGCAGGGCCCGTACCGTGACCTGGGGTGTCCCCAGCAGCACCACAAAAGTCCTTAGACCTCTTCAGTTCCAGAGTCTCAAGGGGATTCACCTTTTGACAGAAAGGTAATGGACTCAAGATACAGAATGAGACATACGTTTTTGGACATGGCCACTGCGGGAATTTGTTTTGCTTGACTATGCAGATTTTTACATGGATTTTTTTTCTTTCTTTTTTTACTACGTGGATAGGGAAGACAAAATAAATGTTTGACAACTGAAAAAATAAAAATTAATAAATAGGTATAAACAGATGGTAGGCCAGAAATAATTACAGACAATCAGGACAGCTTTCAAAGGTTCATGTTGAATATATTTGAAAGGTAACATATTTAGCTTTCAGGCAATGGGGCCAAGCTAGGCATTATTACATGTGGGACCTTGTCTGGAATAAAATGGTCCTTTGCATCTGGGACCTTTGGAGAGATTTTTCCTGGGACTTTTGATTTTAGATATCCTAGACTTTATACATCCTACAGAAATCTGGCAGAAAAAAAATTTAGGCTATAATTGTTTGGTCAGTTATTTTTTTCCCCTGGTCTGTGTGCCCTCACAAGTCAGTTCCTTTGGTATACTTTTGCAAACTTTTGATTTGTTGAGTGTATGTTTGGTTAAATAATGATACTTTTTGTATTATTGAATTCTATTTAGGTATTGATTATTGCTATGTTCTCTGTTACTGAGTCCTAACTGATATTAAGTTTAATATGAGAAATCTGAATCAATAAATAGTTACCATCTAGTGGAAACATCCTTACTATTCTTTTTACATTTAAACAGACCTAGACTCCTTGTCATTTGTGAAAACAAAATGCCCTACAGCTCCTTAGGGTGAGAATAACTGTGCCTAGCTTCCAGGAGCAGCTGACATTCTTTCTACTTGTCTAATTGTGAACCTACTTGTCTTTTTGTCCTTTGAAATGTAACATATCTGATCGTCTGGCAAAGTAAGCCAAGGGAGTCAGTGTTACCTCCTATATACTTTAAAAGAAAAGCATTCTGGATATTTGCTAAGTCATGTGCAATTGTCTTGTTCTATGTTTACAGAAATGCTCATTTTATTTGAGGTTAAGTCCAGAGTAAAATAAGTAAATAAATAAATCCTTCTCTTCCTCCAAGGCCTAGCTTAGAATGCCACTTCTTCCCTGATCTTCCCTCTCCCACCTTACAATGATTCCTCCCTCACACCCACCCCAGTCTCTCCTGACTTTCTATTGTGAGAACTAAATGAAACCAGAAAGCACTATGCAATAATAATATCAATAAATATTAAAATATGTGATATAATTTAAAAATAATCATGATTATTATTGCTACACAGGGGACTGGAAGGTAGTATTGAGGAGAAAATAAGAAGGACATGTGGGGATTCTGCAACAGGATGGGAGAAGAATTCAAGGAGTAGCCACCAAGAGAGAGAAAGCACAGGCCTGAGGTGGGTCACTGGGGGAAGGTATGAAGGAGAGGGAATTCAAAAAAGATGGCAAGTTACAGGGGACCACAACCACCAAGAAGGAAGCTGACTTCCCTTCGTCTAGAAAGTTCATTTGGGCCAACCTCATCATCCAGTTCCCACCAGCTTTGGTCCTCTACCTTATCTTTACCTTCTGCCTTCTGACTGAAGGGTGGCGCCATGTGCTCCAAAACCTCCATTTAGGAGGAACTCAGCGCAGAACATTTTCTCACCTGGGTGCACCACTCTGGGATTTTGCCACCATGCCGCCATGTCCAGTACCTTCTCCCCCATTTTTGCTCCCCACCTGACTTTTCAGTTTCCTTTTGCATGTTGTCTACCCCCATTAGATTGTAAGATGAGGGAAGGGACTGTCTTTTTTCATATTTGTTTCCCCAGAGCTTAGCATAGTGTCTGGCACATGTAGGAACTTAACAAATGTTATTAAGTATTGATACCTTAGTTGTATGTGGGATGAGGATTAGCTGGCTGATCTATGCAACTCTATAATCCCATTCCTTTGCTTGTTTTATCTGTAGCACTATTCAGTTTTTAGAAAACTCTAGCCAAAATCTGCCCTAGAGGAAAACTAGGAAGAACGGGTGAAGGGCAGAGAGGCAGACTGAGACCGGACATAAAGACAAACTTCCTCCAATGGCAGGTATCTAAAAGTGAAAGGTTTTAGCTGAGGAGGTAGTAGCTGCCCTCTCCCTTACAGGTGTTCAAGCAGTCTTGATGACTTCTTGTTGGGTATGTGCTAGACAGGATTCTTCTTTGAGCATGAGATGTAGTGTTCTAATATTCTGAAAGTGAGAGGAGGAAGGGGCAAAGATAATAGCAAGATTCTGAAAATAATAGATGAAGCAAATGATGGGGCCACTAATGAAATGGGAAAGGTAAAGTGGAGGAGGGGTAGGCTTAGTAGAAAATCGAATTAGCTGTTTTTGGGCACATGGACATAAAGGTGTAGGTGTCCTGGAGGTGATAAGAAGTGAGAATCTAAAACTAGAAATAAAGATCTGCGAGTCTTCTGCTTAGGGGTGGTACTTCAGGACAAGGGAGTGAATGTTACCATCTTCTTTTTAAATGTATTTACCTGCTACAGCCTCGGTCTGTGATGACAAAATTCTCCCTACACAGTGAAGAAGGATATTGGAAGCCAAGTCAAAACAAATAGTCCATATGAACATTTGGGGTAGATTCTCTAAATCTGCACATCTGGAGTTTCTTTTTTTGCTTTGCTCATAGAGTACAACACTTTCTGTGGCAAGGGCATGCCATGCTGGATGGTCCTGTGCCAGTGTTTCCCATGTCACAAAGCAATTCCAAAGTTCTTCAGAGAGACCTTGAGAGTGTCCTTGTATTGCTTCTTCTGACCACCATGTGAGTGCTTGCCTTGTGTGAGTTCTCCTCTAAAATAGTCTTTTGGGAAATGTAAGTTTGGCATTGGAACAATATGGCCAGCCCATTGGAGTTGTACTCTCTGCAGTAGAGTTTGAATGCTTGGCAGTTTAGGTTGAGAAAGGGTCTCAGTGTCCCATACCTTATCCTGCCAGCTGATCTTCATAATACTCCTAAGACAATTAAAGGGCAAGTGATTCGGTTTCCTGGCATGGTGCTGGTATACTGTTCAGTTTTTACAGGCGTACAACATACCTTCTCTCCCACACTTTCCTTTGGAGCCTCTGAAACACTGAGGTAGCTCTGACAATGGGTGGGTCACCTTCTTTATCAATGTGTATATCCCTGAAAGTATATTGCCAAGGTAAGTGAATTTATCCACAGTATTCAAAACTTCTCCATTGTAATTGAGGATTTCTCGCATGGATGCTATGGTGCTATATAGCCAGCTAAGACATTTGGTTAACATCTTGGCCAGAGACTTCCTTTCCGATCCTGTGTTAGAAAACAGCTTCAATTCAACTTGATTTTGAATAGTTCAGGCCCTAGAAGACATGCAAAGTTTACATAACCGAATTAAAACCCTTATAAAGTTGGCAGTCAAAGCCATGAAGCAAAGTAACAATGTTACATGATAATGTAAATAATGTGATTTCTTTGGTATAGAGACCTCCAATGTGAGCAAATTCCCTCTGCCAGTGTCAGTTGGCACATTTTCTGCAATATGTAGTTTTAGAGTAGCTTGGAGCACTGATAGATTAAGTGGCTTGCCCAGAATCACAGAGTTTGGGTCTGAGGTGGAACTTGAGCTCTGGTCTTCTTGGATTCAAAGCTGTCCTTCTAATCTACTACTGTGCTGCTTCTTACAGCATGGTAGATATGATATCTGTATTGGAGGGGTGCAAAACTGTGATATGAGTGAGATCATTATCCACAGGGCATCATGGTATAGGTGGTTTGTGAGTTGGGCTTTAAAAGATTGGTAATAGTTACTCAGGATCAAAAAACCAGCATTAATTAAGCATTCTCCCATTTTATAGTTATTATGAAAGAGCTAGGTTGCCCAGACTGAGAAGAACTGGTCAGACAGGTAGGAGAAGAACCAGGAGATAACGGGGCCTTAAGAGTCTAGAGAGAAGGGCTCCAGAGAAATCAAGAAGGAGGAGGGTTGAGAAAAGGCCCTTTGAGTTGGTAAACGGGTGATCATTGATAACTTTGGAGAGAGTAATTTCAGTTGAATGATCAGGTTGGAAGCCAGCCTGAAGGGGGTGGAGGAAAGGAAGCAAAGACCAGTTTGAAGATGGTCTTCTCAAGGAGTTTAATCACAAAAGGGAAGAGGGATATAGGATAGAACAAGTGAGGATTTTTTGTGATTGGAGGAGATATGGACCTGTTTATAAAGAAGTAGGGAAGTAGCCAGTGGACAAGGAGAGATTGAAGACTAGTGAGAGAATGGGGATGATAGAGGGGACAATCTGATGGAGGAGATGGGATGGGGTGGAATCACTTGTGTATGTAGAAAGATTTGCCTTGTCGAGGAGAAGGGCCACCTCTTCATGTGAGACAAAGATGAGAGAGGACATGGTGGGGAAAGACACCTGAATGATGTGAGAGGGGAAGGAGATGAAAAGAAGCTCTTAGCAAATGGCCACAATTTTTTTAGTGAAATATGAGTTGGTGGGGAGGAGGAGACATTGTGTGAAGTTTGAGGAAGGATGAAAAAGTTTGGGAAAATTACTTTAGCAACTGGGATAGTGAATCACTTGCTGCAATGAGGGCCCAGTTGAGATCATGTAACATAAATTTGAAGTTGACCCAGGTAACAGGATGATGCAATTTTCCCCCAGCTTTGTTCAGCAGCACTTGAGCAAGAGCAATCCAAAGCTGAGGCTTGGCAGGGCAAAATCTTTGATATGATAAGAGGATACAAGACTCTAGAGATGAGGTTCATGAAGAGGCTAAGCTGGGGAAGGGAAGAGAGTGCAGCTAGTGCTGGGGTCATGGCTTGTTAAGAACTGATGGGTGAAGGGTCATGGTGAGGAGGAAAAATGGGGTTTGGAGGTGCATGGTAGAGGGTGAGGTAGAATGGAAACAGATTATGATCAGACAAAATAACTTCACAGTTCATGAGCGTGGTGATGGACTTGTGGATAATGGCAAGATCTGTCTGTAGCTGCAGTGGGCAGAGGAGCAGGACATGGGACTTGTTGAGGAGCTGGGAAGTTAGGTTGTTTGAGGGAGCCAGGCACTGAATATACAGGAAATCAGTAGATAATAGCTACCAGAATTTCTATATCTATCTCTGCATCACTAACTGCCAGCCAGACATCTCC
Source organism: Phascolarctos cinereus (assembly GCF_003287225.1). Lineage (NCBI taxonomy): Eukaryota > Metazoa > Chordata > Mammalia > Diprotodontia > Phascolarctidae > Phascolarctos > Phascolarctos cinereus. The sequence goes on along the minus strand of NW_027555958.1, from coordinate 250,029,110 downwards.
ACCTCAGTGTCCCATTGACATTTCAAACTCAATCTGTCCAGAATGAAACTCATCATCTCCCCTCTGTAAGCCTCCCCCTTCCAAACTTCTCTAATTGTGTTGAGGGCACTGCCATCCTTCCAAGTCACCAAGATTGTAATCTCAAAATCATCTTTGACTTTGTCCTCTCCTTCACTTCCCCACTCACATTGAAACAGTTGCCAAATCTTTCTAACTTTGCCTCTAAAAAATTTCTCCTTGTTCAAGCTCTCAACAGCTCTGGCTGGATTATTGCAATATCTTCCTAACTGGACTCCCTATTTCCAATCTTTCCTACAACCTATTCTCCATTCAGCTGCCAAACTAATATTATTAAAACACAGGTCTGGCTAAGCAACTCAGCAACTCAAAAACCCAGTGACTCAGCTGCCTGTAAGATCAGCTCCAAATCAACCAAGCAACAAGCATATTTTAATTACCACAATGTGCCAATAGCCTTGCTATGTGCTGGGGACACTCAAATGCATTTGTAATCTCAGTTTGGAAATTCCTTCCCATGTTACAGATCACAAACCATCCATTCATCCATGTCTAACCATCCATGCCTACCCATGCTGGGCAACTCTTGTTCACATCTTTCGATGAACTGCCAAAGTGGGACAGTGTCTCCCCAACATGGTAGAGAACTTCCTAACTTTCCCCTGACACCAGTATAGCAGCAGAGGACTCTGGCTATCCACAGTTGATCCCTCCTTATGAGACCAGAACATCTTTTCCTTCTATCACACAGTTCCTTGATTATGTTCTTTGTGCCTGTCCTTTCTCAAACTTTGCACGCACCCACCATTTACCTTTCCATTGCCCTTTATAGGGCATTCACTTTTAGTCCTTTTGGAGACTGTTACATTCCAGGTTTTGCTGACACATAGGGACACTGGGTCCAATGTTTCTATAACATGGCATGCACAGAGCTGCCCTGGCTGCTTCTGTCTGACTGTATATGCTGGCTTAGCTGTCTGACACTTTGGGGATGGCAACGCCACTGGCTATTTATGGCCTGCTGTGTATGGCTGAGCACTGAAGGACTCTGGTGTTTGGGTATAATGAAGCAAACCCCTCATTGGCCATCAAAAAGGAAGAGCCTGTGACTAGGTGGTTCTTTAAAAAGAATGGCTGTACCCCTGTCCCTCCTCTTTTTGACTCTCAGGGGGCATCGTGAAAGTCTGGGACTTCCTGTGAGAGGTGGAATAGGGGTAGCTCCTCTCCACCCAGCAGTAGGTCTATTGCTTCCCTGTGGCAGCTAGAGTAGAGGGAATCAGCTAAGTGAGCTTATGCCTGGGCCTCTCCTGCCTTGTGTTTCTTTGCCTGATCATTGTTGACAGAACATCCATCTTGAGATGAACATTGGATTTCAAAGTATTGGAAGAAACCTTATGAGTTTGTTTTTGTGATCCTGCGTCCTGCCTTGATGCTGGCTTGAATTCAGTCTTTCTTGTAAGTCAGTCAGTAAACACTTATTAAGCACTTACTATGTGCTAGGCATTGTGCTAAATGCTAAGGATACAAAGAAAAGCAAAACATAGTCCCTGCCCTCAAGGAGCTCACAATGCAACTGGGGAAGATAATAGACTTTCACCTTTCAAATCTTCCTTCACTTCACAACCATTTTTCTGAAAAGCAAGGGAGGATGAAGGGAGACCTTGTAGTTCTACAGATGAATGGTGCCCTGAGCCACCCTTAAATAGAAGACCTGGGAGAGGTTCTTTGATGTCCACCCCTACCCTCTGCAATCAGAAGGAGAAAAGGGTTCCAGGGGCAAGGTGGTACTGAGGAAGAGTGAGCTTCAGAGGTGATTCCATCTTTCAGGAAGATGAGTTTCTGGAGAGACTGATGAAGTTTAAGAGAGCAGCCAGGTGGTAATTGATTAGGTGGCTGCCCTGGGCCTTTTCATTGGGGAGTTTATAGAAGACAAGCACTTCAAGCTCTGACCTGGCTGGCATCAAGGTGTGAATATGCAGGATTATTTGGGTGCTACAGAGCTGACATGAAATGTATCATTCCGCATTCCTGCAAACTGTTTTACATTCTGATTTTAAAATCTCAACCTCCTATGCCACTAGTTACAATTACTTACATTTCTTTCAAAGCTCAGTAAGTATACCGGCAGTTATTGTCACCTGCCTAAGCTTTTGTTAATGCCCAAGTGCAAAAATCTTTTGTATTAAGCATTCCTTTTGTGAAGGAAATAAGTAGTAGTAGTAGTAGTAGTAGCTACTACTACTACTACTACTACTACTACTACTACTACTACTACTACTAGTAGCTAGCATATTTATGTAGTGCTTTATAGTTTACAAAGTGATTTACAAATATTATCTCATTTTATCCCTACAACAACCCTAGGAGGTGGGTCATATTGTTATGTCCCATTCACAGATGAGAAAACTAAGACACACAGAGGTACCATATTTGATTCATATTGTAAAATGAGGAGCTTTCTAATTTGTGGAAACCCTAGAAGTGAGCAAAACTTGAGCGTTAAGTAATTCTCCCCCTGGGGTTCTGAGCTGCGGGTGAGGAGGTAAGAAAGGGACTTTGAAACTTCATTTAGATGATCCAGACTTGAACACAGTCCAGACCACATGTTTGGATCCTGAGCAGATGGGACCCTTACCTGTGAGGGAGAGAGTGCAGCACTACAGCCCTCCTTCACCCAGTATACTTGTTAAATTTGTATGAAAAGGATGAGTCCTTGCCTGTGTGGGTGGTTTGAGATCATTGAAGAAGCTTTGCAATTTTCTATAAAGCTATCTAGTTCATTGTCCTTGTCTTGATTAATTCTTAGTCCAATTCATTGTTCAATTGTATTCTCTGTCCCAAATAGACATACTGAGGGACAGTCAGAGCCACAAGTTGTCCACACATATGCATGTTACGATCCGGACAGTAGGCATTCTTCACCTATTTGGTCTTACCTCTGTCAGACCAAATTGTTTTGAGTAATGACAGATACATTCCAGTATGCTCTGCAGTGTTCCAGGGCTTTATGAAATAAGCACAAAATCATCCACACACAGGAACATCTGAAGAACCTCTTCATCCACAGGAAGTCCTTCTTCAACTTATACTCTGTACTGGGTCTCCCCTCCCCAGCTCATCAGCAGCCTTTATTTATCTATCGAATTGAAACTTTTGAGGGTGGTGTAACACCATCATTTTATGGAGGCTAAGGGTTAGGTGTCTTCTCCAGAGTCACATAGACCACAAGTAGCAGAATCAGGATTTACATCCAGGTTCTCTGACTAGTAATGGACTGTTTTTCTCATTATGCCATGCTGTGTCTTATAGGTACATTATAGATAGAGTTCTTACACACTGGAGTGTCTAGAAAAGGATGACCCTTCTTTAAGGGACCCTTTGGCTAAGAGGATGAAACACTAAGTTATAGTTATTGGAGGACTGGTTGAAGGAACTGGCTATATTTAGTCTGAAGAAGAAAAGACTTGGTTAGGAGGGGAACATGATATACTAATATGTTGAGTTAGACTGATTCACTACACTTTATCCAGAAGAATGCAGCCAGTGTGGTAAGGGGACCAGACATTCTGCCATGGGAGAATCAGTTGAAGGAATTAGTGATGTTCAGCTTTCAGAAAAAAAGACACAGAATTGGATTTGTTGATAATATCTGTCTTCAAACATTTGAAGGTCTATCAGGTGATTCTAATTGCTAGCAGGAGCTCAGGAGGGAGTCCAGGCCTCTCTGGCCTCCAAAGCTGAGAGCCTCAGGCATTGACACTGTTGCTATGGTAATTGTACGCAAGGTGACCTTAGGAGGCGGGCTATCACAGTACCACTTTCAGTCATCCTTTCACCTCCCACCTTGGGTCTTTTCTTTCAAAGCCCCAGGGAGAAGGGGTAAAGGGATCTGGGAGTCCCAGATTGACACTTTTCTTGCCTTTTTGTCTCGGGTATAGCCCTCTATCAATCCCAGATGCTTCATGATTTTCATGTGTGCCTTGCAAGACTTGGGGGAGTTAACATCAACACTCTCCCAAGCTCTGTGACCTTTGGCTAGGTAGGCTCAGGAAATAATATCTCCTGTGTGTTTGTTTGCTTGTTTGTTTTGATTTTTATTTGTGTTTTAATTCTCTTTTGTTATTTTTGTCTGTTCACTCATTAACACAGCAAACAGCTCAGGTTTCTTGACCAGTAAGTTTCATTATATTTTCAATGGCTTAGAAGTAAAAACATTTAGGAAACAGAACAAAACTTCCAAATCCAGCTGCCTCTCAAAAACCCTAGAACTACTACTGTACTGGAAAGGGAATGGTCAGTCAGTAAATGAGAAATGGCTCTCCAGCCCCTCCTTCTGTGGATCAGGAAAGAGAAGGCAGTCATTTTGATTCGCTTTCGCAATAGGAAGGGGGCAGAGAAGGAGGGGGGAATGGCCGTTGAGAGAGACATAGGGAGCCTGTTTCTGTACTCAACTACTTTGTTTACTAGCTCCAGTTACCTAGGTAACTGTTGATGCATCTTTCAACATTTTTAAAAAATGTTTTTAATATTTTTTTTTCCCAATTTACATGTAAAAACAATTTTCAACATTAATTTTCAAAACTTTGAGTTCCAAATTCTCTCCCTTCCTCCTTCCCTCTTGAAAAGGTAAGCCATTTGATATAGGTTATACATGAGTAGACATGCAAAACACTTCCATAATAGTTATATTGTCAAAGAAAACATAGACAAAAAAGAAAAATAAAGTTAGAAAATAAATTATGTTTCAATCTATATACAAAGGCTATTATTTCTTTATCTGGGGATGGCTAGCATTTTTCAGTCCTTCAGAACTGTCTTGAATCATTGTATTGCTAAGAATAGCTAAGTCATTCACAGCTAATCATCCTACCTTATTGCCGTGGCTTTGTACACAGTACATTTCAATTTGCATGGCTCACATAAGTCTTTCCGGTTTCTCTGAGAGCATCCTGCTCTTCATTTCCTGTTCCCTATTCCAACAAGCACTAAGTTGGGTACCACCAGTAAGAAGATATAGGTAGGTTCCTTGACAAACAATGGATTCACTCTACTCCGTAAGCTGGGAAGAAGCCCCATCTATACAATGTTCCTACCCTATAAACCCCATGCATTAAACAGCAGAGTGATTTCCACAGAGAGGATGAAAGTATTCTATGACTCAAAGTCAGCAGGAGGGGAGAATAAATCAATTCTAGCTCACATAGAGAGAGAGTCTGGGGAGAATTGGGAGCGGGAGCTGTACCTGGGCTGCACTGATCAATAAGATAGCTCCAAAGGCTTTGGGGCACTAGAACTCTATAGGATACATCACTACACTTGTTGTCTATAAGGGAAGTCAGTGAACAGGAGGCAGTGAGTACAGAGAAGTCAGGGAATGGGGCTCGTAAAAGATATATCAAACAATTACAGTTGGACAGCTGACTTCAGAGGGGGTCCATATGGAGATGATCCAGTCTGTGATCCTGATGAAGGGGAAATCAAGTTTGGGCATATTATTGAAAGATATAGTTGTTGATCTTCAATGGCAGAGGGAATTTTCTCTTAGTTACTTCCTTTAATAAATTCACAGGCCACACAAGACCAAATTTGGTCTGTAGGATTAAATGTAAAAGGATTTTTTTAAAACTGTAAAATGACAACTATTTTTGTGAGTCCTCCCTCTATTTCCAGGAATATCTGCCCAGCAGCTTCTTAAGGGCCCCAGTTACTTCCTTGTTCCTTAGGCTGTAGATGATAGGGTTGAGCATGGGTGTGAGCATGGTGTAGAAAGCAGACACTAGCTTATCTTGCTTGGAAGAGTGGTATGCCTGGGGTCTTATATATGTGACCATACCTGCCCCATAGAAAAGGGTGACCACAGCCATATGGGATGAGCAAGTGGCAAATGCCTTTTGTCTCCCCTCAGCTGAATGCGTTTTGAGAATTGTCACCAGAATGCTTATGTAGGAGGCAGAAATAACAGAGAAAGGCAAGAGCAGCATGAGGACACAGCAGACATAGATCATGGATTCATAGAGGGAAGTATCAGCACAAGCCAACTTGAGGATAGCAGGCAAATCACAGAAGAAGTGATCAATCTTGTTTGAGCCACAGTAGGGAAAGAGAAGAGTAAAGACAGCTTGGATTAACCCATCTAGAAGACCAAAGAGCCAAGAAAAGGCCACCATGAGCCAACAGACCCGTTTGTTCATGACCAAAGAGTACCTCAGTGGATTACTGATGGCCACATAGCGGTCATAGGCCATGAAAGCCAGCAGGAAGCACTCATCCCCAGGAGTGTGAGGAAGAAGAGAATTTGTAGCCCACACCTGTAAAGGTGATGTAGCCCTTGCCTGATAGGAAGTCCACAGCCATTCGAGGTACAATGGTGGAGATGAGCATAAGGTCCATTAATGAGAGCCAGCTGAGGAAGAAGTACATCGGACTATGGAGCCTTGAATCAATGTTGATGAGAAGGATCATGAGGCCATTACCAGTCAGTGCCACTAGGAACATGGTCATGATGATGGAGAAAAGGAAGAAGTGGAGAGGAGTTTGAGTGAAGAGGCCCAGAAGGACGAAGTGAGTGATGAGGGTCTGGTTTCCACTCCATTCCATGATTCTAGAGCAAGGAACAGATGAGAGGGAGGAAGAGATCTGGGAGAATGAGATTTGGGAGGTGTAAAATTGCATACTGCATGAGGAAAACACTTTATACATAATAGGTAATGGCTTGCATTTATGTAGCTCTTGAAGGTTTGCAAAGCACTTTACGAATATCTCGGTAGCCTCATAACAGCCCTGGGAAGTAGTTTCTATTATAATCTTCATTTTCCACACATCTAATAAGGGTCTGAGGCTGGATTTGAATTCAGGTCTTCTTGATTCCAGGTTCAGCACTCTGTACACCGTACCAATGACTTGCCATATTATTATTATAAATGGATCAAAGCACTGATGAAGGGGAAATCAAGTTTGGGTATATTATTGAAAGATATAGTTGTTGATCTGCAATTGCAGAGGGAATTTTCTCTTAGTGAGTTACTTCCCCTAATAAATTCACAGGCCACACCAGGCCAAATTTGGCCTATAGGATTAAATGTAAAAAGATTTTTTAAAAACTATAAAATGACGAGTATTTTTGTGAATCCTCCCTCTATTTCCAGGAATATCTGCCCAGCAGCTTCTTAAGGGCCCCAGTTACAAAGCACTTTCTTTGCAACAACTGTGTGAGGTAAGTTTCAAAACCTGTTCACTTATGTCCATAAAGGTTAAAAACAGACAGGTGAAAAAAAGCATTGCCTCTTTTAAAAAAATTCTAGTAAGAGATTGCGAGGGCAGGAGAAGATGGCTGCCCTTTGCTATGGGAGGACAAAACTGCTTTAGCATCAAGAGATGGTGATTCTGTTTGGTTTTGGCTAGTCCTCTGCTACTTTATTCAGTTCTTGGATTTGGGACCACTCACCTGTAACCTTGACTACCCAATTCTTGAGGCCTGGAGGCATAGAGGTACAATTAGAAAAAAAAACCTAAATGGGGCGGCTAGGTGGCACAGTGGATGGAGCACTGGCCCTGAAGTCATGAGGACCTGAGTTCAAATGCAGCTTCAGACCAGATACTTGACACTTACTAGCTGTGTGACCCTGGGCAAGTCACTTAATCCCAATTGCCTAAAAAAGTAAAATAAAAAAAGAAACCTAAATGTGGAGAGGGAAGATCCATGCTTAAATTTCATCTCAAAAATTTATGAGCTGTGTAATTTAACTCTGAGTTTCCTCACCTGTAATATGGACCTATGGTGTAATAATACACCAAATACTATATATTCTAGGGAATAAAGCACTTTAGAACTCAATTTCTCAAACAGCAAACATTTATATGTATATATTTATAAATAAACTAATATGGCTCTGGTACTCTTTAAAGTACTGTGTGTGTATGTCTCACTTTCTAAAAGGAAAAAAAATTTACTCTATTACCATGAAAAACCAGTTTCTTTCACCATGCATGGGTCAAATATGCGAAGTTTTAAGCCCAACCTCAGTCAACAATCTAATTCTAATACATAGCCTATTATTTGTGATTCATCAATAAGGGCTGAAGACCTGTTGATTAGAAAGATGGAAGGAAGGAAGAAAGGAAGGAAGGAAGGAGAGGGTTGGACTGGGTGATCTCAAATATGCCTCCCAACTCCATAATTCTATTCCAATCTTAAGAATGTGCTGCTCGGCCTATAGGGGCTAGGGTGCAATGCTGCTCCGGGTACTATCTGCCCCTGGCATGTGGTAGGGACTGGTTCAGTGCTGGGAACACTTGCTTCCAAAGAGAGGGGAGCTAGGTTCCTTCTTCTCACATGTTCAGGATCATTAAATTTCATGCTAGGTATCCTGGGGGACAAATTATTTAGTATTTAGGGAGGTCACAGGAGTCAGAATTTGAGGTAGGGCCCCCAGCTATCTTTTCTGCTTTGTGTTTATGATCAAGCAACAACCTTCAGGTGAACAGGTCCAGAATTAGAGGCTACCAGGCGAGTGTTAGAAGTCTGGGGCTCCTGGGTCCATGGAGTGAATCTGACAAGGAGATTTCCTTCATCAGAGACAATGATCATGGACAAGAGGAAGTGACCAAAGCTTCTGGCCTGGCTTGTCAAAAAGGATGGACTTTGTGGGAGATACTGCTGAATTCTGTTTTAAGTCATTGTGTCACTTTTATGTTTAGCATTTCTTTTCTTTTTTTGGTAGGAATAAAATACGTGTCCTATTCCTGATTCATAAAGTACATTGACTATCTTTTTTTATTCCTTTGGGATTACCTAGACAGCAGCCGAAAAACTAAGCTTAAAGTAATTTATCCCCTTGGTGCTGGGGTGGGGTTTAACAAGCCAAAATGTGTGAGCAAGGAAGCCTACCCCTGTGACCCCTCTCCTTACAGCCCAGGACTGAACTTTGGTGAACCACATGCCATACTCCTTAGGCAGAGAGAGTGGGCTTAGTGCCCAAGCTGAGAATTATAATGTACATATACTAACTATGGAAAATAAGTTTAAAAATCATAGTTTTAACAGAAAAGGCAATATTAACTAAAGTTTACCTTTTTTTTTGGGGGGGGGAGACAAGTTTCCTTAGTGGATAGAGCATTGTTATTGGAGTCAAGAAGACCTACATTTGTACCCCAACTCAGACACTTGATGCTGTATGATCCTGAGCAAGTCATTCAATCTCTTTAGCCTCAGTGTCATCATCTGTAAATTGGGGAAAATAGTAAAACCTCCCTCACAAAGTTGCCTTTGAGGATGAAAGAAGATATTGTATTGACCTTAAATAGTGAAGTAAAGGTAAATGTGAGAGAAAGTTATTATTTATTTCATCCTTACCTTTGAATAGCTTAATTGCTGAGACTATTTGTCTATGGGTGTCTCTAGCTAACTAGCAACACCTAATGACACCACAGGCATAGGAGCAGGGGAAACAAGTAGCTTTCATAGGACTTTCCATGTAATTCCACCCCTGTTAAGTGGTGATAAATGTTATTGAAGCAAGGGCAGAAGGGAGGAAAGACATAGGAGCTGAGACAGAATGAGAGACAGGAACAAGGAAGGAAAGATACTGTGGTGGAGAACATGAGAAGGTAGAAGAAATTAGTACAGAAATAAACAATATAAAATACACACATACACACACACAAATGTATATATTTGAGATGTTAGAAAGTGATTAGGATCTTCTGTTTTTGCACTGGACATATGATTTTACTTGTGTAGAGAACTCTCAGTAGGAGGACTCCTTCTGCCAGTGTACCTGAGAGGTTAAGTTATTTTCCCAGACACAGTCTCGCCCAAGAAAACTAATGTTCAATCTGTCTCTGACATACACTACCTCCATGACCTTCAACAAATCACTTATCTCCACTGCTCTAGCAGCTCTCTAATACTATATTTGGCAGAGAAGATGATGAACTGTATCAGTGGGGAGAATTTCCTCATTTAGGGAATCTCATCTAGTCCTTAACCTATGTGTGTCAGAGGTAGAACTTGAACCTAGATCTTCCTGGCTAAGGGAACAGCTCTATTCATTAAGCAAGACACCTTCTCTTGGGGCTCAGAAAAAAACAGGGAAATGCTCTCTGGAGCCAAAATTTCCCCCTTCGCCTTCATCTGTGAAACATTAAGCTAGTAGGCTGGAAGGTGCTGTGAGGAAGAGAGAGAGAGAGAGAGATGCCAATTATTAGAAATGGAGTGATGAGTAACCACAGCAAAGGATGAGATGTGGAGGGGCTGTGAACTGTAGTGACAGAAGGGTGTACTCGTACCCTGTGACATCATAGATCTTTCAGAATATCAAAGGACTAAAGTTTTCCTGTCCACTGCTCCAAGAGCCATTCACCCCTCTCATCAGTTTATCCACCTTTTGATGAAATTCAGCTATTTGGGATATAATCTCAGAGAAGCTTCCAGTGAATCTATGAAGCTGTATTTCCTACATCCCAACCACTCCTTCTGGTAACTTGGTCCCTTTTCAGTATCCTCCTGCTATCTAGTGCTCTGACCCTGCTTCCAGAAAATGTCACCGCTACCACCAAAGTGGCATCCCATCTTCTCAGACAGTGCCCCAGCTTCTCAGCTTTTCCTTATTTCCTCTTCCACTATCAAAACCATCTTGTGACCAAAGCAGAAATATGGCATTTATATGCAATAGTCTAACTTCAAGAAGGAGAGCTCCTTGCATTTGAAAGTGTGTGCTCCCCTGAACTGCTGTTTCATTGGAAGATTTCAGCTTTTATTGAAATAAATGTGACATATACAGAATAAACATCTATGTGTCACAGATGGTGGGTTTTCTGTCTTTAGTAGTATTGCATTGACAAAATGATATCAAAAAGTGCAGCTCATTGGGATTTCTGGCAATAATGTGAAGTCAGGAACCAGCTCCCCAATTCTACCCAACAGCAGCCTCAGTAATAGACAGCTGACCTTAAAGATTTACTTTACCCCACAAAACTTCTCATAACACTTCTTTCTTTGCTCCTTCTCTGTAAAAGATACTGTCCCCCTGTACCCTCAGCTACTGCTATCTCTATTACCCGATGGGGAAAGGACCTCATCTTAAATCCAAAGTTATCTGCCTTTCAAGAAATTAGAGAAAAGCATGTCTAAAAACCCCACAGAAGGTGGAAGGGGGAAGGAGTGTGGTGTGGGAGGCAGTGCGTGATTGAAAACGGTAGGCCTCTATCCCAAAGAGACCAAAGGAAGAGGGAAGAACCCATTTAGCACAAAAATATGTATGGCCACTCTTTTTGTTGTGGCAAAGAATTGGAAGCAGTACCCACGTATCCAGGGAACAATTATGTTATATAAATGGAGTGAAATGAAAATGCCACAAAAATGATAGTTTCAGAGGAAACTGGGAAAACCTCTATGAAGTGATGCAGAGGAGAATGAGCAAAGCTAGAACAATTTGTACAATGAAATGAACATTATAAAGAAAAAACGATTTTGAAAAACTTTGGATCTCTGATCAGTGCAATGATAGAGGAATGAAGATGAAACAGGTCTCTCATCTCCTGCCAGGGAGATGACAGACTTCAAATGTAGAATGTAGACTTGCAGTTTTGGATGTGGCCAAAAGTGGGAATTTGTTTAACTGCATTATGCATATTTGTCATGAGGGTTTTTCTTTTCCATTAATTGTTCACTTGGGAGCAGTGGAAGGGAAAGAGAATAAATGCTTATAAATGCAAATCAAGTTTTGAAAAGTAAGTTAATGAAAGTTCTCCAAATCAATAAATTAATTATGCAACATTTAAACTAAGGGACAAAACTAATACAGGACTGAGATCAATCTGCAACAGAAGCAATGAAAGAAATGCCCAAAGATAAGAAACTCATTAGAGAATTAAAGGAAAATTCTACACTAGCCTTTCCCCCTCACCTGGACCAAAAAATAAATGCAACATAGAAGACTTAAAGTCATCAATGAAAGAAGCAAAATAAAATAAAGCCAAACAAAAAAACAAAATAAATGTATTCAAGGAAAAAAGAACAACTGAAGAAAAAAACAGAATGCTAGAAAAAAAAAAAGAGAGAAAGCAGAATAAAGTTACGGACTTAGAAAAAAAAAACGCCTAGAAGTAGAAATACCAAGGTAATTGAAATCCCAGGTATAGAAAGTGAACTTCTTGAATGTAGGGACTATCTCTGTCTTTCTTTGTATCCTTAGTATTAAGTATAGTTCTTGGCAAGTAGCAAGTGCTTAATAAATGATTGTTTGACTGATTGGGTGACTGACTGACTACTTTTTATGAGAATCTCTTAAAGAAACTAGGGATATTTAGCCTCTTTCCTTACCAAAACAATTTTTATTTGACTCTTCTATCCCCTCAAGCTAATGACTTATATTTCTCCTTCCCTCAGCAGCTAAATTCCTAATTAAAAAATAGCCTACATATGTTGCCTTCACTTACTTCCCATCCTGTTTGGCCCTGGCTTCTGGCCTCATCACAGCTGAAACTGCTTTCTCCAAATTTACCGCTGATCTCTTAATTGCCAAATCCAGTGACTTCTCTTCTCCCCAAGCTTTTAGCATTTAACACTGTTGAGCACCACCTTAACCTTGGGTTCCACGATACTGCTCCCTGCTGGCTCTCTTCTTGTCTGGAAACACCATCTCAAGACTATTGGCTGGATCATAATTCAGGTGACTCACCCTAAAGCCTGGGGTTTTCTTCTCTCTTGCAAATTCTTTCTCTTAGTGAGCCCATCTGCTCTTATAGATCTAACTATCTTTATGCAGGTGTTTCCAAAATCTATATGTGCAACCCTAGTTTCTCTCCTGAGCTCCAGTCCCACATCATGAAAATTGACTTTGGGACATTTTCAGCTAAGTGTCTCCTAAGCATCTTGGGCTCAAAATGTCGAAAACACACTTGGTCATCTTTCTACAATAACCCAAGGCTCTGGCTAACTTCCCAGTTTCTGCTGAGGGCACCAAGATTCTTTCAGTCACCCAGGTTTACAACCTCAGAATCATCCTCAAGTCTTCATTTCCACTTTCCTTTATCCAATAAGTTGCCAAGTCTAGTCAACCCCAAGTCCACAACATGTCTCCCCTTCTTTTCACTCACATGATCACCACTCTAATACCTCATCACTTCTCACCTGGACCACTGAAATAGCCTACTAATTGGCTCTCTTTGATGAATCCTCCATGTAGCTACCAAATTGATGTTGCTAAATCATTGACCAAGCTACCCTACCCACCTCAACCCCCTGCCCCCCCAAAAAGCTCCTGTAGCTCTCTAGAGCCAGTTGCCTCCAGGAGAAAGAAGAAATTCCTGTTTGTTGTTTAAAGTCTTTCACAATTAGTTTCCAGCCCACCTTGTTAGTCTTACTGTACTTTCCTTTCCTTCATGTACTCTATATTGCAGCCCAAATGTTCTACTTACTATTCTCTCTTCCCAACATTCTGTCTGCTGTTGAAATGCACTCCTTCCTCATTTCCACCTTATAGAACCTCTGGCTTCCATCAAGTGTCAACTAGAGTGCCACATGAGACTTACCCCTGACCACCCTAGTTGTGAGTATCATCTCCTTACACCCCATCCCACAAATTACTTCAGCCGTAGTATTTACTTATCTACATACACATCATCTTCCCTGGACATCACGATGTAAACCGCATCAGTGTAGAAATTATTTTGCTTTTGTCTTTCTATTTCCAGGGTCAAACTCAGTGCCTGGCACATTATAGGTGCAAATGCTTGTTGAATGAATGAATGAATGAAAGAACTTACTATGAAGAGCCAAGAAAGCTCTCTTCAATGGCTTCCATATGGAAGAGCAGAACAACCAGGACAATCAGATTTCAGGTTAATATATGTAAACATTTCCCAACAATTAGAGATATAAAAAGGTGGAAAAGTCTTCTCAGCCCAGTGTAATCCCTATTACTAGATGTCTTCCTCTGAGTCCAGATGACCTTGTCAGCAGTTATAAAAGAGATTTTGGTTCAGGCATAAGTGACCAGATGATCCCTCCAACTCTGAAATTCTATTATTCTTCTGCCTCTATCATTGATTTGGTAATTAAACATATATAGTTCTTCTGTGATATTGAACTATTATTTACCTTGTAAGAGGCAGCCTAGCATAGTAGACAGCTAGTCTTAGTGTGAGGAATTCCTGGGTTCAAGTCTTACCTCTAACACTGATTACCTATGTGACTCTGGGCAAGTCAGACTCTCAGTGTTCCAGGTAACTATCTAAAATGGTCAAGTTGCAAGACAGTTACCAATTGGCATTGCTAAACAGAATCCCCTCACCAGAAGTTACTTATAACAGTAAAATTACAGGCCTGAACTAATCGACCCCCCCCCAAAAAAAAGAAAAGACATGCTGTAAAAGTATTTAAATTTTTATAATAACCAATTTAACATTTATCTTTTATATTTGTTTCCTTTTCTAGCCTTATGCCCTGTCAGGGATCAGACATTTATATAATCATTTACTGAGTGAGTATTAAATCAGAAATTCAAGGATGCCTTCATTGTCCATCTGTATAAAGGTAAAGACAATAGATTGTCCTGTGACAATCACAGAGGGTCTCTCTCTTAGTCACCACTGGCAAGATTCTTGCCAGAGTCCTCCTTAATAGGCTGATCCTTCACCTGGAAGATCTTCATCTACCTGAGAGCCAGTGTGGCTTCAGAAAGGGCCAAGGAATGGTTGATATGGTGTTTGCTGCCCAAGAACCCCAGGAGAAATGCCAGGAGCAGAACAGAGGTCTGTACACTAGGTCAAAGTCCTAAGCTAGGCACTGTAAGACTAAAAAGTGATTCAGGACACAGTTCCTACCCTCAAGCAGTTTACAATCAAACAAGACAGATAAGGTATAAACACACATATGTGTTACACAGCAGCATGTGACAAGTCACATAGAAATGGTGCAAATTCAGTACTAGAGATATGCAACAGGCAGGAACCACTTCCTACTGGAGTGATCAGGGCAGACTTCAAGATTGAGGTAGCATTGGAACTTAGCCTTAAATTCTGGAGAGGATTGTGCTAGGTGACAATTAAGGAGGGAAAGCATTCAGAGCAGAGAGAATAGCATAAACTGAGGTTTGGAGGCAGCAAAACATGAGACAATTTGGGGCAAAGTGAATATTGCGGGTTGGCTAGTGCTAGAATTTGTACTGAGGAAGAGTACAGAATATGTTTGGAAAAGTAGTTTGAGGTCAGATCGTGCAAGATCTTGAAGGTTAGGCTAAAACATTTAGGGCTTTATTTAGCAAGCAATGGGGAGCCATTAAAAGATTTTGAACAAAGGCAGGATGATCAGAGCAATACTTCAAGACAATCAACCTTATTATAGAAGCAGAATTCATTTCAGACAGTAAGGCCATATAGAAATTTATCACCTAGTCAGCAGTCTAGGTGAAAAACAATAAGGTTCTGAATTAAGATTATGTCAGTGGGATTGAAAGAGGGGGCAAAGAAATAAATTAGCATAGCACTCAATTAAATTACTCCTGATTGATCAGTTATAGTCATCCTGGATTGGGCCCAGTGAATATTTTAAAGCTTATTAATGTACTATTGGTGTCTGACCACTCTGGAAAGCAATTTGGAACTATCCCCATCCCCACCCCCAAATTATCGAACTGTGCATGCCTTTTCACCCAATGATATCACTGCAGTAGGTCTGTACCCCAAAGAGATCAAAAAAGAGGAACACGACCCATATGTACAAAAATACATATAGCAGCTCTTTTCATGGTGCCAAAGAATTGAAAACTGAGAGTGGTGTCCAACAAGGGGGGAGTGACTGAACAAGTTATGGTATGTGATGTGATGGAATATTATTGTGCTTGAAGACATGATGAACAGAACAAGGTTTCAGAGAAATTTGGAAAGACTCATATGAACTAATGCAGAATGAAGTGAACAGAACCAGGAAAACAATGTATGCTAAAACAATATTGTAAAAAAAACTATGGATGACTTAAAAACTGATCAACCGCTATTCCAGAGGACTCATGATGAGATCTGATAGAGAAAGGTGATGGATTCAGAGTGCAAACTGAGACATATTTTTTAGATTTGGACAACGTGGAGTCTGTTTTGCCTAACCATACATAGCTGTTACAAGGAAAAAAACTCACAAAGTACCTTAACTTAGTGGAAATTCAGGGCTCTCCATGACAAAACACGTAGGGTAATTTCAAAAATGAACTTGGAAATAGGCAGATGGATGAGAGAAGATATTTTGTAGCAGGCAGACTTTTGGACCTCCTTAGATGTCTCCATGTCAAGAGGTGATTTATGTAATTTCTTCTGCCTACATGCCAGGCTGGACATGGGCAGCTAGGGATTAGGTCAATAAACACTGAAGCAGGAGGGAATGAAGTTAGAAGTCTGAAAGAACTTGCTTTCTGAGAAGGGAGAAAATGGAGCTTGATGAGGAAAGAGGCAGAAAAGTTGGAGCATTTATCTACAGCTGCCTCAACTGTCTGCCCTGGAGGCTGGAAGAAGGAATGGTCTGTTGGAGGGAAATCGGTGGATGCCCTCAATAGATCCAAGTTCCTAAGAATTTGATACATAGGATATTTGACCACGGGGCAGACAAGAAGTGGAAAGGGTACAATGCAGACTTAGGAGCCCACTCCTACAACATCAGAGAACCATTCCACACTGGGAGTCAGACTACCTCTTCAACTTTCCCTAAAGGACAAAAACTTTCTGGTAAAATCAGATCAGAACTCTACAGGGAAGAGAAAAGGGAAGAACTGATCCTGAGGGGACCTGGAAGACATACATGAAGAATATCCATTAGCAAAGTGAAGAAACTGAGGGAGGACACTTACCCACAGACACCCAGGCTGGTGAAACTGTGTTGGACTTTGAACCTAGGAGTGATGATTTGGTGATTCTCAATATCTTTCCTGTTGCACACTTTTCCACTCCCCATTTGCTCTCCTCTCATCCCAATGTCCAAAGAGATCTAAATCAGTGAATAGAAAGGTCTGTGGTGGGCTCTTACAAAGAGAGATGACTATTGGTTTTTTTTTTCCATTTCCTTAAAGGAAACGGGTCTGAAACTGCAGCAGACGGTACTGAGATTAATCTGATAAAGGAACTTCCTAGCGTGTAAGAATGTTGCCTGAGTGGCCTGTGAAGTACCAATTTCTCCTCTGGCGTGTAAACCCAACAGAGATTCTGGGGTTTTTTTGTTTTGTTTTAATTTTTGAGATAATTAAAACATGTTCCCATCTAGGGACAAAGGAAGGAACACAACCTTCTAAGGACCTTCATCGAGGTGTTTGATGAAGTTAAGGAAATCCACTGGAGATGTTTAAGCAGAGAGGAAAATGAGCTTTATCAATGTAAAGGATGGTGTCAGGGAGAGGGAAATCATCCCTTTCAATTTCTAGCAAGAAGTTACAGAAGAAGAAAGATCGGGGTTTGAGGGAGCAGAGAGAAGAATCAATCAACTCTTGTGAGCAGGGGAAGTTTGTGGGGAATGGACTAGGGTGAAGAGGGGAGCTCAGACTAAAGATCAGACAAAAAAATGGCCTCTCACCTGAGGAAAGATAACCTCCCTTGACATAGCAGAGAACTCAGAATGGGGAGAGGATTTAAATTCTCAGTCACCCCTCATCCCATTGCTTAAAGTTACCTCTGCCTGAAGATCCTGGGGGACCACCCCCTCCCATTCAAAGCCACCACCATCATCCTCAGGATCTAGTAATTATTCCTCACATGGAGAGGAACTTTTTCAGAAGTTATCAGTTCATTCCAGTGCCAAGAAACAACCTCTTCCCTGAGGGATAGGTGGCTGGGAAATGAGTGTTTCTTTGCAAAGGACTTGGGGAAAATTTGACCTCACACCAGCCTCTAGGGCACATGGGAAGGCCAACTACTGGAAAATGTCTATGGGTTGTAAGTCACGATGCCTACCAAAGTGCTCAGTATGTAAAGAATTTGTAAGCAATGGTTTCCAAACTTTTTTGTAATAAAACATCTCCATTTTTACCGCTTATTTTTCATATTTATTTATTTATGTTCCCCCCAACATTTCATGAAACACTTTCCTAATTGTATTTTTTTAAATAGAATTTAAAATTTGTTGTAATTTTTATAGTACAAAGAAATTTGACATGTAATAAAATAATGCATAAAACAACATACATTATCCCTCCTCTGCATTCATTGTCATAGGATAAGAGATGGGCCATTAGGTGACACAGTGGATAGTGTGTGGGGCCTGAAGACCTAGGATATTTTCTATCTGTGTGACCCTAGGCAAGTCACTTAACCCTGTTTGCCTGAGTTCATCTTTAAAATAAGCTGGAGAAGGAAATGGCAAACCACTCCAAATGGGGCCACAAAGAATCAGGCACAACTGAAGTGAGTGAACAACAACAAAGAGATTCAGAGATGGATGGGACCTCCATCCTGCCCCCCTCACTTTAGAGATGAGGAAACAGAGGCCTAGGAAACACACAAGGAGTGAGTAGCAAGGGTAGGATTTCATCTGAGTTTCTGTGACTCTAAATACATAATTCTTTCGACCGCATCATTCTGCCTGCTGAAGGAGGTGAAAATATAATTGCAATGGACGGTCCCCCAATCTTTCAACCCCATGAGAATACACTAGACACCTGAGAATGGGGTGGAGGAAAAGCATAGGGTTATCTCCCCACCTGCCATGCAACATTCTTGACGGACTCTAGGAAATTCTTTCACTCAGAGAGGTGAAGAGGTCTAGGACTTTGGGGTGCTGCTGGAACCCCAAAATCATGGTACCGGGCTCTGCCTAAAAGAATTCAACTCAAATCTTCTTCAGCCAGAGGAAAAGTTTATTAGTGATAAAACACTTAGGCCAGGTGATGCCAGTAAGAATGGGTGGGCATGAGAAAGTCTCAGCCTTTTGAGTGTGAGATTCTCAGGCCTGAATGAGGGCCAGGGTAGATCTTATATACTTTGGGTGACCAGGGAAGGGTCTGGGTAAATGGTCTGGGTGAGAGATTGGAATGTCCAAGAGATTGAATAGACAATGGGAATAGATAATGAAGGAACTGAAAGGTATCTGAATGAAATTAAAAGGTAGGCTAAGGCTTTCAAAGGGAGATGAGGGGCTGGGGCCTGTAGACAAAAGGGAGCCAGATTTCCTTTGGGTCAAGGGGTGAAGACCTTGTTTTGAGCCACACCCCATCATTCCCCCCTCAAACAAATTTGACGCAAATTCTTTTGGGGAAAGGTGCAACGGTCTGAGCTTCTGAAACTGCTTCTTACTGGCAAGGGGCATAGAGCTGTCCCTGCCTCTCTGGGTTCCGTTTGAGGGGTCAAACCTGGCTCATGCCAGGTTCAGCAGGCTAGAATCCTTGGGTCGGTATACAGCCTGAGCAGTCATCTGGAAGTTGATGGCTCCAAGCCTGGAAGAAATCTGGCAAGAATATTTAGTAAACATGGACCAAACAAACACAACAGAAATATGATCAGTAGTGGAATGAGAATAGGAACCAGTATAGAAAGAAGCCAGGACTCCCATGAAAAAGATTTTGGAGCACTAAAGTTACTGTGAATTTCTTGCATCCAATGAGACTTTCCCAACATATGAGCAGTGCAGAACTCCATCTGCCCAGAGTTGTTATAAGTGCAACAAAATGTGTTTGCTAAAGCACATACACCCCCACTGAAGGCAAGCAAGTAGTTTAGGGCTATTCTGTTATCTAGAAGTACTTTTGCTAAGGAATCTAAAGATTGCTGGATTTCCCAGAGACCATAAGCTGTCACATTTGCCAACTGGTGAATAGTCTGTGTAAGGTTAGAGAGAATATGTTCTTGTTGTAAGTTATACCAGGGCATAAGATAGTGTGCTTCCTTTTTAAGAGACTAGAGGACATTTCCCCAAAATCCATCATAAAGGGGCTTAGCAATCAAACTATTATTAGGGATCCAGAGTCTACAAAATCTATCCATGCCTAGAAAAGTTTGAAATTGTTTCTTAGCAGCTGGGACTGGGAGTTGGTGGCCCAGAAACTTTACAGACTGGCATGCTATCTGGACTTTGTTCAAAGAGACCCTATAGCCTTGAGTTCCCAAGAAATTAAGCACTCTGAGGCAGAGAACAAAGAAGTCTCCTGGGTAGGGCTACAAATATGGGGAAGGGAAAATACTTTAGGGTCTCAGAGGTGAACAACAGCTGGGGTGGCAAAAGTATCCCAAATTGTCTCCCACACTTCCAGGGGAACATGGGGAGGTCTGGCACACAAAGGGAAAAGGGAGATGGAGCTTAAGTAGAGAAAATTGGCTCCCCAACTTCACATCAGGTTCCTTCCCAATGAGGGGGCAAGGCAAGAGGAGGCATAAGGGAGGAGTGTTTAAACAACAGATTCTCAAATAGACAGGGGGAGGGGTATGTCTGGAGACATTCCTCAGTTATCCCTTGAATGCCCATGACCGGATGGTCAAGGAGCAATAGGGCCAGAGTAATTGGTTAAAGCAAAGAATACAGCCATGATATAGTGGGTAACCTTACCTTCAGCTTTGATTTCTGCCCAGGCTTGGCGAGAGAGATGGAGAAAGTGGGAGTGTTGCTCAGAGCCAGGTTCCTTGTCCTCCCCAGTCTTGAGAAGACTGGAGGACAGGGTCTGGGGGGCTGCTCTACCACTTCTCCTACCTTGGGGACAATCCTTCCTCCAATGTCCCCCTGGTCACATCTTGGGCAAGGTCCTGGAGGTGTCCATCTTGGGGGCTTCTCCAAGGGGCACCCTGGAGGGGCACTCCTTGGACCAGTGAGCCTCCCAGTGGCCTCCCCTGCAAGTTGCTGGGCTTCCTCTGAGGGGTGCCTGGAGGGAAACTCCTTGGACCAGTGACCCTCATGGTGGCATCAAAGCAGGTTTTCCCACTGCCCAAGTTGCCAGGAACACCCTTGGGTCTTTTCCTGACCATGGCAGCAGCCAGGAATCGAGCATCTTCTTTGTCTCTAGCCCTCTGCCTTAGTTCTTTCTCCTCTGCTTCAACTAGGTCCCTGTTGTTAAAGACTCCAAAGGTGATCTCCTGAGGTATTTGGGGTCACATTGCAATTTCTGTAGTTTCCTCCTAATATCTGGGGCAGATTGGTTAATGAAATACATGCTAATGATTGCTGCCCCTTCTGTAGAGTCAGGATCTAAATTTGTATACTTTTTAATGGCTTCTACTAGCCTATCTTGGAAAAGCAGGGTTTTCCTTTTCTTCCTGAGTAATTCCCTTAATCTTTTGAAAGTTTACCTGATTTTGAAAGCCTGTTTTCAGGCCTTCTAAGAGGCAAATTATCATGTAGTTGCTCTTTCCCCTATCCTCAGTCTTCTGATAATGCCACCCTGGATCACTAGCAGGAACAGCAGCTGTTCCTGGGGGGTATTTTGTGGGGTCATAGCTAGTAAAAGTATCCCCAAATTTTTGGACTTGTTCCCAGATTCTCTTCCTCTCTTCAGTGGTACAACAGGTGGAGAAGAGAACGTTCAAATCACACCAAGAAAATTCAAATTGTAGGGACACATCCCTGAAGACTTCAGTAAATTTAGTTGGATCTTCAGAGTATTGACCCAACCTTTCCTTAATCTGGGTGAGGTTTGAAATGGAGAATGGAACATGCTCCCTAAGTGTCCCATTAGGAGAGGTGGGTACTTCCTTTAAAGGAAAAAGCCCTGAAGGCCCTGCAGGAGGAGGGGCTTGTGGGGGAGGGAGGTAGGAAGTCCCACTTCTCATGAGTGAGGGACTGAAAAGTGCTGGCTGAACTGGCAAGGCCAAAGAATCCAGCTGGCAAGGGGGAAGATTACCTGACATCAGAGGAGGGGGAGGGATCAGGGGAGAAGACACCACAGTGAGACCCTTGTCTGGAGCCTGAGGAGGGTTCCCGTCAGAAGTAGAGGTCTGGGGAGGAGGCACCAAGTTGAGAACCTCATCCGGAGCTTGAACTGGGGTCTCTGTGGAAATAGAGGCTGGGGCAAGGCCTTTGCTCAAGGCCTGAGTAGAAGTAGCCTCTAGAGCAGTAGCCTGGGGAGGAAATGGAGGGACCAGAGGAGCAGAAGGGGGGTTCTGGGGCGAATGGGGAGCAGCCGGAGAGGCCAGAGGAGAATGGGGTGGAGACAGGTGCTGGGGAGGTGGTGCTGATGGAGGTTAGGAAGAGGGGGATGCCATAACCCTAGGAGCCATAAGAGGATTGTCCAAAAGGTCCATTTGGTCCCCACTCACCGCTAGTGGGGTGGCTTTAGCTATGAGCATCTTACAATCCTTTCTGAGAATGGGATTGCTAGAAAGCTCAACAAAAGCCAGTAAGTAAGAAATCTCCACCCATTTTCCTTCTCTGTGACAATGTTTTTCTAACTCTGAAAGGGTCTTTACCCATGATGTCCCCAAAAGGGGCCATGCCTCACAATTTTCCAGGTGATACTGAGGCCAAATGCTGTTACAAAAATGCACCAGCTTTTTCTTTTTAAGTTCTTTACAGAAGCTGAGAGTTTTCCCATTTAGTAAAAGACAGTCCAAAGGTGAATTCTTGGGTAATGAAAAGGATTGACCTATTGTAGGCTTAGGGAAAAGAAAAAGAAAGAAAAAAATATACATCCAACAGTTTCCCAATTCCCTAGTGCTGAGAGAACCGAGAAGTTTGAACCTATGCTTCCTGATAGTGAGTCCATCCTCTATGCTCAGGAAGGTATACCCAGGTCCAAGTGCTCAAGCAGAGGCACTGGACCAAAAGCCTGAGAGCATCAGGTGGAATTGGGGAAGGGGAGGCTTACCAGTGGTGGCTGAAGAAGAGTTTGAGATTTGGCAGTTAAATTCTGAGATCAGGGAACCATATGAAGAGGTCTAGGACTTTGAGGTTCTGCTGGGACCCCAAGATCATGGTACCGGGCCCTGCTGAAAGAATTCAACTCAAATCTTCTTCTACCAGAGGGAAAGTTTGTTAGTGATAAAACACTTAGGCCAGGTGACGCCAGTAAGGACGGGTGGGCATGAGAAAGTCTCAGCCTTTTCAGTGTGAGATTCTCAGGCCTGAATGAGGGCCAGGGTAGATCTTATATACTGTGGGTGACCAGGGAAGGGTCTGGGAAAAGGGTCTGGGTGAGAATTCCCAGGGACTGGAATGTCTAAGAGATTGAATAGACAATGGGAATAGATAATGAAGGAACTGAACAGGTATCTGAATGAGATTAAAACGTAGGCTAAGGCTTTCAAAGGGAGATGAGGGTCTGGGGCCTGTGGACAAAGGGGAGCCAGATTCCCTTTGGAACAAGGGGTGAAGACCTCGGGTTGGGCCACACCCCATCAGAAGGATGAGAGTCAAGGGACTGGGGCAAATTGATCAGGTAAATAACAATCAGTCTCTTTGTGGCACTTGACCTGTGGGGCATCTGCATGACCCCTATGGCCCCAGATGTCACAGCATGGCTCTGACTCTACCTACTACCTACCACTGTTGTTGTTTTTTCCTTCATTCTTGAAGAAGACCATGACATTAAGAAGGTGATGCCATGACTTGCAAGTGAATTAGATTTAAGTGAGGGAGGGTTGTGCATAGTCACCATCCTTACCCTCTCCTCTGAAGGTTTGTGGGTCTAGTGGTAAGCTATAAATCCGGATGTGTGGAGATGGCCCTGGATGCAGTTGGAGACCTTGGCTTTTTTAAGAAGCTAAGGTCTTTCCCAGGACTCAGTTTGACTGAGGCAATGTGCATTTATTCATTAAGGCCAGGTGAGAGATGAGACAAAGAATGGCTTCTTTTACCTAGTTAAAAAAAAAATCAACCTGAGAGGGGAAACCCTCAGGGTTTCTGGCCAAAACAGAAATAGTTGCTATTCACATTCACTCTGAGCCATCAAGGTCTGAAGAATGACCTCTGAGTGGGGCTTGTGCAGGGACCTATTGTTGGCCAATGAATGAGAGCCAGAGTGAATTGGGTTTAAGGTATGGTCCTTAGGAAAGAAATCTAGCCTGTGAACCCCAAGATATCTTGTGAGGTTTCAGGGATCAAAATTTCCATTTTTTTTTCCTGCAAAACACCTGCAGCTATGGGTATTATACCCTATTTGGACAAGGGGAGAGGGAGAAGGAAAGGCTACCTACATAAGATGGAGATGATGAGATGGGAAGAGGGGCCATCCTTGAGATTCTTTTGATTGATGGTTTGGCTTCCTTAACTCCTGAGAAATAAAAGGTCCAAACTATGTATAGTTAACATTCCAGAAGTTTAGTGGGGTTTCTGATGAGGATGGGATCTGGACCCCAAAAAGGAATCTGAGCACCTTATAGAGAAAGATGGACCTTTTATACAGAAAGACTGTGAACAGATTTAGGAGTGGCCAAGTAGTTTGAATGACTATGATGGGGTGTGGGCCCAAGCCTAGATCTTAGCCCCTTGTACCAAAAGGAATCTGACTCCCATTTGTCTACAGCCCCCAGCCCCTCCTCTGCCTTTGAAAGCCCTAGCCCCACCTTTTGATCTTACGCAGATGCCTTTCAAACATCTTCCTTCCAGTCCCCTTCATTATTGGTTCCCATTGTTTATTCAGTCTCTCAGACCTTCCAATCAGAATTCTCTCCTAGACCTGTTTGCCAACCCCCTCCTCTGGCCACTTTAGCAAAGTTACTTTAGCAAATAAAAGATCTACCCTGGCCCCCATTAAAGGCTGAGAAGCTCTCATGCCACAAAGGCTGAGCTTTTCTCATGCCTGCTTATCCTTAGGGGCATCACCTGGCCTATATCATTTATCACTAATAAACTTTTGCTTTGGCTGAAAGAAGATTTGAGTTGAATTCATTCATGCAGGGGCAGCGTCACAATCTTGGGGGTTCCCAGCAGCACCCCAAAACCTCTAGACCTCTTCATTACCTACTTCCTGTTTTTTCTACCTACATTTGTATAAACTGGTGAAGAATTAAATGAGCAGAATCAGGAGCACAACTTATAAAAATAAAAATTTGTAAAGACAAACAGCTTGTAAGAACTCTGATCATTGAATACAATGCCTAGCCATGGTTCTGATGGGGGCAGGGCCCAAGCCAAGATCTTTGCCCCTTGCCCTAAAGGGAATCTGACTCCCATTTGTCTACAGTCCCCAGACCCTCATGTTCCTTTGGAAGCCTTAGCCTTCACCTTTTGGCCTTACTCAGATGCCTTCCAGCTCCCTCCATTACAGGCCCCATAAAACACTTAAACTGCTCTCCTTATCTCCCTTTGACCCATGCCTTCCTCTTCCCTCCATTAGCTATTCCCATTGTCTTTTCAATCTCTCAGACATCCCCAATTAGAATACTTACCTAGACTCTTTTCCCAACCCCCTTCTCTAGCCACCCACAGTTACTTTAGTATTTAAGATCCACCCTGGCCCCCACTCAGACACTGAGAACCTCATGCTGAAAAGGCTGAGACATTCTTGTGCCCGCTCCTGCTCATGGGCATTACTAATATTCAGCTAAGATGCTGAGAATCTCCCATGCCCCAAAGGGTGAGCTTTTCTCATGCCTGCTCACTTGTCCCTACCAAAGTCACCAGGACTATGCAATTTATCGCTAATAAACTTTTCCTCTGGCTGAAGAAGGTTTGAATTCATTCAGCAGGGCCCGGTACCGTGACCTTGGGGTGTCCCCCAGCAGCACCACAAAAGTCCTTAGACCTCTTCAGTTCCAGAGTCTCAAGGGGGTTATTCACCTTTTGACAGAAAGGTAATGGACTCAAGATACAGAATGAGACATACGTTTTTGGACATGGCCACTGCGGGAATTTGTTTTGCTTGACTATGCAGATTTTTACATGGATTTTTTTTCTTTCTTTTTTTACTACGTGGATAGGGAAGACAAAATAAATGTTTGACAACTGAAAAAATAAAAATTAATAAATAGGTATAAACAGATGGTAGGCCAGAAATAATTACAGACAATCAGGACAGCTTTCAAAGGTTCATGTTGAATATATTTGAAAGGTAACATATTTAGCTTTCAGGCAATGGGGGCCAAGCTAGGCATTATTACATGTGGGACCTTGTCTGGAATAAAATGGTCCTTTGCATCTGGGGACCTTTGGAGAGATTTTCTTCCTGGGACTTTTGATTTTAGATATCCTAGACTTTATACATCCTACAGAAATCTGGCAGAAAAAAAATTTAGGCTATAATTGTTTGGTCAGTTATTTTTTTCCCCTGGTCTGTGTGCCCTCACAAGTCAGTTCCTTTGGTATACTTTTGCAAACTTTTGATTTGTTGAGTGTATGTTTGGTTAAATAATGATACTTTTTGTATTATTGAATTCTATTTAGGTATTGATTATTGCTATGTTCTCTGTTACTGAGTCCTAACTGATATTAAGTTTAATATGAGAAATCTGAATCAATAAATAGTTACCATCTAGTGGAAACATCCTTACTATTCTTTTTACATTTAAACAGACCTAGACTCCTTGTCATTTGTGAAAACAAAATGCCCTACAGCTCCTTAGGGTGAGAATAACTGTGCCTAGCTTCCAGGAGCAGCTGACATTCTTTTCTACTTGTCTAATTGTGAACCTACTTGTCTTTTTGTCCTTTGAAATGTAACATATCTGATCGTCTGGCAAAGTAAGCCAAGGGAGTCAGTGTTACCTCCTATATACTTTAAAAGAAAAGCATTCTGGATATTTGCTAAGTCATGTGCAATTGTCTTCTGTTCTATGTTTACAGAAATGCTCATTTTATTTGAGGTTAAGTCCAGAGTAAAAATAAGTAAATAAATAAATCCTTCTCTTCCTCCAAGGCCTAGCTTAGAATGCCACTTCTTCCCTGATCTTCCCTCTCCCACCCTTACAATGATTCCTCCCTCACACCCACCCCAGTCTCTCCTGACTTTCTATTGTGAGAACTAAATGAAACCAGAAAGCACTATGCAATAATAATATCAATAAATATTAAAATATGTGATATAATTTAAAAATAATCATGATTATTATTGCTACACAGGGGACTGGAAGGTAGTATTGAGGAGAAAATAAGAAGGACATGTGGGGATTCTGCAACAGGATGGGAGAAGAATTCAAGGAGTAGCCACCAAGAGAGAGAAAGCACAGGCCTGAGGTGGGGTCACTGGGGGAAGGTATGAAGGAGAGGGAATTCAAAAAAGATGGGCAAGTTACAGGGGACCACAACCACCAAGAAGGAAGCTGACTTCCCTTCGTCCTAGAAAGTTCATTATTGGGCCAACCTCATCATCCTCCAGTTCCCACCAGCTTTGGTCCTCTACCTTATCTTTACCTTCTGCCCTTCTGACTGAAGGGTGGCGCCATGTGCTCCAAAACCTCCATTTAAGGAGGAACTCAGCGCAGAACATTTTCTCACCTGGGTGCACCACTCTGGGATTTTGCCACCATGCCGCCATGTCCAGTACCTTCTCTCCCCATTCCTTTTGCTCCCCACCTGACTTTTCAGTTTCCTTTTGCATGTTGTCTACCCCCATTAGATTGTAAGATCCTTGAGGGAAGGGACTGTCTTTTTTCATATTTGTTTCCCCAGAGCTTAGCATAGTGTCTGGCACATGGTAGGAACTTAACAAATGTTTATTAAGTATTGATACCTTAGTTGTATGTGGGATGAGGATTAGCTGGCTGATCTATGCAACTCTATAAATCCCATTCCTTTGCTTGTTTTATTCTCCTGTAGCACTATTCAGTTTTTGAGAAAACTCTAGCCCAAGAACCTCTGCCCTAGAGGGAAGAACTAGGAAGAACGGGTGGAAGGGGCAGAGAGGCAGACTGAGACCGGACATAAAGACAAACTTCCTCCCAATGGCAGGTATCTAAAAGTGAAAGGTTTTAGCTGAGGAGGTAGTAGCTGCCCTCTCCCTTACAGGTGTTCAAGCAGTCTTGATGACTTCTTGTTGGGTATGTGCTAGACAGGATTCTTCTTTGAGCATGAGATGTAGTGATTCTAATATTCTGAAAGTGAGGAGGAGGAAGGGGCAAAGATAATAGCAAGATTCTGAAAATAATAGATGAAGCAAATGATGGGGCCACTAATGGAAATGGGAAAGTAAAGTGGAGGAGGGGTAGGCTTAGTAGAAAATCGAATTAGCTGTTTTTGGGCACATGGACATAAAGGTGTAGGTGTCCTGGAGGTGATAAGAAGTGAGAATCTAAAACTAGAAATAAAGATCTGCGAGTCTTCTGCTTAGGGGTGGTACTTCAGGACAAGGGAGTGAATGTTACCATCTTCTTTTTAAATGTATTTACCTGCTACAGCCTCGGTCTGTGATGACAAAATTCTCCCTACACAGTGAAGAAGGATATTGGAAGCCAAGTCAAAACAAATAGTCCATATGAACATTTGGGGTAGATTCTCTAAATCTGCACATCTGGAGTTTCTTTTTTTGCTTTGCTCATAGAGTACAACACTTTCTGTGGCAAGGGCATGCCATGCTGGATGGTCCTGTGCCAGTGTTTCCCATGTCACAAAGCAATTCCAAAGTTCTTCAGAGAGACCTTGAGAGTGTCCTTGTATTGCTTCTTCTGACCACCATGTGAGTGCTTGCCTTGTGTGAGTTCTCCTCTAAAATAGTCTTTTGGGAAATGTAAGTTTGGCATTGGAACAATATGGCCAGCCCATTGGAGTTGTACTCTCTGCAGTAGAGTTTGAATGCTTGGCAGTTTAGGTTGAGAAAGGGTCTCAGTGTCCCATACCTTATCCTGCCAGCTGATCTTCATAATACTCCTAAGACAATTAAAGGGCAAGTGATTCGGTTTCCTGGCATGGTGCTGGTATACTGTTCAGTTTTTACAGGCGTACAACATACCTTCTCTCCCACACTTTCCTTTGGAGCCTCTGAAACACTGAGGTAGCTCTGACAATGGGTGGGTCACCTTCTTTATCAATGTGTATATCCCTGAAAGTATATTGCCAAGGTAAGTGAATTTATCCACAGTATTCAAAACTTCTCCATTGTAATTGAGGATTTCTCGCATGGATGCTATGGTGCTATATAGCCAGCTAAGACATTTGGTTAACATCTTGGCCAGAGACTTCCTTTCCGATCCTGTGTTAGAAAACAGCTTCAATTCAACTTGATTTTGAATAGTTCAGGCCCTAGAAGACATGCAAAGTTTACATAACCGAATTAAAACCCTTATAAAGTTGGCAGTCAAAGCCATGAAGCAAAGTAACAATGTTACATGATAATGTAAATAATGTGATTTCTTTGGTATAGAGACCTCCAATGTGAGCAAATTCCCTCTGCCAGTGTCAGTTGGCACATTTTCTGCAATATGTAGTTTTAGAGTAGCTTGGAGCACTGATAGATTAAGTGGCTTGCCCCAGAATCACAGAGTTTGGGTCTGAGGTGGAACTTGAGCTCTGGTCTTCTTGGATTCAAAGCTGTCCTTCTAATCTACTACTGTGCTGCTTCTTACAGCATGGTAGATATGATATCTGTATTGGAGGGGTGCAAAACTGTGATATGAGTGAGATCATTATCCACAGGGCATCATGGTATAGGTGGTTTGTGAGTTGGGCTTTAAAAGATTGGTAATAGTTACTCAGGATCAAAAAACCAGCATTAATTAAGCATTCTCCCATTTTATAGTTATTATGAAAGAGCTAGGTTGCCCAGACTGAGAAGAACTGGTCAGACAGGTAGGAGAAGAACCAGGAGATAACGGGGCCTTAAGAGTCTAGAGAGAAGGGCTCCAGAGAAATCAAGAAGGAGGAGGGTTGAGAAAAGGCCCTTTGAGTTGGTAAACGGGTGATCATTGATAACTTTGGAGAGAGTAATTTCAGTTGAATGATCAGGTTGGAAGCCAGCCTGAAGGGGGTGGAGGAAAGGAAGCAAAGACCAGTTTGAAGATGGTCTTCTCAAGGAGTTTAATCACAAAAGGGAAGAGGGATATAGGATAGAACAAGTGAGGATTTTTTGTGATTGGAGGAGATATGGACCTGTTTATAAAGAAGTAGGGAAGTAGCCAGTGGACAAGGAGAGATTGAAGACTAGTGAGAGAATGGGGATGATAGAGGGGACAATCTGATGGAGGAGATGGGATGGGGTGGAATCACTTGTGTATGTAGAAAGATTTGCCTTGTCGAGGAGAAGGGCCACCTCTTCATGTGAGACAAAGATGAGAGAGGACATGGTGGGGAAAGACACCTGAATGATGTGAGAGGGGAAGGAGATGAAAAGAAGCTCTTAGCAAATGGCCACAATTTTTTTAGTGAAATATGAGTTGGTGGGGAGGAGGAGACATTGTGTGAAGTTTGAGGAAGGATGAAAAAGTTTGGGAAAATTACTTTAGCAACTGGGATAGTGAATCACTTGCTGCAATGAGGGCCCAGTTGAGATCATGTAACATAAATTTGAAGTTGACCCAGGTAACAGGATGATGCAATTTTCCCCCAGCTTTGTTCAGCAGCACTTGAGCAAGAGCAATCCAAAGCTGAGGCTTGGCAGGGCAAAATCTTTGATATGATAAGAGGATACAAGACTCTAGAGATGAGGTTCATGAAGAGGCTAAGCTGGGGAAGGGAAGAGAGTGCAGCTAGTGCTGGGGTCATGGCTTGTTAAAGAACTGATGGGTGAAGGGTCATGGTGAGGAGGAAAAATGGGGTTTGGAGGTGCATGGTAGAGGGTGAGGTAGAATGGAAACAGATTATGATCAGACAAAATAACTTCACAGTTCATGAGCGTGGTGATGGACTTGTGGATAATGGCAAGATCTGTCTGTAGCTGCAGTGGGCAGAGGAGCAGGACATGGGACTTGTTGAGGAGCTGGGAAGTTAGGTTGTTTGAGGGAGCCAGGCACTGAATATACAGGAAATCAGTAGATAATAGCTACCAGAATTTCTATATCTATCTCTGCATCACTAACTGCCAGCCAGACATCTCCACCTCAGTGTCCCATTGACATTTCAAACTCAATCTGTCCAGAATGAAACTCATCATCTCCCCTCTGTAAGCCTCCCCCTTCCAAACTTCTCTAATTGTGTTGAGGGCACTGCCATCCTTCCAAGTCACCAAGATTGTAATCTCAAAATCATCTTTGACTTTGTCCTCTCCTTCACTTCCCCACTCACATTGAAACAGTTGCCAAATCTTTCTAACTTTGCCTCTAAAAAATTTCTCCTTGTTCAAGCTCTCAACAGCTCTGGCTGGATTATTGCAATATCTTCCTAACTGGACTCCCTATTTCCAATCTTTCCTACAACCTATTCTCCATTCAGCTGCCAAACTAATATTATTAAAACACAGGTCTGGCTAAGCAACTCAGCAACTCAAAAACCCAGTGACTCAGCTGCCTGTAAGATCAGCTCCAAATCAACCAAGCAACAAGCATATTTTAATTACCACAATGTGCCAATAGCCTTGCTATGTGCTGGGGACACTCAAATGCATTTGTAATCTCAGTTTGGAAATTCCTTCCCATGTTACAGATCACAAACCATCCATTCATCCATGTCTAACCATCCATGCCTACCCATGCTGGGCAACTCTTGTTCACATCTTTCGATGAACTGCCAAAGTGGGACAGTGTCTCCCCAACATGGTAGAGAACTTCCTAACTTTCCCCTGACACCAGTATAGCAGCAGAGGACTCTGGCTATCCACAGTTGATCCCTCCTTATGAGACCAGAACATCTTTTCCTTCTATCACACAGTTCCTTGATTATGTTCTTTGTGCCTGTCCTTTCTCAAACTTTGCACGCACCCACCATTTACCTTTCCATTGCCCTTTATAGGGCATTCACTTTTAGTCCTTTTGGAGACTGTTACATTCCAGGTTTTGCTGACACATAGGGACACTGGGTCCAATGTTTCTATAACATGGCATGCACAGAGCTGCCCTGGCTGCTTCTGTCTGACTGTATATGCTGGCTTAGCTGTCTGACACTTTGGGGATGGCAACGCCACTGGCTATTTATGGCCTGCTGTGTATGGCTGAGCACTGAAGGACTCTGGTGTTTGGGTATAATGAAGCAAACCCCTCATTGGCCATCAAAAAGGAAGAGCCTGTGACTAGGTGGTTCTTTAAAAAGAATGGCTGTACCCCTGTCCCTCCTCTTTTTGACTCTCAGGGGGCATCGTGAAAGTCTGGGACTTCCTGTGAGAGGTGGAATAGGGGTAGCTCCTCTCCACCCAGCAGTAGGTCTATTGCTTCCCTGTGGCAGCTAGAGTAGAGGGAATCAGCTAAGTGAGCTTATGCCTGGGCCTCTCCTGCCTTGTGTTTCTTTGCCTGATCATTGTTGACAGAACATCCATCTTGAGATGAACATTGGATTTCAAAGTATTGGAAGAAACCTTATGAGTTTGTTTTTGTGATCCTGCGTCCTGCCTTGATGCTGGCTTGAATTCAGTCTTTCTTGTAAGTCAGTCAGTAAACACTTATTAAGCACTTACTATGTGCTAGGCATTGTGCTAAATGCTAAGGATACAAAGAAAAGCAAAACATAGTCCCTGCCCTCAAGGAGCTCACAATGCAACTGGGGAAGATAATAGACTTTCACCTTTCAAATCTTCCTTCACTTCACAACCATTTTTCTGAAAAGCAAGGGAGGATGAAGGGAGACCTTGTAGTTCTACAGATGAATGGTGCCCTGAGCCACCCTTAAATAGAAGACCTGGGAGAGGTTCTTTGATGTCCACCCCCTACCCTCTGCAATCAGAAGGAGAAAAGGGTTCCAGGGGCAAGGTGGTACTGAGGAAGAGTGAGCTTCAGAGGTGATTCCATCTTTCAGGAAGATGAGTTTCTGGAGAGACTGATGAAGTTTAAGAGAGCAGCCAGGTGGTAATTGATTAGGTGGCTGCCCTGGGCCTTTTCATTGGGGAGTTTATAGAAGACAAGCACTTCAAGCTCTGACCTGGCTGGCATCAAGGTGTGAATATGCAGGATTATTTGGGTGCTACAGAGCTGACATGAAATGTATCATTCCGCATTCCTGCAAACTGTTTTACATTCTGATTTTAAAATCTCAACCTCCTATGCCACTAGTTACAATTACTTACATTTCTTTCAAAGCTCAGTAAGTATACCGGCAGTTATTGTCACCTGCCTAAGCTTTTGTTAATGCCCAAGTGCAAAAATCTTTTGTATTAAGCATTCCTTTTGTGAAGGAAATAAGTAGTAGTAGTAGTAGTAGTAGCTACTACTACTACTACTACTACTACTACTACTACTACTACTACTACTACTAGTAGCTAGCATATTTATGTAGTGCTTTATAGTTTACAAAGTGATTTACAAATATTATCTCATTTTATCCCTACAACAACCCTAGGAGGTGGGTCATATTGTTATGTCCCATTCACAGATGAGAAAACTAAGACACACAGAGGTACCATATTTGATTCATATTGTAAAATGAGGAGCTTTCTAATTTGTGGAAACCCTAGAAGTGAGCAAAACTTGAGCGTTAAGTAATTCTCCCCCTGGGGTTCTGAGCTGCGGGTGAGGAGGTAAGAAAGGGACTTTGAAACTTCATTTAGATGATCCAGACTTGAACACAGTCCAGACCACATGTTTGGATCCTGAGCAGATGGGACCCTTACCTGTGAGGGAGAGAGTGCAGCACTACAGCCCTCCTTCACCCAGTATACTTGTTAAATTTGTATGAAAAGGATGAGTCCTTGCCTGTGTGGGTGGTTTGAGATCATTGAAGAAGCTTTGCAATTTTCTATAAAGCTATCTAGTTCATTGTCCTTGTCTTGATTAATTCTTAGTCCAATTCATTGTTCAATTGTATTCTCTGTCCCAAATAGACATACTGAGGGACAGTCAGAGCCACAAGTTGTCCACACATATGCATGTTACGATCCGGACAGTAGGCATTCTTCACCTATTTGGTCTTACCTCTGTCAGACCAAATTGTTTTGAGTAATGACAGATACATTCCAGTATGCTCTGCAGTGTTCCAGGGCTTTATGAAATAAGCACAAAATCATCCACACACAGGAACATCTGAAGAACCTCTTCATCCACAGGAAGTCCTTCTTCAACTTATACTCTGTACTGGGTCTCCCCTCCCCAGCTCATCAGCAGCCTTTATTTATCTATCGAATTGAAACTTTTGAGGGTGGTGTAACACCATCATTTTATGGAGGCTAAGGGTTAGGTGTCTTCTCCAGAGTCACATAGACCACAAGTAGCAGAATCAGGATTTACATCCAGGTTCTCTGACTAGTAATGGACTGTTTTTCTCATTATGCCATGCTGTGTCTTATAGGTACATTATAGATAGAGTTCTTACACACTGGAGTGTCTAGAAAAGGATGACCCTTCTTTAAGGGACCCTTTGGCTAAGAGGATGAAACACTATGTTATAGTTATTGGAGGACTGGTTGAAGGAACTGGCTATATTTAGTCTGAAGAAGAAAAGACTTGGTTAGGAGGGGAACATGATATACTAATATGTTGAGTTAGACTGATTCACTACACTTTATCCAGAAGAATGCAGCCAGTGTGGTAAGGGGACCAGACATTCTGCCATGGGAGAATCAGTTGAAGGAATTAGTGATGTTCAGCTTTCAGAAAAAAAGACACAGAATTGGATTTGTTGATAATATCTGTCTTCAAACATTTGAAGGTCTACCAGGTGATTCTAATTGCTAGCAGGAGCTCAGGAGGGAGTCCAGGCCTCTCTGGCCTCCAAAGCTGAGAGCCTCAGGCATTGACACTGTTGCTATGGTAATTGTACGCAAGGTGACCTTAGGAGGCGGGCTATCACAGTACCACTTTCAGTCATCCTTTCACCTCCCACCTTGGGTCTTTTCTTTCAAAGCCCCAGGGAGAAGGGGTAAAGGGATCTGGGAGTCCCAGATTGACACTTTTCTTGCCTTTTTGTCTCGGGTATAGCCCTCTATCAATCCCAGATGCTTCATGATTTTCATGTGTGCCTTGCAAGACTTGGGGAGTTAACATCAACACTCTCCCAAGCTCTGTGACCTTTGGCTAGGTAGGCTCAGGAAATAATATCTCCTGTGTGTTTGTTTGCTTGTTTGTTTTGATTTTTATTTGTGTTTTAATTCTCTTTTGTTATTTTTGTCTGTTCACTCATTAACACAGCAAACAGCTCAGGTTTCTTGACCAGTAAGTTTCATTATATTTTCAATGGCTTAGAAGTAAAAACATTTAGGAAACAGAACAAAACTTCCAAATCCAGCTGCCTCTCAAAAACCCTAGAACTACTACTGTACTGGAAAGGGAATGGTCAGTCAGTAAATGAGAAATGGCTCTCCAGCCCCTCCTTCTGTGGATCAGGAAAGAGAAGGCAGTCATTTTGATTCGCTTTCGCAATAGGAAGGGGGCAGAGAAGGAGGGGGGAATGGCCGTTGAGAGAGACATAGGGAGCCTGTTTCTGTACTCAACTACTTTGTTTACTAGCTCCAGTTACCTAGGTAACTGTTGATGCATCTTTCAACATTTTTAAAAAATGTTTTTAATATTTTATTTTTCCCAATTTACATGTAAAAACAATTTTCAACATTAATTTTCAAAACTTTGAGTTCCAAATTCTCTCCCTTCCTCCTTCCCTCTTGAAAAGGTAAGCCATTTGATATAGGTTATACATGAGTAGACATGCAAAACACTTCCATAATAGTTATATTGTCAAAGAAAACATAGACAAAAAAAACCTCAAGAAAAATAAAGTTAGAAAATAAATTATGTTTCAATCTATATACAAAGGCTATTATTTCTTTATCTGGGGATGGCTAGCATTTTTCAGTCCTTCAGAACTGTCTTGAATCATTGTATTGCTAAGAATAGCTAAGTCATTCACAGCTAATCATCCTACCTTATTGCCGTGGCTTTGTACACAGTACATTTCAATTTGCATGGCTCACATAAGTCTTTCCGGTTTCTCTGAGAGCATCCTGCTCTTCATTTCCTGTTCCCTATTCCAACAAGCACTAAGTTGGGTACCACCAGTAAGAAGATATAGGTAGGTTCCTTGACAAACAATGGATTCACTCTACTCCGTAAGCTGGGAAGAAGCCCCATCTATACAATGTTCCTACCCTATAAACCCCATGCATTAAACAGCAGAGTGATTTCCACAGAGAGGATGAAAGTATTCTATGACTCAAAGTCAGCAGGAGGGGAGAATAAATCAATTCTAGCTCACATAGAGAGAGAGTCTGGGGAGAATTGGGAGCGGGAGCTGTACCTGGGCTGCACTGATCAATAAGATAGCTCCAAAGGCTTTGGGGCACTAGAACTCTATAGGATACATCACTACACTTGTTGTCTATAAGGGAAGTCAGTGAACAGGAGGCAGTGAGTACAGAGAAGTCAGGGAATGGGGCTCGTAAAAGATATATCAAACAATTACAGTTGGACAGCTGACTTCAGAGGGGGGTCCATATGGAGATGATCCAGTCTGTGATCCTGATGAAGGGGAAATCAAGTTTGGGCATATTATTGAAAGATATAGTTGTTGATCTTCAATGGCAGAGGGAATTTTCTCTTAGTTACTTCCTTTAATAAATTCACAGGCCACACAAGACCAAATTTGGTCTGTAGGATTAAATGTAAAAGGATTTTTTTAAAACTGTAAAATGACAACTATTTTTGTGAGTCCTCCCTCTATTTCCAGGAATATCTGCCCAGCAGCTTCTTAAGGGCCCCAGTTACTTCCTTGTTCCTTAGGCTGTAGATGATAGGGTTGAGCATGGGTGTGAGCATGGTGTAGAAAGCAGACACTAGCTTATCTTGCTTGGAAGAGTGGTATGCCTGGGGTCTTATATATGTGACCATACCTGCCCCATAGAAAAGGGTGACCACAGCCATATGGGATGAGCAAGTGGCAAATGCCTTTTGTCTCCCCTCAGCTGAATGCGTTTTGAGAATTGTCACCAGAATGCTTATGTAGGAGGCAGAAATAACAGAGAAAGGCAAGAGCAGCATGAGGACACAGCAGACATAGATCATGGATTCATAGAGGGAAGTATCAGCACAAGCCAACTTGAGGATAGCAGGCAAATCACAGAAGAAGTGATCAATCTTGTTTGAGCCACAGTAGGGAAAGAGAAGAGTAAAGACAGCTTGGATTAACCCATCTAGAAGACCAAAGAGCCAAGAAAAGGCCACCATGGAGCCAACAGACCCGTTTGTTCATGACCAAAGAGTACCTCAGTGGATTACTGATGGCCACATAGCGGTCATAGGCCATGAAAGCCAGCAGGAAGCACTCATCCCCCAGGAGTGTGAGGAAGAAGAGAATTTGTAGCCCACACCCTGTAAAGGTGATGTAGCCCTTGCCTGATAGGAAGTCCACAGCCATTCGAGGTACAATGGTGGAGATGAGCATAAGGTCCATTAATGAGAGCCAGCTGAGGAAGAAGTACATCGGACTATGGAGCCTTGAATCAATGTTGATGAGAAGGATCATGAGGCCATTACCAGTCAGTGCCACTAGGAACATGGTCATGATGATGGAGAAAAGGAAGAAGTGGAGAGGAGTTTGAGTGAAGAGGCCCAGAAGGACGAAGTGAGTGATGAGGGTCTGGTTTCCACTCCATTCCATGATTCTAGAGCAAGGAACAGATGAGAGGGAGGAAGAGATCTGGGAGAATGAGATTTGGGAGGTGTAAAATTGCATACTGCATGAGGAAAACACTTTATACATAATAGGTAATAGCTTGCATTTATGTAGCTCTTGAAGGTTTGCAAAGCACTTTACGAATATCTCGGTAGCCTCATAACAGCCCTGGGAAGTAGTTTCTATTATAATCTTCATTTTCCACACATCTAATAAGGGTCTGAGGCTGGATTTGAATTCAGGTCTTCTTGATTCCAGGTTCAGCACTCTGTACACCGTACCAATGACTTGCCATATTATTATTATAAATGGATCAAAGCACTGATGAAGGGGAAATCAAGTTTGGGTATATTATTGAAAGATATAGTTGTTGATCTGCAATTGCAGAGGGAATTTTCTCTTAGTGAGTTACTTCCCCTAATAAATTCACAGGCCACACCAGGCCAAATTTGGCCTATAGGATTAAATGTAAAAAGATTTTTTAAAAACTATAAAATGACGAGTATTTTTGTGAATCCTCCCTCTATTTCCAGGAATATCTGCCCAGCAGCTTCTTAAGGGCCCCAGTTACAAAGCACTTTCTTTGCAACAACTGTGTGAGGTAAGTTTCAAAACCTGTTCACTTATGTCCATAAAGGTTAAAAACAGACAGGTGAAAAAAAGCATTGCCTCTTTTAAAAAAATTCTAGTAAGAGATTGCGAGGGCAGGAGAAGATGGCTGCCCTTTGCTATGGGAGGACAAAACTGCTTTAGCATCAAGAGATGGTGATTCTGTTTGGTTTTGGCTAGTCCTCTGCTACTTTATTCAGTTCTTGGATTTGGGACCACTCACCTGTAACCTTGACTACCCAATTCTTGAGGCCTGGAGGCATAGAGGTACAATTAGAAAAAAAAAACCTAAATGGGGCGGCTAGGTGGCACAGTGGATGGAGCACTGGCCCTGAAGTCATGAGGACCTGAGTTCAAATGCAGCTTCAGACCAGATACTTGACACTTACTAGCTGTGTGACCCTGGGCAAGTCACTTAATCCCAATTGCCTAAAAAAGTAAAATAAAAAAAAGAAACCTAAATGTGGAGAGGGAAGATCCATGCTTAAATTTCATCTCAAAAATTTATGAGCTGTGTAATTTAACTCTGAGTTTCCTCACCTGTAATATGGACCTATGGTGTAATAATACACCAAATACTATATATTCTAGGGAATAAAGCACTTTAGAACTCAATTTCTCAAACAGCAAACATTTATATGTATATATTTATAAATAAACTAATATGGCTCTGGTACTCTTTAAAGTACTGTGTGTGTATGTCTCACTTTCTAAAAGGAAAAAAAAATTTACTCTATTACCATGAAAAACCAGTTTCTTTCACCATGCATGGGTCAAATATGCGAAGTTTTAAGCCCAACCTCAGTCAACAATCTAATTCTAATACATAGCCTATTATTTGTGATTCATCAATAAGGGCTGAAGACCTGTTGATTAGAAAGATGGAAGGAAGGAAGGAAGGAAGGAAGGAGAGGGTTGGACTGGGTGATCTCAAATATGCCTCCCAACTCCATAATTCTATTCCAATCTTAAGAATGTGCTGCTCGGCCTATAGGGGCTAGGGTGCAATGCTGCTCCGGGTACTATCTGCCCCCTGGCATGTGGTAGGGACTGGTTCAGTGCTGGGAACACTTGCTTCCAAAGAGAGGGGAGCTAGGTTCCTTCTTCTCACATGTTCAGGATCATTAAATTTCATGCTAGGTATCCTGGGGGACAAATTATTTAGTATTTAGGGAGGTCACAGGAGTCAGAATTTGAGGTAGGGCCCCCAGCTATCTTTTCTGCTTTGTGTTTATGATCAAGCAACAACCTTCAGGTGAACAGGTCCAGAATTAGAGGCTACCAGGCGAGTGTTAGAAGTCTGGGGTTCCTGGGTCCATGGAGTGAATTGACAAGGAGATTTCTTCATCAGAGACAATGATCATGGACAAGAGGAAGTGACCAAAGCTTCTGGCCTGGCTTGTCAAAAAGGATGGACTTTGTGGGAGACTGCTGAATTCTGTTTTAATTCCCTGTGTCAATTTTATGTTTAGCATTTCTTTTCTTTTTTTGGTAGGAATAAAATACGTGTCCTATTCCTGATTCATAAAGTACATTGACTATCTTTTTTTATTCCTTTGGGATTACCTAGACAGCAGCCGAAAAACTAAGCTTAAAGTAATTTATCCCTTGGTGCTGGGGTGGGGTTTAACAAGCCAAAATGTGTGAGCAAGGAAGCCTACCCCTGTGACCCTCTCCTTACAGCCCAGGACTGAACTTTGGTGAACCACATGCCATACTCCTTAGGCAGAGAGAGTGGGCTTAGTGCCCAAGCTGAGAATTATAATGTACATATACTAACTATGGAAAATAAGTTTAAAAATCATAGTTTTAACAGAAAAGGCAATATTAACTAAAGTTTACCTTTTTTTTTGGGGGGGGGAGACAAGTTTCCTTAGTGGATAGAGCATTGTTATTGGAGTCAAGAAGACCTACATTTGTACCCCAACTCAGACACTTGATGCTGTATGATCCTGAGCAAGTCATTCAATCTCTTTAGCCTCAGTGTCATCATCTGTAAATTGGGGAAAATAGTAAAACCTCCCTCACAAAGTTGCCTTTGAGGATGAAAGAAGATATTGTATTGACCTTAAATAGTGAAGTAAAGGTAAATGTGAGAGAAAGTTATTATTTATTTCATCCTTACCTTTGAATAGCTTAATTGCTGAGACTATTGTCTATGGGTGTCTCTAGCTAACTAGCAACACCTAATGACACCACAGGCATAGGAGCAGGGGAAACAAGTAGCTTTCATAGGACTTTCCATGTAATTCCACCCCTGTTAAGTGGTGATAAATGTTATTGAAGCAAGGGCAGAAGGGAGGAAAGACATAGGAGCTGAGACAGAATGAGAGACAGGAACAAGGAAGGAAAGATACTGTGGTGGAGAACATGAGAAGGTAGAAGAAATTAGTACAGAAATAAACAATATAAAATACACACATACACACACACAAATGTATATATTTGAGATGTTAGAAAGTGATTAGGATCTTCTGTTTTTGCACTGGACATATGATTTTACTTGTGTAGAGAACTCTCAGTAGGAGGACTCCTTCTGCCAGTGTACCTGAGAGGTTAAGTTATTTTCCCAGACACAGTCTCGCCCAAGAAAACTAATGTTCAATCTGTCTCTGACATACACTA
The DNA here is from genome assembly GCF_003287225.1 of Phascolarctos cinereus. Taxonomy (NCBI): domain Eukaryota; kingdom Metazoa; phylum Chordata; class Mammalia; order Diprotodontia; family Phascolarctidae; genus Phascolarctos; species Phascolarctos cinereus. Next base: position 249,988,354 of record NW_027555958.1, on the reverse strand, counting down.
CCTCCATGACCTTCAACAAATCACTTATCTCCACTGCTCTAGCAGCTCTCTAATACTATATTTGGCAGAGAAGATGATGAACTGTATCAGTGGGGAGAATTTCCTCATTTAGGGAATCTCATCTAGTCCTTAACCTATGTGTGTCAGAGGTAGAACTTGAACCTAGATCTTCCTGGCTAAGGGAACAGCTCTATTCATTAAGCAAGACACCTTCTCTTGGGGCTCAGAAAAAAATACAGGGAAATGCTCTCTGGAGCCAAAATTTCCCCCCTTCGCCTTCATCTGTGAAACATTAAGCTAGTAGGCTGGAAGGTGCTGTGAGGAAGAGAGAGAGAGAGAGAGATGCCAATTATTAGAAATGGAGTGATGAGTAACCACAGCAAAGGATGAGATGTGGAGGGGCTGTGAACTGTAGTGACAGAAGGGTGTACTCGTACCCTGTGACATCATAGATCTTTCAGAATATCAAAGGACTAAAGTTTTCCTGTCCACTGCTCCAAGAGCCATTCACCCCTCTCATCAGTTTATCCACCTTTTGATGAAATTCAGCTGTTTGGGATATAATCTCAGAGAAGCTTCCAGTGAATCTATGAAGCTGTATTTCCTACATCCCAACCACTCCTTCTGGTAACTTGGTCCCTTTTCAGTATCCTCCTGCTATCTAGTGCTCTGACCCTGCTTCCAGAAAATGTCACCGCTACCACCAAAGTGGCATCCCATCTTCTCAGACAGTGCCCCAGCTTCTCAGCTTTTCCTTATTTCCTCTTCCACTATCAAAACCATCTTGTGACCAAAGCAGAAATATGGCATTTATATGCAATAGTCTAACTTCAAGAAGGAGAGCTCCTTGCATTTGAAAGTGTGTGCTCCCCTGAACTGCTGTTTCATTGGAAGATTTCAGCTTTTATTGAAATAAATGTGACATATACAGAATAAACATCTATGTGTCACAGATGGTGGGTTTTCTGTCTTTAGTAGTATTGCATTGACAAAATGATATCAAAAAGTGCAGCTCATTGGGATTTCTGGCAATAATGTGAAGTCAGGAACCAGCTCCCCAATTCTACCCAACAGCAGCCTCAGTAATAGACAGCTGACCTTAAAGATTTACTTTACCCCACAAAACTTCTCATAACACTTCTTTCTTTGCTCCTTCTCTGTAAAAGATACTGTCCCCTGTACCCTCAGCTACTGCTATCTCTATTACCCGATGGGGAAAGGACCTCATCTTAAATCCAAAGTTATCTGCCTTTCAAGAAATTAGAGAAAAGCATGTCTAAAAACCCCACAGAAGGTGGAAGGGGGAAGGAGTGTGGTGTGGGAGGCAGTGCGTGATTGAAAACGGTAGGCCTCTATCCCAAAGAGACCAAAGGAAGAGGGAAGAACCCATTTAGCACAAAAATATGTATGGCCACTCTTTTTGTTGTGGCAAAGAATTGGAAGCAGTACCCACGTATCCAGGGAACAATTATGTTATATAAATGGAGTGAAATGAAAATGCCACAAAAATGATAGTTTCAGAGGAAACTGGGAAAACCTCTATGAAGTGATGCAGAGGAGAATGAGCAAAGCTAGAACAATTTGTACAATGAAATGAACATTATAAAGAAAAAACAATTTTGAAAAACTTTGGATCTCTGATCAGTGCAATGATAGAGGAATGAAGATGAAATAGGTCTCTCATCTCCTGCCAGGGAGATGATAGACTTCAAATGTAGAATGTAGACTTGCAGTTTTGGATATGGCCAATGTGGGAATTTGTTCAACTGCATTATGCATATTTGTCATGAGGGTTTTTCTTTTCCATTAATTGTTCACTTGGGAGCAGTGGAAGGGAAAGAGAATAAATGCTTATAAATGCAAATGAAGTTTTGAAAAGTAAGTTAATGAAAGCTCTACAAATCAATAAATTAATTATGCAACGTTTAAACAAAGGGACAAAACTAATACAGGACTGTGAGAAGAGTCTGCAACAGAAGCAATGGAAGAAATGCCCCCAAATAACAAACTCATTAGAGAATTAAAGGAAAATTCTATATTAGTCTTTCCCCCTCACCTGGACCAAAAAATAAATGCAACATAGAAGACTTAAAGCCATCAATGGAAGAAGCAAAACAAAATAAAACCAAACAAAAAAACAGAATAAATGTATTCAAGCAAAAAAGAACAACTGAAGAAAAAACCAGAATGCTAGAAAAGAAAAAAAGAGACAAAGCAAAATAAAGTAATAGACTTAGAAAAAAAAATCTAGGAGTAGAAATACCAAGGTAATTGAAATCCCAGTTGTAGAAAGTAAGCTTCTTGAATGTAGGGACTATCTCTACCTTTCTTTGTATCCTTAGCATTGAGTATAGTTCCTGGTATGTAGCAAGTGCTTAATAAATGATTGTTGATTGACTGATTGGGTGACTGACTGCTTTTTATGAGAATCACTTAAAGAAGCCAGGGATATTTAGCCTCTTTCCTTACCAAACCAACTTTTATTTGACTCTTCCATCCCCTCAAGCTAATGACTTATATTTCTCCTTCTCTCAGCAGCCAAATTCCTAATTAAAAAAATAGCCTAGATGCGTTGCCTTCACTTACTTCCCATCCCCTTTGGCTCTGCTTCTGGCCTCATCACAGCTGAAATTGGTCTCTCCAACTTTACCACTGATCTCTTAATTGCCAAATCCAGTGGCCTCTTCCCTTCTCCTCACACTGTTGACCACCCCCTTATCTTTGGGTTCCATGACACTGCTCACTGCTGGCTCTTTTCTTACCTGTCTGGAAGTGCCTCTTCAAGACTATTGGCTGGATCATAATCTAGATGACTCCCCCTAAAGCCTAGGGTTTTCTTCCATCTTGAAAAGTCTTTCTCTTAGTCAGCTCATCTGCTCTTATGGATCTAACTATGTTCATACAGGTGATTCCAAAATCTATATATGCAACCCTAGTTTCTCTCCTGAGCTCCAGTCCCACATCATGAAAATTGACTTTGGGACATTTCCAGCTAAATGTCTCATAGGCATCTTGGGCTCAACATGTCCAAAACAGAACTGGTCCTCTTTCTACAATAACCCAAGGCTATTGCTAACTTCCCAGTTTCTGCCAAGGGAACCAAGATTCTTTCAGTCACCCAGGTTTACAACCTCAGAATCATCCCCAACTCTTCATTCCCACTTTGTTTATCCAATAAATTGCCAAATCTAGTCAACCCCAAGTCCACAACATGTCTCCCCTTCTTTTCGCTCATATGATCACCACTCTAATACCTCATCACTTCTCACCTGGACCACTGCAATAGCCTCTAATTGGCCTCCCAGCCTCCATTGTCTCCCCTCTTTGATCAATACTCCATGTAGCTGCCAAATTGATATTGCTAAAGCATCGACCAGGCTACCCTCCCCACCTAACCCCCATCCACCCCCCAAAAAAAAAGCTCCTCTAGCCCTCTAGAGCCAGTTGCCTCCAGGAGAAAGAAGAAATTCCTGTTTGTTATTTAAAGCCTTTCACAATTAGTTTCCAGCCCACCTTGGTAGTCTTACTGTACTTTCCTTTCCTTCATGTACTCTATATTGCAGCCCAAATGATCTACTTAGTATTCTCTCTTCCCAACATTCTGTCTCCTGCTGAAATGCACTCCTTCCTCATCTCCATCTTATAGAACCTCTGGCTTCCATCAAGTGTCAACTAGAGTGCCACATGAGACTTACCCTGACTACCCTAGTTGTGAGCATCATCTCCTACCCCCATCCCACAAACTACTTCAGCCGTAGTATTTACTTATCTACGTACACATCATCTTCCCTGGACGTCACGATGTAAACTCCATCAGTGCAGAAATTACTTTGCTTTTGTCTTTCTGTTTCCAGGATCTAACATAGTGCCTGGCACATTGTAGGTGTGATTGCTTGTTGAATGAATGAATGAAAGGACTGACTAAGAAGATCCAAGGAAGCTGTCTTCCATGGCTGCCATATGGAAGAGCAGAACAACCAGGACAAGCAGATTTCAGGTCAATATATGGAAACTTTCCCCAACAATTAGAGATATAAAAAGGTGGAAAAGTCTTCTCAGCCCAGTGTAATCCCTATTACTAGACATCTTCCTCTGAGGCCAGATGACCTTGGCAGCAGTTATAAAAGAGATTTTGATTCAGATATAAGTGCAACCAGATGACCATTCCAACACTGAAATTCTGTTATTCTTCTGCCTCTATCATTGATTTGGTAATTAAACATATATAGTTCTTCTGTGACATTGAACTATTATTTACCTTGTAAGAGGCAGCCTAGCATAGTAGACAGCTAGTCTTAGGGTGAGGAAGTCTTTGGTTCAAGTCTTACGTCTAACACTGATTGACTATGTGATTCTGGGCAAGTTAGACTCTCAGCGTTCCAGGCAACTATCTAAAATGGTCAAGTTGCAAGACAGTTACCAATTGGCATTGCTAAACAGAATCCCCTCACCAGAAGTTACTTATAACAGTAAAATTACAGGCCTGAACTAATCGACCCCCCCCCAAAAAAAAGGAAAAGACATGCTGTAAAAGTATTTAAATTTTTATAATAACCAATTTAACATTTATCTTTTATATTTGTTTCCTTTTCTAGCCTTATGCCACGTCAGGGATCAGACATTTATATAATCATTTACTGAGTGAGTATTAAATCAGAAATTCAAGGATGCCTTCATTGTCCATCTGTATAAAGGTAAAGACAATAGATTGTCCTGTGACAATCACAGAGGAGTCTCTCTCTTAGTCACCACTGGCAAGATTCTTGCCAGAGTCCTCCTTAATAGGCTGATCCTTCACCTGGAAGATCTTCATCTACCTGAGAGCCAGTGTGGCTTCAGAAAGGGCCAAGGAATGGTTGATATGGTGTTTGCTGCCCAAGAACCCAGGAGAAATGCCAGGAGCAGAACAGAGGTCTGTACACTAGGTCAAAGTCCTAAGCTAGGCACTGTAAGACTAAAAAGTGATTCAGGACACAGTTCCTACCCTCAAGCAGTTTACAATCAAACAAGACAGATAAGGTATAAAAACACATATGTGTTACACAGCAGCGTGTGACAAGTCACATAGAAATGGTGCAAATTCAGTACTAGAGATATGCAACAGGCAGGAACCACTTCCTACTGGAGTGATCAGGGCAGACTTCAAGATTGAGGTAGCATTGGAACTTAGCCTTAAATTCTGGAGAGGATTGTGCTAGGTGACAATTAAGGAGGGAAAGCATTCAGAGCAGAGAGAATAGCATAAACTGAGGTTTGGAGGCAGCAAAACATGAGACAATTTGGGGCAAAGTGAATATTGCGGGTTGGCTAGTGCTAGAATTTGTACTGAGGAAGAGTACAGAATATGTTTGGAAAAGTAGTTTGAGGTCAGATCGTGCAAGATCTTGAAGGTTAGGCTAAAAACATTTAGGGCTTTATTTAGCAAGCAATGGGGAGCCATTAAAAGGTTTTGAACAAAGGCAGGATGATCAGAGCAATACTTCAAGACAATCAACCTTATTATAGTAGCAGAATTCATTTCAGACAGTAAGGCCATATAGAAATCTATCACCTAGTCAGCAGTCTAGGTGAAAAACAATAAGGTTCTGAATTAAGATTATGTCAGTGGGATTGAAAGAGGGGGCAAAGAAATAAATTAGCATAGTACTCAATTAAATTACTCCTGATTGATTAGTTATAGTCATCCTGGATTGGGCCCAGTGAATATTTTAAAGCTTATTAATGTACTATTGGTGTCTGACCACTCTGGAAAGCAATTTGGAACTATCCCCACCCTCCTCCAAATTATCGAACTGTGCATGCCTTTTCACCCAATGATATCACTGCAGTAGGTCTGTACCCCAAAGAGATCAAAAAAGAGGAACACGACCCATATGTACAAAAATACATATAGCAGCTCTTTTCATGGTGCCAAAGAATTGAAAACTGAGAGTGGTGTCCAACAAGGGGGAAGGGCTGAACACGTTATGGTATGTGATGTGATGGAATATTATTGTGCTTGAAGACATGATGAACAGAACAAGGTTTCAGAGAAATTTGGAAAGACTCATATGAACTAATGCAGAATGAATTGAACAGAACAGGAGAACAATTTATGCAACAATAATATTGTAAAAAAAACTATGGATGACTTAAAAACTGATCAACCGCTATTCCAGAGGACTCATGATGAGATCTGATAGAGAAAGGTGATGGATTCAGAGTGTAAATTGGGATATATTTTTTAGATTTGGATAATGTGGAATTTGTTTTGCCTAACCATACATAGTTGTTACAAGGGGAAAAATTCTCCCAAGTACCTTAACTTAGTGGAAATTCAGGGCTCTCCATGATAAAACACCTATGGTAATTTCAAAAATGAACTTGGAAATAGGCAGATGGATGAGAGGAGATATTTTGTAGCAGGTGGACTTTTGGACGTCCTTAAATGTGTCCATGTTAAGAGGTGATTTATGGAATTTCTTTTGCCTACGTGCCAGGCTGGCCATGGGCAGCTAGGGATTAAGTCAATAAACACGGAAGCAGGAGGGAATGAAGTTAGAAATCTGAAAGAACTTGCTTTCTGAGAAGGGAGAAAACGGAGCTTGATGAGGAAAGAGGCAGAAAAGTTGAAGCATTTATCTGTAGCTGCCTTAACTCTCTGCCCTGGAGTCTGGAAGAAGGAATGGTCTGTTGGAGGGAAATCGGTGGATGCCCCCAATAGATCCAAGTTTCTAAGAATTTGATACATAGGATACATGACCATGGGGAGACAAGAAGTGGAAGGGGCACAATGCAGACTTAGAAGCCTACTTCTACAACATCAGACAACCATTCCACACTGGGAGTCAGACTACCTCTTCAACTTTCCCTAAAGGACAAAAACTTTCTGGTAAAATCATATCAGAACTCTACAGGGAAGAGAAAAGAGAAGAATTGACCCTGAGGGGACATGGAAGATATACATGAAGAACAACCATAAGCAAAGAGAAGAAACTGAGGGATGAGACTTGCCCACAGACACCCAGGCTGGTGAAACTGTGTTGAACTTTGAACCTAGGAGTGATGATTTGGTGATTCTCAATATCCTTCTTGTTGCACACTTTTCCCCTCCCCAATTTGCTGTCTTCTCATCCCAATGTCCAAAGAGATCTAAATCAGTCAATAGAAAGGTCTGTGGTGGGCTCTTACAAAGGAAGATGACTATTTTTTGTTTTGTTTTGTTTTTTGCATTTCCTTAAAGGAAATTGGTCTGAAACTGAAGCAGAAGCTACTAAGATTAAACTGATAAAGGAACTTCCCAGCAGGTAAGGATGTTGCCTGAGTGGCCTGTGAAGTACCAATTTCTCCTCTGGTGTGTAAACCCAATGGAGATTCTGGGGTTTTTTTTGTTTTGTTTTAATTTTTGAGATAGCTAAAACATATTCCCATCCAGGGACAGAGGAAAGAATGTAACCTTCTAAGGACCTGAAGGTTAGATGAAATTAAGGAAATCCACTGCAGATGTTTAAGCAGAGAAGAAAATGAGCTTTATCAATGTGAAGAATGGTGTCAGGGAGAGGGAAATCATCCCTTCCAATTTCTAGCAAGAAGTTACAGAAGAAGAAAGATCGGGGTTTGAGGGAGCAGAGAGAAGAATCAATCAACCCCTGTGAGCAGGGGAAGTTTGTGGGGAATGGACTAGGGTCAGGAAGGAGCTCAGACTAAAGATCAGACAAAAAAATGGCCTCTCACCTGAGGAAAGACAACCTCTCTTGACAGAACAGAGAACTCAGAATGGGTAGAAGATTTAAATTCTCAGTCGCCCCTCATTCCATTGCTTAAAGTTACCTCTGCGTGAAGATCCTGGGGGACCACCCCCTCCCATTCAAAGCCACCACCATCATCCTCAGGATCTAGTAATTAATCCTCATGTGGAGAGGAAAGTTTTCAGAAGTTCTCAGTTCATTCCAGTGCCAACAAACAACTTCTTCCCTGAGGGATAGGTGGCTGGGGAATGAGTGTTTCTTTGCAAAGGACTTGGGGAAAATTTGACCTCACACCAGCCTTTAGGGCACATGGGAAGGGCAAGTACTGGAAAGTGCCTATTGGTTGTAAGTCACAATGCCTACCAAAGTGCTCAGTACCTAATGAATTTGTAAGCAATGGTTTCCAAACTTTTTTGTAACAACATCCCTCTTTTTACTGTTTATTTTTAATATTTATTTATTTATGTCCCCCCCAACTTTTGATAAAAAAAAACTTTCCTAATTGTATTTTTTGAAATAGAATTTAAAACCTGTTGCAATTTTTATACTATGAAGAAATCTGACATGTAATAAAATAATGCATAAAATAACATACATTATCACTCCCCTGCATTCATTGTCATAGGATAAGAGGTGGGCCATTGGGTGACACAGTGGACAGTGTGTGGAGCCTGAAGGCCTAAGACATTTACTATCTGTGTGACCCTAGGCAAGTCACTTAACCCTGTTTGCCTGAGTTCCTCATCTTTAAAATAAGCTGGAGAAGGAAATGGCAAACCACTCCAAATGGGGCCACAAAGAATCAGGCACAACTGAAGTGAGTGAACAACAACAAAGAGATTCAGAGATGGATGGGACCTCCATCCTGCCCCCCTCATTTTAGAGATGAGGAAACAGAGGCCTAGGAAACACACAAGGAGTGAGTAGCAGGGGTAGGATTTCATCTGAATTTCTGCGACTCCAAATATGTAATTCTTTCGACCACATCATTGTGCCTGCTGAAGGAGGTGAAAATATAATTGCAATGGACAGTCCCCCAGTTTCAACCCCATGAGAATACACTAGATACCTGAGAATGGGGTGGAGGAAAAGCATAGGGTTGTTTCCCCACCTGCCATGCAATGTTCTTGACCGACTCTGGGAAATTCCTTCACTCACAGAGGGATGAGAGTCAAGGGACTGGGGCAAATTGATCAGGTCAATAACAATGAGTCTCCTTGTGGCACCTGACCTGTGGGACATCTGCATGGCCCCTGTGGCCCCAGATGGCAGAGCATGGCTCTGTTTCTACCCACTACCTACCACTGTTGTTGTTTTTTCCTTCATTCTTGAAGAAGACCATGACATTAAGGAGGTGATGTCATGATTTGCAAGTGAACTAGATTTAAGTGAGGGAGGGCTGTGCAAAGTCACCATCCTTACCCCCTCCTCTGGAGCTGTCTGAGTCTAGTGGCAAGCTATTAATCAGGATGTGTGGAGATGGCCCTGGATGCAGTGGGAGACCTTGGCCTTTTTAAGAAGCTAAGGTCTTTCCTAGGTCTCAGTTTGACTGAGGCAATGTGCAACTCAGTGATTGAGGCTAGGTAAGAAATGAGACAAAGAATGTCTTATTTTACCTAGTTAAAAAAAATCAACCTAGTAGAGGATCCCTCAGGGTTTCTGGCTAAAACAGAAATAGTTGCTATTTACATGCACTCTGATCCTTCTAGGTCCAAGCAATGACCACTAAGTGTAGCTTATGCTGGGACCCATTGTTGGCCAATGAATGAGAGCCAGAGCGAATTGGGTTCAAGGTATGGTCCTTAAGAAATACATCTAGCCTGTGAACCCTAAGATATCTTGTGAGGTTTCAGGGACCAAAATTTCCATTCCTTTGCACAGAACACCTGCAGTTAAGGATATTATATTCTATGTGGACTAAGGGAGAGGGAGAGGGAAATGCTACCTACATAAGATGGAGGTGATGAGATGGGAAGAGGGGCCATCCTTGAGACCTTTTATATCAATGGTTTGGCATCCTTGACTCCTGGGGCATTTAAGTATGTATATTAACTATGTATAGTCAATGCTTCAAAAGTTTATGGGGTTTCCACTGCCCTATAGGGATAACTTTTTTACCTAGAGATGTAGAGTTTTGTTTGCAAAGACATAGCTCAAAAAGTAGAACCTCTTTTATTCTTTGGACAGAGGCAACAGAAATATTGTGAGAAGCTTCCATTTGCTGATGCCCCTGGAGTTTCATCACAGTCAGACATGAGGTGGTGCTTCCTGGAGAACCATGAACTCAAGAATTGAGAGAATAAGACAAGTTGAGCTTGTTTGGAGGACAAGATGTTTGGAGGAAACAGGAGAGAACCCAAGAAGAGTCTAACCTTTCTGAGGCAGTCATAATAGGTTAACTTTTGGTGGCCATTGACCCTGAGATTTGAAAACAATAAAAACCATGTCCTTGAAAACAAATATTGAATGACCCTATTATGCGGATGATATAAGAGAAAAACATGAATGCCATGTACCTCATAGGAAAAACAGCAGAATCTTAGAGTAATGCAAGGAGTATACTTTGAGACCCCTCCTGCCCAAAGCAAGGCTACGTCTCCCTCTCAGGATTCTAGGGCACCTTAAGGGATGGAAGAGAGTGTTTCTTTTCTCTACTGCCATTGGCTTAGATGCCCATTGGCAATGTTCCTCCATTGTTAGGGGAGCTGTTATGAGGACTCCTGCTCCATTTAGCCACAAACAGCAATTAGCTTTTACAAAGGAATATTTTCTTCAAAGAAGCATCCAGAGGATTTGGGCAATCACATCTATCAAAAATGTCCTTCACAAAAACTGGGTTTTGAATAAGGAAATTAAAAGAGAAAAAATCTGGATTCCACCCCCCCCATATTAATATAAGAGAGAAATAATCATTTCTCTCACTCCCAATGTTAGAATTCCTTCACTCTGTTTTGTCTGGTATATATTCTCTTAATGTATACCTTTTCTGATATTTTGCTATCCACTCGGATAAATTGGTTTTTTTGCTATTTATTATGGATGTTCATTGCAGAAATGGTATTTTGCGGGAAGACAATCAAGCCTTGGATATAAAGTCTCCTTTCCCCATTAAGATAGAGCATTCAGAAGTTTAGCTTGAACCTAAAAACCATATCCTCATGACTAATAATACTTATGGGAGCAGATAAATGTAATACTTGCCTGATACTCCTTCTCTGAGAAGAGCAGAGTGGCCAAACTTCTAGGTACAACATCCTGCTTCCCCCTCAGCAGGAATTAAAGTCTCCCTTGAAAAAGGATCCAGGGAATGGCAGCTAGGTGATGCAGTGGATAGAACATTGGCCCTGGATTTAGGAGGAGCTGAGTTCGAATCTGGCCTCAGACACATAACACTTACTAGCTGTGTGACCCTGAGCTACTCATTTAACCCCCATTGCCCAACCAAAAGAAAAGAAAAGAAAAGAAAAAGAATCTGGGGAGAAAAAGCTAGAAATAACCTATTCCAACTCCTTTTGAGCCACACAATGACACCTTTAAGCAACATGTAGGGGACAGCTTGCTACATAAATATTTGGGTTCTTTTGAGGCAGAGAAGATAAACTCAATTCCTTAACTCAATTATTATAATGTGAGGAAAGTTTCTTCATTGAAAAAAAAAAGGAAGTTTCATATACCCATGTTCATGGGAATGAAAGACAATGGCATCTATCTCATGTTGGCAGTACAAGTGTAATATGGGTGAATTTACCTCTTGGTACCGTTTACAAATGACGCTCGTGCCCATAAAGGGGTCTGAAGTGAAACAGAGTGCCATCACCCAATTGAAAGCATTTATTGTCTGAGAAAAAGACTTATAGGAAAGAGAAGATCCTATAAGACAGCAAGAAGGGAAAGTTCTCAGCTGCTCAAAGGGAGGTGGGAAAAAGGGTGAGATAATATAGTTGCTAGTGGCTTTTGGAGGGGTGGTTGTTAAGGGAGAAGACATCTGCAGAAAAGATAAGCCAGGGAACAAGGTATTTGAAAAGTCCTAAGTCTGCAGCTGCTGCTCAAGGCTACCCTTGAGTTTTCAAGGTTAGTCTGACCTAGGCAGGCATCTCCAAGGCCACCCAGAGTTCACTTCACAAAGCTTCATTGGTATGGAGCAGCTTCCAGCCTCAGAAATCCTCCTAATTGACTGGTTGTTATGTAACTCCATTGTCCTGCTCTCCCTGAAAAGAAGGGAAGTTCTAATCACTTCACAAAGCTTCATTGGTATGGAGCAGCTTCCAGCCTCAGAAATCCTCTTAATTGGCTGGTTGTTATGTAACTCCATTGTCCTGCTCTCCCTGAAAAGAAGGGAAGTTCTAACACATTGTATGGTCATTACAGAGCCCATGTTAACATCGTATAGAATCCCTTAAGAAAATAGGACACTAAATACTACATGGAAATTTTCTATGAGGAACTCCTGATATTGCTGAAAAAGCAAAAGAGAGAAAGAGGGAGAGAGAGAGGAAATGGAAAATGAGGGAAGGAGGAAGGAAGGAAGGAAAAGAAAAAACTTCACATTGTAAGTGAAGGAGAGGTTTCTATTAAGTACTGGAACTTGCTTCCCATGCTCAGTATTGACTGGTTTCTCTGCTCTGTACTGATTGCACGTTTTTCAAGCAAAACAGAACTCAACATGTTACAAAAGCTGATTCATCTACTGTCCAGTATTTATATCATCATCCCTCCTGTATATGTGCAGTATGATGTAATAAGTGGCTAACAACTTGTTTTCAAAGGTCTTTATAGGGATAGGATGAGTTTAGGAAAGGAGTAACAGGGTTAAGAATGAAACTACAAACGTCCAGCATCAAAACGACACTGCTACAAGGTATACAGTCAGAGGACCTGAATTTTAATCCTGATTCTGTCACTTAAGTCCTATGTGAGCTTGAGGAAATCACTTAGCCTCTCTAGACCTTCTTCCCTTATCTGTAGACCCAGGGAGCTGTTCTAGGTGACGTCCAAAGTTGCTTCCAGCTCTAAATCTCTGTTCCTATGATCTGTGATCCTATGACCCCGTTAACATGTACTTTCAGTTGGTTCTGAAATTGTAGCAGTTGAGCTAAGCCATTGGAGTTCTTGTTTTGAAGGAGGCAGAAATCATGAGGCAGAAATCATTCCGTGGAGTATGGAAACTACCCGGAGGGCCCAAGGTTTAGGGACAGGTGCAGCCAGGCACAGTAAAAGGTCAGAGCAAGAAAAACAAGGAAGATTTGGAGTGCCAAACGGGATATCTGTGGTCATGCACCTGAGTCCCCACCCCGGACTTATGCAAACAATTCCCAGAAATAGCTGAGCTCATAACAGTTTCTAGGGTGCCCCTCAGCAGTTTCTAGAACCCTCTCGTGACCGGAGTTTTTATTCAAACTAACCAATGATCTTGCTCCTCGCTTCTGTACCCGCGCTTTTTTGCTATAAAATGAGACCAAAGAATCCACCCGGCGCGCCAGTCCCTCTAGGTGACTGAGTCGCCCGAGTACTCGTAAGTTCAATAAACCTCTTGCTATTTGCATCCGGAGTTGTGTTCGCGTTGATCCTGGGAGGGTTTCTCAAGGTCGGAGGACTACCCGAACATTGGGGTCTTTCATTTGGGGGCTCGTCCGGGATCTGAGATTCCCACCCAAGGACCGCCGAACCACCGACGGGAGGTAAGCTGGCCAGCGATCGCTCTATGTTCTCTCTGTGTCTGACTCCGAAAACTCTGACTGTCTATTCGGTGTGCGCGCATTTTTGGTTTCAGTTTATTCCGGGTTAATCGATCTAAGATCGAGGCGTGAGTAGCGGACAGACGTGTTCGGGGGCTCACCGCCCGGCAATCCTGGGAGACGTCCCAGGATCAGGGGAGGACCAGGGACGCCTGGTGGATCCCACGGCAAGGGATAATTCTCTTCTGATCTCACAGTTGCACTGTCTTGAGAGACATACCCTACCTTCTGACTCTTTTTCCTGTCTTTTTAATATACGTCTACGCCGCCATATAATTTTTTTCCTTTTTATTTCAATAATAATCATTATCTGGGTCGTAATTCCACTCTTCGGGACCCCCAGAATGGGACAGGGTGAGTCGACCCCTCTCTCTTACACTAGATCACTGGAAAGACGTGAAGACAAGGGCTCACAATCTTTCCGTGGAGATAAGAAAGGGAAAGTGGCAAACCTTCTGTTCCTCCGAGTGGCCCACGTTCGAAGTGGGATGGCCACCGGAGGGGACTTTTAATCCTTCTATTATTTCTGCAGTCAAAAGGATTGTCTTCCAGGAGACTGTTGGACCTGGTGAAAGGGTCTAGAAAGAAGAAAGATTTTTTTATTGGGTCAATTGTATTAGTTATGTTGCTGGAAGGGCAATTTCTTTTATAATCTGGAATGTTAAATTAATTGTGTCTTCAAAAAAAAAAAAGGGAGTCAATTTGGCTGTTGGGGCATTTTATATGATCCTGTTTTGTAACATTTCCTTTTAAATATTGTAATTCAAGGAAGTATAAGATTTTCAAATTTTGTCTCTATTGAAAGGGAATTTTCAGTTGAAATTGTTTTGTTATAATTTATAAAATTTGTGAGATTGTTAACTAAGTTTTGGGGTTATTGTTTTAATATCAAAACCTAAGATTGTTAATTGATTACTTGTGTGTGAAAAGGAGGGGCACATGGCAATTCCCCTTATTTTGTAAACTTGCCAGGATCCCTGGAAACTATGGGGGGGGGGAAAGGTCATCTGCCCTGAAAAAAAAAAAGTGCAGCTTCCATATGTTTGTTTGACATGTGGCATGGTAAGGAAATTTTCTTAACTGAATGGGTTGTAAATTCAATAGAGCGGGAGGGTGTCAAAGTGTCCATTGAAATTATAGACCAAGATATCTGTGTTTCTTTTACCATTAACATGACATAGCATAGTCTATGTCCATAAGATACCGAGATAAGAAAAGTCCCATTGTTCTGGAGAGTGTTTGGTCCCAGACATCTTGGGCTCAGTGATAACAAACAGAAAGAATGTTGGTCAGTTCTAACTGGTCCTGGAAAGGGGTGTTTTTGGTTCACTTGAAAAAAAAAAAAGAATTAGTTCAGGTTTTTGGCCCTTATTGGGGTTCAATTGATTATACTCACCTCAAGATGTTCCCATTGTTTAAAGGAATTATGAGAGCAGTAGTATTTTTCTGTGATCAGTCTCTTACTATTACCAATGTGAGATTAAATTCTTATTATCCAGGATTTGTGATTTTATGGGACAGACATTTACTATTGTTTTGAGCTTTGATTACCAGGGTACTTGTCTGAGTTGTCATAAAGCCAATAGTAGAATGGCATGTGCTGCAGGCTGAGAACTGATAAAGGTGGAAGTCTGTGCCTGGGAAGACTTTTGAGGACAACCTTGGACACAGCCTAGATAGATCTTCCTGACTCTATTTCCCAATTGTGCTATTTCCTTTCTGACACGGGAAATCCCCACCTGATTAATCCCAGGCCCTGCTTTTAACATCCAGTGACTATGCGATTACCTATCAGATATGACTCATGCCTGGAATCAAATGGAGCTAAGGAAGTTCTTTCCTTCTGATATGATATATGACCCTGTCCCTCTGGAACATCCCTGTGTTACCGTAATAGGATGCAAGTACATTCATGGCCACATAATAATAATATAGGGATAACATCCCCCTAAGGAGGAAATGTTTATACACAATAATAGGACAAACGTGTAATGTGATAGATGTCTAATTAAATAGGATAGCAAATTTTGAGAAAAGCAATAGGATTAGACTGATATGATTGGCTTCCAAGATGTATCTATTATAGCAATCCAAGCTTTAAGCATGTTTAGGTAGGAAGATCACAGTTTTGGATTTTTACACTAAGCCAGAGAAGCAGAGCTCCCTTTTTGAACTGCCTATGATTAAACCGATTGTACATGAGCAAGGAACTTAATATTAGTTAATATAGGTAATACTGATTGTATTGATTTGTATGATTCCTGTCTAAGGTTTTCTTTGTTACCCTGATTACATGTAAATCTCTCTTTTCCAAACTAGTCTATTGTGAGCTCTCTGATTGGTTCAATCTGTACCTGACTTAATGTAATTATGCAATTTTGCAAATTATGAGTAAACTTTGTTGTATTGTTTGTTTGAACCTAGTCCTGTGTGACTGGGAAAACTGAACTATCTCTATGTGCCTTTAACTAAAGACTTATGAGGGATTCTGGATACTTAGGAATTTAGTTTCCTTAATACTACTCTGGAATTTGTGTTATTTAAGAACTTTTGCACCAATTTAGTGAGGTTTTATGAACAAGAGTAGAAATGCATGCAAGCTTTTTAGGGCTCATTTTGGAAATGTTCCTTAGGCAATGTGACATCTTAGGGTACTATAGAACTGGGACTTGTGTTCTGTGTGTGTTCCTATATGAGTTAAAGTTCTTTACAATTAGGTCAGGGGTTTGTGAGAATGTTATTTTGTTATTTGGGTAATATCATACTTGTTTAAAGTTGTGTTACAATTAATAATGTTAAAAGGGAAATGGCTTGTGGTTTATCTTCTCCATGTCATCAGAGAAACATGGCATGACTGAAACATTTAAGATCCTATATGCACTGTGTTAAAATGGATTCTTTCATATATCTATGTATGCATTGGGGCCTGTGGATTAATGTAAGGTATGCATATTGTTGTTTGCTCTTGTTTACTATTTAGTGGGGGGTTGGCAGTATGGGTCCGGCTCTTACGGCAGTCCTCTTCCTTGGATGATTCCTTTGCCAAAAACTAAAAGGGGGAGTAGGAACTCAGGGCGGATGGCACTAATTCTTCCTTAACCAAGTTCTGCAGGGACTCCAGAAAGAAAACACAGAGGCCACTACTGATCATACTTCTCTTGTGTTTGTTTGGTCCATGTTTACTAAATATTCTTGCCAGATTCCTTTCTTCTAGGGTCGGAGCCATCAACTTCCAGATGACTGTATACCAACCCAAGGTCTCTAGTCCACTGAACCTGGCATCAGCCAGGTTTTGAAGTTTGACCCCTCGAACGGGACCCAGAGAGGCAGGGACAGCTCTACGCCCCTTGCCAGCAGGAAGCAGTTTCAGAAGCAGAGACCTCCGCCCCTTTTCACCAAAAGAATTTGGTTCCTATTTGTTTGAGGGGGGATGATGGGGGCGGGGCCCAAACCAAGATCTTCGCTCTTTGCCTCAAAGGGAATCTGACTCACAGGCCCCAGACCCTCATCTCCCTTTGAAAGCCTTAGCCTTACCTTTTAATCTTATTCAGATCTGGCTCCCTTTTGTCTATAGGCCCCAGAAAGGCCTTCCTTTATCTCCTTTTGAAAGTCCTAGCCCCACCTTGATTTTGTGGATGCCTTTCAAACTTCTGCCTTCCTGTTCCCTCCATTATCTATTCCCACTGTCTATTCAATCTCCCTTGACCCCCCTGCATTTCCCTATTCTCCACTACCCCTCCCTGTTTCACATGCCCCCACCTACTTGCCCATCCCCCCTTTTCCTTGGTTCTCCTTCCCTTTTCCTCTGGCTCCTAGTAGGACCCCTCAGGCAGATCCTCCTCACCCCTGATTATGAGACTGCTCCGAGCCATCCATAGCATTGTCAACTCCACCCGGCCTGACCTAGGACCTAGCTGCTGGCTGTGTATGGATGCACAACCCCCATACTATGTGGGAGTGGCAGTTAATGGTTCTGTTCCCATAGCCCAGACTCAGAGAATTGTCGGTGGGAACAACCTAAGTTGACCCTGGGGGATGTCCAAGGAAAAGGTACCTGTCTTACCTCATCCACCACATCCCTGAAAACTTCTCCTTACTCTCCTGTCTGTAATAGTACTGTGGTTGTTCCCCAATCCTCCTCCTCTTTTTATTCAGGGCCATCCGGCACTTGGTGGGCCTGTCTGGATGGGATCACACAGTGTGTCTCCGCTGCAGTGTTCCTAAAAGAATCTGAGCCTCTATGTATATTAGTCTCCATTATCCCCAGGGTCTCCCTTCTTCAGGGCCTGGAGGGTTGGGAGTACTTCAGTCATGAGGGCAGTGTGTCCTACTGAAGCAAGCGAGCCGTTCCCCTCCTCATCCCTATCCTCAGTGGGGTTGGGGTTAGTGGGATCAACTGCTGTGGGTACCGCTGCCCTAGTCCGAGGAGAGGCCAGTTACCAGGAACTTAGTGCTCAGGTCGATGCAGACCTCAGTCAGTCATCTGGAGCACTCTACATCCCAACTGGAGAGACAGGTCAACTCCTTGGCAGAGATGGTTCTGCAGAACCAGAGGGGTTTAGGCTTATTGTTTCTCAGGCAAGGTGGCCTTTGTGCCGCCCTAGGGGAGGCCTGCTGTTTCTATGCCAATAACTCAGGTGTAGTTCAGGAGAGCCTTTCCCTGGCACGGAAAAATATTGCAGACAGGCAGAGGGAACGAGAAGGGAACGAAAATTGGTACCACAGCCTGTTTGGACTTCCCCATGGTTAACCATTCTTATTTCTGCCTTAGCCGGGTCTTTGCTCCTCCTTACTATAGCCCTAATTCTTGGTCCTTGTCTAGTTAATCGGCTCCTTGACTTTGTTAGATCCTGTATTAATTTAGTTAAGTTACTGTTGGTTAAAGGTCCCCGTTATCAGACCCTGGTGTCTGCCTTCTTTGCACCCTATAATGAGGCAGCCCCAACCACGTCAAGGGTTTGACATGGTACACAAAAGAAGTGGGGAATGTAATGCAGAACATTATTTTACCATTGGGTAGTAGAACCCTTTAGGCCATGGAAAACTCCAAATTCCTTAGCAAGACCCTTATCTGGCTGCTCAGGCCACAGCCCTCAGATCATATCTCTGGAAGCCTCCATTGTGAGAAAGTTTGCAGAGCATTATCATATCTACACAGAGGGAGAAGGGTGTCCTTGACCAGCCCCCCCCAAAAAAACCTCTTCCTCTTGCCAGACTTCAAAGATCCATCCCCCTCCCTGTCCTGTATACTCCCTATATAAACCCTAGCTCAACCCCTGATGGGGGCTGCTTGATTTGGATGTGAATATCCCTGGCAGCCGCGCGCTAATAGCTAATAAAGTCCACAATTTAAAATTAGCTTGGGTCGTCAACTCGCCTATAGGGATGAGAGTGGCCCCAGGAGACTCAAGGAAAGGTTAGATAAGAGGCAGTTAGAGCACCAAAAGAATTTAAGTTGGTACGAGGGATGGTTCAACCGTTCCCCCTGGCTTACTACTTTACTGTCTGCCCTTGCTGGTCCCCTGCTACTCCTCCTTCTGTTACTCACCCTCGGGCCTTGTGTCATCAATAAGTTAGTGCAATTCATCAATGATAGGGTTAGTGCAGTAAGGATTCTGGTTCTCAGGCACAAGTACCAGACCCTAGACAACGAGGATAACCTTTAATTCTGCTCTATGATTAGAGCTACCCTCAAAGAAAATGGGGGAATGAAGGAGGCAGAAATCATGAGGCAGAAATCATTCCGTGGAGTATGGAAACTACCCGGAGGGCCCAAGGTTTAGGGACAGGTGCAGCCAGGCACAGTAAAAGGTCAGAGCAAGAAAAACAAGGAAGATTTGGAGTGCCAAACGGGATATCTGTGGTCATGCACCTGAGTCCCCACCCCGGACTTATGCAAACAATTCCCAGAAATAGCTGAGCTCATAACAGTTTCTAGGGTGCCCCTCAGCAGTTTCTAGAACCCTCTCGTGACCGGAGTTTTTATTCAAACTAACCAATGATCTTGCTCCTCGCTTCTGTACCCGCGCTTTTTTGCTATAAAATGAGACCAAAGAATCCACCCGGCGCGCCAGTCCCTCTAGGTGACTGAGTCGCCCGAGTACTCGTAAGTTCAATAAACCTCTTGCTATTTGCATCCGGAGTTGTGTTCGCGTTGATCCTGGGAGGGTTTCTCAAGGTCGGAGGACTACCCGAACATTGGGGTCTTTCAGTTTCCAAAGCACATTTGTTGTGTAGCTGAGGGATGAAGCAGGGATTGCTAAGGGATGGGTTTCTCTGTGCTAAATGAACTGAATAAGAAGAATCAGTGCCACAGCTTTGACTTCTTTTCTAGATGAATGGTCAACAATCCACAAACATTAAGCACCTACTATGTGCTAGGCACTGGGGATACAAATATGGGGGGTGGGGTGGGGAGAGACAGTCCCTGCCCTCAAGTAGCTTACAAACTAATGAGAGATAACATACAAAAGGAAGCTGAAAAAGGGAAGGGGCAGGGGAAGGTGCTATCTTCTCCAGGGCATGGAGAGAAGTCAGGCAAAGAAGTCCCCAAACAGTGAAATCTGATGAGTGATGAGATGTCTGAGCTGAGATCTCTCTTTAAATGGAGGATTACAATTCATGGTCCCACCTTCCAACTGCAGAGATAGAGATGAGATGGAGTGCCAAGGGTGATGACCTCTCATGGAATGATGAGGTTAACCCAATAATGATTATACTAGCCAAGGTGGGAGGTGAATCCAAGTTGGTGGAAGAGCAGGAAGAAGTATGATGAGCTTCCCTCACCTGCCCCTCCAAAACAAAACCCTCTTCCAAACAGATCTAGAAAATTTATCAGACTGAATCCTGATTGAGAAATTTTTAAAAAATTGTAGTGATTCATTTTTCCAGTCCAAGTTATCATAGAGAGGCAGACAGAGATGTCTGCAGACACTGGGGGTGGGATCTGGCCAGGGGCACACCAGGGAGCATTCATGGCAAGGAGAGGATATGTACCAGGACAAGAGAAGATTAAATTCAGGTTGGCTTCAGGGTGATTTGTCTTTCCTTTCTGACAAGTGTCAAATGCCCCGTACTAAGCCTTGGTATCAAAGGAAAAGAGTGGCTGCAATCAGCGTTGATGGAGGGAGTGCTCACATATGAGAAAATCACAGTTGCTTGAAGTATTTGTTCAAGGATAAAAGTCATTGGGCAAGATTCAATTAGTATTCTCACTAGTAGAAATAGGAGGATCGTACATTTAAAGCTGCATAGACCTTAGAAGCCAAGAAGTCCATAAGCCTGGTAAGCCTGCTTCCAGAAATACCTGATGGGGCAGCCCTTTCCTAGTAAGAACTGCTGTAAGCCTGGTATTTGGGGAAGAAGTAGCAAATCGAAAAGTCAGCAGCCTGCTGCCTGTTGCTACCAGAGCACCCAGTAACCCAGGGCTGTGAATGCACAATGCTGCTATTCCTTTTGTGTTCATGCTTTCCTGATCTTAAGTGAATGAGAACTAGAGATTGAATGAAACAGAGTGCCACTGTGAATTTTGAAAAACAAGGGGCATCAACTGTCCCTTTAGCAACCAGAATGAAGTTGCAGCAGTAGCCAGGTCAGCAGCCCTGAGGAGCAAACCTGTCTGACTCAGCTTGACCTCGAGCTGAGATACTGTGAGCTGCCAGCAAGGGAGCAGCTCATCCATTTGGTGAGGGGTGGGGAGGTGGGAACATGGGGAAGGGGAATATTTTGTAGCAATCACTTCGAGTCTGCTCTCCCCCAAAGGGGGCTGAAGTCTTTAGAGAAGAGGGTGTCATTCTGCTTTAGAATGTAGTTGTACCTCAGTCTTTGCCATACCTTCATTGTAAATAACCCTTTTGTAAGAGCCAATTGATATTAATTGATTAAATAACATGGATTTGTTAATTGGCAATTGATATTGGAGGGAACACATTGGATTGGGGCTTGTAAGTGATAGTATTAAAAGAAATCCCCCAACTCCTTAAGTTATCCCTAAAGCCTAGTGGGGGGTCAGGGCTGGGTGAGAGGCAAAGGGAGATGCAAGAATGGGATAAGCAGCAGACATATTCTGGAGACTAGATCTCCTAGTCCAAGTGTGGGTTGGTTGGGTAACACCAGCAAAGGAGGGTAAAGGTTGCTCTGCTTATCTGCATGAAGATTCATTGGTTGTTGTATTGTTTGGGGTGAGGCAGGGAGGATGTAGGGCTTGAGATTCCACTAAGTAACAACATCATCTTAGCACCTATGAGGCAGGAAGCTGGATTCCCCCTCCCCCCTCTTCCATTCTTCCTTTGAAATATCCATTCTAATTATAGACAGTTACTGCAAGAAAACAATTTCCTGCATTTGACAAAAGCCAGACAGAACTGACCTCTTTGCTTTATTTATAGTTATTTCTTAATTGATTTTAGAGCAGGATTGTGGGCATTGAGAGTGACTGCAAAGCACAGAATCAGTTTGGGGGATGTAAGGGATGTTCTGCTGAGGGATGGGGAGAGAGTTTAGTAGTGGAGGGAAGAAATGTTAACACTCAGGAGGTAAAGTTACCAAACTAGTCCTTTCGACCTTAGAGGAGAAAACTTTATCTCCTCCATGCTCCCTAGATGGCTTTATTGGTCCTAGATCCTGGGAATTAGAACTGGCTCAAGGTATGGCTTTTCTGATTAGATCCTTAACTGGAGAGGAAGTGGTGTCAGTGCAGTTGGGGAACACTTTCTCCTCTAAGGTAGTGGTATTGATGAGGGTTGGGCCCAAGCCAAGATCTTCACCCTTTGCCCCAAAGGGAATCTGACTCACAGGCCCCAGACCCTCATCTCCCTTGAAAGCCCTAGCTTACCTTTAGATCTTATTCAGATGCACCTTCAACCCTTGCCCTGAATAGAATCTGGCTCTTGTCTATAGGCCCCAGAAAGGCCTTCCTTTATCTCCTTTTGAAAGTCCTAGCCCCACCTTGATTTTGTGCAGATGCCTTTCAAACTTCTGCCTTCCTGTTCCTCCATTATCTATTCCCATTGTCTATTCAATCTCACCGACCTCCCCAATTAGAATTGTTACCTACACTCTTTACCCAACCCCCTTCTCTGGCCACCCAAAGTTACTTTAGTATTTAAGATCCACCTTGGCCCTCATTCAGATGCTGAGAATCTCATGCTCAAAAGGCTGAGAACATCTCATGCCCGCTCATCTTTATGGGCGTCACCTGGCCTATATGTTTTACCACTAATAAACTTTTCCTCTGGCTGAAGAAGATTTGAGTTGAATTTTTTCAGGCAGGGCCCGGTACCGCGATCTTGGGGTCCCAGCACCCCAAAACCCCTAGACCTTTTCAGTATCAATACTTTTTTTGATCTTGCATCCCTATCAGTTAAAAAAAAATTGAACTCATACCCTAAAAGTATATTTACTTATTATATGTTACAGAGGATGGAAATTGGCCAATAAAAGTCTAGTCCTTATGAAGATGCCCAGGATCCTCCACATGGGGATTTCACATGAAGTCCCCATGGGGATTTCTGAGCACATGCAAGAATTTCTGGACTACTTACCACATGAAGAAAAAGAACCAGAATTAAGAATGCTTACATAGAGCGCCTATTAGATAAGGCATCCCCTCTTCCTGATACTGGAGTAAGGATCCCAAGAGCTTATAAGGGCTACAGGTCAATTCTATACATGTACTCCTATACAAATAATTATTCACATTATAAAACACAAAATCTCAAAAAAGATGAGTTAAGGATGAAATAATATTTTATTCTAGAGTAATTAGGGAGTCACTGTGCTTGACTGAGTAAGAGAGTGATGATCATACCCAAGCTTTAGGAAAATCACATTAGCAGATGAGTGGAAGATAGATTGGAGTGCAGAAAGACTTAAGGATGAGAGACCAATTAAAGTTCTAAGGTAATGATCCAGTGGTGAAAGATAATAATAATAGCAATAATAATAATATTTACATAGGACTTTGTGTCAGACACAGCTAAGCACTTTAAAATTATCTCATCTGAGCCTCACAACTCTGTGAGGTAGGTACTATTGTCATCCTCATTTTCCAATTGAGAGAAAAGAGGTTAAGTGACTTGTCCAGAGCCGAGTAGCTAGTAAGTGTAGGAGGCCAGAGTTAACTCAGGTCTTCCTTACTCCAAGCTCAGTGCTCTATACACTTTGCCACTAGCTGCCTGAACTTGGGTTGCAGTTGTGTGATTAGAAAGGAGAGGGGAGATGTTGTAGATGTAGACATTATAAGATTTGGCAACAGATTGAATATATATGATGGGTAAGAGTGAGGAATTGAAGAGGACACCTAAGCTTCAAACCTGTGACTGAAAAAATGGCAGTGACTTTGAAGAAATTTAGAAATTTTAAAGAGGGTGAGTTTGGGGGGAAAGATCATATAATGCTATCTTTGATGCATGTTGCAACATACCCATGTGTATTTATCCTGTATGACTCATTATCTATCCTCCCAAACTCTCCCTTCTTTCTCATTTTCCTACAATGCTTCAGTGCATCCTCGGTCACTCAGGCTTGAAACCTAAGTTGCATCCTCAGCTCTTCACTCTCTGTCACCTCCCTCCCCCCTTCCCCATAGCATGGGGTGCTAAAA
The DNA here is from genome assembly GCF_003287225.1 of Phascolarctos cinereus. Lineage (NCBI taxonomy): Eukaryota > Metazoa > Chordata > Mammalia > Diprotodontia > Phascolarctidae > Phascolarctos > Phascolarctos cinereus. The sequence continues at coordinate 249,964,289 of NW_027555958.1, read as the reverse complement.
GTGCAAATTGGTTTTGGGAAAGGATCTATACTCAAGCCTAGAAGAGTAGCAAGAGGGGAAAAGAAAGTGGAAGAAGTTAAAAAAGAGTAAAGAAGCATTCACAGTTGCCATTCTTCATTCTGAGAGACTACAAAAAAGCTTAGCAGATAAGGTAGGGGGAGGGTTCCAGTCATATATAACTCTTGCTGAGAACCCTGTAACAGAGGATGAAGAAGAGTCCCCTGATTTGCTGTTGAGCTGGAGGACCTGATAACTCAATGGATGCACAAAAACAATGTGTCTCTGCCTGTCTACCTCCTGGCTGCTCTTTTGGCAGAGTCTCCAGCTCTCAATATTGTGACTCCAATGAAGGGTGGTTAAGGATGGAGTCTTCTCTGCCCCAGATTCTATGTCCCACAAAGAACATGGGCTGACCAGAAACTTCTATCTCAAAGAGGACAACCACCAGAATGAAGATTGCCCAAACCCTGTCAAATTTTACCAGGAGGTATGTCCTGGCAGTAGTTGGGATAGTGTCCAGCTGAGGTGAAATGTAAAATGACTACTTAGCAGTTTTGCTAATTCTTTTATGCTCTGATGAGGTGGATTGTAACAGTAGCCATAAATTAAGTTAATAAATTCTGTTCTAATAATTATTTTATTGCACATATTATTTTTTTATGACTAGCATTTCTTTTTGTGTGCAAGAATAAATTGCCTGCCCCACATACTAATTCATATTATGCATTAAGTGCCATTTTACTTCCCCCCTCTTTTGTGGAATGCTACAAGATATGAGTAAAATCATATCCTAGAATAGCCCTGGTAGGAGAAGTTAAGGTGCCAATAAAAGTGAGAAAAGAGACCACCTCCACCCTCACCCACTCCTGGAGAGGCAGGTTCTCCACATCTCAGTCCCAGCCTTATGGCTGGTATGGGGTCCAAAGTTGTCCAGTCTGAAAGAATAACCACTGAGGCAGAGCTCCAAGCCAATAACACTTTATTAAAAGGTCCATAGCCCCCTCTCATGAAGTGGACCTTAGATCTTCCTCAAGCCCTGAGTTTATTAAACACATAATATTCAATAAATCAGGTGGAGTCTCAGAGCTGATTAATTAATTAATGAAAAAGCCTGAAATTTTTTCCTCTTCTGAGGAAATCCAATCCATTTTTAGAAAGTTCAAATTATTAGGAAGTTTTTCCTTATATTGAGTAGAAATCTATAGCTCTATAATTCTTAACACTTTGCTCCTAGTTCTGCTCTCTGGAGCTAAAGAGAATACATCTAATTTTTCTCCCCATGTTGCAGCCCCTGAAATACATGAGGACTACTAGTATATCTCATATTAAGTCTTCTCCACGTTAAACAGTTCCCAGTTCCTTCAATTTATCCCTACATGACATTATCCCCAGCCTTTGAAAAGGCATCAAGATATAATGGGAAAAAATTTGGAGTTAGAAGATTATGGGTTCAGATCCTAACTATACTACCAGCTTGATGGTACAATGGATAAAGTGCTAGTCCTAAAGTATGGAAGACCTGAGTTCAAATCCAAACCCAGACACTTTACTAGCTGTGTGACCCTGGGCAAGGCGTTTAACCTCAGTCTGTCTCAGTTTCTTTGACTGTAAGATAAAGAAAATAATAGTACCTACCTCCTACAGTTGTAAGGATCAAATGAAATAATATTTGTAAAGTGCTTAACATAGTGCCTGGCATGAAGTAGGTTTTCCAATAAATGCTTGTTTCCTCCCCTCCCTCCCTTACTACCTAGGTGACCTTCATCAAATTTTACTTAACTTTTCTGACAGTAGTTTCCTCTTCTGTCAAATGAAGGGAGTAGTAGAATCAGAGGTGTTAAACTCACTGCCCAGAAGCAGGCCACATGGCAAAACCCAGTGTAGCCCAAACAAGACTAAAATGTTATTTGGAAATGTTTAACAAAATAAATAAAAACACAATAGATAATGTTAATTTGTGGTTTTCTAAGGCAACATGCAGCCACATGGGTCTACTTCTATGTGAGTTTGAGACCATCGGGCTAGATGACCTCTTCTAACACCCACTTGGTGATCTTGTGATCTTGTTGATAAGTGGATTGCCTTCTTTTTGAGGTGCTCTAGACTATATTTATGTATTTCCCAAAATGTGGTGGGAGCAGCTAGGTGGTGAAATGGATAGAGTGCCAGTCCTGGAGTCAGGAAGACTCATCTTCCTGAGTTCAAATCCAGCTTCAGACACTTATTAGCTGTGTGACCCTGGGCAAGTCACTTAACCCTGTGTGCCTCAGTTTCCTCATCTGTAAAATGAATTGGAGAAGGAAATAGCAAACCTCTCCAGTATCTTTTCCAAGAAAATCTCAAATGGGGTCCCAAAAAGTCAGACATGACTGAAAAATGACTGAACAAAACGTGGTACTCAGAATCAAATAGGGACTCCAAATTCAGCCTGGCCATGGCAGAATCCGATGTGGTCTAGTGAAAACTACAGTAGATCTGGAGTCAGAAAGCCTGATTCTGAATTATGGTCCTGATACTAATTAGCTCTGTGACCTTATGGAATTCATCTAACTTTTGAGGGCCTCAGTTTTCTCATCTCTAAAATAAGAGAGCTGAACTAGGTGTCTTCTGAAGGCCCTTCCAGCTCTAATTATAATTTCATGACTTTCATTATCATTTCCTTAGTATGTGCAGTATACTTTTTTTAATGGCTTCTCTAGCAGCATCAACATTTTGGGCTGCAATGTTATATTGTTGACCAGTTTAAACTTGCAGCCCACTAAAATGTCCAGATGTTTTCCACATGAACTATACTCTAGAAATTCTCCACCCAAACAACTTCCTGTATCTGGGAAATGGATTTTTGCGAACTCAAGTAAATTCCTATTTCATCCAACTCATTCTAGCCCATGAGGATCTTTTTGGGTCTCCAAGTCATTCTCTAAGATTATCTTCATTATCTAACTAGTCTGCTCTTTGAATTGATGGTGCATGTATTTGTGGGAGAGGCTTAATGGAGGTAGAAAGCTACACCCCAGGTGTATAGGAGGAATTTTCCAATGCCATTTAAAAATGTGTTACCACAACAAACTAGAACATAGGATACCTTGCACAACAAGAACACAATAGGGGTGGACATATTTCCATGGCAGGGCTAAAGATTTCAGTCTCTAATATTTGGAATTTAGTCTGAAGCCTTTGTTACTTGGATGGATCACTTGGTAAGTAGCAGAGTCCATGATCTAATGAGACTTGAACAGGAGAATAGCAACTCAGTTCATGTGAAGAATTTAATCTGTCTAATGTATCTCCTAACTTCTGACATTTCTACTTACCATGCCAAGGTAGGTGAGATTCAATTCAATTCAATAAATATTTATTAATTCATTATTATTTATAAGACTCTTTGGTAACAATGTACTCCAATGGGGCTTGAGTAGCACACTCCGCAGAGTCTTGTTACACGTCCTCTAATATGTCTACATTTCAAACTATGTCTGTTAGATCATCCATAGTTTACTCTGGGTCTAGGTTCTGTGCTGTGGCTGTTCTGTGAGAGGCAGTCATGTGGCTTGGATATTCTTACCACAAAAGTGCTCTGTTTGCCCAAATACATGTGAGTATGCAGTTTCATTAAATTCCTTTGTTTTGAATTGTTTTTACTGGCTAATTAGTAAAAGAAATATCACTAGTTTTGAGTGGATGAAGACCCAAAGAGTACCTTGAATCTCGGTTAACTTTTCTGGCAGCTGTGTGAATGAGGCAGAGTACCCCACCCCCAGTACTACATATGTATTTATATTTATTTACCCCTGAATTCCTTTAAGACAGGTATTCTTTTCTTCGTATCCCCAGCACATAACACAGTGCCTTGCATATTGTGTTTGATAAATTTATATTTGTTCTTTTAAAGCGAACATTTAGTACTGACTGTCCAGGAAAAGCTCAGAGAAAGGAAGGGGAACCACATAGAACAGAAGAATTTATAAATAGCTGTTATCTAGGAGAACACAAACCAGTAAGAAGATATTGACTCTTAAGGCACTTAGGACTGGTTAGCAAGTTTTGGTATTTTAGCCCCAGGGAAGAGAACCTAACCCAGTAGTTTCTTTCTGCTTCTTTCCCTAGCACCTGACTATAACCTTGGAAATCAGACCTGACTCAGGATCCAAACCTGTTATTTCCTAGCTCTTTCCTCCTGTCTTTTTAAGTGATAGAGTCAGCACTGGGGCTGTTGAGGTCCTAGCCATTAGTGCCTTGCTTCTACAAAGTATCTCCATCCAAATTGACTTGAAATTGCTAACTTGTCCATCACTAAGATGTAAGGATAATGTAAGTGGCTTTGCCACCTCCCCTCCTCCCAGCACCCCTCTATCCCTGTCCCCTCCAGAAGTCACTGAAGCCAAGTGCTAATGAATCTTACACATTGACTCCTCAACTCGGTTCAGTCAGGCCCTTTCTTCCCATCATCCCAGGGGTGCTTGACCTTTTTTCCCCCTTCCTCAGTACCCTGTAACTTCCTCTCTTTTTCTATAATGTTCAATAGAGATCATTATGTAAAAATGACAAGGGGACAAATCATTTATCTGGCTCTTTTTAAAGAAGTTGGAAATGCTTGAGGGCTTGGGAAATTAGGTCATTGAGGGTAAAGAAGGTGAGGGCTCCCACAGAAATAACAAATTTCCCTAAGATGCCTCTTTGAAACCAAGACAATCATTCCGTTTCATAGTCACTTGGGACAAGGGCATCACATCACCTTGAGGCTTTTATTCTGTCCATTGTCCAAAACTACAATTCTGCTTTTGTTTCAGAGACTTAGGGCAGTTTGGGCTCCATAAATATCTCTTCTGAGCAGTCTTCTGTCCACGGTGTTTACTAGTCAGTTCTTGAGCCCTTCCCTCAGTAGATCGAAGTTTAGCTGCATAGCTCCTAGAAGTACATAGCAACTCCATATTTCCAGCACCACTTTTGAATATTTAAACTATTTCCATATCCGGTACTAGAATCTCTGGGCAATCCAAGTCTATGAACAAAACAACATGAGAACTTCCCCCCTCCACAAAGGTCAAAACAAAGTTTCTATCATCCTGAAAGGATGGAGAAAGATAGGATGATCATCCATTCTTGGATAGGAGAAACAGGAGACATTCATTGGAGAATGAGGTGGTGAACTTCTCCATTCCATCATCCTCAAAGCTGGGAACAATTGTCCCAACAAACTTGGCCCCCAAAAAAGAGATACAAGAAGATCTCCTCCCCTCTCCCTTTACAGAGGTGGAAGGTCCAAAAGTGTGGAAAATGTACATGTCATTTAAAAAAAAATATTGATTCATTTTACTTAACTTTTTTCTTTTCAAAAAACATTTGTTTTAAGGTATGACTCTCTGGAGGGATAGGGAAGGAACAAAGGGGGAAATCTAGGAGATATAAAAACAAAAGATATTTAAAAAAATGTAAAAAAAATCATTGTACCAAATACTTCCACAGACTTTTGGTAATCCAATAGAAATCAATCCCTCTTTGATAATATTTATGTCTTTTCTCAGACTTGGACTCTTGTTTGGCCAGTCCTGTGCCCAGATTCTTTCCTTTTTCTTTGATCTGGTTTGGCTAGTTCGAAAAATCTGACTGAATTTTCTTTCAACTCTGAAGTATTTGTTTCTGTCAAGGTCAGTTTCAAGGAGTGGGGCATTTAGACATTGATATCTTCCTGTGCTAAAGGTTCCGTGCAGTTTGGTTACAGATGCTTAGATTAAATGCTACCTAATATTCATTGGATCTTAGTGTCCAGAATGTTTCACTATTGATTTTTTTCCCTTTTTATTATTTCTCTTATGAAAGAGGGAGCCACTGTAGGTTGGTGAAGTAAATACCGGGCTGGGAGTTCAGGGGCTTGAATTCTTTGCAAATGCCTAATTTTGTGACCTAAAGCAGTCCACTTAACTTCTCTGTTTCAGTTTTAGCATTTTAAAAATGATAACAGTAATATCTATCACCAATGACTACATAAGACTTTTGTTGAAGATTCAGTAAGATCGTAACTTGAAACCACTTTGAGAAGTTAAAAGCCTCTAATTAATGCAAAGATTAAGGAATATGATAGAAATTCCAAAGGGAGTGGGGCAGGACAGGGGAAGTGAAGATAGGGATAGAAAGTTATTTTGCACCTTCTCTGCTTTCAGATGTGACACTTTACCCTTCCTTTGAATAAGTCAAATTCATTCCTGCTTTCTTGGATTACAAACTCATGGAGGGCAGGGATTCTTCCACTTTTATTTTTGTATTCTAAATTTCTGACATTTAGGAAACACTTATTAAATGCTTTTTGATTGATGGGATTTAGACTTGCAAGGTACTTTAGCTATCTCTGGTACAATCACGTCATTTTACAAACTTCCTAAATGTCGTACAGGCAGGAAGCAAAGGAGATGAAATTTGAAGCCAGGTTCTCTGACTGTCAAATACAGTGTTTTTCTATGTTTCTGTTTGTTTCTCATTTCATTTCAACACTAAGGGGGAAAAAAGTCTCCTCAAACCAATTCTCCAATTTTCATTCATCAGACAATGAGAACTGAAGGATTTTTCTTTTTCAACTCAGGACCTAGGAAGCCCAGAATTAAATTCAGCTCTTTACTACAGTGTCTAGATCATTTGCCTGGCTTGCCTGGTATACTGATTTTTCTGTTTCTTTTACTTTTTTCTTGTTTTTTTTTTTATATTTATTATGCCTTATATGTATTAACATCGAAAGCTGCAGTGTCACTTGATTTGAATCCTGAATTAATAAATGCCAAATGATTAGTATAGACAATGAGTACTATAGGATTTCAATGGAGGGAAAGATTACTTTGGTTACTTCCTGGATCACTCCTAGGTTCCATGGGAGGAGTTAGAAACTGAGTGGGGCAGTGAAGGATGGGCAAGATGGGAGCAAGAGAGAAATAGAAAGGTAGCTGTGTCATGTGTCACGTCAGAAGCCAGATCAATATAGCAGAAGCAGATATCTTGCGCTGGGAAGTAGTGGGAATTATAGACGGAAAGTTAAATTGAGATCAGATTGAGGAGGGGGGAAGGAAGAACTTGAATGCAAAAAAAAATTAGACCTTTATCTTTAGAAAATGAGGATCCCTTGAAATGTTTTTGCGTTTGGAGATAACGTGATCAAAGCAATCTTTAGGTGTCTGAGTACAAGACTGATGGTACAGGTAGAAAAGAAGAAAATGGAAGCAAAAAAGAGAAATTAAGAATTTTTTCTTTCTTGCAAAAATTAGATTTTTATAAACATCTCTTCAGGTCCTTTGCACTTAGGAAATCTTAAGTCTGGGCAATTAAGGAAAAAGAAGTGAAGAGAATAAGAAGAGAATATAATGCCTGCTGTGTGAGAGGTGCTGTGCTAAGGCTTTTATAAATATTATTTCATTTGAGCAATGAATAAATTAATGACTATGAAAGGGTGGGGCTCCATTAATTATATTGTTATTTAATTGCATCTTCATAACCCCATGGACCATACTGTCTATAGATTTTCTTGGCAAAGATACTGGAGTGGTTTATCATTTCCTTCTCCAGTAGATTAAGGCAAATAGAGGTTAAGTGACTTACCCAGGGTCACACAGCTAGTAAGTGTCTGAGGCTGGATTTGAACTCAGGTCTTCCTGACTTCAGTGGATTATGTCTACTGAATTACCTAGCTGCTTCTACCTCCACTGATTACCCTACCCACTTAAAAGTAATTATCTTTGTTAGATAAGAATACTTCTTGACTGAATCAATTAATCAGAATTGAGTGTGAGGGTGAACAGAGCCTGTATACTTCCTTTGAATCAATCAAAGCCATTGTGTGAAAGGTTTGGTCACCCCCCCTTAGGAATTTGTATAAATAAAAGGAAGAGCTACATCAGAAATTCTGAGTGTTTGGAAGTGGAAAGATTAGGGCAAGTATAATGAATGTTGCAGAGCACCTTTGAGGAGTAAAGATAGGGCTGAGTCATGGCAGAGAACTCTACAGACAACTCACAGTAAAATACCTGAGAGAATTCTTTAGATGAGGGTGGCTTTTGCTCCAACTTGCCCTCCCAGTGCCTATCATGTCCATAGACCTATAATACAGCCTGTTATTTCATTGCCCAAACATTTCCAGTAAATTGAATTTTGTCTCAACCACAAAGAGTCCAAGGATTAACTATAGATAGATCTAAATGTTAAGTTATGTAGAGAGCCCAACCTCTGCATAAATGATAGGAATTTTCCTAACATGGGGCTTGGAACAATTGTGAATAAATTCATAACTTTTTATCTAAAATAAATTTGATAAATCCAAAGAGGAGAGAACCATATGGACTTTAGGGGCCTTTATATTGCCCCATGCTTAAACTAATTAGAGTAACAAGATATTACAAATGAATGAGTGTAACTAAAATAAGCAGAGGAAATCCCTTTCCTTGAAAGACACATTTAAAACCTCTTCTTTTTTTTTCTTTTCTTTTAGTAAAACTGAAAGCATTAGGAAATAATACTTATCTGTTGGAAAGAACTTAGGTCAAGGACAAAAAGCCTTTCTTAGGGGAATGGACAAGAGGTCTTAACCAAAACTGTTTACTTTTTAACAAAAAATAATTCAGCTTGTTTAAATCATTTCCTTTTTCCCCAACCTGAAGTGACTGGGTTATTGATTCATCTAATGGCAATCTCCTCTTTGTCCCAACCCTAAAGTAAGTAGTACTATGACCTACCTCTCTCAACTGAGAAAAGGTTAAGATGTTAATCATAGTGAGGGGGCCTCTTTGTTTACTTCCAGAAAATAGTGAGGAATGGGCATTTAAGAAACTTAATGGTAGGGGCAGCTAGGTGGTACAGTGGATAGTGCACTGGCCCTGGATTCAGGAGGACCTGAGTTCAAATCTGGCCTCAGACACATAACACTTACTAGCTGTGTGACCTTGGGCAAGTCACTTAACCCCATTGCCTAACCAAAAAAAAAAATACTTAGCTCAAAAACAACTTTCTATAGGAGACCTTTCCTGGTCACCTAGCTGCTAATGCCTTCCTTCCCTGATCAGAATGATTTCCCTTTACATGGTGTATATTTTGTATATACATAGTTATTTACACACAGTCACCCCATCAGAATGTAAGTTCTGTGGAAAGAGAATCTTTTTTGTTTTTGGCCTTTTTTTTTGTATCCCCAGCACTTGGCACTATATCATGCTGCCAAATTGTTAGAATAAGTAATTTCTGCCAGACTTCTTTATAGTTTTTCCAACAATTTTTAGCAAATATTAGATTCTTTCCTAAGTAATTTATATTTTCTGGCTTACTGAATATTACATTATTGAGTTCCATTGTTTCTGCTTTTTCCTTGTCTAGTCTGTTTCATTCATCTTCTCTATTTTCAAACTAATTCTGGAAGTGTTATTTTCCCTTTGTCATTATTTTTCATTATTCTCTTGCAATTCTAGGTCTTTTATTTTTCTAACTGAATTTTACTATTTTGGTTTATGCAAACTATAATCATGATAGTTTGATTTTATTGCTAATTAAAAGTATAAATTAACTTTTGTAGTATTGTCATTTTATTATGTTGACAGAGCCCAGTGATGATGATTGGATTTTCCTCCAGCTATTTGTTTTTATTTCTTAAAACAGTACTTTGTAATTGGATGTATTAATTTGTATTTTGTATGCTTTCATACATTGATTCCCTGGATAGCTTAGGCATTCTACGGTTAATTTGAATGGCATTGCTCTTTTCTCTTATTGCCTTTTGGAATTTGTTACTATCATGTTGAAATGCTGTTGATTTTTTAGGTTTATTTTGGAGCATACAGCTTGCAGAAGCTATTGTCTCAGTACGTTTCTGATTCCTTAGGATTTTCTAAGTAAACAATCACAATTTCAGCAAATAGGGATGGTTTTCTCCACTTTAATTTCATTTTTCTTGTCAGTGCTATTGCTAGCACTTCCAGAACTGTATAAAATTATAACGGGGAGAGTGGTGATCCTTGCTTTACTCCCAGGTTTATTGGGACAGCTTCTAGTATATTCGCATTTCTTGTGAGACACTTTTATGATACTAAGAAAAGCTCCTATACTTTGTCTGGTTTTTAGCATAAATAGAAGTTGTACTTTGTCAAAGGCTTTTTCTGCATCCATTGAGGTAATCATGTAGTTTTGTATTACAAATATTTAATTAGTTATGTTTTTATTGTTTCCCTAATGTTGAACCATCTAGCACCATTGTACCTTATTGAACTGGAAATGTCTAGAGAATTGTGTAGAAGATTCTCAGCCCTACAAATTTAATGAGGTTAGCTAAACTAGATGATGGTTTGTGTAAAGTCAGTGTTTTATGTGCTTAAGTGATTTTCTTTAGAGCCTACAGCCTTAAGAGTTTGCTATGGACAGAAATAATTACTGCCCAAGTAAACCTTTCCAAGAGATATCCTGGAAAGACATGGAAGATGGCATGGAAACCCACTCTCTTTAAGTTTGGAGAGCTCTTAAGAGATTATGTTGGCTAGACCTTGCTTTTACATAGGTGAGATAATAGTTTCTCAATTATATTGATGTTGAAACTCAGAGAAGTTTAATGACTTACCCATGGTCACAAGACTGGTAAGTAACCCTCTCTTCCATCTCGCTGAGAACTTTGCTCCATATTTTACTAAAAAAAAAATGAGGCCATTCACCAAGAGCTCCCTCTTCTTCCCTTCTCATCTCACATCACACAGACGCATCCTGCCACTGTCTCCTCCTTTATCACTGTTTTCATATAATGAGGCGAACCTTCTGCCAAGGAAAACCTCTCTGCATATACAAGTGAACCTATCCCTTCTGTCATCTTTAGCAGACTGCTTCCTCTATCATCATCCCCACACTTACTTCTTTTCAGTCTCCCTCTGTTTACTGGTTGCTTTCAAAAATTTTTCACTTGATCCGTCCATTTCCTCTAGCTATTGCCACTATCACTTCTCCTTTTTGTGGCTCCTTGAGAATGCTGTCTACCATCGGTGCCTCCACTTCATTTCCTTTTACTGTTTTGACTCTCTACAGTTTGGCTTCTACCCTCATCATTAAACTGAAACTGCACTCTTCAAAATGAGGAATGATTTCTCCATTTCCACATCTAATGGGTTTTTCTCAATCTTGATCCTTCTTGACCTGTCAGGAGTCTTTGACAGTGTCAATCACTTTTATTTCCCTTGATTCTTCTCTTTAGGTTTTTATGATACTATTCTGTCCTGGTTTTCCTCTCCTTTTCTGGATCTTTATCAGGGTTGTGCCATCTAACCATTGGTGTCCCACAGGGCTCTGTCCTGGGCCCTATTCTCTTCTCCCTCTGTACCATTTCATTTGGTGACCTAATCAGTTCCATGGATTCAGTTATCATCATTGAATGGGCTCCAGAGGAGAAAGTGAGGCTGGTGACTTTGCACAGCCTTCCCTCACTTACACCCAATTCACTTACGTGTCATGGCATCACCTCCTTGATGTCATGGTCCTCTTCAAGAATGAAGGACAAACAACAACAACAACAATAGCTACAATGGCAACTTTTGTCCAAAAAAGCTCCAAATTAAAATTTCCTTTACATAATTATGATTGTAGAACATTTTGTAATTATGAAAACTCTAAATATAAAATTATAAAACTCATTATAAAATAATTATAAATATTTTATGTGTAACATTCTCTAAGAATTAAAATAAATATTCCAGCAAGACCTCACAAGCTTACTATTATCTATAAGACTTCATACTACATTTCTTTATTTTACAAATTTTGTTGAATGTAAGTGACATTTTACTGAAATAAGTCACAACTTGGAAGACACTTAAGATAATAAAGTAATCATATGTAAACTTAATTTTATGTTGGACTTTTTCACTGGAAACAAATATTTGCTGTATTTGACTCTACACTAGACAAACACAGTCTTAAATCTGGTCCCTCATTGAATTTATTTCTGCATTTTGATTTAGAACAATAATAAAGTAAAAATGACTTCATACAAATAGATGATGCAAATAGTGTGAGAACTTTACAAACTATCTTCCTGAGAGATGGAAATTCTTATTTTTTTTTATTTTCAGCCACCTGATTAGTGAAAGATAACAAATAGTTTGTTATAATATAAACAATTTACTACCGGCTAATGATAATTACTGGATGAAACAATAAGTGTACTTAAAATTCAATTGCATGTATTGCTTCTGGATTTTTTTAAAGCAATGTTTATATGTAAACTAACCTCTATAAAGAAAAAAATCTTTTCAGATGTGACTTTCTTCTTTTCTACACCTGCATCTCCTACACCCTCACATAAACTCTACTGAACAACTGAGTTGCCCACAAGTTCATTTAAAAACCCACCTACATTAGAAATAATAATGATAATGATAATAGCTAACATTTATAAATTTAAAAAATCCTTCATTTTCCTGATACAAAATTCAAGTACTCAAAACAAGAAAAGTTATTTATCAAATTTACCTATCGTCTGAATGCATTTTTTTCTACTTTTTATTTTTTACCATTTTCTGGTTTTTCAAAAATAGCATTTGGACTGAATGGCACTTGGTATTCCTAAGAACACAATTCATTTTCATTATGACACATGCTCAATGATATATACTTGAGGTAACAGGAACACTTTGTAGTTCTCTTCTTCAGGCCATTTAAACAGCAATTCTCTTTTAGACTTCATCAGAAAAAAGACGACTTCTGAATTTTAAGGCATATATGAAACAGAGGTGTGCCAGGAATCAGCACCACAGTGGGATTGCACCTGTTATGCTCTAAGCACTGTGTTCAATGCTTTACAAATATCTCATTTTATCTTTACAGCAATCCTGGGAAGTAGGTGCTATGATTATTCTGATCTTATAGTTGATGAACCTGAGACAAATAGGTTAAGTGACTTGCTGAAGGTCACACAGGAGTAAACATCTTAGGTTGTATTTTAATTCAGGTCTCTCTTTACTTCAGGCCCAGCTCTCTATCCTCTTTGTCATCTAACTGCCTTAAGTAGGGGATAAGTTTAAATCACAAAACAGCCTTAATAATGCAATGATAGTCAATTTAAGTTTTGTTTCTGCAGAATGTTTGTGATGATGTTTCATGACAGTTTCAAGATGGCATGTGATGTTATGTCCAGTGATCATGGTTTTCAAACAGCCTGAAATTTGCTCTGAAAGAATGAAAACATTTGTTACATCTTGAGCATGTAACACAGCTAATGAAGTACCATTATCGGTAATGAGAAAGTTACTCTGGTTCAGTGTACAGAAGGTAAATGAGTGAAAATGTTCCTGTGGGAATTGGTTTTCACTAGCATGCTAAACCCTTGTGGCAATATGGAAACAGATTTGGTGAAAGGTTAAGAATCTTTGAGAATGCCTTTCACTTAGTCAGAATCGGTCTTTGATGTAATCACTTCATGAACAACAAAATTGTTATGGGCACAGTCATCACAATCAACCCATAATGCTTCAAACATTCACATGCTTGTTGTTAAAGAGGAAAAATATATTTATAACATAATTGGTCAATTATTCACTACTTAAGGCACCATATAGAATTTTTTAGATGAACCCCCTTGGACCATCATCATGAATCCCTAAGGGGTTTGCAAACTAATAAATAGGACCCCCTGTCTTATAGGAAGTTTTTCAAAGCAGAGCTGCCCTATGTTTGCCAACTTATGGTTAAGTTCATGGAATATGTCATTTGAGAGAAAGGCCAAGTCTGTCAGACACACAGGATTTGTATTTCTTCATATGTACAGTCACAGCCACCCTGTGTATAGTATACAATAAGCCTTAAACTTTGTAGGCAGATTTGCCTTCCTTTAACAGCTTTAAGTCACCTACCAGTTCTGGGACTAAACCAATTTTAGCCATTATCAGATTGCTTCTGATGCCTTATAGGAATGCTCTCTCTCCTGACTGTTTTCTGAGTGTTGGGTATCAGATCCACACAGCAGATTTCCTGGGACTAATGCAATAGCTTGTGAAGATCTTAGTTACTCTCAGACACTCTAGGAATTTCACAACCCTGTGACTCTTTGTCCAGAGAGTCCCAAAGAAATTTCAGTGTTTGTTTAGTATTTATGTATAAATCTGTTCTGTTTAGAAATATAAAGGCTTAAGGAGTAACTGATCTTAAAACTTAAGTAGCTCCTCCACAATACTGGCGTGTATGACTAGATCACAAGAATCTCTCCCTCCCCTCAAAAAAAGCATGTGACCTCTTGCTCAGGAGATGCTTCTTGAAAAAAGTCATTTCAAAGTATTTGATCAAAATTGGTTAATGGGCCGTCTGAAAAATGGACATAAAGATCAGTGAATTCTTAAAAATGGGAGATAGGGTGATTGCCTCTGTAACCAGAAAAAAGACCACATATCCTATGATGGGGTGGAACCAGCTGGACTCAGGCTCTGTTAAGTAGTGAGTTTTGAGGACAGATTTCCCCAGTACATGGGTATCAGAGTACGTGGTACTGAGTATCTAACTTAGGAAAAATTGAGAGAATCTCAAAATATGTCTTTTGGCTCTGGAAAACCTGCATGCATCTCTCTCCCACTAGAGAAATAAAACATGTCAATTCTTAGACAAAATGTTTTGGCTAAAATTTTTTTTAAGGATCTTTTAATCTTTAATTTAAATTATGAATGCTGTATCTTGGACCCTCTCCTCTTTTCCTTCTGTAGTTCCCTTTTTTTGTGTTACCTTACTAGAACGTAATCTCCTTCAAGGGCTGAGATTGCCTTCCTTTTTTGCTTTTTTTGTATTTCCAGTGCCTGGCACACCTTAAGTGCTCAGAGAAGACTTCTTGCCTTCCTTCCCTCATGCTTCATAGATTGCAATCCAACACCCAACTACGTTGGGGTTTTTCACAGAAATCTGTATCTGTAAATCAAGCTACCCTGGAAAGCTACAATTCCTAGGGCATAAAACATTTTTAAAGGGGGCTTAAGGCAGGGATGGAGAAGGAAAATTATCAGCATTTTGATAATTTTAAAAAATAGTTCATGATGCTGTAATGAAATGTATGAGAGCACAGAGTTTTGGATTTCTAGGTGGTTGTTTCAGTTCTGTCTCCACATCACATTGAAATCTTAAACAAACCATTTCTACCCTCCCCTCCCCAAACATACTGCCCCACTTCACAGCCTTAGCTTCTCCCTCTTTGTGCTATGGAGAGGACATTAAGGAGACATTGACTTGGTTCAGTTCAGTTGAGGATTGTACTTGGTGGCTCAAGCAAATACAAGTGTGGAGACAATAACAATAATAGTTAATGATAGCTAACATTTATATAGTGCTTATTATGTGTTCAGCCACTGTGCTAAGCACTTTAAAATTACTGTCTTATTTGATTATCACAACAGTTCCCAACCTGGGGAGGTACTATTATTGACCCATTTTACAAATGAGGAAACTAAAGTTAAGTGACTTGCCCAGGATCACACAGCTGTTAAATGTCTGAGGCTAGATTTGAACTCTGGTCTTCTTGTCCAGGCCCAGAGTTCTATCCACTTTTTCACCTGGCTGTCCTCTTATTTTTTTATGCCAACTAGAGAATAAACCATGATCCTCTTAAGAGATGGTATACTATAGGCCTGTATGTATACACAAGAGCCTGAAAAAATAATCTACATTAATAGACTTTGGGTCAAGGGTGTGCGTATTATAGGTAGGAAAATAAGAACAGTGACTTGAACCCCTGGAAACTTTGCCCACTAACCTAGACTTTGGGCAGTGTTTCTCACTTCATTTGGAGGCAAGCTGTTTGTCTATTCCAGCCTGGATATGTAACTGGGACATGGCCAAAGGATCCTCAACCTTAGGGCATGCAGTGTACTGCATTCTGTCTTCTCCTGTGGAAGAGGCTAGGGAGCTTGCTTCTGGATAGGTGTGATAATGCATGATGGAAAGACTCTGCTTCCCCAATTTGGAGCATAAATTGACATTCTGTAATTGGTTCTGGTCTAAGCACATGGTGAAGAGATAGACTTTTGATGGACTGCTAAACCAGAACCAGGGTGCATTCAAAAGGCCAAAATAAGCCTCATGCCTTTTTACTGGTTGGAAGTAATCAAGGGAAGACAAGATACTATAAGCCTCTGTCTGGGTGGGGTGAGAGGCCTGAGGCCTTAATTGCCCTACTTGACCCTTCCCCCAACTCCATGTAGTCCATGAATATGGACCTCTACTTGCTTTTTGGTCCTTTTAGGTAAGTATGATAGAGGGTAATGATCCTGTGAGCTTTGAAAGCTTAAAATAGTGAGCATCTGATTTCTAAGAGCTGGAGTCCATGCTAAGATTTTGCTAGAAGATGAAGCAAATGGATTTGTTGGAAGTGGTCTTAAGTAACCTGTTTGACCTAGCATGGATTGAAGGCATTCACTGGCTTCAGTTAATTTTAGGGGCAAAAGCTTTGTAGAAACTGCCCTAAGTTTGAGCCCCCTCTACCCTAAAGTTCTAGAACAAGAAGGCAAAGCAGAAATAAAAAAAAAATCCACCATTCACCACCTAAAAGAGATCCCAGATGGAAAACTTACAGGAATATGATAACCAAGTTTCAAAGCTCCCAAGTTAAAGAAAAAATATTGCAAACAACAAGGAAAAAAAATCAAATATCATGGAGCTAATGTTGCAGTTTCATGGTATGTTGTGGCAGCATCATCTCAAAGAATTCAGAGTCAGACCACCTCTAAGGCATTTATTGAGGACTGACACCCCTCTCAGAAGCAGGCTAGGTTCCAAGAGGAACCAGAAACTTCAGAGAAAGCAAAATTGATTTTTTATAAGGTAAAGATTCAATTACATAACAGAAATTATGAATATTAAAAAGGCAGAAGGGATTTGTTAAGCGATTAGGCAATGGGGAGGGGTCCTTTCTATGGTTCAGTGGTCAAACATCCTGGTTGTGCTGTCCTCCAATTGGCTAGCTATTGTGGTCTTGTCCCATCAAGATGGATAGTTAGGTATTGTGGTCCTGTCTTGAGCTACATGGATGATGTGATTTTGGTTGAATATAAGAACACATCTGTTCAACTATGTGAATTAGATCTAGGGGCAGTGGCTATCTAGGAGTAGTGGCTGTATTCAGTCTGGGAGCTTGTGATGTGGCTAAAGTCAGATTGTGCCAGTTAAATCAGGACATGCTTGCTGTTCAGTGGGGAGCATAAGGAAGTTAGAATATTAAGGCTGGGGGCAGCTTTATTAGCATAAGGAAGTTAGAATATTGGGGCTGGGGGCAGCTTTATTAGCATGCCATCACTACAATAAGGATTACACAAGACCTAGCAACTTCTACACTGAAGGACCATAGGTCTTGGAATACTATGTTTCATAGAGCAAAAGAGCTGGGGTTACAACTGAGGATAACTTATCCAGAAAAGTTAGGTATAGGCTTAAATGAAAAAAAAAAGGACATTTAATGAACTGAAAGACTCAAGTATTTGTGACAAAAACAGCAGAACTTAAGGAAAAAAGAGAAAATTTGACATATAACATTCAGCAGAAATATAAAGTAAACAGTGAAGACCAATTATAAGGGACTCAATATGGTTAAATTATTGGTTTTTCAAATGTGAAAATGTTATCAGTTCTCTTAGGACTATCGTCATTATTTGGGTAGTTTGAAAGAAAGATTTGGGCTGAGCTGTGTATGATGGAATTATCCTAAAATATAAAACAGTAGGGAGAGATAAAAGGAGTAATTATCTCATACAAATGAGGCATAAAAGGAAAAATTGATACAGAAGAAACTGATGAGGGTAGGGTTGGTAGTACTGGAAGCTTACTCTTGTTGGGTATAGGTTAAAGAAGGAATGACATATATATCTAGAAGAGTATAAAAGTCTTCTAAGTTCAGAAGGAAATAAAAGGGCAAGGGGATAGGGTGGGGCTAGTTGAGGGAGGGGCATTTGGGAGGAGTAGTTTAAGGAATAGGAGGACAAAGTAGCAGGTAAAAGTAGAGCAGAGGAGTGAGGTGGCGTAGGACAAATAGGATGAGAAAGATAGTGAGGAAAAATAGGAAGGAGGGGGAGAAGATCTGAGAAGATGGCAGAATAGGTCAGAAAATTCCAAGCTCTCCAGATTTCCTCCACAAATAAGACAAAATAGCACCTCAAGGTGAATGTAGAGCTCTAAAAATAAACAAGAGTTGGGGTAGAACAGTGGTCCTCCTGGGACAAGTGGACAAGATTTGAGATTTGGTCCCTGTGAAGTATAAACACTTTGAGACTAGTTCCACTGAAATAGCAAGTGGCAAGCCCTGGAGCTAACTGGGTTGGGAGGTAGACCCCAGCCACAGGAACTTTCACCTCCCAGGGGAATTCAAGGTCTGAATAGGGGAAAACTTAGGGAACCTTTCCTGATAAAGGACACCAGGCCCAGCTGTGCTGCTGAGACATGGCCCTGAGTGAGAAGAAACCAACATATATGCCTGGTGAGTGCAGAAGCAGTAGGTTAGGGACACCACTGGCTATGGGCACTTACAGGAGGACAGAATTCTTGGTTTTGGTTCCAGGCCAGAGGGGAAGAACTGAAGGAGGATCTGAGGCCAGATGTACCCTACCCCCATAGCCCAGGACTACAAAAAAAAAAAAAAGCTGGTTATGGAGAAAGAACCCAACCACAGAAAGTTACCATAGGAATAGAGAAGACCAGGGTTCAACTTCAGAGGAGGATATTGAAGCAAAAAAAGCCTCTTCTACCCCAAAGAGTAACATCAAATGGTCACCTGCCCAAAAAGAATTCATACAAGTACTTCAAAAAGACTTTAAAAATTGAATGATTGAAGAAAAAATTTTTAAAAAGAACAATCCAAGAAAAACAAGAAGATTATGAAAAGAAAGTTAACCAACTAGAATCTTAAGGGAAAAAAATTACTCCTTGAAAATTAGAATTGGGCAAGGTGAAACCAGTGAAGTTATAAGAGACCAAGAAATAACAAAAAAAAAAAGAAAGAATGAAAAAATAGAAGAGAAAGTGAAACATCTCATAAGAAAAACAGCTGATCTGGAGAAGAAATCAAAAAGAGAAAATATAAGAATAGCCAGACTATTTGAAAGCTATGATCCAAAAAAAAAAGTCTTGATACAATAATACAAGAAATAATTAAAGAAAATTGTCCTGAAGTATTAGAACAAGAGGGAAAAGTAGAAGTAGAAAAAAATCCACCAATCACCACCTGAAAGAGATTCTATGAGGAAAACCCACAGGAATATTATAATTAGATTCCAAAACTCCCAGCTCAGGGAAAAAAATATTATGAGCAGCAAGAAAAAAACAATTCAAAAATGGTGGTGTCACAATTAGAATCACACAAGACCCAGCAGGAGCTACACTGAAAGACCACAGATCTTGGAACACTATGTATCAAAGAGTAAAAGAACTGAGGTCATGGCCAAAAATATCATGTCCAGCAAAGTTAAGTATAATCCGAAAGAAAAAAAAAAAAAGGAAATTCAATGAACTGCTAGACTTTCAGGATTTTGTTGCAAAAAGACCTGAAATTAATAGAAAATTTGACATGCAAGTTACGAGAGAAATATAAGGTAAACATCAAAGACTAATTACAAGGGATTCAGTAAGGACACACTGTTTACTTTTCATATGAAATAATATAAATCATGTGTCTAAGATTGTTATTTATAATTAGGTAGTTCGAAAGAAAGATCAGGGTAGAGTTGAGTAAGATGTGATAATAAAAAGTAAACTGTCTAGGAAAAGGTAAAAAAGTAATTATACAAATGAGGTATGAGAGGAAGAACTGACACAGAGAAATTAGAGGGGAAGGAAGGCTGGTAGTTCTGAAACCCTAGTCTCATCAGGAATGGATTAAAGAGGGAATAATACATATACATCTAGAAGGGCATAAAAGTCTTCTAAATTCAGCAAGAAATAAAAGTCTAAAAGGATAGATAGGGAGGGGGGAGAGGACAAGGGAGACATTTCAGAGTGGGGAGGAGAGGATAAGGGAGGGGTCTTTGTGGGGGTAGGTTAAGTAATAGGAGGGCAAGGTAGTGGATAGAAGTAAAGTAGAGGAGTCAGGAAGGATAGGAAATAGGAAATACACACAAGCACAAAATAAAGATCAGGAGTAGGATTTATCAGGATAAACAAGGGTAATAATCATAATCTCAGACAAAGTTAAAGGTACATAGATTTAATCAAAAGAGAAAAACAGGGAAACTATAGTATGTCAGACATATTAATCAATATTGTTTTAGATTATTTAAAATAACCAGACAGTATAAGGTTGGAATATTGCTGTGGTATAGGAAACAATGAGTTGGTGGACTTAGAAAAATAGGAAAAGACTCAGACCTATGAAGGAGATGTTATCCACCCTCAAAGAAACTGAGGGGAAACAAGTATGGTACGTTCTTACATAGATGCATATGAATGTATATATATATATGTGTGTGTGTGTGTGTGTATGTGTGTGTGATTAAAGATATCTAAGTACATGTATGTACATTGATGTGTATGTATATGTATGTATATGTTTATATGTGTATACATATACATGCATATACATACTTGCATATATGCATGCATGCATACATACATACATACATATATCTGTGCTTAATTTTAGCCTTCTTGGGGGAGCAGAGGGAGGAAAGGGGAAAAAAAGAACAAAGTAAAAAGCGCATAGCAGAGAACAAAAGAAAACTTATAAGGAAGCAAAGAAAAGACAGGCAGCTCTCAACGCAAAGTATAGTATTTATTATATAGGTTTTCTTGAAATGTAAATTCACTGCTGTATATTTTCAATCCTCTCTTACCTTCTGCTACGAATATGGCAATGTTTCACCCCCCCCTTTTCTGTATTTAAGTTTTAGTGTTTAAGTTTATCATATGTTTCTTTTTCTTTTGTTATTGTGTATTTGTTTTAGTATTTAAATGTAAAATAAATTAATTAAAATAGGAAGGAGGAAAATACACAAGTAATTATAGCTCAGAATGTGAATGGGATGAATTTGTGCATAAAATGGAAGCAGAAATCATATTAAAAATTTGAATTCAGCAATATGTTGATTTTAGGAAACACTATAAAAATGATACACACAAAATAAAAAGCAAGAGTAGAATTTATTATATAAAAAAAGCAGAAGTAGTAATCATGATCTCAGGCAAAGTTAAAACTAAAATAGATTTAACCAAAAGAGAAAAATAGGGAAACTACCCTGTGTCAGCAATATTATTCAACATTGTTTTAGACCACTTAAAACAACTAGAGAATATAATACCTGAGAGTATACCTGCCAAAATAGACACAGGAACTATATGAACATAAACATAAAACACTTTTTTATATAAATAAAGTTAGATCTAAATAACTGAAATAATATTTATTGTTCATGGGTAGGTAAAGCAAATATAACTATTAAAATGACAATTTTACCTAGCTAAACTATTTATTCAATGCTATCTCAATTAAATTACTAAAAAATTATCTTACTGAATTAGAAAAATAATAGCAAAGTTCATTTGGAAGAACAAAAGTTCAGGAATTTTAAAGAAACTAGGGGAAAAAGATGTAAAGGAAGCAGATTCAGCAATATCAGATCTTAAATCATATTATAAGGTGAGAACATTGTTGAAATGTAAAATGGATAATTTCAATTATTTTAAATTAAAATTTTCTTCTATAAATAAAACCAATGTAGCCAAGAATATAAGGAATGCAGAAAAAAAACCTTTCATACACAATCTCTCAGATAGGATGTGATTGTATTGCAATATTGCTGTGGTGTAGGAAATGATGAGCTGATTGATTTAGAAAAACATGAAAAGACTTGAACTTACGAAGAAAGATGCTATCCACCTTCCAAGAAAGAGATGACAAGTGGAAATATGCAGAGTATGGTCTTACATATGTGTGTATGAGTGTATATGTGTATATATGTGTATGTTTATAGATATCTATGTATATGTGTATATGTGTATGTGTATGTATATATGTGTGTATATATGTATATACACACGCATATATATTCTTGTGGGGGAGGGGAAAAATAAAGTAAAACGTGCATAGCAGAGAACAAAAGAACACCTATAAGGAAGCAAAGAAAAGCTGGATAGCTTTGAAAACAGTGTGTATTATTTATTATACAGGTTTTCTTGAAATGGAAATCTATTATTTTATATTGAATCCTCTCATGTTCTGCTGTGCACATGACAATGTTCTTTTTTTCTTTTCTCATTTTGTATTTAAGTTTAAAATTTGTAAAAAAAAAATTATGAACGACAAAAAGAAGAAAGAAACACTTATAAATAAAATTTGAGACCCCTCTACCCAGAGAATGTATTCCCAAGTGTTGGGAAGAAACGCTTGTACTTCTGTTCTTGCCATATTTTCATAGTAAATATCCATTTGTGAAAGCTAAATTATGTTAATTAGTTAAATGATACTGAGGCGCTAATCATTGGCAATTGATGTAGGAGAAAACACACCAGAATGGGGGCTTCAGAAGATAATGTTAAAAAGACACCCAGCCCCCTACCCCTCAGGGGTACCCTTAGCACCCTGAGGGGAAAATATAGTCTGTTTTGTTCTGGGAGAGCAAGTCCAGAATCTTGCTACTGGTAAAACAATCTATATTTTTTATTCTGGTTGTGGACCTTGTTAGCTATACAACTTGGAATAAGTAATTTAACCTCAGTTTTGTCATTTGTAAAATTTGGGTAATATTTATATTCTTTACCTCACAGGGTTGTTGTGAGGATTATGTATGTTAAAATGCTTTGTATCAAGTAATGTGAATTGTGATTATTACTATTGACCCTACCCTTACCCCTACCCCATACTTTCCCTTTATTGTTCTTCCCACCTGCACTAAGCACATGAGATGATCTACTCCACCCCTTCTCCAATTCTGTCTCTTTTCTACCAGAATCAGCTTTGGATAAGAAACTTGTAGGTTAAAATTCACATAGCAAACTTTGCCTATTTTCACGTTCTTTCTTGTTTTAAAAGTAAGGCCAACTTTGGGCAAGATAGACAATCTAAAGGCCTCAAACTTTTGCCAAGTTCATCTTCCTTGTCTCCTGTGACTCCAGGAAGCTTCTAGATAACCTTTTCCCTCTAATGCCCCCAAAGGAATATTTATATGGTAATTCGATGTATTATTATTTTTTTTAATGGGGACAGGATGTGATGGGGACATTTCCTTTTTTTGTTCCTTTCCATCTGAGTTTTTGTTGGACATAGGGGAAACAGTTTATTTTTTAAGATTAAGGTTACGTAGGGACCTCTGGTCCCTTGCCCTGCCTATTCAGTTCAGAAGAATTTGGTTCAGGCTGAGAGAATTCTTCGAAATCAGCTTCTTTGTTGAACAAGTGGAAGAAAGGGAGACCTAGGATTTCACCACCATTTTGGATATCTTTCTGGTTGTCAGGTAAGGTGTTTGTTTTCAAAAACTTTCAGATATAACAATAGGAAAGTGATTAAGTTAGATTTTTGCCAATTGGCCTCAGTGGAGAAAACTGACAACCTTGGGTTGAAGTTCCTGAGAGGCAGATATGCTCAACATATGACAGGCAGATTTAAGCTTAATATAAGAACAGATTACCTAACAATATGAGCTGTCCCCAAGTTCAGTGTGCAACTTTTTAGGAAGAAATGAGTTTCTTATTACTAGGAATCTTTAATAGGAAGCTAGACAACCACTCCTTAGGTATGTTGTACATGACCTCTCTCAGCCTCCATTTGCTTATAGGTAAAATGAGGGTAACAGCAGCACCCACCTTGTGGGATGGTTTTGAGAGCAATGGAGAGAGTATATGGAATGAGCTTTGCAAAACTTGAAGTTATATATAAATGTCTGTTATTTCTCAGTCCAGCTGGAAGTTTCTGTGATGCTGGGTGACTTTAGTAGCTGCTAAAAATGGTATAGGCAGGAGTGTCCATGCTTGTAAGAGCAGATTGTTAAATTTTCAATGTGAGCATTTATACCTCAGAAATTGGCATTAGCTGCAAATCAAGGCTTGATGGTCTGGACTTTAGATAGTACTAGTAACACAGATTAAACTTGAAAGTAGGTGATTCTATTCCCAACTTCTCTCCCACCTGGAGCACAGTGTTTAAACATTTACCTACACACCCCTGTATTTGTTTTATAAACATTGTTTGAGCTCAGCTGGAGTACAGCAGAAGACTTAAGGTATGAAGTCATTACCAGACTGGACGTCTGGTCACTGCAGGGTAATAATGATGATAACAACAACTGGTATTTATGTATCTCTTTCAAGTTTGCAAAGTGCTTTGTATACCTCATGATACCTCTAGAGATTCTGACAACAAACTGTTTGGGTATAGGATAGAATTTAGGGATGGAAAGGGAAAACCAGCAAGAGAAGGGGCCTAAAGTAAGTCTCCTGTCCTACTTTTCTCTGAGTCAGCAATTCCAGAAAATTACCTTATGTTTGGTGTTTGTCAGAGGGAGGGAGATAGTCTAGTTGGGTCAATTAGTCAAAAACCTTTGTTAAACTTCAACCATGTGCCAGGCACTGTGTTAGAAGCAGCTGGTGATACTACACAAAGTGCTGGACCTAGAGTTAGGAAGATTTGGATTTAAATCCAGTATCAAATATTTACTAGCTATGTGACCCTGGGTGAGTCATTTAACCTCTGTCTGCCTCAGTTTCCTCAACTACAGAATGTATTTGGGGCATCTAGGTGGCACAGTGGATGGATGCCAGACCCAAAGTCAAGAAGACTTCCTGAGTTCAACTCTGGTCTCAGGTACTTACTTAGCTGTGTGTCCCTGGACAAGTCACTTAACCCTATTTGCCACAGTTCCTCATCTGTAAAAATCTGGAGAAAGAAATGGCAAACCACCACAGTATCTTTGCCAAGATACTTCATGGCCCAAATGGGGCCATGAAGAGTAGGACACAACCGAACAACAAAAATAAGAAAGAACAGGGATAATAATAGCATTTATCTCACAGGGTTGTTGTGAGGATCAAATAGGATAATATCTGTAAAATTACTTAGCACAGTGCCTGGCACATAGTATGTGCTATGTAAATGTGTATGCCTTTTCTTTCCTTTTCCTTACTTCCCCCAAGCACGGAGGATACAGAAAAAGATAAAAGACAGCTCCTGTTCTCAAGGAGTTCACAGTTTAATGGAAGCAATGTTGTAAAGAGGGAGGTACTTACATTCTGGGCCTCATGGCTTCTTCCCACCTCTGTTAGTATGACTGAGCAAGCCACTTAACCTCAGTTTGACTTACTTTCCTCAACTGTAAAATGGGAATATAATCTCCTCCAGCCACCTGGAGGCCTTCTCCCTCCTTCATAAACAAGATGCTGTTGGTGGTGAATATAATGCATTGGAAAGATCTGTGTTTTGAGTTGTGCTTGGGCATGGGCATGATTCAGAGACAATAATATTTCCGTATTATTTTAAGGTTGTAAAGTGCTTTGCTCACAACAACCTCTGAGATATTATTCCGCCTCGCAGATGAGAAGACTGAGACTCAGAGACTGACTACAAAGGTCATCCAGTTAGAAAATGACAAACCCTGGACTGGTTAAAGGGGTGTGACCTTATGTAAGTCACTAGGACACTGAGCATGTATACATTTCTGACAAGAGGAGAATTGAGCAAATCAACAAAAATCAATGATGGAGGAACTGTTTGGAGAGACCCTCCCCCAAAAATCATTCTTTCTAATTCATTTCTCTCTAGGGAGACTTATTTCACCCAGCCAGGAATTCAGGGTAGGATAATAGAGAGACTGCTGGACTCAGTGTCAGGAAGATTTGGGTTCAAATCCTGCCTCTGACATTTACTTACCATAGGACAATGGACAAGTCATTTAACCATCCTTATCTATTAAATGGCAAAAATTATACCTGTAGCACTCTCTTTAGTATTAGAACTAGCCAAAAATCAAATTGGCTGCCTCTAGAGGTAGGGGAGCTCCTTGTTGCTGGAGTTCTCCAAGGAAAGGCTCAGGTATGTTGTAGTGGGAATTCTTCTTTAGTTCTTTTAATAATTAAAATTAAAATTTTAATTAAATTTTCATTCTTTCATTTATTTTAATACTAAAGGTACATCTCATTAATCAATTAGTTCAGAGCCTCTATTAACTAATTAGATAAACCTCTTTTCTCATAAGTGTTTATTCACCTTTTTCTCCTTATTGTCAACCTGGCAGAGTTTGATCTAAGAAAGACAAGCAAAGTTAAATTGCCCGAGTCCCTGTTTTTATTTCTCTCAAACTGGTGGCATGCATGTGAAACTATAGTCAAAGACTGAGCCTCACTAAGGGAGCCAGTCTAGGCCTGGGCTTGATTTGGGGTGCCCAGGTTATATACCTTTTCAACAGGGGCTGATATCACTCCATTATTGTTTTACCTCTGGACAGAGGAAATATCTCTTCTATCAGACCACCCCCCAACCATACTAGACCACTCTCAGCCTTGGGGTATCTAGACAGAAGAATCTATCTCCACCACAAGCCTAAGCAGAACACAGTGGAGCTTCCAAACAGTTGATTAAATCAGTTCTGGCTTGGGTTGGGGTTTGGCCAGAATAAGGCTCAATGTAACCTCGTTATCAGTAATGACCTTCTGAAGAAGAAACTGAACTTGGGAAGACAGGGGCTAGGGTGAAGCTCTGAGTCTCCAAGATAATGGTTACTAAGAAAAATCATTTTTCTCAATATCAAACCCACTATTCTCCTAGGATAGGATAAAATAAACAAAAACATTACTAGTTGCACTATTTATTAATAATGTAACCAAAAAAACCCCAAAGGTAAATAGCACTAGATGATTGCTAAGGGCCCTTCTGACTTTGAAATTTCTGTGTTTCTATGAGCTTTCAGGTTTCATGCTTTTACTATCTAAATAGAAAAGAGACCTTCAAAGGACCCTAAGCTGGAGAAAGACTCCTAAAGACACTGGACTAAAAACCCTCTAAAAGAGCCCCAGCTCGCAAAAACACTTATATCTAATTTTTATTAATTTATTAGTCTTCTGACCTTGTATTTCTCCATGTTATACCTTGATACCTTGTTGTGTGGCATCTTTCTCCTTAGCCTTCCCAGAATGTTGCTAAAGATTTCTCTCTGGACATAGATAGACATAGACCTTCAAAGGAATCTAGAAGCAGATTATTGTCGTTCAATTGTTTCGGTGATATCTGACTCTTGATGGGAGTTAGATTTTTTTCTAAAAGCTGGGACAATTTACTTTTTGCCCTGTGCAGTTTTCATTTATGATTTCTTGAAACATAGCTCTGAAAAAACAGGCTTTAAAAAAAAATAATGGTTTTAAAGGAGTCCAGTGATCCTCTGGACCAGCCCATTGTGTTTCAAATAGAATTTCTTGATTAAACCTTCGTTGATTTACTATCTGAAATAGAAAAGTCTGAGGCTCAAAGTTTCCAAGTATTATGATTTATTTATAAGGCTAGCAGTTGCCAACAAATCTGGTCTACTGACTCCTCAGTAGTCAGAGACAAAGGAGTGACTTACAGAGCTTATTTTTATAACAGAAAAGAGGAATTATGAATTACAGTAATGCTAGGAAAGTTGTTTTGACCTATTGAATTAGACAAGGTAGATCAAGCACTCTTTTCTACCTCATCAAAAGCACTATACAGATTGTTCCCCCAAAGTCTTAGTATGGTTTTAATCTACTAAAGCTGACTGGTAAGCTACTAAAGCTTAACAATGTGCTAAGACTTTGTGTTTGTGTGTGTGACAGAAACAGAGAGACAAAGAGACAGAGAAACATATACAGGGGAGAGACAAAGATACACAGAGACAGAGAGAGAAAGATAGGAGACAGAGGGAGACAGAAAGAGATAAAGAAATTCCACTCCTTGCTTCAACAATCTGTTCCTGTGTTTCATGCTACAATCTTATTTCTTATATAGACATTAACTTGTGTAATCTTGAACAATTTATTTCATTTCTGTGGACCTCATTTATCTCATCTATAAAATGAAGGAAATTGAACTAGATAATTTATGATCTTAACCTTTTCAGCTATAACACTCCACAATTTTCTGTTGCCTTTGGGCTGTAATGAAGTAGACAAGAGAAAATGAAGTGAGCTGTCCAAAGTTACCCAGCAGGTTCATAACTAGACCTGAGATTAAAAGCCCAGGCCTCCAAACACCATAATGTCCTTATCTCTTGGCAGAATCTAGATTATCTCCCCAAATTCAAAGTTTTGTTTAACACTTGCAGGATTCTCTAAGCACCTTATTTCTCCTCCTCTCCCTGATGTGACCTCATTTCACTATTTTGACACAAAGTCACAGAAAAGAGAGGAAGGCAATTAAAGAAAGATAATTAAGAAACTGTGGTAAAATAGAGAGTTAGAACACCCTGAGCCCAACATTGTCATTTATGACAATAAATCAGAAACTTATTATTTTTAGAAAGTTACTTCCTAAAAAGCACCTCTCTGAGCCTCAGTATCTTCATTTGTTAAATGGGGGCAATAATATTTACAATACCTGTATGACTTATAATGAAAGTACTCTGTAAACCATAAAGTACCATATAAATATGAATTGTTGTTCCTGGCTCAGCGTTTCTTTCCAGATCCTTTTCCTGAGTCAGACACTGAGATGAATACAGCTAGTGATACCAAGTAAGAAGAGAGGTCGAGATATCAGGCTTTTTGCTGCTAAAAGGTTCCGTCTAGCTCCAAATTCTATGATCCTTTTAATCACTACCTGAAGTCTTTTTTTTAATTGTCAGCATTTATTTTTTTAAAAATGTATTTAGTATTTTATTTTCCCCAATTACATGTAAAAACAATTTTTAACATTTATTTTTTAAGCTCTGAGTTCCAAATTCTCTCCTTTCCTCTCTCCCTAACCCCTCTCTCAGTGAGAAGAGAAGCAATTTGATATAGGTTATACATGTGTAGTGATGCAAAACATTTTTATATTAGTTGTATTGTGAAAGAGAACATAGACAAAAAATAAAGAAAAATAAAGAAAGTTTAAAAAGTATGCTTCAATCTGTATTCAGACACCATCAGTCCTTTCTCTGGGAATGGATAGCATTTTTCATCATAAGTCCTTCAGAACTGTCTTGGATCACTGTATTGCTGAGAATAGTTAAGTTGGAGCAGCTAGGTGGCGCAATGTATAGATCACCGGCCCTGAAGTCAGGAGGGCCTGAGTTCAAATCCGGCCTCAGACCAAACACTTGAAACATACTAGCTGTGTGACCTTGGGCAAGTCACTTAACCCCAATTGCCTCACTTAAAAAAATAGAGAGAGAATAGTTAAGTCATTCACAGCTGATTATCTCATAATATTGCTGTTACTTTGTACACAGTACATTTCACTTTGAATCAGCTCATGTAAGTCTTTCCAGGCTTTCTGAGAACATCCTGCTCATCATTTCTTATAGTACAATAGTATTTCATCATAACCACATGCAACAATTTGTTCAGCCATTCCCCAATTGATGGGCATCTCCTCAATTTCCAATTCTTTGCCACTGGGAAAGAGCTGCTACAAATATTTTTGTACATATAGCTTTTTTTCCTTTTTGTTTTTTATCCCTTTTGGGATACAGACTTACTATGCATGGTTTTATAGCCCTTTGAGTATAGTTCCAAATTGCTCCACAGAATAGTTGAGTCAGTTGACAACTCCACCAATAATGCATTACTGTCTTATTTTTCCCACATCCCCTCCAACATTTGTTATTTATCTTTTCTGTCCTATTAGCCAATCTAATAGGTATGAGCTTTAATTTGTATTTCTCCAATCAGTAGTGAGTTAAAGCATTTTTTTCATATGGCTATAGATAGCTTTCATTACTTCATCTGAAAACTGTTCATATCTTTTGATCATTTATCCATTGGGGAATGACTCTTATTTTTATATATTTGACTCAGTTCTCTGTTTGAGAAATCAGGCCTTTATCAGAGAAACTTGTTTAAAAAATTTTTGCTATTTGCTATTTCCCTCCATTGGATTTGCACCTTATTTATTCTATTCTCTCTCTCCTTTCACCCTGCCCCTCCTCAGAAATGTTTTGCTTCTGACTACCCCTTCCCCTAATCTGCCCTCTTCTATCACCCCTCCCCTTTTTTATCCCCTTCCTTTCCTACTTTCCTGTAGGGTAAGTAGGATAGATTTCTATACCCAATTAAATGTGTATGTTATTCCCTCTTTGAGCCATTTCTGATGAGAGTAAGGTTCACTCACTACCCTTCACCCCCTCCCTTTCCCCCTCCACTGTAAAAGCTTTTACTTGCCTCTTTTATGTAAGATAATTTATGTCATTCTACCTCTCCTTTTCCCTTTCTCTCAGGGAATTCCTCTTTCTCACAGCTTAATTTCTTTCTTTCTTTCTTTCTTTCTTTCTTTCTTTCTTTCTTTCTTTCTTTCTTTCTTTCTTTCTTTCTTTCTTTCTTTCATCCTTTCTTTCTTTCCTTCCTTCTTTCTTTCTTTTGATATCATCACTTCATATTCAACTCACACCTGTGCTCTCCTTCTATATGTACTCCTTCTAACTGCCCTAATAATGAGAAAGTTCTTATGAGTTACAAGTATCATCTTCCCACATACGAATGTAAATAGTTTAAAACTTATTAAGCCCTTATAATTTCCCCTTCCTGTTTACCTTTTTATGCTTCTCTTAAGTCTTGTATTTGAAAGTCAAATTTTCCATTCAGCTCTGGTCTTTTTATCAAGAATGCTTGAAAGTCCTCTGTTTATTGAATGTCAATTTTTTTCCTCTGAAGGATTATACTCAGTTTTGCTAGGTAGGTGATTCTTGGTTATACTTCTAGAAACTTTGACCTCCAGAATATCATATTCCAAGCCCTCCAATCCTTTAATGTAGAAGCTTCTAAATCTTGTGTTATCCTAACTGTGATTCCATGGTACTTGAATTGTTTCTTTCTGGCTGCTTGCAATATTTTTTCCTTGATCTGGGAGCTCTGGAATTTGACTATAATATTCTTGGGAGTTTTCATTTTGGGATCTCTTTGGGGAGGTGATTGGTGGATTCTTTCCATTTGTATTTTACCCTCTGGTTCTAGAATATGAGGGCTGTTTTCCATGATAATTTCTTGAAAGATGATGTCTAGGCTCTTTTTTTTTTATCATGGCTTTCAGGAAGTCCAATAATTTTTAAATGATCTCTTCTCGATCTGTTTTCCAGGTCAGTTGTTTTTCTGGGGAGATATTTCACATTGTCTTCTATTGTTTCATTCTTCTGGTTTTGTTTTATTGTTTCTTGATTTCTCATAGCGTCCTTAGCTTCCATTTTCTCAATTCTAAGTTCTAAGGAATTATTTTCTTCAGTGAACTTCCTTTTCCATTTGGTCAATGTTGCCCGCAACCAGATTGTACACCAAATGGAGAGGCGTGAAATAACTTGTGACCTGGGCCAGGTGGAGTAGAATTACTGACTCAGTTTATTCATCTGAGGGTACAGGATATATAGAGAAAATCTAGCCTAACTTCAAAGAGTCCTCCCCATGAGATACTCCCCAGAACATCTGCTGAGGATGTGACAATAGTGAATTTCCTCCTTATCAGGGTTCCTAGATTGGGCTGTAAATTCCAAGGTTTTCCCAGGCACCTTGGCGCCACATGCATAGAAGAGTGAATGTGTAAATCTAAGGTTCAAAGAGTGAGAAGGAATGTCTCAGGAACCTCCTAATCAGGAAGGAATTGGAGAGCCATGCCACTTAATCATTGAGCCCTTTTGGGTAAAAGCCTGGGCAGAGGTCAAACTCTGCCTTGGATCTTAAACCCTTATCAGACTCTTAAGATCGGCCCTCAACAAGTCAATTCTACTTTTTAAGGAGGTTGTTTTCTTTAATTAATTTTTGTGCTTCTTTTTCCATTTGGCCAATTCTGCTTCTCAAGGCATTCTTCTCCTTATTGTCTTTTTGGGCCTCTTTTACCGTTTGGCCTAGTCTTTTTTAAAGTGTTATTTTCTTCAATATTCTTTTTCTTCTTTACCCAGCTATTAACTTGTTATTCATGCTTTTCTTACATCACTCTTATTTCTCTTCCCAATTTTTCCTCTACCTCTCTTGATTTTCAAAACACTTTTTGAGCTCTTCCAAGGCCTGAGACCAACTCATATTTCTCATGGAGACTCTTGGAGCTTTGATTTTGTTATCTTCTTCTGAGTGTATATTTTGATCTTCCTTGTCACCATAGTAACTTTCTATGGTGAGAATTTTTTTTCTGTTGTTTGTTCATTTCCCCAGCTTATTTCTTGACTTTTAACTCTTTGTTAAAGTGAGGATCTGCTTCCAGGGTGTTGGCTCACTGCTCTAAGCTTCAGGGCTGTCATGCAGCTATTTTCAGAGCTACTTCTAGGGACATGTAATTTTTTAGCCCTTCCAAGGTGGTATGATCTAAGGAGAGGCATGTTTACTACTCTCCTGCCTTGTGCTCTGGTCTGTGAGTGACCACAAGCATTCTTTTCTGCTCTGGAACTGTGGTGGGGGCCCCTGCTCCCCTGCAGCAGCAAGCTCTGGTGTGCTAGTGCTCCTCCTCACCCTGGGACTACCACCCAGGATTGTGACCCATATCCAAGTATGGGCAAAGTAACAAGAGTCCTGTCTCAGTGCTAGCAAAAAGACCCCTGTAATCTCCTTTTGACCAGTTGTTTAACTGCCCAACCATCTGTGGGCTGAGCGCTCCAGAAGCAGCTGCTACTACTGCTGATTCAGTGGCTCCCAGGGCCTGTTCCTGGTTTGTGGGGGGCTGGTCTGTGCTGGCATGGCCTATGCTCCACTCTTACCCATGTGTGACAGACCTTTCCTGCCAACGTTCTAAGTTCTCTTTGACTGGAAAATTATTTTGCCCCGTCCTTTTGTGGGTTCTGCCACTCTAGAAATTGTTTTATGGCATTATTTAAAGGTATTTGAAGGGGCTTTGGGGAGAGCTCAGGTGAATCACTGACTTTTCTCCACCATCTTCCACTCCCTGAAGTCTTGACCTTCTTTTACTCAATAATCTCCAAACCAGGAATTCTGCAGATTACAATGTTAGAAGGTTGTCTGTTCAGGCAGCCTGACATCAAACTTAGAGTGCAATACACAAATGGAAGAAACCCAGAGGTACACAATGAACTCTCAATTATCCATGGGCAGTGTTCAGTTTCTGGGTTATCCAAGACATTCATTCATTTCCTGTGTTTCCCTTGTCTACATGAACATTGTGCTTCTCATCCAAAAACAGAATAGAGCTGGATAGCAAATTTAAATTCTGCCATTTGACTATTGGAAACAGCTTACTTATTCCTGACTGACTGATTAAAAAAGCATTTATTAAGTGCTCTTTTTGTGCATAGAACTGTACTTTGTGATAGGGCTACAAAGAGTAAAGTAAGATAGCCGCTGCTGTCAAGGAGATACCTTTATAATAGGGAGATACAATACATATGGAAGTTTTCAGTTGAAAAGATCACTGGAAAGGCTCTTGGAGTACAGTGGGTAAGGCAGATGATAATTCATATTCTTTAGTATCTTTTCCATCAATAAAACTACATATATTTCTGATGCCGAATCATTTGACAATGCCAGGGACTCTGATGGTGAGTACTTTATTTTCCGAGACTTCAATAGTTGTGGCTGCTGAAAAGGTGGTCCTACAATACCCACAGAAGTAGTAACCAAGGATGCATATCCACATATGTTCCTTCCCTGGATAATAGCTGTGGGGGCCAATGATCAAGGTTCACTGTTATTTCCAGTGCTCTTACCTTATTTGCCTATGGGTGGTGGTTGGGTGTGTCCAGCACTGAATGGAAAAGAGATATAAATTGATGGTTGGCAAAAAGCCTACTGATTATCTGTGGATTTAAATTATTCCATTCAATAACAAACATTTATTAAATTAAATTATTGATGCTACCAATGTCCCTCTGACCATAATGTTTAGATCAGTTTATATAAAATATCGACAGCTCTTCTTTATGTAAAATCCCATAATGGTAAAGTTTTGACTAATCTCTCTATTCCAGAGCATATATGAAAAGTATGTTAATTAAATAGTTTTTCTTTCTTTATCATAGGATGATAAGATATAATATTGGAAAGAACCTTGGAGTTCATGCAGTCCAACCCCCATATTTTATAGATGAGGAAACTGAGGCTCAAGGTCACATACAGACAGGGCAGCAAAATTGGGTAGTGGTCTTTCTGTTCTATCGCAGTGCTTTCTCTATCTGTAGTTCTCTCTATGGAAGTGTTTTCCACAGTTCCCCAGATATAAGCACAACAGGAGAAAGTCATTTCAAGAAACCTTCACTGTTGCGTAGCTTTGTTTTGATGCTTTGTCTGATGTTCCAGGTGAAAGGGAAGTAGGCAAGAGGTTGGACTGAGTCAGGAATAGGGTTGGGGGAAGTGAAGTCTCAGGCATTTTCCCTTAATTTGGAGAAACTTAACTAAATTTTGAAAGGGAGACACTCTAGCCTCACATTGTATTCTATTCTTGACTGGAACAATGAGAGCTTCCTGTGGGAATTCTCAGTTCACCTTAATTCCAGGGCTGTGCATGATAATCACAACAATAATAATAACTCACATTTCTATAGTGCTACAAGGTTTACAGAGCACTTTCCTGAAGGTAGCCTTGAACAACAAAGGCTGGGAGAATTGAGGAACCGTGTGATCAATGTTCAGGGCCACAGGTGTTTAAAAGGAACTTTAGGCCAAAAGAAATTCAAGCACTGACTTTAAAGAAATGCAGATGAAACACACATCCTTCTTCTCCCCATTTTTTGTTCCAGGCATCCTATCACTTTTGACCTGACATGGTGTATATCCTGGATATCTCTCATTCATCCCAGAGTTCCTTTCTATTCAGTTGTCTCCTCCTCCTTCTCTATCTCATGGAGCTGAATGCAGGTAAGATGTGTTATTGTCACAAAACAACCTAAATACCCCTCCTTCATTATTTTGTCAGTTTCACAATTCATTCTTCCTCCATTGCCCTGTCCAACAGCCGAAAGCTAGGACGGTCTTCAGAACTGTAATTTAAAATGTGGGAGTCAGCAAGTCTCACTCAGGACATTTATATCAGCATTACAACCTATGACCATCCTTAACTAGCCCTTATTAAATCATTCATTTGGTTAATGTATTGGCTAAATCATACATTTATTCTGTAATCTGCCCTTTCCATTGCCCTCATCAGTGTGCACACGGTTAGAAAGTCATAGGCCATTGAATCTAAAGCTGAACAGACCTCAGATATCATCTATTCCAGACGACAACAGACCATAGTCTGAGGGTCAGATCTGATCCCCTGCAAGTTTTTATACTGCCCACAACCTAAAAATGGTTTTTACATTAGTGTAAATGGTTGGGGAGAGAGGGAGTAGAAAGAGGCTCAGGCCTGGAAGGTAGTAAGATTAATCTTTCTGAACTCAAATCTGGCCTCAGACACTTACTAGCTATGTGCCCTGAGGCAAGTCATTTAACCCTATTTGCCTCAGTTTCCTCATCTGTAAAGAAAAGCTCAAGAAGGAAATAGCAAATCATTCCAATATTTTTGCCAAGAAAATGACTGTACAACAACAGCAAAAAAATTTTTACACAAATATAAGACAAAGATTTGGCCCTTGGGTCATAATTTGTCAATTCTTGATCTAGTCCAACTTCCCTCATGAGGAAACTGAGTCCCCAGAGATATAAAATGATTTGCCCAAGGACATAAAGGAAGGAAGTAATGAAGCTGGGATTCGAACTGAGGTCTTTTAACTCCTGAAACTGGTTTTCTTTTTACTATACCACATGGTGCTGTTGTTGCCCAACTTTCCTCTGTTAGAAACCTGATCAACAAATTCACACTAAATTGTTAATGACTAACAATCATTTAATATCATCAAATAATTGTCCACTAAATTATGAATGACTTTGGTTCCAGCAACTCATGCTACATCGGTGTGAAAGCATCTGCATGCATGAAATGATAAATCTTTTCAAATTTTCAAATCACGCTACTTTTAGCAAGAGGAATGACATTACAAAAGAGGTTAAAGTTTAAGGCTAGTACCCTTCAAGTAATACCAAGAAAACAACCTTCCCCTCTCTTCCCTCAATTAAATACCTAACTGGATATGGTATTGTGCTTGGAGTTATACAGAACAAATGACCTGATGTAAGCTTCCTAGGTGCTTAATTTATGAAAGACACACCATGATACAGAGAGATATATGGGATACCTACCAACTGTTAAATATGTACCACCTGGGAACATCTCAGACAAGCTATTCCAAGTTCAACATACTCTGGAGGGTCCATATCCATGTATTCACTTTCATTAATTAGCTGGAGGACACAATTAGTTCAAAAATGAAATAGCTTAGTAAGATACTAGAAAAACATGTCCTCCATAATGTACCCACTGCATTCCTTCAGAAACATTTTAGGGTTTCCCTTTCAACAAAACACTAAGGAATATCCGAGTCTCTGAGACTCCCCTATTTTTCTCAACTCTGAGAGATTATTTATGGTCATATAAGAAAAATGAACAGAAGGAGAAAAGCCAAGTGAGAAACCACCTTAGGTAATTCAAGGCATGGCTATCCACCTCAGTGATATAAGAAAGGAATATGCAATTACAGTACCTACTATGTGCCAGCATATATGCTAAATGTTTTACAAATATTATCTCATTTGAGTCTTACAATAACCCTGTCAGGTAGGTGCTATTATTATCCGCATTTTACAGTTGAGGAAACTGAGGCAATCAGAGGTTAAGTGACTTGCCCAGGATCATAGCTAGTAAGTATCTGAGGTCAAATTTGAACTCAGATCTTCCTGATTCCAGGTCTAGAACTCCATCCACAGCACCACCAGCTGCCTGGTCATATATCTCAAGCTAAAAGAGACCTCAGAGGGCACGGAATCTCTCATTTTACCAATAAAACAATTGAGGCTCATGGATTTGCCCAATATCACAGGGTTAGTAAGTGTCAGAAGGGGATTTGAACCTAGATGCTCTGAACTCAGGGCCAATGCTTTTTCTGTTGTACCAGGAATAGACGTATGTGGTTAGCAATAAATTTTGAGTCACATACAAATAAAAAGTACTAAACACACTATGAAAAAAAATGTTATATGATTGAATTCTAGGGTTCTGTTGGGCAAAGAGACATTAAGGAAAGTCATCAAGCCTCTTCTAGTAGTTCTGGAAGGGTTTTTTGAAGAAATAGAACATCAGGAGATACAATCTCTATTGAAGATTCACAGTATATTGGGTGATGATCTAAGTAATATCGGAGAATAGTGGAGAAATAGGAGATGTGATCTTTGTGTTCATGGAACCTATACACTACAGCATTTGGGGGGAACGTGCACACTGCCGTGTTCCCCATATCCCATATGAAAAAATATATAAATTAATTTGCAGCAGAGTGGGGTTGGGCCTAATTCTGGCCAGTCCCCTTGTCATTTTTGCTTGATATTGGAATGAAATGAGACTCTTGCAACTTATTCAACAGTTGACAAAAGAAGTTTTACAATCATAACAGAAGGGGAAGGGAAAGGAAGAAATAGTTATATAGTACCTTCTATGTGCCAGGCACTGCACTAAACAGGTTTTACAAATATTATGTCATTTTGTCTTCACAAAAATCCTGAAACGAAGGTCTTATTATTATTCCTATTTTTTACAGACTAGGAAACTGAAGTAAAGTTTAAGTAACTAGCTTATTCAACAAAGATATTGTTGAGCAGACCCTGAGTTGGTTCAGCTGAGTAAAGCAAATGTATATGGAGTCCCTTGTGGCTGTTTTGTACTTGGTAACCAGGAAGTGATATTAATAATCTGAGCCATTAATCCCTCAAACCAATCAAGTCTCAAAATGGTTTCAATGCCTATTAAAGGAAACACTAGCCTAACTTGCAGGAGGGAGTGGGTATTGCTCCCAATAGAGCAGTGTTGCACAACATACAGCCTGAGGGCCCCTTGTGGCCCACCAAAGTAGCCCAAGGGTGGTATGTTGTGCAGGCTTGCACTACAAGATGTGAAGTGCCAGGAGAACACAAATTAAATGAGTGATTGGTGCAATTCACAGGGATATCTTCATAGAGGTGAGATTTTAGTTGGAGTTTTTAAAAAAACTGAAAGAAACAGGTTGGTGAAGAGATGAAGAGGAACATATTCTAGGCAGAGACATGACCTGTGGAAAAATATGGAGGCAGGAATAGGCACATTATGTTCCAGGGACAGGAAAAGCAGGTTGGCCTGAGTGGAGCATAGAGGGGGTATCTGCAGGCATCTTAACAGATGAATCAAGGGGAAAAAATCCGGTGGGAAGTTCTAGAAGGCTAGACTAAAGTATTTGGATTAGATATGGTGAGAAACAGGGAACACTTGTAAGTTCTTAGGTAGAGGAATGATATTCAAAGTTTTTTTTAAAGTACTTGTGTGATGGCTTCTTTATTGCAGAAGATGGATTGGTGATTGGTCATAGAGAACCAATTCTGGCCATGGTTGGGGAGGAGGTGGAGTTTCCCTGCTACCTACCTTCCAAATTGGATGCAGAAGACATGGAGATACGTTTTTTCCGGAACAAATTCTCTGAAATTGTCTTTATCTACCAAGATAGACAGGAGCTATTCAACAGACAAATGGTAGAGTACCGGAACCGGGCACAATTAATAAAGGATTACATCCAGGAGGGGACTGTGGCCCTACGCCTTTTCCACATTGTCCCTGCTGATGAGGGTCAATATGGATGCCTCTTTCAATCCAAAGACTTCTCCAACAATGCTACCTGGGAGCTGGAAGTTGCAGGTAGGAAATCAATTTTCCTTGAAGAAGGAGACAGAATGAGATAAATTGCTTTGAAACTCTTTTGAAAGGGAGCTAGGTTGGTCATGAAGACATTTAATGCCACTAAATGCAAAAATAGGATTCTAAAGAAATATAAGATATTATTCCAAGTCTTAGGAAGGTCACAGCCTAATTATAAGAGACCCCCACCTCCACCCAATAATGCTCACATGTGCATGTATGTGCACATACACACATTCACACACAGAGTATGAGGTAAAACAATTACAAAGTAAAATGGGTAGAAAAAGTGAACAAATTAATGAAAAATCATTTATTAAGTGCTTGCTCTGTGCCAGACATTGTGATAAACACTTGGAATACAAATACAAATCAGAAAAACAGCTCTTACCCTCAAGGAGTTTACATTCTATCAGAAGAAGAAAACATATAGGGTAATGATGACTAGGAGCAGTGTTTGGGACAGAGAAGTCAGAAGGATGGTGTTCGGAATCATAGGGCATAGCTTTTCCAGGAATGGTAATGTTTTGATTGTGGTTCTCAGAGCTAGAAGTAGAAAGGGGGAGGGGGAGGAGGAAAGCATGCATGTATGATATAGAATGGCACAAAAATGGTTGGGAAGGAGCTTGGTGAGTCTGGCTCTGGGCAAAATGAGATATTAAATGCTTGCCAGTAAGAGTCCCAGGATATGAGCTCAAGTTCCTAGTCAGTGCTAGAGGCTGAAGGTCAAGAGTGTGGCAGCTTGAAAATGATGGGGGAGTGAGGTGGTAGATCAGGGCAAATGCATTTGATAAACTGTAGTGCAAATTGAATATGTGATTATTGAGAAAAAAGTGAATTTGCTTGGATTTCCTTTGTTTTCCCAGGACTAGGCTCAGATCCACATATCTACTTTGAAGGTTTTGAAGAAGGAGGCATCCAACTGAGATGTAATTCCGAAGGCTGGTACCCCAGACCCAAGGCAGCATGGAAAGATTATCAAGGGCAACAACTACCCTCTCTATCAGAAGCTATAACCCAGGATGCTCAGGGACTTTTCCACTTGGAAATGTCTGTGGTGGTCAAAGAGGGAGCCCATAGCAATGTGGTTTGTTCCATCCAGAATACCCTCTTAGTCCAGAAGAAAGAATTTACAGTTCATATAGCAGGTGAGTGGAAGGAATCATCATTTTCATCTTAATTGTCCTCATTTAATGAATAATTTACTTTAAAAAAATTTTTTTCTTTATGTAGTATTTTATTTTCCCTCAGTTACATGGAAAACAATTCTTAACATTCCTTTTTAAAACTGAGCTCCAAATTCTCCACCTTCCTCCCTCCCCAACTCCCATTGAGAAGGTGAGCAATTCAATATAGGTTACACATGTGTAGTTATGCAAAACATATCCATAATAGTCATGTTGTGAAAGAAAGCATAGACAAGAAAAAAAAATCTCAAGAAAAATAAAGTTTAAAAAAAAGTATGCTTCAATCTGTATTCAGATACTATCAGTTCTTTCCCTGGGATGGATTGCAGTTTTCATTTTAAGTCCTTCAGAGTTCTCCTGGATCACTGCATTGCTTAGAATAGCTAAGTCATTCATAGCTGATCATCTTACAATATTTCTGTTACTTTGTACACATTACATTTCACTTTGTATCAGCCATGCAAGTCTTCCTAGGTTTTTCTGAGAGCACCATGCTTATCATTTCTTATAGTACAATAGCATCACATCATAATCACATACCACAATTTGTTCAGCCTTTCCCCAATTGATGGGCATCCCCTCAACTCAGAAAAGAGTTGCTATAAATATTTTTGTCTGTATAGGTCCTTTTCTTTTCTTTTCTTTTCTTTTCTTTTCTTTTCTTTTCTTTTCTTTTCTTTTCTTTTCTTTTCTTTTCTTTTCTTTTCTTTTCTTTTCTTTTCTTTTCTTTTCTTTTCTTATCTCTTTTGGGATACGGACCTAGTAGTGGTATTGCTAGCTCAAAGGGTATGCATGGTTTTATAGCCCTTTGGGCCTAGTTACAAATTGCTCTACAGAATGGTTGAATCAGTTCAAAATTCCACCAACAGTGCATTGAAGTCTCAATTTTCCCACATCCCCTCCAACATTTGTCATTTATCTTTTCTGTCCTATTAGCCAATCTAATAGATATGTGGTGGTACCTTAGAATTGTTTTAATTTTAATCTCCCCAATCAATAGTGAGTTATAGTATTTTTTTCTTTTGGTTATAGATAGCTTTGATTACTTCATCTGAAAACTATTCCATATCTTTTAATCATTTATCAGTTGGGGAATGGCTCTTATTTTTATGTATTTGACTCAGTTCTCTATATGTTTGAGAAATGAGGCCTTTATTAGAGAAACTTGCCTCAAAATTTTTTCAGTTACTATTGCTAATTGTATTTCATTCTATCCTATCCCCCCCTCTTTATTCTATTCTTTCTCTCCTTTCACCCTGCCCCTTCTTAAAAGTGTTTTGCTTCTGACTACTTCTTCCCCCAATTCTATCACTGCCCCCTCCTCCATTCTCTTATCCTCTTCCCCTCTTCCCCTCCTGTAGGGTAAGATAGATTTCGATACCCAATTAAATGTGTATGTTATTTCCTCTTTGAGCCAATTCTGATGAAAGTAAGGTTCATTCACTCCCTCTCAACTCCTTCCTCTTTCCCTCCACTGTAAAAGCTTTTTCTTGCCTCTTTTCTGTGAAATAATTTACCCCATTCTACCTCTCCCTTTCTCTTCCTACCATGGCATTCCTCTTTCTCACACTTTAATTTTATTTTTTAGATATCATTGCTTCATATTCAATTCATACCTGCCCCTTCTTATCTCTATATATACTCCATCTAACTACCCTAATAATGAGAAAGGTCTCATAAGTTACAAATATCATCTTCCCATGTAGGAATGTAAACAGTTTAAACTTATTAAGTCCCTTCCCTTTCCTGTTTACCTTTTGATGCTTCTCTTGAGTCTTGTATTTGAAGTCAAATTTTCTATTCAGCTCTGGTCTTTTTATCAGGAATGCTTGAAGGTTCTCTATCTCATTGAGTTTCCATTTTTTTCCCCTGAAGAATTATACTCAGTTTTGCTGGATAGGTGATTTTTGGTTGTAAGTCTAGCTCCTTTGCCCTTCAGAGTACCATATTCCAAGCCCTCCAGTCCTTTAAGGTAGAAGTTGCTAAGTCTGTGTTATCCTGACTGTGGCTACTTGAATTGTTTCTTTCTGGCTGCTTGCAATATTTTCTCAGGGAACTCTGGAATTTGGCTGTATTTGAGGAGGTGATTGGTGGATTCTTTCAATTTCTATTTTACCCTCTGTTCTACAGTATCAGAGTAGTTTTCCTTGATAATTTCTTGAAAGATGACGTCTAAGCTCTTTTTTTGATCATGGCTTTCAGGTAGTCCAATAATTTTAAAATTATCTCTTTAGGATCTATTTTCCAGGTCAGTTGTTGCTCCAATAAGATATTTCACATTGTCTTCTATTTTTTTCTTTATTTTGATTTTGTTTTATTGTTTCTTGATTTCTCATAAAGTTATTAGCTTCCATTTGCTCCATTCTAATTTTTAAGGAATTCTTTTCTGTTGGACCTCTTTTCTAATTAGCCAGTTTTACTTTTTAAGGTATTCTTTTCCTCATTGGCTTTTTGGACCTTTTTTTTTTAACCATTTGATCTAATCTGTTTTTAAAGTGATATTTTCTTCAGTATTTTTTGTGTGTCTCCTTTACTAAGCTGTTGACTCATTTTTTTATGATTTCTTACATCATTCTCATTTCTCTTCCTAATTTTTCCTCTACTTTTCTTACTTGATTTTCAAAATCCATTTTGAGCTCTTCTATGGCCTGAGACCAATTCATATTTTTCTTGGAGGGCTTTTGTCTTTTGAGTGTATGTTTTGATCTTCCTTGTCACCACAGTAACTTTCAATAGTTAAGAGTTTTTTCCCCTTGCTTGCTCATTTTCCTAGCCTATTAGTTGACTTTTAAGTCTTGGTTAAAGTAGGACTTTGGGTGGAGGGTGCACTGTCCCAAGCTTAAGGGGTTTTGTGGAGTTGTTTTCAGAGATATTTCTGGTGACCTGTAAGTTTTCAGTTCTTCCAAGATGGTATGATCTAAGGAGAGATGTTTACTACTCTCCTGGCCTGTGCTGTATTCTGTGAGTGACCATAAGCACTCTTTTCTGCCCTGGCATTGTGACAAGGGTGCCTGCTCCACTGTGGCTGCTAGCTCTGCTATGCTAGAGCTCCTCCTCACCCTGGGACTGCCACCCACAACTATGACCAGACCTGAGTATGGGCAAAGCAACAGAATCCTGCTTCAGTGCTAGCAAAAAGACCCCTGTAATCTCCTTCTGACAAGTTGTTTAATCCCTTTACCATCTATGGGCTGAGAGCTCCAGAAGTAGCTACTGCCACTGCTGATTCAGTGGCTCCCAAGGCCTGTTCCTGGTTTGCTGGGGTAGGGGCTATGCTGGTGTGGCCTGCACTGGACTGCTCTCCTCTCTCACCATGGCGCAACAGACCTTTCCTGCTGACCTTCCAAGTTGTCTTAGGCTAGAAATTTGTTTCCCTGTCTTTTTGTAGGTTCTGCTACTCTAGAATTTGTTTATAATCACTTTAAAAAAGTATTTGGAGGAGTTTGGCTCTGCCTCCTTAATAATAATTTTCTTCCTAATTATCATCATACTAAAGCCTTCATAGAATTAAGTGTGCCTAAAACAGTGAGTGAGGGTGTTTGGGCACACCCTGGGAGAGCATTCCCATTTGACCCTTTCTCACTGCTCTATAAATACCTGTGGTTAAGTTCTTAAGTACATATGTAACCACTTGGGGGAGCTTGTGAGCAAGTTTAGACACGTAGAATCCCATAGCTGCTGTGATAACATTGCTATGTCAATCAAACTCGTGTCTGAAGGTCTCTAGCAAGCTAGTGGGAGAATTCCCACTTTTCCCTCTCCCCTTAGAGGTTAATTTTTAAATGCATAGGGAAAAGCCCTAAACTTCTCATTGAAGTCAAGGCGATATTTATTGTTCCGCATAATGTTTCTTTCTGTACTCAAAGTCTCCTTTACCTCAGGAGAGGTGTTTTCCGCCCCCTTGGGTAAGGCTTGTGAAAGTTAACATTGCATTCTCTTTCTCTGCTCCTCTTTGCTCCAGCCCCTAAACCATCATTGCCTGACAAAACTTGTCTCTCATCTCTGATATGAACAATTCCTATTCTCAGTGCTCCCCTACCCAATCCTGTCTATATCTGTACATTAAGGTATTCCCACTGAATAGCCTGGTTTTTTTTTGTTGTTGGACAGAAAATTTTTTTTTATCACATTTATTGGCTTAGGGAAGAAAGTAACAGCTAAGGGAAAGGATTAAGCTTCCAAACCCCAAGCTGCCTTTTCAACAGCATATTGGGATTAAATAATAGCAAGGAATACAAAAGTGAGGGTGATTCAGGCAATAAACAGAAAGGAGCTCCCCCTGCTCTAGGGATAGGAGGGAGGACAGGGGAAGGAAGGGAAAGAAAGACAGTATGGCTTGGTGGTTTGTATAGAATGCCTGGTCATGATAGTATCTACCACACCAGATCTCCCACTTCTTACTATGGTTTCTCTGTTGCAATTCTCAACAGTCATGGGGGTAATTTGAC
Source organism: Phascolarctos cinereus (assembly GCF_003287225.1). Classification (NCBI taxonomy): domain Eukaryota; kingdom Metazoa; phylum Chordata; class Mammalia; order Diprotodontia; family Phascolarctidae; genus Phascolarctos; species Phascolarctos cinereus. The sequence goes on along the minus strand of NW_027555958.1, from coordinate 249,919,878 downwards.
CTGATTCCCCTTCTAGCCCAGCATGGCTTCTTCTACAGCTATTTGGGATGGCCTCACATCCTCCTTCTTACCACAAGCCCCTTTAAACTTAAGGTTGGGGGCAGATACCCAAACTTGAGAATGCTGGGTAACCTACCCCACAGCAGGTAGATTCCCTCCCCCATGTCTTTTGAGTCATTCTCTCTCTTTGGGCAAAGACAAATGCAGGTTATATTCCTTAGTAGGTCGAGAAATTTTGCAGCCCCTTGCAAAATCTGCTGAGGTATACTTTACCTTTGTAAATACACTCACATACACACAAATATACACACATACATACATACATATATATATATATGTGTGTGTATATACATATATCACAATCTTCAAAATAAACATCAGCACTTAAGGGAATAAAGATGACAGTGATGTCAATCCTAGCTTAGTAATGACGACAAACCCTTTGTTGCATATTGCAGATGTATTTTTACCCAAAAATTCTGCCTGGAGAGGAGCATTCATTGGAACGTTCATGGGGCTAGCTATCATTCTAGTGCTCTTCATGATTCTGGCATTCTATTTCTTCCGGAAGCAACAGAGATCCAAAGGTAAAATGGCAATTCCAGTTTTGGCCTCACTCATAAAAAAAATAAAATAAGGTGGTGTGCACCAGAAGTGCCTACAATGTACTATACAAAGAGGACAAAATATGAGAACAAAGTATGACAGTACTATAAGAGTAATAGAGATTAGGTAGAAGGAAAATGAATTCTCTCCTTGAAAGAAGATTTGACCAGTGTGCTTTGGGAAAGGCTGTCTGGGTTACAGGAAACCTGCTACTGGAAGTTATAAAGAAGACAAAGATTACCTTTGGATATTTCAGTGCAAAAATCAGTTGCTAATAAACAGGGATTCTTAACCTGGGGTCTGTGAACTTTAAAAAAATAGTAACTGTATTTTAATGTAATTTGTTTCTTTTGTAATTCTATGTATTTTATTTTATAAATTTAAAAACATTATTCTGGGAAGGGGTCCATAGATTTCACCAGATTGTCGAAGGGGTCCATGACACACACAAAAAGTTAAGAACCTCTACTTAAAAGAATAGCCTATGAAGATCCAGAATAACTTTTTTTTTAAAAATCCTCTCTTTCTTCTTCCTAGAAAAATTGAAGAAAAAATCAGAGAAGGAAAAAGGTAAATGGAGGCAATAACATTTGGGATAGCATCCTCTTTAGTGAGGAAAAGGAATCTTAGATATTATTTAATTCAAATCTCTCATTTCACAGATGAGAAAGCTGAGGCCTAGAGCAAGTTCATGTTCATATAGATAATTAGCGACATTTGGTACTAGAAAAAGATGGCTATTAAAGCTATGTAAGTAGTATGGAAAAAAGACAAGGGTCAAAAATGAATTGACTGAGCAAAGGGTATTGGGAGCAAGATTGTTATTTCTCCTTTCCTTCTGTTACTCCTCTCACTAGAATTTTTTTCTTCCTAATATATAGGCTATAACTTTCCAAGACAGTAACAGAGCATTTGCCCAAGAGCATGAGAAACACACTTATCAACATGTTAAGACTCTCATTGGACTAAAAATATCAAATCTGATTTTTCCAATATTTTGTTTAAATTTGTAATTTCCTTCTTGTTGATCTTTCTGATGTTTTTTAAAATCAGTATTTGTTAGATTATGTCACTAGACCGACCTCTAGCTCTGTTACTCTGGTTTTCATGATTCCAGAGTAAGACAGCCTCAGTGGTCTTAATTCCTAAAATACCCAGCTGGTGGCTTGACACTACTGGGATTTTCTTAGGCTACTATAAAGAGTTGTCCTATCTTGCTAATATATTTTTCTTTTTATTTCTCTTTCAGGAAAATTCACAGCTGAGCTGGGTAAGTTCTTTGCTTGTTGGACAATAAGTCAGAGAGAAAAGAATAAAATGGTTTTAGGTCCAGTACCTGAAAAAAAAACCGGGATGGCATTCTATGTCATTCTCCTGTAATCATTCTATTATTTAAAACATTGATAAATCGATTAAACAGTAGGGGCAGTCTTACCAATAGGTAATATAGCATCATTTAAGGCATTGTGAGCTCCAGGAAGTCTTTTTCAAAATATCTATCCATTTAGATCCTACTAGCAGCTCAAATTCCATCATTAGAAATTAATTCCTTTTTGTTGCTATATCCTTTTAAAAATGCAAATATTTGATGAGTTTTGACAAAATGTCTGAGTGAGCATGACTAAGATCAATTTTCTTCTATCGTCTCAAAAAAGGAAATGAAAATGTACCAGATAAATAAAGGAATAATGAACAAAAAGAGTGGTTAGACAAAAATCTCAGAGGAAAAACTTTGCAGGAAAAATAACAGAGAAATGAGTAAACAAAAGAAAAAGAGAGGTCAGGGCAGGTAGGTGGCACAGTGGATACAGCACCCACCCTGGAGTCAGGAGGACCAGAGTTCAAATCTGGTTTCAGACCAGACACTTGACACTTACTAGCTGCGTGACCCTGGACAAGTCACTTAACCCCAATTGCCTAGTGCAAAAAAAAAAAAAAAGGAAAGAAAAGAAAAGAAAAGAAAAAAGAAAGAAAAAAGAGAAAAGAAAAAGAGAGCTCAATGCAATGAATAAATACTGCGGGTGAAAGAAATCAAGGAGAAATCTACAGAAGAACAAAACTACAACAATGAAGGCTATTCCCTCAAAAGAGAGGCTAGAGACCTATCATATGAACCTCTAGTATGATTCAGAAACTCAAAGAAATAAAGGAAGGCCTGGTATCTATAATAATAAATGAAGAAAAATAAGATCTTTGAACAAAAAATACAAGTGACACCTTAGGAAAAAAACCAGGGCAAGTTTGTAATAAAACAGTAGACTCTGGAGTAAAATGAATCATGTGGAATATGAAAATGTGAAGTTGGCAGAACAAATAAGAGAGCAAAATATTTAAAAATAGCAAAGTTAGAAAGGGAGTTCACAGCACTAAAAACCAAAGTAACACAGCTAGAGGTCAGTCTAGTGATATAATCGAATAAATATTGATAAAAATAAAGATAAAGATAAAGAAGGAAATTACAGATTTTTTAAAATGTTGGAAAAAGTGATTTGATATTTTTAATTCAATCAGAGTCTTAGTATGTTTGCATGTGTATTTCTCAGCTATTTGGAATTTTTACAAAACTTAAAGCATAAAAAGTAATAATTAAATTCAGATCTGCAGAAAAGCTATGTGTATCTTTTAAAGATCATAATACAATAAAAATGTATTCAAAAAAGGAAAATATGGACAAAAATGTAGGTATAAATGAGGATTAAAATAAAATCATAATAAATTAGCAGATCAAAGTACAAATGATAGAAAATAACAACATCTGCATTAAAAAGAATACTAACAGTATGATAACAAAAAAATTGTGGGATGATGCTACAATGGTTCTAAGAGGACACTCCATATACCTAAACATATACATACATATGTATGTTTGTATGTATGTATGTATGTATGTATACATACACATATACACACACAAATAGGAAAAAAGAGGGCCCAACAAATGTAGCATGCAATTAGTAAGACTAGAAAAATAACAAATTACTATTTTCAAAACAATCATAAAAGAGATTTTGAAAATTCAAGGGGAAATGAACAGAATGGTAAATATTATCCAAATGAGCAAAACAAAAGAGCCATTAAAAATTCAGCTAAGTGGCTCAACTGATAAAATACCCACCCTGGCCTCAAGGGAATTCCAGTTTAAATCTGGCTTCCGGCAAGTCACTTAACACCATTGTCTCAAAAAAAAAGTTTTTTTAAAAGTTCAGAACATCAAATTTTTGGTTTTGATACCAAAAATGACAAGGGAAATTTTGCACCAAATAGAAAAGAAACAAAGACAATTATCAGAAACTACTGTGCCAGATTATTGCCAACAAAACTAAAAGCTTAAATGAAATTAATTTAAGCAAACCGCCCCCCCCAAAAACCCCCATGATATCCAAATTTATAAAACAGTAAATAACTTAGTCTTAGAAAGAAAACATGGGCAAGTCACATGAATAATTTCTATAGAACAAACTCCAGCACTAGTCAGATTTATAAATGAATTCTATCAAATAGTTAAACAAAAATAATCCATATTTTCCAAATATGATGAAATCTCCCTAACAAACTTTTTCTAAGAAAGAGATAGCGAGGTGGATAGAGCACTGAACTTGGAGTAAGTAAAACGCGATTTCAAATATGGCATCAGACCCTGGGCAAGTTGCTTAATCCCATTGCCTAGCCAAAAAAAAAAAAAAGACAGAGAGAGAGAGAGAGAGAGAGAGAGAGAGAGAGAGAGAGAGAGAGAGAGAGAGAGAGAGAATACAGTTGAGAAATTGAGGTCACAGGAGGTTAAGAAACCAGGTAAATGTTAGGGGTGAAATTTGAGTGCTGGTTCTCTGACTCTAGAGCCAGTGATCATTCCACTGTGCTACTTTAAATGAATTTATACCAATTAACTAAACATTTAATAACTAAGATATGAGTGAATTACCAAATGCAGAAAGGTGCTTGCTTGAGAGCAGTCTTTGCAGCAAAGAGGAATGAAGGGCACAGGAGAGTGTAGAAATAAGAAAGGCTAATTTTGCCAGTTTAAAACAATAAAATTTTAGAGCTGGAGGGAGCCTTAGGGATAATCTAATCCCTTCATTTTATAGATGAGGCAGCCAGCAGAGTTGGCTTACTAAAGGTCAGACATCTAGTTAGTGGCAGAGCTGGAATTACAACTTCTGTCTCCTGAGGGCCAGGGTGCTCTTAACACTATATCACATTTCCTGTTACTGTGGAAATAGTGAGTGGAAAGAAACCCTTACCATAGATGTGCTGGAACCAGCTCTAACCACTCTCCAGCTGATTGTTAAATTTTCAATGTAAAGATTTTTATCTCAGAAATTGGCAACCACTACAAATCAGGGCTTGATTTATTGTTTTGTTGATTGTGTAGACTTAACAAAGTGATAAAGAAAATGTTAATAATGTAGACTAAGCTTAAAAGAGTATTGTGCACAGTTCTGTTTTGTTTTTTGCATTTTTTGGAGACTTGGTTGTTAAACATTGACCAGCACACTCCTTCCTGCAACTCCAAGTTCCCAACAAATTGTGAAGTTTTTCTTTAATGATCTTTGATGACTTCTTCCTTTTCCTCCTTCTGAACATTTTTTCCTTCCCTTAAAAACTCTCTTTCCAACAAGTCTTAAGTGATTAGTCTGACCACCAAAACTTCCAGGAAGTATGTTTGATGTTACTAAGACCACAGTAGGGCAGGTAGGTGGTGCAGTGCTGGGACTGGAAGACCTGAGTTTAAATCTGGCCTTAGAATCTTACTAGCTGTGTGACCCTGGGCAAGTCACTTAATCCTGTTTGCCTCAGTTTCCTCATCTGTAAAATGAGCTGGAGAATATCTTTGCCAAGGAAACCCCAAATGAAGAAACAACTGAAAAATGACTAAACAAAGACTATGGTGTGAACTCATTTTTAATGGGATACCCTTCTCTATCTACAGAGTTCTGGGAATAAATATGTAATGATGGAACTAAGAACTCTTCAGCACCTAGGTCAGAGAACAATTTTTGGCAAGCTCCTTCCATCCTAGGTGATTATTCTGGTTTCCAAGGCTTATTTAGTTCTGAGTTTGTACAGGTCCTGGTCAGGAAAAACAAATCACTAGCAGCTCCTTTAAAATGAATCTGATCATTGGGGAATGAAGGTGATGTGAAAACAAAATATATCAGTAAAAATTTAAATAAAAAACTAAAGTAGAAAACAAAATGAAACCTGACCCCTTGGGAAAGGCACTAATACCTTTTTTTGTTTTAAGGCAATTGGGATTAAGTGACTTGCCCAGGGTCACGCAGCTAGTAAGTGTCAAGTGTTTGGTCTGAGACCAGATTCGAACTCAGGTGCTCCTGACTTCAGGGTGGGTGCTCTATCCGCTGTGCCACCTTCCTGCCCTGACCTGTCTTTTTCTTTTGCTCTATCCACTGACAAATACTCTTGAACAGTGTTTGATGGGTTACTTTTAGACTAATACCCTCTGCAGATTTCTACTCTTCAGCAGAGCTACTGTTTCCAGGCTGGGACTCCTGAAGAGGGCCTATAGAACAATCTAGGAGCAGTTAGGTGGCACAGAGCACTGGCCCTAGAATCAAGAGGACCTGAGTTCAAATCCGGCCTTAGACACATAATACTCACTAGCTGTGTGACTGTCGTCAAGTCACTTAACCCCGATTGCCTCACTAAAAAACAACAACAACAACAAAGTAACAGAATGATCTAGACTTTTTCCCCTTTTAGGGGGAGGGTTGGAGGAAGAAAAGAGGGGAGGAACGGCAGTGGACAGCAGAGAAAGGAGGAGAAGAGATGGGAAAGGATAGTGGACAAGGAACATCAGTGCTTTTAGATCTTGGAAACTCTTTTCCTTGGCTTTGCACCCTAAGAATATGCCCTTCTGGCTTTAGAAAGGTCCTCTTGTCCTAAGGAGCTTGGTGAATTGATACATTTCTTGTTTTGTTTTATAGGTAAGCTTCAGACAGAAATTGGTGAGTGTTCCATCTCAGATCTACTTCATACCTTTGAATATTTCATTGTGTTTGGGGTCAGCCAGTTTACATGCCTGTTCAGCATCTTCCAACTGTCAACATCTCTTGAGTGTGAGCAGAACGAGGCTGCTAGTATGCGTGAAATAGGCAATGAGTATACTTTTATTCTTACCTCTTTCCTTTGTTGTTTTCAGACTGGAGAAGGGCAGAAGGACAGGCTGGTGAGTGATTCTCTGTCTCTCTCTCTCTCTCTGTCTCTCTGTCTCTCTCACTCTTCCTCTCTCCCTCCCTCCATCCTTTCCTTCCTAACTTGGCTCAAAATACTTTCCCTATCCCAAGCGTTCTCTAATGAATGCCTCCTACTCTGACAACTTTTTTACTCTACAGCAGTGCCACATGTCTTCTATGTGAATTGATAGGGTCATAGACTTAGAGTTTGAAGAGCCTCTAAAGATCATTTAGTCTAACTGCCTTATTTCATATATGAAGGAATTGAAGCCCAGAGAGATGAGGTGAAAGTTTATTTATTTGAATTAATTTGGATGTATTGCTTTGTAAACATTCTCAAGATATTTTCATTTATGTTGTTTTGGGTTTGCAACTAAACCATAAACTTATGGAGAGCAAATCTGTCTTCTTTTTCTTTTGCATTTTCTTACAGCATTTGTATCAAGGATCTGTATAGTCAGTGGCCACTCCAATGTTTCTCATTTATTCAACAAGAAAAAAAATTGTCAAGTGCCTGTTGTGTGCCAACTACTTTGTCTTGTACAAAGATATATGACATGACTTACACCTTCAAAGAATTTACAATTCAGTAGGGCAAGTGATATGCACTCAAAAACCCTATCATGAGGCTTTGCATAATAACTGACATAGTGTAGCACTTGAAGGATTCATGATTTTAACCATGTGGACACTCCCTATACTATAAAGATGGCAAATCCCACTTCATAGCTTTTGTGAATTGCTATATCTCCCCTCTCAAAAAAGTATTGATCATTGAAAGACCAACTTTCTTATAATGAAACTGGCTGAACTTTGGTAAATTTGACCTTACTCATCAGATCAAGTTTATATCTTTCCAGTGTGGTGGGACCTTCCAGAATCTGTGCTTTTAATTAGCATAGTCTTTGAAAACCTAGGGTCATCTCAAAAATAGAATGAGCCTTAGGACTAGAACTTAAATGGAGGATAAGTGTCAATCTAAGTGTGAAGAAAGTGCAAAAAAAGAAGGACAAACATTGAGGTGTTATATAAATGCAGGTGGTAGTGGTGATGCTGGTGGTGATGTAGGAGATGGTATTAGAGTAGGACCATTAGAACGGGAAGGTGGTGACTTGAGGTAGAGGTGGGGATTGGGAGTAAAGCATATCCATGTAGAACATTACCTTGCTACTCATTCACTAAATGTTCCTCTTCCCTAAATCCATTATCTTTCCCCACTCATGTCTCATTTGAGGATTTATTTTGTCTGGAGCTCAAGCACTTGAGCCTTTCCACTCCTATTCTCTCCAGAGTTATTAGCTAATATTTCTCTTTCTCTGTTTTCAGAGTGGAGAGCAGCCAGAAGATATGCAGGTAACCAGAGCATATGGATCATGTTTTTATTTTATGTAATCTAACTGTGCCTGCTTCATGATATATTAGATGACAATATGTATAGCACCTTGCAAACCTTAAAGCACTCTGCGTGTGTGTGCGTGTACATACAAGCAATGATGATGATGACTATTATAGTACTCCATCACAAGAAGGTACTCAATGAATGCTGCTTGATGGTTAGGAGTCATAGTAATAGCTAACATTTATATAGTGCTATATAATTATTATCTCATTTGACCCTTACAACAACTCTATGAAGTAGGTTCTGTTATTTATCCCCACTTTACAGATAAATAAACCAGGCAGGCAGAAGCAAAGTAATTTGCCCAGGGTCTCCCAGCTAGTATCTGAGGTCAGATTTGAACTCAGGTCTACCTGGCTCTAAGCCCTGCTCTCTATTCACTGTACCACCTAGCTACAGTTAGTAAGAACTTAATCTCAAGCAGACAATGAGAGAAAGATGGTAGCAAGGTCTGTGACCAAGTATGGGTGTGCATATGTGCACATGCACAGATACTTAGAATTGGAATGTACCAGAGAAATAAACAAACTACTTCAACCTATCCATGAATAGGAATACCCTTTGTAAGCCCCTTAATATTAATCAATCAACATATATTAAGCACCTGCCTCCACTTGAAGACACTCACTGACAGGGAGCCTACCACCTGTGTAGTTAGGCCCTTACACTTTGGACAGCACTCATTTTTAGAAAGTTTTATTTTAGCTTTACATCGAGTTGAAATCAAATTCCCTGCAGCTTCCATCTGCTGCTTCTCATTCTGCCTCCTGGAGGTTTAAGTGGAACAAATCTATTCCCTAGCCTGCTTAACACCTTTCTTTCATATATTCAAAGGTGGCCTTCATGCTCCTTAGTCTTTCTCTTGTTCAGGTTGAACGTGCCTGTACAGGTATATATAAAAAATGTGTGCATCTGTGTAATACATCTACATACACACTATATCCATATTTATTCTTACTCCATAGATACCTTATGATTTTCTGCTATGGTCTCTCATCTCACATCCTTTTTTTTTAGATCAGCTCTATTTTAAAAGCATAGAACTTTAGCTCTGTGACATTGCATGGGGGCAAAGAAATATGACTCAGACCTAAATCCACAAAAGGTTTTAGTGTATGTCATCCTAGTCCAACACCATCTCTTGGTTCTTGAATACACAGGCATTCAAATAAAGACAGAGTGGGAGTCCCTGTTTATTACCTTCAAAGAATCAAAATCGAGCTACTAATGTACTCCCAGCTTTAGGAGTTAGGAAATGAACAGGTGTTATTTTCACACATAGAGAAATACCTAGGATTTTTGCCTCTGGGGCAAGGGGAGTTGGGCAGGTTAGAGCGGAGAGAGGTTTTACTGTCAGGTAAAGGAAGTACACCTCCTGGCAGCATGAAATCTCAGTCTACACAGATGAATATATGGTTATTCCTGGGGTGAAGGTAGAGGGTGGGTGTGGGAAGCTTATTCGAGATATGGTTTTCAGGAAAGAAATAGCACATCTTGGGGTAGGCTGCTTTAGAGGGCAGGACTGAGCAAGGGAGAGGAAACACAGCCCCAGTTAGTGCTGTTGGTACTCTCTAAATAGCCTGCCTTGGGTAATGCTGTCTTGGTCCCACTCTGGTTAAAATTTTGCGTATGTTGCAAACAAGGAGAAAATGAGACCCAAAGAAGGAAATAAGCTTACCCAGGGTTGCACAGTAAAATGAAGAGAGAACCAGAAATCACAATTTAAAAGTATTGACTCCCTGCAGCCTTCTCATAGACCAACCCTATTCCTTTCTATACAGTGAATATAACTCTGGATTCGGATACTGCTCATCCCAGCCTTAAGGTCTCAGAAGATGGCAAGAGTGTTATCTATTGTGATATAAAGCAGGACCTTCCAGATGGCCCTAAGAGATTTGAAGACCAACTTTGTGTCCTCGGTCAGGAGGGTTTCATCTCAGGGAAGCACTACTGGGAGGTAGAGGTCGGGGAGAAAAGTAGGTGGTTCTTGGGGGTGTGTTACGACTCTGTGGAACGCAAAGGGACAGTAAAGCTATGCCCTGGGACTGGTTACTGGGTGATAGGGCTGTGGAATGGCTGTGAGTATTTTATTTTCAATCCTCACCGAGTATCTCTAACATTGAGAGTGCCCCCCAGGCAAATAGGAATCTTCTTGAACTATGAAGCTGGAAAGGTTTCTTTCTTCAATGTGACTGACAACTCCCACATATTCACCTTCACTGACAAATTCTCTGGGACCCTTCGCCCCTATTTTAGGCCCCGATCTCATGATGGAGGAGAACGGATCATTCCTTTGACCATCTGCCCATTTCCTAACAAGGGTGATAGAGTAGATGCCAAAGATGATGATGATTGTGACACCTGGTTACAACCCTATGATTTATCAGAGAGCACTGAAAGTGAGTAGTAAGGGTCCTTAAGATCTGGGCAGGATACTTTCTCAAAATGTGCTATCTAAACTTTGGGTAAATCTCCATTGTTTAAGTCTCCTAGAAAGCAGTAAAGCTTATGTAAGCACATAAATACTCTATAGTCAATTCAGAATTATCTATGATCATGGAAGACAGGAGAGCACATATTAACTGGAGGGCATTCTTCACCTCAATTTAGCTAATACTTTAGGTACCATCTTCTTCTAACTCTCCCAAAATCTCTTTTAGTAGAGTTGCTCATGGATAATTAAAACTTCTATATCCTTGTTCCCCACCTACTCCCAGACATGCCCATCCTCTGGTCATAAGTCATCACTATGTCAAAATAGCAGGAAACAAAATGGAAAGAAAAGAGAGAGGTATGAATATTCATGTTATAATCACTCTCTTAAATACTCTTAATGAATCAAAAAGGAACTGATCATTCATAAGCAACTATCTTATAGGAACAAAATGGTTATTACTTACATAACATATTGTGGATTTATTTTTAAAAGAATGTCTATTGCTAAATGCTTGGTAATAAGAAAGCTAAAAATAAGTAAAGGTATTTTTTAAAAGCTTGATTTTGGGACTTATTCAAACAGCTATTCTCATGTTCTTAGTGATCTCATGTGGAATATTTAATCACGTTTTGCTGTTTACATTATAATCAGATGAAACATTTTTAAAAAAATGTTAATGTGTGACTACCATGGAACTCAGAAAATAAAATTTTATTCTTAGAATCATTTACTTTGGTGCCATTTTTTTTTAAATCTCTCATCATTGAGCTTCCATAACACCATTAGCAAAAACAAATGTAGAGTTGTTCCTTCAAAGAACAGAAAACAACCTAGAGCTGGTGGACTGATGATTTTGCTTAGCCTTTAGAGAATTCATCTTTTCCTTAGGATCCACCTTTGTGTCTTAAAAATAAACAAAAAGTATTGCTGCGATATAGAAGCCAAATGTAAATTGAAATAATCTTTAAAAAATTATTCATGGTGGGGCAGCTAAGTGGTACAGTGGATAGAGATCTGGCCTCGGACTCAGGAGGACCTGAGTTCAAATGTGACCTCAGACAGTTGACACTTACCAGCTATATAACCCCAATTGCCTCACAAAAAAAAGTAAAAATTAAAATTTTAAAAAGTGTTTAAAAAAATTATTCATGTCCTATTTTAAAGCACCGGGGGATTATCTTTAATGCTGGAATATAAAGGCTATATTTCCTACAATTCCACCCCCTTTACACACATACCTCTTCCCATGCAATCAGGCAAATTAAGTCTATTCCTATCTAAAACCAAGGAGAATTCAATTCAACAATGTAAAATGTTTATGTGTTTCTCTTATGCAGTACACACATCATTTGATCTTTGTTTCTTTCAAGATTAAGACTACTAGGTATAATAATACAGAGCAAAAGTCATCACTTGCAATATTGTTCAGTGCCCCCTTGAGGAATACTGAAACTTTAGGGAAAATTGAGTGAAACTGGTGCTAGCTGCCAAGGACATGATGGGTCTTAAAAGGAATTTAGTCATCACAACCTAAATATTAAGTGGGCCTGGGGAAATGCCTGCGGATAGGGAGCAAGGAAATTGGAAAATAAAGAATTTAACATAAACGACTCTACTGTGCTAGCTGGGTGCAGTAGTGGGTTTGATTTACAGAATATTTGAAAAGTCTAGGGCCATTTTAAAGTCTAAGGCCATTGGGTATTCCCACAAAAGGGTAATAGTATTCCCTGTGCTGATGAATCCTAAATTCCCTTATCTGTAAAATGAGAATAGGAATGTAACACCTGCCTGGGTAGGTTTTCTTTTCCTCTACGTTTTCCTACACTATTTCTGTCATGTAAACCAAAAGAATAGAAAGTGTATGGCTGAACGGCTTCAGGGAATCATAGAAAAATAATTAGTTGAAGTCATTCAATGTGAAACTACAAAGGAACATTTAAAAACAAAAAGTTGGTAAACATGCCAGAACATAGGTAGAAACTTCAGACATACCCGAGATGCAGCACAGAGTGAGCTATCAGCTTGGACTTATCTAACAGTCCTATGGTAGATAATTTATAATGATGATGACTGTGTAGACCCGTGAGTGCACTGGTGTAATGAATTTCCAGCAAGGAAGCTACTATACCAATGCAGAATGGCAACTACTCTACAACTTAAGATCTTAGTTAAGTAATTTGTTGAGGGTCATAGACAGTATGAGCCAGAGGCAAGATTTGAACCCAGGTCTTTCTGCCTCCAAAGTTGGCCTTCTAGACATTGCATTGTATTGCCTTTATGTATGGTTATTTGGTCTGATCCCTTCATTGTAGAGATGGGAGACCTGAGTAGTTTAACGACTAGTTCAAACTCACTTAGAAATATCAAGGGAGACTTCATGAAAGAAGTAGCTGGGCCTTAAAGGAAGAAAACAATTCAATGGTTGGGGATGAGGAGGTTACAGACATGGAACCCTTTCTTAGAGAGATGACTTAACTTAAAAGTAACTTACACAGTAACTTAAAAGAACATGGTGTAATCTAAAGGGAAAACTTGTGGTAAAAATGCTATTACTTCTGTCAGTTCCAGTGGATTTATGCCAAGAGAATAGGCTAATCACGGGTAACATAAAAAGTAAATAAAAAGAAAAACCAATCATGAAAAACCTAAAACCAGAAGCAACATAAAAGACCCTTTTAAGAAAGAGTTCCCATATTCTTCATCATCAAATCTTTAAAAGGAGTCCAGTTTCCTCCACTGTGAAATAAGGGCTTTGGTATAGGTGATCTTTAAATTTTTTTCCAAATTTAAAATTCAATGATTCGATGAAAAAGATATTTCCCTGTTCTTCCTTATGACTGAAGGAAAGTATCTCTAGCCGTATTGTAAAGACCACAATGAAATCTAAGGCAGAGCTTTGGAGTTTTACACTGGATATGTAGGTTAGATTTCTTCTCTTGAAAAAAGCCAGGCATTTCCCTTTGTTTCTGTTTGTATGTTGTATCTTAAACCTCCCTGGGAGGGTAGGGTTCTAGTGCCTTTTTACCGAAGGTCTAAGATTCCTACAAAAAAGAAAAAGGAAGGGGGGTGTATAATTGTGCCCTGAGATAAAAACAAAAGGAAAAGGCATGGTTCCTGCTTTCACAGTACTTGCCTAATGGCAAATAGGCAGATGTGCCAGAACTTAAAGGGATAGGTTCCCATTTATAGGATCCCTTGCTTTGAATTGGCCCTGAGGAAGGATGGCTGGAATAGCAACCTGTATTGCACAATACCTGTGTAGGTGTCACTCCAAACTTGACCTCTTCCAGTGCACACGTGAAACGAGGAGTTTGGGAATTACACAATCCGAGTCCCTTTCTAGTCTCTTTGCAAGAGAAAAGAGATCCCTTTCAGAGACTCCCCAGGATTTTACATAATCTGAGAGTATGACTTAATCCTAGAAAAAAAAATCACAATCCGTTTGGGTGCTTTGCCCCCCTCCCTATTCCCACTCAACCTCTTCCCCAACTTCAGCAACCTGAAACAATCACTCACGTCTAAGAACTGAATTAAATTGAAAGCTGTTTACACTAGTCTCAACTTTCTAGCTAGTCTCTTTTTGTGCTTTATCTCTCATTATTTGAACTGTCAGTGGACGCCAGACTTATACCAAATAGCACCTTGGTGTATCAGCCATAAGAAGAAAGTGGCCATTGGCTCTCTGCTCTACCATTCAACCTTTCTCACTTGTGTTCAGCGATAATCATCTACCCTTGAACCCAGTAGAGATGGCACTCCCTCCCTGATTCACGCACCAGTGAAAGGTGAAACCAGTACTAAGGGTTCTGAGGTCAAGTGTACAGGGCACAAGATTTCAAATGACAAATGGACTAGGAAGGAAGTAAATTGGCATTTATTAAGTGCTTACTATGTGCCAGGCACTACGGTTAAGTGCTTTACAAATATTTCATTTGATCCTCATAACAACACTCTAAGACAGTTGCTGTTGTTATCTTCATTCTACAAAGAAACCCAGGCAAACAGAGGTGAAATGACTTGCTCAGTCACACAGCTAGTAAGTATCTGAGGCTGGATTTGAACTCAAGTGTTCATGCAGCCAGGGATCCTTCCTTTGCATCACCTAGCTGTCTCTGTAACCCAAATGCTATGAAAATGAAGTAGAAAGTTTCCCCCCCAAAATTCGATAGCATTTTCCAGGCATAAGAGAGACATTCTCTATTTTTAGACAATTTATTTTAATGCCTTTTTCAGTACTAATAAATTTGGAAATAATAATTTGATAATTAATGATAGTTTTTCAGTGCTAATTTATATCTAGATTCTACCCCCCACCCCCATACTTTGGTATCTTCCTCTCCTCTAGAGATCTTGTATATTCATTCCTCCACATACTAACAATTGGGTCTGTTTTAATTTTTTGAATACTTATGTAAGGAGGGGGAGGGGTTGCCCTGTATCCTGAGCATGCTCAAATAGCCAAACATAGAGATATTCTGCTTCCCTACCATATGAGAGAATGTCGCCTCCTTTGTCTGTGTAGCTGAAACAAGATATGTCTTTAAAAACTGCCAGGCTAGGAGAATCTCTCTCTTTCCTGCCCACTCTTTCCTTCTGTGTCCAGAGGATGAAGATCATGGTTCACCCACAGTGCTAATGCCTGAACTGGTGAAAAAGGAAAGACTTCCTTCCCCTTCTCTTTTACTCCCACTCACAGAAATGAGTCTGGGGATATTTGTTTCTATCTGTGTCATTTGTCCTTCTCAGCTTTCAGATGATCCCCAAAGGAGGTCAAGCCATGGTGATCTTAGAGCTAGGATTCCAGGCAGGATATTTCAGTCAGTCATCCTAGAAGGGGAAGCCCTGAGAAGCCAGGGATTTACTCAGTAGCCTAACCCCCCAGGGGTAGTTTGGACTTGGAGCTAGGACTGCATTCTAAGGAAACTAAACTAAATTATGAACTTCCCTTCCCTTCTTCAGAGACTGAGAATGGTATAAGCGGGGGAGAGGGAATTTTACCTCCCAAGTTCGTATATTTATGATCATACCTTTTGAAGTAAATATTTCTTTGTAAAAGCCAATCTGGCTCCGGAGCAGCTAGGTGGGACAGTAGATAGGACACCAGCCCTGGAGTCAGGAGGACCTGAGTTCAAATCCTGCCTCAGACACATAATACTAGCTGTGTGACCCTGGGCAAAAAAAAAAAAGTTAATCTGATTGTGAAGGATCTAAATGGAACTTTGGAATGCAGGGGACTACTCCTACAAATGAGGGAACCAAGGAGCCATTGGCAGAGAGCCTAGACACCCCCCAATTTCCCTTAAAGGCTCACTGGAGAGCCCAAGAAGAGGAGAGAAAGGTAAAACCCTTGGCCTTCAGGCAGTAGGGGCCAAGGTGGTCAGTGTTACTCTGAAAAAAAGGCAACCAAAAGAATCTCAATAACTATCATTTGATATGTCTGCTTTCCTACCTATGCCTAGTCTTTTTGAGAGGCATCTAAGAATTGAGGGCAAAATAAAGAATGCTTCCTTATTGTGGACACACATTAAATGCCTTTTTAAATCTCTCTAAAAATATTTTAAAATACTATTTTTTCAGCCTGAAGTGCTTTTCAGATCTTCCCTTTAGGGAAGTGGGAAGAACTAAGAAATAGGGCCTTCCTTTGAAATGGAATAAGGGGTGACCAAACTTAACTCTTGTCTGGAAAGAATGATTGCCTTCCTATACCCTGAAGTGAATGTTGTCATGACCTACAGAGGGAATTTTTGAAATTCAAAGTTAAGATACTGATCATAGGAAGAAACTGAGTGGTAACTATTCTGGAATGTTGTCGCAGAGCTGTATTTCAACATATCTTGATATGTTGACTGTTACAATCTTTTCCTTGTTCAAGAGTCCTAATAGATGTTATCCCACGTTGTCTTTGGACAGAGAGTCATGTCAGAGGGCATTGGGGAATGCCAGTTTGGACATCTCTCTCTCCAAGCTTTAAATGTCTTGGGTATAGGTTAATGTTAAATTCAGTAAAATTATTTCTGGCAGACTTGAGCCTAATTGTGGAATGCATTGTTAGCATTATTTTTTTTCCTTTGGCACTATAAATGGTGAAGTTTTCCAGATGCTACTGTTCATAGATGATATTGTGCCAATTGCATCAAATCCCAGAACACTGAAAGAGTTTGACCTGACCATCATATAAGAAAGAATAAAGTAAGTGAAAAAGGTCAGATGCCCAGCTTACAGCATGTATTTGAATGGACAGCCTATAGAGAATGTCTGTCTGGGACAAACAATATAAGATAGACTATAGGCAGAGCTGAAATAGAGGAGGAAAGTAGTCTGAATTGACTTCAGGAAATTGCAAAGTTGCTTTAACAACTCCAATCTTCCCATGAAAGCAACCTTTTTAATACCAATATTCAAGTAATGTTGCTATATAGTAGCAAAGCATGGAATACAACAGTCTGCAAAGAATTAAAAATGAATATCACAGAAAGGGCAATGGAGAGATGCAGGGTGAATACGAGCAGGCTGCCATAGGTAACCAATAAGGAACTCTGAAGAAGAGCAATAAAAGAAATTAGCAAGGAATTGTATGATAGAAAGAGAAAACAGGCAGGTCATGTCTGAAGGGGGATGACAGGGTAGTCTGCCAGAGTGCCTCACTGCCATCCTTGCAATGTCAGGAGAAATCAAGGAAGGCCTCCAGAAACTTTAGTGGATCCTTTGTGGTTGAAGTTATGAGAATATATTTTTTAAAAAATCACACAGGCTGCCCCCACATGGATGAGTTGTGAGCTACACAATTGGAAAGAACTTCCAATCCAGTTAGATCATAGATCTATTTGAAGATTGTAAAGCTATTACTTTAATCAGTGTTTGTGTAGGCAGCATGGTAAAGAATGTAGCTTTTTTCTTTTGTTTTCCAGTGTTTTATTTTATTTTTATTTCCAGTTCCAAATTCTCTCTCTCCCTCTACCCCCTCCCCAAGTCAGTGAGAAAGCAAGAAATATGATACCTATTATACCTAAGAAATCACGCAATACGTATTTCTACATTAGCCACGTCCTTCCCCACCCTGACAAAAAAAGGAAGAAAAATAAATAAAGAAAAAATATGCTTCAGTCTTCTGTCTCAGTCTATCAGTTCTCTAACTAGAGGTTCACTCATCATTAAAATTCATGGTTTTGATGAGGCAACTTTGGGTTCCATGCATTCATTCCAAGTTTGAGATACAATTCCTTCTTCTTCTTTGTTTTTTTTTTTTTGGCTAGGCAATGTGGTTAAGTGACTTGCTTAGGGTCACACAGCTAATAAATGTCAGGTGTCCAAGGCTGGATTTGAACTCAGGTCCTCTGACTCCAGGGCTGGTACTCTATCCACTACACCACCTAGCTGCCCCATGGGATATACTTTCAGATTTCCTGAAAAGCAGTGACAGTTGTTAGAATTTAGTAGATACCCTTAATAGCACCTACTTCTACTTTAAAAAAAAATGTGTAATGGGTACCTTTAGCCTGTAGAAAGAAAAATGCCCTTAATAAGACCATGAAACAGGGAACTTAAGCATTTTAGGTTAGGCTCAAACCTAATGATAAACCTCATGATAATATTTTAGATGGGAAAAGTTGCAGAGGTAGAATTAAGAGGAGATGGCAGAGGTAGGTCAAAATGTGTTCATAGGTTCAAAGGTGCAAAATTTGCTAGTCTAACTTCATTTTACAGATAAGGAAACTTAGGCAAACAATTGGATATGAGAGTGCAGGGAGAGTTAGAGAATGCTACTAAGAAAAATGTAAATGTATCCAAACCAAAAATGGGAGCAGAAAGATAAAAAATATTGGCTCCCTCCTGTCAAATACTTTGGTGTGGAGGAAAAATGGAGAAAATGTTAAAGGTTGAGAACATCCTATGAAACAATAGACTAAAAATTATCCACAAAATCAACTTATTTCAACTTTTACAACAGTCCAATGAGTTAAACACAATCTTTCTGTTTAGAGTCATAGCTTATTTGCATTGTTATTAACCATGCTTTAAGTGTTATTTTTTTTTAGCAACTCAAGTGTTTTTTTCTTGATTCTTTTTAAAATTTTTATTTATTTTATTCTGAACTTAAGAAACAAAATAAGCATTTCTATAACATAGTTGAATAGGAAAAAAAAGATGATTGTGATGAAACTGCAAATCTATTATGTACAACTGGCTATTCTTTTAAAGAAATATTTTCCTTAGTGAACTTTTGGACTTCCTTTTCCATTTGGCCAATTCTGCTTTTTAAGACATTCTTTTCCTCATTGGCTGTTTGGACCTCTTTTTCCATTTGGGTTAGTCTATTTTTTATTTTTGTTGTTGTTGTTATTGTTGTCATTTTTGGCAAGGCAATTGGGGTTAAGTGACTTGCCCAGGGTCACACAGCTAGTCAGTATCAAGTGTTTGGTCTGAGGCCAGATTTGAACTCAAGTCCTCCTGACTCCAGGGCCAGTGCTCTATCCACTGCACCATGTAGCTACCCTTAGTCTATTTTTTAAGGTGTTATTTTCTTCAGTATTTTTTGGGTCTCTTTAAGAAAGCTGTTGACTTGTTTTTCATGATTTTCTTGCATCCCTCTCATTTCTCTTCCCAGTTTTTCCTCTACTTCTCTTAGTTGCTTCTCAAAATCCTTTTTGAGCTCTTCCCAATCCTGGGACTGATTCATATTTTTCTTGGAGGCTCTGGATGTAGGAGCTTTGACTTTGTTGTCTTCTTCTGGTCATATGTTTTGATCTTTGTCACCGAAGAAAGATTTTATGGTCTGACTTTTTTTTGCACAGTTTGCTCATGATCCTAGCCAATTACTTGAGTTATAAACTCTTTGTTAAGGTAGGAGTCTGCTTCCAGTGTGAAGAATGTACCATCCCAAGCTTCGGGGGTTTTGTGTAGCTGTTTTCAGAGATACTTCTAGGGACCTGTAAATTTTCCATTCTTCCAAGGTGGTACGATCAAGGGCAAGGTGTTTACTCCTTTCCCGGCCTGGGCTCTGGTCTATGAGAGACCATAAGCACTCTTTTCTGACTTGGAACTGTGAGGGGGATTCTCTCTTCACCACCACTATAAGCTCCACCACACCAGCCCTCCGTCTCACCCCAGGACCACCACCCAGAACTCTGACTCAGATCCAAGCACTGGCAAAGCAAGAGAATTCTGCCTCAGAACCAGCAAAGAGATCCCTGCAATCCTCCTCTGATCAGTCACTCATTTTCCCCTCTGTCTGTGGGCTGAGAGCTCTGGAAGCAGTCATCACCCCAGGGCCACGCTTAGGGACTGGGGCTGGGACTGAGCTTCTCTCTCACTGCAGTCCAACAGACCTTTCCTACTGACCTTCTAAGTTGTCTTTGTCATTTGTGGGTTGAGAGGTCTGGAAACCACCACAGCCGCCCATGATTCAGTCCCTTGAGGCCTGCTCCAGGTTGTCTGAGGCTTGGTCTTTGCCTTTGGGGCCCACACTGAGCTGTGCTCCTCTCCCAGCCCGTTGTAATAGATCTTTCCAATCAACCATCCAGGTTGTTTTGGGCTGGAAATTTGTTTCACTCTGTCTTTTTGTGGGTTCTGTTGCTCTAGAATTTCTTTAGAGCCATTTTTTACAGGTATTTGGAGGCTTTGGGGGAGAGCTCAAGCAAGTCACTGCTTTTAGAGAATTGGCTATTCTTTTTAAATATACAATAAAGTTATGTAGCTTTCTTTTTCCCCCTTTTTTCTACACCCCACCCCTGCCTAGAGATGGCTACCATTAGACACAAATATGTATATAGATGTAAAATCATTCTATACATACTTGTATTTATCAGTTCTTTCTCTGGATACAGATAGCATCTTCCTTCACAGGTCCTTTGTAGTTAATTTGGGTATTTATAATACTCAAAATGACTTAGTAGCTCAAAGTTGTTCTTAAAACAATATTGCTCTTACTGCATACAATGTTGTCGTAGTTCTGCTCATTTCTACCTCAATTATTTCATGCAATTCTATTGATGTTTTTCTAAGATCAAGCTCATCATTTCTTATAGTGCAGAAATATTCCATCATGATCATATACTACATCGTGTTCAGCCATTCCGCAATTGATGGGCATCCCCACAATTTTCAGTTCTTTGCCACCACAAAGAGAGCTGCTATAAATATTTTAGAATATATAGGTTCTTTCCCTTCTCCTCTAATTATCTTTTGAAATATACCTAGTAGTAGTATTGCTGGGTCAAAGGGTTATAGGCAGTTTCATAACTTGGGTATAATTCCAGATTGTTCTTCAAAATGATCGGATCAGTTCACATCACAGTTCCACTAACAGTGAATTAATGTCCCAATTTTTCCACATCCCCTCCAACACTTGTCACTTTTCCCTTCAATCATTTTAGCCAATCTGATAGATATAAAATGATATTTCAAGGTTATTAGATCAACTCTTATCACGCGGGAGGAGCAGCTTATCCCAACTGCTGCAAGAAATGATTCTTACTTTGTAAAACATCATGGTGCATCTGAGATTGTCATTGTATTTCAAGTCTTTTAAAGCAAACACTTGAAGTTTAACACAAAATTTAAAAAGACAAGAGGAACGAGAATTGTCCTTGAAAATAGAGGAAAGGTGGGATCCTCCTATACGAGTAGAATATTTCATAGATTATCTAACTATATTGACTGTTTTTTGCTTTACTGTTTTTCTTTGTTACAAGAAAGATTCAGTTCCAGGGGAATGGGACTAGAGTATATCCAGATATAACTAGGATATTAAAAAGGCTTCTATAAAACATTTTCCCCCATAAAGCCATTTGCCAATAGATAAATGGTGAAATAATATGAATAGGAGATTTAAAAAAAAAAGCAAAATACCAACCACAAGATGAAAGAATGAGTAGAACTATGGAGAGATCACTGGTTCCAAAGTCAGAGAACCTGGACTCAGATCCGCTTCTGATACTGCCTATGTAACCTTAGGTAATTCACTAGATTTATGATCCTATAACACTAATAACATATGAAATGCAAGTTAAGACAATTCATTTCATACTCATTAGATTGGCAAAGAGGGAAATAGTAAATGTTCAGGGATTGTGGCAAGACAGAGACACTAATACACTGTTGGTGGAGTTGTAAATTGTTTCACTCAGTTTTGGAAAATAGCTTGAAACTATATTATAAAAGTCATTAAACTATGACTCTTTGGTACAGTGATATTAGCACTGGGCATATATCCCAAAGAGATCAAAGACAAAGAGGAAGTACTTATATATACAAATATATTTATAGTGGCACTTTTTGTGGTAGAGCTAGAAAAGGAAATGGTCAACCACTCCAATGTCTTTGCCAAGAAAACCCCAAATGGAGTCACAAAGAATCAGACACAACCGAAAAGAGTTGAACAATGGTGGTGGTGGTGGTGGTGGTAATGGGGGTGGGGGTAGGGTTGGGGAGAAAGCACGGGATTTCCTGGTCTGTTTTGTTGCCTCTTTAGGGAAAACTAACCTAATCCATTGTGGGGTTGGGGGTGGGGAGTGGGGATGAGAGGAGGCATGGGAAAATTAGTCCCATCACATAGTACCCAATGGTTACAAGGTCCTAAGAACCTTTCACTATTTAAATGCTTTTAGGCTTTTCCTGGATAATCCTGGCATGGGCAACAATAAGGGAAAAAAGAAAAGAGAAAAAAAAATGAACAACTTCCTTCCCTCCCCCTCCTCCCAAAAGGAGAATGAGAAAAGAAATGAAAAAAAAAATGTGGAGAACAAAGCCTAGAGATTCTAGGGTTTTTTTTCTAAGTTGATACTGAGGCTATCCTGGTACTGCCACTTACTCAATATTCCCTGTCCAAATCACCAAAACTTCCCAGCTCCTGGGGGTCCCATCAGGAGAATGATACCAAATCCTTGCCTCTTTAGAGGCCT
This sequence comes from Phascolarctos cinereus, assembly GCF_003287225.1. NCBI lineage: Eukaryota > Metazoa > Chordata > Mammalia > Diprotodontia > Phascolarctidae > Phascolarctos > Phascolarctos cinereus. Next base: position 249,897,345 of record NW_027555958.1, on the reverse strand, counting down.
CTGCTGAAGTGTTTGTCCACCATAGTTATTTAAGATAAGTTCACCTCTTCCATACCACTAGAAAGCAAGGCACCTACCAACAATTCAACTCCATGGTCCCTCCAAAACCATCTATAGGAAGGAGTTATCTAAATCATCCCAGGGGAAAAGAGATCTGACAATTTATAGGGACATCTCTCTCACATTCAAGACTGAGCCAGCCCGGGCCCTTTGGATGTTAGCACCCTTTGTGAACAGATCTCAGACTCTGCTAAAAATTGAAGTCTCCAGTCCAAGCCCCAACACCTTACTTCCTCTGCTACTGAAATAGGTCCCTACCAATAAGTACTTGGCTTCCATCTATGAGTACCTGGCTCCTGAGGAATGCTGTTTTGTCCAACTTGCCATGTTTCTGTCCATTTCTATGAGTCTGGACTTCAATCAGCCATTAATCTAGCAACAAATGGAGGTCCTGGCATGTCCTCTAAGTAGGCTGAACTGTAGGCTACATAGTTAGCCTTGAGGGATGGGGCAAATATCTATATCTTTATCTATACTAATTCTTGGGCAGTGGCTATGGGTATAACAAAATGGTCTGAAGCCTGAAAACAGTGTAATTAGACTCTTAGGGGCTTTTACCTTTGAAATGAAGATGAACAGGAAAATTTTATGGATGTTTCCTACTGCATATAGTTTTTTGAAGACATGATAGTACCCATGAGAGATATCTTATGTCCTCAGCTAAAATGAATAAGCAAGTTGATGCTCTTAGGAGAACAGTAGGGTTTGGGGAATTGATCCATCACTACTCTGGATACAGGGGCTATCACGGCATGTTGCGGTAGGAGCAGACCATAAGATTCCCTCTACCAAAGGTTGAGGCAGCTGCTTTTACCCAACTATGCTCATCATGTCAGTTAGAATTCCCTCGTCTGAAAGCTCAACATGGCAAGATCCTGTATGGTCGTCTACCTGCCTCCAACTAGAAAATTGATTATATTGGCTTCTTGCCACCATTTCAAGGCAAGAGGCTTGCCTGTACTGCAGTTTGATACCTATTCTTCATGTGTTGGCACTGTAGTAGCAACCATCAAAGCTCTCACAAAACATGCCATCCTTGCTCATGGGCCTTCCTGCACCACTGTGTCTGATCTCTCTGCCCTTTTTACCTGAAAGGAAGCATGAGATGGGATCCACTAACATAGCATTTATACCCCATGCCTAAGTTTAGATTCTGTAATAACATAGCAACAGGATCCCATTCTCACTCATGTAACCAATAGATGTTGTTAGGTTTTCCAGAGTCACATAGGTAGCAAATGTCTTAGGAAGAATTTGTACTCAGCATTTCCTGTCTCCAACTCTAACAGTGTCCACTGGTCCATTTAATTGTCACTATTGGTCTGATCTGGATTGTTTGTCTGGCAGATAAGACAGGTAAAACCTTGTCAATAGGCTAGTAAAGAAAAAATTTCAACCAAAAATTTTGTACTGAAGCAACAATACCAATTATGTCCAATTAACTCCTTTGCTCAAGCGCATTATTATTCTAAGCACTGAAAGTAATGCCAAATTACTTTGGGCTCAGATGAGCTACTCTGAAGCTGAGGAGAAGTATGATAAAGTTATAATTGTTCTACTTGAGGGGTAAAATGACACCATACAGATAGATATTGGCTCATGAAGCCAATCTCAGCCTAGATTTCTTTTTTCTAAATTGTCTGGCCATTTATAGGATGGCCTTGGATTGTACTTCTGAAAAAATCCCCTTGCATAAACTTCATGCAAGCTCTAAAACAAAATGTCAAAATTGCCCAAATTTTCTATTTAACTTTTTTTACTCTAATGTACCAGCCTCCTGAGAACAGGTTGACATTCACTCAGGAAAAGCTTTCTCAATACTTCCATTTCTGGAAAATTTCACGTCAGTGAAAAGGGTCTAACTTTAATCACAAATATCCATTGATATAAGTTTAAGAATTATGAAGATAAGATCATTTTAATAGACTACAACAGTTTGATTTGGATTTCTACAGTCATTAAATTCATCATTTAAATTCAGCATAAACAATCTATTTCACATTTTGATTATACTCCAAATATTCCTACTTCTTGAAGAACTTTACTGTTTTCAAACTATGAACGAATTTAAATTTCCAATATGTACTACACTATTTACCAAATCCAAATTAATTCTTTCACAAAGCAGAGTATACATATTTGCATATTTAATACGGGCTTAACTGGAAGAGCAATCTATCTTCTAAACAAAAGTCTCTGCTGTTAATAGTTTTGACTTGTGTAATCATAGCAGATATTATTCCAAAAATCAACAGCACTTACACACTATAATTTCCAAAATCACCATGCAAAAAAATTTTACAACTCACATTAAAGTTATAGACTTCAAATGTAAATACTCACGGCTTGTCAAATAACATTAATCTAGTTGAATGCACAAGGAAAAACTATTTCATTCACCTAACAATTTTGGCATTCTGTATTAGTTGCATTCAGAAACCAGAGTAGAGTAGCTATCACGGTTGCACAGCTACAAAAGATGTAGCACCAACAGTCATTATGTGAAAAATAATTGTTCTCCATTAATTTATCAAACCCAATATAAATCCAAATTTCTAATTGCTCAATTATAAAGGATGCTACATAATTCCATCTACTTCTCAACATCACAAGAATACAAGAATCAGTATATTAAGCTTGGAAATGTTGAGAAACATTAAAACGAACTTCCTGAGGACGAAACAAACATTTCTACAAATGGCGCTCATGATTTTACAGGCTTGGTTATCTTGCTTTTATCCTTATATCTCAAAGAAGCCCTAAAAACATCATTAAACCACATTCTGTAATCCTATCTATAATGCAATGTTCTCTACACTCCCTCTCTCTTGCTTCTCAACCTTTTGCCATCCTTTCAAACAATTGCACTATCTGGTCAAATCCATTCTGGAAAATGTTCTCCAATTAGGTCCTTGAATACACTGTCTAACTTTTAAATTTTTTACTGTGTTTTTCTGTGTCTTTTTTTTAAGCATTATTATTTGACAGATATTTCTTGCATTATCAGAGCCTCAAATATGCATCTCAATGACTCCTTCCCATGGACAGGTTCATCACCTACTGCACAGACAGTTGGAATGAAAAGCAGTTAGGGTATACCTGTTTTAGCCAAAAAAACGAAGCAAAACAAGAATGCCTATTTTAGCCAAAAAATAAAAACAAGATGTATAGTGATTTCTGAAGGACAATTCTCCCTTATTTTAAGCAGTACATAAATTTAGATTTCTGGGGTTATGTTGGACTCTACAATGTTCTGCAGAGTTGATGTATCTACAATTGCTTTGCCCCATTATAGCTCCACAGAGCCAAACCCAACACAAAGGCCAAGCCCAACAGCCACACCTGCAACCCACCCACAGTGCCACACCAAATTATAGATCCTTCAACATGAAAGAGTGGTGCTTATTCTATGTTATCCATCTGATTGATTTTCCTTAAGACACACAATTCCAGAGAACCCAATGTTTGTACTTTTTCCAGTCTTACAAATATGTTATTCTGTCCTAAATGTTTATTAGTTGCTTACTTGGCTTTTGTTATCATTTCTTTGTTTTGCAATTTTATTTTTGTTATCTCTTGCTCTTTGTCCTACTTCGTTTCATCTGTTAGTTGATTGCTTCCCTTGGTGCTTTTATTCCATGGATATTCTTTTGCAACTTCCATAATTTCATTTTTCTTTTCTCTTTAAGGCAGGCAGAGGTAGCTAGGTGGCACAGTGCTGGGCCTGAAGACAGGAAGATCTGAGTGAAAAATAGACATAGTGTCAGACACTAACTAGCTGTGTGACCTTGGACAAATCACTTCACCAATGTTTGCCTCAGTTTCCTCAACTTAAAAATGAGGAAAATAATAGCACTTACTGTTAGGGTTGTTGTGAGAATCGCATGAGATAATATTTGTAAAACACTCAGCACAGTGTCTGGTGATGGATACTTAATAAGTGTTTATTTCCTTCCTTTAAATTTGTTTATGTTTAATCTTTCTGAACAAACACCAACAAAAGTGAACATTTTAATATACATAAAAAAGAATTGTATATGAAATGGTGAATCTCATTACACATAGCTTAACTTTAGTTCTTGCTTAAAATATATGTTATTGTGTGTGTCATGAAGCTTTGCTTTATGACTGTCTGGATCATCTAACAGAGAGTCACACAAATGGAAGATGCCAAACACCTGCCTGTGGAAGAAGCTATTCTGTACTCCCCTACAATGTGGAGGGGGGTAAACTGTTTCCATTGGCTGTGAAGTTGAAACAGGCTGTGTCTTTAAAGTTGCCAGACTGAGACTATCTCTCTTCCTTTCCAATTGTTTCCAAAGTGGGTGAGAGTCCTGTTTTTCCATTTAAGGGGGAACACCCAGGGCATTCACCTCATCATTTCCCATCTAGCTACTTTCCTGGATTTCATGATCTCCAGAAACTCATCATTCTGCAAGATGAAATCAACTCTGTAACTCACGTCTCCTCAGATCATTTCCTACCCTGATGCAGGACTTGATTGTGCCCCCCTCCCTTCCCCTGCCCTTTTCAGATTCTATTTGTTGTCTTCCTCCTTTCCAAAGGATCCCAAAGTGGGTAATACTGTCCCGCTGGGGAGTGCTAGGGGTGGGGAGGTGGGGGTGGGTGGGAGGCGGTAGCCTGGAGTGCAATGGGGGCATTGAATAACAAAAAATGGGTGGTGGAAACATAAGGAAAGAAGAGAAGAAAATTTTGAAAAACCATTTGTACATGTTTCATCTGTTATGCCACAGAATTAAAGTCATAGTGCTTACACTGTTTTTCAGATAAACACACAAAATGCAAGTTATAACTGATCAGTAGTCAAGTCTGCTGATAGATCTTAACAAGCAAGTGTTGGCAGGCAAGCTTGTTGTGCATTGTTGGGAAGTTCAGCATTCATGGGCCTGAATATATGTGTAATGAATTGTTTATAATACGATACTATATGGTTACATGATGCAATATTGTGTCATCAAAATTTCAATGCAGAAAAAACCCCACAAATTTACAATAAATTATTAAACTTAAGATGAGTCATATATATATATACATATACAAACACACACACACACACACACACACACACACACACACACACACACATATATATATATATATATATATATATATATTATGCAAATTTGAAAAAAAAAACATTAAAGTAAATTTCCAAGGGGGTGCTGAATAATTTTTTGTTTTTGAAAAGGGGGCAATAGAACAAATAAGTTTGGGAACCTCTGCTTTAGACTGTGAGCTCCTGGAGGGCAGGGACTATCTAATGCCTTCTTTGTACTTCCAGTGTTTGGCACATAGTAGGCATTTAATGTTTACTAACCGATTCTGAATCTGTTCACTCATAGCACTAGTACCATGAACCGAGCCAGGTGACGGGAAGGACTACCTACCTCTCTCTCTCTCTCCTTCCTTTTTAGCTCCTGTGGTCCTGAGAAACAGTCTTCTGCTTTTGTTCTGTTTCTCTTTTTCAGTTCAAGGCATAGACCTGGAACCTTGGTAACCTGGGAGGCAGAAGTTGCTGTCAGCACAAAAGGGAAGCCTGGAGAAGCCAAAATCTGGAACTTGAGTCCAAGGAAACTGAGCAAAACTGTGAACCTAATCCCTCTCCCCTTCTCAGAGACTAAAATGGTAGAAGGGGTTGGGGATTATGCTTCCATGAATTGGGAATGATGGAATGTTGCATAATTGTTCCTGCTATTGCTTACAACTAAATAATTCCATTGTAAAAGCTAACCTGACTGTTAAATGGAACCGAGGTATAGTGATCCCTAAAATTGATGCAGGCTAGAACCAATGGTGGAGGATAAACATCTACCCTGCCAATGCCTTGCCCCAAGGTTACCAGAAAATCCTGGAGGAGAGGTGAAATGTAATATGCCTGGCCTTCAGGAAGGGAGATAGGCATGGGCAAGGTTAGGGTAACATATACTAAACTCAGTATGTTAGCACCAAACACTAGCCTGCTTGTGTTCAATTCACTTTAAACTTCTTTTTGTCTTCCACATGTTTTGAATTCTACATTGACTCTTTTCACTCATTCTCTTGTTTTTTGTTTCTTGTTGGGGGTTTTTTTGGCATTGTTATCATAACATTCCTGTCTTCCTAATTCTTTCCACCTCCCCACCTCCATCTCCCAACCAAAAAACCCCCAAAGCCTCCCTTGTAACAAGTTAACATAGTCAAGTCAAGCAAATTCATATATTGGCCATGTCCAAAAATGTATGTCTTTAGTACTTTAGTACAAAGGTCATTGCAGGGCTTCTTAAACATTTTCCACTCTTGACCAGTTCAGCGCTTCTTAACTATGGGGTCGAGACTCACAGTTTAAGAAGCGCCATGCGAGTAAGGGCATCAAAATCAAATAGAAATGGGGGCAAGTAAAGCACACATAAGGATCCTTGTGACCAGCATATTGTTCTTGCTTGTATGAAGATATATGTTCATATATTTCTTTTTTGATTAATACATCAAGACATTAAAATCAGATAGGAACTAAATTTTAATCTGGTCAGCACTGGCCCTATGTTTGATACCTCTACTCTAGAGGAATTGTTGGTCATTGCATTGATCAGAATTCTTAAGGCTTTCAAAGGTTTTTTTTTTTTTCACAACGCTAGTCATTTTATGAATTGTACTTTTGATTCTGTTCACTTCATTCTGTATCATTTCATATAACTCTTCCCAAGTTTCTTTAAAATCAACTCTTTCATCATGTCCAATACATTCCCATACCATGATTTGTTCCGCTGTCCCCCAATGACACTCACTCCTTTGGCTTTCAGTTCTTTTCTACGGCAAAAAGAGCAATTATGGATATTTTGCAGTTATAAATCCTTTTCCTCCTTTTTGATATCTTTGACATATATACTTAGTAATGGTATCAAAGAGGCAGAGGCTAAGCAGAATTTAGTGATTTTTTGGGATATGATACCAAATCACTATCTAGAATGGATGTAACAATCCACAGCTCCAACAACAATGCCTTCATATGCCTGTCCTCCCACAACCCCTTATACTCACAAGCTTTACCCCTTCTTAGCAAATGCTATTTATGCAAAAGACTATCTAAATAGCTATTTCTATCCAAGCAAAACAGCAAACAGAAACTGGGGACATTCTACAGAGCATATCAAAAATACACAAGAATAAATGAGATCTTCATCTATGACTAAGATAAATTCTTGGCTCAAAGGAGGAGAGAGAACAACCTTACCGGGGGAGGTCTATTGATTACAGTCTCTAGAGTTGGAAGCCCTAAAGGCCAAGGAACTTGGGGCTAAATCTCACACATATCTGCAGTTCTGAGGGCTACAATCCGACATTCAAAAGACTCTGTTTCTATCTATCTCAATTGTCTTCCAGGAGCTCTTCTTTCCATGTGTCTTCACAGTCTTGGCAACAAATATGTCTCTTATGCAGGTATGCAACACCACCTCAGCAGTCTCCCAGTTAGTCAGAAGTCGTATCTTCCTCTGCATATGTATATGAAGCACAGCTTTGTGTAAAACCACTCTAGGTGGGTGAAAATAGGATTACACTGGGTTGTTCATAGCTTGATTTTCTTCTTTTGAGAATTGCCCGTTTATATATTTTCACCATTTATCTATTAGGGAATGGTTTTTGTTCTTATATATTTGAATGCTCTTTGTATTACTTAGCCATCAGATCTTTACTAGAGAAATTTGCTACAAAGATTTTTCCCAGTTAAATATATTCCTTCTAATTTTAGCTGCACTGATTTTGAGCAAAAGCTTTTCAATTTTATATAATTAAAATTATTAATATATCTTTTTTGATATTTTACCCTATCCATAGCTGTAAAAGGCATATTCTTTTTTTCTCCTCTAATTTGCTTGATTGAAACCAGAGTCATGTTTTCCATTTGAAGCATGTGATGTGAGATGTTCTAAATTTAATTTCTTCCTGGTAGCATTCCAGTTTTCCCACAAATTTTTGTTGAATAGTGAGTCCTTGCTCCAGTATTGGTATATTTGGAGTTATAGAATACTATGTTTCTATGCTTGATTATTTCTGGGTCATGTATACTTAATCTGCCCCACTGATCAATTTTTCTACTTTTTAACCAGTACCATACTGCTAGGACTCCTTCCTTTCCACTTTTTTTTTCATTATTTCCCTTGAGATTCTTGATCTTTTGTTCGTCAAGGTTTAATCTTGTTGTTTTTCCTGCTGCTATAAAGTAATCCTTTGATTATGACATTGAATAAGTAAATTTATTTAGTACTATCATTTTTATTATATTAACACAGCCCAGCCATGAGAAATTTATCTCTCTTTACTGAAGTATGCCTTCTTTCTGGAATAAGTGTTTCATATTTGTATTCATATAATTCCTGTGTATCATGTATCTCTTGACATGTGGGCTTGACAATATTTTACAAATTTTGTAACTATTTGGAATGGAATTTCCTACTGGAATTTGTTGGCAATATACAGAAAAGCCAATGATGTGTGTGGATTTATTTTACATTGTGGTACTTTGCTGAAGTTGTTTCAATTAATTTTTGGTTGCATCCCCAGAGTTCTCTATCATATTACTTGCAGAAAAAGCAAAAATGTTGCTATTTTTTTTTCCTATGCTTATTCCCTCAATTACATCTTCTTGTCTTGGTGGGTTTTGTTTAACTTTGATGGCTTTCTACTCCACTCAGGACCTCTCATCTTCTCGTTAGAAGATGTTTCTTATCCCAAGGCATCCTGGCCTAGGTAGATCAAACAAGTTTTCCAAGGGGAATGTGTCCCTGCCCTAACACATTTTGGGAATATGGCAGATTTCTGAAAAGATTCTTTGGAAATATATAAAAGTAAATAGACCAAAAATAAAAGGTTAGTGTCAAATAACTGATAAACTGTTAGTGATATTTTAGATGTTGAAATTTAAATAATTACAAAGTATTTTAACTTTTTCTTGTTTAAAGTTAAGTTCAGAAAAGTTTATCACTAAATTGGAAACAAAACGTTTACTTTTTCAGCCATAAGTACTCTCAAAGACCTTGTTGTTGTACCAAGAAATCAGAGAGTGAGATCCAGGCGTAATTTAAGATGTGGATTTATTAGCACACGACTGCCAGGGGTATTTACATCCAAATCAAGCAGCAGTCATCAGGGGTCAAGCTAGGGTTTATATAGAAAAGAGCATGGGAAAGAAATGCGAGGAACACTGATGAGGTAATCCAAAGATGCAGGTGTCTTTGGGGCTATGGATGGGAAAGTACAGGGAGTATACAGGACAGGGAGGGGGATGGATCTTTGAAGTCTGGCAAGAGGAAGAGTTCTTGGGCTGGTCAAGGACACCCCTCTCCCTCTGTCTTGATGAGAGAATGCTCTGCAACAAGGGAAAGCTTTCTCACAACACAGGAACTTACTGAGGAATTGGGAGGCTTCCAGAGACATGATCCGAGGCTGGGGCCTGAGCAGCCCAGCTCTGTGTAGCTGTACCAGGGAGAGAGATAAGGGTCATGCTGAAGCCCATGCATGAATAACTGCTAGGCACAGTGTCCTTGGGCTGGGGAATGGTTGTTAGAGACAGTGTTTCTGAGACTAGGGAGAAATTGGGGCACAAGTACAAGCACAAGCACCCAAGTACCCCATTATTATGGATCAGAGATCACACAAACCAGACCAGGTGTCCTGGTCTCTGGTATAAACATAATTATCTAAAGCAATTATATTGCAAGCTTTCTTATCCATTTGCGTTGGAGGTACGGGCTATGCTGAGCTATGCAAGAGTACATTTCACTATTGTTTAGATTTAGGAAGAAAGAGGTCTGGGGCGAGATTAAGCACCAACTTTTGCTTTCCATGGCTTAAAGGGCCCTACTACCTAAATGGCAAAATAATGTTCTGTATTACACTTATGATTAAATAAATCATAAAGGATTCATGATCTTTATACAAAGAATGTACCTATAACTAAGTTTGGGTCATTGAAGATTTCCAAAATAATTTAACAGTTTAAACGTTTTTTCTTAAATTCTTTTAGCCATATTAAACATTTACAATTTTACAGTTTGGTTTGGTGGATGGACTACTGAGCTTGGAGTCAGAAGTTACACCTCAAAAGGTTATTAGTTATCTGACCCTTGGCAAGTCACCTAACCTCTGTGTATCTCAGTAATCTCCCTAGGCCTTAGCTCTTATTTACTGTGTCATAGATGTGTTGTTCTGTATCAGGGGATAGAGTTCCCACATAGGTAGTTTTCTACACTGATGAAATTATAGAACCTTCACTTATTCATGTAAAAAAAAACCAAACCCTTAAAATAGTTTGTTGTTATAACTAAATATGATGCAATGGATACCAGTGCTCCAATTCTCCAGTGGAATTGTGATCTCATTGATTAGAATATCACCTCTCCCTGTTATGCCATCACAAGTCATCTATACCTACTCATTTCATGCAACACTTGTTCATGTCCTCCCATAAATTTACTATGAGGTCCAAGCAAATGCAAGGGGCTTTCCTTTGTTCTCCTAAGATTAAAAAAAAAAAAGATGCTAATGGAGCATGCAGGCTGCTCATAAATTATTCCTCATTCTCACCCTATGACCAGCCTATTTTATGGACTGATCCAATGTTTCTTTATCCTTTACACCATTTCTTCTCATTAACTTTATTTATAATGTATTGAAGCCTATTTGTGCCCAACATGCACTTCTGCATTGTCCTTTGGATGATCCTCTAGTTCAGTCCTCCAGATACTGAAGTTTTTTTTGACTCACAGCCATACAACATCACCAGAAGAATATGACATTAAAAGATGGAACTTTGTTTCAGGGAGAAGCTCAGATCATTAAAAAAACTTTACCCGAAGGGAATCTAATCCAATCCCTTCCTCTGAGACTGAATATAACTAATTTGTAAAATTTTACAGAGAATGGTGACAGAAAATCACAAGCAGTATTGCCTCACAAAACAGTGAAAAGCAGTGAAAGGAAAAAGAACTTTTTACAAAAACATGACAGGAGACTAAATGAGGTGAAGTCATTGCATGTGCCTTTAAGGAGGAAACTGGGACAACAGCAAACAGAAGAAAAATGGAAAAGATATGCAAAGAATTTATGACAAATTCCTCTCACCATCAAAGCCAGTAAGTTGTAACAATTGAATTCTAACATTAGTGTCCCAGATGTTGAATTGGAAGAAGTGGAAAAAATGCTGAAGAAAGAAAAGATGGGAAAGCAGTTGAACTAGGGCAGATAAACAGAGATGAGGTCTGGATACAACATAGTTGTGAGAATATTGAAGCATTGTTTATTTATCTAGGTAAATGGAAAGGAATATACAAAAAAATTTTTTTAAACCTTCCATATTTTATTATTTATAAACATCATCAACTTTTTATCCATATAAAAATTTTACCAGTGTGATCTCCACATGCATCAGGACATTCTCGATGAGGCTATTAGAAGGGAACAGGAAAAAGGTACCTGAGAGAAAAAAAAAGTCTCCTGGGTGTTGTTTAAAAATTTTAAATTCATCATTCTTGAAAAAAATTCTAACTGTACATTTTCCTGTTTTATTATTTTTATTGCATTTCTATTCTAATAGTAAATATATTTGATAGTAAATACTTGATAGTTTATGATGACTAATGGAAGCAGCTTGGTAAAGTGGATAGAGAGCTGTCCTTACAGAAAGGAAAGACTGGTTCAAGTCTTGCCGGACACACACTGACAAGTCGTTTAACTAATTGTTCTAAGACAAGTTTCAAAGAAGCTGCCAACCTACATTGGTGAAGAGAGTTCACTGTAGCAATGAAATCATTAATCAAGAACCCATCCATTTTCTGAATAAAAATGCCATGTTGAGAATCAATAGTTTTAATTATCTGAAAAAAAATCCTGTAGATAGTATATTTTACAGACTAACATTTTAACATTGAGTAATTATTTATTACAGTGATAATCACACCATTTGTATTTTAATGTTTTCAAACTGTGTTGCCCTCTTCCCCGTTCTTTCTGCATCTGTTGAGCATCTTCACTCACATTTGTTAAATACGCATTTATTAAGCACCTAGCACTGGGGATACAAAAAGAGGCATTAGGCTGACCCGGCCCTCAAGGAATTTGCAATCTAACGGACCCAAGGGCATACAAGGTGGCAAGCTGGCATTTGGGACCGAGTCTACCGCCCGGTCAGACTAAAATGTAGCTGACAATGCTTTTCGGTGGCGCGCTACGGGTTCAGGTGGAACGGAGAACTTCAAATCAACCGCGCAGACAAATGAGCACGGCAAGGCCTGCCCAGACCCCTAACCCCCAGCCAGGCACCGGCTGCGCATGCGCTTCAGAAAAACCGCCGCCTTGCCGAGACAGGTGAGTAGTCCTCCGGTTCTCCTAGAGAGTAACGGGAAGTGTCACGGTGAGAAGGTGGGGGTAGGGTGCGCGTGAGGCGGGGAGCCAAACTTCCTGTCTGGCCTTCTTTGGTTGCTCCGCTGGATTGCAAAGAGTGCTCCTGCTTCTCTGCCCCTGCAGGGATGCCCCGGGGTCAGTGTCCCTTTTCTCCCTTCCCCGAGGATCGGGGATCCCTCAGGCTGCCGGGGGCAGAGCAGCGGTAGGAACTACAGGCAGGCGGCTCGGGGAAGGAAGGCCCGTGCCAGCCGGGTGCCCGCTCAGCCCTGGCCCCCGGTCTTCCGCCTGGTGCGGGAGGGGCGGGGCGGAAGGGGGCAGGGCCATCCCGCTTCTGGCTCCGTCCGTCCGTTTCCTCCACCTGTTGGCTCTTAGGAGGTGAGTGAGTCTGTGTGACCCCGGCGGAGGCATCGGGAAATGGAGCTGCAGCGCCTTCTCATTTCCCCTCCCCCAGGTATAAAATAAGGCATCTACTTTAAATAAATGTTACCCAGAATGTGTATATTACATACAATGAGAGACCAAGCGTGCAGAGGAAAAAAACCTGTCAAAGAATATTAACTGAACTGGTAGGGGATGAGAGAAATTATTATTAATAACCAATGATTTGGGGAGATCCAGAGGGCCCTCCACCCCGTTTTCCTAAGTCTTGATTTTTTTAAAGTTCTATCTCTTGAAGGACTTTGCTGATAATGAGACTGGACTTTCTGGTTCAGACCCTATCCAGCCCTAGAGTTCTGCTGAGGCTTGGGTAGAGCATAAATTATTTGATTAGATTACCTAAGGTTGAGGGGGTGGGGGACACTTAGAAATGCATGACATAATCAGAGTTCAGGTCCAGCCCTCCACTGTAATGTTCATTCCCTCATCAGTTGTTAACCAATTAGAGTTGATTGCTACTCCTCTTCCAAAAGGGCTTGTAAACCTATGAGCCTACCACCATGGATGAGTCTTTGAGAGAAATGGCCAAATGATTATTCATTTACCAAAATGCTGGCATTATTAATAAAAACTATTAAATTACCTAGAAATTATGTCTCTGGAACCTTGTTAAACCTCACAGGAAGTGAAAGGTTATCCTCCTTCCCCCTTTTTAATTTTTAAAAAAATTTTAGGCTTAAATACTGAAACTTACACACATTAGAGAAATGAAAAAGAAGCGTATTATAAACTTAAATACAAAATAATAGAAGCAAAAAAAACATGTCATGTGCACAGCAAAAGGTAAGCGTTGATTGAAAATATATAGCAATAAATTTACATTTCAGGAAAGCCTATCTAATAAATAAGACGTGTTGAGGGCTGTCCATCCTTTCTTTGCTTCCTTATAAGTTTTCTTTTGTTCTTTGCTGTGCACTCTTTACTTTTTTTTCCCCCTTCCTCCCCCCACTCCCCATATAATTGAGGAAACGCAAACATGATCACACAGCTCGTGTTTGAGGATGGATTTGAACTCAAGTCCCCTGGACTCCAGGCCTTGTACCACCTATCTGTCCCTGTGGAGCCACTGACACTTCTTGAACAAGGCAATAACACAGTCAGATTACACTTTAGGAATAACATTCCACAAAATATGTATGGAGGGGAGAGGCAGGCTGGCCAATTAGGAGGCTATGTAAATAGAGAGGAGACAGATGTGAGAGATGTTAGGGAGGTAAAATTGATAATAGTTGGCAATTGATTGAATATAAGCAATAAGTGAGAATAGTGACTAGAATGTGGCTTCTAGATTGCAAAACTAGGTGACTGAACCTAGTTTAAATAACTGAACTTTTTAAAGAATGGGTACATTTGAAAGTGTTTATAGAAAGCAGGGGAAAAGCTAGTAGATTAGTAGAGTTTGACAATTAGGGAGAAAGGAAGGGAGAGGATCAAGGACTAGAATAGAAGAGTTGTCATTGCCAAGGAGAAGGTCATCTTAGGGTCAAAGTAAAGAAGGAGAAAATCAGGATGGTGTTTAGAAGGTTTGAGGTATAAAAAGGGAGAGAGGAGGATGCTGGATGGCCTTAAGTTTTTCAGTAAACACAAAGTACAAAACAAGGTCTTCTGAGAGGGTGGAGGGAGGGGCGCTGTGGGAGGCTTGAGGAGGGAAGAGAAGGTTTGGTCTGTAGAGGATGGGATAAGGACTAAGGGAAATGTAAAGGGATTGCCTGGCTTCAATGAGGGCCCAATTAAGATTAGATTACATAAATTCATAATGGACCTAGTAGGCTGGAATGTGGGACTTCTTTTCAGTGGCATTCAGTAGTAATTAAGTGGAAGTGGAGTAGGCTGATAGCTGTGTTTTGGAAAGAGATGAGCAGCAATAAGACAAGGGATTCAAAGGTAGATGACCATATAAAGTTGGACCATATAAAGTCTATCTTATTTTACAGATGAGGAAACTGAAGCTTAAGTCATTTTATAGTTTTCATTTGTTGAGATGGTTATATATATTTTTTTCTCTTTGTCTTCATCTCTGCCTTCTTTACTTAAGCTTAGATAATTTACATTACCCAAGAATCCAAAGTGGAATTTCCAGGTCTGAGCTCTGCATCCCATTCCCAGGAGGGTTGCTTATGATGGCCAGGAAGTTCAGAGCTGTTATTGATCCATCTCATCAACTAACTCCCAAAGGAACAAAATGGGGCTCTTGGTCAGCACACCTCTTATAACATGAGCATATTTCCATGCTGTGAGGTGTTCAGGTTGCCCAAAGAGCAGTTTGTGACCATTCTGCCCCAGGAAATCCTAAACTGGATCCAGGTATGTGTTGTGGAGAGCAGAGAAATATTGGGGGGGGGGGGTTTACGAAGAAAGGAAGAGAATGTTCGAGAGAAGATGGAAAATGTGAAAGGGAGCATACCGAATAGAGATATACATCAAGTAAAGGGCTTAAGGTAATAGGGAGAAAAAAGTGGGAAGAAGGAAAAAACCTGTGTTGTTCCTTCTGTTGCCCTTTTCTTCTGGTGCATTATAAAATTAACATCTGGTGATTATTATCCAAGTCAAGCTTCAGGTAAGGCTGAGACACTGTCTTTAGAAATCAGCTGATTTGTCATTTTAAGTAATTTAATATCTCTTGCAATGAGAATTACAGGAATCCTGTATCTCTGTTCTTATGTTTGGGGATTTTTTTTTTATTGTGTTTCTATTATATTATGAAATCCTGATTCCTCTTCCTTTCACCTCATGTTTTTAGGGGATGATTCTATTAGTTATACTTTGAGGTTTGGCTCCTGTTTTTCCAGAACCCTTTTTTCTTTTTTTTTTAAATTTATTTCTACTTTATTTTTATTTTTTATATATTTTTAAAAATTTATTTATTTTTAGTTTTCGATATTTACTTCCACAAGATTTTGAGTTCTAAATTTTCACCCCATCTTGCCCCTCCCCCCTCCCAAAGATGGCATGCATTCTGAATATCCCTTCCCCTAATCTGTCCTCCCTTCTATCTCTCCCCTGCTTCTCTTATCCCCTTCCCCTTCTATTTTTCTGTAGGGCAGGATAGATTTCTGTACCCCATTTCCTATATTTCTTATTTCCCAGTTGCATGTGAAAACAATTTTTTTTAAACATGTGTTTTTAAAACTTTGGGTTCCAAATTTTCTCCCTTCCTCCCTCCCCACCCACCCTCATTGAAAAGGCAAGCAACTCAATATAGGTTATACATGTGCAGTTATGCAAAACACTTCCATAGTAGTCATGTTGTGAAAAACTAATTCTATTTCCCTTAATCCTATCCTCCCTCCATTTATTCTATTCTTTCTTTTGACCTGTCCCTCCTCAGAAGTTTGCTTCTGATTACCCCTTTCCCAATCTGCCCTCCTCTCTATCATCCCCTCTCTCTTGTCCCCTTCTCCCCCTATTTTCCTGCAGGGTAAGACAGATTTCCATACCCAATTGATGTGTATGTTATTCCCTCCTTAAGCCAAATCCTATGAGAATAAGATTCACTCATTCCCTCTCACCTTCCCCTGTTTCCCCTCCACTGTAAGAGCCTTTTCTTTTTTTTTTTTTGTGAGATAATTTACCCATTCTACCTCTCCCTTTCTCTTCTCCAGTAAATCCTCTCTCCCCTTAATTTTATTTTCCAGATATGACCCCTTCATCTTCAACTCACCCTGTGTCCTCTATTTCTATATCTATATCTATATATACATACATATAATTTTTTCCTTCCAACTACTCTAATACTGACAAAGGTCTCATGAGTCATAAATACCATCTTTCCATGCAGGAATGTAAACAGTTCAACCTTAATAAGTCTCTTATGATTTCTCTTTCCTGTTTACCTCTTCATGTTCCACTTGAGTCTTGTATTTGAAAGTCAAATTTTCTATTCAGCTCTGGTCTTTTCATCAAGAATGCTTGAAAGTCCTCTATTTCACTGAATGACCATTTTTTCCCCTGAAGGATTATACTCAGTTTTGCTGGGTAGGTGATTCTTGGTTGTAATCCTATCTCCTTTGCCCTCCAGAATATTATATTCCATGCCCTGCGGTGCCTTAATGTAGAAGCTGCTAAATCTTGTGTTATCCTGATTGTGTTTCCACAATACTTGAATTGTTTCTTTCTGGCAGCTTGTAATATTTTCTCCTTGACCTGGGAACTCTGGAATTTGGCTACAATATTCCTAGGAGTTTTCCTTTGGGGATCTCTTTCAGGAGGAGATCAGTGGATTCTTTCAATTTCTATTTTGCCCTCTGGTTCTAAAATATCAGGGCAGTTTTCCTTGATAATTTCTTGAAAGATGATGTCTAGGCTCTTTTTTTGATCATGGCTTTCAGATAGTCCAATAATTTTTAAATTCTCTGTCCTGGGTCTATTTTCCAGGTCAGTTGTTTTTCCAATGAGATATTTCACATTGTTTTCTAATTTTTCATTCTTTTGGATTTGTTTTACAGTGTCTTGATTTCTCATAAAGTCACTAGCTTCCAATTGCTCTATTCTAATTTTTAAGGAAGTATTTTCTTCAGTAAGCTTTTGGACTTCCTTTTCCATTTGGCCAATTTTCTTTTTAGGGCATTTTCTCCTCATTGGCTTTTTGGACCTCTTTTGCCATTTGGGTTAGGCTATTTTTTAAGGTGTTATTTTCTTCAGTATTTTTTTGGGTCTCCTTTAGCAAGCTGTTGACTTGTTTTTCATGATTTTCTTGCATCTCATTTCTCTTCCAGTTTTTCCTCTACTTCTCTTACTTGCTTCTCAAAATCCTTTTTGAGTTCTTCCAAAGCCTGGGACTGATTCATATTTTTCTTGGAGGCTTTAGATGGAGGAGCTTTGGCTTTGTCTTCTTCTGGTTGTATGTTTTGATCTTCTTTGTTACCAAAAGAAGATTCTATGGTCTGACACTTCTTGTGAGGTTTGCTCATGATACCAGCCAATTACTTGAGTTTCAAATTCTTTTTAAGGTAGAGATCCGCTTCCAATGTGGAGAATGTACTGTCCCAAGCTTTGGGGGTTTGTACAGCTGTTTTCAGAGATATTTCTAGGGACCTGTAAATTTTCAGTTCTTCCAAGGTGGCATGATAAGGGGCGAGGTGTTTACTCCTTTCCTGCCCTGTGCTTTGGTCTATGAATGACCACAAGCACTCTTTTCTGTCTTGGAATTGTGAGGAGGATTTTTGCTGTATCACCACTACATGCTCCACCATGCCAGTGCTCCTCCTTGCCCCAGGACTGCCACCCAGAACTGTGACCTAGATCCAAGCATGGGCAAAGCAAGAGATTTCTGCCTCAGCACTGGCAAAGAGATCCCTGCAATCCCCCTCTGTTCAGCCATCCGATTCTCCCTTAGTCTGTAGGCAAGAAGCTCAGGAGGCAGCCACTGCCCTTAGGGCTGCACTGGGGACTTGGGTCTGAGGCCTAGCTTCTCTCTCACTGCCAGAAACAGACTACCCACTGACCTAAGTTGTCTTTGGTGTTTGTGGGTTGAGAGGTCTGGAAAGCGCCACAGCCTTCCAGGATTCGGTCCTCTGAGGCCTGCTCCAGGTTTGCTGTGGCCTGCGCGCCCGTGCCATTCTGCGCTCCTCTTACAGCTGTCGTGATATACCTTTCTGATCAACCATCAAGGTTGTCTTGGGCTGGAAATTTGTTTCACTCTTGTCTTTTTGTGGGTTCTGCTGCTTTAGAATTTGTTTAGAGTCATTTTTTTTACAGGTATTTGGAGGGGTTTGGAGGAGAGCTCAAGCAAGTCACTGCTTTCACTCTGCCATCTTGGCTTTGCCCCTACAATCTTATTTTCAAGGAGTCTGTTCCTTAAGTCATGTTTTACACTTTCTATACTAGGCGGTTTATTATTCAGATATCTTCCTAAAGAATTCTCATTTTCTTTCCCATTTTTTCCTCTAGAGTTCTCATTTCATTTATATGATTTTTTTTCAACTCGTGCTTCATTTCTTCCAATAGAGCTCATGAATCCAGTAGTGCTTAATTGTTATATTCTTTGAGGTTTTGTTTTTAGATGATATGGAATTATTTGTCTGGGTTTATGTATTCAACATCCCAGGCTCTATGAGATGTTGTTAGTGTTTTGTTATGTTTACTCATTTTCCCAGCATTACTTCCTGAAATGGCACTTGTTTTGGGACCAGGCTTGGTACATTTCTAGAATGAATAGTGGACCCTCTTTGGTATAGAGCTGTTTTGTCTGGGGTCTGGGTGATAAGCTGTGTTTAAGTACCTTGAAGAGTTCATTTCTGCCCTATCTGCTAGAGTGGTGTACGTAGGGTGGGCCCTGCAGCAGTAGACTGGAGTGCCCTGCACCCTCCCTAGCAGCAGCCAGTACTGGTATGTCTTATGCAGAGTGTAGCCTGATGGTTGCCCTCCTAGTAAGAGTGTCCAATGGTTTCTGAACCCCAGTTTGTGGTCAGAGGACACAGTATCAGGTTAATTCTCAACATGAGAGGCTTCAGTGAGCTTCATTCCTGGGCAAGCCTTTTCTGAATGTACCCTTTCTTTATGTTTACCATTGTGTTTTTCCTTAGATTTGTTTTTTGTTTTTTAATTTTATTTTTAATTTATGGAATAAAACAAGCATTTCCATAGCATAGTACAATAAAAAGATGATTTCTTGTGAAACTGCAGATCCACTATGCACAACTTGGTATTCCTTTCGAATACACAACAAAATTATCATGTAAATTTCTTTTTTTTTCTTCCCTCCTTCACCTCCACCCTAGAGATGGCTACCATTAGCTCCAAATAGGTAGATGTGTGTAAAATTATTCTATACATACTTACAGTTCTTTGTCTGGATGCAGATAGCATCTTTCTTCATATGTCCTTTATAGTTAATTTGGGAATTTATAATATTCAAAATAACTTATTTACTCAAAGTCATTCTTAAAACAATATTGCTATTACTATATACAATGTCCTAATGGTTCTACTCATTTCACTCTTTATTATTTCATGCAAGTCTTTCCATGTTTTTCTAAAACAAAAAAACTGAGTTCATCATCTTATAGCACAGTAGTATTCCATCACAGTCATATACTACATCTTGTTCAGCCATTCCCCAATTGATGGGCATCCCTGCAATTTCCAGATCTTTGCCACCACAAAGAGTTGTTTATAACATTTTAGAATATATGGGTTCTTTTTCTTTTCCCCTAATTATCAACTGAAATAGACCAAGTACTGGTATTGCTCGGGGAGGAGTATAGGTAGTTTAATAACTCTTTGGGCATAACTCCAGATTACTTTCCAAAATGGTTGGATGATTCATAATTCTACCAACAATGAATTAGTATTCCAACTTTTCCACATCCCCTTCTATCATTTTAGCCAATCTGATAGGTGTAAAATGATATCTCAAGGTTGTTTTAGTTTGCATTTCTTCAATCAGTAATGATTTAGAGCATTTTTTCATATGACTATAAATTGTTTTGATATCTTCATCAAAAAACTGCCTGTTCATGTATATTGACCATTTATCAGTTAGTCAATGACTTGTATTCTTATAGATTTGACAAAGTTCTTTATATATTTTAGATATGAGACCTTTATCTGATAAACTATCTACAAAAATTTTCCCTCAGTTTTCTGCTTTCCTTATGATCTTGGCTATATTTGTTTTATTTGTATAAAACCTTTTTAATTTCATGTAATTGAAATTATCTATTTTATACCCAACTTTGCTCTCTACCTCTGGTTTATTCATAAATTATTCCATGTTCTCATTTTCTTGTAAAATCTCTGTTTATATCTAGGTCATGTATCCATTTTGACCTTATCTTGGTAAATGGTGTAAGATATGGGTCTATGCCCAGTTATTTTTATTCACTATTTTCCTTCCCAGCCTTTCTTTTTATCCTATCTCTATTACCTTATCTTCTCCCCTTACTCTCTTGCTCTTTATTTTACCCACCCCTCTAAAAGTCCCTCCCTTATCTATTATCTATTCACCCCACTCTCCTAATATTAATCTCTATTCCCTTTTGAAAGTCCTTCCCCTCCCTATCCCCCAGTTTGCTCACCCCTCTAGAAGTTCAGAAGACCTCTAAATCTCTTCAGATGTATATATTGTTTCTTCTTCCACCCAGATGAAATTAAGGTTCCAATATTATCTGCCCTCCACCCTCACCTGCTTCCTCTATTAGTTCTTCCTTTCATGCCCCATTTTCATAAAGTAATTTCTCCTTTTAACCTCTTCCTACCCAATTTTGTTTTCTTGATCATTTCTAGATCTAGTGCTCTCTCTTTAACCTTGCTGGAATTGTCATGAGAAAGCTGGGTTGTTTGGTTTCTGCCCACTCTACCATCTTTAGAAGAGTCTTAGCCCTACATTTTAAAGTAATGAGAGATCTGGTTAGAGAAGTATGGGAGATGGAGAGACATAACAATGCTTGTGGTTCAGGAAGCAAGAATTGTGTTAGAGTCAAATTGGCAAGTCAAGAGGCAGGGTAGAAAAGCGAGGATAGAGAGCCAGAGACAGGCTAAGGAGGAAGGTATAATCCAATTCTTTTATTTTTAAATTGATACTCCACTTTATTTTGTATTGTTTTAATAAGCTTTAGTCAATTTATTATGTATTAATGATGAACCCACTATTGGGTTGGTCCTCTCATTATGTGAGTTTGAGCTCCCTTAAGCCTATAATTTCAGTTGCCTATTATAAAATTTGAAAATTTATATTCCATAATTCATTGAGAATTGTACTTAATCAGTGTATCTAATCAATATTTGTGAATCAAATTCAGACTTGATTGTATAGGCTCTATTGGTAAAGTTTGTAAGAATCCAACTTCTCCATACCTATGGGCTATAATCCAACCACAAAATCCTAATCTGTTACTTTGGCTGACCATGAGAAGAGATAAGTCAATCTGATCCCAGGATGTTTGCCCATCATGAGACTTTCCAGGGGATGTGAGTCAGTCTGGTGATAAGCTGTGCCTGTCATGGGACTCTCCAGAGAATGTTACCTAATTCTTAAAACTTTCAGTTCTAATGATGTCAATCTCATTTGAAACAGCACACTTAGTACTGTATCTCAATTCTGTGTTTCATCCTCAGGTTCTGATCCTGTGAGGAAATAGTCTTATTACTTAAAATGTAAATTGTATTTCACTATATGTTTAAAGTATTGACAGTATTATAAAAATGGCATTCTAGAAAGGAGCAGTAGGTATCAGCATGAGAACATGGGGAAATTGGGCAGAGCTATTAAAATTAACTCTGAGTGGTGTAAATGTTCATTTGGTCCTGTGTTTGTCAGCTGTCTCACCTCTGCCAGTGAATGGAGGAACAGAAGGGCCCATCATGGAAACAGGAACTTAATAAAAGGTTTCAATATATAATTTGAAGTTATAAAAGAAAGATTTAATTTGTTCTGAATCTTAAAGTAAAGAATTACAGTAACAGGGGCCCCAAAATCTTAATGACAGAGTCATTCAGGGCCATATGGAAAGGTTTAGAGTATGCCTGTACACTAGTTAGAAGAGGTGAAAACACTGAACTCATCTTACACAGAGAATCAATCTTAATCCGTTAGTATACCTAGGTTATTAACCTAAGCAGAAATGGACTGGAGAGGCAAAAGACAGTTCAAGCCATGATCTAGAGTGGGATTAAAAGAAAATAAAAAAGCCTACCTTTTCAGAAATCTGCCAACTAAATCAGTAACTCAGTAACAGATATCTTTTTTGTCTGGGGTATGCCTTTACTAATCTGGCCCTATTTTCCATGGGCTTGCCATTGCCTATAAGGGGAGTTCAGGAAACCAAGCTGCAGCTGATACATCCATGCCCATCCAGGTCCAGGTGAGCAGTGTCCTGAGATTTTTATCCTTGCCTTTTTATCCTTATTATTATGTAATTAAAATCCTCATCCGGGAATTTTGATGAACAGCTGCATCTATCTCCTCCAATCTAGTTGCCGCATCCCCAGGTTCTCTTTCCCCAGAAACTAAAATCATCTTTTTAGACGATATTCTCCTTACAAGTTATTCTTAAGCTTATAGACTTTCCCTCTGTTTCTGTCCTCCCCAAAACAAACACTGATGTTGACCTTTGCAAATCCCTCCTCTCAGCATCTCTATCCTTAGGTGGAATGTAGTGTTGGTATAGGAGGCAGCTAGGTGGCACATTGGTTAGAGCACCAGCCCTGGAGTCAGGAGGAACTGAGTTCAAATTTGGCCTTATACACTTAGTAGCTGTGTGACCCTGGCCAAGTCACTTAACCCTGGTTGCCTCAGTTGTTCATCTGTAAAATGACCTGGAGACGGAAATAGCAGTTTGCCAGGAAAGCCACAAGTAGGGTCACAGAGAGTCGGGCACAACTGAAACGACTCAACACAAATGTTAACATACTCAAGAATGTGTCATTTCAGGAGTTGGTGATATTTGAAGATGTGGCTATTTACTTCACTTTAAAGGAATGGAAACTTCTTATTCCCACTCAGAGGGTTCTCTATAGGAATGTGATGCTGGAGAATTAGGGAAATGTGGTCTCAGTGGGTAAGGACTCAGGCCCCTTCAATTTTCCACTTATCCCTACGAGTTTCTTTATTGCATTAATGGCTCTGGGATTTCCAAAACAACCACTTGAGAATGGCTCAGCTAGTCATAGTCATAGTCTTCATCCCCCACACTGTCAGGGAGTTTGTTTTGTTTTTCAGTGATTTCCCCAATTCTGTGGGACTTATGTCTATGAAACTAGGTGGCTTCATATATCACTACTGCCCCATTCTTCCACCTCCCTATCAAGGAACTTGACCCTGCTCCCTTGGGCCTGAGACTCTATTCTAACTATCTCTTCTGATCACTTAACACACTATCTTGTGCTTTTTCTTTCCCAACAAGCAGGATTCCCATTTTCCAAACCTGCTCTGATCTCTCACCTAGAGCAAGGAGAAGAACCCTTTGTTCAGTATCTCCAGGAAACTGAGAGGAAAGATGTCCAGAAAGGTCATTGCTCAGGTAAGCAATAGAGAACCTGGCACTCCTTCCATTATTGTCTTTCCTTTCTATTTTTACCTTTGGTCATATGAGGACACATATTGAGGTCTGTTCCAATTCTGTGTCCAAGTAATTGATTTAAATGCTTAAAAAAAAAAGGGAAGGGAGGAAACAGTCCCTGCACTCAAGGAACTTATATTCTACTCAGGTGCCTTTGTACACATACTATCCCACATGCCTGGGATTCAGTCACTTCTTACCTTTGCTTCTTAGATCCTTAGCTTCCTGTAAGGTTCAATTCAACTGCCACCTCCTACAAGTCTTTCCTTATCTACCTATTAGTATTCTCTCCATCCTCATGACATCTGGCACTTATTTATCTGTATGGATTTGTTGTTCCTCTGGTAGAATATAATCTTCTTCAGGGCAGGGGCTGTTTTTCATTTTGTCTGTATACCCAGTGCCTAGCAATTAGTAGGCGCTTGGTAAATGCTTGTTGAATTGTGTTGGATTGAAGCTCCCGGGAAGTAGGACTTTATAGAAATCCCAAATATTGAGAAAGAGAATCTAAAAATAAGGATATCCACGCTCCTACACCAGTGATCCCTAAGAACATGAGTTCTTTATATGTGACAAACGTGGCCTGAGGTCTCGTCTTTCCCTTCTTCCTTGCTGTCCAGTGTTTGTGGAATAATTGCAGCTTTGTAGTACATGTAAATGGACATCTTTCTTCTCAGACCTTGAATGTTTTTCCTAGCTCAGAGTTAGAAAAGTGTTATCCCCTAATTCCACATACCCCTAGGTATTGTTTCCCCAACTCACATTCCCATTCTAAATGTCAATGATGTGCCTAACATTTCCAAAATGACATCATCCCCAATGCTCACATGTTATGCTATTCACACCAAATATTGAGCACATCATTTCTACAGAATATTTTTCTAGGTTCCACAAGTAATACAAGTAGAATATTGCATCTTCGATGTAATCATGCATGCTAAGATGTAGAAACAAAATTATATCCATGAAATTTAGGGAGAAAAGTTTCAAAGCATATATGGAATAATATGGAATGATATAGACAGAGTAACTCGTTTGCTAGAAGGATACAAAATAAAAGAATGATTAGAGTTGTGCTTGCTAAAATAGGGATGCCTTCCTGAAAAAAGGGAATTTTGAGCAGGATTTTAAAGGTTGAAGAAAATGCAATAGCAGAGATCTGTTAGGGTGGGATACCTGGCATAAGGCCCATATTTGAATAAATTCCCTGAGCTATATCTCCTTCCTTCCTTCCTAACGTAGCCCCAATTATAGTCACTTAGCATAGGTTGAGGGAACGTAACTCATCTTTATATATTAATTTTACAAAGACTCCTCACAACAGCCCTTTGAGAAGGTAGTGCAAATATTATCTCTATTTTTAGGTGAGAAAACTGAGTTACAGTGAAGTTGTGACTTGCCTGTGGCCACCTACCTAGATAAGTAATGGAATTGGGATTCAAATTGAGTTACCGAATTCTGCAATGAGAAAGGGTGAGGTGGTTAGACAGGGAATAAAGAGAAAATGTGGAGTCCATCTTCAAGTACTCTGTCATGGTAGACTATCATATAATTTAAGTTTGGCTACAACCTTTTTTTTGTTTTTATCCACATTACTTTAGTCATTGTGTATCTTCTCTTGATTTTGTTATTCTTTGCTCTACATCAGTTAATAGAAATATTCCTATGTTTCTCTGTATTGCTCATCTATCATTTTTATTTTGTTTTGTTTTTTGTTTTTGTTTTTTGGCTAGGCAATGGGATTAAGTGACTTGCCCAGGGTCATATAGCTAGTAAGTGTTATGTGTCTGAGGCTAGATTTGAACACAGGTCCTCCTGAATCCAGGGCCGGTGCTCTATTCACTGCACCATGTAGCTGCCCCATTCATCTATCATTTTTATGGCACAGTAATATTCTAATATTCATCTAGCACAGTTGGTTCATCCATTTAGTAATCAAGGGTGTCTACTTTTTTTTTTAAACTATCTATTTTTATTGATACCTTTTGTATTAGTTATTTTGTATTGTTATTATTTGTATTGCTTATTTTCTTTTTTACAATTTGTTTTAATTTAAAATTTTTTTATTCCAAACTTAACAAATAGCAAGTAAAATGAGTATTTCCACCTACAAAGCAAAACAGAAAAATAGGGTTGTGCATGAAACTATAGCTCTCTATTATGTATAGCTTGTAAGTATAGAAATTTCATTAAAAAGAAAAAATGTATTTGAAATAATTCAGCATACAACTTTCAAAGCTATCCTGGTTATCTCTATTTCTTTCTGGCTTGCCTTTTTTTTCCCTCTTGCTTAAATTACACTTCTTTCCTTTCTTTCTTTTTTTCTTTTATATCCCTATTGATATCTCCCTTCTCCCACCCAATTTCATTTCTACCCTTTCCCCCAATCACATCCGTGTAGGCAGCTTAGTGAATAAACCTGGAGTCAAGAAGACCTGAGTTCAAATCCAACTTCAGATACTTCCTAGCTATGTGACCCTGGGCAAGTCATTTAAAGTCTATCTGCCTCACTTTCCTCTACTGTAAAGTGGCAATAATAATGGCATTTACCTCCCAAGGTTATTTTGAGGATAAAATGAGATAATATTTGTGAAGCATTTTGCAAACCTTAAAGTGCCATATAAATGCTATCTATTATTATCATATCCCTTCTACTTTCTCTTCATAGTGGACCATCTTTTAAAAGATTTAAAAGGAAAGAGAAGAAAAAGCAATTCAGCAAAGTTAATTAATCCATGGGTAAAATAGCAGTGTGGTAAAGTGGAAAGAGGTTTGAATTTGGAGTCAGGATCTGTGTTCCAATGCTGACTTTGCCACTTATTGATCATGTGACCTTGGTCACATCACTTGACTTCTCAGGACTTCAGTTTCCTTCTCTGCTAAATAAGAGGGTTGTACTAGATGACACTTAACTCTAGTCCTCAATTTCTATCCAGCTCTAAATCTTTGTTACTAAATCTCATGTTACTTATTACCGTGTTAGACACTGTATACAATATTCCACACCTATTATCTGCCACCTCTCCAATGAAATGAGGGAGATGAATTTTCTCAATTTTTCTATACAGCCAAGCTTGGCCTTTACACAGCATTCTATTTGGGAGTTTTCCTTTGTTTTGCTTTTATTTAAATTATTGTGGTAATTGTGTACATTGTTCTATATTGTATATTGTACCTGGTTTTATTTATTTCCCTTTGATTCTGTGACTTTTTCCTATTTGTTGTTTCTTGTGGTACAGCATATTCCATTACATGAATAATTTGTCCCTCCTTTAATGCACACCTTCTTTGTTCTAGTTCTTTGCTACCACAAAAGTGCTACTCATGTTTTGATATTTATGAATGTCTTTGGACTCCTTAGAGTCTATGTCTAGGAGTGGAATTTCTGAGTCAAAGGACATGGAAATTTTAGTCATTTTCTGCATAATTCTAAAACTGTTTTTCAGGATGATTTAATCATTTCACAGCTTCAACAAATGTGTCCTTGTCTTCCTGCAGCAGTGAGATACTTTTGTTTCCAGTTTTTTGCAATCCTGAAAATGTGCTACTATAAATGTTTTCATAAATATGGGACTTTTCTATCTTTGACTTCCTTGGGGTATATTCTTAATAATTTTTCTTTACTCTTTCCTGGGTAACCAAATCGAATCCTGACTGATCTTCTTGACCCTTGATTTTCATGCCATGTTTCAGCCTATAACTTCTCCATAGGGTTAAAACATTATGCAGATGTGACATTGTCATTCATTCCTGACCAGGTAACTCATTTGTGCTTTCTTATACCTTCCCAAACAACTTCCTTTTTTTCTAGCATAGTAAACAGTTGACATCATATTTTTAATCTCTTTTAGGGTCAGATGTTAAGATGAGGATTGAAGATGAGGAATTAACTATAAAACAAAGAAGTTTTGGAAATGCAGAATGTCAAAGACTCCAGGATAATGTTTCCCACATACCTGTGTTTAGAGAAGCTAGTGAATGGAATAGTAAAATACAGAGTCCATGGGGTAAACCCAAGGCAGAGAGCCTGAGAGAGAAAAGATGCTTCAGTGCAGTGACTGCCAAAACCAAGAAAACCCTGAGGATAAAAATAGGGAAAAAAGGTAAAGAATTTGGGATAAATTTCCATCTGAGCTCTAAACAACTTTCATATTATAAAGTTGCTAGTGGACTAAGAAAATTCAGAAATGAAAAATATGACCACAGCTCCAGTTCATCACTTCTACTACATCAGAAAACGCATACTGAAGAGATACCTTATGAATGTAAGGAGTGTGGAAAATCCTTCAGGCACAACTCGGGCCTTAGGAAACGTAAGAGAATTCACAGGAGGCTTAAATTCTATGAATATGATGAATATAGGAAAGTCTGTAATATGAGCTCAACTCTTTAGAAGCATGAAAGGATCCACAATCCACACTGGGGAGAAACCCTGTAAGTGTGATAAATGTGGAAAGGACTTCAGTGACAAGTATTACCTTATTGAACATCAAAGAATCCACACGGGAGAAAAGATTTGCAAATGTAAGGAGTGTGGAAAATCCTTCAGTCACAGCTCTGTACTTACACAACATAAAAGAATTCACACTGGGGAAAAGCCTTATGCATGTGAGGATTGTGGAAAAGCCTTCAGGGTGAGCTCAGCACTCACAGAACATAAAAGAATTCATACTGGGGAGAAACCATTTAGGTGTGACCAGTGTGGGAAAGCCTTCAGTGGGTGGTCAGATCTTAGACAGCACCAAAGAATCCATACTGGGAAGAAACCCTGGGAATGTAAAGAGTGTGGGACAGCCTTCAGCCATAGTTCTGGCCTTAGACAACACAAAATAATTCATAGTGGGGAGAAGCCATATAAATGTAATGAGTGTGGCAAAGCCTTTAGTGAGAGCTCACACCTCACAGGACATAAAAGAATCCACACTAGCGAAAACCCTATGAATGTGGTCAGTGTGGGAAAGCTTTCCATCATAGTTCACACCTTACTGTGCATAAAAGAATCCACGCAGGGGAGAAACCTTATCAATGTAGTGACTGTGGGAAAACTTTTAGAGTGAATGGAGACTTGACTGTGCATAAAAAAAGAAAACATGTGGGGAAGAAATCTCATGAACTTGATGAATGTGGAAACTTCTATAATTAGAGTTTATGTTTCCTCTCTATCATTTCATACCAAAGTGAAAACTGATAAACAGAAATAGGGAAAATAAAGGCACAGCTGTGTATGTCAGTTATAATCAAGTTTCCTATATTAGTCAAAGAGTCCACAGAATCTGCAGTAGGCAAATTTATCAGGATATACATACATTTAGTAGAGAGGAGAGGCTTTCCTTAATATAGACATTAGATTGTTATAACTTTAGGAGAGTTCTAAAATGAAACTTAAAAGTTTTAGGAGGTAGAAGTCTGTTTGTAAAAAAGACCAATAAGAAAAGATAGGTAAGAGTATTGTGTTTCATGAGTTTGATTATATATGTACTATTAATTATATACTAGATTTATAAATGCTATGACATATAAAAAGTGTTGATCTTTGTTCTAAGCACTCTGCCTTGCGAATGGCAAATAGTTGCATCGAGTTAAGAAGAAGGGTATCTAATAAAGCAAGTTTCAAATACAAAAAGGACGTGACTTTGAATTGGTACATTAGGTGGAGAACTGTTATCAGTGCCAGGCTTTGCCCGAGTGTACTTGTAGTTAAAATCAACCAAACTAAGCACCTTAGTATATAGAAAGGGCATTAAATTCAGAAGACCTTGGTTGAAATTCTTACTTTGTGTAACTGGAAAAATGGGTTAAAGGACTTGGCTATTTTAGTCCTTTTAGCATAATTCCATAACTGGTTTTCAGAATGACTGAACTGCTTCACAGCTTCAACAGTTGTATATTACTCTGCTTGTCTTTCTGCAACAATAAACACCCATTTTTTCCCAGTTTTTTGCTACCCCCAACATGTGCTACAACAAATGTTTTCACATATATGGGACCTTTCTGTCTTTGACTTCCACAAGGATAGCATGTGAGACTTTATCAAATACTTTGCTAAAATCTAGGTAAACTAGGTGTGTGACATTTCCCTGTCTGGTTAATAAACCTTTCAAAAAAAGAAATGAAGTTAGTCTGGTGTCATGACTTTTTTTTAAATTCTAAAATGTATTTTTTGATACAAATAATGTTAATATGTTACCTCATATATTTCCCAAGTATCCTTCCTCTCAGAGAAAACAGTTTAGCAAAACTTAGAAACAATATGACATCTTTTGTACTCAGCACCCTTTGTCCCCCACCTCTACCAAGAAACTAGGCGGGGTTCTTTTTTCATATTTATTCATCACAGTCACTATTTCTTGTAACACAGTCATTTTCTGTCATATTCACATACAATTAATGAGCATTTACTTTGTTTCCAGTTCTTTGTTGCTACAAAAAGTGCTGCTCTAAATATGGTGGCGGAGCTTATCTTTTTATCATAAGCTTCCTATGGCATGACATGTTCTTATTAGTCTCAGTGCTCGCTGCTTCCTTTTTTATTAGGTATTAATAACTGACATTACATAGAGCTTCAAGGTTTGTAATGCACTTTTACATACAGTATCTTCTTTGGGACCCACTACCCAGTGAGGTAGATAATGCAAGTAGTATGATTCTTACTTTACATATTAGGAAACAGGTAACTTGCCTTGCCCAATGTCACTGAGCTAATAAGCACCAGAAGCATTCTAATAACACTTCAATTTTGGCAGAAATTAAAGTCAAGTTCAGCAGTCTAGTTTTCAGACTCCATTCCACTTTAAAAAAAAAAAGATGTTTGCTCTTTTGCCAGCCTGTGCTATTTCTTCAGTTTTCCATACATTTTTGAAATCGCTAACAGATTCAGTATTTCATATCTGTCAGTTCTCTCATTCTCCTAGTTTGTGACTTGAATTCATCAAGGGCAAGTAGGTGCTGCCATCCTTATTTAATCTTGGGTATCGGCTCCTTATTGGTAATATTTGTTTGTCCTTTCTGATCCAAAATCCATTATCCCTGGTGGAGAATGTTAAGCAAGGTAAGAGATAAGCAGCTCTGCCTTCTGTCATCACTATTCATCTGTTTATTCTTTCTACTCTCTGAGCTTTGGTTTTCTGTCCTCTTAAAATGAAGCTACATAATAATAGCATTTGTATAATGCTTTAAGGTTTTCAGAGTGCTTTCCATGTTATTTTAATCCTCAGAACAACTGTGTGAGGTAGGTTCTGTTATTTTTTCCCATTTTACGGATTAAGGAAACTGGAAGCTGAGAGGTTGAGTGATGTACCCTGGGTCACACTGCTGGTAAGTGTCTGAAGCAAGATTCAAACTCAGGTTTTCTTTACTCCAGGTCCAGTGCTCTATTGGGCCACATAGGTGCCTCTAACAGGCTGATAATACTTTTTTGCCACCTATCAGCAGCATTGTGAGAGAAGGTATAAGTAAACCGTGAAGCACTCAGAGCAAATTGGAAATGTTTTTAATTTCATCCTCATATTGCTTCAAAAGAGCAAGTAGGATGTGGTAGAGTCTGTGAGTCAGAAGTCCTGATTTCAAATTATTTCTGATATTAGCTATGTGGGTGCTCCTAGACAAATCACATAAAATTCTGAGCCTCATTTCCTGAGACTTCAATCTATAAAGTGAGAAGAATAATACTGGCACCACCTACCTTAGGTTTGATGTTGTGGAAATGTTTTACAAAACCTTCAAGCCCACTATAAAATGTGATTCACAATACCTTAGTGTGCTATATCTAGAAGGATATTGGGAGGATGTGACTATTTGAGCATACAGTTCACTTGGAGTGAGGAAATTGCTGAATAAAGGAACATTAGAAATGAAGTGCTCACAGTTTCATTTACAAACATCTTAAATTCTATGTATGATTCTTTTTGTTAATTGTTAAGTTCATAATAAAAAATACATTTTTATTTTCTTTGGAAAATGTCTTTTCTGGCACAACACTACTTATATCCCTCCCAGATGTGAATTGGTTACTAAATTTAGTGCTGAACCAGTATAACCCCTTTATTTGGTAGTGAGTAGCAGAGCCTGGGCTCCTGAATCTAAATCCCATACTCTCGATTGCACCATATTTTGTATGGCTAACTATTAAAATTTTTATGTGGGAAGGCCTTGATTGGTATCAAATTTGTTTTGAGTCAGAGAGGAACCTTTACCTTGGCCAACCCCTATAAGGGAGAGGGTGAAGAAGAACATCATATATTTCAAATCTCAAAAATGCATGATGGATTACTGAGGTTACTGTGTTTCAGAGTGAGGAAAAATATGGTGCCACATAAAACAGTTTAAAATTCCTACTTTTTAGCTTAAAAATATTAAATATCTACTATAGGCAATCATAGATTTATCATTGGAAGGGATTTTTCATTCTATTTGCACCTAGCCTTATAAAAGTCTTAAAAAAAGTTTTGGGTGTTAATCTGTAAATATTTCATGGAAGAAATAAAATCTGAAGGATGGCAAGTTTTCAGTATAATTCCAAGGGAAATAGAAAAGAATAATGATAAGTTAGAGATTGCAAGAGGAGAGTAAGCAGTTTAGCAAAGAACTTTTGATGTCAAACCATATGAGGATCAATGGAAGAATTTAGGGATGTTTATCCAGGAGAAGACTGAGGAAGAAATAGCAGATGTCTTTTAAGTATTTAAAGGGCTAGTATGCAGAAAAATGATAAGTATTTTTTATGTCTGGTACCAGAGGGCAGAGCATAGGTGGAAGTAGCAGAGGCAGAAGTAGGTTTAATGAAGGAAAGCAGAAGCAGCATGCAAAAGAAATAATGAATTTGGAATCAGGGAATCTAAATTGAAATTTTGGCTTTGCCACCTAACACTGTATGACCTTGAGCAAGTAGATCTGACTTTCCTTATTTGTAAAATGAAGGGGTTAGGGGATGGAGCCAAGATAGAGTAGGAAAGGCAGGGACTTAACTGAGCTCTCCTAAATTTCTCTGCAAACAACTTTAAAATACACCTCAAAATGAATTCTGGAGCAACAGGAACAACAAAAGGAAAGAGGGAAATAATTTTCCAGCCCAAAACAATTTAGATGGTCAGCAGGAAAGGTCTATCTTACTGGGGTGAAAGTAGAGCTCAGTCCAATGCAGGCCGCACCCAAGTAAGGCAGCAGCAGGCCTTGGGAATGTCTGATCAGCAGTGGTAGCTTCTGGAGCTCTCAGCTCACAAACAGTAAGAAGGCTGGACAACTGGTCAAAAGAAGATTAAAGGGGAGCCTTTGCTGGCACTGGGAGTAGGACTCTTACATCATCCATACACTATTCTGGGTCAGAGTCCTGTGGTGAAGAGAAGTGCTAGCATGATAAAGCATGCAGCCACAGGGGAGTGGAGACCCTGGTAACTGTTCCAGAGTGGGAAAGAGTACTTGTGCTCACTCCTAGACCAGAACATAGTCCAGGAGAGCAATGACCACACCTCTCCTTAGATCATACCACCATGGAAGAACTGAAAACTTACAGACCCTAAGAATTAGATCTAGAAACAGCAACACAAAAACCCTGAAGTTTGGGACAGTGCCCTCCTCCACCTCAGGAGCAGAGCCCAATTTTAACATAAAGTTAAAAGTCAAGAAATAGACTGGAAAAAAAAAGAAAAAACAAAACACGAACCTACCCATAGAAAGTTACTATGGTGACAAGGAAGATCAAAACACACACTCAGAAGAAGACAAAAAAGTCAAAACCGTTACAACCAAAGCCTCAAAGAAAAATGTGAATTGGTCTCAGGCCCCAAAAGAATTCCTGGTGGAGCTCAAAAAGGAGTTTAAAAATCAAATAAGAGGGGTAGAGGAAAAATTAGGAAAAGAAATGAGAGTGATACAAGAAAATCATGAAAGAAGAATCAACAGCTTGGTAAAGAAAGCACAAAAAAAAATACTGAAGAAAATAACACCTTAAAAAAATCAGAATTTGCCCAGTGGAAAAAGATGTGCAAAAATTCACTGAAGAGAACTACTTAAAAAAAAAATTGACCAAATGGAAAAGGAGGTACAAAAGCTCAATGAAGAAAATAATTCCTTAAAAATTAGAATTGGGTAAGTGGAAGCTAATTACTCCATGAAACATCAAGAAACAGTAAAACAAAATCAAAAGAATGAAAAAATAGAAGAAAATGTGAAATATCTCATTGGAAAAACAAATGACCTGGAAAGTAGATCAAGGAGAGATAATTTAAGAAGTATTGGACTACTTAAAAACCAAGAGTGTAAACATCATATTTCAAGAAGTTATCCAGGAAAACTGCCTTAATATCCTAGAACTAGAGAGTAAAATAGAAATTTAAAGATCCACCAATCACCTCCATAAAGAAATGCGAAGATGAAAATGCCCAGGAATCTTATAGCCAAATTCCAGAACTCCCAGGTCAAGGGGAAATACTGCAAGCATCCAGAAAGAAACAATTCAAATATTGTGAAACCACAGTCAGGATTAAACAGGATTTAACAGCTTCTATATTAAAGGATCAGAGGACTTGGAATATGATATTCCAGAAGGCCAAGAAGTTAGGATTACAACCAAGAATCACTTACCCAGCAAAACTGAGTACAATCCTTCAGGTGAAAAAATAAATATTTAATAAAATAGAAGACTTTCAAGCATTTCTAATTAAAAGACCAGAGCTGAATAAAAAAAAGAATGATCTTCAAATTCAAGACTCAAGAGAAATACAAAAAGGTAAAGAAATAAGAAAAGGAAAACATAAGAGATTCAATAAGAGTAAACTGTTTATATTCCTACATGGCAAAATGATATTTGTAACTCTTAAGAACGTTATCAGTATAAGGGCAATTAGAAGGAGTATACATGGACAGACGGTGATGGTGTGAGATGATTATGATGGCATGACATCTAAAAACATTAAGGGGTGAGAGATGCAGTGGGAAAAGAAGGAAAGGAAAGGTAGAATGGGGAATATTATCTCACATAAAAGAAGCATGAAAGAGCTTATACAGTGAAGGTGGGGGTGGTGGGCAATGTTGGGACCTTACTCTCATCAGAATTTGCTCAAAGAGGGAATAATAGCAGAACCCAGAGGACTTTGTATACAATAGCAGCCACGTTATGCAATGACTAAGAATGTTAAACTGAACCCTTCTCGGCATTACAAGGATCTAAGACATCTCCAGAGGCCTCGGGATGGAAAATGCTGTCCACCTCCAAAGAAAGAACTATGGAAGTTGAATCGCTCTCACTTATTTTTACCTTAAGTTGAATTTTGTTTCATCTTTCTGATGGTTCCTCCTATTGGTTTTAATTTTTACTTACAACTTCACTAATGTGAAAATATGTTTAATGGGTATGTAAATGGAAAGCCTATGTCAGATTGTGTGCCATCTTGGGGAGGGGGGGGAGAAAAAGGGAGAAAAAATTTTCAACTCAAAAGCATATGGAAAAAAAATTTTTTAAAAAATAAATAAAATTTTAAAAAAACAAAGAGGGAATAATACACATGCTTAGTTGGGTATAGAAATCTATCTTACTATAGAGGAAAGTAGAAAGGGAAGAGGATAAGAAAAGGGGTGAGGAGGAGCTGATAGAAGGGAGGGCAAATTGAAGGAGGTGATAGACAGAAGCAAAACACTTTTGAGGAAGGACATGGTGAAAGAGAAGAAGAAATGGGAAAAATAGGATAGAGGGAAATACACAGCAATCATAATTGAAAAAATTTTACAGCAAATTTCTCTGATAAAGGCCTCATTTCTCAAATACTTAGAGAACTGACTCAAATTTATACAAGTCATTCCTCAATAGACAAGCAGATATGAACAATGACCATATGAATAGGCAGTTTTCAGAAGAAATCAAAGCAATCTATAGTCATGTAAAAAATGCTCTAAATTACTACTGATTAGAGAAATGCAAATTAAAACAACTCTGAGGTACCACCTCACACCTATCAGATTGACTAATATTACAGAAAAAGAAAATGACAAATATGGGGGGGGGAATTGGGATACTAAAGCACTGTTGGTAGAATTGTGAACTGATCCAACCATTCTGAAGAGCAATTTGGAACTATACCCAAATGGCAATTAAACTGTGCATACCCTTTAACCCAGAAATATCATTACTAAGTATGTATTCCAAAGAATTTTTAAAGAGGGAAGAAGAAAAGGACCTATATGTACAAAAATATTTATAACAGCTTCTTTTGTAGTGGCAAAGAATTGGAAATTGAGGGGATGCCATGAATTGGGCAATGACTGAACAAGTTATGATTGTGATGGTACTCTACTTTAAGAGATGACATGCAGGATGCTTTTAGAAAAGTCTAGAAAGATTAATATGAACTGATGCAAAGTGGATGAGCAGAACCAGGAGAACAGTGTACACAGTAACAGCAATATTGTTTGATGATCAACTGTGAATGACTCAGTTATTCTCTGCAATACAATGACCTGAGACTATTCTAAAGGACATGAAAAATGCAATCTACCTCCAGAGAAAGAACTGATGGGATCTTAATGGAGATTGAAGCATACTTTTAAAAAACTTTTTCTTGGGTTTTTTTTTTTGGTCTGTGACAACATGACTAATATGGAAATTTGTTTTGCACATTTATAATCTATATCAAATTGCTTGCCGTCTCAATGAGGGAGAGGTAGAGGATTTAGGACTCAAATTTTTTCAAAATTGTTTTTACATGTAATTGGAAAAAAATTAAGTGTTTAAATCTAAAAAAATAAAATGAAAGGATTAGATTAAATGAAACCCTTTGTTAAGTTTCCTTAGGACAGAAATTTATTAAGCACTTATTACATCATTCGGTGCCTACTCTTTAATTCATATTATCTATGTTTCCTCAACAAGATTACAATCTCCCTTATGGCAATAATAATGACTTCTTTAAAAAAAAAACATTTTGAGGACCTAAGTTCAAATGTGGCCTCAGACACTTAACATTTACTAGCTGTGTGACCCTAGGCAAGTCACTTAACCCCGATCACTTCACCAAAAAGCAAAAAAACAAAAAGAAAAACCCTAAAACTAAAAACAAAACAAAACAAAACATTTTCCCAGAGTGGCTACATCAGTACACTGAATACAAGAGAATGTTTTACCAAGCATTGAGGTGACATCATAGAAGAACTAAAGGCACACTACTGATACCAGGGACAGCAGATAGGTAGGAAATGGGGTTATCACATAGGTAGAAAAGCCACCAGATAACTTGGCAATCATCCAGGAAAACAGAAGTATGGATCTTGCTCCTCCCCTAGCACTGGGAGAAAAAGAGTTCACATCATTTCTGTCTGGCCTGGACCACAGACTCCATACATAACTGCAGCTCTGAGGCAAGGTGGATCAAGTGCTAGGCTTGGAGTGAAAAAGAACTGAGTTCAAATCTTAACTCAGATACTTATTATGTAATCCTGGACAAGTCAAGTAATTTCTCAGCCTCAGTTTTCTCACCTATAAAATGGAGATAATAATAGCATCTACCTCACAGAATTGTTGTAAAGATCAAATGAGAGAATATATGTAAAGTGGTTTGCAAACTTTAAAGTGTGATATAAAAGCTTATTCATGATCATAAGGATGCATGTTTCCATTCTCTATTTAGAATGATAGAAACTTTCCTTCTAGCTAGCTTAAAAAATAAAATTCTCAACCCTATATTTATGTGTAAACCATTCTGAAAAGATAAAGGAGAAAAAGGAAGGGCAGGATACTGACAGATGCCCTCACTCACCTTGCCAGCTTCCTGCAAGTTCTGAACACAGGGTTCCTCTTTTTGCCCCAGTTAAGAGATCACAGCAGTTTGGGGAAATGAGAATTCTATTTATATGAAAAACCTGAGATAGGAAGATACAGAGCCGTTTTAACATTTAGCTTCTTGCCATGTTGGTAGCGCACATGGGAATGGAAAGTACGTACTGATAACCTGTTAGGAGGTGGACAAGGGCAGTCTGTAGGGTTATCTATACTGGGAGAGCTAAATATTGTCTAGTAAAAAGAACTAAGAAGACAGAAATGATGAGGAATCAGGTGAGGAAGCTGCAATGCTTAACCTCCCTGGAAAAGGGAGCAAGGACCAAGAGATATATTGCCTTTATATACTAGAAACACCAAGACTCTCATTACCTAAGAATTGTAGAAGAAATACTGGAGCCCAACTTAGTGTCTGATAAACCAAGTCATTAGGGAATCAATGCTGAAGGATCCTTACCTAGTGAGACTACACTGTCATAAGTCTCCAGCATCACATACTTGTAGAGGTCCCTCTGAGCAAAGGGCAGATGGTGCCATTCCTTCTTGGTAAAACAGCTACATCATCAAACATCAGTGACCCCTGAAACAACATGTTACTACTAACCCAATGACAGCCCCATATCTCTCAAAGATTAAAACAACATTGGCTATGTCCATGCATACAATTTCGGTGAAAGTAAACACAGAAGAGGCCAGAGAACTAGGGAGACTGTACATATTTTCTAGGGAACAGGGAAATACTTAAAAGAGAATCATGGTATGCAACACTAACCAGTATGTATCATACATATCTGAGGAAAGAAAGAAGGAACCACAACTTACTGGAGCCCAGGTGACTACTTTTGACTGGCACCCTCGTTTTCCCTCTTGGATCAATACAGAATCCTGGGGAACAAGTTGATGTGAGGGAGGAAAATAGGTCAAAGTTGAGACCAGCTTCTCCCAGGATTTGGACTCTCAATTTTCACTTTCTCAAAGAAGAGACCCTATCCATCTATAGTAATGGCTGATTCTTACTTCTAGATCAACAACCTCATAGCCCCACATTTAAACCTGCTCCCTTCATATTTCCCAAATTAATTTATCACTTCATACCATTACCATCACCATTACAATATGGGCTACTAGATGACACAGTAGATAAAGTGGAGTCAGGGAGACCTGAGTTGACATTCAGTCTCAGTCATTTACTAGCTTTCTGGGCAAGTCACTTAACACCTATTTGCTTCAGTTTCCTCATCTGTAAAATGGGAATAATAAAAGAACCTACTTCCCAGGATTTTTATGAGGATCAAATGAGATGAGTCACACAGCTGGCATATAGTAAGCATTATATAAATGTTAGCCATTATTATTATCAGTATTACCCCTTCGTTCCAGTCAAATTAGTCTTGTTCATTATGAGCAAACTGAGGTGGAGGTGGGGGAGGGAAGAGAATACACACATTTCTTTATCTATAAAATAAGCTGGAGGATATGGAGAACCACATCTTTGCCAAGAAAACCTCAAATGGGGTCACAAAGAGTCAGACACTACTCAAAATGAGTGAACAAGTTGACAGACACAGCTTAGAAGAAACTACAGATTAGGCCGGGGAAGACTAGAGCAATATGTAATCATCAGTGTTTCAACTTGTTTTGAGGCCATTTCTTCCCATGAGCAAGCAAGCACATATAGCCATTCCTCTCTACCATAATCCTTTGGAGTATCTTTTGAGCAGAACATAATAGACTAAGAAAATTATCTTTGATGTATTGACAAAGTGCCTCAAGAATATAAAAAAAACCCTCACTTTCCCAGAGATACCCAAGGCCTAAATAATTATCAGAAAACTCCTGCTCTCATAAGGGGTAACTTATAATGTGATCCCATGATAGACACTCCAGACACTTTCCTGGGGAAGGGAAAGTGTCCTACGCTGCTAAGGGCCCAGAACTGCCCAGCAAAACCTAGGACTCTCCATGGGGCATCTGAGTGGATTCCCTCAACCCATCTGAACCTCTGGGATATTATTATTCCCATTTTACAGATGAGGAAAGTGAGAAAGACTGAGGCTATGTGTTTTATCCAGGATCACACAGCTAGTAAATATCTGATGCAAAATTTGAACTCAAGTCTTTCTGACTCCAGGTCCAGTGCTCTATCCACTTGTCCCTGTATGTGTTTCTCTCTGTATAAGAATATAAGTACAGAAGAATATATTCATCTTCACATTTTTCTCTTACCTCTCTTGATCAAGGCAGGTCTCCTATTTTTATAAGGAATAGAATTAACAGCAAATAATAGTTCGCTTCACAAACTTGTGAAGAGAGATTACTCTCCCCATTTGACAGATTAGGTAAACAGAGGCTCTGGAAGATTTTTTTTAAGGGACCTACACAACTTCTTCTATAGCGATTGCCAAGTGTGAGAGGAAGGTGAAGTGAAAGGGGCGGATTAAGATAGATACATCGATCTATCGATCAGTCTATCTATAGATCTACCTATGAGAATGTTTTGAGTGGGTAGGGGTTGGAGGAGAAGCGGGTAACTTGAGGAAAGGGACAAGTAAATGTTAATGGCGAAGGAAGAAGGCCCCGGGTTCTGAGGGGCGGGGGTCCTCAGAAGGCCCCCTCCACGTGGGGGAGCAGCGAGGATGCCCACGTGTGCACGGCTCCCTCCCAGAAGGACCTGGCTTCTGCTGCGGTGGGGGCGGGGTCAACGGAGGGGTGGGGTGGGGGCGGAGGAATGCCCGCGCACGCCCCTTAATGGCCTCTCCAGAACCTCAGGCACTCAACGACCTTGGGACCATGAACACAGTATTAGAAGCTCGTCTAACATTTTCTTCATGTCCACAGTTTCCCTTCTAGGAAATCTGGAGGACTGACTCTTCATCTCGATGATTGTGTTCTATGGTGTATTTGGGTACTCTGTGGATGAAGTTTAAAGCACAGGTTTTCCAGCCTTTTAAAGCACCCAACCCTATAAACACACCCCTCTGCTTCCAGCAGATCTTCTACCTCCTTATTGAATATGAAATGAAATAAATCGTATGTATATGCATGTATATGCAGTGGTGTGCTTGTAAAATGTTTTAACAATGGGCTCTCAAAAAAAAAACCCTTGATAGTTTTAAGTTTAAGCCCTGTTATTCAGCATTAATTTTTTGCCATTACTTTCCTAAGCCTACCATAAGTTCCCAAAGTGGATGATAGTGGGGGGGGGGCGGCACTGGAAGGATCGGGGGAGTGTGGTAGTAGCCTCGGGTGCAATTGGGGGGGGAGGGGCATTGAATGAAAATAAGGAGGCAGTGGAAGCATAAGGAAAGAAGAGAAGAAAATTTTGAAAAACCATTCGTACATGTTTCATCTCTTGTGTAATTGAGTCATAGTGATTCCATTATTTTCCAAATAAACACACAAAATGTAATAACCAATCAATGGTTAAGTCTACCAACAGGTCTTACAAGCAAGTGCTGACAGGTAATTGTATAGCACGTTGGCAGGAAGTCCAGCATGCACCGGCAGGAATATATGCATGTAATGACTCACTTATGATACCATAGTATACAGTTGCATGACACAATATTGTCTCATCAAAATTTCAATACAAGAAAAAACCCACAAAATTACAATAAATTATTAAATGTAAGATGTCATTTAAAATATATATATATATATATATATATTATATTTTTTGAAATGATGCAAATTTAAAAAAAAATACCCAAACTGTTAGAGGGGAACTTTTTTGAAAAGAGGGCGGCAGGCCAAAAAAGTTTTGGAGCCTCTGACAATATAATAGTAAAAAATCAAGCCTGGATCTGCAGTGTTTGCCTATTTCCAAGGTAAAAAATTAACTAAAAATTTGAGTTAGCTCAAATTGGATCTGGTTCTAGTACATCCCTGCACATAGGGAATATGTGAATATATATTGAAATGAGAATAGGGAATCATTGAAAATGTGATTTTATGAGTAAAGGCAACTTCCTTTACCAATGCAGATCTGCAATTTATAGTTTTAGAGGGTTGCCTGAGGGCAGTGGGGTGGAAAGGGAATAAACATTTATATTTAGCACCTCTTCTGTGCCAGACACTCTGCTGTCTCATCTGATCTTCACAACCCTGGAAGGTAGGTACTATTATTATCCCCATTTTACAATTGAGGAAACTGAGGCAAATCCAGATTAAATGACTTGCTCATGGGCACACAATTAGAAAGCATCTAAGGCTACATTTGAACTCTGGTTTTCCTGACTCCAGGCCCAGTGCTCTATCCCTTGAACCACCTAGCTGCCTCTGAGAAGTGACTGGCCCAGCCACTTTTTGTCAAATGTCAAGACTTGAACCTAGCTCTTTCTAGTTCAGAGGGAGGCTTTCTCTGTCTCCCCTGCCAGGCTGACACAAAAATGAACAAAAGAAATAAAATAGAATTTTTCATAAAGAAAACTATTTGGTACAAAATAACATTCTGAGTATCAAAAAGTTGGTGAATGTTTAACAGAACACAAATAGATTAGAGACCCTTAATTCTGTTTCTTGTGATCCAGTAGTTTTGTTCTCACAGTACTTTTTGGAATAGATATCCACATATGTTCAGCTTCTACTCTGTTCTTTAAATTTGCTTGAGAATAGGACTGAGAATCTTGATCCACAGAGATAAGTTGTTATATGGAGAAACAAAGGCTTATGTCTTTATGTACAAACTTAGGGAGGTTCTGAACATACCGAAGTCTCAGTACAAGGAAAGGTGGCAGTTTCCCTTATCTGCCATTTATGCTGCCAAGGGGTACCTGGTTTTGGGGCAGGGTTCCCTAGTCACACCCCTGGTGTTAGGGATGAGGGCTAGGGCACAAAAACGTCCTGCTTTAAGGCACATGCTTCTGATTTCAGCCTTTGCTCTCTAAGTAAAAGGCTTGGGTAGCATAGGCGGGCCTGCCAAATCACTAGTTAACCGTTGCCTCATGCTTCCGAGGAGAGGCTACCACCATCAAAATGAGATCAGAGAGAAAGTGAAGCAAGTTTTACTGAGGACATTGCAATCAGGGAGGATGGACACCGGGTAGTCTGCTGGAGTGTTGGATGGAGATAGGCTGCCAAGGTAGGTTAAGTGGTCTGGGTTTTCAATAAGGATCTTATCTGGGTTAAGTAGCACAAAAAATCAGGGCCAGGGACTTTTAGCAGAAGCCATCAAAAGGCAAAATCCTCAAATGCCCCATATGGTGATTACTATCCTAGCATTCAACATTAATGCTTTATGAAAATAAACAATAGGGGTCCCTAATCTGTAACAAGCTTTCACTTTAAGGAAACTTAGATACATTCCCTGGACACATTCCGTTCTTACTATGTACGTTCAAGGCCTGGAACTATGAGGGAAACAAAATTACAAAGAAATGTAATGAAGCGGAAAAAAGTAATATATTGGAAGCAGGTGAGAGACCCAGTTTCAATTGTGACACAATAGCTGTGTTATTATTGGCAAATAATTTAATTGCTCTGAGCCTCAGTATCCTTATCTATATAATGAGGATATTAATACTTTCATTATCAGCCTTACAGGGTTGCCATGAAGGACACACTTTATAAACTTATTAATGGAAGTGATTGTATGTGAGTTTCTGTAATGACTACCTCCAAGGAGATTTACTACTTAGTAGATGAGATAAGATATGCAAAAATAAAACAAAACAAAAATGAAAAAACCCCAAAACCCTATAAACAGAGTTGCACAATAGATGTGAGTTTAATGAGTCTTGGGGAAATCACTTCTAGCTTGGGAGATCAGAGAAGGCTGTAATAAAAGAGATGTCATTTCAGTTCACACTTGGAAAGATCCTTAAGATTTCAATTGCTAGGCATTGGGAATTGAGGGGGAGGCAAAGGAAATATACCGGGACAGGCAAGGTGATGTGTGTGAGTGTGTGTTCAGGCTGTAGATGGGTAAGGAATACTGGATATGTTTGGGAGATAGCAAAAAATCTAGTCTGGATGGAACATAAAAGTACCTGTGGTTGAGTCCTGGGATATAAGACTGCTGAATATTATTGGGATCATTGAGTTTCAGAGCAGCATGTTTTTTTGTCCTCATCATACCCTGCAATCCCTCCACTCCTCAGTTCTTTTCCAGTCCATCATCCTTGCATTGGCCACATACTATTTCTTTCTCTGTCTCTACCCCTTGGTGGACCAGTTCGACTCTATACTATTCAGTCCCTTGCCCCTATTGTCCTATTGCAGATCATTTCTTGCCAAATCCCAGCCTTTGCTGCTTAGGTTCACTACAAATTCATGCTATACTGATGAGGTCTAGAGGT
This sequence comes from Phascolarctos cinereus, assembly GCF_003287225.1. Classification (NCBI taxonomy): domain Eukaryota; kingdom Metazoa; phylum Chordata; class Mammalia; order Diprotodontia; family Phascolarctidae; genus Phascolarctos; species Phascolarctos cinereus. Next base: position 249,853,393 of record NW_027555958.1, on the reverse strand, counting down.
TTAGGGGTGCTGGGACTCTAAGATCTAGACTCGGGCCCTGTCTGAATGAATTCAATTCAAATCTTCTTCCAGCCAGAGAAAAAGTTTATTAGAGATAAAACAAGTCAGACTCTTAAGGAATCTGAACATTAGTAAGGCCTGTAGGGATGAGCAGGCATGAGAAAATCTCAGCCTTTTGGGCATGAGAAGGTCTCAGTATTTGAATGGGGGCCAGGGTGGATCTTATATACCCTAAAGTAACTTTGGGTGGCCAGAGGAGGGGGCTGGGAAAAGGGTCTAGGTGAGGATTCCGATTGGAAGGTCTGAGAGATTGAATAGATGATGGGAATAAATAATGAAGGGAACTGGAAGGAAGAAGTTTGAAAGGCATCTGCATAATATCAAAAGGTGGGGCTAGGGCTTTCAAAGGGAGATAAAGGGAGTCAATAAGGAACCTAAAGTTTAAGGGTTTTCTGGTGCCTGTAGACAAATGGGAGCCAAATTCTTTTTGGCTAAAGGAGCAAAGGTCTCTTTCTGAAACTGAATGATGGGCCCATACCCCATCAATATGATCTCAGTTGAGCTGTTACTGGAACAAGGTAATCCTTTTACAATTCCCTAACCAATTCATTATCCCATTCACCACAGTGACAACTCCAAACTTTTTTATCCTACCTCAACCCTCCTGTGGCACCACATTTTAACACCCTCTCAACTGAGGGCTTTGACTCATATTTCACAAAAACAAAAATGTGAGCTACCTTTTCTCCTCTCCTAATCTCACATCACTCACATATCTTTCTCTACAATCTCTTCCATCACCCCTGTCTCACATGAAGAGGTATCCTTTTTTTCTAGCACATGATCCCAATGTATTTTATCTTTTGCAGAAAAATGCCTTCCAATTATTCCCTTCTCTCACTAATGCTTAATTTCTCCCTATTTTTCCTGCTGCCATGTCTCCTCAGTCCTTAAAAAAACATAACGAAACCCAAGCACACCTCATGTAATCAAACCATCCTAGAGAGCTATCATTCTATATCTTTTCTCCCATCTGCAGCAAAACTCTTTGGGAAAGCCCTCTACGTTGGTGCTTCTACTTCTCTTCTCATTCGATTCTAAACCCTCTACTATCTGGCTCCCAATCTCATCATTAAATTGAAACTGTTCTCTTCACAGCCAATGATCTCTAAATTGCCAAAGTCTTTTCTTAATCATCTTCCTTTTTTAATTCTTTGCCACTTCTCCTCGATACTCTTTTCTCTCTTGGTTTTCATAACACCGCTTTCTTCTGATTCTTCCACCTGTCTGACCACTCCTTATCAGTCTCCTTTGTTAGATCTTCATCCAGATCATGACTACTAACTTAGGGTGTCTCACAAGGCTCTGTCCTAGGCCCTCTTCTCTTCTTCCATTCTCATCTCATATCCCTCTGCCATCACTCCCACTATCTCACCCTTTACTCTCATTTCTAATGAAGAGGTAGCCCTTCTCTTTGCCAAGCCAAACCCTCTACACTCACCCTAAATTATATCCCCTCTCATCTTCTCTAGCAGAATGCCCTATCATCTCCACCTTCTCTCTAATTAATCTTCATTCTCTCCCTATTTGCTGGATTCTTCCTTGCTGTACAAAAACATCTCCACAACTTCCCCATCCTTAAGAACTCCTTCTTTGATCTTACTATCATATGTCTCTCCTTCCTTTCCCAGCTAGATTCCTTGAAAAAGCCATCTACACCTCCACCTCCTTCTCCTTTCACTCACTTTTAAATCTTCTTTATTTTGGCTTTTGACCTAAAATTACTACTAAAATTACTCTCTTCAAAGTTACCAGTAATCTGTTTTTGTATTTTCTTCTTGGATGCCATCATTTTAGGTGGTCTAGGCAAGTACTAAACTCTTGTTACGCTTGTTTTTTTTACATTGCCTAAATTTCCCCTGTGTGCCTCCACCACCCCCACTCTACCCCCTTTCTAGAAAGCCATCTCTTGTAATATATAAATTTTTGAAAGAAAAAGAGGAAGAGGGAAAAAAAATCAGCAAAACTGGTTAGTTGAAAACAGTAGAAAAAATCTGACAATTCATGCAAAGTTTCTCACCTGTGAACTTCTCACCTGTTCAAATAAGGAGAGGGAGGAGTCTTCTCCTATCTCTTCTTTTGAGACAAGTTTGTTCTTTGTAATTTTACAACCTTTAATGTTTAATTTTTTTGGTAATTGTTGTTCCTTCCATTTACATTGTTATAGTCATTATATATATTATTTTACCAGGTCTGCTTACTTCACTTTATATCAGTTCATTTAAATATTTACATGCTTTTCTATATCCATCATTTACTGTTTCTTTTCTTTTCTTTGGTGAGGCAATCAGGGTTAAGTGACTTGCCCAAGGTCACATAGCTAGTAAATGTCAAGTGTCTGAGGCTGGATTTGAACTCAGGTCCTCCTGACTCCAAGGCCAGAGCTCTATCCACTGTGCCACCTAATCTGCACCTGTTTACTGTTTCTTAAAGCACAGTAATATTCCATTACATTCATGTGCCATAATTTGTTTGGCCAGTCCCTAATTAATAGGCATTTGTTTTGTTTCTAATTCTTTGCTAATATATATATATATATATATATATATATATATATATATGTATATATACACACACACACATATACACATACATATATATATATAGGTGTATATGCAACCTGCCTTTCTTTCTTTTTCTTTCTCTCTTTCTCTTTCTCTCTTTCTCTCTTTCTCTCTCTCTCTCTCTCTCACTCTCTCTCTTTCTCTCTTTCTCTCTTTCTTTCTTTCTTTCTTTCTTTCTTTCTTTCTTTCTTTCTTTCTTTCTTTCTTTCTTTCTTTCTTTCTTTCTTTCTTTCTTTCTTTCTTTCTTTCTTTCTTTCTTTCTTTCTTTCCTTTATCAATGACCTTCTTGGGGTATATGCCTAGCAGTGGATTTTTAGGTAAACCAATGATCTTTAATTGTCCAATTTATTGGCCTTATCTCAATCCTCATCCATCATGATCTCTTTCCAGCATTTGACTCTATTGATCATTTTCTTCTCTTGGATATTTTTCTCTTTTCTGGGTTTCCATAATACTGCTAACTTGCTATCTATTTGTCTGACTGTTGCTCCTTTTCAACTATGGGTATAGCCCAAGGCTCACTTTCCTGAGCCCTATTCTCTGTTCTCTCTATACTGTCTTATTTGGTGACCTCATCAGCTCCCACAGGTTCAATGATAACATCTATGCAGATTATTCCTAGGTCTATATATCTGGGTCTCTTTCCTGAGCTATAATTATCAATTGAAAATTTGAACTGGATGTCCCATAGTAATCTCAAAGTCCAAAACAAGTCATTGCCTTTCCCTCCAAACCATTCTCCCCTTCCAAATTTCTCTATTTCAAGAGGGCCACCATTTACCCAGAACTCAAATTTTCAAAATAAGTGTTATCCTTGACTCCTCACTCTCATTCACCTTACATATCCAGACTGTTGCTAATTGTTTCTGTTTCTGCCTACACAACCTCTTTCTAATATGTCTCCTAATCCGCATTCATGGATATATTTCAGGGGTGTACTGGAGCCAGTTCTAACTACAGTGTGAGTATTTGCACTTCTGCCACAAATCAGTTTGATTTTTTTAATTTTGTTGAGGGTCTGGATAAAAAAGGATTAATAATGCAAATTAAACTTGAAAGTGTGTATGCACATGTATTTTTCCCCAGAGAGTCCAGTTGATAAATATTCCCAGCACGCCCCTGTATTACTCTATAAACATAGCTCAGGCTGAGCAGGAGATCAGTTGAAGGTTCAGGGAATAAAGTCATCCCTGGTCCGGAGGCCTGGTGACTGTAGGAGGATAGTAATAATAATAATAATAATAATAATAATAATAATAATAATAATAACAATAATAATAATAACAATAATAACAGCATTTATATAGAGCTTTCAAGTTTGCAAAATGCTTTACATTTATTATATCATTTGAGCCTTATAGCATCCCTGCAGATCAGTAGTCTCTCTCTTCACTCCATTATATCCTCACAATTGCCAAAGTGATTTTCCTAAACACTAGGTATAACAATGTCACCCTCCCCACCCCCACCATTCAATAAACTTCAGAGGCTCCATGTTATTTTTAGGAACAAAAATATTTTTACATATTTAAAAAAATTATTTAACATCATGATTAGACTATTACATTCAGCAAACAGCATGGGTACAAAAAAAAATCTTCATTAAAACTTTTTGTTGGAATGTTCCCAGAGAACAGAAACTAAAATAACCTGTTATACGATTAGTCACAAATACAGTCCTGATGTTTTGTGGGGGGTTTTGCCCATTCATAAAGAGTATTGTCTAAAACATGTTTTGTTTCAGCCAGGCCCTGTCACCACTGTTCTCCACTGAATTCACAAATCTGTTGTAACTTGTAACTTCCATGTCACTTCTCTGGCTCTCCTCTCCTGCCAAGCTTTGTTTCATAACAGCAATTGAAGTCTTCTGCAACTGTTACAACTACTGCTACTTCTGGAACCACCATAGTCACATTGGTTAGGTGGTTTGGCAAAGTATTGGCCCCCCACCATAAGGGCTGGAGCTCCTGCCTCCAAAGTTCCTTCCCTTCATGGGACCAAAATTTGAAAACACTGTTGTAGTTTCCAAAATTATCGTAGCTTCTACCACCTCCAAAGCTTTTTCTGTCATTGCCAAATCCATTGTAGCCATCTCCACTTCCACTACGTCCTCCACCATCCCAACTGCCCCCAAAACCACCATAATCACTGAAGTTTCCATCACAACCAAAGCCATCATTTCCACCAAAGCCACCTCCATGGCCACTACCAAAGTTTCCAGAAACACTTTGACCTCTTGGACTAGATGAAGCACAGGCCGTTTCTTGGCTTTCCTTGCTTCACAATTGTGGTCATTCATAGTATGGTATTTTTGAATGAAAATCTTATCCACAGTCATGGTCATCAGAAGAGACAAAAGTAACACTCCCCCATCCCCCACTTTCCCTACTACTTTAGTCAGTCATGATTTCAATCACTTCCATTTTCCCATGTTGTTCAAAGTAGTATCTTATGTGATACTCCTTAGTGTCTTCCTTAATGCCACTCACAAAGATCTTTTTCACAGTTAAGTGGGCACCTGGTCCTTGAGAAACTCTGTGGAAACAGCTGTTTGGTTCAACAACTCTGCCATCAACTTTGCGAGGTCTTGCATTCATGGCTGCATTTACCTCTTCCACTGTGGGATATGGGACATGAGACAAAAGCAAACCCCTTGAAACACTTGGCATTTAGATCTTTTCTTCCCACCCAGTCTGTGTCCCATGGCTCAAAATGGCTCCTTAGACCCTCATCTGTCATCTTGAAACTCAAGTCTCTGGTGAAGAGCTTTCAGCTGCTTGGGTTTCTTGGGGGATTCTGACTTTGACATGGTGGGAGCAGACTTTTCAGTGATCCTTCTCCATTCAGCATTAAAGACAGAAAGCAACAAGTATTTATTAAACACCTCCTGTGTGCAGGCACTGTGTTAAGTACTGGGGATACAAGTAAAAAGACTAGAACAATTTTGCTTGCAAAATATATACATAATATATATATGCAAATATATACAACATACATGTAAAGTTAATAAATACAAACATATGCAAAGTAGTTAAATACAAGGTACTTTGGGAGAGAGGGCACTTGCAGTTGGGGGAAATCAGGAAAGACTTCAGGTAGTAGATGGGGCCTGAGCATCTTAAAGGAAGGGAAGGATTGTATGAGGCAGGAATAAGAAGAGGATGAATTTCAGACATATGGGAAAGCCAATGCAATAGCAAGGAGACAAGAGATTGGGTATGTCACGTATGCTAGCCTTAATCTCTGAATGGGCATTGCCTCAGTCAAACTGAGATCTGGGAAAGGCCTTAACTTAAAAAGACCAAGGGCTCCCACTGCATCCGGGGCCATCTCCAGTTGTTCAATCTCCATCTTGCCACTGGACCCAGATGGCTCCAGAAAAGAGAGTGAGGCTGGTGACTTTGCACAGCCCTCCCTCACTTAAGTCTAAATCATTTGCAAGTCATGACATCACCTCCCTGATGTCATGGTCCTCTTCAAGAAAGAAGGACAAACAAAGTCATGTATGAGGAACAAATAGAAGGGCCGTTTGGTTGGATTTCAAAATGTGGAAATGGGAGTCATGTCCAGAAAGCTAGTTTGGGGACTGGTTGTGTAGAACTTTAAAAGCAAAGCAGAGAATTTTATATTTTGTCCTGTAGACAAGAGGAAGCCACTAGAGTTAATTGAGTAAGAAAATCACGTAGTTTTGTGATTAAGGAAAATTATTTTGGCATAGTGTATAGGATGGATTAGAGCCATAAGCAATTTGGGACAAGGAGAATGATTTAGGCAAGGGATGATGAGGGCCTAAACTAAGGTGGTAGCTATGCAAGTGGAGAGAAGGGGTCAAATATGAGAGATGTGGAGGAAGATATGGTAAGATTTGGTAACTGACTGGATATGTAGGGTGAAGGAGAGTGATGAAGAGATTATGCATCGGGGAGACTAGAAGGATGCTGATACCTTCAACAGAAATACCAGGCCCCTTCCTACATTTCTGTTCTTCATATTCTGTGCTCCCCTCTACAATCCAGCCATACTGCTCTATTTGCTTTCCCTCACATGCAATAGTCTGTATCCCCCATCTCCATACTTTTGCACTGCTTGTGCCCCATGCCTAGAATGCTTTCCCTTCTTCAAGGCTCAACTTAAACATTTCTTGGTCCTCTCAGCTGACAGAGCTGTTCCTTTGAATGGTAACTTCTGAAAGAGGCAGACCTGACTCAAGCTGGTCCCCTGTTAGTTTAGATTTGGTGTTGGAATGAAATGATGCATTCATAGATCATTCAGTAATTAGTAAGAGGAGGTTTACTTAGACATAGCATATAAAGGATATTCATCAGGGATGCTAACACCTAGTTTGTTATTTCTAGCATGATCTCCTTAACCTCCAGATGGAAACACATCAAGTCATCAGGGCAGAGTGTGGTGGTTTGCATGGTCTTGGTACATCTGCCAAGTCTGAAAGGCACCAACTCCATGTGGGTGGACCTTTTCTGGCCATGTGCTAACTTGGCTACAGGCCACTAAGAAGCTGAATCAAGGAGAACATAACTTGTGCCTTAACCCCCTGGACCAATCAATTCCTGGGGACAGCCTTATCACTTTTTACGGGGAAGAAAACAAACTAGTGTAGCTCATATGTATTGGGGGAAATGGAGAGGAACCCTGGTAGATAGTGGTCTGATCATATCTTCCATCTACTCTAGTTTGCATGTCACATTTGTAAATAGTTATTTACTATTGTTTCCCCCCCCCTTAGAATATAAACACCCAGACAATTTTTGCATTTCTTTTTATCTCCAGAACTTAAAAAAGAATATCCAAAACACAAGAAATACTTGTGGATCGATGATCTTCAGTTTCTCCATCCTAAGACTATCTCATAGTATAACAGAAAGAGAGCTGAACTCTGAATCAGTAGACCTTGGTTCTAGTCCTAGCTCTGCTGTGTAACCTTAGTCAAATCCTTAAAACCCTCAGGATCTCAATTTTCTCATTTATAGTGATATGGTTAGATCAACAGTTCTTAAACTTTTGGATCTTAGGACCACTAAACACTCTTAAAAATTACTGAAGGCCCCAAAGACCTTTTCTTTACATGCGTTGTATGCATAAATATTTACTGTATTGGAAATTAAAACTGACAAAATTTTAAAACATTTATTAATTCATTAAAAATAACCATAATGAATCTATTATATGTTAACATAAATAACTTTTATGAAAACAACTATATTTTCCAAAATGAAAAAAATTAGTGACAAGAATGGCATTGCTCTACATTTTTGCAAATCTCTTTTATATATGACTTAATGGAAAATAGCTGGATTCTCATATCTATTTTAGCATTCAATCTGTTATAATGTTGTTTTGGTTGAAGTATATGAAGAAAACCTAGCCTCACAAAGATATGTAATTGGAAAAGAATATTTTCACAGCCTTTTCAGATAATTGGGGATATTTTCTTTGATACTATACCAAAATTTGACAGGTGGTAGTTTCTTAAAGGTTAGATACCTTGTGGAATCTGAAAGCACTTCCAGTGAACTTTTCCTACTGAAAACTGTGAAATTTTACTTCCTTTTATACAGGAGCATAAGGCTTCATCGGTCCAGTTCTAGGAAAAATGCTGTTTGCAGACATGGGAAGCACAGGGATTTTGTTGCAAAGCAGAAATAGAAGAAAACCACAGGCTCCACAATGTATCATTGTGGTTGCATGAGGGCAAGCAAAGGCAAAGATTGTCAATTCAATCATAAGGTTACCCATACCCTTTCAGTCTTAACACCTGGGGGTTTGAATAGACTCAAGATAGAAATAAGAAGTATGATGGGATTCATAATACAGCATATATAGGGTCTGGACTCATTCTCCCAACCCACACTCAGACTGATGGGTCAAGGCCCCATAGCTTTACTGGCTACATCTCACCTCAGAGTTCTAGAGGTACCCCCCAAGGGGTTGGCATTATCTTTCTCTTATTTTATACCTCATGAACTCCCATTCAGGATATTCTCCCAATATCATTTGTGCAGTTACCATCTTAATATCATCTAATCAGTGTATACTGCCCTGGTAGCAAATGATCAATTATCTCCTCAATATCATTAATAACCAGTTAACATCAATTAGTTTTTACAAAAGGATGTTTCCTCAGGAAAATGTAGCAAGAGTGGAAGTACTCCCAAACTGGGAGCTTACAACTCATCAACCACTTTATTCTCTGAGGAGAGTGGGCTCAAACTTAACAGTGGTTACTTCAAATATTCCTGCCACAAAATTCACTTCTGGGTATGCCACAGCATATGGTTGAGCTGATTCCTGGCTTTTAGGACATTATATTTCAGTGGTTAGGTAAATTCATTGCTGGGCTGGGTCAAGAAGGTTGGTCCTTAGGACTGGCAGTGGCTATGGGAAAGACTCTTACTAGGAACTCCAGCTGCTGGGTGGTTCTTACAACTTGGAGAAGTTTTCTTTTTTTTGGATGAGGCAATTGGAGTTAAGTGACTTGCCCAGGGTCATACAGCTACTAACTGTCAAGTGTCTGGTCTGAGACCGGATTTGAACTCAGTTCCTCCTGCCTCCAGGGCCGCTGCTCTGTGCCACCTAGCTGCCCCTCTTCCAACTTTTCTAAGGTCACAAGTTTGTAACCTGGTCCCTCTGTTAACTCATTCACCTAAAAGAAAGAATAGACACAACAAGGACAGAAGAAACGAAAGCATTATGTGTTCTTGGCTATGTGGCTATCTGGTGCGAGAGGTGCTCCCCCTTTTGAGGAGTTTCCAGCATTTCTTCCTCCTCACTTGAAAGCCACCGGGAAGAGTGGTACACATTCAATAATACACTCAATCCCAACAGCCAGTTAAGAGGTTTTTCATCACCACTCAGCAAACCAAAAGTACATAGTCACAGAATAGTCATACATGCTCTGAATTCATATGGTTTACAACAATAAACCGTGACGAAGTCCTGGAAGCTGACTCCACTGATTGCCAGCTGGCAGAGCATACTGTACATGCTACAGGGACTGGACTCCCATTGATTACTCTTTTGTTATATTAGAATCATAAGATTGTAAATTTAGAGCTAGAAGAAACTCAGAGGCCACCTAGTCAAACCTCTTCATTTCACAGATTTGGAAACAGAGGTCCAGGAAAGTTAAGTGACTTGTCTGAGATCACATAGGTAATGAGATTTGGAGGAAGGGCTTGTCATAAGAGAATTTCTGGTCCAGCTTTATTATAGTCATTTGCTTAAGACACGGGTATCACATAGCTAGCTATAGCTCTACTGTTAATGGTTAGTCTGAAAATTCCAGCTATATCCTCAAGATTTAGTGTCCTGTTCATTATTTTACCTGATGTAGATCTTCCCCTTCTATTTGTTCTGATTTATGATTTATAAATTTTTATAATTTATATTATATATATTTATATACACAATATATAAAAATAGAAATATAAAATTATAATTTTTGTGATCATTTATAATGATTTATAAATCATTCTCTTCTATAAACTTACGTGGTATCCTTCCTGCTGATGGAAACAAAACCTATATAATGTAGCTTAAAACTGTTGCTCAGGATCTACTGGCTTCTGCATACTATGGGTCTATGCTCCAGGAATATAATAAACTAGTTTTTACATGCTTCTGCATGTTGATAAATATGATTGGCAGCAGCACTTATCACTGAATCTCTGGATAATTTCTGTCACAGTTTAAACACAGGTCCTCTGAGAAGGAAATTCTTTCACAGCTACAGAACTCCTTTCAGTTCTATTCACAGGATGATTTGCAGGGACTCAGGCTAGTGACATAAGTATAAGAGTTAAAATGATGTTCTTTGGTGTTGGTGTTCAGTTGTGTCTGAATCTGATTCCATTTGGGGTTTTCTTGGCAAAGATACTGGAATGGTTTGCCATTTCCTTCTCTAGCTTATTTTACAGATGAGGAAACTGAGGCAAACAGCAAGTAGTTTGTCAAGGGTCGCACAGCTAGTGCCCAAGGTCAGATCTTAACTCAGGAAGGTATCTTCCCAACTCCAAGCCCAGCACTTCATCTACTGCACTTAACCACCCCTCAGACCGTTGTACATATTGCTTAATAAATGCTTTGTTCATTTCCTTTATCAGATTACTATTTGTCACTCCTTGGAAGACAGATGCTTCCCCCTTGAACATTCAGCTATCCCCTCTTCAGAACCTGAAATCTGTTTAGCACCATGTGTTCAGTGGTCTTTCTTCTTTCCCCTCTTGGGGAGTTCTACCACTATCCACTCTCCTAAAACTGATCCAGATTCTCCTTACCCTTCAAATCCTCCCCCTCCTCCACACTCCCTCTGGTGGCCTTCTGTTTCTAAAAGAAAAAAACTTCATTTTCCCTAAAGACCTCGTATGGTCCTTATTGAATCCCTTCATTTCTTGTGGGCCTTAAATTTTAGGAATAATGCATGGCTCTAATCAGGGTATGATTGGCTCCCTACTTATTATAAACTCATCTTGTCATGCTGTGATCTGGCTCTGAAAATACCCATTTGGCCTCATCTCATAAAATTGTGACCCATGGTTGAGGGTCCTCAAAGGCTCTAGGTTCATGTGAATTGAAGGCTGACCTTAGACGGTCAGTTTCTTTCTTACAATATTCTTCTCCAACCCTCTAGCTGGAGTTATCCAGGAAAATCTCTTAAGTTTATGTAACAAAGATGGGAAACTGGATTGCCCAATCTCACACAGGCACTCAACGTACAACACTGGTACTGGGTAGAAAGAAGCCTTTATTTCACTCACCATAGAAAATGCATAAGATGCAAAGAACTCATAGGAGCTCACAAACAATGGAAGAAACATAAAAGTATTCAGATAGCCCATTAGATTCTCTTGAAGGTATATACACTTTGGGATAATAGAACAAATATGCCCCATGCACCATGGACCTATACTGTCTGAGTAACTCATAGGACTGGGACACAGGGTTGACAATGTCTTGTGCACCCACCTATGACATGGTTCCAATCCTCCAACAGCAGGGGTCACTTTGACAGTCCCCTTCCTTTTTTTTTTTGGCTTTTTAATCTTTGCAGGTTTACTTTAGAGCAATTTACTTTAATGCACTACAAAACAGTTAAGCTAATAAAATGCAACAGATAAACCATTACAATTCCAGGTGGCTTCAATACCAAATCACATTGCTCATTGAATATTGAAACCCTCAAACAAAAATGTTTCTTTAAACAACTTCAGCATATTAAAAAAAGTTCTTGGGTATGTCAAAGCATTCAAAAAATGAACTAAGAAACTTAAATTATTGAAATGCTACTTATTTTAAACTTATGGCAGATGTCAGTTATCAGGTACACAAGAAAATCATGGCCCTCAAAAGATAAGTTTTATGTATCAAAACTATAACTGGCAAATAAATATTTTAAAATAAAAAGATCACTTATGCCCTTTTGGCAAGAGAATATTCTGATATTTATGTTGTAAGGAACATTATTAGATTCTATGAAGTTTTGTGAAGTGATCCAAAGGGAAAGTCAAATGCTAACAATATAAATGTACCGCTGGTGTATGAACCATGTTTTAGTTTGTTTTATAACTGATAATATATTTAAATAACTTGCACTGGCCTTCCAAAATCTCCCTTTTTGATGGGGGATAAAGTTAGCACAAGAATAGATGTGGGAGATGAAAACAATGCCTAACCTGGAAAAAGAACCATTTTGCGAAGATGGTTTACATTTATCTCAGTCTTCTTTCCAATCAGGTCTTAAAATACACTTTTTTTGGTAAACTTCAAAAACTTTAACTTAATACTAAAAAAACAACTGCAGTCCTGGGCAAATGGTGACTTTTTCAACACTCCTTAGTACCACTTCACCTAATGAACACTTGTCTAATAATGTTCTATATGTATGACATTTGCTGCTACATAATACAACTGTCCAGAATTCAGATTTGTGCTGTTTTGTATTACTTTTTATAGTCTCTTCAACATTACCTCAGATTTACTTTATGTTCTAAAACTGTCATGCTGATTTAGTCTAAAAATTATAGTCCCTTGATGATGATAATTTCAAGGGGGGCATTTAACATTGTAGTAACTTAGAATTTAAGATTCTGATACAGATTATGACAGGCAATTATGAAAAATTAAGGTTCTTTTAATGATCTAAAACAACTGCTTTCAAATTTATACAGTAGGAAAAGATAGATTTTCAATGTATGAAAGATTTCATTAATGCATGACCATTTTTATCACCTTCTAGTCACATCTAGCTACTTGCCCTGAACAGGCCTAACAAGTTCTCTAGGCTTGAGACTTGCCCAAGCTACATGTTAACAGTAGTGATCACAAATCAGAATCTAGTTAGAAATACACATTTTTATTCTTTATGTGTCAACAACAAAATCCCCACATCTTCAGATCAAAGGGTGTGTGTGTGTGTGTAATTAATACTACTTTGCTGATGTAGGTTTACAGAGCTCTTAAAATATCCAGATCCATTCTGATTATTAGATGATTCAAATACCCTTCTAGATTACATTTATAATGAACAGACATCACAAATCTCTTATAATAAAGTAAACAAAATAACTTTTCCCCTAAAAGGCATTTTTTTTTCATTTTAGTCCATTCTTTCAGGACTTGCACTCCTGCGAGGACTTCCAGAAGCTGAGTGGCTTCTCTTTGGAGATGGTGATCTGGACTTTGACTGGCTGCTTCTAGGTCTTGAGACAGATCTGGATCGGGATCTTGAACGGGATGATCTTGATCTTTTTAAAGAACCTGATCGAGATTGGACTGAAGCAGATCTAGATCTACGCAGAGAAGCAGATCTTGGTCTTCGAGGAGATGCAGATCTTGACCTCCTTCCACGGCTCCTGCTTCGTGAGCGAGAATATCTCCTTCCTCGGGATCTTGAGTGAGATCTAGATCGTGACCTGCTTCTCCTTCGCCGGCTGTAGCGGTGACAATCATAAGCATAATGACCTTTCTCACCACACTCATAACATCTATCATTAGGATCGAATGGGGAGCGTGCAGGTGGTCTATCATATCGAGATCTTCGAGGTAGGCCTGTCGACAATTCAACTCTTACACGGGAACCACAAATCACCTTTCCATCCAGTCCTTGGACTGCATCTTCTGCATCTCTTGGATCTTCAAACTCCACAAAGGCAAATCCTGGAGGATTTCTGGCAATCCACACGGTTCTTAAGGGACCATAATAACTAAAGGCTCTTTCTAATTCTCCTTTGCCAGCACCAGTTTCCAGGTTACCAACATATACTTTGGTTTCTCCTCCGTACCTTCCATAGCATGACATGGTGTCTGGCTTTTGTGCTCACTATACTTTTTGATCACCTAGTCTAACTGAGATGCTGCTTGCCTGGGTGGTTTCAGCAACTACTGGGAATCCTCTTCCTTCTTCAAGAGGCACAATATAGAGGAAATATTTCTAAGAGATCAGTGCCTGAAGAACTCTTAAACTTGTGAACTTTCAAACTCAGGATTATCCAGGAGATAATTTCCAAGACTGAAAAATTCCATTCTCTAACTTATTCTACAAAAAGAAAACAGAAAATCGTAAGAAAGTATTTACAAACTGGAGGTCTAAAATATTCCCATTTGGGCTTTCCATGTGTTTCTCCCACCATTTTTGCTCCTGGTAGAAATTCCTCCCTCTCACCTGGAAGAAGTCTGGCCTGGAAATCCAAGGGTGAGAAGGCCCACAACAAGAAAACTCAACCCCTTCCACAGCTTTTTATAAGGTGAGGGGAGGCACGTCTGCAAGAGTCAGAGCCAACCAAAGGGATTCCTTCAGCCTTCTCAATAAGAGGACTGGGTTCACGTCTGTCTCCATGGGAGAAACTATTCAAAGGTTTCCACCCTATAATTTCATCAAGTTGATTGAGGAGCCCACCATTGTGACTAGGTTCCTGCAATTAACATCCCACTCCTTATACTAGTCTTTCTCATTTACTTTATGTTTCAGCCAAATGAGACTGTTCTTGAACACTCTTTTCCCTTTTTATCTCTGTTTATACCATTCTCTGTGCCTGGAATGGTCTCTTTCCATTTCCATCTACTGAAATCTCTCTCTTCCTTATAGCCTAATTTAGTGCTACGTCCTTCCGAGATGAAAATGATCTTGCTCTCTTCCAATTTCTCAAAGCACTTCTCTGTCTATAGAGTCTCCTTTGCATTTATCTTATTCTCCTTTGTATCAGTGTATCACTGATTTGCAGTCTTCCCCTACTCCAGATTATAAACTGAACAGGACACAGTGACTGTTATTTTGCATCTCTACATCCTGAGAATTTACACATAGCAAGTATTTAATCAATGTTTATAGAACTGAATGGAATTCCAGGCTCCATTCTATCTCTTAAGTTTTATGATTCTGTAATTTTAAAAGGATATGTGTATAACCCTTAAGAAATTTTCTCTAGTTAGAAAGAAAAGCATAAATATACAGTGTTAAATAAAAAGGAAAAATTAAAAATATAGAAAGCAAATGTGTGTAACTTCCCTCCTAACTACCTTGGGTTCAGTGGAAGTCTTTTCATAATTCTAATTAAGCAAATCAGAGTTCAACCCCCACCCCTCTGACTGCACAACCTTTATTAACAGATACTGATGCAACAAATTAAATAGCTAGTATTTATATAAGACAAGCCAGTAAATGACAAGGTCAAAATAATCACAAAACAAGGTCGTTCTCAGTATACCATGCACAAAAAGGGTTTAAAAGGAAAGAGTTCTGGATTTGGATTCTGAAGACCTGTGTTTAAATTTGGACAACTGTGGTCTTGGACAGAAAAAACAATGTCTAAGATAAGTAAGGATATAGGATTCACTTAGCTATGAACTACTTGGGTCTTTTTACTAGTGAAATTTAGCCCATCATTGGGGATCCATGAGAAAATTTGGGCCCAAAGATGACTTTGAACATTAGGTAGATTTATCTTCAGGATATACTGATTGGACTAGGGGGTGTGTGTGTGTGTGTCTGTGTGTGAGAGACACACACACACACACACACACACACACACACAGAGTACCTCGGATGCAACATAAAGAAAAACAACACTAAAAGGCCATTCAATGCTGATTAATTGCAATTACTTATCTCAATCCTGTGAACTGAAGGTGAAATACATCTCAGGAGAAGTGGAGGACTAAAGATGTAGAATATGGTACACAGATGCTGTCAATTTGTCTATTGGTTCTACTCACAAAATTACTTTTTCTATTGTAAGGGGGTAGTAAGGGTAGCATTGAGAAAACATAAGAGCAACAACAAAAACTTAAATATAACAATGTTGGGTTCACTGCAGTGCTGACTTGGAAAACTAGTTGTCTTAGGGGGCTGGTTCCACTCTAGCTCTAGAAGTAGGCTGTCTTTTTATTACTGCCAAAGTTAAAACTTCTTTGAATAGCCTGCTTTTGGTCAGAATAAATCCTGTCAGGGAAGCAATACACTGAAACTTTTTCCTATATCACTTTGGCTACCTTAGAAGTCCTGTGGTTCCTTACCGGATTGGCCCATGTAGACTAGATGAAGTTTTATTACTATTAGGATGTTATGTTATTCCTATTTCCTTCCAGAGACAAAAAGTCAAAACACACTAACTCCAAAGACTTCTGGTACTCATGCTTTCTAGGTAAACAGTAAGACTCAGGACCTTCAGACATACTCCTTATGTTAAGGAGTTGGCATCACTATGTTAAGCCAGTACAATACATTCCATTACAGCTTCAGAGTTCTCTCATAGTCTAAGTATACAAAATCTTGGAGTGCTTGCTTTTGTGCCATGAAGCAGTAGGCCATTAAGAGTGGCAACTGACTTCTTGTACCTTTCATTGTTACCAGTTTATGGTTCAGCACAGGACTTCATTTCAGAATTCCAGCTTCTGCCATACTCTCAATAATAGGGTACCCTCCAAACAGCTAAGCTTGAGTCCCTCTGGAATCTTTCTCCTCCTTCTCCCTCCCTGGCCTATATAATTTCTTATAAATTGCCTTCATTCTACAGCTATTTTTCACCACTAATCATCCAATGATAATTGGAGCAGGTAGGATTGGTCTAATTTTATAAAATGTCGATGGCATATTATTTGGGGGAAGTCTGAGACTCTCCACCGCACTTGCTTGAATATATTTTCCAGATTCCTGTGTGTCACACAGGTCACCAACAATACTTCTATAATTTTTAATGTACAGGGCCTATAGGACTGGGTATGTGTACGTACTTTGGTCTCTGGTCTTTCCTGAATGGTAATGCAAACAAGGATAGTTGTCAAGTGCTGATATCAAACTCTGGCTGTTTGTTACTTGCCAGAACGATAGTTAATTATTTGTCCATGATTGGAACTGAATTCTGTGCATGTAAAAATAGCAATATTAAAAGTGCTTAACATATGTAAACTTGGATTCAAGCCTGGGCTATTTTCATAAGACACTACTCTTTTGGTGGGGAGGGTGATGAACTGATATTGCATGTGAGGGGCAGAAGTGGCTTGGGTTAGGGGGGAGAGGGATCTTTTTCCTTCTTTTTTTGAGAAAGGAAACACACACTTCCATTTGTTCTCTTTGGGGTGAGAGAAAAGATCTTAGGAAAAGCAGGTTTTATAGAAGAGCCAGCTCTTTAACATGTTTTTCCAACATGATTTCTAGCCTGTCTTTCTAGAGATTTTGGGGAATTTCCTCTTGGGTGAGATCAGAGACTCCTCTTCCCTTACCCCACACTGAGCTATTTCTCTCCCAGTAAGAGGGCTCACTCAGTATGCACAGAGTCTGGCATAGTCTAATCGGTATAATTTACTTGATTTCTGTTTATTATCCGCTCACATAAATGAGTTTATTCACTATTCACAATTTCTGATGATCTTTTGCAGTAACTAGCATTTGGTAGGAAGGAGCCAAGCCTTGGGATATAAGCTAGGTCAGGGGCATGTCTCAGCAAGCTCACACATGCTTGTGAGAGCCTACTGTTAAATTCACCTCAGAAATCAGCAAATGTTAAAAACCAGGGCTTGGTTTACTGTTTTGTTGATTGAATACATTCAAGAAAGTAATCAAGAAAATGTTAATACAGGTTAAACTTAAAAATTTTTTTTCCAAGACATCCAGTTATTAAACATTTACCAACATATCCCTGGCTACACCCTTTCCTCTTTAAGAGATAACCAAAGAACCTCTTGAACACAGGAAGTTATTTTCCTTAAACTACTGGGATGGGGAGAAGGAGCTGCAGACAGATACATAAAACATCTATCTAATGTATATAACATATAATTCTAGTCTAAGACTTCCTCTCTGAGAACAAAGCAGTCAGCTTAGTGGCCCCGGCCTCCTGTTACCTTCTAGGCAGGAATAATAATAGCATTCCTATAGCTCTTTAAGGTTTGCAAAGTCCTTTACAAATACTATCTCAGCTTGTCCTCACAAATACCTTTAAAAGTAGGTCCCATAATTACCCTCGTTTTACAGATGATGAAACTGAGGCAGAAACAGCAAGTGTATGAAGTTGGATTTGAACTCAGATAGCACCTAGCATCTCCCCTGGAGAGTGATATTCCGGAGATACCAATTTAGGTCTACCTTGAGCTACATTTAGACAGATCCAGATGAACAAATCCATAGCCTACATGAACATGCTCATACATGTTATTTCATTTGATTCTTACAATAATCCTATGAGCTAGGTGCCATTTTTATCCTCATTTTGCAAACCACAGTCTCAGAACTTATCAGCAGCAGCCTGCTTCAAAGGAAGAAATATAATTTAGAGACAGGATATTGAATTTAATTGTCAGGGAGGCCTCTACCATTAAGTACCAATAGGCTTTGATATCCAATGCTCTCATGGTATATAACTGCTCCCAAGAAACCTAAGCTAGTGTCATTATGTACTGTAAAGCGTTTTCTTGGCTCTATAAAAGAGAGCAATGGTTTATATGAACAAGTCCTTAAAGGACCACTTACATTTGTTTTTGAAAATTATAATGTAAAGCCTAAAAATTTTAATTTTCTTTTTTTTATTGTGAACTTTAGTATCAAAGACAAATATTTTAAATTACATTGCATAAGAAACTTTGGAACCTGTTACATGATTTTTTTTTATAGGAAATATGTACATTAATTTAAACACCATTCATTATAGCAGAGCACTGCATTTTCAATCCTCATTGTCACTGCTACAAGGAAAGAAGTTAGAATGGACTCAGGAAAGACTGGTGAGGTAGGATCTGAATTTTTTATAGCCTAGAGTATCCTCCAACTCCATCTACCTCTTTGAATGCTAGAAGTAAATTTCAGCTTCCGGAAAACCTATGCTGGGACTGGGTCCTCTATTAATTCCCCCAGCAAGAAAACAACCATTTTGTCCATGGTTCTAGTAAAAATCAGCTTGGCCTTTTTGGCTACACTGTGTTAATGATGTTCCCAAAGTAATGTGCCTTGACCTCTGGTTCCAAGTCCTTTTAGTGTTCTGGGAAGAGGGCTCTATCCACTTGTCCATTATCCAGGAGGCTTGGTCCAACTTTTTCTCAGTATGATTTGATAGATCTGAGTTGGTCTCCCTGAGGAGAAACCCTGTTATGTGTATGGCCCAATTTTTTAGCTTTTGCCTACTCTCTCCATTACTGTAGTCTTTGACTAACCATATCGACTCTGCATACCTGAAGGGCACCTTTTGCATATACACACTGCTAACTTCACATACATGGCTTCATCTTGTACCACTCCCTTGATCGCTTGGCTCAATCTACCATGATCCATGCTTTCCACAAGTACTTTCTTTTTTCATTACTGTTCTCTGAATCAGGACCACTTTTCTCCCATTTTGTAGGATGGTATTAAGAAACTTCATAGAGCTGTCATAATTACTCTTAGTATCATCAAAGTGACTGTCTAGCCTCTGCAAATATTTGAGGTCTGTAGCTTCAAGAGACTGTATGTTTGAGGAGCATGGCAATTATTCAACAAGTACTTACTGAATACCTGCTCTGTGCCAGGGACTGTGCAGGCCACTGAGACACAAAGACAAAAGAGACAGGGTCCCTGATCTTGAGGCCCTACAATCTAGGGAAGGGAGACAATGTATACATATATAGGAATATACAAGATCATTTTGGGATGGAAGGCACAAGCGTGGGGAATCAGAAAAGGCTTCTGGAAGAGAGTGGCAATTGAGGTAAGTGTCAAAAAGGGATTCTAAGAAGTGGTGATGAGGATCAGCTTAGATGATAAAAACTTTCCCAAACCAGTACTCTGTGAGTGACTGTGACTGAAATCAGAACTTTTCATCTAAAACAAATTCCCTAAATCTGAATAGTAGGGAAGCAAACAGATTTAGAGACCATTATTTTGCCCCACAGGCTTAAAATAGCTAATTATTCTAACACTGTTACAACATAATAAGCTATACAAGGTAAAAGATTGGTGCCTTGAGGCTTTCCATTAATTTCCTATGTTTCTTTGAATCCCTCCCCTCCAAGTCCTGCATTACCTTCTAAGTACATCCTGGTCAGGCCTCAGTGTGTAAGCACTCCTGATGTTGGGATATCCTCCTGAAAAATAATGTTGTTTTCCATGTTGAGTCTATCACAATGATACAACAATCTGCTCCCCAGACTACCCCTACTCCCGAAACTTTCTGTATAACTACTGAAGAGAGCATCTTTCCCTCCCAGTAGGCCATCTACATTTTTATTGGTTAATCCTGTTCTTACCAGGAGGGTCTTAAACTCATTCAACAATTATTATTAAGTAGTATATGTATGTATGATGATAACAGATGAAGGTGACCACTATTTTTTGAGAACATAGCAGTTTCAAGCAGCTCAACTAAGTCTGTTGTAACAGACTTACCTTCCTTCCTATACTTCATTATTTGCCCAAAACTTATATTCCTCCAAAGATCAGAATGGCAATATATCTTTAAAATATCTTCATCTTTCTATTCAGTTGAGTACCCCTTAAATCAACAGTCTTTGATGAAGGTCTAATCTCTCACCACTAAGAGCCAGTTTTCAAATAGCTGAGTAGATAGTTATTCACCAGTGTTCAAATTTGCACAGTACAACTAAAGTTTGATAATGGCACTTTTTTTTTTAACACAAGATTTACAGTAAGACTTTCAAGTAAGCAACAACTTTTTCATTAGGTATTTGATAATACTTTAAAAATAGTGGTATAATGGTGATTTGAATCTATTTGCTGGAGTTTGTCCTAAAAAATTATTTTCAAATCACTGCCAAATTCTTAAGTTTAAAAATGACACCCCCCCCCCAAAAAACCAAACACACACCCAAACCGTATTTGTAGCACACAAGCATGGAGATTATCTATGTAAATAACTGACTCATTTCTGGGTAGTGAGGTTAGTGGTATAAGCAAGTACCATCAATGTAGTAGACTCCAAAAATTTTCCAGGGGATTGAAGGCCAGTACAAATACACTTGGTTTAACTCCAAAAATCTATTAACATCATGTTATTTATTTTACAATTGTAAAGGTGAACCCTCGCCTACTCTTTCAAACTCTGGGATACCTAGCTGCCTAGGATCCAGTGATAGAATTTTGATAATCCTAATAAATGTAAATCATGGCTTGAGCCCTCCATTCAGCACATGATCACTCTCTATAAACAAGCCATGAAGGAACCCAAAATCAAACAACAAAGTACTTACTTAAAACAAAATAGCAAGGTAAAGGACAAGGGAAAATAATCAGATTATAGGATTAGCCTCAGCTTCCTCCTTCTCCCTTCCCCAACAGGTGCAATCTCTGGTACCTAGAGACTATGCTCTAATGCCTGTCTGTTCCAGTGGACTCAAGCAAAAGTGGGAAAATCACTAACCCTTGGGCACTTAAAAGTAAAGATGCCATCTTACTCAGGATAAATCACATGACTAATGGTTCAAAATGGTTAAAAGTGCTAGCATGGAGACCTGCTGTATTTTCTTATGCAGCTGTGGCTGTAGCAGTAAGGCTCCAACTTCCTCCAAACAGAATTAATCTCCTGCATTACTTTCCTCTATAGTCCCTGAAGCCCAAATACACTAAGCACAGGAGAAAACCATGCCAAATTATGGTATCTGCTCATCAGTCTACTTGTCATCTACTTCCAATCTAAGCCTCACAGAATTAAAAATTTCTAGCTAGAAAGGACTGCTGGGGCTGTCTAATCACAAATTGTACTGAAAGGAATTCCTAATATAAAGTATTCAACAAGTGGTCATCTAGCATCTCTTTAAAGCCCTACAGGAGGGAAAAACCACTATCTCTTGAGGCAGCCCATTGAACTTCTGGACTTTCCATAATAGAAAATTTTTCCTGATGTTAAGTCTAAATCTGTCTCTTTGCAACTTTTGCCCATTATTCCAGGCTTTGCCTTCTTGGGTCAAACAGAAGTAGTCTTATTCTCTCTTGCACAATAACCTTCACGTACTTGAAAGCTATCCTGTTCCTTTCCAAGTCCTCAGCTGCCCAGGCCAAAGAACCTCAATTCTGTTAACGTACCCTCATAGCCCACCATTCTGATTGTTCTTTTCTTACCACTTTCCAGATGATCAATATCCTTAAATTGTGGTACTGAAAACTGAACACAATACTCCAGATGTGTCTGACTAAGGCAGGGTCAGCAAGACTAGCACCTCTCTGTCTCTCTTAATGCTGCACAAGATCCTATCAGCTTTTTTAGTTACCACATCACACTACTGACTCATGTAGGACTTGCAAACCACAAACTCCCATTTAACCATGCCTCTCCAAATTCTGAGAGGAAATATCTACCTTCTCCAAGATAATTAATATTGACCAGTGGTCAAATGTTGAGTTTAAATGCTAGGATGGAAGCTTACTTTGTTTTTCTTGGGCTGAATTTGTTCTTGTTCTAACGCTAGGTCTCTAGCTCCCTTCATGTGGAATGAGCACCCTGAATTCCCTTCCTTCATGGCTCCTGGAGTCCAAATATAGTATGTACAGGAAATCCATGCTTCCTGAAGCAACTCTGGAATTCAGGCAACTGATCATGGATCACAGATCCTGTGCGCTGTGCTCCTGTGATGTGTGCCTGATTATGGGCCACATCATAGGACTTTGATGGCCAAAGTCTTCCTTCAATTAGAAATAGCTCTGTTAGCAAATGAAGTCAGTCATTTTAGGACTGCCCCTTCTACATAACAGATGAGATGCAAATGCTCCAAACTGAGACATCTATGGCAGGAATGTAATTTCAAATGTCTCTTCTCCCAAATCAAATCCTGAAATAATACCTCAGTTTTTAAGCCAGCATCACTTAGCACTGACACTCAGGATTTTCATTCAGCCTCTTCTAGTCACTCATACTCTTGCACAAGTTTATAAAAAAGCCTACACCCTCATGCAGAATTCCTTCCTAATCTTT
The DNA here is from genome assembly GCF_003287225.1 of Phascolarctos cinereus. NCBI lineage: Eukaryota > Metazoa > Chordata > Mammalia > Diprotodontia > Phascolarctidae > Phascolarctos > Phascolarctos cinereus. The sequence goes on along the minus strand of NW_027555958.1, from coordinate 249,830,364 downwards.
GTGGTCTGTCCTTATGACACACTGTGTTGGTTGCTTTTACAATACAGCCTCTGCCAGAAAAAGGCAGAAAACTAAAGGAGGAAATAGGAAAGGGAAGTTAGGGTGGGGAAAAATGAGTTTTCAATTTTTAAGTAAAAACTTCCTTTCCCATTTCCAAGAAGCTGCTGAAGGAAGCAGATTACACATCTGAAGAGAGACAAGAACAAATGATGGCATTCCCAGAAGAGAGATGAGAGACAAAATAATTCAATCATTTTCAATTGTGTTCAACTTTGTGACCTCATTTGGGGTTTTCTTGGCAAAGATACTAGAGTAGTTCATCATTTCCTTCTTCAGCTCATTTTACAGAATGAGGAAAACGAGGCAAACAGGATTAGGTGACTTGTCTAGGGTCAACAACTACTAAATGTCTGAGGCTAGATTTGAACACAGGAAGATGAATCTTAGCTCCAGGCCCTGGCCTTATCTACTGTGCCACCTAGCTGCCCACAAAAATAAAGGAGAATGGATAAGGGAGAGGGGGATTTGTGGGAGAAGTTCAGGAGAGAAATGGAAGTTAAAAATATACAAAAACTGAGCCAACTTGTCTGTTTGGTGGATTTTCCACAAGTTGGATGTGCACGAATTTCAGGGTTAGGGTTAGAAAGATCCTATTTTAGAAGTACAGAAATTTACCAGACAAAAAGAAACACCACTTTTGAGTTCTTCATCTATAATGTGCATACATAATCACTGCAGCAAGCCTTGTCTCTTCATCATGAAGAGCGGAAGGATATCAACTCTATTGAATTACTCCCTCCTCTCCACTTCACCAAATACAAGAATTAAAAATTACAAGGCTGTGTTCTATATTGCTTTGGTGAGATCCAAATTTCACCCTGATCCCTTCTCCCACACCACTAGAAATTCTAAACTTTTCCTGTGAACACTATAATTCTATCTCCCTTTCCATGCAAATCTATATTAACACTATAGTAGAAGAAAAAATAAAACTCAGAACAATCTTAGAGTTTAAGTCTAATTGTTTTCAAGAAAAAACATTATGGAAGTAAATGAGATTTCCTTGGAAGAACACTGTTCAAAGAAAATGTTCGCCTTACATATAGGTTCCCCCCCCATTTCTTTCTTTCTTTTTTTTAAAATTAATTTATTTTGATTTATCAACAATCACTTTCATATGCTTTTGAGTTTAAAATTTTTCTCTCCCTTCCTCCCCACTACCCTCCCCAAGACTATGCACAATTTGATACAGGCTATACATATACATTTCTATTAAACATATTTTCACATTAGTGATGTTGTAAGTAAGAATAAGAACCAAAAGGAGTAATCACCAGAAAGAGAAAACAAAACTTGACAGAAGAGAAAAAAAATAGCAAATAGTATGCTTCAATCTGCATTCAAATTCCATAGTTCTTTCTTTGGATGTGGACAGCATTTTCCATCACAAGGCCTTTGTATTGCTGGAAAGGGTTAAGTTTATCAATATTAGTCATTGCACAACATGGCTGTTATTGTGTACAACATTCTCTTGGCTCTGCTCACTTCACTCAGCATCAGACCATACAAGTCTTTCCAGGTTTTTCTGAAGTCAGCCTGTTCATCATTTTTTATAGCACAATAGTATTCCATTACATTCATATGCTACAACTCGTTCAGCTATTCCCCAACTGATGCGCCACCACAATAAGAGCTGCTATAAATATTTTTGTACATGTGGGTCCTTTTCCCATTTGTTTTATCTCTTTGGGATACAGCCCTAGAAGTGCTATTGCTGTGTCAAAGGGTATGCACATTTTTGTAGCCCTTTGGGCATAGTTCCAAATTGTTCTTCAAAACGGTTGGATCAGCTCACAACTCCACCAGCAATGCATTAGTGTTCCAATTTTCCCACATCTTCTCCAACATTTATCACTGTCCTATTTTTTCATGTTAGCCAATCAGATAGGTGTGATATGGTACCTCAGAGTTGTTTTGATTTGCATTTCTCTAATCAATAGTGATTTAGAGCATTTTTTCATATGCCTAGAGATGGCTTTAATTTCTTCATCTGAGAACTGCCTGTTCATATCCTTTGACCATTTATCAATTGGGGAATGACTTGTATTCTTATAAATATGACTTAATTCTCTCTATATTTTAGAAATAAGGCCCTTATCAGAGACACTGGTTGCAAAAATTCTTTCGCAATTTTCTACCTTCCTTCTAATCTTAGTTGTATTAGCTTTGTGCAAAAACTTTTCAATTTAACGTAATCAAAGTCATCCATTTTGGTTTTCATAATGTTCTCTATCTCCTGTTTGGTCATGAATTCCTCTGTTCTCCATGAATCTGCTAGGTAAACTATTCGTTGCTCTCCCAGTCTGCTTATAATATCAGCCTTCATATCTAAATCATGAACCCATTTTTACATACAGTTTTTAAAACTCTTTCAACCACACTGCAAACTCCATCATTGGAACCCAGTTCCCTCTGAGTCTGGTCACTGACAGACCTTTACCCCATACCTTTTTCTCAGTTCCACTCACCTGATTGGGGACTATTAAGTACTGTGGAAGACCTCTGTCTTTTGTACTTGGCCAGTACAGATGGGGCTGAGGGAAGTCCAAGGCCTTCTGCTGATGGAAATGTTGGAAAAAATAGCCTTCTGTCACTAGCCAGGCAAATGTGGATATAGCTGAGGGTGAAGGAATGTTTTCTTCCCTGGCTGCTAAGTGATGGGTTTGAGGAAAAGGTAGGTTTTTTACTTCTGATAAGGCTCTGAATGGGAGAATTTTTCTATTACTTGCCAGTAGGTAGAGAGGACCTTTGAAATATAAACATAAGCGCCAAAAGAAATCTAGAAAGCTAAGTTTACTTGAGCACATTAAGGGGCCTTATGAAAAGATGTAATTTGAACATTTTATAGAGAAGAAACAAGTGTTCTTTTAAAACCTTAATGTTTTCAAAGGGTAATGATGAACTTAAATAAGAAAAACAGAGGACCTAAGGGTAGATTGGTTCTGTTCTGAGAGTTTTAAGAGAGGAAAGAGAAGACAGAATAAAACATATATACTAGTGCAGAAAAGAGGAAGAAGTGGGGGAAAATTTGTTTTTTCTCCTCCCTAAAATTAAAGTGCCTAAGAAGCAGCATATATAAACACAAAGAAAGGGATGGCAGAAGGGGGTATCACATGAACATCATTGGTATCTGTAATGGATAAGGAGGATTGAATACACAAACAGTTTGGTGAAGAATTACATCAAAGCTAAAGAGGGAAACAAACGGGGAAGGAGTTGTAGACAGCATCTGGTTTAGGTCAGGCTTGTTTGCTGTTTCTGGTTTGGAAATGGAACAAAACAAGACACTCGTTTTGTGTCCTATCTAGTATGGAAAGGATACTCAGCAAGGATATAGTACTGATGAATTTCAGTATAGCTTCTCTGCCTCTATGTTGGTACAATTAAATCTGATAAAGAATACAACAACTCTTGACCTCAAATGGCCTGGCTTTTTCACTTAAGCTATCAGCAAACTATGCCAATCACTTATTCCTTTGTCTACTCAGTAAATTAAGTACCAAGAATGGTTTCAATATCTGTTGAGAGAAAACTAGCCTATCCTTCAGGGCAGATATTGTTCCTACTAATAATAACGGCAACAATAGCTAGTGTTTATATAGTGGTTTAAGGTTTGCAAAGTACTTTACATATATCATCTCATTTTATCCTCACAACAACTCTGGGGAGTAGGTACTATTATCATCCTCACTTTACAGATAGGGAAATAGAGGCAAACGGACATGAAATTGATTTGCCCAGGGTCGCACGAGTGTCTGAAACTAGATTTGAATTCAGGCTTTCCTGACTTGTAGCCCAATGCTTTATCCACTGGACCACCTAGCTGCCAAAAGAAGGTTGCTAATTACAGAGCAAGCAGGTATGGAAGGAATAGGAAGATCTGGAGTGAAACATTGCAGGGTTAGGATTCTGGTAGATGGGAATTAAGAAAGCAGGCAGCTGGGGATGGAAGACAAGGTTTACGTATTTGCAACTGGGGTTAGAACCACGAGGCTGGGAAGAGTAAGGTAGAAGTGAGTCTATGTTCACATCAGTGGTTGGAGAGAAGTTCATTATGGGACATACATGATTAGATTGTTCAAATCCTTCCTGGACCTGGTGGCAGGTGATGATGTTGTGCCTTATGAGGCCTTAGGAGACCCAGCAGCAGACAGGAACAGAAGAAATCTGCAGATGACACAAAGTTGGGAGGGATGTCAGATTCAGACTCTAAACGGTTCTTGACAGGCTAGAACATGAGGCTGAATCTAATAAGATGAAGGTTAATATGGGTAAATGTAAAATTTTATACTTATTTCAAAAAAATCACTGTCACAAGACGGGAAGATAAATTTTCCTTTAAAAAAAAAACCCTGGGTATTTTAGTGCATGAGCTCAGTAACTCAATAATATGACATGGCAATCAAGAAAACTAAAATGATCTTGGTATGCAAGAAGAGAGCTGTAGCTTCTAGGAATAAGGATGTGATCAGCCATGCTCTGCTCCACATCTAGATGACTGTGTTTGATTGTGGGCACCATGTTTAGAGGGAGAATTGGTAAATTGAGGGTGTCCAGGAGAGTGCAATCAGAATAGTAAAGGGCCTCAAATTCATGCCATATAAGGATCAGCTGCAGTAAGTGGGGATGCTTAGCCTGAAGATAGGGATGAGGGGGAACCACTTTTATTTTAAAATACTTAGAAAGTTGTCATTTGGAAGAGGGGACAGGGGCAGCTAGGTGGCGCAGTGGATAGAGCTCCAGCTTTGGAGTCAGCAGGACCTGAGTTCAAAATCTGGTCTCAGACACTCGACACTTATTACCTGTGTGACCCTGGGCAAGTTACTTAACCTCCACTGCCTCACCAAAAAAAAAGAGGAAGAGGGATCAGACTTGTTCTATGTGGTCTCAAGGGGCAGAATTTGGAACAGCGGGTAGAAACTGCAAAAAGGGAAATTTAGATCTGTTCAAAAGTGGAATGGAATCCCTCAAAGTAGAGGATTCTTCCTTACTGGAGGTCTTCAAGTAAAAGCTACACGACCACATGTTGGATGTGCTGTAGTGGGCATTCTTTTTAGAGGCATGGGTTGGACTAAAATGGCTGTTCAGGTTTCTTCCAATGTTGAAATTCCAAGATAGGTCTGAAACTTACCATCTCATAACATGACTATTACAACAGCAATAACAATTGTTCTCCCTGACTCCAGTTTCTTCTCACTTCAATTTATCTTGAATACTGTTGACATAGTAATCTTAAACAAGATTTTCGTTATTTCACAACTCTACTCAAAAGGAGGTTTACTTTGACCAACACAGCAAGGATACAGTGGCATTAGCTCAGGGGAACATGGTCATCTTCACCTCCCCCAACTCCTTACAGAAACATGTCTGTTCCTCATGGCACGATACAGTGAAGGACATGTGATTCATGAAGTCTTTAGAAATCTACCAAATCTGAGGGGGCTGGTGGCTAGAGCATTTTATGCCTTTAGGTGAACACCACGAAGTCAGGTTCTAGAGACAGCTTTGTCTCCTTTTAGGGAAAGCTAATCCCTGATAAGGGGCAACTAGGTCCAGGGCATAGAATGCTGGACCAGGAGTCAGGAAGATCTAAGTTCAAATTTGACCCCAGACACTTACCAGCTGTGTGGTTTTGGGCAAGTCACTTAACCTGTTTGCCTTAATCCACTGGAAAATGAAATGGCAAATCATTCCAGTATCTTTGCCAAAAAAACCCCATGGGCAATATGGGTCCATGAGGTCACAAAGAGTCAGAATTAAGAAATGACTTAACAACAACACCTCACAAAAAGGAGGGAAGATAAGGGGCCTAGGCTTATCCTATGCTATGGGGGTAGGGGGAAGAGAAGAAAGGCAAAGATTTCAGGGAAATGCTACTCACTTTGACATCCCTCCCCGCCCCAGGAATGCTTTGCTCTAAATAGCCTGATCTATTTACTGTGTTCCTTGCCACAAAATAACATTATAAATAGATAAAAAATTCCTTGTCAATTCCTGCCTCCAAGCCTTGGCACGTGATACTCTCTAAGTTTGGTATATTCTTCCTTCTTCTACCCTCCACTCTCAAATTTCTCTCCTTGGAGAGAATTTCTCTCACTGGACTAGCATAAGAGCTACATTTTCTGAGATCAATATAATGATTTCTCTGTCTTTTGAATGTCTATAGCACCTGAAGGAGAGTAGCCTAGGGGCTACTGTAGGCTAGGCCTGACTCGGGGCCCAGTGATTCAGGTTTGAGACTAAAAAGACATGAGACTCTTAGCAGACCATCTAACAATTAACAAAAAGTTTACTTAATCACAGCATGGAAAAGATATTCAACAGACACACAGCACTGATCTTTGTCTCTGTTTATGCCTTGGTGATCCATCAGTTTCAAGTCTAGGGAAGGAGCTCCTGATTTGTCAATGGTTCAAGTCTTAGTCTCTTGGGCCAATGAAAAAAAAATCTAGGCCAGTTTCAGTATTGCTTAAGGAAAAAGGAGCTTAACATTTATCGGGTGGTTGTTGTTCAGTCCTTTCAGTTGTTTCTGGCTCTTTGTGATTCCATTTCGGTGTTTTCTTGGCAAAGTTACTTCAGTGGTTTGCCACTTCCTTCTCCAGCTCATTTAACAGATGAGGAAACTGAGACACAGTTAAGTGACTTGCCCAGGGTTACACAGCTGGTGTCAGGTCTTCCTGACTCCAAGCCCAGGTGCTCTCTATCCACCATGCCATCTAGCTGCCTATTGGGTAAAAGCCAGCCTATGGGGCAGCTAGGTGGCGCAGTGGATAGAGCACGAGTCAGGAGGACCTGAGTTCAAATTTGGCCTCAGACCAGACCCTGGACACTTACTAGCTGTGTGACTCTGGGCAAGTCACTTAACCCCAATTGCCCTGCCAAAAACAAAACAAAAGCCAACCCCGCCCCCCCCAGCCTAAATGGCAGGGCCTTAGAAGAAACTAGCTGAACCTATGTAGTAGGTACCTTAGGAGATAATACTTCTAACACATGTGCAATAAGCTTGAAAAGCTATAATTAATGAGGTTTTGAAGGGCTTTAAAAGCCAGGAATCTTTATTTTACTTGCTAGCCAACAGGGAAGCACTAGAGTTTTTTGAACAGAGGACTGATATATGCCTTCAGACTATCAGTCTGTAAAATGTTCACAGCCTCTGACTTGCTCCCGCTCATATTCACATATTCAATTAATTGCCAAATCTTGCTGTTTCTACCCTCACAACATGTCTCAAAATACTCTCTTCTTTTCATTCACACAGCCACCACTCCAATTCAAGGCCCTCAGCACCTTTCACCTGTACTACAATAGTTTTCCTATTGGTCTTCCTGTCTCAAGTCTCTTCCCTGCTCCAAATCAGTCTCCACTCAGCCGCCAAGATTCCTGGTAACCTAGAACTAGGTCTGACCATGCTACCCAAACTCCAGTGGCTCCTTACTACTGCTGGAATTAAAAACAAACAAAATAACCCTCCCCTAACTTGGCTCTCTTCTTCTCTTACACATTACTTTTCTTCACAGGCTGTACAATATGGCTATGCTGGCATGCATGCTGTTCCTTTCACACAACCCTTCATTTCGGTCTCTCTGTGGCTGTCCTCAAAGTCTGAAATGCTCTCCTCTCCTCACTTCAAACTCTTAGTTTCCCTGGCTTACTTCAAGACTCAGCTCAAACCACCTTTCGCAGGAGGAGGTTTCCGGTCTCTTTCTCCCTCCCCAGCTATTAGTGCCTTAACGCCTGATCTACTCTATATAGCTTGTATGCACCTTCGTATTTATATATTGTCCTCTTCCTCGAGTTAGCACGTTGAGGACAGAGGCAAAGTTTTTACCTTTCTTTGTACTCCCAGCACTTAGCATTACAAACTTGTTACACAGTGTTTAATAAATGCTTTTCGGTTGACTGATTCAGAAATTTCACTGTGAAGTGTACACCCCATCCTAGAGATCAATAATAAAAAGGAAGTCCTCCTATACACAAAAATATTTCTAGCAGCACTTTTTTTGAAGCAGTAAAGAACTGGAAGAAAAGTAGATACCTATTGACTGAGGGCTGGCTAAGCCGTTTGTGAATGCAATGAAATACTATTGTGCTGTAAGAAATGATGTCTGTGAGTACAGACAAGCACGGAAAGCCTTACTCAGGGGTGGGGAGCTGTGGGCCTGGAGGCCACGTGTGGCCCTCTAGGTCCTCAAGTGCTGCCCTGACTGAATCCAAACTTCATAGAACAAATCCCTCTAATAAAAAGATTTGTTCTGTAAAACTTGAACTTAGCCCAAAGGCCTAAACCTAGAAAGGCCACAAGCAGCCTTAAGATCGAAGGTTCCCCACCCCTGCTTATATGAACTGATGCAAACTAAAGCAAGCAGAAAAAGGAAAATAATACATACATAGGCTGGGAAAAACGCGGTCCTGGGCTCGTGGAACTTACTTTTAGCGCCTGTTCTGCCTGAAACCATGTGCCTCTCTAGGGCCTGTTTCCTCCTTCCGGGGACAGGAGGAAGTGGTGGTTTATCTGATCCAGATTCCTACGCTCAAAGGACAAGTAGGCCGGCGCCTATGCAAAAACTTAAGAACCACAAGCTCCCTCTCCCTTAACAGGTACTAGTAGTTTTTTTTTTTTAGGGTCAACCTTAGGAGCAAAAACAAAAAACAGCTAAAAGTTTGAGCCACTCATCTAAGATCTTCTCTCCACCAAAAACACACAAAAAGGGCCACTTATTTCCCTTAATAGGCAAATTTTTCATTTACTGATGTTAACTGCTCACTTCTTTAAAAAAAAAAAAGAGGCCTTCTGTACAACCCGGAGAGGGAAGCGAAATGAGGTCGGAAAGGTCTCCTGGGAAACTTGCGGGCCGTTGGTTAAGTTCACAATAAAAGGAAAAAACTTAGAAAAGTAAAAAAAAGTCGACCACCACAGACACACATGCCACTTTTGCAAAGACCCACGCATGCGCTCCTTCACAAGCCCCTCACTTGGCCTAACAGTCCCAGTCGTCACCCCAACCCCCCTCAGTTTTTCGGACGAGTGGGGGTGGGGGAGAAGAAGCGCATGCGCTCCTTTTCAAACCCAGCCGGACTTGCGCAGTTGTTTACGCTCTCGGCCCTTTGCTTTCTCGCAGCCTCCCGCCAACTTCTCTGCCCCCGCTTTCTGTTCCCCACTTCCCACTCTCTACCTCCCACTCCCCACCTCCCCACTTCCCGCTCCCCACGCCCCACTTCCGAGGCCCTGAGGGGGGGAGGGAGAGAGGTCAGTCAGCTACTAGCCTGTCGGAGTCCGGACCGAGGGGACCATGAAGAGGCGGGGCTCCAGGCCGCTGCAGTTGCCCTGGATTCACTTCCGGCGGACTCGGGCGGAAGTGGCGGCGGAGCATGGTGGGAGGGGGAGAGGAAGGCGAGGGCAGGGCCTCTTGGGGGGGCGGGGAGGGGTGGCCGAGGGGGCCACGGGCCAGGATTGGAGGGGCCAGGACCCGGAGCTTAAGAAGATCCCGAGGGGCCTGAGAGCCTGGCTTGGAGCTAGGGGAGGGGCAGGGACCAGGTAATGATCCGATGGGGGGAGATTATAGGGCGTTATGTACCAGAGGGCTGGGGTTTGATCACAGGAGGGGCAAATGGGAGTAAATATATAACTATATGTATATATACATGGAAAGAATCATTTATAACATATCAGGTGAAAGAGTTGTATCACAAGAGTGACATAAAAAGTTAGACGTTAAAAGGAAAATGACAACTGGGGAGGGGAGGTGAAATTAATTTTTAGTGTGTATAATAAGACGAAAGGTGCCAGGGATTGTGTCACAGAAAGACTTTTTTAGGCCTAGGGTGGTGAGAGAGTAAGAGTTTTCTCATAATCTTAAAGGGAGAGGGAAGGCAAAATAAGCTCAGAATGGAGTTATGTTATATATAAAGGGAAATTAGAGCACTCTGTTACAGGGGAAAAAATGTTGACAAACATCTAAAGAAGAGATATCAGAAGATCTTCTCCCATGGGAAGGGGTTACATTTTGCGAATAGAGATAACCATTTTCTTCACCAGTCCTAGAATGTTAGAGCTAGGAGGGGCATTGAAGGTCATATTGTCTTAGGATTTTAGATTTAGATGCTTTGTTCAGTGAATGAATCAAGGGAAGGTATAAATTGTTTAGTCCAACCTAATTTTATTCATAAGGAAACAATCCCAGTAAAAGTGACTTACCCAGAGTTTCAACAGATGATAAACCTGGGCCCTCTGACTCCAAATCTAAGACTCTTAACATTGTACTACACTAACTAAAGAGCCTAAGAGGAAAGAAGGTTAACTGATAGCTGAAGTCATAAAAGCAGCTGCTCATAGAGCTAGGATTTGACCCCAGTTCTCGTTTTGGAGACTTATGGGAGTTTCCTTGTATCACAAAAAACTGAAGCCACTCAACTACCTGTTGGACTTTGGGCAAGTCAAAACTTCTTTGGACCTCAGTTTCCGCATTTGTGAGTTTCTGGGATGAGACTACATACATGACAGTTAAGGTCATGATCTTTAAGATCTTTCCTTAGGGTCCATGATCCTAAGGAAAGCGTGTGGGAAAAAAAAGGAAAAGAAACCTATATTATATAAAACCTATATTATGTAAAATGAAAAAAGAAACATTACTATTGTATCATAAGATTATAGATTTTTAGAACTGGATTTTAGAATGTAATAAGGTGCCAATGGACTTTTGAGGACATCTAAGGTGACCATCTTATTTTAAAGATGAGGAAATTGAGGCCCACAGGTTAAGTGGCTGTTCAAGGTCCCATAGGCAAATAAATAGCAGAGCTAGGATTTGAACCATTTGATTTCTAATCCACTCCCTCTTTTTTTAGGGATAGGTTATAGTGAAATCAGTCCCCTTTTTAATATGAGATGTAACAGTCATAAAATGGTATTTATTATATGCTTAATAAATATTTGTTGTTTTAGTTTGTAGTCTGTGACTAGGTAACAGTGTCTCCCAGAAATAATCTAGCTAACAATAGAGGTGAGACCTTAGATTCCTTTAAAGTGTTCAAGTAATAATAATGGTAGTTAACATATAGAACTTACTATCTTATCTACCAGGCACTGTGCTAAGGCAGTCTTTACAATTATTATTTCATTTAATCCTCACAGCAACCCTGGGAGGTAGGTGCTATTATTATTCCTGTTTTACTGATGAGGAAACTGAGGCAGATGGGTTAAATGATTTGTACAGGTTCACCCAGTTAGAAAGTTTCAGAGGTGGGATTTGAACTCAGGTCTCCCTAACTTCAGTCCCTGAGCTCTGTCCACTTTGACACCTAGCTACCAACTGAGTTAACAAATAGACTATTGGGAAAAAAAAAACAACAAGAATTTTGTGTAATTGTACAGTAATATTCTGGAGGGGGGAAGAGGGGATGTAGGAAATAGGTGCCTTGATAATTTGGCCTAATTAAGCTTTGGAACAAGAAAAGGAGCATGATCTTGTTTAAATGCCCCACAGGTGTCAGCAGCCTATATCAGCTCTTTAGTGTGTGCTAGCTCTGAAGACTACTTCTTCTGATGTCCCTGGAAAGAAGACAAACAGCATTCTCCATACAGCAGAAGACACCTCTGCTCTGGAAAAGGAGATGGGATAATGCCTCAGTACCCTCAACTCACTGGACAAAAAATTTAAGATGCCTGTTGAACTCATAATACTGACCTCTGGGAAAGACACTGAAACCAGAGGTTGGGGGGAGGGGCTTGGATACACCCCTTCTCCCTTAAGCTCCTCCCTTCCCTTTTCCCCTCCTTGCCTGGACAATCCTGTTTGCCCTCTCTCCAGAACACACCTTGCATTCCTCTACTCTCTGGACTTTGAACTAAGACCAAAGGAGAGGGAACTGCCCTTTATTTTTGTGGGTTTGGATTTGGGGCTCTCATCTAAAGCTTTGAAATGGGATTGGTGATTCCCATTGGAAAGGTGTGCCACTGAGAGAAGACAAGAGTGGTAAGATGCTATCTTCTTTTCCTCCTGGGGTCCTGATGTTCCTGGTTCCAAAGAAGTGTCAGCTTACTTTGGGTCTAGAAGTCTCTGTATGGGGACTTTGGACTGATATAGTCCTCCTGAAGGGGGCGTACCTCCTACGTTCCTGGTTAACGTTTAGCTTTATAAAGAATGGACACAACTAGGAAGTGGTTTCCAGTTCACAAGTATGTTCCATTTCTTTAATTTCCCCCTCCACTCAGGCAGAAGAGCTACTGTGTAAAAGTGAACAACAACTGAGTCCCGTTTTCTGCTCCAGTCAGGGCAAGGTGAGAATGGGCAGTGGGAAAGATTTAGGTAAGACGTCTTAGGAATTCTTCTACTACCACCAATTTAGAATGAGACCGTTGAAAAATCAGGAGCTGTCTCTAGAGGTGTTTAATAGAAAGGGAAATATATTTTTGAAAAAGTATGATTGTTTATGTGGCACTACCTGGGATTTAGAGGGTCAACTACAGGTCCTTCCCTCTTCAGATTCTAAACTTGAGAAGTTTGAAGTGTGATGGTATGATGGAAAGATCAGGACCCTGCACTAGGAGTCAGTATATACATGTACCATTCTCTCTCTAACCAGTTTTATGACTGTAGGCAAGTTGCTTAACTTCTAAAACTAGTTTATGTTATCTATACAGAGAGACTAACCGTACTTGTCCCACCTACCTCATGGGGTCAAGTGAAATAATACACATAAAGTACTTTAATAACTAAAAAGTACTACATAAATGTATTATTATTAATAAATGTGAGGAGAGGCAGTCTGGAATAGGTGGCAAGGAAGATAGGAAGATCTGGGTTCAAGACCCATCTCTGACATGTAATGTGACACTGGAAAAATCACTTAACCCCATTGTGTTTTTAGGCAGCCAAGACTGAGTTGAAGACAAAATGCTGACCTGCCATTGGTCAAGAGAGTTCTCTCACCTGGGAGTTCCATATAAAACGAAATTATGTGTCCTCTTTTTATCCCTCTAGTAAATATGATGCTGTGTTGAGTTCTTAGAGAAGAAATCTGAATTTTCAAAGACTCTTTTTTTGTTGTTACTTTAATATTTTGGAGGTTATCCTATAATTAAAAGCTTGTATTGAATTTGGTTCTTCCCATTTCTGGATAAACCCTGAAATCTGTTGGATTTAAAAATAATCATCTTCTTTATTAGACCCTCAGGAAAATTTGAATTAGTGATCATATCACATTAATTTATGATAGCTTTCTTCTGTTAGTTTAGTAGCTGATATGAGGGAGGGGGAAATTAAGTCAGATCAGATTGGGAGTCAGTATATTCAGCATGATTTATTGGGGATCAGGATATTGGAAAAGTGATGACACATAACACAAAAGCTTTAAAGTAAAAGGTTTGTACATTTTGACTTTTAACTAGTTGTTTCATTCAACGGATACTTATTAAATACTTTAAATAACCAGTGATATCTGGTGTGTGAGGACTCCAGGGAAAGGATAAGAGAGTTTCATTTTTATTTCTTAGGGGGCTGCTGAAGATTTTAAAAGAGATTATCCAGGCAATGCTATATAGCATCAGTAATACCTATTAAAAGGCTGTTGCAGTAGAACCTGTCTGTAGTAGTCAGTGGAAATAGAGAGGAGGGTTCAGATATGAGAGATGGTATAGAGGTGAAATCAGTAGGACTTGATAACTTATTAGTAACAAGATTGAAGAGAAGGAAAAGTCAAAGATTAACACAAGGCTTTGAACAAGAGCTATAGAATGAATAGTGGTGCTACAGGAAGAAATAAGTTGTAAAAAGCAGGTTTGGGAAGAAAGAAAAGAAAGCTTCATTTGTGGTAGTATTGAACTTGAGGTGCCAGTGGGATATTCTTATGGAGATGTTCTGCTGTATGAAGTTGGAGAAGTAGCTCTAGAGTTCAGAAGGTCAGGAATAGATCTGTAGGTTTAGGAGTCAGCTGCATTGAGGTTGAAGCTGTCTGTGGGAGTAAATGAGATTGACTTTGGAAGGGAGTATAAAGAGAGGAGGGCTTTGGACTGATCCTTGGGAGAGGAATTGAAGGGCCAGGAAAAGTGATAGAGAAGGAGTTATTAGAGAGTTGAGAAAAACTAGGAGAGTATCTCTGAATTTGAGGGAGGAATAATTATTTATTAGGACTGGTGGTCAGTTGTCTCAAACTGCAGAGAGAATAAGGAGGGTATGAATTGGAAACAACAAAACATTTTTGTATTTGGTGGTTAGGAAGTCATTGGTGACTTTTTAGAGAGTGGTTTCATCAGACTGGTAAAAGTAAAAGCCAGATTGCACGTTTGAAGTGACTGAATAAATGAATGAAAAAGCACTTATTAAGCACTTACTACATGCAAAATACTGTGCTAAGGTCTGGGATTTACAAATGTAAAAGTGTGCCAAAGAGTTCACATTCTAATGGAGAAAACAGTACATATAGGTAGTTTCAGTTGCAAGTCACATGGAAAAGCCCCATAGACCTGATAGTACAGAAGCAAAGAAGTTATGAATGCGACTCCTTTAATGTCACTTACATGGAGAAAATCATATCCCTTCCTGTTGTTGAATCCTTCGACAATGCTAAGGACTTTGGTGGCAAAAATTTCCTTTTCTGAATCTTTAGTAGCTGTGGTTGCTTGAAAGAGGTAGGAGTTGTAGTACAGTATTAACAGAAGCAGTTTCCTGGTCACATCTCCACAAAGATTGCTTCCTGTGATGATGGCTGTGGAGTCTGGGCTGGAAGCAGAATCAGTAGTCTGGGGGTACTACGACTCCCTGGACTTTTGGTGGCATCTGATCAGTGGTTGGTAGACCCTTTCTTGACAATGATTGTACTCCTCAATGATGCTTGGTTGTGAAATCCAGGCTGGAAATGGTATTGGAGGTATGGGGAACATTGGTATTCCCATGGTTCTTTAGTTCAAGGTCCTGGGCTATCTCCACTGGGGACAAAGAAGAAGTGGTGGGGAAAAAAAATATCATATGCTGTGTTTTGGTGACAAGTTTGCCAGAGATTAATTTATTAATTAATTCTAATGCTAAGCATTTCAGCTTAGAGAGGGAGAAAATCTAGAAAGACACAGAAATCCATCCTGCCTTTGAAAAGCTCTTAAACCATTTTGAAGTTACTGTTTATAGAATTCCCAGAGGTTCAGTTGCTCAGTGAGATAAAACATATTTACAGAGCTCAGGTGAAAGTTCAGCTAACATTTTGCTTTATCAAATAAAATAATCTGCACCCCCAGGAGAATCATTTCCTAAAACCATTCAATCAGTCTTTAACCATTCCTTCAAGAATTTCTTCTTTCTGCCTGATCAAAGGTGAACTCAAGTTACTTCTTATTAACCAAATTTATCAAAGACTTCTTTTTCTTTTAGTCTGACCATTGACCTGATGACTTCCAGGACTGTCTGGCCTTTCCCAGTAGAAACTGGTTAAGCCCTCAATAAGAATGATGTAAAAAGTCTTCAGTGTGGGACATTTTTCAGAACTTGATAAAGACTGATAACATTTTTCATTCTGATTGGAACAAGGACTTCAGACTAAAATACTGTCCTAATATTATTTTGTATTATATACCCTAAAGAGAGAAGGGGAGTAACCAGGGCTCAGTATGCTTTCATAGTCATTAATAGAAAAATGAGGCAAAGACAACTTTTCCCCAGAAATTTAGCAGTGAAGGGGAGAAGAGGGATGGTCTGGTAGCTAGATGGTAATAGTTGGATCAAAGGAAAAGTTTTTATAGGATTGGGGAGACCTAGGCATGTTTGTATATGGTTGGGAAGGAGCCAGTGAACAGGAAGAGGTAGATGATGTGTGTGAGAGGGAAAGACTACTGAGGATTGTTGTGGAGTAGGCAAGGACAAATAGAATAAAGGGTACAGGTACAAGGATTAGTGTTAATGAAGAACAGAGATACTTCTGTGACTCCAGAGGGAAGAAGACAATGGGTGAAGCAGCTAAGTTTTAAGGATGCAATACAAACTCCTTATCAGGTCTTCTAAGATCTCCACAGTCTTCCTCCTGCCCACTTTTCCAGCTCTGTTTCATATTCCTCATCACTAATTCTACATTCCAGCTAAAACTAAGTTACTAGCAGTTTCTTAAAACTTAATATTCCATCTCCTAACACTGGTCTCTGTGCCTGGAATGCACTTCCTCCACATCTTCACCTCTAAGAATTCTTATATTCCTTTAAGAATCAACTCAGATACCATCTCTTGAAAGCATTCTCTGATTTCCCCAGGGTGCTAGTGGTCTCCCATATTTCAGTGTTTCTTGCTTTCTACTTATTTGTGTACACGCTCTATCTCTCCAGTAGGATGTAAATTCCTTGAGAGTAAAGACTTTTGTGTTTATATTTGTACCCCCCTAGTGCCTAGCACAGTGTCTGGCACATAGTAACTACAAGGTAAATATTTGTTGATTTCAGTTTAATTTAATCCTATCCTTTGATTCATTGGTTTTAAATTCCAGATACAGAGAACGGGAAATGGAACTTCTTGAGCTGCAGAGGGAGAGTAGCATACAAGTTTGAGAAGAGAGTGATTAGAGATAGAAAGTAATGAGAAGGCAAACTTCTTAGTTTACAGGAGAGAAAGTGTCTGGATTGAGAAGCAGAACATGAGGGTCTTGAAGCCTTAATTTGGAAGTGTGAGGGGAATGAGGAAGAAGAGGGAGCATGAATCTGGTTACTGAATGGTGGCGGGGGAAGTGAATTGTAAATACCAAACAGGCCACATACCTACCTTCTGATAGTAGCCCTAGGTTCAGGTGTTTAGAAATGGAAATGTTCGCAGTCTTATGTAGGTCAAGGGATGGGAACAGAATTTGAAGGTTATGAGAGGGTAGAGACAAAGAAACTCACTACAATTTAATTCAATTCAGTTCAAAAACATGCAATGAATTGTGCCAGCCACAATTTAAAGAGATTTAAAGAAAAAAAAAAGCAGTATCTATTTTACCTTTAGTTGTGTCTGACTCTTGGTGACCCTATTTGGGGTTTTCTTGGCAAAGATATTGGAGTGGGTTGTCATTTCTTTCTCCAATTCATTTTATGGAGGAGGAAACTGGGGCAAACAGGGATAAGTGACTTGTCCAGGGTCACCCAGCTAGTCAGTGACTGAGGCCAGATTTGGATTCAGGAAGATGAGTTCCTGTCTCCAGGCCCAGCACTCTATTCACTGTGTTACCTCGCTACTCATTCTACTCAGTAAAACAGGTTCTTAACCTGGGGTCTGTGAATTTATTTGTCTTTTTTTTTTTTTTAGTTTTTAGGCAATTGGGGTTAAGTGACTTGCACAGGGTCACACAGCTAGTAAGGGTCAAGTGTTTGGTCTGAGGCACCACCTAGCTGCTCCTTACTTGTCTTTTTAAGAACATACATTTTACTTTGATATAATTAGGTTCCTTTGTAATTCTGTGTATTTTATGCATTTGAAAACTTTATTCTAAGAAGGGAAGCATGCCACACAAAATAGTTAAGGCAGACCTGCACAACTTGTAAACTTCTGCCACAGAGAGGTTAGACTAGAGACAGACTGATGTTGATTTGGTTGCCGCTGGTCACATGGCAAACAGGAAATTGCACAGTGGCAATCCTACATTTTTTTGCGTGCTATATGTTGTACAGGTCTGGGTTAAGGACTCCTCCTTTGTGAGCTTACATTCAACTGTAATGATATAACATGCATACTGATAAGGGCTATTGAGATAGGAGAGAGTACAATACCTGGAAGGTGGGGGAAAGAATCAGGGAAGGGTTCTTGAAGAAAGTGGCACTTGAATTGAGCTTTCAAGAAAAGTAAGGATCCTGAGAAGTGTAGCAGCCTTTGAAGGCATTGACTACCTTGTCCAGCTGGATACTTTCTTCCTCAGTAAAGGGAATGTTGTATTCCAAGATTTGGTGGTGAGAAAGGAGAGTGTTCCAGGCATGAGGGACAGGGTGCTTGCACAAAGGCACAGAATCAGGAGATGTACAATCATATACACAGAACATCAAGTCTGTCAGTTAAGCTGGAGAATAGTGTATGAATGTGGGTGATGTGTAATCAGCCCAGAAACAGACTATAAGCAGAATGAGAAGAGTCTCGGATTTCTAACAGATATTTTAAGATGCATTTGTATTTTATTCTAGAGGCTCTAGGTAGCCATCGAATGGCCTCAAGATAGGGGAATGACTTGCTCAGACTTGTGCTTTAGGAATACCAATTTGGCAATTATGTAAAGCACAGAATGGAGAGGAGAGTTAGGGAGACAGGCAGTTTTGTTAATCTAGGTGAGTGATAATGAACACTTGCAGGAACTAGGGTGGTTGTGTGTGTGAGTACAGAGAAGTAGGGTTAGATTTGAGAGAGTTAATGGAGGAAGAATTGACAACACTTGACGCCTGAGTGGATGTGAGGAATGTGAATAAAAGTGCAAAGTCCAACATGGCTACTCTTTCACATCTGAATGTGTGGAAGGATGGCGATATCTTGACAGAAATAGGGAAGGCATTGGGGAGAATTTTGGGGAAAGATAATTCTTTTTTGGAAGGGCTGTGTTTGAGATGGGTCATATAGATGAAGGTACAGAACTGGAGCAGTTGTCATCTGCATAGTTTGAACCCATAGAAACTGATGACATCACTGGGTGAGAGGAACCCTTGCAAATCCTGCAGATACACCTATACCTAGCAAGAGGGAGGGCTGTAGATGGTGATTCTGAAAAGGAGCTGTCAAAGAGGTGGAAGGAAAAGCTGACGAGAATAAACAGTGTGACAGAAACTCAAGTAGGAGGGAGCGTTCAGGAGAAGAGTGAACAAGAGTGTCATATGCTTCAGAGAATTCCAGAAGGATGAAAGCTAAGGAGAAACTATTGGATTCAGCAATAATGAGATCATTAGTGGCATTCAAGAGGGAAGTTTCATTCAAGAGGTGGGAACAAAAAGCCAGATTGTAAGGGTCTGAGAAGTAAATGGTAGAGAAGGTGAAGGCAATAAATGTAGGTAGCTTTTTCTAGAATTTTGGCTGTGAAAATGAGAAATAAAATCCAGGCATGTTTGTAAGCAATAGGGAAAGAGCTAATGGAAGGAAAATAGAGAAATTTAGTAAGGAAATTAGGGAGGGAACGATCAAAGGAGCAAGCTTCTGAAGGAGATGGGGAGGGACAAGATGAAGGGCATGAAGAGCAGGATTGTTATTAGCAAAGAGAA
This sequence comes from Phascolarctos cinereus, assembly GCF_003287225.1. Classification (NCBI taxonomy): domain Eukaryota; kingdom Metazoa; phylum Chordata; class Mammalia; order Diprotodontia; family Phascolarctidae; genus Phascolarctos; species Phascolarctos cinereus. Next base: position 249,811,127 of record NW_027555958.1, on the reverse strand, counting down.
GAGCCACCTTTGCATCTGATACAGAGCAAAGAAAGTGAGAAAAGGGTAAGATTTGAGGTCGGATTGAAGAGAGGGAGCTCATCATGAGGTCTTTTTTTCAGTCAAGTATAATTCAAGGCTTTCTGCTAAATTTTTTTAGCAAGGAGAGAAAAGGTTTGGAACAGACTCTTTGAAGAATGAGAGAATCTAGGAAGGAAAGGGATTGATAGTATAGTAATGAGGGGCCAGTCAGATTGGATAGTTTAAATTTGTGGTGGATCCTATTGGCATGTTTCCTCCAGCAGTGGTTAGTGGCATGGGAGTAGGAATGGAGAATTCAAATGGTGGGCTTTAGTGGATGGGGTGCTAGACTTGGAGTTAGGAATACCTGAGTTCAAACCCTATTTCAGATACTGATAGCTCAAGTTACTTGCAGTGACTTTTTTCTTTGTCTCACTTTCCTTATCTGTAAAATGGGAAAGTAAAACTGCACTTTGCTCACATGATTGTTACATGAATGAAATGAAGTAATATAAAGTGCTATAAATGTTAGTTATTTTTATTGCAATTTAGAAATGAAGTTTAGAAAGTAATGAATGTCAGTGGGACAAAGATCCTGGGGTCTCAGAGATAGAGGCTGTTAAAGTTGAATTGCTTAACCTTAGAGTCTAAGTTTTGAAGGGAGAGGAGTGAGGACAAAACAGAGAGGATGGCATAGAAAGCAAGGAAACATAGAGTGACTGAATGGTGCGTTGAAGACAAAAAATAGATTTAGGAAGAGATGTGAGGAGAACTTTGATTATGGTCAGAGGAATTGCAGACTTACAGGGTTCAACACTTGCAGGTGATGTTGAGATCAAGAATGTATAATTTGGGTATACAGTCGAAGTGATGTGAATGTGCAGATCATGATGAACTGGGAAGCAAGGGATATCAACATGTAAAAAGTTTGTCAGGAGTAAATAAAGTTGACTAAATGAGGCCAAAGACTTATCTCCCTCTTCCCTGGCTCTCCCCTTCTATCTCTTTCTTTTCTTCTAAGTAAAACTGGTTTCTGGGAAAGGATCTTTTTTCAGAGACAATAATTTGCTACATTGTCAGTGGGAACTTGATCTCCTCCACCTTGAGATTTTTCCCCTACTCTGCCTTTTCTTCTATAAGTTGATTCCAGGTTCTTCTGCTTTGGGTCTTGAGACAAGTGCTTTCCACCTTTAAAAAAATTTTTTTCAGTATCAACAATGTGGATATTTACTGAGAATATATAACAAGAGTAGAGTATAAACACATCCTTTTGAATCTGGGACACACCCTTCTTCCCCCCCCCCCCAGTCCTTGGGGAGAGTAGGCTCAAACCTAAAGCAGTTATTACAAAGGTTCACTTCTAAATGCAATAAAGGAACGTAGTCACAGAAGAGTTGCTCCCTTGCTGAAGGGTATGGTTTTTCAGTTGTTGAGGATCCACTGTTACATAGGGTTGATCCTCATGGAGTTCAGTGACAAACTCTGGCAAGGACTACTGTCATTGCGCATCTGTTCCTCCAACCTTTTGAAATCTCACAAGACCAGAGGCCTCTCCCCTACTAAGAGGCCACCGGCTGTTCGTCCTCCTCATTTGAAGGCAGCCAGAAACAGCATTACAACCCTTTTTCAGTCTATGGAAACTTGTCAGTTTCTCTGTTTTGGCACACTGGCAACTTTGGGGGAGGGACTCACAAGCCTACTAACTTTAATTATGAGGCCTACTTAGATATGCCTCGGGTTTCATCTGCAGGACAAAGGAGCTAGAATAAAGGTAACTTCCAATTCCAAGATTTTATAATTCTTTGGTCAGAGAGATCAAAGACCCCCAGAGAGGGGTCAAGGTGCATTGAATTTTGTGACAGGGACAAATCAGACACTACATGCAAGAGACACTTAGGTTAAGAGTTACAAACTGCTATTCTCTAATCAAGGCTCCTGTTCTGAATTAGAGGGAGAAAAGCATGGATTAAGGAAGAAGGTCTGGGAAAATGGGACTAGTGGTAATTATATAGGCAATGTAGTATATTGGAAAGATTTTATGAATTCAGGTTTTCCAACCCCTAGTTCAGTGACCTTTCTACCATGCCAGAGATCATTCCTTTCCAGGATCTAAGCATCCTGTTTACTCTTTTCTCAGGACTTAGCTCCTAAACAAGAACCCTACTTGTGCCTATACCTATTCCCAGATACACAGATCAGAAACTAGGAGCTCAATTTTGGCTGCAGATGTTTCCTCTCTGCCCTCTCTATACTCTCAAGTTCCTGTTTTCACTTCCCTTCTCTAATCTTCTCTTTTCCTTCTCCCCTCACCTCCTCCCCTTTTTTCTTCAGCTTCTCTCATGGATTGGAATTAGAGCTGGATCTAGAGACCTAGTTTAACTCCTTCATTTTACAGATGAGAAAACTGAGGCCCTGAGAAGTTAATTGAATTATTCAAGGTAAGTGATAAGTATTTGCCCAAGTAGTAAGTAGCAGAGCTGGGATTAGGTCTGCATCACAGTCCTTTGTACATAGAAAGCATGGTGCAATGGAAAGAGAATTAGATTTTGAGTCAGAAGACCTGGATACAAAATTTAACTCTGACACATACTCCGTGACTTTGGCCAAATCATTTAGCCTCTTTGGGCCTCAGTTTCCTCATCTGTAAAATAAGGGGATTAGACCTGCCAAACCCATCAGATCCTACTTATATACTGCTAGAGCAAATCACACAACCTGCTGACTATTTACTATATATTTAATTGCTATTTAATCAAAGTTGCTTTTCTCTAATTGATTCTTGTGTTCATCATAATGGCTGTTCTAAATCTCTTCTCTCCTCAAGCTTCACACGCCACAGCTCCCTCTTCCCTCTCAGCAAAGGACCTTGCCTCATACTTCACTGAGAAAATAAGGGGGGTAGTCTCTGTGAGCTCCTTCTTTCCTGAAACTCTACATCTCAAAACTCCTCATCATTTCCCATTCATTCCTCCTTTACCCCCTTCTCTGGGCTTCTCACCTTTCTAAGGACAGCCCTCTCTATTGGCACCCTTGATTCTGTTGTTTCTGGTCTCCTTCAGCAGCTTGCTTCATTGTTATTTTTTGTCTATCCAGTCTTCACCCTTCTCATATACTAGCTTCCTCCCTGCTGCCTATAAACATGCTCATATCTTACCCATACTTAAAAAACAAAACAAAACAAAACAAAAGTTCATGTAAGCCTGTCATCCACTCAAACTATCGTCCTAAATTAGTCTTCTCTCCTTTACAACCAAATTCCTAGAAAACCTTGTCTGTACTCTTTGCCTCTACTTCTGTTCCTGCTTCCTTTTTACCTCCAGTAATCTGGCTTTTTATCTTATCATTCAACTGAAACTGCTCTCTCCAGGGTTACCAGTAACCTTTCTGAGTCTAGTGACCTTTTCCTACTCCTTTTCCTTCTTGATTGTCTCTGTAGCATTTGACACTGTTTAGATGGCATTGCTCTCTTGGTCCCTATTCTAGCCATCTGATTGCTCCTTTTTAGGATCATGTCTGTGGGTCATCATCCATGTCCTGTGCCCCAACTGGGTGTAGCCCAAGGCTTTTCTGGGTCCTTCTTTCCTCATTACACTTTGTGGGTTTAATTATCATCTCTATACAGACAGCTTCCATCCCTAGTCAGTATCTTGAGCCTCACTCCTATATTATCAGCTGCCTATGGGGTATTTATGTCCATAAGCATCATAAATTCAGCATGTCTCAAAAATATTAAGTTTTCCCCCAAACCACTTTTCTTCCTAACGTTCATAGTTCTGTTAAAGGTACCACCATTGCACTGCTCAGTTTTGAAACCTTGAAGTCCTCCTGGACTCTTCACTTTAGTTCTCCCCAAATATCTAATCAGTTGCCAAGTCAATTCTACCTCCATCAATATCACTTGTCTCCTCTCTTTATTAACACAGTCACCCTAGTTCAGTCTTGAATTACTTTTTTTTGAACTGTGTGGCTCCTGAACCTCCTAGTTGGACTTCTTGCCTCAAGTCTCTTTTCCTTCCAATGGATCCTCCATATGGCTACCAAACTGATCATTTTAGAGGTCTGACCGTGTTACTTCCCTGTTAAAAAAAAAGCTTCAGTGGCTCTGTATTGCTTCTGTGTATTCCTTTAAGAATAAAATTCAAACTCTGTCCGTTCTAGCTCTTCAGGCTAGCCCCAACCTATCTTCCCTGCCTGGGAACATGGTAAGATCTGGAAACCCAAACCTTCCTATTTGCTGTTCTCTGCATGCAACGTTGCATTCCTCAGCCCTGTGCTGTCAGTATAGACTGCTTCCTTTGCTTGGAAGTCTTTGTGGCCTCTACCTCTCACAATGCCTGGCTTCCTTCAAAGCTAGTGCTTCTGTCTCTTTTTCTCTTTCCCCTCAAAGACATAAACCCTATTTGCCTTAGGTATTGTTTCCCACGTATAATGTAAGGTTGAGTGCAGGGACTTAACTGGTTTTTTTTTGGTAGCTCCAGTGTCTGGCACACACTAAGCACTTAATAAATGCTTACTGATGGACTTTATCGAGTCTAGTCTCTCGTGATCCCGTGACCCAAATATCCGTGTGTAATACTATGAATGCTGAGAATGGAATGAGAGCTGGAGGAGAAGATAGACACTTGAAGCCTGAGTTCCCTGCTGGAGCGAAATAGGGGGAGGGCAGAGGAGGGGGGTCGGGGACCTGCCTGTCCGGCTGTAGGTGAGAGGGCGTTAGGATTGCATGGGGTAACTAAAAAGTGGAGGAGAGAATAGGGCAGTTCTCTGTCCTAGTTTGGCCTCTCGGCCTGCAACCACCGCTTGCACTGTCCGATGGCGTCTGGCTCAGTCCCCGGCTCAGTTCCTCGGCCCTGGAGGCGGCTCCGGCCCCCGACGACCCCGCCTCCTGGGCGGAACTCCCTCCCTCCCCTAGCTTCCACGGGGGAAGGGCCACGTTGCTTTGCCGGGGCGGGCCCAGCTGGAGCCTCAGGAAGGGGCGTCCGGGGCGGAAGGCGCTGGCTGCCGGCCGTCCATCGAAGCTCTGCCGCTACTGGAGTCGGGGTCGTGCGGGCGAGCGGCCCCCGGCCCACGGCAGGCGGCGACGGGCGCGATCCTTCGGTAACTGGGGAAAGTTTGCGGTGGCAGGAAGTTGAGGGGATCCGCGAAGGCAGCTTAGGCTCCTGGGCTGATCGAGGGAGGGACCGAGGGATTTAGGCAAAAATCTCTGGGACCAAAGAGGTTCTGAAAGTGCCCGGGACAGTGGAAGCAGGCACCCGGGGTCCGAGGGGGCTGTGGAGGGGGTGTCACCGAGAGGACGAAGGGGCAGCGTCGGTTTGACCCCAGACCCCTTCCCCACCCCGCACCCCCTCCAACCCCCTCCTAGAAAAACCAAACCAAACCAAAGCAGTGCCAGCTCGGGGGTCCTACCTCCCCGAGCTCATCAGTCCTCCGGGGTAGGGGGGGAGGTGTCTAAAATATTGTTTGAGTTTTGGTGGTCAGGCAGCATGTGGGGCAGCATATGCTGTGTAGTGTGGTTAAGCTTTTTTAGTTTCTTTTTTGAGGGTTGAGTTTTAATATTGTTTCCCCTGAGGGAGAGTTCAGGAAAGTAGGTACACTGAGCACTCTGTTTGGAATTCAGGCAACCAGATGTGGAAAGCAGGCAGTTATTGTGAAACTTGAAGGGAAATTTTGTTTTGGGGAAGAGAGCCTGTGTTTGTTGGGGAAATGAGTATGCCCTTGGGGGTGGGGGAAGAGAAGGGCGGGATACGAGTTTTTGTAGAGATAGAGGGTTGGATCTGGAAGAAGGGAGTGTGCTTTTAAGCTTGGCTTAAAATTGGCTTTTAAGGCCAGCAATTAATATTGGGAGTGAAGATTTGTTTGACCTTTTCCCAGAACTCCATATTTTTATCCCTGCCTTATTCTAGTTTTGAAAGAGCTAATACTTGTGAAGAATGAGGGGGAAGATCTGGAGCCTTGGCATAAATGAACTTCGAGGATTAGGGGGAGAAAAACTAGAGGCCTTATCCTTAGATAATTTAACTCTAAAGGTATGATCCTATATAATATTTTGCTTGGAAAGGGAAGGATGTCTATAGCCTGAGGAAGGAGGAGCAGATAATTTGAAGAGAAGGAAAGGGAAAGAGATTACTTTGTGGGACACCAGGTTCCTGAAAGGGAGTTAGGGTTGGGGAGAGAGGATGAACTAAACTGTTGTCACTACAGAAGCAATATGCTTGGAATCATTTCTGTAATTTATTTTTTTCCTGGTAATCATTCATATATATTTAGCATGTTACAACTTACAAATGCTTTTTTCTCCCAACAATTTTGTGTGGTATCTTGTACAAGCATTATTGGCCCTCACTGACATGTGAAAAAACCAGGCTTTCAAAAGTTAAGTGACTTACTTGCCCTGAGGCACACAACTGATTAAGGTCTGTGTCATTCTTGAACCCTGGTCTTTGGAAACCCTATTACCTCCTTAAATCATAAACATGAAGCAAAATCAAATTTGCCTGATTATAAAGGAACAACAAAAGCTGTTTTAGCTTTTGACCCTATTTAGTATAAACTTGTAAACCCAATCAGTATGCCACATCACTCATTCTTTTTTTCCTACTTAATAATAATTTATTTTTTCCAATTACATGTAAAGATAGCTTTCAACATTCACTTTTATAAGATTTTGAGTTCCAAATTTTTTTCTCCCTCCCCTCACCCTTCCCCAAGATGGTAAGCAATCTGATATAGGCTATACATGTACAATCATATTAAACATTTCCACATTAGTCATGTGTCATTTCTGGAATTTAGTGCTGGTGGAAAAAGAGGCTCTGAGACAGAATAGTTGGATTCTGCGAGAAAATGGACTGAGGAGTGAAGGGTATCTAAGGGGCAGGACACTTTAATTCTAGAGTCCAAAGAGATGGTTTTGCATATTGGCCCTATTTTCATTAATACTTCCTCTTTCCCCTTCTTACTTGTTTACTTTATGGTATGGGGGCTGGGTGGGGGGGGACTCCCATTGCATTTGGAGTTAGAAGACACAAATTCAAAATTTATTTTTATTGATTACTAGGAGTATGTATTCATGTTGTGGTGGGAGTACTGGATCTGAAGTCAGTAAAGCTAGGCCTTCTCTCTAGCTAGCACTTATTTGTTCCTTTAAGCAGGTCAGCTTTTCAGAGCCTCAATTTCTGCATCTTTAAGATTTGTACTAAGTTACGTAGTCAAAGATAACTTCCCCACGCTTCAGTTTCTCCATCAGTAAAATGAGGGGTTTGGACAAGGTAATTTCTCAGGACCCTATCCCAAGTTGCTAATGCCTCTCTCTAAAAGTTACCTCACATTTATTTTTGTACATGCCTTGTCTGATATGGAATGTAAGTCCTTTTAGGTCAGTGACTGCTTTGTGTTTGTCTTTGTATCCCCACTATAGTATGTGGTTCCTTCCTTGTAGGCTTAATAAATGCTCACTGACTGATCGATTTTATAGTTTTGTCGGAGTGTCTCTTCTTTTTTTCTCTGTGTTGGGAGAAGGGAGAGAGTGGGAGGGCAGCTCAGATCTGAGTGGGACTTCATTCTATAAACTTTTGGCTACAAAAGACTTTGGAGAGATCATCATCATCTTGTCTGTTTGCCTCCTGACAGAATATACCTCCCTTTCCCACCCTACTCCCTTTCTGTTTTGTACCCCAGATCGGATTTTCTCTTGTGTTTAAAGATCTTTCTTACAACTTTTCTTAATTCACTTTTATTAATGTCTTTAAATCTTTATTGTTGGGAAATGCTTTCTGTTTATCTAAGTGCTAGGGCTAAACCTGTTTCTAATATGTTTAAAGTAATCTCAAATGAGATTTCTAGATTATCTGCTATTTGGGGTTATTTTATCACAGGGCTTTTGTTTGCATCTGATATCTATTTACAAACTATTCTTTGAACCCTTTTCTTCTTTGTAGGTAGAGAGAGAGAAATATTAGCATAATAGCATAGAATATTAAAAATGGAAAGGATTTATTCCAAACCCCTCATCCCACAGACAAAGAAACTAAGTCTGGATAAGGTTAGATGGTTTGCCCTGGTGTCACATATCTAGTCACTGTGAGAAAAGGGATTATAACCCAGGTACCCTAATTTCTAGTATGTTTATTACATTCATTTCACACCAAAGGAATTTTGACATAGTAAGGTTAAGCATTTAATAACACTGTGCCACTTGAAGGGCAGCTAGGTGGCACAGTGGGTAGAATGCCAGGCCTGAAGTCAGGAAGGCTAATCTTCCTGAGTTCAGATCTAGCCTTGGGTACTTAGTATCTGTGTGACCCTAGGAAAGTTTTGCCTCAGTTTCCTCATTTGTAAAATGGGCTGGAGAAGGAAATGGCAAACTACTCTAGTATCTTTGCCAAGAGAGCCTAAATGGGGTCACAAAGAATCTGACTTGACTGAACAAAGGTCCAAAAAGTGAGTTTATCTTGCCTCAAGTTCTTCCACTATTGGGGATGAGAAGAGATGGGATTTAGATTGAGGGCAAGGTTAGACTAAGGGATCTTATTTGAAGATCCAGGACACTGGAAAGTGTGATACAGGCTGGGACTCTAGGGCTAAGGAATTAGTCTTGGGTCCTGGAACACCAGTGGCATGACAAGTCAGTTTATCCTCTACCACTAGAGATATGCATCTGGAGTGCTGGTTTGAAAAAGAAGAAGTGGTAGGGGGAAAGGCAGAGTTAGGCAGAGCACATGGTGTTTTGATTTAGGTCCTCTGTGTTAACCCCAGAGGGCTGAAGAAATTTGCCTCTGTTAACACTGATGGTTCAGAGTTAACCAATGTATTTTGACCACTCCTTCCTCCTCTTTCCACTCTCATCTTACCCAGAGGTTAGGTTAATTCAGTAAAACAATTCTGGGATAGGGAAGTAGCTGCAAGTTGGTTTCTTCCCAGCATTCACCAAGTAGCCTATATCACCAGTTTAGCTCCTCATTGTTGGGAAAGAAGGCACCTTGAAGGCCTGGAATCTGCTCACTGCTCTGTCAGCAGCTGGGAGGATAACCTCCCAGACAAAGAAAGCATAATACCTTATCCTTGGAGCTGAGGCTCTAGGGAAGGTACAGGAGAATATTATGAAAGCAACGGACCTATAAGTAAGAATAAGAGCTGTGGGTGAATGGGAGGATGGGAAAGAGGAGAAGGGGATATTTATCTAGTTTGTATGTAGAAGACTGCAAAGAAGAAAGCAGAAGTCCTGGAAACTCTATTTTGTGAGTTATAATAAGAGGAAATTGATGTTAAAGTTTCTGGGAAAATTAAACTGCAGAGTTGGGGTTGTGAACGATAGGCAAATTACAGGGGGAAGGTCAGAGATGTCTTTAATGTGGTCACTTTAAAGACCTTTTAGGAAGGTATTAAAGTTCAGAAGAGATCGAGGTGAGTGAGAATCCAGATACTTGGCAAAGGAGTTAAAGAATGACTGGCTAGGTTAAATAGCGAGTCAGAGGGTAGTAATAATAATACTTTATGTCATCTATTAACTGCTTTATAGTTTTCTATGAAGTACTTATGTCTAATAGATATCCCATTTGATCTATATATTATTCTATAAACTAGACAATTCTGTACAATATTCTATGATGATCTTTTGAAGTAGACAGAACAGGTATTATAAATCTGCTTTATAGATAAGAAAACTGAAACTGGGACAAGTTGAATGATTCAGTCAACATGATATTAGGTAGTAAGTGGCAGAGGTAAGATTTGAATTCAGGTCTTTTGACTACTTCATGACATTTCAGTTTTTTGAAGGGGAACTGGAGCGAAAGGACATACTAGTGGAGATCTCATGGAATGTGGGGGGAGAGATGTTGTGGAAAGAAGGGAATGAAGTTAGCTGGAGATGAGGAGGGACCTCACATAAGAAATAAGTTGATAATGAAAAAAGATGGCTTAGTTGCATAGATTGGCTTGGTTATAAAAGAGATCCAAGCTAGTTAGTTTGTTGCAGATTATTGAATTTATAAGAAACACTTGATCAAATGGATATATTAGACTGTCCAAAGTTGTGGACAATATCCCTTTAATTTTGAAATAAATTTTACACTGACCTTTTTTTTATAATTAATTTATTTATTTTTAGTTTTCAGCAGTCACTTCCATAAGCTTTTGAGTTTTAAATTTTCTCCTCTTCCCTCCCCATGACAGTGTGCAGTCTGATAGAGGCGCAACATATACATTAACATTTTCACATTAGTCATGTTTTAAGGAAGAATTAGAACCAATAGGAGGAATCACAAGAAAGTAGAAACAAAATGAAACAGAAGGAAAAAAAGAGCAAATAGTATGCTTCCCTCTACATTCAAACTCCATAGTTCTTTCTCTGGATGTGGATAGCATTTTCCATCATGAGACTTTTGGAGATGTCTTAGATCTTTGCATTGATGAGAAGAGCTAAGTCTATCAAAGTTAGTCATCAGTGTTCTCCTGGTTCTGCTTACTTCGCTCAGCATCAGTCCATACAAGTCTTTCCAGGTTTTTCTGAAGTCTGCTTGCTCATCATTTCTTTTTTTTATTAATTAATTTTGATTTATCAACAATCACTTCCATAAGCTTTTGAGTTTTAAATTTTTCCTCTTCTCTCCCCAAGATGGCACACAATCTGATATAGGCTATACATATACATTCCTGTTAAACATTTTCACATTAATATGTCATGTTGTAAGGAAGAAATAGAACCAATAGGAGGAACCACCAGAAAGAGGAAACAAAACAAAAGAAAAAAAATAACAAATAGTCTGTCAAACGTTATTCATTGCACAACGTGGCTATTACTGTGTATAGTGTTTGTTCTGGTACTGCTCACTTCACTCAGCATCAGTCCATCTTTAGGTTTTTCTGAAGTTTGCTTGCTCATCATTTCTTTTTTTTTTTCTAGGCAGTGGGGTTAAGTGACTTGCCCAGGGTCACACAGTAGTACGTGTTATGTGTCTGAGGCCAGATTTGAACTCAGGTCCTCCTGAATCTGGGGCCAGTGCTCTATCCACTGTGCCACCTAGCTGCCCCTTTGCTCTTCATTTCGTATAGCACAACAGTATCCCATTACATTTATATACCACAACTTGTTCAGCCATTCCCCACTTGATGGGCATCCTCTCAATTTCCATTTCTTTGCCACCACAAAAAGAGCTGCTATGAATATTTTTATACATGTGGGTCCTTTTCCCATTTGTATGATCTCTTTGGGATACAGCCCTAGAAGTGCTATTGCCGCTGGGTCAAAGGGTATGCACATTTTTGTAGCCCTTTGGGCATAGTTCCAAATTGCTCTCCAAAATGGTTGGATCACAACTCCACCAACATTAATTAATTATTTATAAATTAATCTTAATTAAGCATTAATGTTCCAATTTTCCCACATCTCCAACATCGTTTTCCTGTCATGTTAGCCAATCTGATAGGTGTGACGTGGTTTTACACTGATCTTTAAGCACTCTTATTTGGGTATAGGAGGAGAGAGGAATGGAATTGTTTGGAGTCTCTGAAAGAGACTGGAGATTGTGTGTGGCTTTGTTGATACAGATCCAATGATGATTGTATTTGGGACCTCATACTTCAAGTCTATCCCCAAACCAATCCATCTTTTAGGCAGCTGCCCAATGATTATTTTCCTAAAGTGTAAGTGTGTGTGTGCTGTCTCCTCTGTTAAAATAAAGACTCCCTGAGGGTATAGACTGTTTTTGCTTCTTCTTTTGCTTGTTGATTGATTGATTCTGTCCTTTCTCCCCTTGTACTCCTTCTTATCAGTTGACTGCTCTTTGAAAACTCTTGCTTTCCAGGGGAGTATCTCATTATAATCATTTATCCTATATAGAGGATTGTCAGATTTGGAGAAGTGGGAAGGAGACTCTTTTTTCTGAGAATTCTTCAGGGAAAGAGATATCTTAATATCCTTCACTCCCTTGCCTGTGTCCCTGTGCCTCTCTAACTGCCATTCTTGAACTATGTGTGATATTGAATTAAGCACTGATTTTTGATATTTACTGTCTTTTTTCTGTCTCCAGGTCCATGGCTTCTGTCTGATCCTCCAGATTACCAAAAGCATCTTCTTAGACTCCAGGACAGGGGGCTGAGCAAAGGGGAAAAAAGGTGCTTCCTCCCCTGCTTCATTCCTCTTCTCCCACATTCTCCCCCCCCCCCAGTCCCTTCTGCAGCAACTTTTTCTAACCCCTCTTGTGAGGGGTCAGGATGCTGAAGAAGCAGTCTGCAGGGCTGGTGCTTTGGGGTGCGATTCTTTTTGTGGCCTGGAACGCCCTGCTCCTCTTCTTCTTCTGGGCCCGACCCTTGCCTGGTGGCCCATCGTCTGAGGACCCCTTTGCTGATGACCCTGCCGGCCTTACGCGACGAGTGATCCGTCTGGCTCAGGAGGCCGAGATAGAGCTAGAGCGACAGCAGGGGCTGCTACAGCAAATCCAGAAGCACAGTGTACTGTGGAACCGGAGACAACAGGCGGCTACCGTAGGCCCTCCTGCTATCTCTCACCCAACCCCAGCCCCTAGCACATCTGTCCTCCCCATTTTAGTCATCGCTTGTGATCGCAGCACAGTTCGTCGTTGCCTAGATAAGCTTCTCCACTACAGGCCATCACCTGAACGGTTTCCCATTATCGTGAGCCAGGACTGTGGTCACAAGGCAACAGCCCAGGTCATTGCTTCATATGGCAATGCCATCATGCACATTAAACAACCTGACCTTAGCAGTATACCTGTCCCAACCGAGCACCGAAAATTCCAGGGCTATTATAAGATTGCCCGTCATTACCGTTGGGCCTTGAGCCAAATCTTCCGTACCTTCAAATACCAAGCAGCTGTGGTGGTGGAGGATGACCTGGAAGTGGCTCCAGACTTTTTTGAATACTTTCAGGCCACATATCCACTCCTGAGGACTGATCCATCACTGTGGTGTGTTTCAGCCTGGAATGATAATGGCAAGGAGCAGATGGTGGATGCCACGAGACCTGATCTTCTGTATCGAACAGACTTTTTCCCAGGCCTGGGGTGGCTGCTGCTGGCTGAGCTATGGGATGAGCTAGAGCCTAAGTGGCCAAAGGCCTTTTGGGATGACTGGATGCGGCAACCAGAGCAGCGTCGGGATAGAGCTTGCTTAAGGCCAGAGATCTCTCGGACGATGACCTTTGGTCGCAAGGGGGTAAGCCAAGGGCAGTTCTTTGACCAGCACCTCAAGTTCATCAAGTTGAACCAAGGTTTTGTGCCCTTCACTCAGTTGAACCTGTCCTATCTGAAACGGGAAGCCTATGATCGGGACTTTTCTGCCCGAGTCTATGCTGCTCCCCAGGTGCAAGTGGAGGAGCTAAAAGGCAACCAGAAACAGGAATTAGGGGAGGTTCGGGTACAGTACAGAGGACGGGACAGCTTCAGAGCTTTTGCTAAGGCCCTAGGTGTCATGGATGATCTCAAGTCAGGTGTTCCCCGAGCTGGCTATCGGGGCATTGTCAGTTTTCTGTTCCGGGGCCGCCGGGTGTACTTGGCACCTCCACAGGACTGGACTGGTTATGACCCTAGTTGGAGTTAGCAGCGGCACCCACTCTCCAGTCCTCTACAGGAAGAGGTGGAGAGTCTTGTCTATAGGCTGCATTGTTCTTTTTGTGTGTTTTTTTTGAAAAAAAAATTAGTTCCTTTTTCTTTTTCCAAGTGGCATTCGAGTGCATTTTCTCTACCTGGGCCAAGAGTGTGAGATACCTGCTTTATATCCTGTCATCAGTGGGAAAGCTTTCTTGGGGAATATCAGGTCTCTGGGCAGGGGTTTTGTAAGGTGGAGAAAAAATTCAGCCCCCTAACCTTCAGAAGCTAGGAGTCCTAGTCTTTCCATTAGATAGTTTTGGTTTTCTTTTGAAAATCTTAAGAAAGATACAGTTTTCAGAGATTTTTCTCTCATTGGGACTTCATTATGTGTTGGCTTGATTTTTCTCCCTCTACTGCTGTCCCTTCTAGCTGGGGTGCATTTCCTCTCTCTGGGCCTCAGTTTCCTCATCTGTTAAGTGAAGAGGTTGAACAAGTTGACCTTTAACAGCCCTTGTAGCTCTAAATCTGTGACATTATGATCCCTACCCCTGTTCCTCCCACTTAATCCATGTCATTTTCTAAGGGCTTGGATTAGGGACGTATATGTGCTTGTGGCCAAAATAAGAACATACCAAAGGGGAACCAGGGAACACATTACTAAATTGTAGGTGTTTGTACTTTTTAATCCCCTTTGACCTTTATCCTGTCTCATTCTCTTTGTTTCTACTATGTGTGCAGTGTGTGTCATGTTCCTATCTGTATAACCTTTCATACATTTTTTTTGGTTTTTCTTCATTCTTTTTTTACCTTTCTGTTGTCTCATTTTCCTGCTTTCTCTGAAGTATAGTAATCCCCAATTCTAGAAATAAAAGTTAAATGAGGAAAAGTAAAATCTCCCCAGTTCTCCATTCTCAGGACTAGGGGGAGATTGTGGGATGGGCTTAGGGTTGGGAGAGTCCTCAGTGGCAGCCTCTAGCCTCCCTGAACCCAGTTTTTCCTAGATTCTTTAGGAGGGTGTAGCTTCAGATGGGTGATGGAAGAGTGAAAGGGTCTTGTCCTCTGTGCCCCTTCTATTTTCACTTGAGTTCAGTTCCTTTGTTGATTATGTGGGTTGCTTCTTCTCTGAGTTTGTTTTCCCTCTTCCCCTGTGGTGGAATCCTGAGGAGCAAGCCTGGTTAATGCCATTAGCAACTAGCCCCTCTCCTCCACTTGTGTGATTGTATTCCCAACACAGAGAAGGTAGGGTGTGCCCTCCCTTACCTCCAACCCCTTTATTTCTGGGGAGATGAGGATAATGATGGTGGTTGGAGGAGGAATTTGGTCATTTATATTTTTTTTTCCTGCTTGACCTCAACTTCATTTAAGAAAATTGAAGTTGCCTAATTATTTTCCAGAATAAAATAAAGATTGTCATTTGAAAAGCTCTTGTCTCTCTGTTCTGGAGAAGAATGGGGGTGATGGGGTTTTGGGTAGGGTGGGCAGTGGAAGAAGTGAAAAGCAAAAAGAGAAAAAGGGAAGAAGTGGCAAGAGAGAAGGGAGAAGACAAATAGAGGAAAATGGAACACAAGGGAAAGAAAGATAAAATGGCATGAAGGGAAAAGAGGGAGTGCTGGGAAAATAGGAAGAAATGAGATGAAAAAAACCCTAGGGGAAGAGGTCACAAAAATGGGAAAAGAGCTTTTACTCCTGTGAAGTAAGATGGTTAGTTCTCTCTAAGGGAGAGATTGGGAGGGTTGAATCTCCCAGGAATCCAGATTCCCCCATACATTTGGAAGGTTTAGGAAAGGATATTAGAGCCTTAGGCCTTGATCTTACCAAACCGAAGGTACCAGAAGGAGAGTGATAGCTTCATTGTAAAAAGTAATTTCCCTGACAGGAAGACTTGTAAAGGAATTTATTAGTAGAGGTGGTGGAGAGGAAAACTTTAAAAAGGCTGAAAAGTCTGTCTTAAATCAGGTGGAGGTGTCCTCAAGGATACTGAGAGGACTTGAACGGAACTCGAGAAAAGCCTGAAGAAATTTCCAGAATCAAGAGTTTGGAAAAGGGGCATTAGAATGCTGGTGAAAAAAAGAGGTTGTGTGTATTTGGATAGGGAAATTAATGAATAAAGAGAATTTCTTTTTAATTCCAGAGGTGTTTATTTTATTGTGGGGAAAAAAATCTGAAAGTTTATATTGACTTTTCTAATTACCAAAACACTCAACAATTTAAACTTGCCTTCCCCAAATCACCCCATGGCAGCTGCTAGACTAAGCAGTAGAAGTGGTTCTTTGTAATGCTGCCTTAAAAATCTTTTACAGAGAATCTTAGTTGAGCATATTAGAGGCATTTAAATAGAAGTCTTTTAACCATATGATTTACAAATAATTCTGTACACAAGTTCATTTTGTATTTGATGCTTAGCACCAGACTGATTAGCATTAACCTGGCACATAAATGTTTACTGATTGCTCAGTGAGACAGCTTCGCAATCACTCACCCACAACCAACTTTAACATTTTCTTCAACATTTTTCCTTGTGAAAAATAACTGAGAAGAGGTTTATCTGCTAGCTAACCTCCCTCCCCAGGGGCTTTCTTATGCTTTGTTTGTTTGTTTGTTTTGGCTAAGTAGTGAGGTTAAGTGACTTGCCCAGGGTTACACAGATAGTGAGTGTTATGTCTGAAGCTGAATTTGAACTCAGGTCCTCCTGACTCCAAGGATGGTCCTCTATCCACTGTGCCATCTAGCTGCCCCTTTTTTTATGCTTTGAGTAAGGGGAAGAGAAGGGAAGGGGTGGTGGTGGCAAAAATAAGCGTTTATATTGTCCCTATTATGTGCCAGGCATTATGCTAAGTGCTTTTCCAAATATCTCATTTGATCCTTGCAGCTACCCTGTGAGGTTGGTGATAAGTAACTTGCCCAAGGTCACACAATTAGTGTCTGAGGCTGAATTTGAACTCAGGTCTTCCTAAGCTCCAAGGTTCTTATCTGTTGCATCACCTAGCTATTTATCTTTTTGCCCCTTGCCTTATCAGAATTTTTAATGTGTAAGGAATGCTCTGGAACCAAGAGGTTTTATCCATAGAAAAGTGAATTTACCAATTACAAGCTCACAAAAGAGTAGTTTGAAAACCAAACTACTAAATGAGTAGACATAAGCTGTCAAGGTGAATTTTAATGAAAACAGTCAACACAACAAAATGGAGGTCTTTAATTGGGGCAAGTGAGTTGCAGCTTGGGTGCTGGGAACAGGGTTTATTTATATAGGGTCCTAAGGCACAGAGAATGACTAGATTGCAGGTGGGGGCAGTTAGGCATCTCAGTTTCACAAGGTATGTTGTTTTACATAGCGAGCAAAAATAAAGAAAGCTTGAGCTTCTCTGGAGGGGAGAGTATGGGAGACCTATAAAATAATCAGAGGCTGGAAGTGACAATGTGTGGTCAGTCCCAGTCAATTCATTGTTCTGGGAATGGAGACCAGATAGCTTCAAATTAACTGAGTTTGTCAAAGCCAATCCCCTTCTGTAAACTATATGAAAGAGAAGAGACCCTAATTTCAGATCAATACTGTAGAACCCACACCAATTATACTTATTGCGATAAGCTGCCCATTTAACTCTAAATTCCCCCTTTCTGGACCCAAAAAAGATCTTGTGTCCTTAAACTTCGTGATATTCACAAATCATTCCACACTTTCTCCCATGAGAAACCTGAAGTTCCTTCTTGTTTTATTTCTTTTAAATTGTACTTTTTTTTGTTCTCTCTCTCTCTTTTTCTGTTTCTGTCTCTCTCTTTCTCTGTTTCTCTCTCTCTCTCTCTCTCTCTCTCTCTCTCTCTCTCTCTCTCTCTCTCTCTCTCTCTCTCTCTCTCTCTCTCTCTCTCTCCCTTTCCAGAGGAAGGGAAAGAATGGTACAAAGGAAAAAAGCAAAATATTCAAATCAATACAGCCACAAGGTTGGAAAATACTAGAAAACAATTACAGAAAAATCTGCAGTTATTTTAGACACACAGTGGTGTTAAAAAAAAATCCACATATTGGTGTCAGAAAGATTCTAATGTACTCAAAACATGACAATTCCAGATCCTCACAGGGAATGATGGGAGTGGGCAGAAGGCCCTTGATAAATTGGGTCCTGATTTTTTTGGATGAGGAGAAACAGAGGAAGGAGCCACTATTGCCTCCCATCAAACCCATCCTCTTTGGAAGCAGGTCAGCAACCTTCAATTTGGCAGGAGATGGGTATGGTGAAGGGAGAGCTTCTCTGCAGAGGTTGAGCTGCTCAGGGCAGACTGCAGGTAGATTGTCTTTTGGAAGTCTCTTGCTTAGGATAAGAGGTGTGTAACTGAAAGAAGTACATTTTCTCAGGGGCCTTTCTTTGCTTCATTGGCATTGATGATGAACAAAGGGGTTAGAGAAGAAGCAGCCACTGATGATATAAGAAGGCTGAGAGGAGACCAAAACCAAAGCAGCAAGGTCAATTCCTTTAAATGTATAATTGCAGATGTATTTTAATTCCTTTGTTAAATTAATGATACTCAAAATAATAGAGTGAGTAGAGAAGAGACACAGAAAAGATTGACCAATTGGCAAATGAGATGGATTGGGAATAGAAGGAGAAACATTCTCTGGGTCAGCAAAAGGATCTGTCCATAGTAATAAGGTGTCAAGGGTGATCTTAACAACAGTTGGGAATGGCCGAGGCTTCCTCCCAGACCCCTCAAATGCTAAGTCAGCAATATCTTGAAACCACATGGCATTTACTTTTGTTGTTTAGTCATTTTTCAATCATGTCTGACGCTTCGTGACCTCTTTTGGGGTTTCTTGGCAAAGATTCTGGAGTGGTTCATCATTTCCTTCTCCAGCTCATTTTACAGATGAGTATACTGAGGCAAACAGTGAAGTGACTTGCCCAAGGTCACACAGTCTAACACTGGATTGAACACAAGAAGATGAGTCTTCCTCACTCCAAGCCTAGCACTCTATCCACTTTACCAACTAGGTGCCCATTCACAACTTTACTGAGTGCAGACCAAGGGAGTGGCCAGAGACCACTGAAAATAGAGGTGAGGATAATCTCAAGCCAGGACCAGATATCTCCATGCAGAGGGGGATCAGTAATTTGAGCTGTTACTGACTGAAGCACACGGATAAATATTCATTAAAATAAGAGGATACTCGGCCAGAATACTCCTTTCCAAGCATAGAAATGGAAAATTCTGCTCACTCCCCTTGGTTCACTTTCATGCTTTCCTTTTTTTAGTCTGGGCTCTTCTTAGGGCTAGAACACAGCTTACCCTTCTTTAATGCTGCTCTTCCTCTTCTCTTGGATCTAGGCATCCAGTTTGGTGATGGTTGCAGATGCCCCAGATGGAGTCATTGATTCCCCTGGCAAGGTCATGGAGAAACATTTTGACACTGTCAGCCATCCTTATTTTTGTATCACTTTTGCCACACAAACTAACAGGGAAAAGGGAAGAGAAGGACCTTTAAATTTGTCATTATGAAGAGCCTAGAATCACAGAGCCCACTCCAGCTGCCCTGATAAAAAAGCATTTTTTAAAATTTTTTAAATTTTTATTCATTCATTCATTCATTCATTCATTTATTTTTGTGAGGCAAGGGGTTAAGTGACTTGCCCAGAGTCACACAGCTAGTAAGTGTTATGTGTCTGAGGCTAGATTTGAACTCAAGTCCTCCTGACTCCAAGGCCAGAGCTCTATACACTGCACCACCTAGCTGCCCCCAAAAGCATTTTTTTTTTAAAAAGCATCATGTGCTGCACATTTGCTAAGGTGCTGAGGATACAGGTACAAAAGCAAGACAGTCTCTGCTCTTGAAGAACATATATCCTTTATATCCTTAACTAGGTCTACTACAAATTTGTTACATAATTTCAACTGGGCCCTCACTGAAGCAAAGCAACCCTTTTACACTGTCCTAATCTATTTGCTCTCCTTCTTATCATAGTGGCTATTCCAAATCTTTTTATACCTATTCAAGCCCCCCATGGTACTCCTCTCTACTCTGTCAGCTAAGGACTTTGCTTCATACTTACTTGAAAAAACTGAGGCCATTCAACAAGATTTGAGCCAAGGTTCTCTGATTTATATTTCATGTGCTACTCTTGACTGATTGAAAATTTGGTGTCTGGATTAGAATTTGGATTTCTGGACCTCAGTTTAAATGAAAGGATTGATGGCCTCTTTACCAGAGATATTAGTGCTATCTCAGAGGGTAAGTAACTTGTATAGGGCCACACAGCCAGTGTACATCAAAAACAAGACTAAAACCCAGGTCTTCCTGACTTCAAAGCCAACAATCTAAGTCAAACTTAATCAAAAGTACACAAAATGCCCCAAGGTCACATTTTTCCCCTGGGCCAAAACTTTTTGTGGTGTCTTGCAAAGATCAACTAGGGCAAGCTTGAAAGCTGTAAATATACAGCATAAACACAAACATCTTATATACATAAGGATGTGAATCAAGTGCCCTGCTGAGTTGTTTTAAACTAAATCCATGATGATAAAAGGGTCATGAATATTGTTGCTAAAGGCACATGGCTAAGGCATAGGAAAATGAGAAACAGAGATTAAAAATAGCTCTGTGATTGAGTGAATGCAAACTTCCCTAGATCACTGTAGCTAGTCATTCCCAACCCAGACCGTATATTACATGCTATCCAGATGTTCACCCAGGCCATCTTATGAGCCATTCTGCTTTTGCTGCCCTGATTCTCTTCAGCTGGTATATTTCTCTCTATACCCTGCTCCAGGTTCTTCAGGAAATTAATCCACTGGGGCTAAGCCAATTTGATTGGTGACTTAGGGCACACTTACCTAGCCCACTAAGTCTAGCTGGCTCTAGATAAGACCATACTTTACATCCCATCTCACCTTCATTAAAACTAAATTCTTTTATTGTGACCTGTGGCTGCTTGACCTTTTACTATTCTCCCAGTCTATCTCCCTGAATTTCCTTAATACCTAGCATTGACTTCACTGTTACTAATTTATCCTTCTAGAATCTCAGTCATGTAATTTGGGGTTGTAAGGGATCTAAGAGGAGACTCACCCTGTTCCAAACTTCCTGCAGTTCCCTTATCCAACTTCCTTACCCAAAACATGAATCCTTACTTCCTCCCCAACAAGTTGTTATCTACCTCCAACTGGCAACCACCCAGAGATGGAGTATTCTCTTCTTCAGACTGTGTCCCCAATATTAAAACTTATAATGAAGTATTTTGATCATAACCATTTTGATAACAACCAAGTCTATGTTTACAGACTTGTTGGGGACCCTTTCCTCTTCTATAATCTTTCTCCTTTGAATTCTTGTTGACACTAACCTCTAACCTCTAATCTCTCAGTTTTCCTCCTACCTCTATGACCACTCCACAATATCTGTTGCTAATTCATTTGTCCATATCATGACCCCCATATGTCTGTCCTAGGCCCCATTCTATTCTCTTTATACTTTCTCATTCAATGATCTCATCGCTTTTATGTGTTCAATATGATCTTTATTCAGATATGTTGTACACACACACACACATGCATGCACACATATACATACATACATACGTGTGTGTGTGTGTGTGTGTGTGTGTGTGTGTGTGTATGAATAACCCCACCCTTTCTACTAAGCTCCAGTTGTGAATCTCAAATTACTTAATGGATATTTCAAATTAGATGTCCCTTGGGCATCTCAAACTCAACAAATTCAAAACTGTGAATTCATTACCTTGCCCCCTAGATACATACAATTCTCACAACCATCCTCTTCAATCTATTCACGTAGCCACTACCCTAGTTCAAGTCTTTATAGTCTCTGACTTGGACTATTGCAAGAACTTTTAGCAAGAGTCCTTTCCCTCTCCAGTCACTCAAGATAGATGTCAAAATAGTTTTCCTAAAGTGCAGGTCTAACCATATCATTTCCCAGTTCAATAATCTCTAGTGACTCCTTATTTCTTCTAGAATCAAATATAAACTCCATTTAATTTTTAAAATCCTTCATAAATGGCACCAACCTACCTTTTCAAGCTTATTGTATTTGACTCACATTCTTGCACTCTTTAGTAAAGTCAAACTGGTCTTGCTGTTCCTTATATGCAACATTCCATCTGCCAATTCCAAACTTTGGCTTGCTCTGGCTGTCTTCTATGCTTAGAGTGCCCTCCCTACTATCTTAAAATCTACTTTTTCCCTTCAACATTCTGTGCAAGCACCATCTACTACATGAAACCTGTATTTATCTTATGTATATATCTATATGTAGCTTAAGTATTTTTAAATGAACTTTATAGTCATCAACAAACATGAACATTTCCATATTGTATATATTTTGCACACATTTGTGTATATATTATCTTCCTGGAGCTCTTTGAAAGAAGGCACTGTTTCCTTTTTGTCTTTTTCTCCTGCTTCTAGCAGAGTCCCTGACACATAGTAGTCATGTACTAAATGTTTATTAATTGATTTTAAAAAAATTTATTGGTATCTTTTATTTTTTATATCACCAAAATTTTTCCCAGTGTTTCTCTCCCTCTTCCCTGCTGTAGCCATTCCATATGGCAAAAAAAAAAAATAAAGAAATAAAAATAAAGAAATGAAAAAGAGGAAGAAGAGAAAAAGAGATCACAGTAAGTGAAATAATTTAATTACATGAAGTTAAAAACAAAACTAAAGCAGCCAAAATTAGAAGGAAAGCAGGAAACTGGGGAAATTTTTTTTATGGCAAGTTTCTCTGATAAAGTTCTCATTTGTTTTTGTTTTCTTTTTTCTTTCTTTATTCTTGACATTAATTTAAAAACAAACAAACAAACTTCCAAAGCCTGTATCCTTCCTGTCCCTCCTGTACTCATTGAGAGGGCAAGCAGAGAGGAATTGTGTTTATAGGGTAGAATAAAGAAGAAAATTACTTGGCTCTCCCAAATTCCCCCACAAATAACTTAAAATAATGCCTCAAAGTAAATTTTAGAGTGGCAGAAATGATTAGAAATCAGGGTAAAGCAGTCTTCCAGCCTAATACAACTTGGGAAGATGTTAGGAAAGATCTGACCTTTCAGGGTGGGGTTTTATCTGATTGAAGTGTAGGTACCTCCTGGCAAATTCCTCTGAGTCAAAGCTCTGGGGGCAGCTGGGTTGGCTTCAAGAGCTTTTGACTTGCAGACAGTGGTGGAGGTAAGGTGGCTGATCAGGGGAAGATTGTGGGGACTTTCCACTAGTGCTGGGTGCAGTGGCCCAGGCATGCTGACCAGACAGGGTCCCAGTTCGTGGATGAGTGAGGAGAGAGTACACACTGGTAAGTGTGGTCACAAAGGGGTGGGGGCTTGCTGGTTATGGTCATTTGCAAGGTACTGGAGTGTTCCAGGGCAGAGAAGTGAGCTGATGCTTTTAGCCACCTCAGGGACCACAGGGAGCAAGAATATTTGCAGTGGCAATGCAACAGGAGCTATATTCTCAGCTTAGGGACAGAGAGGAGTACCTGAAGACACTTATAGATCAAGGCATGAGCTGAAGGAGCAGTGACCTCATCTGGCCTTGGATTATGGAATATTGGAAGAACAAAGAGGTCAAACCCTTCCCATATCCCTGATAGAGCTCAGAAAACAGCATGAAAAACCTGAAGCCTGAGACATTATCCCCCACACCCTGGGAGCACAGCCTGACTCTAATATAAAGTTAACAGCCAAGAAATAGCCATCTAAATGAGTAAAAAACAGAAAGAACCTGCCCATAGGTAGCTACTCTGTTGATAGAAAATATCAAAGTTCAAACCCAGAAGAAGACAAAGCAGCTTCATGTAAAACTTTAAAGAAAAATATAAAATGGTCATAACCCCAAAAAGATTTCTTGAAGAACTTAAAAAGGACTTTAAAAATTAAATAAGAGAGGTTGAGGAAAATTGGGAAAATAAATAAGAATAATACAAGAAAAGCAAGAAAGTTGTGAAAGTCAGCCAGTTGGAAAGGGAGATTAAAAAAAAGAAACTTACTGAAGAAAATAAATCCCTAAAACTTTGAATTGGGCAAGGGGAAGCTAATGACTTCATAAGATGTCAAGAAATAATAAAACAAAATCAAAAGAATGAAAAATAGAAGAGAATGTGAAACATCTCATTAGAAAAACAACTGACCTGGAAAAAAGATTGAGGAGAGATAATATAAGAATGGTCAGACTACCTGAAAGTTACAATAAAAAAAAAAGAGTCTAGACACTCTACTTCAAGAAATTATTAAGGAAAATTGTCCTGAAGTTCAAGAACTAGAGAGTATAACAGAAAAATTTAAATTTTTTTTATTAACCTTAAACTTAAATACAAAATGAGAAAAGAAAAAAAGAACTATTTCATGTACACAGCAGAATAGAAGATTCAATATAAAACAATACATTTTCATGTCAAGAAAACCATGTAATAAATACCACACATTGTTTTCAAAGCTACCCAGCTTTTCTGTGCTTCCTTTTAGGTTTTCTTTTATTCTCTGCTGTGCACTTTTTAATTTATTTTATTTTGTCTCTCTCCCCACCTCCCTGCCCTAGAGAAGGCTACAATTAAATGCAAACACTTACACATATACATAAATGTGGGACCATACTATGCATATTTCTATTTGTCTGTTCTTTCTATAGAGGTAGATAGCATCTTCCTTCATAGATCCTAGTCTTTCCATGTTTTTCTAAATCAACCAGCTCATCATTTCTTATTTCCCAGTAGTATTCCATCACAATCATATATACACAGCTTGTTTAGTCATTCCTGATTTGAATGACATCTATCATTTTAGCCAATCTGATAGATGTAAGATGATATCTCATAGTTGTTTTAATTTATAATTTTCTAATCAATAATGATTTAGAGTAGAGCATTTTTTCATATAATTATGTATATATATTATTATATATATTATTATATATATTATGTATATATGTAGTTATATATATAGTATAGATATAGATATAGATATAGATATAGATATAGATATAGATATAGATATAGATATAGATATAGATATAGATATAGATATAGATATAGATATAGATATAGATATAGATGTAGATATAGATATAGATGTAGATATAGATATAGATATATAGTGTAGATTTCATCATCAAAAAACTGCCGGTTCATATCCCTTGACCATTTATCAAATGGGGTGTGACTCAGGTTCTTATAAATTTGACCAAGTTCTTTGTATATTTGAGAAATGAGACAAAAACAGTGTTAATAATATTGGTGACACATACTGTAGTTTCTCTATTTTTCTCTTTTAGTTAAATCTCCTTTAGCTTTTACTTTGTCTGAGATCAAGATTACTATCCCTGCTTTTTTTTTTACATAATAAAGTCTACTTAAGCTCTTTATTTTAACTCTAATTTTTATTGTGTTTCCTGAAAGCAACATATTGTTGAATTTAAGTTTTTAATTCATTCTTCTATCAGTTTCTATTTTATGGGTATATTTATCCCACTCACATTCAAAGTTACAATTACTTGTGTATTTCCCTCCATCCTATTTTTACTCACTATCCTTTTCACTCTATGTACCCTATTCTTCCTCACTTAATTTACTTCTGCCCACTACCTTGCCCTCCTATTCATTAATCTACCCACTCCTCCAATAGTCCCTCCCTTATCTTCTTCCCTCCTCCCACTCTTCACCTTAATCTTTCTCTCTTATCTCCTCCCTCTCCTAATTCTTAATCTACTCACCCTTCTAAAAGTTCCTCCCATATCTTGTCCTCTGGACTTCTTATTTCTTTCTAAATTTAGAAGACTTTATACCCTTCTAGGTGTATATGTTTTTTTCTCTTTAACCCATTTCCAGTGAGAGTAAGTTTCCAACACCACCAGACCTTTATCCTAACTTGCATCTTCTGTATCAATTCTTCCTTTCATGCCTCATTTGTATGAGATAATATCTCCTTTTTGTCTCTCCCTATGCAATTTTTTTAGAATCACCCCGTCATACATAGCTCATCCCAAGCCTTTCTTTCAAACTACCCAAATAATGATGACAGTCATAAGAGTACTGATCACAGTTTTTCATTTAAGAAGTAAACAGTTTGACCTTATTGAGTCTCTTATAATTGGTCTTTAATGTTTACCTTATATTTCTCCTGGATCTTATATATTGAATTTTACATTAAGTTTTCATCTTTTTGTCACAAATACCTAAAAGTCTTTCAATTTATTAGATGTCCTTTTTTTTTTTTCCCCATTCGGTGATTGTACTTTGCTGGGTAGTTACCCTTGATCATAACCCCAGCTCTTTTGCTGTAAGAAATATAGTATTCCAAGTCCTTCAACATTGAAGCTGCTAGGTCTTGTGTAAAACTGATGGTAGTTCCATGATATTTAAATTCTTAATTTTTTTCTTGTTGCTTGCAATATTTTCTCCTTAACTTGGGAGCTTTGAAACTTGGCTGTGATATTCCTATAAATTTTCCTCCTGGTATCTCTTTCAGATGGTGATCAGTGGATTTTTTTTTTCTATTTCTGCTTTACTTTCTTGTTCTAGAACTTCAGGGCAATGTTCCTTAATAATTTCTTGTAATATTGTAGCAAAATTCTTTTTTTTTTATTGTAACTTTCAGGTAGTCCAACTATTCTTACATTGTCTATTCTTGATCTGTTCTCTATACCAGTTGTTTTTCTGATGAGATGTTTCAGTCTCTTTTATTTTTTCATTCTTTTGATTCTGTTTTATTATTTCTTGGTGTCTTATAATATCATTAGCTTCCCCTTGCTCAATTCTAGTTTCCAAGGAATTATTTTATTTGTTAATTTTTTTGATTCTCTTTTTTTCAGTTGATTAACTTTCTTTTCATAAATTTATTGATTTTCTTGGATTGTTCTTATTTTGTTTCCTATTTTTTCCTCTATTTCTCTTAATTGATTTTTAAAGTCCTTTTAAAGTTCTTCCAAGAACTCTTTTTGGGCTTGTGACCATTTGATGTTTCTCATTGAAAATGGACTGGCTTTTTTAGCTTCACTATCTTCCTCTGAATGTGAACACAGCTCTTTTTTATTCTCATAGTAGCTATCTATGGTTGAGTTCTTTCTTCTTTGTTTAATCATTTTTATTTTGTTTTATTTTACTTTTAGCAGCTTATTATTACAATCAGAGTCTAGTCCTAAGGTGCGGGGAATGATGCCCCAGGTTTAAAGTCCTTCTTACTGTTATTTTCAGAGCTCTGTCCTGGGGTCCAACCTTGGGCACTCCTCTCCACTCCTAAGCCACAGCCAGGGCCCCCAGCCATGCTATCTCGAAAATGCTCTGACTCCCTGTGGTCCCTCAAGTGGCTGCAATCTTCAACTCTCTTCTCTACCTTGAAACCAAAACCAGGAACTTTACTCCTCTGTAAGTGCTCCCACCAGCAGGGTCCTTGCCATTTTGCTACTGCACTTGCCAGGTGCAGTTGCAGCCTGGGACTGGGTCTGCTCAGTGCAGCTGTGCTTGGTATCCCTTGAGAGTGGGAGGTCCAACAGTCTTCTTCTCAGCTGTCTGACTCCCACAGTGTCCATGAGGTGAAAGTTCCTGAGGCTGAGGCTGCCTTCCAAACCAGCTGTCCCTAGGGCTTGTTGTTTGGTGACTCAGGCCAAGCCTCCACTCCTGAAGGTTAAATATTTCTTGGAGTCTTCTCAAGTTGTGTGAGGAGGATGCCTGTTGTTTTAAATTAACTTTGAGGTGATGTTCTATCTCTTTTTGGAGAGCCTGAAGTTTTCTGACCTACTCTGTCATTTTCCCAGAATCCTTTTGTAAATTAGAAATTGAAAAAATCCACCCATCACCACCTGAAAGTGATCTCAAAATGAAAACTCACAGGAACATTATAGCTAAGTTTCAAAGCTCCCAGGTCAAGGAGAAAATATTACAAACAACCAGAAAGAAACAATTTAAATATTGTGGAGCTACAATCAGGATAACACAAGATTTAGCAGCTTCTAAAGCTGAGTGTGATCCTGCAAGGGAAAAAAAAATGGACATTTAATGAACTAAGGGACTTTTAGGTATTCTTGAGGAAAAGACCAGAACTAAACAGGAAAATCTGACTTAAAAGAATTGGGAGAAACTTAAGAAGGTAAACATGAAAGACTAATTATAAGGGATTTAATAAGTTTAAATTGCTTACTTCTTATATGGGAAAAAAGTTGTGTGTAACTCTTATGAATGTTATCATTGCCAGGATAGTTCAAAAGAGTATATATAGATACAGGGCTTGAGGTTGAATTGATTATGATAGGAAGATCCTAAAAAATAAAGTGGTATAGGGAGAGGTAAAATGGAGTAAATTATCTCACACAAAAGAGGCATAAATGAAAGAAATATTATAGTGGTGGGGTGGGCAGGTAATATGGGAACCTTATTCTCATCAGAATTTGGCTAAAGAGGGAATAATATATACATTTCATAGGATATAAAAGTCTTCTTAACTTACAGAGAAATAAGAAGACAAACAGGATAAAGGAGAGATTCTTAGAAGTGTGTGGATCAAGAAATAGGAGGGCTAACAGATAGGATATGGGAGAGACTTTTAAAAGAATGTACAGATCAGAGGGGCAATGGTCAGAAGTAAATTAGATTTATGAGAAGGGATGAGGGAGAGAGAGAGAGAGAGAGAGAGAGAGAGAGAGAGAGAGAGAGAGAGAGAGAGAGAGAGAAGGATAAGCAGAAAGGAAAAATAGAATGAAGGGAAATGTACAACTAATAATTATAACTTTGAATGTGAATGGGATGAACTCACCCATAAAACAAAAACTGATAGCAGAATGGATCAAAAGCCAGAATTTGACAATATATTATTTACAAGAAAAAAAATTTTTAAATGAGAGACATACATAGAGAAAATAAAAGACTAGGATAGAATTTATTGTGATTCAGTTAAAGTAGGGGGAAAAAAAAGCAAGGGCAGCATGATCTCAGACAAAGGTAAAGCTAAAATAGATTTAATTAAAAGAGATAAGCAGGGAAACTACATTACGTTAAAAGGTACCATAGATAATAAAGGAATATCAATACTAAATCTATATGCACCAAATGGTATATCATATTCTTAAAGGAAAAGATAAGTGAATTAAAGGTGGAAATGGATAGCAAAACTATAATAATGGGATTTCAACATTCCCTTTTCAGAACTAGATGAATCTAACAGCAGCAACAAAAAAAACCTCCAACAAACAATAAGACAGAAGTCAAGGAGATTAACAGAATCTTAGATAAGTTAGAGATGATAGACATCTGGAGATAATTGAATGGGAATAGAAAGGAATATATCTTTTTCTCAGTGATATATGGTACCGTTACATAAATTAGGCATAACAACTTTATAGTTACATGCAGAAAAGCAGAAATATTAAATATATCTTTTCAGATCATAATGCAATAAAATTACATTATGTAAAGGATCATGGAAACACAGATTAAAAATTAATTGGAGACAAAATAACCTAATCGTAAAGAATGAGTGGGTTAAAGAACAAGTCATAGAAACAATAAATAATTTAATAAAGAGAATGACAATAATTAGACAAAATACTAAAACTTATGAGATTCAACAAAAGCAGTAATTAGAGGAAAATTTATATCTCTAAATGCTCAGAAAAAAAGCAGATCAATGAATTGGGTATATAATTTTTTAAAAAAACTAGATAAAGAACAAATTAAATATCCCCAATTAAACACCAAGTTGAAAATCCTAAAAATTAAAGGTGAGAGTAATAAAATTGAAGGAAAGAAAACCATTGAATTAATAAACAAAACTTAAAGTTGTTTTTTATGAACAAATAGATAAACCATTGGTTAATATGATTTTTTAAAAAAAGAAAATAAAATCACTAATATAAAAAATGAAATCAAAGTAATTATTAAGAGTTCCTTTGCTCAATTATATGCCAATAAGTTTAACAATTTAAGTGAAATGGAAGAATATTTACAAAAAACATAACATCCAGATTAACAGAAGAAAATATGAATTTGTCTCAGGCCATGGAAGAGCTCAAAAAGGATATTGAGAAGCAAAGAAGAGAAGTAGAGGAAAAACTGGGAAGAGAAATGAGAGTGATGCAAGAAAATCATGAAAAACAAGTCAACAGCTTGCTAAAGAAGACCCAAGAAAATACCAAAGAAAATAACATCTTAAAAAATAGCCTAGCCCAAATGGCAAAAGAGGTCCAAAAAGCTAACAAGGAGAAGAGTGCCTTAAAAAGCAGAATTGGCCAGATTGAAAAGGAAGTCCAAAAGCTCACTGAAGAAAATTCTTCCTTAAAAATTAGAATGGAGCAATTGGAAGCTAATGTCTTTATGAGAAATCAAGACATTGTAAAACAAAACCAAAAGAATGAAAAAATAGAAGAGAATGTGAAATATCTCACTGGAAAAACAGCTCACCTGGTAAATATATCCAGGAGAGAATAATTTAAAAATTATTAGACAACCTGAAAGCCATAATCAAAAAAAGAGCCTAGACATCATCTTTTGAAAAATTATCAAGGAAAACTGCCCTGATATTTTAGAAC
This sequence comes from Phascolarctos cinereus, assembly GCF_003287225.1. Lineage (NCBI taxonomy): Eukaryota > Metazoa > Chordata > Mammalia > Diprotodontia > Phascolarctidae > Phascolarctos > Phascolarctos cinereus. The sequence continues at coordinate 249,781,077 of NW_027555958.1, read as the reverse complement.
CAGAGGGCAAAACAGAAATTGAAAGAATCTACTGATCACCTCCTGAAAGAAGTCCCCAAAGGAAAACTCCTAGGAAAATTGTAGCCAAATTCCAGAGTTCCCAGGTCAAGGAGAAAATATTACAAGGAGCCAGAAAGAAACAATTCAAGTATTGTGGAAACACAATCAGGATAACACAAGATTTAGCAGCTTCTACATTAAGGGACCAGAGGGCTTGGAATATGATATTCCAGAGGGCAAAGGAGATAGGATTACAGCCAAGAATCACCTGCCCAGCAAAACTGAATATAATCCTTCAGGGGAAAAAATGGTCATTCAGTGAAATAGAGGACTTTCAAGCATTCTTGGTGAAAAGACCAGAGTTGAATAGAAAATTCAACTTTCAAATACAATATTCAAGAGAAGCATGAATAGGTAAACAGGAAAGAGAAATCATAAGAGACTTATTAAGGTTGAACTATTTACATTCCCACATGGAAAGATGATATTTGTAACTCATGAAATCTTTGTCAGTATTAGGGTAGTTGGAGGGAAAAATTATACGTATAGATAGATAGATAGATAGATAGATAGATAGATAGATAGATAGATGGATAGAAGGCACAGGGTGAGTTGAAGATGAATGGGTGATATCTGGAGAATAAAATTAAGGGGTGAGAGAGGATTATACTGGGAGAAAAAGAAAGGGAGAGGTAGAATGGGGTAAATTATATCATATAAAACAGACAAGAAAAGTGTTTTACAGTGGAGGGGAAATGGGGGAAGGTGAAAGAGAATGAGTGAATCTTATTCTCATCAGATTTGGCTTAAGGAAGGAATAACACATACACTCAGTTGGGTATGGAAATCTATCTTACCCTGCAGGAAAAAAGGGGGGAAGGGGATAAGAGAGCAGGAGGATGATAGAGAGGAGGACAGATTGGGGAAGGAGGTAATCAGAAGCAAACACTTCTGAGGAGGGACAGGGTCAAAAAAGAGAATAGAATAAATGGGGGGTGGGATAGGATGAAGGGAAATATAGTTAGTTTTCTACAACATGACTACTATGGAAGTGTTTTGCATGACTACACATATATTACCTGTATCGAGTTGCCTGCCTTCTCAGTGAGGGTGGGTAGGGAGAGAGGAAGGGAGAAAATTTGGAACCCAAAGTTTAAAAACAAATGTTAAAAGTTGTTTTCACATGCAACTGGGAAATATGATATACAGGCAATGGGGTACAGAAATCTTTCCTGCCCTACAGGAAAATAGAAGGGGAAGGGGATAAGAGAAATGGGTGGGGAGATAGAAGGGAGGGCAGATTGGCAGATGGAGTATTCAGAATGCACACCGTCTTGGAGTGGGGGGAGAGGAGAGATGGGGAGAAGATTTGTAACTCAAAATCTTGTGGAAGTGAATGTTGAAAACTAAAAATAAATTAACAAAGAAAAAAATTTAAAAAAAGAATTTACTGTTTGGCTAAAGATTGCTGGGAAAACTGGAAAGCAGTCTGGCAGAAATTAGGTACAGACCAACATCTTACACTATTTACCAAAATAAAGTCAAAATAGGTACATGATTTAGACATAAAGGGTGATACCATAAGCAAATTAGGAGAGCAAGGAATAGTTTAACTGTCAGATCTAGGGAGAAGGGAAGAATTTATGACCAAACGAGAGATAGAGAACATTATGAAATGCAAAATGGATAATTTTTATTACATTAAATTAAGAAGGTTTTGTGCAAACAAAGCCAATACAATCAAGATTAGAAGGAAAGCAGAAAGCTGGGAAACAATTTTTTACAGCTAGTGTTTCTGATAAAGGCATCAATTTTAAAACACATAGAGAAATGAGTCAAATTTATAAGAATACAAGTCATTCCCCAATTGATAAATGGTGAAAGGATATGAACAGGCAGTTTTCAGATGAAAAAATTAAAGCTATATACAGTCACATGAAAAAATGCTCTAAATTACCATTGATTGAAGAAATTCAGATTAAAACAACTCTAAGGTACCACCTCACACCTATCAGACTGGCTAATATGACAAAAAAGGAAAATGATAAATGTTGGAGAAGATGTGAGAAAACTGGAACACTACTTCATTGTTGGTAGAGTTGTGAATTGATCTATCTACCCATTCTTGTGAGCAATTTGGAACTGTGCCCAAAGGGCTATAAAACTGTGTATACCCTTTGGCCCAGCAATACTGCTATTAGGTCTGTTTCCACAGGTGATCAGGGAAAAAGAAAAAAGACCCATATATTTTAAAATATTTATAGTAGCTCTCTTTGTGCTGGCAAAGAACTAGAAATTGGGGAGATGCTTATCAATTGGGGAATGGCTGAATAGGTTGTGGCACAAGATTGTGATAGAATACTACTGTGTTATAAGAAATGATAAGCAGGTTTATTTTAGGAAAACATTGAAAGACTTGCATGAGCATTGTATATAGTAACAGCAATATTGTTCAAAGGGTAAATGCAAATGACTAAACTATTCTGAGTTATATGAATATTCAAATCAACTACAAAGGAGCTATGAATGAAGATGCTATCCACCTCCAGAAAAAGAAATGATATATGGAACTATGTATTACATAGTTCCACATATATATCTGTGTCAAATGTTGGCCTCTAGTGTAGGATTAGGAGGCAGGGAGATAACAGGTTGGAACTCAAACGTAACAAAAAAAAATTTTTTTAAAGGAGAAGGCAAGTAATACAATACATGTGAAATCATGCAAAACATACTTCCATATTAGCCATGTTGCAGAAAACAAACGAAAAAAAGCAAGAAAAATGAAGTGAAAAAAGTATGCTTCTATCTTCACTCAGACTTCATCAGTCCTCTCTTTGGAGCTGGATACCATTTTTCATTAAGTCCTTTGGAATTGTCTTGGATCATTGTCTTAATCAGAGTAACTAAGTCTTTTACAGTTGATCATCCTTACAATCATGCTATTAATGTGTATAGTGTTCTTTTTCTGCTCGTTTCACTATACATCACTTCGTGTGTCTTCCCAAGGTTTTCCAAAATCATCCTGCTCATCATTTCTTATACCACAGTAGTGTTCGATTACAGTCTTACACTGCAGCTTGCTCAGTAATTCCCTAATTTGTTGGGCTTCCCTTCAATTTCTAATCTTCTGCCACCAAAAAAAAAAAGAGCTGCTATAATATTTTTGTGCATATAGGTTTTTTCCCTTTTCTCTGATTTTTTTTGGGATACAACCTAGTAGTGATATTGCTGGGTCAAAGGGTATGCACAGTTTTATAGCCCTTTGGGCATAGTTCCAAATTGTTCACCAGAATGATTGTGCCAGTTCACAATTCCATCAATTGTGCATTATTGTACCTATTTCTCTACATCCCCTTCAGCATTTATTATTTTCCTTTTCTGTCATATTAACCAATCTTATAGGTGTGAGGTGGTACCTCAAAGTTGTTTGTTTAATTTGCACTTCTCTAATGTAGAGCATTTTTTCATGTGATTATTGATAGTTTTGATTTCTTCTTCTTGGAAAACACCTCTTCATATCCTTTGACCATTTATCAATTGGGGAATGGTTCTTGCTTTTATGAATTTGGCTCAGTTCCCTATAAATTTGAGAAATGAGATCCTTATCAGAGAAAATTGCTGTATAATTTCCTCTCATTTTGCTGCTTTCCTTTTAATTTTGGCTTTATTGATTTTGTTTGTGAAAAACCTTTTTAATTTAATGTAATAAAAATTATTCATTTTACTTCCCATGATGCTCTCTATCTCTTCTTTGGTCATAAACTTTTCCCTTATGCATAGATCTGACAGGTAAATTTTTCTTTTTTTCTTATGATATTATATTATGTTCATATCATATCATATCATATATTATAATTTGCTTGTGATAGAACCCTTTATGTCTAAATCATGTAGCCATTTTAAACTTATCTTGTGTGTAACTTATGTTGTGAGATACTGGTCTTTGCCTAGTTTCTGCCATACTGCTTTCTACTTTTCCTAGTCAAACAGTAAGTTCTTGTCCCCAAAGCTCAAATCTTTGGGTTTATCAAACATTAGATTGCCATGGTGATTTGCCACTGTAGATTGCAAATCTAATTTATTCGACTGATCCTTATCCACTGATCCACGCTCTTCCTTGGACAGTACCAGATTGTTTTCATGATTACTAACTAGTTTTTAATGTAGCTTGAAGCCTGGGACTGGTAGGCTGCATTTCACATTTTTTTCCCCCATTGATTCTCTTTAAATTCTTGACCTTTTTGTTCTTCTTCCATATGAATTTTGTTATTCTTTTTTTCTAGCATTATAAAAGAATTCTTTGGTAGTTCGACTGGTATGTTGCTGAAAAAGTAAATTAATTTAGGCAGAATTATCATTTTTATTATATTGGCTTAGCCTGCTCATGAGGAATTAATATTGCTCCACTTTTTAAGATGTCTTTATTTTTGTGAAAAGTGTTGTTGCTATGTTGGTCTTGGTAGGTAGATTCCCAAGTATTTTACATTGTCTGCATTTATTTTAAGTGGAATTTCTCTTTTTATCTCTTCCATAAAGATGATTTATGTGGGTTTATTTTACTTCCAGCAATTTTTTCTAAAGTTATTAATTGTTTCAAGTAGTTTTTTAGTTGATTCTCTATGGTTTTCTAACGTCATCTCATGTAGAAAATTTCATTTTGTTATTCTTGTCTAATTGCTATAGCCAGCATTTCTAGCACAATATTGAATAATAGTGATGATAATGGACATCCTTGCTTTACCTATGATCTTAACAGGTAGGCTTTTCATTTATCCCTGTTAAAGATAATGCTTGCTCTTGATTTTAGATAAATAATACTTATTTTAATAAAGGTTCAATTCATTTCTATGCTTTGTAGTATTTTTTAAATAGGAATAGGAATTGTATTTTGTCAAAAGCTTTTTTTGTACCTATTGATATGATCATGTGATTTTTCTTGTTTTTGTCATTGTTAATGGTCAATTATGCTTATAGTTTTCCTAATATTAAACTAGTCCTGCATTCTTGGTATAACTCTCACCTGGTAATAGTGTATGATCTTTGTGATATGTTGCTGTAATCTCCTTGCTGATAGTTAATTTGAAATTTTTGGATCAATTTTCCTTAGGGAAATTGTCCTATAGTTTTCTTTCTCTGCTTTTGCTCTCTCTGGTTTAGATGTCAAAACCATATTTATGTCATAGAAGGAATTTGGTAGGACTCCTTCTTTATCAATTTTTTCAAATAGTTTATATAGCATTGGAATTATTTTTTCTGTAATTGTTTGGTAGAATTCACTTGTAAATCCATTTGGTCCTGGGGATTTTTTCTTAGCTTGTTCAATTTCTTTTTTCTAAGATACAGTTATTTAAATATTCTATTTCCTCTTCTTTTAATCTGGGCAACATATTTTCATAATTATTCATCCATTTGATTTATATTGTCAATTTTATTTGAATATAATTGTGCAAAATAGCTTCTAATAATTATTTTAATTTCATTTTCATTCACGGTGCATTCACCTTTTTCATTTTTCATACTGATAATTTGGTTTTCTTCTTTCTTTTGTTAAAAATGAAATTAACCAATGGTTTATTTGTTTATTTTTAAATAAAACCAGCTCCTCATTTTATTTAATATGAAAAATGTTTTCTTTTCCCATTTGTCTACTTCTCTTCTTGTCCTAGATGCCTTAATGTTGTCTACGTGAAAGCCTTTCAGTTTCAAGTTCCCTTTTCTGCAATAAACACAGTATTATGTTCCTCTAGTTACGTGACTCTAACTTTTTAAGGTGGCCCTGTTGCCACTGGTTCTCTTCCTTTACTCCTGATCCCCAATTCTTATTTGATATATCACTTTCTTTCTTCCCCTTCAGCTAGTCCTATTCCTTAAATTTTCAATTTCTTTTGTGTGTGTATGTCCCTTCCCAAAACGGATTTCTCTCACTCTCTTCATTAGCCATCTTTCTCTTTCTGTTTATTCTAGACTTTCATTCTTTGACTCATGATGCCTGTAATTATTTGGTCTTTCTCTTTTCTCTGTATTCGTCATGCTTCCAAAGTATCTATTCTCGGATCTGCTCTCTAGATACTTTCTGCAACGTCCTTATTTTCACTTTTAAATCCATGTGGACCTAGAGGTAGTTTTTTTTCCTTCTGTAGGAGTTCATTTATGACTTGCTCAATTAATTTTTTCAAGATCATATTATTTCATTTATCCCTTTCCTATTTTGTTATTTTGTAGATATTCATGTGTTTTTTTCAGTTTTGTTGCCATACTCCAATATTTCAATGTTCTCTGTGATCTGATGTGGGTATTTCCTCTGTAGATGCAAATTACAATCTATAAGGGCCTTCCTACTGCATATGACTCTTGTCCATGATCTCTCATATATTTACCACGGGTGGTTTACCCAGCGTGTATGATGGAAGAGAAAGGAGGGAGCTTCCTAATGCCTTCTTAACACTGTGAGACATCAATGGAACAAGCATGCCATTCACTGGTAATATCTTGCCCTTGTTATTTGACTAACTCATCTTCTTTTTCAGTCATACATTTCTTTGATGACATCCTGACACTGCTTCTTAATTCAATGTTTGTAATGTGTTAGAAGTTGGTTTATTTGCACCAATTATTTTTCCTTTGCCCTTTGTATGATTCTCAGTTTGATTCTTTGGAATGATTCTTTGGAATTTTACCATTCCATGCTCATGGTCACACAACATCACTGGAAAAATATTTATATTAAAAAAAAAAAGACTTTTGTTTCAGGGAGAAAATTGGTGTCTGTTGTAGATCAGGATATTGATGGAACTGGACAGGTATGAGTTAATAGGCCCCTTACTGTGACCCAGAAAATCTACTTGCCAACTGCTTTTTATATCCTTGTAGGCAGATTCTTTTTTTTTTTCCTTCTGTTTTTAGTTTTCATACCTCTTTTAGCCATCTCAGAAACTGCTTTTATCTGGAGGCATTAGAATATGTTTTTAGTAAAAAGACTGCTTGTTTGAACCTTCAGGCTCTGAGTGAGTCATTGTTTGGAAGTGGAATATTGACCTGGATTGGATAATTAAGTTAATTTTGCAATATAATTTGATATATTGTATTGCATGATATTATGTCACATTATGTCATGTCATGTTATGTTATGTTATATTGCACTATATTACATTATATTAAATTTGCAATATAATTTGATATATTATCCTTGCTTTCCTTGATTTCCTATAATTTGTTATATATTCCCTTTTCATTTTTCAATTTTATTTTCATTTAAAAAACACATTAGTGGCTTATCAGTAATGTTAAGTTTTCAGGCACATAACACTTACTAGCTGTGTGACTCTGGGCAAGTCACTTAACCCTACCCCACCCCCCAAATAATAATGTTAGGTTTTTCAACAAACCTTCTGTTTGTTTTATTAGTTCCATTGTGTATGTGGATTTAACTCTGTTGATCTGATATTTGTTTTTCAAAATTATTTGCTCTCATTTTGGGATTATTTGTGATTTTTCTAATTTTTTAATTGCATACTCAATTTATCAGTCCACTTTTTTTTCTCTTTTGTTGCTACAGGTGTTCAGGGATATACATATATATGCATATATATATTGTATATAATTATATGTATTATATGTACATTTTATACTTTTTTGTACATAATATTTTTATGTAAATATTCTATGTACATATTATTATATATGTATATTTTGTCTTGTTTCAACCATATCATTTCCTTTAATATAATTTATTATATTTTCATGGGTCTTTATTATTCATTAAGGTCTGTATATTTTGTTTATTCCCTTTATTGATTCTGAGGATATAGTTAAAATTTCTCCCTTTCTCCCTACATTTGAGTTCTTTGTACCCTAGCACATGATCAGTTTTTGTAAATTTTTGTAAAGTCTCATGGATTCCAGAGAAATATATGTATTTCATAAGATACTCACACAGAAGTTTCTATATCAAACCTATCCCAATACTTTGTTCATATATATTATTTTCTTTTTTGCTTATTATTCTTTTGGATTTGTGAAGATCTAACAAAGGAATATAACTTAAAATTAGTGTCTTGCTAGCTAGGTCTTTTTTTCATTCTGTTTACTTTTCTTTTAAGATCTTGTTTGCTATGCCATAAGGTATGTATGTGCTTAATATTGAAATTGTTTTATTATCAATGGTAATGCTAATCATAATGTAGTGGTTTCAATTCCTGTTTTTTATTAACTTGAGTCAGTTCTAGCCCTCCACTTTAAATGTGTGAATCCCTACACTTCAGATAGTTTTCTTGTAAACAACAAATTGTTGCATTTTGTTTTCTAATGCATTCTGCATTTTGTGCTCTCTCTCTCTCTCTCTCTCTCTCTCTCTCTCTCTCTCTCTCTCTCTCTCTCTCTCTCTTTCTCTCTGGTGAATTTAGCCCACTAATATTCAAAGTCACAATTGTAAAATTTCCCCCACTATGTTACAATATATTACTTTCAAAAAATTACCTGAACAAAGTACTATTTTGTTTGAAGACCAATGTTTCTCCTTGTACTAACACACAGAGATTCCCTACCACCAACATTGTGTACACACTAAAAATAGATAAAACTCATTTTACTATGTAATGAAAAAATCTTAATTAACCCCACACCAAAGACATATCCTTGAGTTCTCCTTTTACTGTTGTAATTTTTCTTTTTTTAAAATGTTGAGTTGTTTATCTTTTCTTCCGTATGCTAAATAAGAATTTTCAGTTTAAGAATCACTTTCTTCCCAACCCCTCACCTTCTTTTAAAATTAGCCTTCACTAATGCCCCAAAGTAGCTATTGCAATACTTTTCCACTTAATTTTGCCTTCAAACTTCTTGAATGCATATGCTAAACTTGGTACTTCTGCTTTATTATTCATTCACTTCTTAACACCTTGTAAATATGACAGAAGCAAGAAATCCATATCAACTTATAAAAATTATTTTCTGAATTTCATCAGTGACTTCCTGTTTGCCAAGTTCAATGTTCCTTCTTTTAAATTTGCAGATAACATTGTCTTTGACACCTGTGGCATTTGAAAATGTTGACTACTTTACAAAAAAATTCTGAAGATAAAATTTAAAAAGGATCATAGCAGAATATAAAAAGATTCTATATAAAAGTGTTAATCTCCACTTTATACCACTTACTTTTAAAAAAGTATATAATCAATGCTATATATTACTTTCAAAATTGCTCTGCTTGGGTTTTCCTTCTCTTTTCTTCCTTGCATTAAATAAATGTTACATTGGTCTTCTCTTTCGTACATTGCTACTGCTAGCTAATCTCCCTTGATCCTCCTTCCCCATTAAAAACTGACAAGAAAAAAAAAACTTTTGAAACAAATAAGCTTAGTCAAGCAAAATGAAACCATGCAGTGGCCACACCTAAAAATGCGTGTTTCTGAACCTTGTGTTAGTCTCCTCCATGTCAAGAGATAGGTGACATGAATCCTCTGATAATTGGTCGCTGACTTGATCAGAGTTCTTAGATCTTTCAGTTTAAAATTTTTTTTAAAAATCTTTACAATGTTGCTATTCTTGCATAAATCGTTCTTTTGGTTCTGATCGCTTTCCTCTGTGTTAGTTTATGGCACCCAGTGTTCTCTGAATTTTTTTTTTGTTTTGTTATTCTTCATGGTGCAATAATATTCCACTACATTCTTACACCACAATTTGTTCAGCTATTCTCCAATTGTCTAAGGAATAATCTAGGCATTTCCTTAGATTTTAGTTTGTTGCTTTTCTTTTTCTCTCCCTCCTTGGTATTATCCTCTCACTTGCCCTGCCCCCACCTCTGCTTGTTTCCCCATTGAGTTTAATGTATTACTACACCAAACTGGTATGTGTTTCCAACCCTCCTTTGTCCATTTCAAATCACTTAACCCTTTCTGCTTAAGTTCCTCATCTCTAAAATGAGCTGGAGAAGGAAATGGCAAACCACACGAGTATCTTTGCCAAGAAAACCCCAAATGGGGTCATGAAGAGTCAGAAATGACTAAACAACAACAAATTTTTTTATGAATTTTTTTATGAGAAATAGCAGACAGAATAATTTTGAGAAATAGTAAATCCTACCTCCTTCTTCCTAACAGTATATTCCTTTTATCCTCTTTTCCCCCCTTAAAATCCACAGAACAAAACCAGTTCACTTCCAGGACTTCTGTTTTTCTTATTTAACTCCTTCAATACCTTCTGAAGAGATTAAAGTTCTGGAATGACACTTGTTTCCTCATCCACATCATTATAGATCTCCTTCCAATATCTCAAATATATTTATTTTTCTAGATTTCTTTGTACTCTTGCATTTGTATTTCAAAGTTCCTATTCAGTTCTAGTCTTTTCACTAGAACTGCTTAAAAGTCTTCTATTACTTTGCAAATCCATTTTCCCACTTATATACTCAGTTTGGAAGAGTATTTTTGCCTTTTGTCTAGTATTACAGGCTGTCTTTTCATTTATAGGAGAAGCTGCCAGATCTTCTGTGATCTTGATTGTAATACACTGGTTCTCAAATTGTAGTTCTTTGCTTCTTCCTGGATGCTTGGGGTATGTTTTCTTTGATATCATTCCTTTCTGGAAACTTTTCTCTCTCTTTGACTTTCTGACACTACAGATACTTTTTCTCCTAGAGAAGTAGCTGGTAGCACAGTATTTAGAGTGCTGGATCTGTTAGGAAGTCAGGAAGACCTGAGTTCAAATCTAGTCTCAGACAATTACTAGTTGTGTGACCCTGGGCAAGTCATTTAACTTCTGTTTGCCTTAGTTTCCTCAACTAGAAATTGGGAATAATAATAGAAACCACCTTGGAGGGTTGTTGTGTGAATGTCTCTCTCTTTCTCTCTCTTTTTTTTTTTTTTTGTGAGGCAATTGGGGTTAAGTGACTTGCCCAGGGTCTGTGTGACTCTAGTGAGTGTTATGTGTCTGAGGCCGGATTTGAAGTCAGGTCCTCCTGACTCCAGGGCCAGTGCTTTAGCCACTGCACCACCTAGCTGTCCCTTTGTTGTGTGAATCAAATGAGATACTTGTAAAAGTGCTTAACACAGTGCCTGGCACATAATAGGTAATATATATGCTTATTCCCTTTCCCTTCTCCTACTTTCATGGTTTAATAGGTAAAATATTAGAATTGAAGTCAGGAGGGTTGTATTTTACTTCCAGCACTTACTAATTATGTCAGAATAGGCAAGTCACTCAACATTTCCAAATATGTTTTCCCATTAAAAAAAATTATTCTTGCAGAATTGCAAGGATCAAATGAGATAATACACGTGAAGTATGATATTAATATCAGACTTTATCATTGTTATCTCTTTTACTTTCCCTTATCTGTCTTTCATTGGTTCCATTTCCTCCTTATCCCTATGGAATGCAGGCTTTCCCTGTGTATTTATCTTTGGCTCTTTTCTCTCTGCAGTTTCACTTGACTCTCTGCCCCTTGGTATCTACTACCAAGGGAGATATTTAAACAGCTACTTCTAAATTTACATCTCCATCCATGTCTTCCCTTTTGATTTCCAGTCTCCTATTTCCAATTGCCTACATGGTATCTTTACTTTGATGTTTTGATAGCTCCTCCAGCTCAATATGTATAAAACTAAACTCTGGCCCACATTTCCCCAAAATAGGTCTTTTCCTGATTTTCTTATTCTTCATGATACTGACTTTGTTCCTTGAGCTACCCCTATGAATGCCTGTAAGTAAGACACTAATTACCGGAATGGGGCTTAGGGTTCTCAAGGACTCAGTTGAACGCATAAATTGGTCTTGGTTTCTGCCAATACCCTAGGCATCAGGGAGTAGTTTTCAGCCTTTGCCCTCTCTTCCAATGGATATAAAAGTTATACGGAAGGGAAGAAAGCTTAGGGTTCCTGGAACTTAGTGAAAAGTATGGAGTATATGATAGGAGGCTGTGGTTGTCTTGTTTCTTCTTTCAATTCTATGTCCTCCTTATGTATACTTCTTTATTTCCCTATTCTTAACTGTCATGTAAGGTAACATGCAATGGTAATGCACTATACTTCTAATTAACAGAGACATGGGTCCAAATTCTTCCTCTGATACTGGCCATGCAACCACAGGCAAGGCCCTGAACCTCTTTGAGCCTCAGTTTCCTCATTTGTTAAATGGGGAGAGAAATAGTTATACTGCCTATCTTACAGGAATGTGCTGAGGATCAAAAAAGATAGCACACCTTAGTAAACCTCAAGGCACTGTATAAATTATTGCTGCTGTTGTCTTTATATTCACAAAAAACTATCATTTAGCCAATTAGTCAAGAATAGTCAGCTTAAAGAAAGGAGAGTTTTCATTCTTCACCAAGCCAAATAGGATGAGCAAACGTCTGTTTTCCTCACAGGTCTAATGAGCTTACCATCTGAATATGAGAGGTGTGAATTTAATAGAACATAAAGATAACCTCAAAGTTTTGTCTATAATATAATTGTGTCTCTTATTCCTCTTCCCTTCTGGGGGGAGGGAGGGAGTGTCAAATGGGATTCATGCAAACAGGGTTGAATAACGTTTTTTAGTTGGCATCTTTTGCCTTTCTAGAAGTCCCTCCTCAGACCAGCTGACACAACTCGTAAATAAAGTAGATACAAAGGCCCCTACTCCCATGGAAGTAAGAGTGTGTGTGTGTGTGTGTGTGTGTGTGTGTGTGTGTGTGTGTGTGTGTGTGTGTGTTGAGGGGAGGTTGTAGAAAAGTACCAGAGTATTCAATTTTTTTTAAAAAAAGAGAACCTTGTGGAGAGTAGTAGTCCATAGCTCTAGACATGGCCCTACCACTACATAATTTTATAACTTCTGTCAAGCCATTTAATCTCTCTGAGCCTCACTTCTCTCTTGTCTGCAATATGGAGATAATCATACCCATCTTAAATGGTCTGACTTCCACATGGCTATTGAGGATCACATAGTATTACAGAGGCAGAGTGACTTGGTGAAATGAATACTCACTTAGGAACCAGAAGAGTAGAGTAGTCTGGTAGAAAAGACAATGGATTTAGAACCAGAGGACCAGGATTCACATCCCTGGTTCTATTATTTATAATACCTATAGAACATTAGACAGATCATTTAAGCAACAGGAGTCCCAGTTTTCACATTTGTAAATTAAAAGGAGGTGTCCTGGATAATCTCTAAGCTCCATTCCAATTCTAAATCCTTTGATCTAGGTTTAAGTCCTGGCTCTGCCACTTATTGATTGAGCAAGTAATCTTCCTCTCCTGAGTTTCAATTTCTTCATCTGTATCTCAATATGTCTATATTGCAGAGTTCCATGATTTTGTGGGTGTGGTTACTACTTCCACTGATATAGTATACAACTCCTCAAAACTTGGTAGTTGATCTAAATTAGTAAAAAAGTTAATGACCCAAAGTCAATATGGTCACGAGCTAGGCTAGCCCTTCGGTGACAGGTATACAATATATCATTGGGCCTATATTCAAAGCCTTTTCAACTTGGCTACTGCTAATTCTTTGCTGATGTAATTAATAGTCTGAGATGCTGAGACTTAGCTAAACCGAAGGTGAGTCTAAAAGGGGGGTGGGTGGGAAACTGGCATTAAAGTGAAGAGGGCAAAACATATCACGTCTAGAAAGGATCTAAAGCTTCTTGGCCCAGGCTTGGAAGTCATAGTCCAGCAACTAAATCACCAGCCCAACTTGGCAGAAGAAGTCCAGGAGCAAAGCAGCCTGTCTGGCTCAGCAGATGCAGCAGCAGAGCAACCTGCCTGCTTCATCCGGAAGCAGCTTCCCAGAAGCAGATCTGGCCCAATCTAGCAACAATGTAGTGGATAAGTGACCTGTCTGGTCCAGCATCCATGATTAGTGGTCAAGTTATTTGCCTGATCAAGCCCAGCAATGGATTGAGATAATCGGGGGAAATAAGCATTCTTTATCAGGAGCAAGCCCAGTGGAGATGGCATTCTCTCTGAGGAAGCAGGCCAGCTGAGCAGCAAAGTAGTTCATCCATCACTGATGCCCTGCCTTTCAGCAAGGACCTTTCATTAGGACCCTTAGGGGACAGAAAAGACAAGGCCCTAAAGTTCCAGAATTGTGAGTTGACTTGGCCACATGTATTCTTTATGTATATGCCTCACTGATATTGCACTTTAAGTTCATGCTTACTTCTTTCACCCCTTCTCCCATGGACATATTATGAGTACTTGTGAGAGGGTCTGTCCTTGATGTTTGGTGGGAGATGCTTTGTAACGATGGTCCTTGCTATGCCACTTCAGTAAATGTCTTTGCTAAATAATTGTATCTATTGGCTGATAATTAAGGGGAAGCTCACTGACAGGGACTTGTGAACTAAGAGTAGGTAACCTCCAAGATTACTTCTAGGACTTGGGAGTTCTAGAAGTCCTGAGAGTAGGAGCCACCCCTCTGGAGACCTAACCTGCAAATGCTATGGCAGCATTGCCTTCAAAAACATCCAACCATGAGGAAGCACCTGAGAGCTATTTTAGTGGATGTGAGGCTTCATCTGTAAAACAGGAATACTAATTAGTGGCTGCTTTACAGGGTTGTTATTAGAATCAATTAAGATAATATATTACTTTGGGCTCCATGACCACTTTTGGGACAGAGATCTAATAATATGTCCTTCTCTAAAGCCATCTTTATCTTGCTTGTCATGGTACAAGAGTAAAGGATTTTAGATGATCATTCTGGTGGAATGCAAGCTCTGGAAAATTTCTGAGGGCAGAACTAGGGGTAGGCTTTGCTCACTTTTTGAGAATAGGTGGAGCTAGTGGGGATGTTTATGACCAGAATGTTGGCCACAAGTTGATGACTTCTTTGTCCATGTCAATCCATAAAATTAACAAAAACAAAAACAACCATCAGTCTCCAACTTTTACAGTGAGAAAGGCTAAGTGCCAGGAAAGGGGACAGAAGGTGCTAAGAATTATACAAATTGAAGATTTTCTAAAAAAACAAAATACCACTTTATTTGTCCTCTTTGAGATGTTTGTCCAGTAACCACTTAGATAATATATTGCTAGAGCGATGACGCCATCTATTAAATGAGGCATTTCTTGATCCCCATATTTGTTAATGTTCTTTCCTTTTAGAAAATTTTTTTTATAATGCTTTGAGTATAGTGTGGCATATATGGTGTCTAGAGTGCTATGTTTGGGATTAGGAAGACCAGCATTAAGGTTTACTCTCTAGGATAAGTAGCTGTGAGACACTGAATAAGTCACTTTTCTTAAAGTAAGTAGAGATTTACTTTAAAGTCCTCTAAATTTGCTCTAGGCAAATTCCTAGAACTTATTTACTAAGTCATAGGTAAATTGAGAGTTCCCTATACTGACAAAATCACAGATTGTGTGTGTGTGTGTGTGTGTGTGTGTGTGTGTGTGTGTGTGTGTATGTTTGTGTGTGTATGGCCTAAGAGTATTGCCTTTCTTTGTATCTCCACTTAGCACAGTGCCTGGCATATAGTAGATACTTAATAAATGCTTATTGACTAATTGGCTCACTGTGTAGTTGTGTTTTTTGTATTTACTGTTCTGTTCAGTCGTTTCAGTTGACTTGGCTCCTTTGTGACCTCATTTAGGGTTTTCTTGGCAAAGACACTGGAGTGGTTTGCCATTTACCTCTCCAGCTCATTTTACAGATGAAGAAATGGAGGTAAACAGGGTTAAGTGACTTCCCCAGGGTCACATAGCTAGTAAGTATCTGAGGACAAATTTGAATTCAGGAAGATGAGTCTTCCTGACTCTAGGCCTGGTACACTATCCACTGAGCCATCTACCTGAACCTCACTTAACATATACTTAAAAAGTAAAATAAACTGTACATAATAGAGATCTATAGTTTCACCTATAATCTTTTTTTCCCCTTCACATTCTACTTTGTATATGGAAACATCCATTTTATTTGACGTTTAAATTCAGAATAAAACAAAATAAAAAAGAAATGCATGAAGATACGTTGTTGGAGAAGAGAGACTTTAAATTTGCATTTTGTTCATCTGAGTCAAATGTTGGAAGGTTTTTGGTAACCTAGTGATATAAAAAAATTGTCAGGGGCAGCTAGGTGGCATAGTAGATAGAGCTTGGGCTTTAGAATCAGGAGGACCTGAGTTCAAATCTGGCCTCACACATTGAAACTTAGCAGTTGGGTGTCCCTGGGCAAGTCACTTAACCCCCCCAAAACAAAAACAAACAAACAAAAAATTGTCCAAGAATTCACTTATAGATATTGGTGGAAATCAATGCCCCATGCTGGCAATCCTGGCTCCTGGATTGCCATGGCTTGAGCAACTGGGTCCATCAGTATTACTTCTGATACCTGAAACTGAGGACAAACACTGAACACAATCAGATACCCCCAGGCCTATTTCTCAGAACTGGGATAAAAGGGAAGGAGTAAGGCAAAGGATAATCTTTCCCTTCTCATTGCTTTAGTTCATAGCATCCAGGCTCCTTAAGACTGGCTCCGTGTTAAAACTCAGCATGCTCAGAGAAGCCCAGAATGCACATTGGTTCTTAGTTACACAGTCAGGACAAGCACAATGAAAATTTCTTTTTTCTTCTTCTATATTTTTTTTTCTTTGTTAATTTATTTATTTTGTTTTCAACATTCACTTCCATAAGATTTTGAGTTTCAAATTTTCTCCCCATCTCATCCTTCCCCCACCCCAAGATGGTGTGCATTCTGAATACCCTTTCTCCTAATCTGCCCTCCCTTCTATCTCCCCCCAATCTGTTATCCCCTTCCCCTTCAATTTTCCTGTAAGGCAGGATAGATTTCTATACCCCATTGCCTGTACATCTTATTTCTCAGTTGCAGGTGAAAACAATTTTTTTTAACATTTGTTTTTAAAACTTTGGGTTCCAAATTTTCTCCCTCCCTCCCTGCCCACCCACCTTCACTGAGAAGGCAAGCAACTCTATACGGGTTATACATGTGTCGTCATGCAAAACACTTTCACAATGAATATTTCTAAATGAGATTTCCATAGAAGGTAGAAGGGGAAGGGGAAGATTTATGCATCAAAGAATGGTTAGCAGAAGGAAAAGATACACACACACATACACACACACACACATATGTAAGTATATATATCAGGCTAAATAATAAAGTGGTCAGTGAATATTGAGGATACAGCTGGAATTTACAGCTAGTTTCTTGACATGCTCATTTCAAGTAAATAGAGGTAATAAAACTGAGCCAGAAATTCTCTTATCACTAACCAGTTAATCACCTGAGCTGAAGTCTGATATCTCAGGTAAATTCTGCAGATGTTAGCTAGTTACTTGACTTTCTCTCAGGCAAATGACAGTAATGAAGCCAAGTCAGAAAAATTCTCATGACACAAGAAACAGAGTACTTATTGTCATATAATGATACCTACATTTAATGTGGGCAATGTTACCTACTTTATTTTATCTGAGCCTCACAATAAATCTAAGTTAATTTTGTTACCCTGTATTTATGAAAAGTGAGGCTCTGAGAGGATACACAGATACTAAGGGTCAGAAGTGATACTTAAACCTGGGTCTTCCTGACTTTAGGTCCAGTACTCTATCTAAACACCACACTGCCTTTCAAAGGCAGATTGTTGGTGATAATTATCTGTAGCAGAACATCTTTTACCTAGTACTGGACTGAGAAGTACAGAGACTATATAATTCCCTTGTGTTTGTTGTTTACCAACTTCCAGGTCCCTTTTGTCTCCAATATCAGCATTTGATTCACTAATGCAATATGGTTTAAAGGTTCTCTTTAGCAGTGTGTATCCCATAGTTGCATATATTAAGATCATGTAACCATAAAGGTAGCTTTGTTTGATAATGCTCTGATTATCAGTATCAATTGAGGTGTAAAACAGGAGGCATAAAATCAGTCAACAAATGAAGACATTTACCATTGACCTGAAGCGTATTCTTTATATTGTCTAAGTGAAGGATAGCTTTGGATAGTATTCTGACGTGGTTCTGTTTGTGACATGCTCTTTGCCTCAATTCTTAGAATACTGCAGGGCAGTCTTGAAGATATCCACAATCTCTCAAAAGAGATCAGTCTAACCATCTATATAGAAAAGTCAAGTAAATGAAGAATTTCTGTTGTCCAGGTTATATTATATAGTTTGACAGCTACTATACTCTGTTAATCATCAGAGCAGACAAAACTAGAATTCAGATTTTTAAACTTAGTTTAGGATTTTTTTTTTTTTACTATTTTCGTGAATAAAATACCTTGGGGCAGAGTTCATTTTAATGTTGATGAGTTAAGCCTTCAGGCTTAGGGCCTGAGAATCTACAATAGTGGAGATGAAACTATGGCCAGAAATCCAGCTAGTAAATATGAATCTCTAGTGCTTCTCTAGTTAAGCCACAGAAAAAAAAAATAGAAAAAAAATCTCCAAACTACTCTTTATCGTCTCCAATATGTTTTTAATCAAGCAACAAATATTTGTTGTCTACTAGGTTTTATATATTTCAAATTTATCCCCCTCCTTTCCATTTTCTCTTCTGCCACTGCCCCTTGTTCACTTTGTACCCACTTTTTACTTTGCTCATGACACTATGCTCATCTCATTTACCGTCTTGCCAGCCTCCTTTACATGCTGGAGTCTCACTCTCTATAATGCACAAATGCATGTTATATGTTTGTTAGGGCTAATAGTATGCTAATAAGACTCAAGGCATCAAGGTATGTCTTAAAATTTTATTGATTATTCACCAATATACACATTAAACACATAGGAGCAAACAATTAGTCTAATTCATAGAAGTTCTGATAAGGAAGCATGTCTCATGCTAGTGCTTGTGACAAGATTCCCTCTCTGCTCAGCCAGAGGCCATGTCTCCCTCTGAGGTGGCATTCTGGCAAGTTTGCATCACTCAGCACAGCTCTCAGGTGGACACAGG
Organism: Phascolarctos cinereus; assembly: GCF_003287225.1. Taxonomy (NCBI): domain Eukaryota; kingdom Metazoa; phylum Chordata; class Mammalia; order Diprotodontia; family Phascolarctidae; genus Phascolarctos; species Phascolarctos cinereus. The sequence goes on along the minus strand of NW_027555958.1, from coordinate 249,762,187 downwards.
ATGCTTAAATTTCCAAGTTCAGGGAAAACTTTGGTCTGCCCTAATCACAACCCAAGAGGAGGCTGAGGGTTGGGGCCTTAGATGGGATGTTACGTTCTAGCTAAGGGTGTTTGGGCAGGTAGGTGGCACAGTGGATAGAGTGCTGGGCCTGGTCAGGAAGACTCAACTTCTGAATTCAAATCTGACCTGACTAGCTGTGTGACCTCAGGCAAATCACTTAACCCTGTTTGCCCCACTTCCTCATGTGTAAAATGAGCTGGAGGAGGAAATAGTAAACCACTTCAGTATCTTTGCCAAGAAAAACCCAAGTGGGGTCACAAAGAGTTGGACGTGATTGAACAAGAACAAGGGTGTGCACAAATTATATCTGATTGGTAATCTATTACCTGAGCTTATGATGAAAGGAAACTACCAATCAAAACTAACATCATTAGCAAGCATTCATCAGTTATTTACCTGATTTGGGTCACACATGCATCATTAGCTGTTTACCAAATTTTGAGGACACATACACATATCATTAATAGTTGTTTACCAAATTTGGTAGTCATAGAAATCATTGACAAACTATATCACCCACGTCCTTACCTTATTACAGAAAAATCATTTACACACTCCTATGTAGACACAAAATGGAAGCCTAAAATAAAATGGAGTTGCCCCTCCTAGGTTATCACACTTATTCCCACTGTACTCTCTTAATTGATTATTACCTCTTTCAGGCCACTACTTCAGGAAAAGTCTTGACTTCATTTAACTCCAGATACTTTCAGGCCTTCTTCTTCGTTGACACAGCTACTTTGCCACCTTTCCCAACTTTTCTAAAACTATGAATCATGATCAATCAATTCTGCCATCATTTCTGTCAATCTAATCTTCTGTAGCTCCACTCACCATCTCTAAAACTTTCAATGTTCCTCCCTGTTTTCCCTTTGTATGTTGTCTCATCCATTAAAATATTATATTTTTCAAGGGCCATATCAAATTCTGTTTCCTCTATATATTTCCTCCCTCCCAACAGGAAGCGATATATTCCTGCTCTGAATACCCTTGGAACTCATTTTCTTTGTATTTTCTTATGCCTTTATGGTACAAGGAATTCTATAATACTATCTTCGCTCTAAATAAGTTTATAATTTATTTGGGGAAATAATTGTATACACATGTAAAAAGATGACAATACAAAGTGATATATGTATAACACAGGAAATGAATTTTATTATGATACACAGAAGAGAGAAATTATTTTGTGATATGAAAATCAAAGAAGTCTACACTGAGAAAGGATATTTGAACTTGGTCTTAGAGATTCGGCATGAGCAAAGGTCAAAAAGTATAAGGTGTATTCAAAAGACAAGTTTGGCTGGAGTTCAGAGATTCATGGAGAATACTTGAGAGATGTAAGGTAGAAAGTTTTTGTTGAGGGCCGGCTCTAAGAGTCCAATCTGGGTTTAAGATCCAGGACAGAGTTTGACTCTTGCCCAGGCATAACCCATAGGGCTGAATCATTTAGGAAGCAGGGCTCTCCAAATCTCCCCCTGCAAGGGAGGCTTCTGAGACATTCCTTCTCACTCTTTGAACCTTAGATTTACACATTCACTCTTTTATGCAGGCGGCACCAAGGCATCTGGGAAAACCTTGGAAAATACAACCCAGTCTAGGAAACCTGATAACAAGGAAATGTATGTTGTCACGTCCTCAGTAGATGTTTTGGGGAGTATCTCACAGGGAGGACTCTTTGAAGTTAGGCTAGATTTTCTCTATTTAACTTGTACCCTCAGATGAATAAACTGAGTCAGTTCTGCTGCTCGCCTGCCCATGTCTCAGGTTTATTTTGCGCTCTTCCGTTCAGTGCACTATTTGACTGCTGGCAACAAGTTCTAATTAGAGTCAGATTGTAAAATGTCTTTCAGTTAATTCTAATTGCTGTATTGGGACTCAGATATTACCTGAGGTGTCAGTCAGGTAAACAACCTATATCCCCTCTCTGGCTCTCTCTTTGTGCCAGGGAACAACTCCCTGCTTCCCTTGGTGATTTCCGCTGGGATTGAGATAGCACTTGAAGATGAGTGGTGGCTTTATGAGATTGTGTCTCCTTTCTTATTTTTTCAGTGAGGCTATCCCTATCTACCAGGTATTTCCACTGAAAAAGGGATAAATTCAAGATTACAGAGTCATATCTCCAAATCTCCAGTAGTATCTCTGCTATGGAGAAACAATTTAGCAACTCAAACTTTGCACATACAGAAAAAAGAGATTCTTTTAAATAGTCTTCAAAGTTTACCAGCCTGAATTTTGAACCTTTTTGTGCCTTCTGACTTAATGGAGCTGAATTAATGTGAGTCTCATTTTTTTTGTTTTGTTTTGTTTTCAGTGGGTTTGTTGTTATGCTCAAAGGAAGAAAACTGTTGCTTCCTCAAGCATTACAACCAAAATTCATCCACAAAGATCCTCTAATCCTATAATTTTTATGTTATGTCTACAGGCAAATCAGTTCCATTGGTAGAGCATTTATTGGGTGCCAAACTTTGTCCTTAGTGTAGGGAGAATCAATTCATTAAAAAAAACTTATGGAGCACCTATGATATGAAAATTACTATTCTAGAGGCTCTAGGGAACACAAAGAGAATAAAATAAGCCCTTCAAATAACTGATAATCTAGTGTGTATGTATATATATATATATATATATATACACTCATAAATTCATAAACATATCTACATACATATGTATATAATAATAATAATAATAATAATGATATACCTCACAGGATTATTGAGTTCAAATGAAATAACATAGGTAAAGTGCTTTGCAAACCTTAAAGTGCTACTACTATTTCTAGAGCTATAATACAAAATAGTATATAAGTGCACAGGAGAGGAATAATAATAATAATAACAATAATGGTACTTATGTTGTGCTTTAAGGTTTGCAAAGAGCTTCATAAATGTTATCTCATTTTATCCTCACAAGCAACTCTGGAAAGTAGGTGCCATTTTTATCCCAATTTTACAGATGAGGAAACTGACACGGGCAGAGATTAAGAAATTGCTGCCTGCCTCAGTTTCCTCATAGCCCTGGATCATACAGCCAGTAAGTATCTGAGATCAAATTTGATCTGCAGTCTTCCTGACTCCAGGTCTAGCACTACGTCTGCTATGAGAGACAGCTGCCTTCCTGAGGAAGGAGGAATTATTTCCATTTTGGTGGATATGGGTGGGGGACAGGGGAGAAGAGGATGCCTAGGAAAGATTCCTGGAAATTTGATTTAAGATAAGCCTTGAAGAATGGATATGATTTTTAAAAGGTAGATATAGAGCAGAATGGAAGAATTGAAGTTAAGGAGACATCATTCCAGGCACAGAGGAAAGTAAAACTAATTGCAGAGAGATGTGAAGGTGCAACAATGTCTTTAAGAATAGTGCAGTTTACCCAGAATGCAGAATATGTGATGAGAATCCATGCAAAACAAGACTGGAAAGTCCATTTGGAGTCCAAATATTCAGGGCTTTACATATCAGGATAAGGAGTTTGGAGTTTATTCAGTAGGCCATAGGAATCTGTGAAAGATTTTTAAACATTGATGCCACATAATCAAAGCTGTGCTTTAGGAAGGTTTATCTAGTATAAGTCCATAGGATGTATTAGAAGACAGAGAACTTAGAAGAAAAGAGGATAGGAGCTTATTGAGATAGTCTAAGTGAGTTGTAATGAGGCCCTCAGCAGTGGAAAGGAGGGGATAAGGCAAAGAGATATTACTAAGGTGGACTTAATAGGACTTGGCAACAGATGAGGGAAAAACAACATGTGTGGGAAATTTCAGTTGCAATTCAGATTCAAAGGCCTCGTAACCCATAGATTACACAAGCAGATGGTAACACATCTTTAGTGTTTTTCCACTGACAAAACCACATCAATTTATGATGTTGAATCATATAACAGTGCCAAGAACTTTTGACAGTAGCAAGAACTTTTTGTTCTGGGTCCTCAGTAGCTGTGGCTGCTGAAGACTCAGGGGCTAAAGGACCTATAGAAGCAATTGCCTCGCCACATTTCTTCAAAGTTTTATTGCCTAGATAATGGCTTCTGGGCCTAAAATAGAAGCAGAGTTGTTTGTCTGTGGGGTTTAGCTGCTGCCAACACACTTGAGGCTCAGGATCCCAGGCTGTTTCTATTTGAGTCTAAGATTAAGGTGGTGGTGATTTGACATGCTTGGCCCATGCTACCTTTTGTCTTCTGCCACTTTACCTAGGTTAGATTGCTTGTCTTCTGAGTGATAATTGGTGGTATGTCTTGGCCCTTTTTCCATGGGCATTGCTGTCTTAGATGATGGCTGTGGATACTGGTCTGGAATCAGAGTCAGTGGCTTAGGGGATCTATTTTTGAGCTCTTGGGATCATCTACTTGCCAATGAAGGTTGGTCAACAGTTGTTGTTGGTGAGGAGGGTTGCTTTTCTGAATGGTTGCTTCTTTCAATGGTAGCTGTGGGGACCAGTTTGGAAGCAGGGACAATGGTCTGGTGGGCACTGCTATTCCCAAGGCTCTGGAGCTCAGGGTTCTGGGCTATTTTCACTTAATTTAAGTAGAAGGGGAAGTGGTCTTTTTGAGTCACCTGACATGTAAAATATAGATTTTACAAGAATATGGATTTTATAAGAAGTGATTGAGGAAATCGAGACCACAATTGAAGATAATCTGCTCTAGATATTTAGCATTGAGGAAGAGCCTGAGAGGGTAGAAGATTTGAAGGAAAGATATTTCAAGACAAAATATATCAACAGGGAATAGCCAGTGTGAAGGGAGAGAATGAAGATGAATGGAGGGAAGATTTTAAGGAGAAGGGAGAGGATTGGAGCAAAGGCAGTAATGACAAGATTAGCTGTGGCAAGAAGAAGAACAACTTCTTCCTCTGAGGCAAGGGAAGAAAGAGAAGATGAATAAAACATAGAGAAGCTTTGTAATGTGGAAGAAAGAGGCAAGATTTTCTCCTGAAAGTGATGTGGGCAAGGAACAAATCTGGATATTAGAGTGGAAAAGTTTCAAATAGTCTCTGTGAAGAATGGAAGTAGATCCATGAAAAATGAATAAAATATTTGCCCGGTGAGTCCCATGTTGAGATTACTTCGTTATGGACTCATTAACTTGTTATGGACCCATTCAGCATGGTTTCATCACATTCTCCAACAACTCTCAGTGATCTGTGAGTAGGAACAGAAACTTCATTTCATTGCAATTTATTAAATATTTAAAATCTTGTGTTAGGGACTGGGATATAAATATGAAAAATAACATCCTCTCTGCCCTCATGAACTTACAATCTAATGTGTGATACACATATATGAAAATAAGCATGATAGAAGATAGGGTGTGATAAAAGCAATGTACTCTAAGAAATTTTCAGAAGAAAGAGATCTCTTTTAGTTGGGAGATCTGGAAAAGTTTCATGGCTAAGTCTATGCTTGGTGTGGTCCTTAAGGGAAGAGAAGGACTTCAACAAATGGAGATAATAGTGAAGTGCATTCCAGACATTGGGAATGACCAAAAGGATAAAGGTGGGAGAATAGAGGATGAGGTTTAAGCACTAACAATTCAGTTTGATAAGGATGAGGCACTTAAAGAGGGTATTAGGGATAGAAATATAGTACAGAGGAGTAAGTAATACTGAAAAGTTTTCTGCAGCTAGATTATAGGATACTTTAAATGCCAAGATCAAGATTTTGTATTTATCCTAGATGTAATAGGGAGACGCTGAGGCTTTCTGTGCAGAGTAGAGATAATGGTCAGAACTGTACATTTAGGAAGAGTGTTTAGGATAACTGAGTGAAGGATAAATTGAAGGGAAGATAGTGGAAGCAAAGAAAAAGTATTACAATATTATAATAGTCCAAGCAAAAGGTAGAAAGGATGACAGAGAAGGGGCCTGACTCAAGATGTTTTATGAAGATAGCATCAAAAGATTTGGCAACAGATTAGTTTGGGAATAGAAAGGCAAAAGTCAAAAGTGACTCCAAGATTGTGAACATAGATGACAGGTAGGATTGTAGGGAAATTTGAAGGAAGGACAGGTTTTAGGGAGAAGATGAGTTCAATTTTGGGTCAGTGGAATATTGGGTAGAGGTATAAAGTAGGTAGTTTGAGATGTGGGAGTGGAGCTCAAGGGAAAACTTAAGATTACCCATATAGATCTGAAAATCTATTGCATGGAGGTGATGAAACCATGGGAGTGGATTAGATAGACAAAGGAGAACACAGAGAAAAGAAAAGGACCAGGGTCAGAACCTTGGATGATACTAACAAATTAAAAAAGCATTTATAAAGTGCCAAGTATTGCTCCCACTATTCTATATTTGTACCATTGTATATTTTATCTAAACCTTTTTAAAACATTTAAATATTTTATTTTTATATATATAACACATATATATTTTATTTGAATTTTATCTAAACCAAGATTCTTGCTTATGCATTCTATTTAATCAATCTACTTTTCTACTTCAAAACCAGTATCAAATGTTCTAAAACTGATTATTGCTTTAGAATATAATTAGAGATCTAGAAGTGCTATACCCTCCTCATTCCTTCTTTTTTAAAAAATCATTTCCCTTGAGATTCTATACTTTTTGTTATTACAAGCGAAATTTGTTATATATCATCTAGTAGTTTGATTGTCATAGTGTTAAATCTATATGTTTAGTTAAATAATTTTTTTTTACTATATTCTCATGGCCTGATCATGAATAATGAATTGTTCCTGCAATTATTGGCCAACTCTGATCATTACAGATTTTTCTCAAATTCACATGAACCGTACCTCCCTATAACTTCTACCCATTGGGTATAGCTTTATCTTTTTGAGTCACAGAGAATGTTTTACACGTAACAGTTCTTCAAGTATTTGAGGCTGTCATTTCTCCCTTGAGGCTTTTCTTTTCCACTCGAATGATCTTTGTTTCCTTCTATCCACTAATCACATGAAAAAAAATATTCAAGTCCCTTACCCTTCTGGCCATCCTCCTTTTAATACACTCTAATTGGCCAATTTCCTTATTCTTAGGGTACTCATATCTGAACATTATGTGCCTGATATATTTTGACCAGGGCAGAATACAGCAGGGCTGTTACTTCCATTGATACTGTAATGCAGTGGTCCTTGAAAACCCCAAACTTAATCACAGGAAAAGGGCTAACAATGTAATTATAACTAATTGTAATTGATCAGTAACTAATTGTAATTAATTGTAGAAGATCAGCTGCCAGATGATCTCTTTTTGAGGTACAAAGTGGTTCCTTGAATGAATCAGAAGGGAAACAACTATGATAGGTTGAAGAATGGTATCCTGTACCTCACGATAACCTTTAAAAGTCAATTCACTGAGCCTTGAAGTCAGACTTAGAAAAGGGACCTAGCTCTTGAGGGAATGAGCAGAAGATAAATAAACCCAGAGAAAGAGAAACTATAAGCAATCACATAGAGCTAAGAAGCATAGGTAGAGAACCATGAAGAAAGGGTTTAAGCTCTGGGAGTAAAGTCTTGAGGTTGCATGGGTTGATAACATAAGCTATGGGAACAGAAATGGTGTTCCTGAACCTTCCCACCCTTCTGCCTCCTCTCCTGTTGCAGACCCCAAGGTGTTAATGTCTCTTCTAGCTCCCCTTTCTTCTGCTCCATGTTTCAGCTCCTCCCCCTAAGGAGTTGGGTTCCCCCTTCTAGTCTGTCATCTGGACTTGGTGAACTCTTTCTTTTTTTTCACTTGCAGCACTTTTGTTTTTCCTAACACAATGTTGTTGTTGATGAGATTGGACGTTACACTTTAAAGCTCTTAGAAAGACTGACATATTTTAGTTTTCTACTGTCATGTGAGAACATTAAGATAAAAAATCTCACATAAATTTCCCAGATGTAACTCAAGGTTGAATAATAATTCCATGACATGGGGAAAAAAAATCTGGTTCAAAAGGCTTGAATTAAATAAGTATTCCTGCTAGGATGATAGCAAAATATGATACTCATTTATGAACTCTTTCTTGTCAGCCTTAGGACAGAAAGTCTGGAATAGTAAACTCTTTTAGATAATGGAAATCTGACCTTTAGATATTCTATACAGATATGATACCTTATCAGACTAAACTGTCAAGTGGTGAGTGACAACCAACCAGAGATATTGCCATGTTGCTGGGTTAATTCTCTATATAGATTAACTCTTGGCCTTACTGGTCACACTTGAAGTGGTCTATATCAAGTTTAGACCAAAGATCTAAAAGTATGCTAAAATCACACAAAAGGAACAATTAACTTGAATGAGGTCAAGCCAGTAACAATTTAAAAATCTGAAAAGTGCTGATATTGGTCTAATATGAGATGTAAAATTTTGCACAGACAAATTCATTTTCTTTTTTCTAAAATTTATTTAATATTTTATTTTCCCCCAGTTACATGTAAAAACAATTTTTAACATTTGTTTTAAAACCTTTGAGTTCCAAATTCTCTTCCTCCCTCCCTTCCACCTCCATTGAGAAGGCAAGCAATTTGATATAGGTTATACATGTGGTCATGTAAAACATTACCATATTAGTCATGTTATGAAAGAAAACAGACTCCCCCCAAAAAAAAATTCTCAAGAAAAAATAAAGTTAAAAAGATACGCTTTAACCTGTATTTAGACACCATCAGTTCTTTCTCTGGGGATGGATAGCATTTTTCATGATAAGTCCTTTAGAGTTGTCTTAGATCATTGTATTGCTGAGAATAGCAAAGTCATTTGCAGCTAATAATCTTACAATATTGCTGTTACTTTGTACACAGTATATTTCACTTTGCATCAGCTCGTGTAAGTCTTTACAGGTTTTTCTGACAGCATCCTGCTCATCATTTCTTATAGCACAATAGCGTTCTATCACAATCGCATAACACAATTTCTTCAGCCATCCCCCAACTGATGGACGTCCCCTCAATTTCCAATTTTTTTTTTGCCACCAGAAAAGAGCTGCTATAAATATTTCTGTACATATAGATCCTTTTCGTTTTTGTTTTTTATTTCTTTTGGAATATAGAACTAGAAGTGATATTGCTAGTTCAAAGGGTATGCATGGTTTTATAGCCCTTTAGGCATAGTTCCAAATTGCTCTACAGGATGTTTGAATCAGTTCACAACTCTACCAACAATGCATTAATGTCTCATTCCCCACATCCTCTCTAACATTTGTCATTTTCCTTTTCTGTCCTATTAGATAATCTAATAGATATGAGGTAGTGCGTCAGAATTTTTTAATTTGTATTTCTCTAATCAATTGTGAGTTAGAGCATTTTTTCATATGGCTATAGATAGCTTTGATTACTTCACCTGAATACTGTTCATATCTTTCGATCATTAATCAGTTGGGGAATGTCTCTTTTATAAATTTGACTCAGTTCTTTATATGTTTGATCAATGAGGCCTTTATCAGAGAAACTTGCCTCAAATTTTTTTCATAGTTGCTATTGCTAACTGTATTTCCCTCCATCCTATTCCTCCCCACTCTTTATTCTATTTTCTCTCTCCTTTCACCCTGTCCCACCTCAAAAGTGTTTTGCTTCTGACTATCCCTTCCCTCAATCTACCCTCCTTTCTATCACCCCCCCAACCCTTATCCCCTTCCTCTCCTTCTTTCTTGTAGGATAAGATAGATTTCTATATCCAATTGAGTGTATGCTATTCCCTCTTTGAGCCAATTCTGATGAGATTAAGATTCACTCCCTCCCTCCTCACGTCTCTTCTTTTCCACTGTAAAAACTTTTTCTTGCCTTTTTTAAAAAATGTGGGTAATTTACCTCGTTCTACCTCTCTCTTTCCCTTTCTTCCAGTACATTCTCCTCTCGCTCCTTAATTTTATTTTTTAGGTATCATCCCTTCATATTCAACTCATACCTGTGTCCTCTGTTTATATATACTCTTTCTAACTGCCCTAATAATGAGAAAGTTCTTATGAGTTATAAATATCATTTTCCAATGTAGGAATGTAAACAGTTTAACTTATTAAGTCCCTTATGGTTTCTCTTTACTGTCTACTTTTTGTGCTTCTCTTGAGTCTTGCATTGGAAAGTCAAATTTTCTATTCACCTCTGGTCTTTTCATCAAGAATGCTTGAAAAATGCTTTATTTCATTGCATGTCAATTTTCACCCAGAAGGATTATACTCAGTTTTGCTGGGTAAGTAATTCTTGGTTTTAATCCTAGCTCCTTTGCCATCCAGAAAATCATATTACAAGCCCTCTGATCCTTTAATGTAGAATCTGCTAAATCTTGTGTTATCTTGACTGTGGCTCCATGATACTTGAATTGTTTCTTTCTGACTACTTGCAATATTTTCTCCTCTGGAATTTGGATATAATATTTCTAGGAGTTTTCTTTTCATCTTTATTTTGATCATAACTTTCAGGTAGTCCAATAAGTCTTAAATTATCTCTTTGGAATTCCCCACTTAGGGGAAATTGAATTTGGGTCGTGTTCTTTTGGCATATGATCCTTTACTTAGGGACTCTGTGCAAGTCACAAAATACTCTTCTCAGCTCTAACAGCAGTCAACTCATGTAGAGCAAACTTTTGTTAACAACTATCACATCCTGAGGTTTCAGGATAGATTGGAGCTCCAATGGACTGTGTCAAAGAAAACATGAATATGGGACACTACATTTTAGGCACAATTCTGTCAGGAACAATTTCACTTCATTTAACATATCCAATTAGCATGAACAATGATTCTCATGCAGTGGTGTTATTCAAATTTCCATTGCATATTTCCATTGGATGATCATATCTTATATAATTATGACTTCAAATAATGCAAATTTGAATATATACAACCACATTAGGGGATTCATGATTTATACTAAGTGGGTCCTACTTCCATATCCATGCCATTTGTACCTTAGAAAAAGAGAGCTGTCCAAACTAGCACAGTTCCCCTCCCACTCTTCTCTTTGCCCTGTTGTACTTAGACAGGACTTTGTCCCAAGATGATTTGAGATAACATTTGTAGGAATCTTGAACAAGGAAAGGATCCTAACACTGTTTGTGGTTAACATTACAAGATAATAATGATCATTCCCAAAATGTAATCTTCTGGAGCAATTAAAGTGACCTCTTCCTTGAGATCAAGATCTTAATCCTTTCTCAGTGGAAAAGGGTCGGTCATAGTGCCAGTCTTTTCAAGGGTTAGAAAGGGTGACATTGTCCTTAGATGGGGCTTTGTTCTAAGATTTTGTTATTTTTAATTTTATTTTTAATTTTAATTTTAGTTATTATTAATATGCTTCCACATTACTTAGTGCCATCTGGAGGCTGATTACTTCTTGATATCTCCAACTGCCCTTCAATAAATCCTGTGTTTATGAACCAACCATGAGTTTTCTCTATAGCATCAGGACATGGAAAATCCTTTGAACTTAGGATCAGAATATCCTCCAGAAATATATCTGGCAGGCCTTAATATAATAATATACCTTGTTAACATCAAGATATATTGTAGGAACAGAATTCTCTTGACTTACCAGTTTAGTTATTCTATAAAAAAGAAAATGAAGTAAGCTTAGCAAATGCCCAGGATCACACAGCTAGTAAGTGTCAGAAGTTGGCTATGAATTCCAGTCTTCCTGACTCCAGGTCCAGCTCTCTATACACTGCCTGACTTATAATGGCTTACTCTTTGCATCGGTTGGTATAATTTAGCTTGTAAAAAAGATATGTGCTTTTAAATTGTCTAAAAGTAGGCATAGATTGCATCTATTCACAGAATAGCAACAACAATAATAAATAGCTAACATATGATACTCAAAGATTAGCAAAGTATTTTACATATGTTATCTTAACAACATTATTAGAAGTGAACATAGGTGAAAAGGCTAGTCAGGGTTGGAATGTTGTTCGTTACCAAAGAGCTGAGAAAAGCTAAATGTGGCATAAAGGAAACCATAACTGTGATCTTGACCTCAGTAACCCTTGACTTTAATCAGCTGAAGAAACCACAGGCAAAGAATAAGAATATAACAGAACTGAGAATAGAGAACTGAAAGAACAAACAAAATGGAGTGGAAAATAACTTAGTAGAATTGAGTAGAGCAAACATTGATTATTATGAGCAGAAGAGAGTAGAACATTAACATAGACATAGAGTAGTAAAGCAGAAGAGGAAAAAAGACGAGAGTATTGGGAAAAAGTAGAAATTAGACAAATTTTTCATGTGAAGTGTTCAATTATGTTTTAATGTCTTGACAGGTAATGGGCTATGAGACAATTCAACAGCAGTTCCCAAGACTTCATTTTGTTGGGATTCTCAGATTGGCCCCATCTGGAACTTCTCCTCTTTGTGGTCATCTTGATCTTTTACCTTTTAGCCTTCGTTGGCAACACAGCCATCATTGTCTTGTCTCATTTGTTCCCTCAGCTCCACACCCCCATGTATTTCTTTCTCTGTCACCTCTCTTTCTTAGACCTTTGCTATACAACTAGCACAGTCCCTCAACTGCTGGTTAGCCTGCATGGATCTTACAGAACCATCACTTATGTAGGTTGTGTGGCTCAACTCTTTATTACTCTTGCCCTAGGTTCTGCAGAGTGTATTCTTCTAGTTGTGATGGCTTTTGACCGCTACGCTGCTGTTTGCCAGCCCCTCCAGTACACTACCATCATGCAACCTTGGCCCTGCTGCCTGCTTGCTACTATCTCCTGGTTTGGAGGTTTTGTCAACTCAGTGGCACAGACAGGGCTTATGATAACTATTCCTCTCTGTGGCCTACACTATCTGAACCATTTTTTCTGTGAGATGCCTGTACTCTTAAAGCTAGCATGTAAGGACACAGAACAGACAGAAGCCAAGATGTTTGTAGCCCGAGCCATCATCTTGGTGCTACCTGCTTCACTCATCTTGGGCTCCTATGTGTACATAGTACAGGCAGTACTAAATATTAAGTCAGCAGCAGGGCAAAGAAAGGCATTTGAGACATGTGGGTCTCATCTCATGGTGGTCTCTCTCTTCTATGGATCTGCCATTTATACTTACCTCCAACCTACTCATAGGTACTCTGCAAGCCATGGGAAGTTTGCTGCTCTCTTTTATACTATTATGACTCCAATGCTCAACCCTTTTATTTATACCTTGAGGAACAAGGATATGAAGGCAGCTTTGAGGAAGGTAATAAAGAAAGATAGAGCCTTGGGGAAGCAATGAAGAACTTCCACTCTAAGTGATAGAAATTTCAAAGAAAATTGACAAAGCTGAGTATTAACAAATCCAAAGATCATTTGAATAATATTACAGAGCCTGGCATTCAAGGCCCTCTGGTTCCAACTTAATTTTCCAGCATCATCTCATTTTACTCCTCTGTCATGTGCTCTGTGTTCTGATCAAATGCAACTGCTAGCTGTTTCCTAGTCTTGTTTTGTGTTCTCTAGCTTCCAAGAAGTTCTATAGAGTAACTATGTTCCATGTCTGAAAAGCACTTATTCCTCTTCTCTTAGTGGTTTAAATCCTTCTCTTCCTTCAAGGCCTAGTTTAGTTTCCATTTCCCTCATGAACTTTTCTTTTATACTTTGTCTCTATTCTTTCATCCTTGGCTACCTTTCTTATGTTGATCTGCTTGGAATAGGGAGGAATAGCCTAGGAAAGAAGACAAAGATTAGATAAGAAAACGCAAGCAGGCAAAAACAAAAGGACAGGAAATGCTATTTGTTTTTAAGTATTCAGATGAAATGCTGATGTAGCTCAGAGCAGCCTAAAGAAACAAATGTAAAATCTAAAACCAAAAGGATCTGGAATCTAGAAATTAAAGGACTAGTTTATTTGGTGTAAAAGAAATAGTTACTCAATATGTAAGTAAGTAAATGAATAGGTCAATGGGGTGACAGAATTGGAAGAGATAAAAAAAGAAAGAGAAGTAAAGAGATGATTATTAAGAATGAAAAGAAAGGTGGTAAGAAAATGGAAGAGGCATGAAGTATAGACGGTACAAACTTAGAGGGGGAAATGAGTGAAGATGATAAAAGGCAAATATAGTCAAGGCAGAAAAGAAAATCAGTAACCTTGGAAAGAATAATAATGAAAAAGAATGACATGGCAAAATTAAAGGGAGAAAAGGAGGAAAGAATTGCTAAAGCTTGGGAAGAGAGGAAAAAGATTTTTGAATAACTTTACTAGTTGTTTTATATTCATGAGTTGTGGAAGGCTAGGTAGCCAGGGAAGGGAAAAGTAGTGATCAGCTAAGAGTTATCCATTTAAATGAATACTGCTAATTATATACTTACTTTATTCAGAGAGCTATTAGGCACTAGGATGATTGTGGTGAGGGAAAGAAAAATAAGACAGACAGAGGAAAAGGGCTTTAAGGACAAAGAGAAAGAAAAAGACGAAGGAAAAAAGGTAGACAAGAGGAAGAGTAATGACTGTAACCCCTGTCCCAAAGCCCATTGGCATGGGACTTTTTACTTACCAGAGGAAATGAATGTCCTGCCCTACATGGAGGATGGAGTGGAGTTGATGAGACTGGGAGAGTTCCAGCCTTCTTCAATGCCCTTCAAGACTCTTCAAGTTTCAATTTTTTTTTTTCAAGAGTTTTCAAGTGCAAGTTGCATTAGGTGCTTCTAGCTTTCAGCTTTGAGAGAGAAGATGGAAGAAGCAGCTGGCCCTTTGGGTGAGAGCTGGGTTGTGATGAGTTTTCTCTCTCCCAATGGGAAGGCTCCTTCACTCTGTATTGTCTGGTATATATTCTCCCATGTATATCTAGAAATAACAATATCTTGCAAAAATAAGTTAATAGAAATTAAATTTCCATGGATGGAATTCCCATATAAGGAAAGCATCTCATGTGTAGTGAGGCCTACCTGTGTCAGGGGCTTATTGTTGTACAGTGAGGCTTGAAAGGAGGAATAACAGATATCTCTAGCCTCTTCTCCCTGTCCCTCCTCTCTCTCCACTACCTCTCTAAGAAAGAGTTTCTGAAAGGGAAGTAGGAAGTAGGAAGCTTAGAGGCTATTCTGATTTTCTCAGAGTGAGGGTATACTGGGTGAGAATTATATTTATCTGCTCTCTTAAATACCATTAGTACAGAGGATATGATCATGTCCAATCTAACTTCTGATCATTTTATTATTATTATTATTATTAAGGACAAGGAAGACCCCAAGTTTTATATCCAAGGCTATACCCCTTTCCTACCAAATACCGGTTCCACAATGAACATACTTACTGAATAGCAAAAAAAACCCCATTTGTCCAAATCAGTAGCAAAACAAATCAGAAAAGGTATATGTAAGGGAATATATATCAGACAATACAGAGTGAAGAAACTTTCCCATTTGGAGCAAGATTATTCAGCTTAACTGAAAGAGAATTATAGGTCTCTCTCAAGATCACTCATTCCTTGAGATGACTGCTGTAGCTAGCTGGAAATAGCGACATGATGGAGATCATCAACTTCTCTTGCGTTTTCCCAGAATCCTTTTCTTCAGCTACTTGAAGTGGGATTGATCTCTTCTATCTTCCCTATCAAAGATGTAAGTCAGAAGCGCCCAAAGTGACTCATGCTTGGAGATCCCCAAAGAAAACTTGAAACTTGGTGAATCCTTAAGGGCACCGAAGAAGGCTGGAGCTCTCCCCCTCTCATCAGCTCTGCATCTCCCCTCATATAGGGCAGGACATTCGAAGGTTGAGAAACAAGTGAAGAAAACAGAAAAGGATACACACACATATGTACACACAGACATATATGTATGTATCTATAATACATATAATGGTGTATATATACCTACAATGGTAATGTAATATAACATTATATTATATATACATATATACATACATACATACACACACACACACACACACACATATATATATATACATACATATAATGGTTATAAGACAATTAGGAAAAAGGTAGAGAGAAAGAAGGGCAAAGATTAAATAATTTTAAAAGATGAGAGAAATAAAAAGGAAAATGAGAAATAAAAAAGGAGAAAATTATTAAAAGCTGAATAGGAGTGCAAAGAAAAAAGGTTAATAAAAAAGAGAAAGAAGGGAAAAAAAGTGGAGGAAGAATACAAACCATTGAGTATAATATAATGTTAGACAACAATAGAGAAAAAGAAAAGAGAAGAAAAAATAAAGAGATGAAGAGCAGAAAAAGAAGGAGAAAGATGTAACTCAGGTGCTAGAGAAAAGATAGTATTCATCATCAGAATAAAACCTAGATTTAGGGACTACTGTGAGGACTACTTTTTGTGGGACTACCATACTGCCTTATAGACAAAGCTATTACTTTAAATGTTTTAAAAAAAATTAAATGTGATCTTTTATTCCCCCAATGTTGAGTTGTTCCCCAAATCTCCATTTTGGGAGATGGCCCCATACCAACTATTCTTCATCCATGGGGTTTAACCTTCTTGCTCTTGCCTGGATGCCTCCCCCTGACCCCTACCCTCGCTGCTTTTTGGCTCCCATTTCATTCGTTATTTTCCCTCCTTAGAATGTAAACTTCTGGAGGGCAGGGACTATCTTTCTTTTTGTTTAAATTTATGTCTTCAACATTTAGCATCATGTGTGGCACATAGTGCCACATAAATGCTTTTTGACCGACATTTCAATTTTTTCCATGAGTGGGGAAAAAAATCTTTAAAAAATTCCATTAGATGAAATTTGTTTCACTGTGGAAAATTCCCTAGCAGATGCTGAAAATATTAGCATGTAGATAGATTCCCAAAGTCATGGACAAACAACTTTTACTACAGCCCCAGAAGAGAGTTGGGGCAAACAAGGTAATAAATTTAAGAAGGAAACAGGAACCCTGTATTCCCAGCTCATGCCTAATTCTCCTTCGTTGAGGAACAGACATATGGTGTGACATTTCTACTACCTAAGTTAGATAATACAAACTATGCAATTATTTTGGAAATGAAGATTTTAACTTAAAAACAAGTTGTAGTCAAAAAGTACTATACCAAGAGTCAAGGAATCTGGATTCTAGTTCTAGTTTTGCTGCAGATTACCTATGTGACCCAAGGCGAATTATTTTACCTTTCTGGGCCCTATTTTCCTCAAATGTTTAAAAAAAAAAGACCTGAGGGGTCACCTAAAACCTCTAAGAAGAAGTTTTTATTCAGATTCCTCTTTATTCATGTCTCTTGAGGAGAGAGCAAAGTGTGGACTGTGCTGTCAAAAGTAAGATCACCATCTAGCGGTATTTTTTGCAAACTGCACACACAAAATCTTGGCACCAGGAACTGCCTAAGAAAAAAAGTTATGATTAGGTAAATAAACTCAGAAATACACAGCCTTAAGAGTGGGAAGGGAACTTAGAGATAATCTGGGATATCATAGCTACTACAGGGAAATATAAAATTAATCCTTGTACACAAAAGATCAGAAAAATTAGACCAAACAGGAAAAAATTAACTAAACCAAACACAGAGAAGAGAAAGATCAGAGTATGTGCACATAGTGGTGGTTGATGGTCTTGGAAATTGAGGTCATAGGGAAATTAGAGGAGAGAGAGAGAGAAAGAGAGAGAATATGAAATCAAAGAAAATGAAGGAAAAGGGGGAAAAGGAAGAAGAGGGAAAGGCAAAAAAAGAAATAAAGAAAATAGTTTAAGTGGTAATGTGTAAGGGGAGGGAGGAGAAATACTACAAGATTAAAAAAAAGAGAAAAGAGGCCCCTCTCTTTTTGTAAAAAAAATTCTGTATAGAAAGAAATAAAAGTAACAACACAGGAAGGAAAATGAAACCAAAAGATACACCAAATGTAGGGAGGAGAGCAAAACAGAAGGGAAGACAAAACAAGTAGAAAGAAAAAAATGAAACAAAACAGAGACTATTGTGTATGCTCTGACCTCTTCCTTCAGAGCTAGATAGGCTCCATCACCTAGGTTCTAGAGTACCTGAAGGAATAGGAGTGTCTCTTCTTTCTGTCATCAAATTGATCCCCACTGGCATTTTTTCTTATTTCTTAGGAGGCCAGTGACTAGCATCCCAATTCTATTTAAACTCTTCAACACTTCAAAGACAGAGCAAGACATTTTATATATATATATGTATATATATATACATATATATGTATATATTTATGCATATATATGTATATATATACACACACACACGTACATACATATACATGTATATATATATGTATATAAACACTGTATAGCAACACACACACAAGATAGAGCAATATGCATTAACATTACATTAACATTTCCCCCAACATTTTGGGGGCATAGTTCCCCCTCCCCCCATCACCTTGGTCTTTGGGGAGGATTAAACTCTCAACAACTCATTTCCTACATAGCATTAGTTCTGTCAGGTCATATCCAGCTATAATATGACTTCTGAGTCATCCACTAGGCTGGAGTCATGTTGAAGACAAAGAACAGTGTAAGTAAGGGGTCATAAGGCAGAGGGAAAGTTAGAATGATAAAATATTATGATCAGATAAAGACATTTTAGAGTTCATATACATGGAAGTAGAAAAGAAAATTCAGAATGGCTGAACAAATTGTGGTATATGAATGTAATGGAATGCTATTGTGCTATAAGAAATGATGAGCAGGTGGATTTCAGAAAAACCTGGAAGGACTTGTATGGTCTGATGCTGAGTGAAGTGAACAGAACCAGGAGAACATTGTATACAGTAACAGCCACATTGTGTGATGACTGACTCTGATAGACTTAGCTCTTCTCAGCAATACAAGGATCTAAGACAACTCCAAAAGACTCATGATGGAAAATGCTATCCTCATCCAGAGAAAGAATTATGAAGTCTGAATGCAAATGGAAGCATACTATTTGCTTTCTCTTTTTGTTTTTGTTTCTTCTTTCTCATGGTTCCTCCTACTTATTCTAATTCTTCTTTACAACATGACTAATATGAAAATATGTTTAATAAGAATGTATATGTAGAGCCTATATCAGATTGCATATTGTCTTGGGGAGGGGGGAGGAGAGGGAAGGGTAGAAAACTTAAAACTCAAAAGCTTGTGGAAGTGAATGTTGAAAACTAAAAATAAATAAGTTAATTAAAAATAATAAAAGAAAATTCTGTCAAAATAGTTATAGAATATATAAAATATATGGGAATCCAACTTCCATGACTCACAAAGCAATTATAAGACTATAACTACAAAATATTCTTTATAGAAATGCAGACTTAAATAATTAGAGAAATATTAATTGTTAATAGTTGTATAGTGTCTGTCAATAAGATACAAATGACAATACTATCTAAATTAATGTACATATTCAGTGCCATGCCAATCAAATTTATCAAAAGGTTGCTTTATAGAAGCAGGAAAAATAATAACAAAGTTTACCTGTAGAGTCCAAAGAACAAGATTCTCAAAGGAAACATGAAAAAGAGGAGGAAAGTATGGAAACCTAGCAATGTCAGATTCCAAACTATATTACAAAGTAGTAATCATCAAAATAATTTGGTACTGGTTAAAAATAGAAGGGTTGATCTTTGGGTTAAGTGAACAGGACCTAGAATCAATTGAACAATATCAATTGATAGAACACTTATCAGTTGAACAAGAGTCTGCACGGGATCAAATAAAATTCTATAAAGAACTTGATAAAGTAAAATCAATATGCACTCTGATTCTTGTTGATTTCATGGAAAAAGTGAGAAAATGTCAGAATGGAGAAAATATTTAAGAAAGTATGGCTCAGGAAAAATAAATGAGAAGCCAAAACAGAAGCCTCCATGGATCTATATCATGGACACTTTCCATGAAAACAAAATTAGTAGCAGCTAGACATTGCGAGCACCAATAATACCATAAAGAATGAATAGATTATGGATTTTATTTTAACATCAAGGAAAAGACTTGTTAATGATCTGGAGACTTACCTCTAAGTCAGATGTTAGACCATCCACTTATTAGAGCTAAGGTACAAATTCATAAAAAGAAATAATAATAATAATAATAAAGAAAATAGAACATTCATTTAAAATTATTTGACACTGAATTATTTAAATTAGTAATTGAAAATCAAAATATTTCTTTTTAAAAAATTCAATTTAGTTTAATTTTCAATTTTGAATTCTCTCCCTTCTATTCTATCTTCTCTACCTACTGAGAAAGCAAGAAAAAAAAATTCAGTGCGAATATGTGTAGTTAAGCAACACGAATATCTACTCCTATGCTCATTTGCTTATATGTATTGTGTGCCTAATCTGTTCCACTGATCAACTTCTCTGTTTATTACAGAGTACCAAATTGTTTATGTCTTCCTAGTATAGTTTGAAATCTGGTACTGCTGAGTTCCCTTCCTTCCTACTTCCCCCCCCCCCCGCCCCCCATTAATTCCCTTAGTATTCTTGATCTTTTGTTTCTCTTGGTAAATTTTGTTATATTTTTTCCTAGCTCTACAAAATAATCCTTTGGTAGTTTGATTGCTGTGGTACTGAATAAGTAAATTCATTTAGTCACCATTGTGATTTTTGTTACATTGACTCAGTCTACCTATTAGCCATTAATATTTCTCCAATTATTTAGACGTCTTAAAGGTTCTGTTGTTGACTTTGCATCAGGTTTAGCCTTCTCATCAGCACCAACGGGAGCAGTACTTCATCTGTATGTGTCTCTGCTAGCTTCACCCAGGAGGGAAAGCAGGCACTTCAGCCTCCAGACATTTAAACCTTTGGCTTTCTTATCTCTGGATGACATCTGTGAAGCAGAGCAGGCACAATCTAATGGGACAGGCAAACCTCATCCTGGTTTCATTAATTGCCTTCAATGGTAAGATAATAGAAAAGTCTCTATGTAGACCCTTCCTTACGATGTCCATGGAATTTTGGAGATGGATGGTCTTCATGACATGGAGATTGGTCATATTCTTGTCTACCAGCTCATGATGCTTTGACACGTGGACATCTTTCTTAGCTATCATTACTTCCTCCTTAGAAACAACTTCATAAATAATAATGTGGTTTTTCTTGCAGAGACAATGGCTTTTTTCAGGGTCATACAGCTAAGCTAATGTCTAAGACTGAATTTGAACTTGGGTCTTCCTGACTCCAGGCCCTACACTCTGCTGTTCAGTTTTTATCATGGTTCTGGTTTCTGTACAGAGGAGAATTAGCCTGGTACTGGAAATAAAACAAAAATGGTCAAGGGGATTGACACACAAGATGTAAGGAGACAATAACAGAGCATCTCTCTCCCTGATGAATTCACATCTCCTGGCCCAGATAAACTACATCCTTGGATACTGAAAGAACTGACAAATATGATTGGTGATTATTTTAATATTTGACATACTGAATTAATTTGATTTCTGAATTAATTGATATACTGAAATAATTGATATATTGAATTAAAACTGATTAATATTTGATATGTCTATTAATGTTTGATATACTGAAGCATCAGAACACTACCTTACAACTAGAAAAGGAAAAAGATTTTTTCAATTTGCAAAACACAAAAGAAAACAGAGCCTGTAAATCATAGAACAATGAGCTTAACTTCAATTGAACAACAAGCATTTATTAAGTACCCACTATGTTCCAGGCCCAGTGCTAAAGGATACAAGGACAACACTGAAACAGTGTACTGTTTCCTTTAAGGCCTTTAAGGTGCTTGCATTGATGGGAAACATTTTCTAGAGTGGATAATTAAAAAGATAATAAACCTCAATCAATAACTATCTACTAACATTTTACTATATGCCAGACACTGCTAAATTCAGGGAATATAAATACAAGCAGATAGAAAGACAATCCCCTCCCTTGAGGTGTTGCCATTCTAATGGGGGAAGACAATACATAAAAGGAAACAGAACAGCAGGGATGAGGGGTTGGGGGCTGGGCAAAGGTGAACGTTTCTAGCTTTAAGAGCTGGTTTAGAGAAGTCTGGAGTTTCTGAGCTAGTACCAGTTGCTTAGCAGCAGATACTCCCTACAACTACATTCCTTTTTGGAGGAGAAGAAACACCAACTACCACATGAGAGAAACCTCTAGGAGGATGTTGTGACTGAAAGCACTAACAAAACCCAGGCCACGGTCTGGCTGGCCAGGGCATCCAGATTTGTGAGTTGGGCAGATCAGCAGTCCAACAAAATGCTTTAGTGTTTATTGAAGTATACCACTAGTGATGACTTATTGTTTTATGTTTTAGGTATTTATTAATGCACACTCGTGAGGCTCTTATTTTTTAAAAATTTTTGTTTTGTGGTAGGAGATAAATAGCTGTCTGACTATACTGAGTATACAATATCGGAAAATGGTTAACAACTGACTCTCTGGGGAAAAAAGTATGCTGGACACATTTTTAAGTTTAATACACATTAACATTTTTTTCCATCACTTCCTTAATTTCAGACAATCCACAAAATGATAAATCAAACTCCTATTCCTAGTATTTGTCATTTTCCAAGTTGAAAATGGTCACAACGAGAATTTAATAAGGGACTCTCAAGAGCCCTTGGAACTAGCTCTAACACATCTCTGCTATTCTGGATATTTAATTTGTAGACTGAATACTTCACCTAGAAGAAACACTGTTAATCCCTTTTAGGGGAGACCTTTGAGATGAGACATATAAGTTTTATTCAGTAGATTTTCCTCAGAACTCCTGGCTGGAAGGAGCAAGCCAGAGAGTAGTGCCTCATCTCCTTTTTGGGGTCAGGTTTCCTAGGGACTGAATCCAGGTCCAATTAAGCCCAGAGCCTTCTGGATTGTGAGTAACAGAAGGAACTTGGGCTATTTAGCTAGGAGAAGAAAAGACTGCGTATTCAAATGTCTAAAAGGCTGTCACGTGAAAGAGGAATTAGATTTGTCCTATTTGTCCTCAGAAGGCAGAAGCTCCAGAGGGGAAAATTAAAGTTTGATGTCAGAAAGAATTTCCT
This sequence comes from Phascolarctos cinereus, assembly GCF_003287225.1. Lineage (NCBI taxonomy): Eukaryota > Metazoa > Chordata > Mammalia > Diprotodontia > Phascolarctidae > Phascolarctos > Phascolarctos cinereus. The sequence continues at coordinate 249,739,316 of NW_027555958.1, read as the reverse complement.
CATCATTAGAACTGCCCAGAAGTAGAACGGACTGCCTTCAAAGGTGGTGGCTTTCCCCTCATTGGAGGTCTTTCAGCTGACAGTGGAGTATCACTTGCCAGCATGTTTTCCTGAAGGATCCCTCTTTCTGTGTTGGTTAAGACTGGATGGCCTTTCAAACTCTAACTTCCTCTAATTCTGTGATATTACTATGTTCTCAGAACTAAAATGAAGATGTCTTCCCCTGAGCCTTCCTCCTTGTCATTGTCTGATTTTTTTCCCTGGCTTGGCACCGAGTGGGATGTGTCCAGGTCTCTTCCACAAATGCTACAAAATATTTGTCAAATGGTACCCAGCTTTAACAGCCTTTATTTGCAAAAGACCTAAAAATCCCAGTAGGTGGTAGTGTTACTACATGGAAAGTAACTTGACTAAATAAGAGTTTTCTTTCTAGAACAGGGAGTCATAATTTTTATCCTTTGAAAAGTGAGTTTGCTGAAGAGAATCCTACTCTTTAGGAAATAATGAAAAACACTTTCCAAAATAAAATTTGATAATTCACATCCTTCTTTCTGATTTCAACCAAATTGACATTCAAAGAAAGGTGCCTTTACTTCAGTGACATCTTTAGATATCCTGTAAGTATACCTTCACTCTGTAAAGTTGTCCTATCTACATAGAAATAAAATCTTGGGGGTGGGGTGAGGCAAAAGTGGTATTCTTACGTTTTGCTTAAGATGAAGTTCAATTTAATTTCACAACTGTATGCTTTATACATTGAATGTTTTTTATACCCACATGCAGACTTGAATCTATGTAAATTCTGAGTTATTTATAATTGCCATTCACATTTTTTTTTTGTAAATGGAATAATTTTATTTCCAGATGTTGTTATTGCTGGGAAGAGGATGTTATCCTGATGGTATTGTTTTCAGCCCTAACTCTCAGCCCAATCATACTAGTCTTGAGTCAGGGAGGTAAGACCATTGAGCTGAAGGGGCAGCTACTGCTATCAGTAGTCTTTTTTTTTTTTTTTTTTTTTAATATACATTTATTTATTTTTAGTTTTCAACATTTGCTTCCATAAGAGTTTGAGTTCCAAATTTTCATCCCATCTCGCTCCTCCCCCCACCCCAAGATGGCATGCATTCTGAATACCCCTTCCCTTAGTCTGCCTTCTCTTCTGTCTCTGCCCCCCTCTTCTCTTATCCCCTTCCCCTTCTATTTTCCTGTGGGGCAGGATAGACTTCTGTACCCCATTTCCTGTATTTCTTATTTCCCAGTTGCATGTGAAAACATTTTTTTATACATGTGTTTTTAAAACTTTGGGTTCCAAATTTTCTCCCTTCCTCCCTTCCCTCATTGAAAAGGCAAGCAACTCAATATAGGTCATACATGTGCAGTTACACAAAACACTTCCATAGTAGACATGTTGTGAAAACTAACTCTATTTCCCTTAATCTTATCCTGCCGTCCTATTTATTCTATTCCTTCTTTTGACCCTGTCCCTCCTCAGAAGTATTTACTTATGATTACCCACTGTTCCAATCTGCCTTCCTCTCTATCATTCCTCTGGTCTCTTGTCCCTTCCCCCCCCATTTCCTGTAGGGTGAGACAGATTTCCATACCCAATTGAATGTGTATGTTATTCCCTCCTTAAGCCAAATCCTATGAGAATAAGATTCATCATTCCTCTCACCTTCCCTGTTTCCCCTCCACTGTAAGAGCTTTTCTTTTCTGTTTTTTTTGGTGAGATAATTTACCCCATTCTACCTCTCCCTTTCTTCTTCTCTTGGTATAATCCTCTCTCATCCCTTAATTTTATTCTCCAGATATGACCCCTTAATCTTCAACTCACCCTGTGCCCTCTATCTATCTATCTATACATACATACATATATTTTTTTCCCCTTCCAACTACCCTAATACTGACAAAGGTCTCATGAGTTATAAATATCATTTTTCCATGCAGGAATGTAAACAGTTCAACCTTAATAAGTCTCTTATGATTTCTCTTTCCTGTTTACCTCTTCATGTTCCACTTGAGTCTTGTATTTGAAAGTCAAATTTTCTATTCAGCTCTGGTCTTTTCATCAAGAATGCTTGAAAGTCCTCTATTTCACTGAATGACCATTTTTTCCCCTGAAGGATTATACTCCGTTTTGCTGGGTAGGTGATTCTTGGTTGTAATCCTATCTCCTTTGCCCTCCGGAATATTATATTCCATGCCCTGCGGTCCTTTAATGTAGAAGCTGCTAAATCTTGTGTTATCCTGATTGTGTTTCCATAGTACTTGAATTGTTTCTTTCTGGCAGCTTGTAATATTTTCTCCTTGACCTGGGAACTCTGGAATTTGGCTACAATATTCCTAGGAGTTTTCCTTTGGGGATCTCTTTCAGGAGGAGATCTGTGGATTCTTTCAATGTCTATTTTGCCCTCTGGTTCTACTATATCAGGGCAGTTTTCCTTGATAATTTCTTGAAAGATGATGTCTAGGCTCTTTTTTTGCTCATGGCTTTCAGATAGTCCAATAATTTTTAAATTCTCTCTTTCTGGATCTCTTTTCCAGGTCAGTTGTTTTTCCAATGAGATACTTCACATTGTTTTCTAATTTTTCATTCTTTTGGATTTGTTTTACAGTGTCTTGATTTCTCATAAAGTCACTAGCTTCCAATTGCTCTATTCTAATTTTTAAGGAAGTATTTTTTTCCCCTTAATCATCTCCATTTTATTTTATTTTAAAAAAATTTTATTAATTCATTTTGATTTATCAACAATCACTTCCATATGCTTTTGAGTTGAAAATTTTTCTCCCCCTTCTTCCCCCCCCCCAAGATGGCACACAATCTGATATAGGCTTTACATTTACATACTCATTAAACATATTTTCACATTAGTGAAGTTGTAAGTAAAAATTAAAACCAGTAGGAGGAACCATCAGAAAAATGAAACAAAACTCAACAGAAGGTAAAAATAAATGATAGCGATTTGACTTCCACAGTTCTTTCTTTGGATGTGGACAGCATTTTCCATCCCGAGGCCTGTGGAGATGTCTTAGATCCTTGTAATGCTGAGAAGGGTTCAGTTTAACAATATTAGTCATTGTGTAACGTGACTTTATTGTGTACAAAGTCCTCTTGGTTCTGCTCACTTCACTCAGCATCAGACCATGTAAGTCTTTCCAGGTTTTTCTGAAGTCAGCCTGTTCATCATTTCTTATAGCACAATGGTATTCCAAAGGAAGTATTTTCTTCAGTAATCTTTTGGACTTCCTTTTCCATTTGGCCAATTTTTCTTTTTAGGGCATTCTTCTCCTCATTGGCTTTTTGGACCTCTTTTGCCATTTGGGTTAGGCTATTTTTTAAGATGTTATTTTCTTCAGTATTTTTTTGGGTCTCTTTTAGCAAGCTGTTGACTTGTTTTTCATAGTTTTCTTGCATCATTCTAATTTCTCTTCCCAGTTTTTCCTCTACTTCTCTTACTTGCTTCTCAAAATCCCTTTTGAGCTCTTCCAAGGCCTGGGACTGATTCATATTTTTCTTGGAGGCTTTGGATGTAGGAACTTTGACTTTGTTGTCGTCTTCTGGTTGTATGTTTTGATCTTCTTTGTCACCAAAGTAAGATAATATGGTCTCTTTTTGAGCTGCTTGCTCATGATCCTGGACAATTACTTGAGTTTTAATCTCTTTGTTAAGGTAAGAGTCTGCTTCCAATGTGGAGAATGTACTGTCCCAAGCTTCAGGGGTTTGTACAGCTGTTTTCAGAGATACTTGTAGGGACCTGTAAATTTTCAATTCTTGCAAGGTGGTATGATAAGGGGTGAGGTGTTTACTCCTTTCCTGGCCTGTGCTACTCCTTTCTGTGCTGGAACTGTGAGGAAGGTTTCTTCTTCACAGCCACTACAAGCTCCACCACACCAGTGCTCCTTCTCGCCCCAGGACCGACATCCAGAACTGTGACCCAGATCCAAGCACAGGCAAGGCAAGAGATTCCTGCCTCAGCACTGGCAAAGAGATCCCTGCAATCCCACTCTGATCAGCCACTTGATTCCCCCTCAGTCTGTGCGCCAGAAGCTCAGGACGCAGCCACTGCCCTAGGGCCGTGTTCTGAAACTGGAGTTGAGACTCCGCCTTCCTCTCTCAATACCGCAGAAACAGACTTTTCCTACTGTCCTTCTAAGTCTTTGTCATTTGTGGATTGAGGAGTCTGGAAACTGTCACAGCTGAATGTGATTCAGTCCTCTGAGGCATGCTCCAGGTTCACTGAGGCCTGTGCGCCCACGCTGCACTGTGCTCCGCTCCCAGCCCTGCACGATATACCTTTTAGATTAGTCATCCAGGTTGTTTTGGGCTGGAAATTTGCTTCACTTTGTCTTTTTGTGGGTTCTGCTGCTTTAGAATTTGTTTAGAGCCATTTTTATAGGTATTTTGAGGGGCTTGGGGGAGAGCTGAAGCAAGTCACTACTTTCACGTGGCCATCTTGGCTCTGCCCTACTCCATTCATATTTCAAAAAACTGTTAGACAGTTGGTAGGAAGGCTTTTCCTACTGTTTAATCTATTTTCATGCATTTTCCTCTCAATTTTTGTTGCTATCTTGGATTTGAATAGCTGTAAATTGTAAATATAGGTTGTTATTAGCATTTTACAGACTTTGCCAGAATTGCCATGGAGATGAGAGATTTATAACTCACTTGTACTGCTTTTGGGGAGCTAGGGATGTGAGGTTGTGGGTAGAGAATTCTGGAATAAAGATGTTTCTGGAAAAGCAGGCTGGAATTTGGAGAATTCCGAGTTTGTGGCTTATCCTTCATGTTGAGGCTGGGTGGGGAGACTCTGATACCTAGGTTTTCTTCCCCAGCACTCCCTTGAGAGGGAGCAGGAAGCCAAGGGGTGTGTTTTGCAGAGCTGATGTGGACAATGGGCAGTGATTGGTGAGACAGCCAAGTACCTCTCAGAAAACATTCTATTTCTTCCCTGCCTTTGAGTTATGGGAAGAAGCTACCCCTCTAACTGAGCAACTCCTCTCAGATCTACAGTTCCCTTCTTCCCTCTGAAGGAAAGTAAAAAAGAAAAGCCACTTTCTATTTCTGTAGTTAGAAGCAACTGATGCTGGCTGCTGTTTTATCCCATGAATTGTACTCTCTCCTTTTCTCCCTTTGCTTTTTGCCTTGTTGTGCGAAACAAGTTACCGAGCACTAACCCTTGTGGCATAACCAATGGTAGCATTATGGATAAAGGTTTGAAGATAGAAGATATCTAGATATCCAGCTAGATAGAGAGCAAAGAATATATCCCACCTGAGTGTCTGGCTCCCTAGATATGGTGGAGGTATTGAATTTCTGATGGAAACTTTATAGTTTGTGACAGTATTTCCAAGCTGGACAATTCACTATCCACCAACAATTCATTATTACCTCTATTTTTCCCTCATTCCCACCAGCATTTGTCATTTCTGATACATGTGAAGTGGTATCTCAGAGTTGTCTCAATTTGCCTTTTTCTAATTAATATTAAATTAGTATTAATCTAAATCTAATATAAAAATAAAAATAAAACATAAATAAATACAAATAATAAATACGAATCAGTATAATCTAATATATACTGATCTATATATAATATAATCTAACATATATAATAGATAATAAATCAGCATAAATCTAAATCAGAGCATTTTTCATATGACTATAAACAGTTTTGATTTCTTCTTCTGAAAACTCGCCACTCATATCCAGTGAACACATCAATTGGAGAATGATTCTTATTTTTATAAATTCCCTATATATTTGAAAAATAAAGCCCTTTTTGAAAAACTTGCTGTAAAATGTTTTTGATATTACTTCATTGTCTATGGTTCCTTTTATTTTTTATTTTCGATTATTTTGGTGAGGTGATCTGAGTTAAGTGACTTGCCCAAGGTCACACAGCTAGTAAGTTTTAAGTGTCTTGGACTGGATTTGAACTCAGGTCCTCCTGACTCCAAGGTCAGAGCTCTATTCACTGTGTCACCTAGCTGCCCCTACTATGTTTCCTTTTAGCAAAATGTAGGTTCTCTGATTACCTTTTTCAATTAGGTCTAATTTTGCTTTTGCTTTGTCTGAGATCATGATTGCCACCCCTGCCCTCTTCACTTCAGCTGAAGCATAATAAATACTACTCTAGTTCTTTGTTTCAACTCTGTGTGTATCTTTCTGGCCCAAGTGTGTTTCTTGTATACACAAATGTTAGATTCTAGTTTCCAATCCATTCTGCTATCTGCTTCCATTCTATGGGTTGGCTCATCCCATTCACATTCACAGTTATGATCACTATGTGTTTCCCTTCATCTCGTTTTTCTGTTTATCTTTCTCGTTCTCACTTTTTATCCTGTCTTTCTTCAAAAGTCTGCCTTGCTTCCTGACTACTGCTTCTCCTAATCCATCCTCCTCTTTATCATCCCTTATATCTCATATCCCTTTCCCCTCCTATCTTTCTATTAAGGAAGATGTATTTCTATACCCAACTAAGTGTGGGTATATATTCTAACTTCTTCGGACCAATTCCCATGAGAGTGAGGTTCAAGTATTGCCTGCCACTCCCTTCATTTTCCCTTACACTATAAAAGCTCTTCCTTGTGTGCCTCTTTTATGTGAGAAAATTTGCCTCATCCTACCTCTCCCTTCCCCATTCTCCCAGTGCATTTCTCTTTTCTCACTACTACATTTTGTTTGATATCATGCTAACATAATTGACTCCTTTCTACCTATGCTTTTTGTCTATGCAGACTCCCCTTCTAACTGCCCTAATAATGATAAAGTTCTTAGGAACATAAACAGTTCAACTCTATTGAATTCCTTATGATTACTCTTTCATGTTAACTTTTTTGTGTGCTTTTCTTGAGTCTTCTCTTTGAATGTCAAATTCTTTTCAGCTCTTGCCTTTCATCAAGAATGATTGGATGTCTTGTAATTCATTAAATACTCATTTTCTCCCCTGAAGGATTATACTCAGTTTTGCTAGGTAGGTTATTCTTGGATGTTATCTTAGCTCCTTTGCCCTCCAAAATGTCATATTTCAAGCCTTTCACTCCTTTAATGTGGTAACTGCTAAATATTGGGTGATCCTGACTGGCTTCATGATATTTGAATTGTTTATTTCTGGCTGCTTGCAATATTTTTTTTCCTTGACCTGGGAGCTCTGGAATTTAGCTATAATATTCCTAGGGGTTTTCCTTTTTGGATCTCTTTTAGGAGTTAATCAGTGGATTCTTTCAATTTTTATGTTACCATCAGGATCTAAGATTTTCCTTGATAATTTTCCTTGGTGTCTAGGCTCTTTCTTTGATCATGACTTTCAGGTAGACCAATAATTCTTAAATTGTCTCTCCTTGATCTGTTTTCTAGGTCAGCTGTTTTTCCATTGAGATATTTTACATTTTCTTCTACTTTTCCCTCTTTTGACTTCTATTGTTTCTTAAGTCTCATGGAGTCATTTGCTTCCATTTGCTCAATTCAAATTTTTACGGAATTATTTTTTTCAATGAGCTTTTGTACCTCTCTTTCCATTTGTCCAATTCTGCCTTTTTAAAGAGTTCTTTTCTTCAATGAATTTTTGTGCCTTTTTTTTTTTTTTACTGTTAGGCCAATTCTGTTTTTTAAGGTGATATTTTATTCAGTACTTTTCCTTGCTTCTTTTACCAAGCTGTTAATTCTCTTTTCATAATTTTCTTGCAGCACTCTCATTTCTTTCTCCAATTTTTTCCTACCTCTCTTATCTCTTTCTTTAATTCTTCCAGGAATTCTTATTGGGCTTGTATCCAACTAGCATTTCTCTTTGAGGCTTTGCTTGTAGCTGTTTTCATATTATTTTCTTCTTCTAATTTTATGTCTTGGTCTTCCTTGCCACTACAATACATTTTTATGGTTAAGTTCTTTGTTTGTTTGTTTGTTTGTTATTTCCTCATTTTCCCAACCTATTTCTGTACTTTGAACTTTATGTTAAAGTTGGGCTCTCTTTACCTTGGGGTTGAGAGGCACTGTGCAAAGCTTTAGCCTCTTTCATGCTGCCGTTTACAGAGTCAGTTCTGGGTGTATGCAAGTTTTTATGCTTCCATAGTGTTGTTATCCTGGGAAACATGTGTTCTCTCCTGGACTGTGATCTGTTTTTTCTTTTTCTTTTTTTTTTCTTCTTCTTCTTTTTTTTTTTTTTTACCCAGGAATGGCCATTGCTCCCCTGTAGCCGCAAGTACTAGCCCCCCTTTTGCCTTGGAACCTCAACCAGGGCTCCTGTTCCCTTTCCACTGACCCTTCGTGTTCCTTTCCACCCTGGAACTGTGACGCAGAACTGCTTCTGAGCAATAGAGTTGTCATTCAGTGTTAGCTGTACCCAGTGCCCACAAAGGGTCTCTTGCAACTCTTTTTGAACAGTTATCTGACCCCCTTACTATCTCTGAGCTAGAAGCTACTAAAGTTGTTGAAGGTGCTGCTACTGTCAGGGCCACCTCCAAGTCTCCCTGCTGGTGCTCTTGCCACTCTCTGGGTCTGCACCACTCTAGTCTTACAGATCTCTCCTGCAGAACTCCTGAGTTGTCTTAGGATGAAAAATATTTCTCTCTGACCTTTTGTTAGCTCTGCCATCCAAAATTTGATTTGAGGTGTTATTTTAAAGTTGTTTGGAGGGTAATGTTGGGAGAGTCCACCTGGGCACTGGCCTGTACTCTGCTTCCTATATTCCTATCTTATAATCTTCAAATTTCCATCTCTTTCACTCCTAATGATGCTTGAGTGAAAATCATCTACCTCCCCTGTTTATCTCTTGTCCTCATTCTTATGCATCTCTGGCTTATCTCACCTAAGTCCCTATTCATCTCCTCTTTCAGCTTCCTTTTTCTTGTATCCTCTTATCTTTTCTTAATTTTAGAGATTTTTCCTTTCATTCTCATCTTCTGGATCTCATAGAGATATGAGCCCCCCCACCCCACATCACCCCCTTCCAGGTCTCACAGAGGACATTGCTATCTTAGTCATCCTTTTCAGTAAGCAACATGTCTCATTGCCCACCAATACAGGGGACCAGAAGGAGGAACAAGCATACTTGGCTTCTCACTGTCACTTCCAGAACTGCCCTCTGAAGACAATACTCACCAACTTGTTTAATTCCGTCTAGTTTGATCATACTATATTGACCTTAGTGGTTGCCTCACCATTCTCCCTTCTTTTGCAAGAATTCAGTAGCTGGCCCAATCTATCTCTCCACCCCAACCCTTGTCCTTATACTTGAGGATTTCAATATTGAAATATGTTGAGGGTTGGTATGCTGACAAATGTTTTGATTTCCTAGTTTATCAACTTTCTTAACTTCCACTTTCACTCTGCCATAGCCACATGTAAGGATGGCTTGTGGGGAAAATACTTTATTATTTATTAAAATATTTGAATCTATCCTTTTGTAATTTGACATGTAGTTTATATATATATATATATATATATATTATATAAAGTATATATATGTATGTAACTATATAATATATAATTGTATATGTAACTATATTATCTATGTCTATGTCTATATCTATATCTACATCTATATCTATATCTATATCTATATCTGTATCTGTATCTGTATCTGTATCTATATCTATATCTATATCCATATCTATATCTATATCCATATCCATATCCATATCTATATCTATATCCATATCTATATCTATATCTATATCTATATCTATATCTATATCTATATCTATATCTATATCTATATCTATATCTATATCTATATCTATATCTATATCTATATCTATATCTATATCTATATCTATATATCTATCTCAGGATGTATAGGTCATGCTAACTTCAGACACTCTCCAGGGGAGCTAGAGATTGCATGGACCCCATTCAGGTGTTCTGTTGGGACTCTCCCCATAATCTCGTGTTTTAGCTTCACCCCAATTTTATTGAATGTTTAGACTTACCTACTGACGTACATCTCAAGCAACCAGGTGTCTTATCTGGAAATTGCCTGCATGAAAATGTTGTCTTTGTATTCTTGTTTGAACTCTATGTAACGTAAAACTTACAGAGACCTCTAGGGAAACAAGCCTCATCTTTTTCTAGCTCTCTCTTCTGCCAAACTGACAATAAAATTCTTTCTAAAAACCTTTTTAGGTTCTGGATTTGTTCTCAAATGACAGGTCAAACCTTTGACATCAACATCACCCATAATTTTTCTGTCTCTGTGTTTCATTACTCTAAAATTGCTGACTCTAACCACATCTTTGCATCTCTCCCATGTTTTACTCATTGCTTAACCTATTCTTTACACTCACTTCAATCTCTAATGATTCCACCTTTCTCTACTTTCTCAGTCCTTCCCTTGTTTTCTGATTTCATTTTGCTCCATTTCTAATCTTGACCTTGTAGTTAACCTGTTTAATTTTATTCTACCTTCTACCCTTGAATTACTTGATCCTTTGTCTTATCATTTCTGCCTTGCCAAAACCCAACCCTGAGTCACCATCATCATCGGCCTTCTTTGTTTCTACTCATGGATTGCTAAATTGTGGTAGGGGAGAAATCGTACAACCATGCTGACTTGGTAGTCTACAGATTTATGCACTTGTTTACATATGTACGTTATATGTACTTTTGAAATAAATTTACATATTCCTCCTATAAACCTATGCAACACTTCATGCTACCTAACTTCTACTGGACCCCATTGACGCCCTCAGACAATTATTTTACTCTTCACTGATTTCCCTTCTATTATCTTTTCCATAGTGGTTCTTCTAAATCTTCTTCAGCCTACTACATGTTGCAGCAGAGGATATTGCCTCTTTACCAAGAAAATGGAAGCAGTTCATTGTGAGTTCCTTCTTCTGCACCTCAAAATCCTTTGATATTATTCCCTACTCTCTTTTCATCAGGATCAAGCACTGTACTTGTTCCCTTGGTCTCATCCTCTCTGACATCTTGCTTTGCAATCAACACCTCATTCTCTCTAACTACCAGTCTTTCTCTATCAGCAGTTTCCTTGATATCTAAAGGTGGAGTAAGGGAGTTGGATTAGAACCTATGTCATAGAGCATGCTGGGCATGGGCTTGTGGGTGACTTTCCATGGAACCTACACATTGCTAAGTCTGAATTCTGGCCACTTCCAATGAGAAATGTTTTGACTTCTTGATAAAGGGCAACTGGTTGGTCTCCCCTGTTTTCCTTACTCCCCCTTCCCCAACAACTGTGGTTTGTGTGTATCAAAGAGGATTGACTGCTGAGCTGGTAGAGTTGCCTCAATAGATTTAAAAGAGAAAACATCTGCTCTTGCTTGTATTGTGAAAATTTTAGGGTCCTTGCTAGTGTTTGCCTTCTCCTATTTCTTAATTTATCTTGTATATACCTTTGTTGCAAGATTCTTTTGGATTCCTTTTTCTCTATTATTATTTTGGATGTAGAATGGCCACTTTTTAAAAAAGTTTGAATGAATGAATAAAACATTTATTAAGCATTTACTATATGTAATGCTAAGTTCTAGAGATGGAAGTAGAAAAGTAAGACAGTTACTGTTTTCAAGGAGCTCCTAGTCTAATGGGTGAGAAAACACATGGGGAAGGTTTTATTTTATTTTATTTTATTTAATATAAATTTATTTATTTTCAGTTTTCAATATTTACTTCCACAAGATTTTGAGTTCCAAATTTTCATCCCATCTCACCCCTCTCCCCAACCCAAGATGGCATGTATTCTGAATATCCCTTCCCCTAGTCTATCCTGTCTTCTATCTCTTCCCCTCTTCTCTTATCCCCTTCCCCTTCTATTTTCCTGTGGGGCAGGACAGACTTTTGTACCCCATTTCCTGTATTTCTTATTTCCCAGTAGCATGTGAAAACATTTTTTTTAAGCACATGTTTTTAAAACTTTAGGTTTCAAATCTTCTCCCTTCCTCTCTCCCCACCCACCCTCACTGAAAAGGCAAACAACTCAATATAGGTTATACGTGTGCAGTTATGTAAAACACTTCCATAGTAGACATGTTGTGAAAAACTAACTCTATTTCCCTTAATCTTATCCTGCCCTCCCATTTATTGTATTCTTTCTTTTGACCCTGTCCCTCCTCAGAAGTATTTGCTTCTGATTACCCCCTTTCCCAATCTGCCCTCCTCTCTATCATCCCCTGCTCTCTTGTCCCTTCTCCCCCTATTTTCCTAGGGTAAGACAGATTTCCTTACCCAATTGAATGTGTATGTCATTCTCTCCTTAAGCCAAATCCTATGAGAGTAAGATTCACTCATTCCCTCTCACCTTCCCCCATTTCTTCTCCACTGTAAGAGGATTTTCTTTTCTGTTTTTTTTTGTGAGATAATTTACCCCATTGTACCTCTCCCTTTCTTCTTCTCCAAATATAATCTTACACATCCCTTAATTTTATTCTCCAGATATGACCCCTTAATCTTCAACTCACCCTGTGCCTCTATCTATCTATCTATCTATCTATCTATCTATCTATCTATCTATCTATCTATCTATCTATCTTCTATCTCTATCTACATACATATAATTTTTTCCTCCAACTACCCTAATACTGACAAAGGTCTCATGAGTTATAAATATCATCTTTCCATGCAGGAATGTAAACAGTTCAACCTTAATAAGTCTCTTATGATTTCTCTTTCCTGTTTACCTCTTCATGTTCCACTTGAGTCTTGTATTTGAAAGTCAAATTTTGTATTCAGCTCTGGTCTTTTCATCAAGAATGCTTGAAAATCCTCTATTTCACTGAATGACCATTTTTTCCCCTGAAGGATTATACTCAGTTTTGCTGGGTAGGTGATTCTTGGTTGTAATCCTATCTCCTTTGCCCTCCGGAATATTATATTCCATGCCCTGCGGTCCTTTAATGTAGAAGCTGCTAAATCTTGTGTTATCCTGATTGTGTTTCCACAGTACTTGAATTGTTTCTTTCTGGCAGCTTGTAATATTTTCTCCTTGACCTGGGAACTCTGGAATTTGGCTACAATATTCCTAGGAGTTTTCCTTTGGGGATCTCTTTCAGGAGGAGATCTGTGGATTCTTTCAATTTCTATTTTGCCCTCTGGTTCTACTATATCAGGGCAGTTTTCCTTGATAATTTCTTGAAAGATGATGTCTAGGCTCTTTTTTTGATCATGGCTTTCAGATAGTCCAATAATTTTTAAATTCTCTCTCCTGGATCTATTTTCCAGGTCAGTTGTTTTTCCAATGAGATATTTCACATTGTTTTCTATTTTTCATTCTTTTGGATTTGTTTTACAGTGTCTTGATTTCTCATAAAGTCACTAGCTTCCAATTGCTCTATTCTAATTTTTAAGGAAGTATTTTCTTCAGTAATCTTTTGGACTTCCTTTTCCATTTGGCCAATTTTTCTTTTTAGGGCATTCTTCTCCTCATTGGCTTTTTGGACCTCTTTTGCCATTTGGGTTAGGCTATTTTTTAAGGTGTTATTTTCTTCAGTATTTTTTTGGGTCTCCTTTAGCAAGCTGTTGACTTGTTTTTCATGATTTTCTTGCATCACTCTCATTTCTCTTCCCAGTTTTTCCTCTACTTCTCTTACTTGCTTCTCAAAATCCCTTTTGAGCTCTTCCAAGGCCTGGGACTGATTCATGTTTTTCTTAGAGGCTTTGGATGTAGGAGCTCTGACTTTGTAGTCTCCTTCTGGTTGTATGTTTTGATCTTCTTTGTCACCAAAGTAAGATAATGTAGTCTGACTCTTTTTGTGCTGCTTGCTCATGGTCCCTGCCAGTTACTTGAGTTTTAATCTCTCTGTTAAGGTAAGAGTCTGCTTCCAATGTGGAGAGTGTACTGTCCCTAGCTTCGGGGTTTATAGCTGTTTTCAGAGATACTTGTAGGGACCTGTAAATTTTCAGTTCTTGCAAAGTGATATGATAAGGGGCGAGGTGTTTACTCTTTTTCTGGCCTGTGCTGTAGTCTGTTAGTGACAAGCACTCCTTTCTGTGCTGGAACTGTGAGGAAGGTTTCCTGTCCACAGCCACTACAAGCTCTACTGTGCCAACACTCCTCCTCACCCCAGCACCCCTGCCCAGAAATGTGACCCACATCCAAGTACAGGCAAAGCAAGAGATTCCTGCCTCAGCACCAGCTATCCCCCTCTGATCAGCCACTCCATTCCCCCTCAGTCTGTGGGCCAGAAGCCCGGGAAGCAGTTGCCTACCCCAGGGCTGTGTTCTTGGGGAATTGGAGCTGAGACCCCGCCTTCCTCTCTCAGCACCACAGAAAGAGACTTTTCCCACTGACCTTCTAAGTTGTCTTTGGCATTTGTGGATTGAGGAGTCTGGAAACCACCACAGCTGCCTGCGATTCAGTCCTTTGAGTCCTGCTCCACGATTGCTGTGGCCTGCGCCCATGCTGCACTAAACTGGGCTCCCAGCCCGGAGTGATATACCTTTGTGGTCAATCATCCAGGTTGTCTTGGGCTGGAAATTTGTTTCACTCTGTCTTTTTGTGGGTTCTGCTGCCTTAGAATTTGTTTAGAGCCATTTTTTTTTGTAGGTATTTGGAGGGGTTTGGGGGAAAGCTCAAGCAAGTTGCTGCTTTCACTCCGCCATCTTGGCTCCGCCCCGAATGGCCACTTTTGTTGTGAGGAAAGTTGTAGACTTACAAAATAGCCAGCTGATGTTTTCCTAAGATTCCCAATTATTTTAAATAAGAAATCTGGTGAGGACAAGATGACTTATGATACCTACTCTGTGGCTGTAAATCTGTGACTTCTCCAGCATAAGTGATTTTTTTTTTTGATAAACTAGATCTTTTGTGAGTTTCTTCTTTTCAGTTACCTGTGGAATGTAAACCTCATAAGCATATCTTTATCATATAAATCTTTACTTTCTCCTGTCTTTTAGAGTTCATAAACCATAGTTTAAAAAATGATAATTTTTGTCTCTGATGTTATTGGAAACTATATAAATTTTAAGAAATCTTTGTTCAAATTCAGGGTTTTTTTCAACTCTGGACCTATGTTGAAGCATAATAAACCTGAATTTGCCTCCTAAATATCTGCATATTGATAGTTTTAATTGACAGCAGTACCTATCAGTGAATCTATGGATATTTCCACAATCCCTAGTTTGCACATATTTATTTGCATTTTGTCTCTTGCATTAGATTGTCTTTTGCCTCTTTTATTTTTTTATTCCTAGGCTTAGCATAGCTCCTGGTACAAGGTGATTGACAAATGTTTATTGACTGACTACTGTCAATAAATAAGTCAGCATAGACAAATAAACCATAGTTTCTTTATTCATTCAAGAAAGTGACACATACCATCTCTCTCTCTCTCTCTCTGTCTCTCTCCCGCCCACCCCTCTTCTTCTCTCCTCCCCCCAACATGGATTTTATTGTGATTTTTTTTGGTTCAAGCCAACGGGGGAGACATTTGAAAGCAGTGGATTCAAATTCAAATAAAACAGGATCACTAATCCATATATAAGGATCTTTTCAGGCTGCATATTAACTTAGTTTTAAAAATGTAATGTTATCTTATATTTTACTGTATTAACAAAATAATGTTAAATTTTTCACAATTATGTTTTAATCTGGTTCATTGGTCCTCACTCAGGCTTGCTATGGGCAGGCCATGTATTTGATACCTCTGCTTTAAAAGACAATTCTAAATTATTCCTAGGAGCCTAGAGGTAATTTTGGAGTTCATGATATGGGCAACTGTGCCAATAGCACCCTATTTAATTGTCTGGAGATAAGAAGGAGTTTAAAACATTTCCACTCTTATCCCTGAACTGTAACCCTCTCTGGAGTGAAGGGTACTTGAAAAGCACAGCACCCTTACTGTTGAACCACTCTGTCTTTCTCCCTCCATCCTTTCTTTACACTGTCGTCTGTGTAATTTTCCTTTTGGCCTGGTCATGTCCCTTGCTCAAAAACGTTCAGAGTTTAGTCAAGTTTCATTCATTATGTAATTCTGGGTTTACAAATGAGAATATTATTATTGCATGGTCAGTATTCCATTAAAAAAAATCATCCCTTAAAAACATGTTCCCTCTAACAGTTTTGCTTAGCTTCACAGAGCTAGTAAGTATCTGAGAGCAGATTTGAATTCATGAAGATGACTTTAGGCCTGGCACTCTATCCACTGTGCCACCTAGTTGCCCCAGAAAGTGCCTTAGAAACCATCAAGTCCAATCCCTTGTTTTACAGATGAGGAAACTGAGGCACAGAGTATCTCTGCCTAGGGTAAGTAGTTATGTGTCTTGCCCATTTAAATATCTGAGGCAGGATGTAAAGTCAAATTTTCTTGACTCTAAGCCCATTGCTCTATTTAGTAGACCAACTAGTAATTCCCAGTCCTGCATATCATGCAGCTGAATAATGAACAAATTTGATGTTTGGCTACCATATTAGACTCCTTATTCATATCAAGTTTGAAGTATAATAAATACCTGAAATTTTTTTTCTAGATGAACTGCTATCTGTCTATGCCTTCCACTTCTTATATTTGTGAAAATGATTTGCTCCTATTAAAATTTCCAACTTTTGGATTGAGCTCAGCCTTCTAGTTCATTAAAATACTCTTTTGGATTCTGGCTTTGCCATCCAGTATATTAAAATCTCCTTGCCAGATTTTGCCAGTTTAAAATGTATGCCATCTATTTCTTTATCCAGATCATTGATAAATGAGACAAATAGCACTTAGTTAAACACAGATCCCTGGGAACATTCAATTGGAAACTTCCACTCAAACATTGAATGATTAATGACTATTCATTTATTCTTTACCACATCCTTGTTAATTAAGTAGGTGATATCATTCTCTTTCTTTTTCTAAGTGAGGAATTAGGACTCTAATTAGCTAATTGCTTTGCCCTATGTCACATAACTTGTAATTATGAGAGCTAGGGCTAAAAACCAGGTCTTCTGACTCCAAATATAGTGCCAATTCTACTTCATGCTTTTGATTATATCCAACTATTCCATCATTTTCCCTCAAATCTTTGTCCTATTCATGTTCAGAATGTGGTGTATGGACCCCTGGGTGTCACCAAGTGACCTTGAGGGGGTCTATGGTGCTAAAAACCAATTTAACAATAATGATAATCCTACTCATAATAAATTATTTGCCTATTAAAATACTCCATTTTCCAACTGCATTTCTCTATCAGACTAGATTTTCTTCGTATACTTCAACCAAAATAACGTATCACAATAGATCAAATGTAAAAACAAATATGAGAATCTTACTGCCTTCTATGAAAACTATGTAAAACAATGTCCTCCTCTTATTAATTTTTTTTTTGTTTTGGAAAAAAGTTATTTTTCACTAAAATATGTCACCTATGTTAACATACAATGGGTTTATTATTGTTGTTTTTAAGTGAATAAATATTTTAAAATGTATGCATTTTAATTTTGAGTATGATAAATATCAATATAATCCACATAATAAAAGCTCTTTGGGGTCCTTCAAATTTTTAAGAATGTAAAGGAGTCACAAAGACCAAAAAGTTTGAGAACTGTAGCTTTATATTATTTGGTGGTCAATACATGGAGTCTTCTTGTATCCCATATTCACATTACACAGTTCTGCATTTAGCTTTTTGTAGTTTAGTTATTTCCATTATCATTCAGCCAAACCTGACCACTCCAATATCAGTGATTTCTGTCTACCTATATCCAATCATTTTCTCAATCTTCACCTTCATGATATCTTATTTGCATTTTATAACCCCTTTTTCCTAAAACCCCTTTTTCTTTTCTTCTCTGGGTTTTCATGACCCCAACTCTTCTATTACTTCTCTGACAACTTCTGTTGTCAGAAAGTCTGACTTCTTTCTCTTACTCTCTAGTTACCAGTATTTTCCTAGGTCAGTCATTGGCCACTGCTCTTTTCTTTCTTAAAGGCAATATTATATAGGATGGATAGATTGCTAACCTTGTAATAAAAAAGACTTTGGTTCAAATTCCACCTCTAGCATTTTACTACACAATGACTATAGTCAAATCTCCTAACATCAATGATTTTCATTTTCTTCCTCTGAAAATGGGGAAAATAATAATGTTGTTTTAAAGCTACAATCTGAAAGTGTGTATAGAAGCCCTTATAAACTTTAATATGCTACACAAATGTCAACTCTCTTTTGTTGTTGTTCAGTCGTTACAGTAGTATCTGACTCTTTGTGAATTCATTTAGGATTTTCTTGGTAAAGATTTTGGAATGGTATGCCATTTCCTATCATATTCTTTTCTGTGTTTTCCCAGAAATTCACCACAAGGATTCCACTCAAGATTCTGGAGGATTTCCATGTTGTCTCCTGACATTATGTCTGCATGGGTTACCCAAAAATTGTTTCTTACTCTTACCACATGACCAGCACATCTTCATTTTAAGCAGAGATTTCCCCAAGAATGTTCACTCAAGTTCCTTTTCTTTTTTTACTCAAGTTCCTTGAACTTATTACATGATGCTCAGCCTCTTTGTCCCCACTATAAATCTCCCTATTATCTTTGACATAATATAAATTTTTAATTCCTCAAAGACTGTGGTCTTCAATGGTTGATAGCTTTACTGTAACATAGTAGAATACTGGATATTGGCATGAAAAAAGATGGGTTTTTTTTCTGGGAGAAGTCTGAGGCCATTAAAAGAGCACATATGGAAATACATATATAGATCATATATGTATGTGTTTATATATGTGTGTATATGTGTATACACACATATTTATTAATTGATAGAGAATTAAATGAAATGTAATGGACAATATCAGCTTTCTTACTGTCCTCTGCCATCATTATCATTAGGTATAGTTTTAGAAATTCTAGAAAAAAGAATGTTAAAGGCAGTTTTCAGATGAAGATATTAAAGCTATCTATAGTCATATGAAATACTCTAAATCACTATTGATTAGAGAAATGCAAATTAAAACAACTCTAAGGTGCCACCTCACAACTATTAGATTGGCTAATATGATGGAAAAGGAAAATGATAAATGTTGAAGATGATGTGGAAAAATTGAGACACTAATGCATTGTTGATGTAGTTCTGAACTGATTCAACCATTCTGGAGAACAATTTGGAACTATGCCCAAAGGTCAAACTGTGCATACCCTTTGATCCAGCAATACCACTACTAGGTCTGTATCTCAAAGAGATCATAGAAAAGGAGAAAGGACCTACATGTTCAAACATATTTATAACAGCTCTTTTTGTGGTGGCAAAGAATTGGAAATTGAGGGGATGCCCATCAATTGGGGAATGGCTGAACGAATTGTGGTGTATGAATGTAACGGAATACTATTGTGCTATAAGAAATGATGAACAGGCAGATTTCAGAAAAACCTGGAAAGACTTACATGAACTGATGCTGAGTAAAGTGAGCAGAACTGGGAGAACATTGTGCACAGTAACAGCCACATTGTGTTATGATCAACTATGATCGAAGACAATTCCAAAAGACTCATTATGGAAGATGTTATCCACATCCAGAGAAAGAACTATGGAGTCTGAATGCAGATCCAAGTATACTATTTTCATTTTGAGAGATTGATTTCCAAGGTATGTGAAAAAGAGTGCAGGGCCAAAGGCATTAAAAAATATATCAAATGCTATTATTGGTCTCCAAAAGGTAATCAAGAGTATCAATAGAAACTCTCATCAAACCTTCAATTTTTTCACCTTTGTGAAATTTTAATGCAAATAATATATGCATTCTTGATCAAAACAAGAGAGAACAGGCAAAGTTGTGCATATAATATTTAATCATATTGTTACCCAAAATAATTGCATAAAGAAGTGTAGAGGATGTCATAAGAGAGATATATGAAATGTCTGTTCTTAGCCTTAATAGTTTATTCCTTTCCGTAACTACATGACTGTTTTTTTTTGTGTCTTTTCCCTTTTGTTCTGTTTCTTCTTTCACAACATGACTGATGTGGAAATACATTTGCATGTTTAACCTATATCAGATTGTATATGTATATGTATATTATACATGCAAATGTATAACATAATATACTGCTGCTATCTTGGGGGGAATGGAAGGGAGAAAAAATTCGAAACTCAAAATCTCATAAAAATGAATGCTGAAAACTATCTTTACACATAATTGGAAAAAATAGAATACTACTTACAAAAGAAAGAATGTTAAAACAAATTAAGGAAATAAACATAGGCAAAGTAGAAGTCAAAATCAATCAATTTTCAGATAATGTATGTCCATACATGTACACAGACAAACACATATAGAAAACACTCTAGGTTTTCTAATTAACAGCATGTTAATAAATATTCTCCATTCCTTATTTTTTTTTCCTGTCTGTATGGTAGAGCCAAATTCTTTCCTGTGAGTAAGGATCTCATCTCTTCTCTCCTTCTCTTCCCTTCTCTCTTCTCTTTTCCTTGAAATGAGAATGGCCAGTAAGGGTATTTCCTCAAATGGAGTTACTAGGAAGGAACTTATGAATTGGAGGAACTTCCATTGGAATGGAGGTGAAGAAGTCCTCTCAGATTCATGAGCTGAGCTAGTTTTGAAGATATCTCTTGCAACTCATTTCAAGGAAATTATCTTTCACACTTAACTATCTAATTTGCTTTATTAAGCAGACATCATATTTATTCTAATACGTGATTTTTTTTGAGGGCAGTCATTATATTTGTTAAATCATCGTATCCCCAGCATTTAATAGAATATCCAATTTTACAGGCAAAGAAATTGAATCCCAGAGAGGGAGAATGATTTCCCCACGTGATTAGTGATATAAACAAAAACTAAAATACTTATCACTATTTACCTAAAACCAGAGGTGTGCCGGAGCCAGCTTTAACCACTATCTAGCCAATTGTTAAATTTTTAGTGTGAGCATTTACACCTTGGAAGTCAGCAAACATCACCAATCAAAGCTTGATTTCTTAATTTGTTAATGGTCTAGAGTCTAGACTTAAGAAAGTGATGGTGAAAATGTTAATAATGGAGATTAAACTTTAAAGTTTGCCATGTGCACATTTTTTTGTGAAATGGTTGTTAAAAATTTACTACCACACCCTTGCCTAAAGCCCAGTCTAGGATTCTTTTTATCAGTTAGGATTAAGTCACATAAGGTTCTAAGTGTAAGAGATGGCATTTAAATGCATGTGTTCTGCTTTCGGAGCCAGTGCTCTTTCCATTGTACAGTGGAACAGAATATGGAGGACAAGGTTGTAAACAATAAAAAGGCAGGTTTTCAACAACTGCATACCATATGTGATTGTACAAAATCTATTCTCTGTGCATTTTCCTCTAGAGGCCTTCAGAAATAACATTCATATAAGTTATGAATATATGAAAATGTAAAACATATTTTAAAATACTACAACCTAACGTAAGATTCATTTTGTAAGAGTTGGGAAGGAAACTGATTGAAAACAGGGTGAGTATAGTGGAAAAATATCTGAAGGCAAACAAAGTAGACTTCATGATAAGATTAACTGAACAACTATACAAAATAATGATGAAATTTAAAGCAGTTAAACAAATGAATTTGTACTTTAACATAATCATGTCTTCCTGAATAGATTAAACATGCTAACTGGACTAAATATTAATATTTTTAAAAGGGAGGTGCTTTATCTTCAATGTAAGTAGTTGTTACCTTCCCCTTTGTCCAAGTCATCTATCATGTAATGGGGAAGTAAAGTATGCAGAATGATAACTGAATAAATTGAAATGTTTTCATTACAAATGGGAAATTCCATGGGAAGGCAGAGAGACTCCATCACTTCAGGGATTTCTTTCTGTACCTCCTCTCTAGGCTTGTAAAAGTTTTATGCTAATTGATCACTAAGGGATTTGAGTATTTGGGGAATGCTTCAGAAGGAAAAAAAATGGAGTTTATTAGAGAATTATTCTGTGTGCTCATACATCTAATCTTGAAGACCTATAAAAGCTAGTCTAGGGAACCCTGAGTTTAACCCTTTTGGGCAGAGCCAGGAACTCTCAGTCACTGGGTAGGAACAAAGACTTCTCTGTTTCTGGCTTCCTCACTCTGATGACTCTTACCTGAGGGCCGACAATAGGTAGGCAAAAAACTTTCTGAGGGGTCAGGAAGAAGGAAGAATCAAAGACAAAGTTGCAAATGTTGAAGACAAAGAGAGGAACAGAAGTCAGAACAAATAGCTGATTTGGTAGGGAGCAAAATCCCAGTTTGGACATGTTGAATTTGATGCTCCAGTGGTTTGCATAGGTAGAGATAATTCACGGGCAGGTGAAAACATGTTTGTAGTTTAGAAGACATGCCATTACTGGAGTAGGCAGTTGTCTGCAAAGAAATTGGTAGCTGAGGAAATGAATGAAATTATACAGGAAAACATTCTATAAATTAGGTAGGAGTCGGAAACTTGAGAACAAAGTGATTGCAAAAATGAAGTTAAACACCTGTGATAGGTAATAAGGGAAACATGAAAGATATAAAGCTTAAATAAGATGGTTCCTGCCATCATACAGTCTAGATTCTAGCATATTTCTGTCTTCGCTTCTGTTGATTAGAACTCAGTGTAACTGAAAACAAAATGGGTTTTATCTGAATTGGATAGTGAACTTAAAATAAAGAATTCCACCCTCCCTGTGTGGCTACATGTTTCACTTCTAATCAGTTAATCAGTGAGCATATTTTAAAGCACCTATTATTTTCACTGGAGTGTGATGAGAGAGCAGGGCATGACTAAGATGGTATCAGTGATAATGGAAAAGATGGGAAACCAGTGGGAGTTAGGAAGGATTGACTTAATTTGGTGATTGATTGGGTATAGTAGAAGACTCAAGAATGACTCCAGGTTTTGGAGACAGGTTGACAGAAACTTGTAATGTCATTGTGAGATATTGAGAAGTCAAGAGTAAGATCTTATTTTGGAGGAAATGTGAATTCTGTTTGTAGATACATTGAGTTCGAAATGACTGCAAGATATCTTACTGGAGATATCCACTGAAGTGGGGAGAGAGTAGGAGTTGTGAAGGCTAGAGCCATAGATTTGTGAATTATCTATGTAGACTCTAGAATTGAAGACAGGATTAATACTAGTGGAGATAGGAAATATAGAGAAAGGCAGAGAGTTTAGGACTAAGCCTTTTGATTCATCTATATTTAGGAAAGTAGAGCACATGGCAGAGTCAGTGAAAGAGATGAAGGGATAGCTAGTGAGTTAGGAAGAGATACCCCCTCTCCCCCAATCCTCGAGCATTGGTGTCATACAATGAGGTAAAAAAGAGGGCTTCAAAAAGGGAAGAGTTGTCAGAAGTGTACAATGCTGCATGCATGTCAGGGGAAATGGGGACTGAAGAAAATGTCAGCTACAAGTCTGGATTTGCATTATTTAACATGATGATGGGTGACATCTGCATAATATTTTCAGTAGAAAGAACTTTGTGTTCTTTGTCTTGGTTGATCCTCAGAACAACCTGGTAAGCTACATAATGAAAGTGCTATTACTCCCATTTTACAGAAAAGGAAACTGAGCTTCACAAAGGTTAAATGACTTTTCCAAGGTCGCACAGCTGGTAAGTACTAGAGTTTGTTTTGAAATCTGGGCCTTTTGCTGCCAGGTACTGCACTCATGCTATGACCCCTTAGCCTTCCCTCTCAAAACTCTACTTTATCTGCTATATCCAAGGAACTTTCTTTCTCTAACTACATGGACTTTGAACAGACATGGAAGGAGTATTAGAAAACATATCAGTATCTGGGGCCTAAATCCTGGGATCTAGAGGCAACTCATGAGGGTGAGTTTTTATTCCTTTTGAATTTCCAAAAATAGAAGATGCAGGCTCTCAAAAAACAAAGGAACAGTAGCTTTTCTAGGGATATGTTATTCAGTTACTTTCTGAAAGAGGATCCTTTATGTTTCCTGGATACCAAAGATTATTTGGAAAATGAAACAAAATACAGCCTTTTATACCATGTTTTTGAGTTCTTTCTCTTCTGGTCCCCTATGTTTACTTGTATTGCATGTAGTGGAAATGTTAGGTATCTATGTATACATGTATAAGCATGGTTATATAGTTACAGTCTTTCAGGAAGTCTCCCATCTGATGAATAGCATGCATTGGCATAATTGTTGGGGAGGGTGTACTTGAAACCAGTGAATATGTCCTTCCTAGCACTAACTAAATTTAGTGCTGGCCAAGCATCTTCTAATAACTTACTTAATACATTTATCTCAACCACTTCTCTTCTTGCTATCATTTTCCCCTTCCACTATCTTCCAGAATAGGGAACATGTATATACTGCTTTATTGACATAATAATTGAATCACAGAATGTCAGAGCTGGGAAGAACTTCAGAAGCCATATCACTTGGCCCATACATGGTCAAGGATCTCCTCTGTGAAATACCAGAAGAGTATTCCTCCAACCTGGCTCTTCATGTTGGATTTCTTGGTTTTCTGCTTCTAATCCTCACATCCTTAATTTTCCCAAGCAGGAAGGCAAGGCTTTGTGGTAACAACATTTGTATCATGAAATCCTATTGATTTGAGGGAAGGCAAATCAAGTTCAAGGAAAGAGCAATTCATGTTACTTACCTTTCATAAATTTTGTCCTCTTGGTGACTATAAGATAGTGGAAATATAAGTCTACAAAACCAGATAATTCAGTCAATTCCACTGGGGAGAATATCTGCTCTCATTGTCATTTTTCATTATGTAAAAACTGGGTTTTACCCATAGAGTGATACCACATATAATGCCACCCAGCTAATTGATCAAATTTTCACTTTTTAATTATTTGTTTAGACATTTTGTAGGTGCAAACTCATCTGACTGCAGGAGGTGAAAAATGATCAGAGGATGGAAGTTAATGAAAGCTCAGGAGGATATTTCATCTTGATGGGCTTTTCTGACCAACCTCAATTAGAGTTGATCCTTTCGGTATTTGTCTCTGTGTTCTACACCATTACATTGATGGGCAACATGACAATTATCATCTTGTCTTTTCTGGACTTTCGGCTCCTCACTCCTATGTACTTCTTCCTCAGAAACCTCTCGGTCTTGGACATCTGTTTCACAACCAGCATTGTCCCCCAAATGCTGATGAACATCTGGGGGCATAATAAGAGAATCAGTTATATTGGCTGCTTGGTCCAATACTCAGTAGCTTTGGCTCTTGGATCTACTGAATGTGTGCTTCTTGCTGTGATGGCTGTGGACCGCTATGTTGCTGTCTGCTGGCCCCTGCGCTATGCCACCATCATGCATTCTCGGCTCTGCCATCTCCTGGCAGCTGCTTCCTGGTTCTCAGGCTTTGTTAATTCACTCCTTCAGTCATCTTTGGCCATGGTGTTGCCATTGTGTGGCCACCGCCAGGTAGACCATTTCCTTTGTGAGTTGCTTGTTATTATTAAGCTATCTTGTGTGGACACTAGGTCAATGGACTCTAAAATGTTCATTGCTCGCCTGATCATTCTGGCCATCCCTGTCTCTATCATCCTCACTTCATATGCTTGCATTGCTTGGGTAGTGGCAAAGATTCGCTCAGCTGAGGGACAGAGGAAGGCTTTTGGGACCTGTGCCTCACACTTGATGGTGGTTTCATTGTTCTATGGGACTATCATGTCATTGTATCTTCAGCCCAAGAACAATTATTCTCAAGGCCAAGTCAAGGTCCTGGCCCTTATCTATACCATTATAGCTCCCACCCTCAACCCTTTGATATATACACTGAGAAATAAAGATATAAATAAGGCAATTAAGAAAGTAATGGGGAAAGATCAAACCTAATGAGTTATAAAAACTGGAAATAATTAGATCATATATTTAAAAGTAGATGGTTCCATAGAAACTCTTTGGTCATCCCCTCCCCCCAACACTTTTCATAGATAAGGAAATTAGGACCTAGAGAGCTTAAGTGATTTGTTGAAAGCAGCACTTGAACCCAGGTCCTCTGACTCTAAGTGTGCTTCCCACAGTATCATGCTACCTATAAGTCATCATCTAAGAGGGCAATGTAAGAGTTGTCTGCTATAAACTCTCTAGTGCTCAGTAACCTGGATTACTTGACATAGGTTGTCAGATCCTGGCAAAGTAAGATATGCAGGGAAGAGAGGAGTTACAATTTCAGAGTAGTGTGTCAGAAGAGATATTGGAACTGAGCAAATAGATTTGGAAATCATCATCTGTGATTCTAAGTGCAGAATAAAGGTAGAGATGTTATTCTTTTCTCTTTTTCATTTTTTAAAAAATAAATTGACTTTTTTCTTTTGCTTTCAAGCCTAACAATTTTCAACAAACACAAAGATTTCCATACACAAAGAACAAGAAGAAAGGCTTATATGAGAAATTTAATTTTCTCTTATGTAGTTACTTGTTTAAAAGGCATATATTGATTTATAATTTGTAAGGTAGTAATAGATCTAAATTTATCAATAATGGTAATCATGGTTTACTCCAGACATCTTTTGCTACTTAATACCAATCACAAAAGTGTTTGGATATAAAAAATATCTAAATTTTGGCATTGTTTAGACCAGCAAGGTCAATCACATGGCCAGAAATGTTCCAGCGTGTAGTTCAAACCAGACTAAAATGTAACTGCAAAATACTTAAGAAAATAAATAAAAATAGAATAGAATATAGATAATGTTGATATGTGGTTTTCTAAATCAATATGCAGCAGCAGGGATCCTTATGTACGTTTTAATAATCTTGGTTTCTAATTGAACTTGACACCACTGGTGCAGACAAATGATCCAGGAAATTGAATTTTGAATTTCTCATTCAATAGGTTTAGCTACCACAGAGCTTTTGCCTAAGGATACTGAAATCTAGCAGTTTGTGTTTGCCTGTATTCAATATGTCCATAACTCCTCACAGTTACCCTGTAGTAATACTGAAGTATAAGATAGGCACCATAAGCATAGAATTTTAAAGCGAAACTCATCTTAGAAATCAACTTCCTGATAACTCAGAAATCTCTCCTGTAGTAGCCCTGGCTCATAGGCATCTAAGTTTTAGTTGATACTTCTAATGATAGTGTTCTGAGAACTACTGAAGGCAACTTATTCCATTATTTAGGACCTCTAACTGTTCAGAAATTCCTTTGCATATTGAGATGCAATACACACACACACACACACACACACACACACACACAAACACACACACACACACACACACACACATCCATTTATCCTCAGCCCACAATCTTTAAATGCCCTTCTAGCTTTAAATTCTATAATTTTGGTTCTGGGAAAATGCAAGACTATTTGGTTACTTGTTAAACATTTGAAGACAATGATTACATCTCCTTGAAGCTTCATCTCCAGGCTAAATATCTCCAATTCCTTAAACCATTCCTCATATAACGTAGTTTTCAGACTCACATTTTTCTGACATCCTTTAGTTTGTGAATATTCCTCTTAAAATCTGGGGACAAGAAATGAATAAAGTACTACAAGTGTATTATGACCAGGCTAGAGTACAGTTGGATTCATTACTTTGTGTGACTTTGATCCTATATATCTTAGAGGCAGCATAATGTCAGGAACAGATTATGGGACTTGGAGTCAGAAGAGCTGGTTTGTATGTAGCTCCTGCCACACGTGGGAACTTAGACAAGTCATCTAACTTTTCTGAGTTTCAGTTTCATTATTTATAAAAAAAGAATAAATAACTTTACAGAACTATTGAGATGAAGGCATTTTATAAGTTGTAGAATTCTACATAAATATGAGCTGTTATTAATCTAATAATTAAGTGTTATTAACCTGAAATTGTGGCCATTTTTCTAGTTGCAACAGATTAAGTTTTTGATTAGCTGAAATCTCTAGATCTTTTTCATCTGAAGCAAAGTAGGACAATCCCCGCCCCCCCTTTCTGCTGAGACAATAAGGGTAAAGTGACTTGCCCAGAGTCACACAGCTAGTAAGTGTCAAGTGTCTGAGATCAGATTTGAACTCAGGTCCTCCTTACTTCAAGGCCAGGGCTCTATCCACTGGCCATCTAGCTGCCCTCCTTTTTTTTTAACCTAAACGAAAAACTTTCTATTCTTCAGTATTGATTTTAGTTTTAATCCAGTGTGTCAAGAATTTGTCAAATTTTAATTGTCATCTATTATAATTCCAGCTCTAGCTCATCTATATGTTTTAGAAACATGTCAAAAGTCAAATAAACAAGTTTTTATTAAGTACTTACCATGTTCAGGGAGTAGCAAGGTGGCCTAGTGGATAGAACACTAGATCTGAAGTCAGGAACAGTTGAGCTCAAATGCAGCCTCAGACACTTCTTAGCTGTGTGACCTTGGGCAAGTCATTTGACCTCTGTTTGCCTAAAAAAAGGATCCACTAGAGAAGAAAATGGCCAACCACTCTAGTTTCTTGCCAAGAAAACCCCATGGACAGCTATAGTCCATGGGGTCACAAAGAAGCTGACCCCATTTGTCAACAACAACAGCAACAACAACAACAACAACACCGTGACAAGTCCTGAGAGTGCAAACACAAACAAAAAGAAAGAGAGTTTCTCCCCTCAAGGAGCTTGCATTCTAACGGGAGAAAGCTGAAAAGGTGAGGGGAAAAAGTACGGTGAATAAAAAAGTCCAGAGAGCCAGGAGCAGAGCCTTGAGAGAAATAGAAAAGTGGACATGGCTGGCCTGAGTAATAAAACACAATGTTCTGATGCTTATTATTTATGAAAATTTTGGGTGAGGATAAAAAAATGAAGCTTTGAAGCTCTTCATTTGGGAACTCCCTCCAACTTGACCTATTAATCAACATTTTTATTGTTCCATTAGGTATCAGTCTATTTAGTATTACTTTTTTTTTACTTTTTTTTTTAGTATTACTTTTTAATGTACTGTTTGTATACTACTACTATTTAATGTAGTATTTAATGCATCCAGCCAATATTTCACTACCTCATTCACAAGAATATCAAGATCATATTTTGCTAGAATATTTTGCTGGAATCAGCACAATTCATATATTTCTTTCTTCTAGTTTTTGCAATCTTGTAATCTTATAAAAATGAAAATGACTATTTTTGATATATCATGTGTTAGTGAATTAATGTCCCACAATCTCTTCTAGATTCTCACAAACCATCCATTTAAAAATTTGTTCTAAAGTTTTTTGAGAGAATGATATCAAATTTATCAATCTATAATAACAATTTCTGAACTTCATATCCTTATGATCTCAAGAGATTTGAGAACTTCTCTGTCATTTTGAGTGTGTCCCTCATGATGCATTTTGAGAGGATATGGATAAGAGTTTTATAGGCATAGCTAGGTTACAATGTATACAGCAGTGGAGAATGTACACATTTATGAGATCCAAGATTCTTTGGAATATTGGTATATCATTTCTGGAATCTATTCTTACTCCCTTTTGAAAATCAGGATATTTGTCAATGTTCAGGCTTTTATTACCTCTCTCTCTCCTCTTCTCGAGACTTCAGAAAAATTATTGATAATTGTTCTGAAATCTCACCTGAATATTGGATCTATACATTGGAATATGGTTATCTGAACCTGAAAACTTGAACTCATACAGAGTATTTCTGTTCAGTCATGTGATCTTCTTGCCTATCTTGTGATTCAACCTTTAAACTATTTGTTTCAACCTTCCCACTTAAAAAAATCATTTTCACTGATAGACAAGATAATAATAACTTACATTTATATAGCCCTTTGAGATTTGAAAGTGCTTTATATATATCAGTTAATTCTCATGACACTGTGAAAATAAATGTTATTATTACATCTAGTTTATAGATGAGATAACAGATTACTGAGAGGAGAGAAGTGACATGCTCAGGATCACACATCTAATAAGTAAGTAGGAGTGGAACCCAGCTTTTCTTAACTCCAAGTATAGCTCTCCAAACCAGGTGTTTTTTAACCTTTTCTGAGTTGTAGACTGCTTTAGCAGTTCGGGTAAATCCTATTGAGGCCTTCCCAAAACAATATTTTTAAACCACAAAATAAAATTCATTGGATTACAAAGGAAACAAATTATCTTAAAATTTACTTATTGAAATATTAAAGAATAAGAAACTCATGTGTCCCAGGTAAAGAATTCTTGCCTAAGTGAATCAAAAATTAAATAGTACTGCTTTCTCTTTGTCACCCATTATCAACCCTAAGCCGTAAGATTATTTTGACCTTCTTTTTTACTGTTTTGTAAATAGCTAAAAATACCCATTTGTTTTCTTATGAAGTGTCTTTCTTTCTCTTTTTCTTTCTTT
Organism: Phascolarctos cinereus; assembly: GCF_003287225.1. Classification (NCBI taxonomy): domain Eukaryota; kingdom Metazoa; phylum Chordata; class Mammalia; order Diprotodontia; family Phascolarctidae; genus Phascolarctos; species Phascolarctos cinereus. Next base: position 249,709,144 of record NW_027555958.1, on the reverse strand, counting down.
CTTTCTTTCTTTCTTTCTTTCTTTCTTTCTTTCTTTCTTTCTTTCTTTCTTTCTTTCTTTCTTTCTTTCTCCTTCCCTCCTTCCCTCCTTCTTCTCTTTCTTTCTTTCTTTCTTTCTTTCTTTCTTTCTTTTTTCTTTTTTCTTTCTTTCTTTCTTTCTTTCTTTCTTTCTTTCTTTCTTTCTTTCTTTCTTTCTTTCTTTCTTCTTCCTTCCCTCCCTCCTTCCCTCCTTAAAGACAAATGGTTAGTCAAGGCACATTTATTAATCACCTACTATGTGCTGGGCATTGTGCTAAGCACTGAGGTTACAAAGTAAGGCAAATAATAGTTCTTTTCAATTTAATTTAATTTTATATTTTTTTTTCGCTAGGCAATGGGGTTAAGTGACTTGCTCAGGGTCACACAGCTAGTGAGTGTTATGTGCCTGAGACTGGATTTGAACTCAGGTCCTCCTGAATCCAGGGCCGGTGCTCTATCCACTGCACCACCTAGCTGCCCCAAAAAACAGTTCTTGCTCCCAAGGAGCTCACAGCATAATTGGAGACAACATTATTTTTTTTTAAAGTACATTTTTATTACTATCTTCTGTTTTACACCATCTACATTTTTCCCAGTATCCCTCACTTTGTCTCCTCCCAGACAGTCATCCCATATAGCTGAGAATATTCCAAACCTGCTACATCTGCCCAGTGTTCCCCTGAAAAGACTAAGTCGTTGGGACTTATCCCTTAGCTGCCAGTTTCCTCTAGTTGTCTCTTTGTTGCCTCTCATTTTCAGCCTGCCCCACAATAAAAGGATGCTGATCCTAGACTTTCCTATGACTCATTGTGCATTTTTGCAAGGTGCCCTCCATGATGAGTATTCCTTTTCTTTGTCTTTTCAATTAATTAATTAATTAATTAATTTTTAGTTTTCAACATTCACTTCCATAAGATTTTGAGTTCTAAAATTTCTCCCCATCTCTCCCCTCTCCCACCCGAAGACAGTGTGCATTCTGAATACTCCTCCCAATCTGTCCTCCCTTCCATCACCCCTCTCCTTCTCTTACCCCTTTCCCCTTCTATTTTCCTGTAGGGCAGGATAGATTTCTATACCCTATTGCTTGTATATCTTATTTCCTAGTTGCAAGTAAAAACAATTTTTAACATTCATTTTCAAAACTTTGAATTCCAAATTCTCTCCCTTCCTCCCTCCCCACCCAACCTCATTGAGAAGACAAGCAATTTGGGGCAGCTAGGTGGCACAGTGGAGAAGACCACCAGCCCTGGATTCAGGAGGACCTGAGTTCATATCTGGCCTCAGACATATAACACTTACTAGCTGTGTGACCCTGGGCAGATCACTTAACCCTATTGCCTAACCAAAAAAAAAAAAGCAAGCAATTGGATATAGGTTATACATGTGTAGTCATGCAAAACATTTCCATAACAGTCATGTTGTGAAAGACTGACTATATTTACCCCATCCTATCCCACCCTACATTTATTCTATTCTCTCCTTTGATCCCATCCTTCCTCAAAAGTGTTTGCTTCTGATTACCTCCTTCCCCAATCTACCTTCTATCATTCTCCCTTCTCTTATCACCTTCCCTCCTATTTTCCTGTAGGGTAAGATAGATTTCCAAACCCAATTGAATGTGTATGTGTGGTTTTTTTTGGGGGGGTTAGGCAATGGGGTTAAGAGACTTGCCCAGGGTCACACAGCTAGTAAGTGTCAAGCATCTGAGGCTGGATTTGAACTCAGGTCCTCCTGACTCCAGAGCTGGTACTCTACCCACTGAGCCACCTAGCTGCCCCACCCTTTTTTTGTGAGTGTGTATGTTATTCCTTCCTTAAGCCAAATCTGATGAGAGTAAGATTCATTCATTCTCTTCCACCTGCCCCCTCTTCCCCTTGACTGTTCAAGCTTTTTCTTGCCTCTTTTATGTGAGATGATTTACCCCATTCTACCTCTCCCTTGAGAGATATTTATAACTCATGAGAAAAGTCTCATGAGTTATAAATATCATCTTTCCATGTGGGAATGTAAGCAGTTCAACTTTACTAAGTCCCTTATGACTTATCTTGCTTGTTTACCTTTTCATGCTTCTCTTGAGTCTTGCATTTGAAAGTCATACTTTCTATTCAGTTCTGGTCTTTTCATCAAGAATGTTGGAAAATATTCTATTTCATTGAATGTCCGTTCTCCCCCTCCCCCCGAAGGATTATACTCAATTTTGCTGGGTAGGTGATTCTTGGTTTTAATCCTAGCTCCTTTGACCTCCAGAATATCATATTCCAAACCCTCTGATCCCTTAACATAGAAGCTGCTAAATCTTGTGTTATCCTGACTGTGGCTCTATGGGACTTGAATTATTTCTTTCTAGCTGCTTGTGATATTTTCTCCTTGATCTGGGAACTCAGGATTTTGGCTATAATATTCCTAGGAGTTTTCCTTTGGGGATCTCTTTCAGGAGGTGATTGGTGGATTCTTTCAATTTCTATTTTACCCTCTGGTTCTAGAATATCAGGGCAGTTTTCCTTGATAATTTCTTCTCAAAATCCTTTTTGAGCTCTTCCAAGACCTGAGACTGATTCATATTTTTCTTCAAGGCTTTGGATATAGGAGCTTTGACTTTGTTGTCTTCTTCTGTCTGTATGTTTTGATCTTCGTCACAAAAAAAAAGATTCTATAGTCTGATAGTTCTTTCGAGGTTTGCTCATGATCCCAGCCAATTACTTGAGTTATAATCTCTTTATTAAGGTAGAGGTTTGCTTCCAGTGTGGAGAATGTACTGTCCCAAGCTTCAGGGGCTCATACAGCTGTTTTCAGAGATACTTGTAGGGACCTGTAAATTTTCAGTTCTTCCAAGGTGGTATGATAAGGGGTGAGGTGTTTACTCTTTTCCTGTGCTCTGGTCTATGAGTGATTACAAGCACTCTTTTCTGTCTTGGAACTGTGAGGAGGATTCTCTCTATATCACCACTACGAGCTCCACCATACCAGTGCTCCTCCTTGCCCCAAGACCACCACCCAGAACTGTGACCCAGATCCAAGCATGGGCAAAGCAAGAGAATCCTGCACCAGCAGAGAGATCCCTGAAATCCCCCTCTGATCACCCACTCAATTCCCCCTCAGTCTGTGGGCCAAAAGCTCAGGAAGCAGCCGCCACTCCCGGGGCTGTGCTTAGGAGATGAGGCTGAGACCTAGTTTCTCTCTCACCACAGAAACAGACTTTTCCCACTGACCTTCTAAGTCGTCTTTGGCGTTCATGGGTTGAAAAGTCTGGAAACCACCACAGCTGCATGCCATTCAGTCCTCTGAGGCCTGCTCCAGATTCACTGTGGCCTGCGCGCCCATGCCAAACTGTGCTCCTCTACCCACATTGCGCGATGTACCTTTCTGATCAACCACCCAGGTTGTCTTGGGCTGGAAATTTGTTTCACTGTCTTTTTGTGGGTTCTGCTGCTTTAGAATTTGTTTAGAGGCATTTTTTATAAGTATTTGGAGGGGTTTGGGGGAGAGCTCAAGCAAGTCACTGTTTTCACTCTGCCATCTTGGCTCTGCGCCCCGATAATTTCTTGAAAAATGTTTTTTGGGCTCTTTTTTTTGATCATGGCTTTCAGGAAGTCCAATAATTTTTTAATTATCTCTCCTGGATCTGCTTTCCAGGTCAGTTGTTTTTTCAGATGAGATATTTCACATTGTCTTCTACTTTTTCATTCTTTTGGTTTTGCTTTATAATTTTTTGATTTCTCCTAGAGTCATTAGCTTCCATTTGCTTCATTCTAATTTTTAAGGAATTATTTTCTTCAGTGAGCCTTTAGACCTCCTTTTCTATTTAGCCAATTCTGCTTTTTAAGACATTCTTCTCCTTGTTGGCTTTTTGGACCTCTTTTGCCATTTGGGTTAGCCTATTTTTTTAAGGTGTTATTTTCTTCAGTATTTTTTTGGATCTCCTTTAGCAAGCTGTTGACTCATTTTTCATGATTTCCATGATTTCTCTTTCCAACTTTTTCTCTACTTCTCTTACTAGCTTTTCAAAATCTTTTTTGAGATCTTCCATGTCCTGAGACCAATTCATATATTTCTTTCAGGCTTTGGATGTAGCAGCTTTGACTTCGTTGTCTTCTTCTTGTTGTATGTTTTGATCTTCTTTGTCACCAAAGTAGTTTCTGAGTTTTTTTCCTGTTATTTGCTCATGTTTCCAGCCAATTTCTTGACTTTTTAATTCTTTATTAAGGAAGGCCCTACGTCCTTAAGGGTGTACTGTCTCAAGCTTCAGGGGTTTTGTGCAGCTGTTTTCAGAGATACTTTTAGGGACCTGTAAATTTTCAGTTTATTCCAAGGTGGTATGATCAAAGCAAAGGTGTTTACTCCTTTTCTGGCCTGTGCTCTGGTCTGTGAGTGACCACAAGAACTCTTTTCTGCCTTGGAACTGTGAGGAGAATTCCCTCTACATCACTGCCAGAAGCTCCACCACACCAGTGCTCCTCCTTGCTCCAGGACTGCCACCGAAGACTGTGACCCAGATCCAAGCATGGGAAAAGCAATATATTCCTATCTTAGTGTCAGCAAAGAGATCCTTGCAACCCTCCTTTGATGAATTGCTTGATCCCTCCACCATCTGTGGGATGAGAGCTCTGGAAGTAGCCACTGCTACCCTGGAGCTTCACCAGCGCTGGGGCTGGGCCACTCTCTTCTCTCACCCAGGTCCGACAGACCTTTCCCATGGACCTAAGTTATTTTTGATGTTTTGGGGTTGAGAAGTCTGGAAACCACCACTGCTGCCAGTGATTCAGTCCCCTGAGGCCTACTCTGGGTTTGTTGGGGCCCAATCTTTGCCTGCTTGGCTTATGCTGAACTGCATTACTCTCCCAGCCTTGTACAACAGAACTCACACTTTTCTAACCTTGGGTATAGCCAAGATTCTGTACTTTTCTGTACTTCTGTATTTGCTTATAGGACACAGAGAATAGCTTAGAATTTAAAGGTAGTGGAGACATTAGAGTTAATTTGTTGTGATTCCTTTATTAAACAGATGAAGAAACTTAAGAGGGTGTAAACAATAAAACTTTTATAGTTGATATAGCCCTTTCAACAGAATTGCCAACTGTTTTAATATTCATTATCTCATTTGATTTTCTCATAATGACTCACAACCCTCTGGGGCAAGTATACAAGTATGACAGGCAGGTCATCATCTTCTTCTTTGATTAGGAAACTGAGGATTAATAAGGCTAAGTGTTTCATCAAGGGTCACAGTCAGTAACTGTCCTAGGTGAAATCTGAATCCAGATACTTCCTACCTATGAAGTACAATCCTATTTTATATTATCTTTTGTGGGTAGTAAATAAAAGAACCAGAATATGGATGTAGTTCCTTTCATTCTAAATCCTTCAAAACTAAGTAAAGGAGGAGACACGGTTTGCCACACTTTTATAATTGAATTCAAATTCCCTTGTTCTATATAAACATGTGGAGAGTTCTCTTAGATAATTTATGCCTTTCCAGCTTCTGATTTGGATGTCAGAAAATCATGATTCTGGAAAAGAGAAAGGGAATAGGATAATGATACAACTTACAGGAAATTGTATTTTCCTTTGCATATATACTTGTTACTCTTGGGCACTGAATAGTCAGTGGAAAAGAATTTCTTTGAGATCTACTAAGATTCATTACTTTTTCTGTCACTCATATCAGACTGACTATTTTACACATTTTTTTTTCTTAAGCTATTTATTGTTGGTGTGATTCAGTCATGTCTGATTCTTTGTGACTCCATCTATGGAATTTTCTTGGCAAAGATACTGGAGTGGTTTGCCATATCCTTCTCCAGTGGCAAGGAGAGGTTAAGTGACTTGTCCAAGGTCAGACAGTTAGAAAGTTTCTGAGGCTAGATTTGAACTCAGGTCTTCCTGATTCAAAGTCCACTCTATCCATTGTGCTGCTTAGTTGCCCTCCAACTATGTCCTATGCCTAAACATCACCTTGGAAGTACAGAGCAAATGAATTTCTCTAATGTTACATCCTATCTTCTCTTTATGTGTCTTGTATGTACTTCTTTCTTTCCATTTTATTTCCCTCATTAAAACATAAGCTTCTTGAGCTTAGGGGATATTTTTGCTTTTCTTTATACATCTCTCAATGACCATGTAGTAAGTGCTTAATATTTGCTTGTTGATACATACAAATATATTCTATTTATATATAATATACATATACATATACATACATATATACATGTGTATATATGTATGTATATGTGTATATAGTCTATTCATCATTCTAATAGTTCTCCATTCAGGAAACTTTCTTGTGAAGAATTGGTTGGTTAGTCATGTACTTTATAGTCATGGGACTTGCTTATCTCTTTCCTTTCCCAGTCTATATAATCTTGTCTTAATTTTTCTCCTAGACAGTAATCTCTATGAAGAAAGGGACCATGTCTTTTTTAACCTCTGACTCTTCTTCTGCCTCTCCTATAGTGTTCTACATGCAGTTGGTGCTCAATTAATATTTTCTGAATGAATATTTAAAAATAAAAACCGATAAATGAAAAGTGATAAAATGTAACTACATGTATTCATTTTTATTCAATGTCATTAAATGTTTTCTCTCTGTCTTATGCATATTTGGCTACTCCACTAATTAGCCAGCCTTTATTATAAATTAGTGTTCATATTCCAAGCACACAGTGTCAAACACAACTAAGTACTTAAAATATTTTTTTCATAATGATGACAATAATGATATTGCTAATTATTAAACTGATTATGATATTGATGATGGTTCTTTTACCATAAAGAACAAATAATAAACCTAATGAAAGAATAATCAGCAGTATGTCTTCATTGATTAGCAGAAATGATAATTTAGAAACGTATTCATAGAAATTGGGTAGGAGACAAAAGAGTAAGGGGCCCTAACTGAGACATGGTGACATTCCATTATTGGGGTTGGGGGAGAGGTGCTAGAGGTTTCTTTTTGGAAGGGTCAGATGACTTCTAGGAAAATACTTACCATTCCAGAATATTAGGGAAAATTTCTAGGAATTGAGGAATAATACATAGTAACTTACTGTCAGCAGAAAAGGGAGAAAAATGCTGTCTGTCCCCATGAATCATCAGACTGCTTTCAGGTGGCAGATCTATCTTTTCTTCCACACCCTGTGTATCCCTATGCCTGCTCTTTCCCCATTACTTTTCTTACTGCTTTCTTTACATCATTATTCCTCAGGGTATAGATGAGAGGGTTAAGTGTAGGAGCTAGAATTGTATAGAGCACTGCTAGGGCTTTGCCTTGGTCCTGGGAGTAATTGTTTTTGGGTTGTAGATACACAAACATAATGGTCCCATAGAAAAGTGATACTACTAGCAGATGTGATGCACAAGTACCAAAGGCCTTCTTCCTACCATCAGCTGAACGGATCTTCACCACTGCCTGAGCAATGAACCCATATGAAGTTAAGATGATGGAGACAGGCATGGCAAGGATGATAAGACGGGCAATGAACATCTTAGACTCTGTTGGACCAGTGTCCACACAGGAAAGTTTGACAATGACCAGTAGCTCACAAAAGAAATGGTCCACTCTGTGGTTGCCACATCGAGGCAACACCATGGCCAGTGATGACTGTAGAAGGGAGTTGGCAAAGCCACCAGTCCAGGAAGCAGCCCCTAAGAGGTGGCAGAGGCGTGGATGCATGATCATAGCATAGCGTAGGGGCCAACAGACAGCAACATAACGATCAACGGCCATCACAGCAAGGAGCACACACTCAGTGGAGCCAAGAGCCAAGGCCACCCAGTACTGGACCATACATCCAGAGTAGCTGATCTTTTTGCTCCCTCCCCAGATATTCACCAGCATCTGGGGGACAATGCTAGTGGTGAAGCAAAGGTCTAGAAAGGAAAGGTTTCTGAGGAAGAAGTACATGGGAGTGTGGAGCCTGGAGTCCAGGAGAGAGAGCAGGATGATGGCAGTGTTACCCCCCAGTGTTATAGTATAGAACACAGAGACAAAGAGTGAGAGAACCAATTCCAATTCAGGTCGTTCAGAGAAACCCACTAAGATGAAATCACCTGAGCTGTCGTTGGCTGTTTCCATCCACTTTTTGCGCCGAGTCCCTTGTGAAGATTCAAGATTATCTGAAGGGTGAGATAGGAGTAAGACAAATAAATGTTCTTTTTTTTTTGATGAGGCAATCAGGGTTAAGTGACTTACCCAAGGTCACACAGCTAATAAGTGCCAAGTGTCTGGGGACAGATTTGAACTCAGGTCCTCCTGACTCCAAGGGCGGAGCTTTACTTACTACACCACCTAGATGCCCTGAATAAATGTTCTAATGAAAATAAGGCAATAGGCAGAAAAGAAATCAGACAGTGACTTTTATCAAGCATAGGAATTGAAATCAAATCATCAACAAGCATTTTTAAGTGCCTGCTATGTGCTAGTCTCTGTATTAAGCACAATGTTACAAAAAAAGTTAAAAAAATAGTCGCTGATCTTAAGGAGCTCACAGTCTAATGGGGGAGACAACATGTAAATAACAATGAACAAATTATAAATAAGATAAATTGGAGATACTAACACATGAAACGCTAGAATTGATTGGTATTGGGAAAGGCTTCTTAGTGGGATTTTAGTTGGTGTTTGAAAGAATTGAGGAGGGAGAGAATTCTAGGCATGGAGGAGAGCCAGTGAAAATGCTTGGAGTTGGGAGATGGTGTATCTAATGCAAGAAACAAAGAGGACAGTGGCATAGCATCACAGAGCATGAGAGTGGGATGGAAGGGGAGTGAAAAGAGTGGAAAGATAGGAAGGAGCCAGGTTATGAAGGGCTTTTCATGCAAAAAACCATATATTTGATTCTATGACAATAAGGAACCACTGGACTTTATAGAATAGAAGGGTGACATGGTCAAACCTGTCCTTTAGAAGATCAATGTGATGCCTAAGTGGAGGATGGGCTGGAGTAAAGAGAGACTTATTACAAGGAGACCAACAAGAAATCTACTAAAATAGTCCAGGAGAGAAGAGAGTTCTATGATAGGTGTTATGAAGGTAGAATTAACAGGACTTGGCAACAGGTTGGATATGGGGAGTGGATAAAGAACACATTAGATAGTATGCCCTCCTTAAGAGCAGGGGCTGTTTTTGTTTTTCATTGTATACAAACCAATGTCAACTGGCAAAGTTGACTGCCAATGTTGATTGGCAAAGCAAATAATAAGAAATTAAATATGGAACTAAAATTGGGTGGTGAGGCTAAAATAAATTACTTTACTATCATAATTTCATTACTCTTTATTTCCCTGTCATTGCTTCAGTTAAGCCAGAAATAGTAGATTATCATGATACTCATTAACTCCTATGAATCTCTTAATTTCTGCCTCCCATATCCTTCTTCAAATTTATTTCAATGTCATTCCCTTCATGCTTTCTATCTTTCAGCCAGATTGACTGTTTCCTAACTTAACATTCTATCTCTTATCTCAATGCCTTTGCACAAGCTGTCTGCTCTATCTGGACCACATTTACTCCCTCCCTTAGAATTTCTAGCTTCTTGTGGGGTGGAGCCAAAGTGGCAGAGAGAAGGCAGGGACTCACCTGAGCTTCCTCCAAACTTCTCCAAAACCTTTAAATAATGCCACTAAACAAATCCTGTAGTGGCAGAAACCACAAAAGAACAGACTGAAACAATTTTCCAGCCCAAGACAACTTAAAAGTTTGGCAGAAAAGGTCTGTGGCACTGGAGTGAGAGTAGAACACAGTCCAGTGCAGGCCAAGTCCCAGTAAACCAGGAGCAGGCCTTGGGAGTGAATGAATCAGCAGCTGCACTGGCTGCTTCCTGAACTCTTAGTCCACAGACAGTAAGGGGGTCAAACAATTGGTCAGAAGGAGATTGTAGGGATCCCTTTGCTGGCACTGGGGGCAGGACTTTTGTTTTGCCCATACTCAGATCCAGGTCACAGTCCTGGGTGGCAGTCCCAGGGCAAAGAGGAATAGGCCACAGCAGAGCTTGTGGCTGCAGAGGAGCAGGGATCCTGCTCACTGTTCCAGGGGAGAAAAGAATGCCTGTGGTCACTTACAGACCAGTGAAAAGTACAGGAGAATAGTAAACATACCTCTCCTTAGATCATACCACCTAGGAAAAACTGAAAACTTACAGGTCCCTAGAAGTATCTCTGAAAACAGCTGCATAAAACCCCTAGAGTTTGGGACAGTGCTACCTCCACCCTGGAAGTCGAACCTCACTTTACCAAAGAGTTAAAAGTCAAGAAGTAGGCTGGAAAATGAGCAAACAACAGAAAAAAAAATCTAACCATAGAAAGTTACTATGGTGACAAAGAAGATCAAAACACACACTCAGAAGACAGCAAGTCAAAATTCCTACGTTTAAAGCTTTCAAGAAAAATATGAATTAATCTCAGGCCAAGAAAGAGCTCAAAAAGGATTTTTAAAATCAAATAAGAGAGGTAGAGGAAAAATTGGGAAGAGAAATGAGAGTGATGCAAGAAAATCATGAGAAAGAGTCAACAGCTTGGTGAAGGAGGCACAAAAAAATTCACCTTAAAGAAGATAACACCTTCAAAAACAGACTAAGCTTACTGGTAAAAAGGGTATAAAAATCCAATCAGGAGAAGAACGCCTTGAAAAGCAGAATTGGTGTAATGGAAAAAAATATACAAAAATTCTGAAGAGAAGAGAACTCCTTAAACAACAAAATTGGCCAAATGGAAAAGGAGGCACAAAAATTAATCGAAGAAAAGAACTCATCAAAAAAAAAATAGAATTGGCCAAGTAGAAAAGGAGGTATAAAACCTTACTGAAGAAAATGATTTCTTAAAAATTAGATTGAGCAAGTGGAAGCTAATGACTTTATGAGACATCAAGAAAAAATAAAACAAAATTTAAGAAAATGAAAAGCTAGAAGACAATGTGAAATATCTTATCAGAAAAACAACTGACCTGGAAAACAAATCCAGGAGAGATAATTTAAAAATTATTGGACTTCCTGAAAGCTGTGATTAAAAAAGAAGCTTTGACATCATCTTTTAAGAAATTATTGAAGAGAAGATTCTTGGAAGATAGTGGAGTAGGTCAGAAAATTCCAAGCTCTCCAGGTCCCCCCCCCTTCCATCCCCCAAACAAGATAAAATAGTGCTTCAGGGTGAATGTAGATCAGTAAACATAAAGAAGAGTTGGGGCAGAACAGTTGTCCTCTTGGGATAATTAGAAAAGATCTGAAAAAAAATCCCAGGACCTAAGTTTGGTCCCTGTGAAGAGTAAACACCTCTGGGCTAGTTCCACTAAAACAACCAGTGGTGAAGACCCTGGGGCTAGCTGGGTTGGGAGGTAGATTTGACCTGAGCCACAGGAACTTTTACTCCTGGACAGTGTGGGGAGTCAGGTGTCTGAGCCAGGGAAGACTGAGGGAACCTCTGCTGATAAGGGCTCCTGGGGCCAGCTTTGCTGCTGAGACACAGCCTTAAGCAAGAAAGAACCAGAACATGTCCTATGAGGGCAGAAGCAGTGGGGCGGGATGTTGCTGTCTGTGGACATTCACAGGAAGGTAGAGTTCTTGGTTTTGGTTCCAAGCCAAAGAAGAGACCTGAAGGAGGACCTCAGGCTAGAGGCACCATCTCCCATACCTTAAGACTAGAGGTGATTAGAATAACTTCCTATAAATTAAAAAAAAAAGAAAGATCAGGCAAAGGAGAAAGTTACTGTGAGAATAAAGAAGACTGGAGTTGATCTTTACAGGAGGATATTGAAGTTGAAAAGAGTAATGTTAAATGTCACCTGCTCAAAAAGAATTCATAGAAGAACTTAAAAAAAGACTTAAAAAATCAAATGAGAGAGATTGAGGGAAAATTAAAAAAAATAAGAACAATCCAAGAGAAACAAGAAGATCATGAAAAGAAAGTCAAGCAATTAGAAAAAGAGATCCGAATCAAGGAAGAAAACCACTCCTTGAAAATTAGAATTGGGTGAGGGGAAGCCAGTGAAGTTATGAGACCAAGAAATTATAAAACAAAACACAAAGAATGAAAAAATAGAAAAGAATGTGAAACATCTCATAAGAAAAACAGCTGATCTGGAAACAGATCCAGATGAGAAAACATAAGGATAATCAGAATATCCAAATACTACTATCAAAAAAAAAGAATGTTGATGTAACAATGAAAGAAATAATTAAAGAAAATCGTCCTGAAGTGTTAGAAAAAGAGGGGAATGTGGATATAGAAAAAAATCCACTGATCATCACCTGAAAGAGATCCTAAAGGAAAATCTGCAGGAATATTATAGTCAAATTCTGAAACCCCCAGCTCAAAGAGAAAATATTGTGAGAAACAAGAATAAAAAACAATTTAAATATGGTGGTGCCACAGTTAGAATCACACAAGACTTAGCAGTGGTGACACTGAAAGACTGCAGGTCTTGGAACACTATATATTGAAGAGCAAAAGAACTGGGCTTTCCATTGAAAATAAACCCAGCAAAGTTAAGCATAATCCTGAATGAAAAAAAAAGGATAGTCAATGAATTGCCAGACTTTCAAGATTTTGTTTTTAAAAAAACAAAACAAACAACCTGAACTTAACAGAATACATGCAAGATTCAAGAGAAATAAAAGGTACATGTACATACCAAAGACTAATTACAAGGGACTCAATAAGGACAGACTGTTTACTTTTTATATGAAGAAATGTAAAATGTGTGTCCAAGATTGTTATTAATAATTGGGTAGTTTGAAAGAAAGATTAAGGTAGACCTGAATATGATATGATTCTAAAAAACAAAACTGTTTAGGAAAAGGCAAAAAGAGTAAAACCCATATAAAACTGCTTGCCTTCTCAGTGAAGAGGGTGGGGAGGGAGGGAGAGAATTTGGAACTCAATTTTATAAATGAATGTTGATAATTGTTTTTACATGTAATTGGGGAAAAATAAAATTATTAAATAACAGTTTAAAAAAAAGAATTTCTTGCTTCTTTCAAGTTTAGATGCTACTTCATATACTTCTAGTTAGTATTCTTCCTTTCTTCATATAACCTCATATTTACTTCTCTGTGAACATATTATACTACTGAGAATGAAAGATTTTTGACAGGAGGGGCTTTTTTTTTGTCTTTGTATCTCTAGGCATAAAGTAGACTTTTCATAAATATTTCTTGAATTGAACTGGATTCACTATCACATGATTTTGAATTCAATTAAAATTTCTCCTCAGCACAATTGTCTCAATACCCTTTTGATCTGAAAAGAATTATATGGGGTTTTGATTGCTTTATTTTGTTTGTCATTGGATGGTAAGCTTCTGTAGAACAAAACTATATTGATTTTTAAAAATATAAGCAGTAGAATATCTAAAACTAGTGGCTACTCTATTGACACTCAATAAATTTATTAGTCCACTCCCAAATAACCCCTATCTTTCTGGACTGTTCAAATGTTTCTGGGGCAAGTCTTGGGAGAACTTTCTCATTCAAATCCACTTATATAAAAGTAGGATTCTTAAGGGAGATCAGTTTTTAGGTTAAGTTTAAAGGATGCATGGGATAGGTGGATGAAAAGGATGTGAATTATAGGTTGTTTCAGAAATGAAAACCACAGAGAATGTGGAAGGAAAAGCAGACAAGTGGGGAGAAAACCGAGATGTGAAGGTGGTATAATTACAATGGATTTGGAATGGTATAATTCAGTTATACTGAAACTAGGCCATTCTGGGGTGTGTGTGTGTTTGTGTGTGTGTGTGTGTGTACACATGCACAAGTGCTCATGTATGTATGTTTATTATAGGGTCATGAGGAGGAAATGATAAAAAAAGCATCCTAGTACTGGTAATCCACACAATATGGTTCTATTTATTTCTGTAGTACTATAGCTATGGCATGAACAAAGGTGACTTAGCAGAGTGACATGGGGAGGAAGAAAGGAAAACTCAGTAAGGTCATTCTTAGGGTGCTAGATTTCACGTTAGAATACTGGACTTGGAGTAAGGAAAATCTTGGCTCCAATCCCACATTTGTTGGATTAAATTGTTTTGTCATTTTCCCTCAGTTGTACAACTCTGGGACAATCATGAGGCCTCAGTCTCTTGGTCTGTAAAATGAAGGATTTTGATCAATAACTTCAAAGCTTTCTTCTGGCTCACAAAGTATGAGTTATGATCTTCTGGGTCTACAAATACTTAATAGTGGCACCGGGAGCCAACTCATCAACTTCATCTTTCAATTTTGGCCTATGGCTTGAAGCAATTTTTTAAAAAAAAATTATATCTTTGTTTCTATATTATTTTCATTTCTGAACCTACCTCTACCTTAGTAAGATAGTCCCTTACCCCTGAAACAGAATAAAAAGAGAAAACAAACAGTTCAGCTGAATCAACACAATCAACTGCATCTGACAATATATTCAATAACATACATCCATAACCCCACCTCTCCCAATCCCCTGCAAAGAAAGGGAGGTTTAGCAATTTATTTTAATCTTTAATCACCACAGTCTCCAGGGTGTTTTATATACTTCTCATGAAGAATCTTGGAAGTGGGAAGACAGGAGGGAGATAACCAGGGAGAGCTGGAAATTAGTTGGAATGAAGAGAAATATTTCATAAAGGAAGGTGATGAGTGGGTTTTCAGAGCAACATAAGAGAGCAGAATGGAGCAGACAAAGCAGAGATAATGAGTGTACTAGATGATTGGTAACTAACTAGTAACTAATAAATTGATCACCGTTTGGGCTAGTAAGCTTTGTGAAAATGAGGTCAAGGTTATGGGTGTGTTTTAATTACCTTACTAAAATGTTGGGTATGATCTTTTTATGGTACAGTAAGCCTCTCATTATAGGTTGGTATCAATGCTATTTAGAGGAAGGACAGGATGACAACTTTACAGGATGAGAAGGCATGGATGAGTAGGAACCTGCACTGTTGGAGGGGGTATCCTTATTGATGAAATCCCAGGTCTATCAAAGCACTGTAGCCTTCCATGATGCTCTTTACTGGCTATGAGTAAGCCATATTCTGAATACAATCTCACGATTTGATAAGAAAATGTAAATGTAAGTGTTTCAAAACCATTCACTGTCCTTTCTGGAAATGGGCAAGGTAATGAATGTACCTCTGGGGTAGGAATAAAACCCTTATCTTTACAATCATACTTCAAAATGAAAAGCGGGTTCTTTTGGTCCTTCAGCAAAATTCTGCTTTAATGCCTTATCACTGCATGGAAGTGTCCTGGATTCTTGAAGGTTATACCAGTGCAGCACTTGATCTGATGGGTTCTATCAAACTAGGATGTTTTCAAGAATAGGCTGGGTGAGGGACTGTTTATATATTATTAGAGGACTAGCCTAGCTAGAGTTAGGGAAGCACATCACCAGAAACTTGGTCAGAAGGAGAAATGAACAAATCTATCTAGTAAGGAAGTCTTCACATAGATTAAATAATATTCATTGAAATGTGTTTTTAACACTTGAAAGAGTTCCTAGTGGCATGAAAATTTAAGGAATCTTTATTTTGGTAGGGCCTGTATGGAACTGTTGTCAGTCCCTTCCTGTATTGATGAGATGTCTCTGAGAGATTCATTGAAAATGAAAAAATAAAACCTACCTTCAAACACACCTTGGCAGTGCAAGTGTTTATGTCCTACCACTTGAGATACTCTTTAGGACTTCTTCTGGATCTGTCCAAATTTTATGATACTACTATGGTATAGGAAGAGAGATCAGAGCTTCTAGGGAGGTGAGGAGAAGATAGTTTCTCTAATTCAAATCTAGGCGTACCTGGTCCTTCAAAGCATCAGAAAATAAGACCACAGCCTAATCCTCCCAACACATAAGAGCATCTCTTCTATTTTAGAAGACCCTCTTTGAATCTATGTCAAAAGTCAGAGAAATGAAGGAAGAGAAACCAGCTTGATATTGATCATAGCCATGTTCTTTTATAGACTCTGCTTCTCACATTTTATGCTTCTGTTCTTGGAAGGCAGTGTGGTATAATAGATGGAACTTTGGCCTCAGGTAGTTTATCCTGAGTTTGTCTCACTTCTGACAAGTACTCTTTGTGACCACTGACAATAGTTTTTTCATCTTCTGACTTGCAAAGCTCACTTGCTTTAGCAGAGAGCTTCCTTACAGGAAGCTCCCTACACTGATACAATTATAGGTCTGAATTTTAAAAAAGGTAATAATAATGCAGTTCTTGATCCAGCCCACTTTGCCTTATTCTGCCTTTAGAAATAAAGACTACCAAAAAAATCACCTTTTCCTGATTACTTCTTCCCCTTATACAAGAAGAAAAAAGCCTTTCCTTTCTGAAAGCGTTTTTGAAAAAGACCACCAGTTATGTGTAGAGGGAAGACTATAACGTTGTACTTTCTCAGTTATTTTTAGTTTGTTTCTAGCCTTAATGTAGTATCCTATTTTCAGTCTATGCTGAGAGCTACCTCTGAGGGGGAGTCCAGAGACAACAAAATCTTTGATCCTACCTAATAGCTAGGAATTCCTTGTTCTGTTTTGAAGTGCCTACACCCATAGAAAAGGGTAACTTTTATGGATGTCCAAGGACACAGGAGCTGCATTTCTACAAGTGTCAATTCCATCAGCAGCCTCTTGCAGGTTAGCTCTGAAGAACTCCTCTGGGTTAAAGTTCCCCCAGTGATCAATTAGCATGGAAAACCAAGGAGTCCTAGGGGAAAATGAAGAAACATGAAACTAATGTTCCTGAAGTGATAGTTGATGTCTCACTTTTCACGGAACTATCTGAGCCTTAGAAACATTCCTGCTATTTTAATTACTTGGTATAATCAATTTCAATTCAATCTTTCATTAAACAAAACTTAATAAGTAATATGCACTAAGTACCTCAAGTATGCAGAGACCTAAAATAGGTATTAGAAGTCATTTAATCTACCCTCAAAACGTTTTGTTGTAACTGATAAATAGTAACAGTCTTTGCTGGTATCTATACACACAAAAGAACTTAAATATATATTTAAATTTTATGTTATATATGTATATATAGCAACTAGTTAAAGATTTTAGATAAAAATTATAATTTGAGAAAGCAAAATCAGAGCAAAACATAATATACACAGAAAGAAAGGGAGATTCAGGAACAAATAAAATGATTCTTATTTCCACGTTATCGTCAATACAACCTTTTTCCTTCTCTCTGATCCCTACTTCCTATTCTCACTTCCCCATTCACCCTAATACTAGACTTTCCATTATTACTTCATATCTTAAGCATGAACCTTATGTATGCACACTTGATCTAGTCCAGGTACAAAATCCAAGTCAAAGAGAAAGTTCCTGTAAATGGTGACAGGCTCCAGATACTCCTGTTTGTACTTAAAATTTTACTGATTTTGTCAAGCCTTGGGGAACCTCCACAATGAGATTTATAATCATTCAAGATACTTCAGCTTAACTATTCACACAGGAAAACCCAAGTGGATATAGAATGCATGTGGTATAAACTACTGTGTGCAGTTGGAGAGACAACTCACAGAGATTGTTCATCAGTATGTGTATCTTGGATGACACCATAGATGGACACTGAGTTGGGTACCAACAAAACAGGAAGAGAAGAGTGGAATTTATTGCTTTTGAGAAGTATGTTTTTTTTTTAAATGAGTGATACTAAGGTCTATCTTTCTATTAATTTCATTTGTGTGGTTATTATTTATCTAGTCACTTCTATTTGTTTTCTCTTAATTTGTATTGAAATCTTGTCTTTTTTCACAATAATTAATTTCTGAATATATTCCTCTATTGCCCAGTAAGTTGATCCTTCTAAAAAAGATTTTAAAAATAAAGTTAAAAAAACAGTTCAGCAAATCCAAAGAATGCATGAAGAGTATATATCTTTACTGTATCCTTTGATTAAGAGGTCATATGGTATAGTAGATAGTGACTTGGTCTTGGAGTTTGGAAGACCTGAATGGTAATCCTATTTTTTAAAAATTTCTTTTTTTTTCCCCCTTAAATTTATTTATTTTTAGTTTTCAACATTTACTTTCACAAGATTTTGAGTTTCAGATTTTCATCTTGCCCCTCCCCCCACCCCAAGATGGCATGCATTCTGAATATTCCTTCCCCTAGTCTGCCCTCTCTTCTATCTCTCTCCCCGCTTCTCTTATCCCCTTCCCCTTCTACTACCCTGTAGGGCAGGATAGATTTCTTTTTATTCTTTTTTTTTATCTTTAGGCAATTGAGGTTAAGTGACTTGCCCAGGGTCACATAGCTAGTAAGTATCAAGTGTTTGGTCTGAGGCCAGATTTGAACTCAGGTCCTCCTGACTTCAGGGCCAGTGCTCTATCTACTGTGCCACCTAGCTGTCCCAAGGATAGATTTCTGCACCCCATTTCCTGTATTTCTTATTTCCCAGTTGCATGTGCAAACATTTTTTTAAAAATATGTGTTTTTAAAACTTTGGGTTCCAAATTTTTTCCCTTCCTCCCTCCCCACCCACCTTCATTGAAAAGGCAAGCAACTTAATATAGATTGTACGTGTGCAGTTACGCAAAACACTTCCATGGTAGTCATGTTGTGAAAAACTAACTCTATTTCCCTTAATCCTATACCCCCCCACTTATTCTATTCTTTCTTTTGACCCTGTCCCTACTCAGAAGTGTTTCCTTCTGATTACCCCCTTTCCCAGTCTGCCCTCCTCTCTATCATTCCCTTTCTCTCTTGTCCCCTTCTTCCTCTATTTTCCTGTAGGGTAAGACAGATTTCCATACACAATTGAGTGTGTATGTTATTCCCTCCTTAAGTCAAATCCTATGAGAATAAGATTCACTCATTCCCTCTCACCTTCCCCTACTTCCCCTCCACTGTAAGAGCCTTTTCTTTTCTGTTTTTTTGTGAAATAATTACCCCATTCTACCTCTCCCTTTCTCCTTCTCCCAGTAGAATCCTCTCTCACCCCTTAATTTGTTCTCCAGATATGACCCCTTCATCTTCAATTCACCCGTGCCCTGTATCTATCTATCTATCTATCTATCTATCTATCTATCTATCTATCTATCCATCTATCTATCTAATCTCTCTCTCTCTTTCTCTCTCTCTCTCTCTCTCTCTCTCTCTCTCTATATATATATATATATATATATATATACACACACATACATACATATAATTTTTTCCCTCTAACTACCTAATACTGACAAAGGTCTCATGAGTTATAAATATCATCTTTCCATGCAGGAATGTAAACAGTTCAACCTTAATAAGTCTCTTATGATTTCTCTTTCCTGTTTACCTCTTCATGTTCTGTTTGAGTCTTCTATTTGAAAGCCAAATTTTCTATTCAGCTCTGTCTTTTCATCAAGAATGCTTGAAAGTCCTCTATTTCACTGAATGACCATTTTTTCCCCTGAAGGATTATACTCAGTTTTGCTGGGTAGGTGATTCTTGGTTGTAATCCTATCTCCTTTGCCCTCCGGAATATTATGTTCCATGCCCTGTGGTCCTTTAATGTAGAAGCTGCTAAATCTTGTGTTATCCTGATTGTGTTTCCACAATACTTGAATTGTTTCTTTCTGGCAGCTTGTAATATTTTCTCCTTGACCTGGGAACTCTGGAATTTGGCTACAATATTCCTAGTTTTCCTTTGGGGATGTCTTTCAGAAGGAGATTGGTGGATTCTTTCAATGTCTATTTTGCCCTCTGGTTCTACTATATCAGGGCAGTTTTCCTTGATAATTTCTTGAAAGATGATGTCTAGGCTCTTTTTTTGCTCATGGCTTTCAGATAGTCCAATAATTTTTAAATTCTCTCTCCTGGATCTATTTTCCAGGTCAGTTGTTTTTCCAATGAGATATTTCCCATTGTTTTCTAATTTTTCATTCTTTTGGATTTGTTTTACAGTATCTTGATTTCTCATAAAGTCACTAACTTCCAATTGCTCTATTCTAATTTTTAAGGAATTATTTTCTTCAGTAATCTTTTGGACTTCCTTTTCCATTTGTCCAATTTTGCTTTTTAGGGCACTCTTCTCCTCATTGGCTTTTTGGACCTCTTTTGCCATTTGGGTTAGACTATTTTTAAGGTGTTATTTTCTTCAGCATTTTTTGGGGTGTCCTTTGGCAAGCTGTTGACTTGTTTTTCATGATTTTCTTGCATCACTCTCATTTCTCTTCCCAGTTTTTGCTCTACTTCTCTCACTTGATTCTCAAACTCCTTTTTGAGCTCTTCCAAGGCCTGAGACTGATCCATATTTTTGTTGGAGGCTTTGTATGTAGGAGCTTTTTCTCTTTTGTAAGTGTTAATGGTTGCTCTGACATAGGGAGTGGAAGGGGGGGAGAAAGAACATATGAAGAGGGAAGAGGGGAGGGAATGAGGGGGTGGGGCTAGGTGGCCATATCCCTCTGCTGTGACCTGGCCATCTGAAAAATGTTCTCTTTCCTCCACTTGAGTTCGCAGAACACTCTCTTGAAGCACTCGTGCATGCAATTGAAATAGGGTGTGAAGATTTTAACCCATTGAGGCTTCTTCTCTCCTTGCCCATATTCAAAACAGAAAGCCATTCCCTCTTCGTCTGTGTCCCATCGCTGCATCTCATCCCACTCAAAGGCTATTACCTGGTTCTCAAGCTGCCCTTCTTCCATGCAGACATGTAGCTTAAAGTGCGTAATGCTGATGGCTGTGATGACATGTCCCTTCCGCCTAGAGTCACAGGAACAGTGGGGGAAGATAATCTCATTGTAGCCCTCACAGGTCCTAAGCATGTTGAGGTACATAACCATCTTCCTCTGTTCACATAGCTTCTGTAACTGGTATGATTTTTCCTCTGCTTTGATATAACCTTTTTTGACATCATCAACAGCCTGATGGAAGAAGTAGGTAACTGCGAGGTCATTATCATTCAGAAGAACCTTCTCTTCTGTAGTGAAGAGCCATTTTCGAATAGTCAGGCAGGTGCTTGGCACAGCTGATGTGTAGTTCTGGACATAGAGCTTGTGGGGAAATTCATTGGGAGCCAGGTTATGTACAAAGGAGTGATTAATCACCTCAAACAAGTCAAGGCTAATTCATGGTCGTGCTGTCCATACCAACCTTTGCTGTGATAGCCTGATACACCTGGTCTGTGGTGCTGTTCTTTTTAACTCGGACCGTCACTGTGGTGGCGTCTGGCAAAGCCACTCTCAGTTCGACATCAGAGACACCATTGTAGTTCTCATCTGACTCGGAGAGGAACTCTTGCATGATGTCACTCTCACCAATGACTCGTATGGAACGTACTTTCTCCAGGTACTCCTCTAACCCACCACGTTGGGCATCCAACTGCTGTTCTGATAATGAAAACGGCAACTTCCTGGCAGGCGAGGAAAAGTAAAGTTGGTAAACTCTCGTTTAAGGTTCTGGTGCAGGACTGCAAATTCCCGGTACAGCTTAGAACACAGCTACCTTCCCGCCATGTAAACGTTGTACAGCACAAACTTCTCGCCATTCTGCTCCACATGTTTATATGTGGAGACTGATATGGGCACTGCTTGCTTTTCCGTATAGTCGTAAAAGAACTGTCCCAATGAGTCATCACTGGGATCAAGGTTATCTGCCTCATGAGGAGGTATAAATAACAGTGTCAAGATCAATTCCTTTTCACCAGCTCGGATCAGATCCACCACCTGCTTGTGTGTTGCCCCTTCCACATTCACGCCATTCACCTCCGGGATGCGGTCCCCTTTGTGCACCCCCGCCCGGTCGGCCGCCCCTCCAGGGCAGCACGGCCCTCACATGCTGCGGCAGCGTGTAGAGCTCCCCGTTGGTGCTCCGCAGCTGCCCACCCTCCTCACTCGGCCCCGCACGTTGAAGCCATAACCGGACTCGGACTTGATGATGCGCACCACCCGCGGGCCGCCCCCCCACGCCGTTCAGGGCGCCCCAGGAGCCCGGACCCGCTGCCGGGGCTGAAGAGTGAATCCCTTCCCCGTCCTTTGACTTTGTTGTCTTCTTTTGGTTGTAAGTTTTGATCTTTGTTACCAAAAAAAGATTCTACGGTCTAACACTTCTTTCGAGGTTTGCTCATTATCCCAGCCAATTACTTGAGTTATAAACTCTTTATTAAAGTAGAGGTCTGCTTCCAACATGGAGAATGTACTCCCAAGCTTCGGGGTTTGTACAGCTGTTTTCAGAGATACTTCTAGGGACCTGCAAATTTTCAGTTCTTCCAAGGTGGTGTGGTAAGGTACGAGGTGTTTACTCCTTTCCTGGCTTGTGCTCTGGTCTATGAGTGAACCATAAGCACTCTTTTCTGTCTTGAAACTGTGTTGAAGATTTCCTTTTCATAGCCACTACAAGCTCCATCACGCCAGTGCTCCTCCTCTCCCCAGGACCGCCCCTCAGAACTGTGACCCAGATCCAAGCACTGGTGAAGCAAGAGATTCCTGCCTTAGCACTGGCAAAGAGATCCCTGCAATCCCCCTCTGATCAGCCACTTGATTTCCGCTCAGTTTGTGGGCTGGAAGCTCAGGAAGCAGGCACTGCTCCGGGTCCGTGCTCTCTAGGGAACTGAGGCTGAGATCTGGCTCCTCTCTCACTGCGGAAACAGACTTTTCCCACTGACTTTCTAGGCTGTCTTTGGCATTGGAAGTCTGGAAATCGCCACAGCTGCCCACGATTCAGTCCTCTGGGGCCTGCTCCAGGTTCGCTGTGGCCTTGCCTGCCCACGCTAAACTGCGCTACTCCCGCAGCCCAGTGCGATATACCTTTCCGAGCAACCATCAGGTTGTCCTGGGCTGGAAATTTGTTTCACTCTGTCTTTTTGTGGATTCTGCTGCTTTAGAATTTTTTAGAGCCATTTTTTATAGGTATTTGGAGGGGTTTGGAGAAGAGCTCAAGCAAGTCATTGCTTTCACTCTGCCACCTTGGCTCTGCCCCTCAATGGTAATCCTATCTTAAAACATGTTCTAGCTGTATGATCCTGGGATTTCTAACCTTCAGAACACTTTGGTTTAGATTTTGCATGTGCTTGTGGTAGATTGCCACATATGGTTGGGGGAATGTTTACACTAGCTGTTCTTATTATAGCACCTTAAGCAAATATCCTTTTCTAAAAGCTAATTGTCCGGCTAACTAATTAATATAACATGATTATGAGGGAAGCATACCAGAGAGGGTTCATGAACTAAAGCACTAGAAAGACATCCCCAACACCTAGGGGAGTACTCCTAGAATCTTTAGGGAGATACAGCAACCATGTTTTGGGCACCTGACTTAGTGCAAGTGGAAGTTGGAATAATAGTTTCAGAACATATGTTACATACATAAAGGCTTTTGCAATAAAAAAAATAAGTTAGCTTTTAACTATCTTGGTCAGATTTTGTGTTAATTATCTGGGGGTCTCTAAGTAAATTATTATGCCATTGACAAATGGGAATAGTTTTGTCTACCTTTGCAAATGTTTGTCTTTAATTTTCTCTCCTGTCTTGTTGCTTTGCTCTAATTTCTAGAACTATATCAAATAACAAGAAAGAGACATATTTGTTTTACTCCTGTACTTACTTGGAAAATGTCTTTCTCCAATGTAAATAATGCCACAGCATGTTTGTTTTTAAATATATTTTAAAAATTTTACGTAAAAATCACCATTCTATGCCATTTCATAATTTTTCTTCCAACATAAATTAGCTTTATGCTTTTTGGAGAATTTTCACACATTTATTGATATGACATATAGCTTTTGGTTTTGAGTTTTTAATATGATCAGTTATTGTAATTATTTTTCTAATATTGAATCATTCTTGCATTTCTATTATATATCCACCATTATCATAGAGAATATATTTTTGGGTACATTGCTGTAGTATTTTTGCTAGGATTTTATTTAAAAAATTTTCAGTGACAATCATAGAAAAACAGAATTTGAGTTTCTGGGGATTTCAGTGCCCATCAAGTCCAACCCAATCAAAAAAGGAATGCCCCAGTATGACAAACCTGACAAGTGGTTATCCAGTGTCTTCTTAAAGACTTCCAAGCAGTAAGAAGCAGCGACTCTTGGCAGTTCATCTCACTTTTGGATAGTTCTAGTGGATAAGAAGTTTTTTCTGACATTGGACATATATTTGTCTCCTTGAAACTTTTACCCGCCACACTTGGGACCTTTTGGGGCCAAATGGAGCAAATATGAGCTGTCTTCCACATGATAGACCTTCAAATTCTTGAAAACTATCATGCTAAAAAGCATGGCTCCAAAGGGAACAAGTACAGTGGGTAAAAGTTTGTATTTGAGAAACTGGTTTTTAGAAACCAAGTCTTCAAGGCTCAAGCTTAGTCATTATAATCATAGTGATTGATTTAGATTTTAGATTTTTAAATTGTTCTGTTCCTTTGCATTATCGTACTCATATAGTTTCCCCCATTCTAATTCTTCCATTTTGCAATCATTCATACAAGTTTTCCCATGACTTTTCTAATTCATTGATTTTTAGAGGCAATAATATTCTGTAACAATCAAGTGTCATAGTTTGTTCAGTCTTCTCTTGATTAATGGGCATTTATTTTGTTTCTGATTCTTTGCTACCATAAAAAGTGCTGTTATAAGTATTTTTGATGTGTTGGGTCTTTCTTTCTTCAATTTCCTGATGGGTATAAACATAGCAGTGGAAAGATCAAAGAGTTTGGATATTTTGGTCACTTTTTTTTTTAAAAAGCGTAATTCCAAAGAACTTTCTAGAATGCTTGGGCCAATTCACAATTCTACCAGCAATATGTTGCTATTCCTGTTGGGGTAGATGAGTGTTCAGGGAAGACTGGTACCTCTTGTATGAGGGCTGCTGAGCCTTTTTCAGGGCTGCTTTCCACCTTTGATGGCTACCTGATTCACCCAACTCTCACTTGTGGATCTAAGAAGCTGTGGTATGTCCAGTGGCCACACCCTAGTAAACTAAACTGCTGAGTAAACTCTGCAGACAAACTTATCCAGGTTGAGGGTAACTAAGGGCTCTCAAAATCATTGGTGAGTTAGGGGGATGTCTTCCCCAAGTGTGTGAAGACTTCCCTTGGTGGAATGGGTATATGAGAACAATTTGTTCCAACAACCATGAAGGCAACTGAAGCAGGCTCTGAGGAGGGCTTAGACCTTCATTAGAGACATAGAAGATACCAAGGTCATCCATTACATCTCAAGCCATTGCCAGTTGCCTTGACTTTTGTTTTGCTACTAGACTCTGATGACTCTGGAGAGAGAGAGTGAGGCTGATGATTTCATGCAACTCTGCCTCACTTAAATCCAATTTATGTGGGGGTCTAAAGATATCACCCATACCATTTTACCAATTTTACCTACCTCAAAGTCCTGTAGTGACAGGCAAGTAATGAAGCAATAGGTGTGGATATACTAATAGCTGTAGTCACATCCATACATGTAGGTGGCTTAGGCCATTGGATCATTTTCTCACTGGACTGATGCTGCAGTGGGATTTGGCATCACCATGTGTGTCTGAACAGAATTTTTTCCCTCTTTTTTCCAATTTATTTATTTTTCATTTTCAACATTCACTTCCACAAGATTTTGAGTTTCAAATTTTCTCCCCATCCTTCCTCTCTCTGCACCCCATGATGTCCTGCATTCTGATTCCCCCTTCCCCCAATCTGCCCTCCCATCTATAACTATCCCCCTTCTTTTATCCCCTTTCTTTTCCATTTTCCTGTAGGGCAGTATAGATTTATATACCCCATTGCTGTATACCTTATTTCCCAATTGCAATTAAAAACAATTTTTTTGCTTGTTTTTTTAATTTAAAAAAATTATTTTGATTTATCAACAATCACTTCCATATGCTTTTGAGTTTAAAATTTTTCTCCCCCTTCCTCCCCACCACCCTCCCCAAGATGGTGCACAATCTGATATAGGCTATACATTTACATTCCTATTAAACAAATTTTCACATTAGTGATGTTGTAAGTAAAAATTAAAACTAATAGGAGGAACCATCAAAAAGATGAAGAAAATCAACAGAAGAGAGAAAAAAAGATAGCCATTCAACTTCTACAGTTCTTTCTTTGGATGTGGATAGCATTTTCCATCGCAAGGCCTCTGGAGATGTCTTAGATCCTTGTATTGCTGAGAAGGCTTAAGTTTATCAACACTAGTCATCGCACAACATGGCTGTTGTTGCGTACAATGTTCTCTTGGTTCTGCTCACTTCACTCAGAATCAGACCATACAAGTCTTTCCAGGTTTTTCTGAAGTCAGCCTGTTCATCATTTCTTATAGCACAATAGTAGTCCATTACTTTCATATACCACAACTTGCTCAGCCATTCCCCAATTGATGGGCATCCTTTCAATTTCCAATTCTTTGCCACCACAAAAAGAGTTGCTATGAATATTTTTGTGCATGTGGGTCTCTCCCATTTGTATGATCTCTTTGGGATATAGCCCTAGAAGTGCTATTGCTGGATCAAAGGGTATGCACATTTCTGTAGCCCTTTGGGCATAGTTCCAAATTGTTCTCCAAAATGGTTGGATCAGTTCACAATTCCACCAACAATGCATTAGTGTTCCAATTTTCCCACATCTTCTCCAACATTTATCATTTTCCTGTTTTGTCATGTTGGCCAATCTGATAGGTGTGATGTGGTACCTCAGAGTTGTTTTGATTTGCATTTCTCTAATCAATAATGATTTAGAGCATTTTTTCATATGACTATAGATGGCTTTAATTTCTTCATCTGAGAACTGTCTGTTCATATCCTTTGGCCATTTATCAATTGGGGAATGGCTTGTATTCTTATAAATTTGTCTTAATTCTTTATATATTTTAGAAATGAGGCCCTTATCTAATAAACTGGCTGTAAAAATTCTTTCCCAATTTTCTACCTTCCTTTCAATCTTAGTTGCATTAGTTTTGTTTGTGCAAACCCTTTTCAATTTAATGTAATCAAAATTATCCATTTTGTTTTTCATAATGTTCACTATCTCCTGTTTGGTCGTGAATTCTTCTGTTCTCCATAGATCTGATAGGTAAACTATTCCTTGCTCTCCCAGTTTGCTTATGTATCAGCCTTTATATCTAAATCATGAACCCATTTTGACTTTATTTTGGTATATGGTGTGAGATTTTGGTCTATGCCTAGTTTCTGCCATACTCTTTTCCAGTTTTTCCAGCAGTTTTTTTTCAAAGAGTGGGTTCTTATCCCAGAAGCTGGGGTCTTTGGGTTTATCAAATAATAGATTACTATAGTCATTGACTACTGTGTTTGCATATTTAACTTATTCCACTGATCCACCACTCTATATCTTAGCCAGTATCAAGCAGTTTTGATGATTGCTGCTTTATAATACAATTTAAGATCTGGAATTGCTAGGCCACCTTCCCCTGCATTTCTTTTCATTAGTTCCCTTGATATTCTGGACCATTTGTTCTTCCAAATGAATCTTAGTATTATTTTTTCTAACTCTATAAAATAATTTTTTGGTAGTTTGATTGGTATGGCACTGAATAAGTAAATGAGCTTAGGTAGAATTGTCATTTTTATTATATTAGCTCGGCCTACCCATGAGCAACTGATGTTTTTCCAATTATTTAAATCTGATTTTGTTTGTGTGAAAAGTGTTTTGTAATTGTGTTCATAGAGTTCCTGGGTTTGTTTCAGTAGGTAGACTCCTAAATATTTTGTAATGTCTACAATAAGTTTAAATGAAATTTCTCTATCTAAAAGCAATTTTTTTTTAGGCAATTGGGGTTAAGTGACTTGCCCAGGGTCACATAGCTAGTAAGTGTCAAATGTTTGGTCTGAGGCCAGATTTGAACTCAGGTCCTCCTGACTTCAGGGCTGGTGCTTTATCCACTGTGCCACCTAACTGCCCCTAAAAATAATTTTCAACATGTGTTTTTAAAGCTTTGGGTTCCAAATTCTCTCCTTTCATCCCTCCTCTCCCCCCCTCACTGAGATGGCAAGCAACTCGATACAGGTTATACATGTGTAGTCATGCAAAACACTTTCATAGTAGTCATGTTGTGAAAAACTAACTATATTTCCCTTCATCCTATCTGGCCCCCCCATTTATTCTATTCTCTCTTTTGACCCTGTCCCTCCTCAGAAGTGTTTGCTTATGATTTCTCCCTCCCCCAACTTGCCCTCCCTTCTATTATGTCCCTCCCCTTATCCTCTTCCCTCCTATTATCTTGTAGGGTAAGATAGATTTCTGTACCCAACTGAATGTGTATGTTATTTTCTACTTAAGCCAAATCTGATGAGAATAAGAGTCACTCATTCCCTCTCCTCTTCCCCCACTTTCCCTCCAATGTAAAAGCTTTTTCTTGTCTGCTTTATGTGAGATAATTTCCCCCATCCTATCTCTCCCTTTCTCCTTCTCCCAGTATAATCCTCTCTCACCCCTTAATTTCATGTTTTAGATATCACCCTTTCATCTTCAACTCACCCTGTGCATTCTATCTATCTATCTATCTATCTATCTATCTATCTATCTATCTATCTATCTATCTATCTATCTATCTATGTATCTATGTATCTATCTCTTTATCTCTCTATCTCTCTATCTATCCATATATTTTTTTCCCCTCCAACTACCCTAATACTGAGAAAGATGTCATGAGTCACAAATATCATCTTTCCACTCAGGAATGTAAACAGTTCAACCTTATTAAGTCCCTTATAATTTCTCTTTCCTGTTTACCTCTTCATACTTCTCTTGAGTCTTGTATTTGAAAGTCAAATTTTCTATTCAACTCATCAAGAATGCTTGAAAGTCCTCTATTTCACTGAATTCCATTTTCCCTCCTGAAGGATTACACTCAATTTTGCTGGGTAGGTGATTATTAGCTGTAACCCTATCTCCTTTGCCCCCTGGAATATCATATTCCAAGTCCTGCAGTCCCTTAATGTAGAAGCTACTAAATCTTGTGTTATCCTGATTGCATTTCCACAATACTCAAATTCTTTCTTTCTGGCTGCTTGCAATATTTTCTCCTTGACCTGGCAACTCTGGAATTTGGCTACACTATTCCTAGGAATTTTCCTTTGGGGATCTCCTTCAGGAGGTCATCAGTGGATTATTTCAATTTTTATTTTATCCTCTGGTTCTAGAATATCAGAGCAATTTTCCTTGATAATTTCTTGAAATATGATGTCTGGGCTCTTTTTTGATCATGGTTTTCAGAGTCCAATAATTTTAAAATTATCTCTCCTAGATCTATTTTCCAGGTCAGTTGTTTTTCTAATGAGATATTTCCCATTGTTTTCTAATTTTTCATTCTTTTGAATTTGTTTTACAGTGTCTTGATTTCTCATAAATTCACTAGTTTCCCATTGCTTCATTCTAATTTTTAAGGAAGTATTTTTTTTTTTTACTGAGCTTTTGGACTTCCTTTTCCATTTGGCTAATTCTGTTTTTTAAGGTATTCTTCTCCTCATTGGCTTTTTGTACCTCTTTTGCCATTTGGATTAGGCTATTTTTAAAGGTGTTATTTTCTTCAGTTTTTTTTTTGGGGTCTTCTTTAGCAAGCTGTGGACTAGTTTTTCATGATTTTCTTGCATCACTCTCATTTCTCTTCCCAGTTTTTCCTCTACTTCTCTTATTTGCTTCTCAAAATCCTTTTTGAGCTCTTCCATGGCCTTGGACTGATTCAAATTTTTTTGGATGTGGGATGCAGGAGCTTTGACTTTGTTGTCTTCTTCTGGTTGTATGTTTTGATATTCTTTGTCACCAAAGAACGATTCTATGGTCCAAGGTGTTTTTTTTTTTTTGCACAGTTTGCTCATGATCCCAGCCAATTACTTGAGTTTTAAACTCTTTGTTAAGGTAGGGGTCTGCTTCCAGTGTGAAGAATGCACTGTCTCAAGCTTCAGGGGTTTTTGTGCAGCTCTTTTCAGACATACTTCTAGTAAGTTTTCAGTTCTTCCAAGGTGGTATGATCAAGGGTGAGGTATTTACTCCTTTATTGGCCTGTGCTCAGGTCTATGAGTGACCATAAGCACTCTTTTCTGCCTTGGAACTGTGAGGAGGATTCTCTCTTCACTGACAGTATAAGCTCCACCATGCCAGCACTCCTTGTGCGAGGATCTCCTTTTAGAATTGTGACCCAGATCCAAGCATGGATAAAGCAATAGAATACTGCCTCAGTACCAACAAAGAGATCCCTGAAATCCCCCTGTGATCAGCTACTTAATTCCCCCTCAGTCTGTGTGCTGAAGCTCTGGTAGCAGCCACCGCTCAAGGGTTGCTCATGGACTGGGGCTGAGACTGAGCTCCTCTCTCACTGTGGTCACAGACTTATCCTACTGACCTTCTAAGTTGTCTTTGGTATTTGTAGGTTAAGAAGTCTGGAAACTGCCACAGCTGCTTATGATTCAGTCCTATGAGGCCTGCTCCAGGATCGCTGAGGCCTGTTTTGCCTACATGCCCATGCTGAACTGTATTTCTCTCCCAGCCCAGCATGATAGACCTTTCTAATCAACCATCCAGGTTGTCTTGGGCTGGAAATTTGTTTTACTCTGTCTTTTTGTGGGTTCTGCTGCTCTAGAACTTGTTTAGAGCCATTTTTACAGGTATTTGGAGGGGTTTGGGGGACAGCTCAACCAAGTCACTGCTTTTACTCTGCCATCTTGGCTCTGCCTCCCCCCCCCAAAAAAAAGACTATTTTATGGAGAACTCCCACAAGGCAAGTGTACATATGGAGATCAGAAGAAGAGGTACAAGGACACTCTCAAGCTCTCTCTGAAGAACTTTGTAATTGACTGTGAGACATGGGTGACATTGGTACAGGATAGTCCAACATGGCATGCCCACATAAAGAAGGAGTTGTGCTCTATGAGTAAAGCAGAATTTCAGTATTTCAAAAGAAATGTGAGATGAACAAATTAAGAGATGTCTTTACTCCAAATGTTCATATGGATTATTTGTGCCCAACTTGTGGTAGAGCCTTTTGAGCTCATATTGGCCTAATCAACCGCAGCCTGACACACTGTATCTTGATGCTGATGTAGTGATGTTATTTTGATTCTCTTTGAGCATGAAGGAAAAACCAACCAACTTCTCTAGCATTATCTGTTTCCATATTTTATTATTCTCAGTTTGCTGGGTATGAAAGTTTTTTCTTTTGGATTTATATTTCTCTCATGATTAGTCATGTGGAGAAAACTTTCAGATGATAATTCACAGCTTACAATTTTTAATGTTGTAAATTGATTATATCTTTTGGTTAATTACTCATTGGAGAATAACAAACTATATATTTGTGTTGCGCTTCTATATATTTTGGATATCAGACCCTAATTAGTAATATTTGACCCAAAGTTTTTTCCTCCCAGGAAACTGGTTTCCATCACATCCTAGCTCATTAATTTTGTTTATACAAAAGCTTTTAAATCTGACATTGTAGAAATTTTCTTTGTTATCACCTTTATCTTTTGCTTGGTTAAGAACTCTCTCCCATATCATAGCTATGAAAAGTAACTGATAAGGTTGTCTTTGTTTTTGTTTTTTTATGGTGTGAGCTTTAATATTTAGGTCACACATTTATTTTATTTTATTGAGGTATGTGGTTTAAGATAATAGTTTAGACTTAATTTGTGCCAAATTGTTTTCCTGTTTTCTTAGCAATTCTTGTCAAATAGAAATTTTACATTCTACAACTAATTTGCATTCTCTGGTTTATTACATGGTGAGTTATTGAGTTCTATTGTTATTCTTTCTTACTTAGTTGTCCCTTTCAACTACTTTTGTATTTTTTAACCAGTAACTTTTTTTTGATGGCTGCTGCTTCACATTATGATTTGAGTTTTAAAAATGATATTTCCACTTTAATTCTAATTTTTCTCATCATTTTCTTTGGATTCTAGATTTTTTGTTCCTGCAAATGGATTTTACTATTATTTTATATAATTTTATGAAATATCCCTTTGGGAGTTTGATTGGCATAGCACAAAATCTTTAAATTAGTTTCAGTGGCTTCATACTTTTAAATTACATTAGTATGACCAAGTCATGAGCATTGAATTTCCTTCCAGTTATTTGGGTTGTTCATTATTTCTTTAAGTAACATTGTTTTTAAATATTTCAAATTTAACTTAAGAGTTTCAACATGTGCTTATTGTTGTCCCCTATAGAACTTTCTTCTCCTTTTAGTTTATTTTCTTTCTTTTATCCTTTTTTGAAATTAAAGTTTAATGATCAATGGAGCTGGAATAGCATCTCTCCATATGTACTCAAAGTCAATCAAAGAGCCTCTTAATGTAGATTAAAAATAAGATTAAGATGTAAAATGTGATTAAAAAAGAAAAGGGAGATGGATTTACAAAAATATTTATAGCAGCTCTTTTTGTGGTGGCAAAGAATTAAAAATTGATGGAATGTCCATCAATTGGGAGATGACCAGACAAATTGTGGTATGTGATTGTAATGGAATGCTATTGTGTTACAAGAAATAATGAGCACAATGATTTCAGAAAAACATGGAATGGTTTAAATGAACTGATGCAGAGTGAAGTGAGCAGAACTAGGAGAGCACTGTGCGCAGTAACAGCAATATTGTACAATGAACAACTGTGAATGACTTTGCTATTCTCAGTAACACATGATCCAAAACAATCCCAAAGGATTTATGATGAAAAATGCTATCCACCTCCGGAAAAAGACTTGATGGAGTCTCAATAGGGATTGAACCACATTATTTTCCTCTTTCTTTCCTTTTTTTTGTTTGAGTTTTCTTTCACAAAATGACTAATATAAAAAGATATTTTACATGATTGAATGTGTATAACCTATATCAGATTGCCTACTATCTTGGGAAGGGGGAGGACAAGGAGGGACAGAGAGAATTTAGAGCTCAATTTTTTAAAAAGGCAAATGCAAAAAAAGTTTTTACATATAATTGGGTGGAAAATATGCTATTATTTTTAAAAACATACTTTTTTTCCCCCTTGAAGCTTTCCCTGAAGCAGGTAGGTGGTTGACAAAACACTGGGCCTGGAATTAAGACCTGAGTTCAAATCCATCCTCAGACACATACCGGCTGTGTGATCCTGGGTAACTCACAATTTCTGTTTGTCTCAATTTCCTCAACTGTAAAATGGGGATAATAATAATATCTACCTCCCAAGGTTGTTGTGAGGATCAAGCAAAATATTATTTATAAATCTCTTAGCACAGTGTCTGGCACATAGTAGGTACTTAATAAATGTTTATTCCCTTCCTTTTCTCACCCCCTTTCCCTATAACACAATATTTCAGTTTGTGGAGAAAGAACAGATTCAGTATTTTGCTCAGTTCTTACATAATATTATTCCCACCAAATTCATGTCCAAAGGCAGTAGTATCACCGCTATGAGTTCTTGTTTCAGCTTTCCCTAACATGGGTACTAGAAGGTTTCTTCTTGCTTCTCAGCATCTTGATACTGGAGTGGCTGCATGACCTAGCCTAAAATACCAGGAGGTCAAGTCAGCTTTCAAAATCGAATAGATTGGAAAAGAACAAATGCAGAGGCTGAGAATTAATGCCCTGCTAAAGGGCCGGATAGCCTCAGATGGTAAAGAAAATCCCAAGGTCTCTCCCCCTTACTACTTGGTCTCTCACTTTGAACAAAAGAGTCACCAAAGAAAGGTTCTTTTTTTTTTTTAATAGATCTGTCTGGTAAACTATTCCATGCTGCCCTAATTTGTTTATGGTATTACCTTTTATGCAAAAATCATGTACCCATTTTGCCCTCATCTTGGTATTTGGCATGAGATCTATACCTAGTTTCTTCCATGCTGTTTTCCAGTTTTTCCAGAAAATTTTTTTTAAATAGTGAGTTTTGGGGCAGGTAGGTGGCACAGTGGATAGAGCACTGGCCCTGGATTCAGGAGGACCTGAGTTCAAATCTGACCTCAGACCCATAACACTCACTAGCTATGTGACTCTGGGCAAGTCACTTAATACCAATTGCCTCATGAAAAAAAAGTAGTGAGTTTTTGTCCCAAAAGTTTGGCTCTTTGGGATTACCAAACACTAAATGACTATGTTCATTTACTACAATGTATTATGTACTTAACCTATTCCACTGATCTACCACTATTACTTAGCTAGTACCAGATTGTCTAGCTTCGTTTTTTGATCATGGCTTTCAGGTAATCACATAATTTTAAAATTATCTCTCCTGGATCTATTTTCCAGGTCAGTTGTTTTCCCAATGAAATATTTCACATTTTCTTCTATTTTTTAATTCTTTTTAATTTCATTTGATTCTTGGTGTCTTATAGAGTAATTAGCTTACACTTGCTCAGTTTTGATTTTTAAGGAATTATTTTCTTCAGTGAGCTTTTTGACCTCCATTTGGTAAATTCTGTTTTTCAAGGCATTCTTCTCTTTATTGGATTTTTGTGCCTCTATTACAATTGGCCTATTCTGTTTTTTAAGGTGTTATTTTCTTCAGTATTTTTTGTGCCTCCTTTTCCAAGCTGTTGACTCTTTTTTCATGATTTTCTTGCATTACTCTCAATTCTCTTCCCAATTTTTCCTCTACCTCTCTTACCTGATTTTTAAAATCTCTTTTGAGTTCTTCCATGGCCTGTGGCCAATTCATATATATTTTTTGGAGACATTAGATGTGGGAGTTTCAACTTTGTTGTCTTCTGAGTTTGTGTTTGAATTTTCCCTATCACCATAGTAACTTTCTGTAGTCAGGATCTCTATCTGCTGTTTCCTCATTTTTTATTCCATACCTGCACAGCATATGGCCTGTGGGTACTATGTTGTGCAGGTCTGTTCCAGACTAATTCTTGACTTTCACCTCTGTGCTAAAGTGGTGCTCTACTTCCTAGTGGAGGGGGCACCATCCCAAGCTTCACAAGCTTTGTTTTGGGCAGCTTTTTTTTAAAGGCATTTCTGGGGACCTGTAAGTTTTTGGTTCTTTTATGGTGGGATGATCTAGGGAGAGGTGTGTTTACTACTCTCCTGTACTATGCATTGATCTATGAGTGACCACAAACACTATTTTTCACCCTGGGACTGTGATGTAGACATTTGGAATCTACTGTGGTGTGTGTTGTGAAATGTTCAATTGTTAAGGGTTCTTAACATTTTTTTTGAGACCTCTTTGGGTGTCTGGTGAAGCTTATAGATTTTTTTTTGGGAATAATATTTTAAAATGCCTGAGTAATTAAATGAAATGCTAGATCTCAGTTAAGGGGTAGTGAAAATAAAGAGATAATTTTTTTTTTTTAGCCATACAAGTTCATTGACTTCCTGAAATCCATTCATGGGAGTTGGTAGATCCCAGGTTAAGAATTCCTTGTTCTAAACCTAATTTTTATCAGACTACTTTCCAATTTTCCTGGTAGATTTGTTAAATAAGTCCAAATTTCAGTAGTTGGAGTCCTTTGGTTGATCAAATATGATGCGATTATGTTATATTGTTTCTGGGTCTGATATACATAATGTATTTTATTGACCAACCTTTTAATTTTTTTAACCAATATCAAATAGTTGTGGTTACAGCTTTGTAGCATGATTGAAGATCTGGAACGAGTAGGCCCCATTATTTCCCACTTTATTCCTATTATTTCCCTTAGTGGATTGTTACATTTTTATGTTAAATTATGTTCATCTTTTTTTAGGTTTAAGAATTTATATTTTGTATTTGGTTTTAGGTTTTAATATCTGTTGCTTGTTTTATTATTTTTAGTTGTATACTCAATTCATGGTTTTGTTCCTTCTCTCTCTCATTTTGTGAAAATGTGTAAAGATATAAATTTTTTCTTAATGACTTCATTAGCTTCATTCCTAGAAGCTTCATCCCAAGTTTTTGGAATGTTATCTTTTTGTTTATATTTTTTTGATGAAATTATCTATTATTTCTGATTTTAAGTTTGAATCCTTTCTTCAAAGGCTCTTTATTTATCAAAGATTGTATTACATTGTATTGCTAAGAATTTGTTTCGTATTTCTTTTTTTAATTTTTTATCAGATTTTTAATCCCTCAGCATTTGGTCCAGTTGTCATGCAATGTGAGAAATGTATATGTTCCTTTCTATTACTATACAGTAATTACTAGAAATCTATCATGTCTGGGTTTTATAAAATTTTATCCATGTCTGTGATTTCTTTCTTTTTTATCCTTTTGTTAGAGTTTTCTGTGTCTGAAAGTAGTACATGTAGATCACCAAATATCATAGTTTTGCTGTCTCTTTATTCCAATAATTTGATTAACTTTTCCTCTCAGTTCTTAGATGATGGCATTTTAAAAAGTGGGATATTTTAAATACTGGGATTGCTATTTTGTAACACTTTATTACATAGGAGGCATGTTTTTTCTTTACAATAATATTCTAAAGACACTCAAGGAATAGCATCCCAAGGACTCTTTCCAGTGAAGTCAGTGTTCAATAGCTGGGTGTTAGGTATATTTTTTCCCACCTTTATATTTGAAGAAAATGTTTTAAAATCTAATTTTGTAGCTGTGAGAATATATGACATTGTGAATCTTAAAATAGCCTTTGAGAAGAATTATGTAAAGAAGTCTTTCATACTCATGGGATGGGTGTAGGACTTAAAGACCTTAAGTACTTACTTAAATGTCTAGGGTATGACCCCAATATGGGGTATGTGACCCCAATGATAGTTAAGGTTTTGGCATAGGACAGTCTTCTGTCCCTTATTTTTAAGAATTTCTTTCTCTGTACATACACACACAACACACACACACACACACACACACAAATATACATAATCTAGTGTTATATATGTGTGTGTATATGTATATGTATCTGTACATATGTATATATATATGTATTCTCTCCTGAATTCCACACACATCCATCCATACATGCATATATGTGTGTGTGTGTATATGTATATATATGTATGTATGTATGTATACATATATATATATATATATAGTGTGTGTGTGTATATATATATGTATGTATGTATGTGCACATTGAAGCACAGTGTGGAAATTTTCTGATGAGCCAGCAAAGAAGAATAAGAGTGACTCATCAGTCAGGTAGGAAAAGAAACATTCAGGGATGGGGGACCTACAGCCCTGAAGCCGCACGTGGCCCTCTAGGTTCTCAAGTGTGGCCCCTTGGTTGAATTGAAACTTCACAGAACATTCAGTCAAAAGGATGCACTTGAGAACCCAGAGAGCCACATGTGAAACTCAAGGCTGCAGGTTCCCCACTCCTGAATTGGATAGTAACATTGTAGAAGAAGATAATATGAGTAAGTGGGTATTAAAGTTAACAGTGTCAAATGCTCCAAAATGATCAAGGAGGATAAAGCCAAAAGAAAAGCAAATGGATTTAGCAGTTGAGATCATTTTAGTATATTATTAAAGTGGTTTATATTGAGTTGTGAGTCTAAAACCTTATTGTAAGGGGTTGAGAAATAATGCCTTGGTGCTGATTGCTAGGAAGTTGATGGTGATAGTGAGGAGAAGTATATGGCAATATCTTAAGGGGAAGATGTGGTAAAACTGAAGGTTGTTTAAGGATGAGGGAGAGGTGGACATGTTTGTAGGAAGCAAAAAAGAAGTCAGTAAACATGGGGTGACTGAAGTTGAATGAGATAAAAGGAATGGTATATGGGGAAGCACTGTGAAGAAATGGAGCAAGATCAAAGGCACAAGTGAAAGGTGTACTTAATGATGTGCAAAGACCAGCTCATCCTTAGAGACTGGAATAAAGGTTTAGTGGATGAATTTTGAGAAGTGGAATAGGTGGGAAGAGGAAACTCATGACTGTTGGCCTCAGTCTCATCAGTAAAACAGAGGGTGATAGCAGCTGCTTAGAAAAAGGGAGTAGAAATGAGATTGAAGTTTTGTGGAGAGACAAAGCAGTTTGGAATGCCAATTATGGGAATTGTGATAATCATTTAGAGAAGAGCTAAAGGAACACTGTACAAGAATGAGAACCCAGAATTGTTCAGTAGCACAAGAGTAGGAGTGAGAAAAATGCAAGGTGGAGTGACTTAAGCAGGGAATGAACAACTGTAAGATAGAGAAAGCAAAGAATTTAAGGGTAGAGAGCTGTGTATAGTTGAATTGGATAAATTCAGGGTCAGATTGTGATGAAGGGAAGTGAGGCCAGCAATAATGAAATGGGAGAGCACAGAGGGAGAGAAGTTACAGTGAAGATGAAGAACAGGATTGAAACAGAAAGATAAATGGAAGGAAAGGTGATTTTGATCAGAGAAGATTCAGAGGTCTAGGCCATGGTTATTCATGGTGGTGATTAACACCCATGGCTAATGGTGACTGAAGTGGTGTAAAATTTAGATCATGGACTTTAAAGAAGTTGAACAACTTGGAACTAGTTATAGAGGAACATCAATGTGTATATAAAAGTCTATACGTATGAAGGTATGGTGGTGGAGAGATAGGACATAATGGGTACAGAAAATGAGAAAAGTGGGCAGACACAGTCATTGTGCTGTGTAGCTTTTCTTAATTTTTATTTCTGGTTATGGTTGTAAGGTAAGACTTACTGGGAATGTGGGACTCATAAGGTGACTATATATGAAAATGACTGAGTTATTAATGAACTTTTAATTAAAAAAGAAAGAAAAGAACAGCTATACTTGATTTCGAGAATGTTATAGGTGGAGGAGGAACAGAGGGATAGAGTGAAGCTCAAGGAAGGAGAGTTTGAAGATATTTAAAATCAGTGGGTCTTGAAGAGGCAGTTGCCTCATAGGCCATTTCCTTTCCCAGTTCCAGTCTGGCAGGGCATGAGATAAGGCACAATCAACCTACACTGGAGAATGAGGCTTTTGTGATTTCTAGAGAGAATTCATTTTTTTTTTTGTGCACAGATAAAAAATGTTATATGAAGACTAGTAAGAAAAGTAGACAAAGGAGGATACAGACTGCAATATCAACTGGAGAACAGAGGTCGGAGAGATTAAGGACAGCAAAAAGTACCATTAGCATCTTGAAGAAAAGAAGAAACTATATGGAATAACTGCCATAGAGAAGGAGAGCTAGAGATAAAGAAAAAGAGAGCCAAGAATAGATTATTGAAAGAATTTCTGTGCAGCAGGGCAAGTCCAGTTGAGATTCAAAAGATACAGTCAGCAAGATTCAGTTATTTCCTCCAGCACTAACCAGTGGCTGAGAAGTATGAGGAGGAGCTCAATCATAGGGTTTATCCTTGGTTGAGGGTTAACATCAAAGAAACAATGGGAAGGTCAAGGATACAAGGAATTCAAGGATGAAAAAATATAGCCCCATGTCCCACTTTGGATGGTCCATCTCTGATGTGAGAAACAATGTAGAATCAAATTCATCTATGTAGGGAACGCAGATGCTCTTCAACTTTCTCCCTATTCCCCTGACTATTGTCCCCTAACCACAAGCACTACCACCACTTTCTTGTTCAGTTAATAGGTGATACAGATGTTCTTAATCTTTTTAGAAAAAGTCTATTCAATGAGCACAGACATTCCCATTAGGATTCCCAGAACACATTCTTTTACTGAGAGTCTCTTAATGGAGAAGTGGAATATGGAATGAACTGTCCATCCAGTGGACTTTTCAAATGAGAACTTTGGACTGGATTTTTAGTGAAGATGCTGGGTAGTCTAGGGGCCTGGGAGTCAGTACTGGGCAACATGAAAGGACAGAGAACAGGGTAACAAGCATTTAGCACAGAACCAATGCTACCCAACACCATATCTTTCTTAGGAGAAAAAGTTAAGTATATTGTAAGGCAACAACCAATCCAGTAAAATATTACATAAAAGCCCACCAATATCAGGATGGTTTGGGTAGCCTTGGCCTCATAGGAATGCCTAGAAGAGAGGCTGGTGTTATGAATGTGCTGAACATTCTTTTTATGGCTGTAGAGAAATACCACCATGTAACCACTGGCCAGACTCATTAGAGTAAGAAAGAAGAAATCTCGGATAGTTGTGACCGTGAGAAACACATATTTAACCATGTAATAAACATCTGGTTTAGTGGTGCAGTATCTCATAGAATAACCTTGTTTGTACACAGTGAAATTTTCACTGGCTTGGAGAGCATCAATGACACGGATGTAGATCAACATGTTGATGATCCAGATGAAAAAGAAGAAAGGAAGTATATATTTGCTTATTCTGGGTTTTAGCCATGCCCACCTTGAGTGGATGGGACTGATAGTGCTAGCTTGGAATATGCTTAGGAGACAGGTTGTGCCAATAGAAAGGCCCCGGCCCAACCTGTAGAAATACATGATCATCTTACACCCAACATCATCCAGAACATTTTTTGCCCCAAAGTAGACCATAGTATCAGGAATTCCTCTAGTGATAAGTGTCATAACATTAGCTAGTGTCAGATGGGCGATAATCATATTCATGGGTCTCTTATGGTGGGGCTGAATATATAAGACATAGATGTATATCACGGATAGTCGGGAATTCCCCAGGACTCCAATAACAGTTTGAAAGAAGGTGCAAATCCCCAAGATCAGATCACTTAGAAGCATTCTGTCGGTTTCTTTTAGGGCATAGCAAAAGGACCCAAATCATTGGCATTTCATGGAAATAGTGCTAATGAATTCTTGAGTGATGGAATTCTGAGGACATCAGCAGAGGGTAGATGAATGTTGTCCAGAGAAATGAACAAATTTCCATAGTACTGATTGAATAGAAAGAAGTTATAACTGTTTACATTGTTATTCAAATTCTTTAATTTTACTACTTTATGATGCAACGTGGAAAACTTTCCAGTATTCCACCCACACTCCTGTGACATTGCTAGCCTCATCTACTTGACATCATTTGTTATGCCTCTCTGATGCCACCCACCCTGCTTCTTATAATATTATATAGCCCACCTTTTGAAAGCACCCTGGGGTGGGGGAGAAACGCTATTTCTTTTTTAGTTCACAAAGTATGATGTGACAAAATAGACCTTCATACCTGTGTGGAGCTGGCATCAAGGTTGAAGATGAGAGTTGCTATATAGCCTGAATATCCTTACCAATGAGCTTGCTAATAGACTTTTCAGAATGTGGGCTTTGTGTGAATAGAAAATATGGTTTAGTGTCTGCACCTTGAATCAAATGGAAAGGATCCCCCAAACCATCTAGTTCAAGTCATACCTGAAAAAAAAATTTCCTGTGCTCTACACCTGAAAAAGTGATCCCCTAGGTTTTTGGTAGAAAACTTCTAGTGATGTCCTTAGATCCTATTACCTTCCAAAGCAGACCTTTCCACTTCTGGAGATTTCATAGGCAGAGTCAAGGAAAGAGGCCACTTTGAAAGGAAGATCAGAACTTTACAAGAGTTAATAACTTCCTGCAGAGACTTCTGAATCATCCATAGGTCATTAAGTAGTACAGTTTCAGAGCTTCCTGGTACAGTGTGTGGTACAGGCTATAGGAAATTTTGAATTTGTGGAGAGGTGGCATGATGTAGTAGAACACCCTTCTTGGAGTTCAAAGATATAGGTTTAAATCTATCATTTAGTGATGATATGATTGCTGAGTTCATATAATCTCAGTTTTTATCAAGTGCCCATTAAATATAAATACACTGCTAGGCTTTTAAATTACCTTATCCTCAGTTACCAAATTTGCAAACTGGCATAATAATACTTGTATCATCTACCTCAAAGCATTGTTGTAAAGAAAGTTTGAAAAATGAAGAATTCTTTTTCACAGTTGTATGATCTTTATCATTCCAGCTCCCAGACTAATTGATCTTGCTTTTCATTGACTTGATTGATTTTTAGAGATAGATCCATTCTAAAACAAACAAAAAACCAAAAC
The DNA here is from genome assembly GCF_003287225.1 of Phascolarctos cinereus. Classification (NCBI taxonomy): domain Eukaryota; kingdom Metazoa; phylum Chordata; class Mammalia; order Diprotodontia; family Phascolarctidae; genus Phascolarctos; species Phascolarctos cinereus. The sequence continues at coordinate 249,667,445 of NW_027555958.1, read as the reverse complement.
AGAACCATGCCATAACATATGAAACCTGTCCTAACTACAGCTTACCTTTGGCTTCTCTTTTATTTCTCTTCCATCAGGAGTTATGTATGCCTTCTTTACCACACTGTCACGTACTTTTTTGTACCTTTCTTCATGATCTTTTCTAGTTGTAAAAGGAAATAGCTCATTAATATTTTCCCCCATTTAGTCGTAGACACAGACATATTTCTAAAAAGGACCTTAACAGTGATACAGTTAAATATCTCCATTCTAAAAATGAGAACACTGAGGTTCACCGAGATTAATATCCATTGTGCCACCTAGATTCCCTTGGAATTGAAAGCAGGCCCTTAAATGCAGTTGTTATTCCAGTGCACTATATTGCCTCGTGAAGAAAAACCATTTCAATTTTCACTTCCTTACACGCAATACTGGGAAAACTTCCAAGGTAATATATCAGAATTCCAAGTATTCTGTGTAGCAAAGTACTGTATCCCAATATTTTCCTGGGAGTCAAAGGCTTATGGCTCTGATTTATGATTCTAAGCAGCTGTATGACTTTGAGTAAGTTATTAATGGACATGGGAGCACAATATTACTGGACAATGGAGATTTCCATTGTCTTGAATCACAAAGACCTGAGTTCAAATATGACCTCAGATAATCACTAGCTGGGAAAGTAATTTGACCATGCTTGCCTCACTTTCCTCATCTGTAAAATGATCTGGAGAAGGAAATGGCAAGCCACTTCAGTCTCCTTGCCAAGAAAACCCCAAATAGGGTCATGAAGAGTCAAATACAACTGAAATAACTGAACAACAAAAACAATAATTCAATTTCAAGCTGCTGTCTGAGTTAAGATGTCACTTAACCTCTCTGATTTCTATCTGTAAAATATTGGTGCTGTTTTCAACGATATCTCAGGCCCTTTCTAACTATGAATGCATTCAAAAGTAGTTTGTTATTCTGTTAATATAGTTTTGATCCAGATTTTAAAGAAATTTGAATCCTGGGCTAAATAATTTGAGTCTTATTCATCTGACCATTGGGAACTATTGAGAATTCTTACAGAGTGGATCACATTTATATATTAGTAATATCATTCTTGTTAAAGTCTTTAGGATGAATGGGAGAGATGAGAGACTGAATGCCAAGCAAATAGTTAAAAAGACATTGTAGTAGTGTAATTAAGAGGAAATAAAGAGATTATGAGATTATTATTATATTATGTTGTTAGGAGAGAAAATTTAAAGAAGTGAATGTATTCAAGACAAAGGAAAACTCAAAATTTTGTTATATATTTGAATTTACTGTAAATCAAATTGTTTGGGGGCTAATTTTGATGCTCTCAGATAGACTGAAAGACATAGTTTCCAGGAATAAGATGATGGTATCCCCATTGTACTCTGCTGGATAGACACCATCTGGAATGTTTTATTCAGTTCTGGACATTGCACTTTACAAAGAACATTGATAGTCTGAAGAGTATCCAGAGGAGGGCAATCAGGATGATATAATAATAATTACTTATTAAGACTATACAATGCTAGGTACTTCAAAACTTAGTGGATTAAAACAATGAATAAAGAGACTCAAAGCATTTACATTTTGTAAGGAGCAAAAAGGCTATTGTATTTTTTATGTCATAGATTACAGAAAGGACAATGAGAAAATACTTGTTAGGAATTTATTAGTAAATGCGTTGAAGAACCTCAAAAGTTATCAAAACCCCCTAATCTTTTTCAGATGATTTGCTGTCTCTTTACTCCTCCCCCATCTTTTACCTGTGAATCTGATTTTTTAAAACCTGTGCATAAGACTTTTAATTTAATCATTTTAGGTTTAGTTCAGTGTGAACATATTGAATCCTGACCCTGAAAAGAGAGGAGCAAAGAAAAGATTGTTGTACCTTGAGAAGAAGCACTACAGATGAACTCCCAGGTAATGAAGTGTGGGAAGGGTAGGAGAGAGTGGTTAATCACTAAACTACAACTTGTCCTAAGGAGGTTGGAGTAGAGTACAGGGGAGATTTTAAAAGCTTTTTTCAATAAATCCAAGGAGGACTGATAAGGGAGATATAAGAGTCTCTGTGCAAGATCTAGGTTGGAAGTGATACTAATGAAGTGAAAGAGATTATATCTACTGTTGGTAAAATGATTAACAGAATAGAAGTGAACACCAAAGTTAACAATTTTAACTTGAGTTTAAATGGGCTGAATTTACCTTTAGAAAGTAAAAGTCTTAGAACTGATTAAAAGAAATGATCTATTTCTTGTTTAGTTAATTTTGATATTTTATATTTTTGTAGGTAATCACCCAGTTCCTTTAAATTCTCAGTTTTTCTGGTGTATAACTATGTATGGTAATTATTATCATCATTATTACTACCAATATTATTATTTACTCTTTTAAGTGTCCATTCAACTTATTTTTTAAAATTTTTAATAATTTGCGCCTCTATCTACTCTCTCATCCCAGGTCAGGTTTTCTAAAGGTTGTGGAATGACTAAATAAATTTTGGTATATAAATATAATAGGATTAAACTACAAGAAAATACAAATATGAGTAATGAAACAAAGCAGAAGAAAAATATAACATGCTAACATAAAGAGAAAAACTATTATACTTAAAGTTTACTTAGCCAACGAAATTGTATTAATATTAAATTTATGTTTAAAGAATCTTGAAGTTAATGTTAACACAAATGAAAAAGATCAAGTACTTTTTTTTTTTACAATTATTATCTTATTTGATGCTCATAATGACCTTGGGAAGTAGGTGCTATTGTTATCCCATTTAAAAGATGAGGAAACTGAGGCAAACAGAAGTTAAGTGACTTGTCCAGGGCCACAAAGCTCATGTTTGTTGCCAAATACGAACTTTGATCTGCTGGCTCCAGACTCCGCATGCTAATCACTCTGCCACCAGCTACCCCTAAGGTGTTTAAGTACCTAACAATAAGGTATTTAAACGCCATTGAGATTTTACCTTTCCTCTGTCAAAATTGGACCAGTTTAACAAAGATAAACAAAAATGACTTTATAGATGAAAAGAATGTTATGAAGGAGAGAGTTGACTATGGAGAAAATGGAATTGGAAATATTAAAATTTATTTTCTTCATTAATACATAGGATGTTTTTATAAAAATGATCAAGTTGCAGGGCAGAAGGATTAAACACGTGTGTGGACTATACCATGGTTAACAACACTCCCTACTGCAGCTGAACTAGGTTAAAATGTAATTAGAAATATTTAACAAAACAAAAACATTAATGTTAATGTAATGTTTGTTTTTTTGAGTCAATATATAACCAGCAGAAATCCTTATTTACAATTTGCTGGCACCTGTTTGTACTACAGTTTGATAGCACTGCTCTTAGAGTATAGAGAAGGTAGTTAAACACTTCCTTTTTTAGATAACATATCTATACTTCAATGGATGTGTGAACTCATGTACGTATTACTTCCATATGTTAAAGACAATGAACCATTTACATCTGCCTATCTTGCATAACTCAGTCCTATTTTCCCATAAATATATCCTTGGGAATCTACCCAAAGGCTTGGGGCCTATCTCTAGATATCCTGACATTGTTTAAACCCTCATGGGGAATGTGGCTGTCTATATTTTATGCCTTTGCCCTCACTATATGACTGGTCCATTTTTTTCCCTGCACCATTCATGTAGTAAGGGAAAAGAATAAACTGTTAAGGGAAAGAAAATATTTTTTAGATATCTCTTTTATGACTTCCTTTATACTTTTCTATGTATTTTTTTTTGGAATGATCTGATCAAATAATATATGCACAAGTGTGCCTTTTCTCTCTTGTTTTGATCAAGGATGTCTACATTATTCTCATTAAAATTTCACAGAGGTGAAAAAAATTGAAGGCTTGATGAGAGTTTCTATTGATACTCGATTACCTTTCAGAGAGCATTTGATGTATTTTTTATGCCTTTGGCCCCGGTAGTCTTTTTCAGATACCTTGGGAATGGATCTCTTAAAGACCTCCAGATTTGTTTCAGCACGTAAATCCTTTGTGTCTAGTTGTTCTCATCCACTGGCTTCTCTGATTTTTGTTTTCTTCAGTAGCACTTTCTCAGACAACACTCCATTGTCCTTGGTGGCAAAAAGTTTGTTGTAAACATCTTTATACATTTTCTACCCTCCTTATGTTTGTTGTCCACATTTCAGTTTCATCCTTAAATATCCTTAATATGACTTTTTTGCTTAGTTAGGTCTCCCCTAACTCTCTCTCAACTTATTGATTTTTACCTTTTCTGCTTCATAATGTTTTGTGGGGTGATACTTTTCATAACCTCCCATCACTCCTTTCTGCAAGATTTGACAAATATGCATATATATCTATATCTATATCTATATCTATATCTATATCTATATCTATATCTATATCTATATCTATATCTATATCTATATCTATATCTATATCTATATCTATATCTATATCTATATCTATCTTTCGGTTAGGCAATGGGATTAAGTGACTTGCCCAGGGTCACACAGTTAGCAAGTGTTATGCATCTGAGGCTGGATTTGAACTCAGGTTCTCCTGAATTCAAGGCTGGTGCTCTATCCACTGTGCCACCTAGCTGCCCCCTTAACTTTTTTAAAAAATGTGTATGTTTTAATGTCTATATTCTAAATAAATGTTATTCTTGGCTTCCAGAAAGCTCTACTTGGTGAAGGAAATCAAAGTTTGCTGGTGGAGGCAACTTTTGGGCACCTTTCATCTTTTGATTTTCATTTTTTTAAATGTTCTTAGAAAATGATGATAGTGTATATGTCCTTTTATCTGTTTCCCATTTTTTTATCAACAATTTATTTCAATAGGTTACATTGGAGTTGCCCCAATTATACATCTTATTATTTCATTTTTATTCATTCTTTAATTTTAGCATTAATTTTGATCTCTGCATTAGCAACTTGGTGATCTGATTGTACACAAATGACTCCTAAATCAATAACCCTGTCTTTAAATGATATGATCTTTTAACAAATGTTGTTATATTGTTTGGTCTAGTTCATCCATATATTCTTTCTGAAGAAAGAATTCATATCACATAGTATAGGAATGAGGCTTTTATCTCATTCTTAAAACTTTGAAATCTCTCTTTCTTCTTTGTAAAATATATACCTTGGGGCAGCCAGGTAGCACAATGGATAGAACACTGGTCTTGGAGTCAGGAGGACCTGCGTTCAAATTTGGTCTCAGACACATTAAAAAAAACCTCACTAGCTCTGTGACTCTGGACAAATCTCTCAACCCTATTTGCCTCACACACACACACAAAATATACCTACAGGTATGTATAAATGCATATGTATGTTTATGTGTATCTCAATATATTTTTTCACTATCAGTCTTTATTCCCACCTCTCTGTGAAAGATTCTTAAAAATTAAGATATATGTTGATTAGGATTACAGGATTTTATTAAGTACCTTTTATGGCTATGGAGAAGGGGTGAAGTCTTAATCAAACAAGAGACAGAGGCCGTCACAAAAGATAAACTATTTAACTTTACATGAAAATAAAAGCTTCTGCATGAACAAAATGAATTTAACTAGGATGATAAAGGAATTAGATTGAGGAATAACTGAATCAGACACCTATGATAAAGGTCTCATATCCAAAGTATAAGAAGATTCAATAAAAAATATATAAGGCCAAAAGGTGTTCCTCAGTAGAAAAATGGTCAAAGGATATGAATAAACAATTTTCAAAGTAATTTCAAACTATTAGCAACCATATTAAACACTAAACTATTGCAATAAGAGAAATGTTGATCATAACAACTCTGATGTGTCACCTTGTACTCAGCAAATTGTCAAAGAAGGCAAAACACATCAACATTGGAAGTGTTATGGAAAGACAGACACACTAATGCATTGTTGATGGAGGAGTGAACTGCTTCAACCATTCTGGAAAGCAATTGGGAATTATGCTAAGAAAGTGACTAATGCCTATTCCTTTTGATGCAGAGATCAGTGAAGCATAAGAACTGCCCAAACATCCATACTTATACCCATAGATTACATTGCTAGGAATATATTGCCAGTCCATTCAAGTAGCATTTATTAAGTGTCTACGGTGTGCCAGGTCTTGTGCTAAGCTCTGGTGATGCAAAGAATGGCAAAGGACAGTCCTTACTCTCAAGTCGCTAACAATGAAAAAGATAAAGACACTATAGATCCAAATGTACAGCAGCAATATTTGTAGTATCACAGAGCAAGAAACTGAGGTGCCCATCACTGGACGAATGATGAAACATGTCATGGTTCATAAACATAGTGGAATCTTACTGCATTGTAAGAAATGAATACAGAGAAAATGTGGTAAGACTAATACCAAGAGAGAAAAGCAGAAATAGGAAATTAGTATACAAAATGACCACAGTAATGTAAGGTGAAAGATCAGCAACTACAAAACCATTGAACTGAACTCACTTCAAAATTATAATGACTAAGCTTGGCCTAAAGAAAAAAAAATAAAAGAAGTTACCTCTCTCCAACCCTGGGACTATGGATGTGGAACACTGTACATAATGTCAGACTTTTTGTTATGTTGATTAGTTCGCTGTTGTGCTTTTCCTCCTCTTATTCTGTTATAAGCAATACCTGTGTAGATTGAGAAATGTAAGTGATATAAAAACAGAACAGAAATAAAAATTGATAAAGAAAAAGAACAAGAACAACTTCTTATATGCATCAACAATATTTATAGCAACCCTTTTTTTTTTTGTCATAGCAAAGAACTGGAAGAAAGTATACCCCCATCAACTGGGGACTGACTAAACAAGTTGTGATGAATGAATATAGCAGACTATTACTTTATTGTAAAAAAAAATAAATATACTGGATACAAAGAAGCATGGGGAGACATAGGCAGTGCTGAAAGGTGAAGTAGAACCAAGAAAACAATATATACAATGATGATAAAAATCCAAATGGAGAGAACAAGTATAACAAAACAAACTGTCTGAAAAACAAAACTATAAACCTATGTAAAAACAATACCTATACTTCAACATATCAAAATGGATGAGATACAGTTCAAGCACATTTCAGAGGCAAATCTGTTTCCTTGAATTCTTATAAATGGAATAGAAAAAGAAAAGTCCAATGAGCTACACGTGTTTTTAAAAATTACAAGTCCAAGGGTAGACAGAGCCTAGATTGGAGTATTTAGGTTGGTAGACATCTAGCTACAGTTTCTTAGATGGCCCCTACCTTGATGTGGGTGGATCCACTTTTTGTCTCAACTCCTCCTCTCAGCCAATTTCATGGGCATGATTTTCCCTTAATAAATTCTTCCACTCTTTTTTTCATTCAGAAGCACAGTAGGCTATTAGAACTTTGGGGGTGTGGGGGAGTAAACTTGTGTGAAGATTTTTCTTACTTCCCTCATCTCTATTCTTAATGCCACTATTTGTGCTCAGACTTGTGAAATCTGGGTTTGTGTGGCTTGTTATTGTGCTTGGGAAGTTTATAAAATTATTTTTTAGAGCAGTCAATACAATATTGACTTTTTACAGTATGCAATTGATACAAAATACAATTGATTTTTTACAATATTACAATATTTTTTATAATATTCTTTTCCCCAGGCATGATAGAGTTATCAGAATTGAAAAGGTCCAGATCCTCTGTTCCTTTGTATTTATGTGCCACTGACCATTCATTGCCCATCTTTCATGCTTTCCCTTCATTAATAATGAGGCACATTCTAGGAACAATTAATGTGTATCTTTCTCCCTAGCACTGCTGTTAATTAAAACAAAAAGAGTAACTTTAAACAATAGAAATAAAAATTGAAACAGGACCTAACTCTCTAGGAAAGGAAAGGGAGGATCAAAGTGTCACTCACCATCATTTATCTCAGCAGATTCAAGAAGCCCTGGTATTTCTCATCTTATTCCCAAGTGATATCTCCAAGTCTTAGTCATTCAACCATGATAGTGACAGTGAACACCTTGGTGGCCAGCTTTTCCTCTGCCTCAGTGCACAGGCAAAGTGAAAACAACAGCAGCAATGATTTGAACTCATTGTGCTGTCATATTCACACTCAGTTCTAAGCTTCTTTTTCTACACTAGTGTCTCGGTGCCACTCTTCTTCCTAGAGCAAGCCAAGTGATTCCACTATAGCCCCCAAGAACTTCAAGTCCCAGCATGCAATTTTTTCCACATCAGAGAAACCACCACTTACAAAAAGAGATCAATAAAATTAAAATGAGGACAAAAGAAATAATTTCAAAAAGTAAAGATGAAATAAACAGAATTTAACACACTTCCACTGTCTTAAGCCAACTTCTTTTTAGGAAAGGCCATGTGGAAATATATTTTTGCATGATTGCACATATGTAACTATATGAAATTTCTTGCCTTCTCAATGAGTGCGAATGGAATTTGGGATTCAAAATGAAAAAAAAAATTAATGTTAAAATTTATTTTTATATGAAATAAGGAGAAAATTAAAAAAGACAAAAACACCCTAAAATAAAACATAATTTTTAAAACATAGGAGAGAGCAATGAAAAGTATGAAAGAAATTAACAAAATCAAAAATGGCTAAGGAAAGATGACAACAAAATAAAAGAAAATGAAGGCAATCATCAAAAACTGTTTTACATAATTATAAGGCAAAAATTCAAATGAAACAAATGAATATATAAAAATTTCAATGCAAGAAGAATTAGATTCCTTTTGAAAAAGCCAATCCCTGCAAGAAAATTTAAATAGGTAACAAAAGGACTTTATGGGGTAAAAAAAAATGAAATAAAGTTACAGAGATTCACAAGTAAATCTTAAGAAAATTTAAATAACAAATACTATTTATAAACTGTTTTGAAAAATAAAAAAGTCAATAATATTCAATTTTTCTAGGATTATATATTTATATGATCTTGATATCAAAATAATGGAAAGATGTGGCAGAGAAAGATAACTAGAGACTAATACAATTAATAAATATTGAAATACATTACAAGGTAAAATATTAATAAATATTAGCAATATTAGCTAATTAATTAGCTAATAAATATTAGTGACTTATACCCTCAAGTTTTCATTGTGACGAAACTGGATTTTTATCATGAATGCAAGAGTATTTCAACTTTAGGAAATGAATTAACAAAATGAATCATATTTATTACAAAACTAATTATATTATTTGATTATATCAAAGACCTTTAAAATGTGCCAACCACTATGCTAAGCAATGTTACAAGCCAGAAGCCAGATTTCCATGTCAGTCTTTCTGACTCTGGGCTCAGCACTCTATCCACTGTGGTCAATAATCTAACTGTAAAAAGTCATATGTAGAAACAATATAGGAGCTTGTCAGGCTTTAAAGACACCTTTGCCAGGCACATTTATAAATGCATATAAAGAAAAGTTTTATAACTAGCCATGATGAGCACTTTTAACTACAAACAAAATAGATACGATCAGGGGCAAAAAAGTACAATGTGGAGAAAAATGAAATGAATGAAAAAAGAAAATGAAAGAAGAAAAATTGAGAAGAGAGCTTAGAGAAATGAGTGAAAAGGACATAGGAAAAAAGAGGAAAGATATACAGGACAGAAAAAAGCATGACACATATAGCCCAAAGGGCAAGAGGTAGAACAAAGAAAATAAGAGGACATAAAGATGAAGAAAGAAGTAAAACCAGCAAATGAAGCAATGTAGCTTAACTAGTTCAGGAGTCAAGGAGCTTGGAATCTATTAACAACTCTAATAATTCTAACTAATTGGCTTCACATTCTTGAAAAACTTCTTTGAGGCTCAGTGCCTTCATTTATAAAGTGAAGGACTTGGCCTGTATCACTTTTTGGCCCTTTCCAACTGTGAGAGTATATGATTCTATGGTTTTAAGAAAAGACAAGAAAATGGGGATTACAAAATGAAAAGGGAAAAATGCACAATGCAATAGAGGGTCAATGTGTGAAGAAAAAAGGAAAGAGATGATTGAAAGAAATAAAAAGGGGGTCTAGCAAAAGAGGGAAAAGGTTCATACAACCTACATTTAGAGCTAGAAGAGATCTTATAGTTCATTTAGTCTAATTTCTTCATTTTATAGATGAGGAAACTGAGACCCAGAGTGTCATGCCTAAGGTCACACAGGAACTGCTATGGAATTCATGCTGGACTTTTTAGAGGATCTGAGTTATACCTTTGACTGTCCTTTATTACCTGTGTAACTTTTTATTACCTGTGCAAGACATTCTAGCCCTCTGAGATTCAATTTCTTCATCAATAAAATTAGGATTGGATTGGTTCTTTCCTGTTTTAAATCTATCTTCTTATGACCTAAATAAATGGTAAAGACAAATTCAAACCTAGGTGCTTTGTCTTCCAATCCAGTGCTCTTTCCATTCAAGGGAATGGTTGAATAAAAGGGGAATGAGATAGGTGAGGAGAAGAAAGGAAATAATAGAAAGAGGAAAATGAGAGAACAAAAAATAAGGGAGAAAAGGCATTATGAATGAGAGAAACAACAGTGTTTCAAAACTGTCTTGAAGAAAAGCAAACTTGTTTTGAAACATTTCTTCAAAAAAGAAGCAGTGATTTAAAGAAAAAAATATTTTAGTCCTTTTACTAAGAAACTAATAAATAATGTAGCTTACCCAAATTAGTTTATGCTGTCCTTGAAATGAGGTCTGTGACAGAGTGTGCGTGGAGAAGGACAGTGGGAGCTGGAGTTATAGGAAAGTCATAGCATGACCTTATCTCCTAAAAGGATTGTAATTACTGTATCATCTAAAATTGTTTTGACATTCTCTTCACTGGGAGTTTCTGACAGTTCAAAGAACAAAAAACATGTCTCAGCTGCAAGTTTTCTTCCTCATCTATTTGTCAGAATTGTTAATGTAACTCAAAGTTGTCATATTAATTAAAACTTTTTGAGGCCTGACATTCGACGATAGTGGGCAATCATTTTGTCAAGCCTTTGATTTGATTTCATCTAGTCTGAGACTACAGCCCTATGAGCTATTATTACTGTGTACATAGCAGAATTTCAACCTTCTTTATCCATATTTTGTTTAGTAGAAGGTTTTTATTAAGAGCAGAATGTTTATTAAGAGCTGAAGGTTTGGTAACACATTTGAAAAGCTATGAATAGTATACAAAAATGTCATTGACTCTGGAAGGCTTCTCCACAAAAGTGTTTTGCTTTGCTTCAATTTTTCTTTGCTATCCAACTATTTTCTTTTTGTTGCTAATTAATATGATTTCCTCCTTTTTATGTTAAAAATGAGTTTTATTTCAAGAATTATCTTGGGGTCATTGAAAGAAACACATAGTTTTATAAATGCAACTCAATCATCTCTCTTTAACCTCAATTTTGTGGCCCATCTCTTCTGTCTGTCCAAAATAAATCAATTGTTGGACAAAGCCAATATCAGGAGTTCTTTTTATTTTTGTTCATTTTTAAATTAAAAACAATTTTTTGAGTACAAAATTCTCTCCCTCCTGCACTTTCCCCACCCATGAAGGAGAGAAATATGATATCAATAGTCCATGTGAAATCATGCACAACATAACAAAAAATTAAGTGAGAAAACTGTTCTTCAACTTGCACTGGAGTTGATCAGTTCTCTCTCTAGAGGTAGATAGCATTTTTTATCATAGGTTCTTTGTAACTGTATTGATCAGAGTAGTTAAGTCTTTCACAGTTGATGATCATTAGGATGTTGCTGTTACTGTGTGCAATTATATTTCAGTTCATCTCACTTCACTTTGCATAAGTTTTCATGGGTCTTGCCATATTTTTCTGAAACCACCCCCCTTTTAGCACAATAGTACTTCATCACAGTCACATGCCACAACTTGTTCAACCAGTCTACAACTAATAGGTAGCCCTTCAATTTCCAATTGTTTGCTAATACAAAAAGAATTGCTATAAATATTTTTGTACACATAGTTCCTTTTGCTTTTTACTTGATCTTACAGACCTAGTAGTGATTTTGCCAAGTTTTATAGTCCTTTGGGCCTAGTTTCAAATAGCTAAAGTGGTTGAAACAATTTATAACTCCACCAACAGTTCATTAGTGTACCTCTTTCCTTAATCCTTTCTGGTATTGGTCATTTCTGATGGGTGTGAGGTGGTACCTCAGAGTTGTTTCAATTTGTGTTTCTCTAATCAATAGTAATTTAGAGTATTTTTTCATATGACCATAGATAGCTTTGATTTCTTCTTCTGAAAGTGCCTGTTTAAATCTTTTGAACATTTATCAATTGGGAAATGGCTCTTATTTTTATAAATTTGACTCACTTCCTTATATATTTTGGTAAAAAGGCCTTGATCAGAGAAACTTGCGGTAAAAAATGTTGGTATGACTTCATTGTCAATGGTACCTTTTGGGCAAAATGTGATTTCTCTGATTATCTTTTTAAATTAAGTCTATTTTTCCTTTTGCTTTGTTTGAGATTATAATTGCTACCCCTGCTTTTTTTTTTTAATTTCAGGTGAATTACAATAGATTCTATTGCAGCCCCTTATTTTATTTGGGTATTTTATTCTGTTTCAAGTTGTCTCTCATAAAAAATATATTGTTGGATTCTGGTTTTTAGTGCTATCCATTTCTGATTTATAGATCAGCTCATCCCATTCAGTTATGATTACTAATTATGCAATTCCCTCCATCCCATTTTCCTCTGTTTTTCTTTTTCTTTTTATCCTATTCCTACTAAAAAGGCTATTTTGTTTCTGACAGCTGCCTCCCTTAATCTACTTTCCCTTTTATCATTTCCCTTTTCTCTTAACCTTTCCCCTGGTATTTCCCTGTTGGATAAGGTAGATATCTATACTCAACTGAGTATCTCTCTCTCTCTCTCTCTCTCTCTCTCTCTCTCTCTCTCTCTCCTTCCCTCTTTGAAGCAATTCTGATTAAAGGTCAAGCACTGCCTGCCACCCCCTCCATTTTCCCCTTCACCATAAAATCTCCTTCTTGTGTGTCTCCTTCTCCTCCTTCCTTCCCAAAACGGGATGTGATCTGATATCGGCTCTACTTATGCATTCATATTAAGCATATTTTCACATTAGTCATGATATAAAGAAGAATTAAACTAATGGGAGGAACCATGAGAAAGAAGAAACAAAACAAATCAATAAAAGTAGAGCAGAGAATGATTCCATCTGCATTCAGACTCCATAGTTCTTTCTCTGCACGTGGATAGCATTTTTCATCATGAGTCTTTTGGAATTGTTTTAAATCGTTGTATTGCTGAGAAGAGCTAAGTCTGTCAAAGTTGGTCATTGCCCAGTGTTGCTGTTCTTGTGTACAATGTTCTCTTGGTTCTGCTTACTTCATTCAGCATCAGTCCATACAAGTGTTTCCAGGTTTTTCTGAAGTCTGTCTGCTCATCATTTCCTATAGCACAACAGTATTCCACTACGTTCATATACTACAACTTGTTCAGCCATTTCCCAGTTCATGGGCATTCCCTCAATTTCCAATTCTTGGCCACCATAAAAAGAGCTGCTATAAAATTTTTTGTATATGTGGGTACTTTTCCCTTTTTTATGATCTCCTTGAGATATAGACCTAGAAGTGGTATTGCTGGGTCAAAGGATATGCACTTTATTATAGCCCTTTGGGCATAGTTCCAAATTGCTCTCCAGAATGCTTGGATTAGTTCACAACTTCACCAACAATGCATTAATGTTCCAATTTTCCCACATCTTCTCCAACATTTATCATTTTCCTGTTTTGTCATATTAGCCAATCTGATAGGTGTAAAGCGGTACTTCAGAGTTGTTTTAATTCACATTTCTCTAATCAATAATGATTTAGAGCTTTTTTTTCAGATTACTATATATATCTTTAATTTCTTCATCTGAAAACAGCCTGTTGGACCATTTATCAATTGGGGAGTGACTTGTATTTTTATACATTTGAATTAGTTCTCTATATATTTTAGAAATGAGAGCTTTATCAGTGCCACTGGGTATTAAAATTATTTCCCACCTTTCTGCTTCCCTTCTAATCTTGTTTGAATTGGTTTTGTTGGGCAAAAACTTTTATAGGTAATGTAATCAAAATTATCCATTTTGCATTTATAATGTTCTCCATCCCTTGTTTGGTCATAAATTTTTCCATTCTCCATAGATCTGACAGGTAAACTATTCCTTGCTTTCCTAATTTGATTATATTCTCACCCTTTATGTCTAAATCACATACTTATTTTGACCTTGTCTTGGTATATGGTGTGAGATGTTTGTCTATGCCTAGTTTCTGCCATACTATTTTCCAGTTTTCTCAGCAGTTTTTGTCAAAAAGTGAGTTCTTATCCCAGAAGCTGGAGTCTTTGGGTTTATCAAACAGTAGATTATTATGGTCATTGACTTCTGTGTCTTGTGTACCAAACCTATTCCACTGATCTACCACTCTTTTTCTTAGCCAGTACCAAGTAGTTCTGATGATTGCTGCTTTTAATATGGTTGTAGATCTGGTATGGCTAGGCCACCTTCCCTTGCACTTTTTTCATTATTTCCCTTGGTATTCTGGACCTTTTGTTCTTCCAGATGAATTTTGTTATTGCTTTTTCTAACTGGCTAGAAAATACAAAATAATTTTTTTTGGTGCTTTGGTTGGTATGGCACTGAATAAGTAATTTAATTTAGGTAGAATTGTCATTTTTATTATATTAGCTCTGCCTACCTATGAGCAACTGACATATTCCCAACTATTTAGATCTGACTTTATTTGCGTGAAAAGTGTTTTGTGATTATGTTGATATAGTTCCTGGTTTTGTCTTGTCCAATAGAACCCTAAATATTTTATATTGTGTACAATAAGTTTAAATGGAACTTTTCTTTCTATCTCTTGCTGCTGGGTTTTGTTAGTAATATATGGAAATGCTGATGTTTTATGTGGGTTTATTTTATATCCTGTAACTTTGCTAAAGTTGTTTATTATTTCAAGTAGTTTTCTACTTGATTTTCTAGGATTCTTTAAGTATACCATCATATCTGCAAAGCTAGCTTTGCTTAGCTTTTTTGATAGCTTTGTTTCTTTGTTGCCTATTCTAATTTCTTCAATTTG
This sequence comes from Phascolarctos cinereus, assembly GCF_003287225.1. Taxonomy (NCBI): domain Eukaryota; kingdom Metazoa; phylum Chordata; class Mammalia; order Diprotodontia; family Phascolarctidae; genus Phascolarctos; species Phascolarctos cinereus. The sequence continues at coordinate 249,652,395 of NW_027555958.1, read as the reverse complement.
TGCTTATTCTCTTGTTACTAAAGCTAACATTTTTAGTACAATATTGAATAACTATGGTAATAATGGGCATCCCTGTCTCACCCTTGATCTTAATGGAAATGCTTCTAGCTTATCCCCATTCCATACAATACTTGTTGATCATTTTAGATAGATACTGCTTATCATTTTAAGGAAAACTCCATTTATTTCTATGCTCTCTCTTGTTTTTAATAGGAACGGGTGCAATATTTTGACAAAAGCCTTTTCTGCATCTATTGAAATAATCATATGATTTCTGTTAATTTTGTCATTGATCTGGTCAATTATAGTCATATTTTTCCTAATATTGAACCAGCCCTGCATTCCTGGTATAAATCCACCTCACCATAGTGTATTATCTTTGTGATAAATTGCTGTAATCTCTTTGCTAAAATTTTATTTTAAAGGTTTTGCATTTATATTCATTAGGGAGATTGGTCTATAATTTTCTTTCTTTGTTTTTGCTCTTCCCAATTTAGGTATCAGCACCATATCTGTATTATAAAAAGAATTTGGTAGGGCTCTTTCTTCACCTATTTTTTCCAAATAGTTTATATGGTACTGAATTAAGTGTTCTTTAAATATTTGGTAGAATTCACTTGTGAATCAATCTGCCCTGGAGATTTTTCTTAGGGAGTTCATTGATGTTTTGCTCAATTTCTTTTTCTGAAACAAGGTTATTTAAGTGTTTTATTTCCTTTTCTTTTAATCTGGGCCATTTATATTTTTGTAAGTATTGATCCACTTCAGTAAGATTGTCAGATTTATTGGCATACAGTTAGACAAAATAGCTCCTAATTATTGTTTTAATTTCCTCTTTATTAGTGGTGAATTCTTCTTTTTCATTTGGTAATTTGATTTTCTTCTTTCTTTTTCAAATCATTTTAATCAAAAGTTTATTTATTTTATTGTTTTTCCATAAAACCAGCTCTTAGTTTTATCAGCTCAATAGTTTTCTTAATTTCAACTTCTTTAATCTTGCCTTTAGTTTTCAGAATTTATAATTTAGTATTTAATTGGGAATTTTGAATTTGTTCTTTTTATAGCTTTTTTAGTTGTGAGGTCAATTCATTGGTCTCCTCTTTCTCTATTATATTCATGTAAGCATTTAGAGCTATATAATTTCTCCTAAGAACTGCTTTGGCTGCATTACATAAGTTTTGGTATATTGTCTCATTATTGTCATTCTCTTGGATGAACTTATTGGTTGTTTCTGTGATTTGTTGTTTGACCCATTCATTCTTTTTTTCCCCAACATATAAGTATATTTATTATATATCAAAGGACAAAATGTTTTATATTTTCTCTTGTATTTTCTGAAAAAAAATATTCTTTTTATAAACTCAAATTTGGTTGGCCTTTTTAAATCTTTTCATTCAATATTGCATAGGCTTCCATTTTCTTTTCTTTTCTGTAGTGCTCTTATCAGTATAAGACTGACTTGGGGGGAGCTCCCCCTACAGTGAGATAAACAAGCAACAATACTTCCATTTCATCAACTGTCTATTCCATCTCCTCCTCTTGAGACATGGCCAACAACAGTCTGTTTTTCTTACATATTTTCCAAATTTAGGGACTGAAAAATATGTGATCATGATGGTAACTGCAGGCTGTCTCCAAGAGCCCCGCTGCTAGAATTCATAAGTGAGAAGCAGGGTTATCATTAGAGCAACTTCTTTTTTTTTAATATAAATTTATTTATTTTTAGTTTTCAACATTCCCTTCCACAAGTTTTTGAGTTCCAAATTTTCACCCAATCTCCCCCCTCCCCCCACCCCAAGATGTCATGCATTCTGAATATCCCTTCCCCCACTCCGTCCTCTCTTCTATCTCTCTCTCCTTCTCTTATCCCCTTCCCCTTCTATTTTCCTGTAGGGCAGGATAGACTTCTGTACCCCATTTCCTATATTTATTTCCCAGTAGCATGTGAAAACATTTTTTTTAAACATATGTTTTTAATTCTTTAGGTTTCAAATTTTCTCTCTTCCTCCCTCTCCACCCACCCTCATTGAAAAGGCAAGCAACTCAATATAAGTTGTACATGTGCAATTATGCAAAACACTTCCATAGTAGACATGTTGTGAAAAACTAACTCTATTTCCCTTAATCCTATCCTGCCCTCCCATTTATTCTATTCTTTCTTTTGACCCTGTCTCTCCTCAGAAGTATTTACTTCTGATTAACCCCTTTCCCAATCTGCCCTCCTCTCTATCATCCCCCTGCTCTCTTGTCCCCTTTTCCCCCTATTTTCTGTAGGTTAAGACAGATTTCCATACCCAATTGAATGTGTATGTTATTCCCTCCTTAAGCCAAATCCTATGAGAATGATTCACTCATTCCCTCTCACCTTCCCCTGTTTCCCCTTCCACTGTAAGAGACTTTTCTGGTTTTTTTTTTGTGTGAGATAATTTACCCCATTCTACCTCTCCTTTTCTTCTTCTCCCAGTATAATCCTCTCTCATCCCTTAATTTTATTTTCCAGATATGACCCCTTAATCTTCAACTCACCCTGTGCCCTCTATCTATCTATCTACATATACATACATACAATTTTTTTCCTCCAACTACCCTGATACTGACAAAGGTCTCATGAGTTATAAATATCATCTTTCCATGCAGGAATGTAAACAGTTCAGTCTTAATAAGTCTCTTATGATTTCTCTTTCCTGTTTACCTCTTCATGTTCCACTTGAGTCTTGCATTTGAAAGCCAAATTTTGTATTCAGCTATGGTTTTTTCATCAAGAAAGCTTGAAAATCCTCTATTTCACTGAATGACCATTTTTTCCTCTGAAGGATTATACTCAGTTTTTCTGGGTAGGTGATTCTTGGTTGTAATCCTCTATCCTTTGCCCTCCAGAATATTATATTCCATGCCCTGCGGTCCTTTAATGTAGAAGCTGCTAAATCTTGTGTTATCCTGATTGTGTTTCCACAGTACTTGAACTGTTTCCTTCTGGCAGCTTGTAATATTTTTTCCTTGACCTGGGAGCTCTGGAATTTGGCTATAATATTCTAGGAGTTTTCCTTTGGGGATCTCTTTGGGGAGATTGTGGATTCTTTCATTTCTATTTTGCCTCTGGTTCTACTATATCAGGGCAGTTTTCCTTGATAATTTCTTGAAAGATGATGTCTAGGCTCTTCTTTTGATCATGGCTTTCAGATAGTCCAATAATTTTTAAATTCTCTCTCCTGGATCTTTTCCAGGTCAGTTGTTTTTCCAATGAGATATTTCACATTGTTTTCTAATTTTTCATTCTTTTGGATTTGTTCTACTGTGTCTGATTTCTCATAAAGTCACTATCTTCCAATTGCTCTATTCTAATTTTTAAGGAAGTATTTTCTTCAGTAAGCTTTTGGACTTCCTTTTCCATCTGGCCAATTTTTTTTTAGGGCATTTTTCTCCTCATTGGCTTTTTGGACCTCTTTTGCCATTTGGGTTAGGCTATTTTTGAAGGTGTTATTTTCTTCAGTATTTTTTTGGGTCTCCTTTAGCATCACTCTCAGTTTTTCCTCTACTTCTCTAACTTGCTTCTCAAAATCAGTTTTGAGCTCTTCCATGGCCCAATTCATATATTTCTTGGAGGCTTTGAATGTAGGGGCTTTGACTTTGTTGTCTTCTTCTGGTTGTATATTTTGGTCTTCTTTTTCACCAAAGTAAGATAATATAGTCTGACTCTTTTTGTGCTGCTTGCTCATGATCCCAGCCAATTACTTGAATTTTAAACTCTTTGTTAAGGTACGAATCTGCTTCCAATGTGGAGATTGTACTGTCCTAAGCTTCGGGGGTTTGTACAGCTGTTTTCAGAGATACTTGTAGGGACCTGTAAATTTTCAGTTCTTCCAAGGTGGTATGATAAGGGGCAAGGTGTTTACTCCTTTCCTGGCCTGCGACTACAAATACTCCTTTCTGTCTTGTAACTGTGATGAGGGGCTCCTCCCCACAACTACTACAAGCTCCACCAAGCCAGGGCTCCTCCTCACCCCAGCACCACTGCCCAGAATTGCGTCCCAGATCCGAACACGGGGAAAGCAAGAGATTCCTGCCTCAGCACTGGCGAAGAGATCCCTGCAATCCCTCTCTGATCAGCCACTGGATTTCCCCTCAGTCTGTGGGCCAGAAGCTTGGGAAGCAGCTGCCCCCCCACAGGGCCACGCTCTTGGGGAATGGAGCTGAAACCCCGCCTTCCTTTCTCAGGCACCGACAGAAACAGACTTTTCCCACTGACCTTCTAATTTGTCTTTGGCATTGGTGGATTGAGGAGTCTGGAAACCTCCACAGCTGCCCGAGTTTCAGTCCTCTGAGGCCTGCTCCAGGTTTGCTGCAGCCTGAGCGCCCACGCTGTGGCCTGTGCACCCACGCCATGCTACACTGTGCTCCCAACCCGGCACGATACAGCTTTCTGATCAATCATCCAAGTTGTCTTGGACTGGAAATTTGTTTCACTCTGTCTTTTTGTGGGTTCTGCTGCTTCAGAATTTGTTTAGAGCCATTTTTTAAATGAGTATTTGGAGGGATTTGGAGGAGAGCTCAAGCAAGTCACTGCTTTCACTCCATCATCTTGGCTCCACCCTGACCCATTCATTCTTTAGGGTTAGATTTTTTAGTTTCCAATGAACTTTTAATCTTTCTGTGGCCCTTATTACATGTATTTTTATTGCATCATGATCTGAAAATGATTAATTTAATATTTCTGCCTTTCTGCATTGGATTACAATGTGTTTATGTCCTAGTATATGGTCAATTTTGTACAGGTGCCATGTGCCAGTTAGAAAAAGGCCTATTCCTTTTTTTTCCCCATTCAGTTTTCTCCAGGGGCCTACTATATCTAACTTTTCTGAAATTCTTTTCTCCTCCTTAACTTCTTTTTTTGTTTACTTTGTGGTTAGATTTATCTAGCTCTGAGAGGGGAGGTTGAGGTCCCCCACTAGTATAGTTTTGCTGTCTATTTCTTCCTGTAACTCACTTAACCCAGCTGCTAAGGATTTAGGTGTTGATGCATATATGTTTAATATTGATACTACTTCATTGTCCATTTTAAACAAGATATAATTTTCTTCTTTAACTCTTTTAATTAGATCAACTTTCACTTTTGCTTTCTTTGAGATCAGTATTGCTACCTCTGATTTTTTTTTTACTTCAGCTGAATCATAATATATTCTTCTCCAACCTTTTACCTTCACTCTGTGTGTATCTCTCTGCTTCAGATGTGTTTCTGGTAAATAACATATTGTAGAATTATGGTTTTGAATCTATTCTGCTATCTGCTTCCATTTTATGGGAGAGTTCATATCATTTACATTTACAGTTAATTTTAATATTTGTGTCTTTTTCTCCATCCTATTCCACTCCCCCTTTGTTTATACTTTTCTCTCTCATTTTTCTGTTTCTCTCCTCACAAGTGTTTTACTTCTGACCACTGCCTCTCTCAATCTGCCCCCTTTTGTCAGCCCCCTCCCTTTTCTTTCCTCTTTCCCCTCCTAATTCCTGTAGGATAAGATAGATTTCTATACCCAAGTGTGTGTGTATGTTATTTCCTCTTTGAGCCAATTCTGATAAGAGTAAGGTTTAAACAATGCTCACCTCCCTCCCTTCTTTCCCTCTACTGTAATAGGTCTTTGTGCTTCTTCATGAGATATAATTTATCCTTTTCTGCCTCTTCCTTTCTTCCTCTTCCAGTACAATCCTCTTTATCACTCTTAAATTTTTTTTATCATCAAATCAAAGTCAACTTATACCCACATTCTCTGTCTATGTACACCCTTTCTAAATGTTGTAATAAAGATACAGTTCTCAAGAGTTTCAAGTATCATCTACCTATGGATGTATGTAAACAATTTACCCTTACTGAATAACATCTGTTTTTTCTTTCCTGTTTACCTTTTTATGCCTCTCTTGAGTCTTGTATTTGAAGATCAAATTTTCTGTTGAGTTCTGGTCTTTTTGTCAAGAAGGTTTGGAAGTCCCCTATTTCATTGACTATCATCTCCTCCTCTGAAAGATTATGCTCAGTTTTGCTGGGTAGTTGATCTTTGGTTGTAATCCAAGCTCCTCTACCTTATGGAATATCATATCCCAAGCCCTCCAATCCTTTCATGTAAAAGCTGCTAGGTCGTGCATAATCCTGATTGTGGTTCCATGATATTTAAATGGTTTCTTTCTGTCTGCTTTCAGTATTTTCTCCTTGACCTGACAATTCTGGAATTTGGCTACAATATTCCTTGGTATTTCATTTTCAGATCTCTTTCAGGAAGCGATTGGTGGATTCTTTTAATGACTATTTTACTGTCTGGTTGTAGGACCTCAGGTCAATTTTCCTTGATAATTTCTTGATAGATGCTGTCCAGACTCTTTTTTTTTTATCATGTCTTCAGTAAACCAATAATTCTTAAATTTTCTCTCCTGGATCTATTTTCCAGGTCAGTTGTTTTTCTTTTCTTTTCTTTCTTCCTTTCTTTCTTCTTCCTTCCTTCCTTCCTTCCTTTCCTTTTCCTTCTTCCTCTTTCTTTTTCTTCTTCTTTCTTTCTTTCTTTCTTTCTTCTTTCTTTCTTTCTTTCTTTCTTTCTTTCTTTCTTTCTTTCTTTCTTTCTTTCTTTCTTTCTTTCCTGGCAATTGGTGTTAATTGACTTGCCCAGGGTCACACAGCTAGTAAGTATCAAGTATTTGGTCTGAGTCCTCCTGACTTCAGGCCGGTGCTCTCTCCACTGTGCCACCTAGCTGCCTCTAGTTGTTTTTCCAAAGAGTTATTTTACAATTTATTCTATTTTTTTCATTCTTTTGTTTCTGTTTGACTGATTCTCGATGTCTCATAGAGTCATTAGCTTCCATTTGCCCAGTTCTAATTTTTAACAAATTGTTTTCTTCAGTTAGCTTTTGTAACTCCTTTCCCATTTGGCCAATTCTACTTTTTAAGGAAGTCTTCTCTTTAGTGGATTTTTGTACTTCCTTTTCCATTCAGCCAATTGTATTTTTTAAGGAGTTGTTTTATTCCGTCAATTTTTCTCCTTCTTTTTCTAAGCTGTCGAGAACTCTCTTGCATACCTCTCATTTCTTTTCCCAATTTTTCTTCTACTTCTCTTCTTTGACTTTTCAAATCCTTCTTGAGCTCTTCCAAGAAAGCTTTATGGGCTTGGGACCAATTCATAGTTCCCTTTGATGTTTCAGATGTAAGTCTATTGACAATGTTGTCCTCTTCTGAGTTTGTGTTTTGATCTTCCCTGTCACCATAATAATTCTCTATGGTCAGTGTTCTTTTTTGTTTCTTGTTCATGATGTCTACCTATTTCCTGGCTTTTAAATTGAACTTTGCTGAAGCACAGAGGGCACTCACCCAAACTCCTTGTGCTGGGTACTTCCAGGGGCCTGGTCTCCAGTTTTGTGTGCTTTGGCCTCAGGTGCTGGCAGTTGGGGGCCTTCAGGGTCTGTTAACTTACTTGTTATTGTTCTGGGGTCCTAGTGGTGGTGTCTGGTATGTCCTGAGGCCAGGAGGGATGTTTTTTCATTTCCCTAGAGGCTGTGCTGAAGCACAGAGAGGTTCTACTGCTGGAGGATGCTTCCTTGCCTGGAGCTCTGCTGAAGCAGGGCGAGGTCTGCTGCTGATGGATGCCTGCCCATCTGGGGCTGGGCCAGCACACATGGTGGTTCTCCCAGTGGGAGGCTGGAAGGTCTCCTGGCTATGCTAAGCATGTGCAAGATCATGGTGTTGGCATTTGCCTGCTCCACCATCCTGGGGCTCAGGATCTTCCTATGGTTTGCTTAGATGGGTCCTGTCACTGGCTTGCTGGGACACTTCCTGTCCTGCAGTGTGATCCCCTTTTACCTTAGTGAAACAGACCTTTATTGCTAATCTTCCAAATTTTCTGGACTAAGACACTACTCTACCCTATTTTTCTTCTGGCTCCATTGTTCCAGGATTTTTCCTGGGGTGTTATTTTTTTTTAAATTTTTTTAAGAGGTCAAGAAGGGAGAGGGATAGCAACTTAGTGCTTACTCCACCATCTTGGCCTCATCAAAATTTTTTTTCACAGTAATGATTACCAACTCCGTATTTCCTCAATCCTATTTTTCCCATTTATCCCACTGTGTCTCTCCTTTCACCCTGTGCATTCTCAAAAATGTTTTTCTTCTGAATTTTACCTCCTCCAAACTACCCTCACTTCTATTCACCCTCCTCCCCAACCTTCTCTTATCCCTTTATTCTCATACTTTCCTGTATCATAAGATAAATTTCTACACCAAACTAAGTTTCTCTCTTTGGGCCAATTTTGATCAGAGTAAAGTTCACATGCTCCCCTACCTTCTTCACCCATTTCCCCTCCATGGTAAAATCTCTCGAGCCTCTTTTATGTGAGATAACTTATCCCATTCTACTTCTCCTTTTCCCCTTCTCCTAGTGCATTCTTTCTCACCCTTTTTTTTTTAAGATACTCATCCTTATTGCTATAGAAACTTTTTGTAGTCAGGATGTCTTTCTGCTGTTTCCTCATTTTGCAGCCTATTTCTTGACTTTTAACACTATGCTAAAGTGGCACTCTGCTTCCCAAGTGGATGGGGAACCATCCCAGGCTTCACAAGCTTTGTTTTGGGCAACTATTTTCAGAGGTGATTCTGGGGATTTGTCAGTTTTTGGTTCTTTTATGGTTGTATGATCTAGGCAGAGGTGTGTTTGCTACTCTCCTGTACTGTGCACTAGTCTGTGAGAGATCACAAGCACTCTTTTTCATCCTGGGACTGTGACGAAGGTTCCCCACTCCACTCTGGCCACAAGCTTGGCCATACTAGTGCTCCTCCTCACGCTTGGACTGAGACCCAGGAATGTGACCTAGATCCAAGTATGAGCAACGCGACGGAGTCCTGCCTCTGATGCCAGCAAAGGGACTCCTATAATCTTCTGACTAGTTGTCTGATCCCCTTAACATGAGTGGGTTGAGAGATCCAGAAACTGCCATGGCTGCCAGTGATTCAGTCAGCCATAAGCCCTGCTCCTGTATTGCTGGGGCCTAGTCTGTGCTAGCGAGGCCTGTGTTGGACTGCTCTCCACTCTCATCCTGGTGCAATAGACCTTTCTTACGACCTTCTAAGTTGTCTTGGGCTGGAAAATTGTTTCACTAAATCCTTTTGTGGATTCTGCCACTTTACGGTTTGTTTTGAGCCATTATTTAATGGTATTTGTTGGGGTTTGAGGAAAAGCTCAGTTGAATCCCTCTCTTTTCTCTGCCATCTTGACTCCACCTCTTCTCTTTCTAAATTAGATGTACTTTTGCTTATGCTTTGTTGAGATCATGATTTCTACCCGTTTTTTTTCAGCTGAAGCATAATAGATTTTGTTCCACACCCTTACCTTTATTCTCTGTATCTGCTTCAAATGTGTTTCTTTTAAAGAGCATGTTCTAGGATTCTGGTTTTCAATTAATTCTGCTATCCATTTCTTTTTTATAGGTGAGTTTATCCCGTTCACATTTACAATTATGATAACTACTTGTGTATTTCTTTCCATCCTATTTTCCCCTGTTTATCTTTTTCTGAGACCTTCACCACCTACCTCCTCACTAGTGTTTTACTTCTGACTAGCTCCTTCCCCAATCTGCCCTCCCTTCTATCAGTGCATTCTTTCTCACTCTTTAATTTTATTTTTTAGTCACCCCCCCTTTTCTTATCTCCATCTCTTTTTAGTTCCCTATAGATTAAGATAGATTTCTAGCCATCTGAATGTATATTTTCTTCCCTCTTTGAGCCAATTATGTTGAGAGTAAGGTTCAAGTATTGCCTGCCACCTCCCCATCCCCCTGCTGTGATTTTTCATTTGTGCCTCTTTTATGTGAGCTAATTCAGCTCTTTCTATCTCTCAGTTCCCCCTTCGCTTAGTACAATCCTCTCTCTCAACTTTTAATTTTTTTATATCATCCCATTGTAGTCAACACACACCTGTACCATCTGTCTATATACACTCCTTCCAATTGCTCTAATATTGATAAAATTCTTAAGAGTTACAGTTATCATCTTATGTAAAAATACATACAATTTCACCTTTTTGAATTTTTTGTATTCAATTTCCTGTTTACCTTTTCATGTTTTTTTGAGTTTTGTATTTGAAGATCAAAATTTTTGTTCAGCTTTTGTCTTTTCGTTAGGATTTCTTGAAAGTTCTCTATATCATTAACCATCAATTTTTTTTTCTCCTGAAGGATTATACTTGGTGATTCTTGGTTGTAATCCCAGCTCCTTTGCCTTCTGGAACATGATATTCCAAGTCCTCTGGTCCTCTAGTATAGATGCTGCCAAATCTTGTGTAATTCCAACTGTGGCTCCATGGTATTTGAATTATTTCTGGCTGTTTGTAGTGTTTTCTCCTTGGTGGGGGAGCTCTGGAATTTGGCTATAATATTCCTGGGAGTTTGCATTTTGGGATCTTCTTCAGGAGGTGATTAGTGGATTCTTTCGATTTCTATTTACTGTCTGGTTTTAGAATATCAGTGCAGTTTTCTTGCTGCTGCCTTGCACTGGGGGCAGGACCTTGCTGCTGGCCCCCTGTTGTGAGACCTGCTTCTGGCAAAGTAGTGAGTGGTATCTTAGGGTCAGAGGATATATACAGTTCAATGACTTGTTAAGTATAGTTCCAAATTACTTTCCAGGATAATTAGATCATTTTACAATTTCACAAAGAGTACGAAAGTGTGCCTGTCCTTAACTGCCTTTTAACACTTATCATTTTACTCCCTGCTTTTTTTAGTATTTTGCCAATCTTACCGATGTGAGACAGAACTTCATAGTTATTTGACTTTTGAACTATTTTTCATATAGTCCTTGGTAGCATACATTTTTTGAGAACTGATTATTTATATCCTTCTATTGTTTATCTATTCAAGTCTAGCTCTTAATCTTTTATATGTATGAATTCTTTTTTACATTTAAATAGCAAGTATTTATTAAAGAAATTTGCTGCAAAGATGTCCCCCTCTCCCACAAGCTAATTTCCCCCCCTTCTAATTCTAATTGCAATGATTTTGTAAACCCTTTTCAATTTGATGTAATTATCCTCATGGTGTCTTGTTGAGCCTGCTTCTGGATATACATGATGGAGGCACCCTTTTCCCTTTCAGAGCTCATGCAGGAATTTTCTCACTGTTTTCACTTGCTGCATGGATTTTGTGCACACTCTAAGGACTGGCTTTTTTTTGGTTACTTCCTTTCCCACCTCCATAACATAGTTAACGTTCAATATTCTGTGATCTTTTGTAATCCTTGTTTAATAAAGAAATTTTCACCATCTTCTTCTCTTTTCTAATTTGTTTATAATAAGAATACACACACACACACACACACACACACACACACACACACACACATATATGTATATATTTAGGTCATATAGCCATTTGGAATCTACTGTGGCATATATTGTGAAATGTTCACTTGTTAGGAGTTCTTCACATTTTTTTGTGTGTGTCAAAGACCCCTTTGGGTATCTGGTGAAGCCTATAGATGTTTGTTGGGAATAACATTTTAAAATGCCTAATCAATTAAGTGAAATGCTAGATATCAGTTAAGGAGTAGTGAAAATAAGGAGAGAATTTTTTTTTAACCATACGAATTTACTGACTTCTTGAAATCTATTCATGGCAGTTTAAGAATTCCTTGTTCTAAACCTAATTTCTATCAGACTACTTTCCTATTTTCCTGGTAGTTTTGTTAAATAAGTACAAATTTCAGTAATTGGAGTCCTTTGATTGGTCAGATCTTATGCTATTATGTTGTATTATTTTTGGGTCTGATATACATAATATGCTTTTACTAACTTTTTTATTTTTTAACCAATGTCAATTAGTTGTTGTGGTTACAGCTTTGTAGCATAATTGAAGATATAAAATGTTAGGTCCCATTATTTTCCACATTTTCCCAATTATTTCCCTTAGAGGATTGTTAAATTTTTCTTTGAAATTATGTTTATATCTTTTTTAGGTTTTTTGTTTTGTTTTGGTTTTTGGATAGACAATGGAGTTAAGTGACTTGTCCATGGTCACGTAGCTAGTAAGTGTTCTGTGCCTGAGGCTAGATTTTGAACTCAGGTCCTTCTGAATCCAGAGCCAGTGCTCTATCCACTGTGCCATCTAGCTGCCCCTCTTTTTTAGTTTTTAAGAATTTATGTTTTGGGTTTTAATATTTGTTGCTTGTTTATTATTTTTTTTAGTTGCATACTCAATTCACTGCTTTCTTCCTTCTTTCACTTCTGAAAATGTGTAGAGATATAAATTTTCTCTTAATGGCTTCCTTAGCCTCACTCCCAGAAGATTCATCCCAAAGTTTGTGGAATGTTGTTTTTCTGTTACTATTTTCTTAGGTGTAATTATTGATTGTTTCTGATTTTAAGTTTTAATCTTTTCTTCAAACAATCTTTATTTATTTATTTTTTGATGAGGCAAAGTACTGAGTGGTATCTTAAGGTAAAAGGATATATACATTTCAGTGACTTAGTAAGTATGGTTCCAAATTACTTTCCAGAATAATTAGATAATTTTACAACTCCACTAAGAGTTGGGGTTAAGTGACTTGCCCAGAGTCATGCAGCTAGTAAGTGTTATGTGTCTGTGGCTAGATTTGAACTCAGATCCTCCTGACTCCAAGGCTGATGCTCTATTCACTGTGCCACCTACCTGCTGCACACTCTTTATTTATTAAAAAATTTTTTCCATTCTAATTTGTTAAGAATTTGTTTCATATTTCTTTTTTATTTCTTTTTTCTTTTTAAAATTAATTTATTTTAAATTATCAACAATTACTTCCACATACTTTTGAGTTTTAAATTTTTCTCCCCCCTCCTCCCCACCTCCCTCCCCAAGATGGTGTGCAATCTGATATGGGCTACACATATACATTCCTATTAAACATATTTTCACATTAGTGATGTTGTAAGTAAGAATTAGAACCAACAGAAGGAACCACCAAAAAGAGGAAACAAAACACAACAGAACAAAAAATAGCAAACAGTATGCTTTGATCTGCATTCAAACTCCATATTTCTTTCTTCATATGTAGATAGCGTTTTCCACCATGAGACCTTTGGAAATTCTTAGATCCTTGTATTACTGAGAAGGGTTAAGTCTATTGATATTAGTCATCACACAATGTGACTGTTACTGTGTACAACGTTCTCCTGATTCTGCTCACTTCACTCAGCATCAGACCATACAAGTCTTTCTAAGTTTTTCTGAAGTCAGCCTATTCATCATTTCTTATAGCACAGGAGTATTCCATTACATTCATATACTGCAACTTGTTCAGCCATTCCCCAATTGATGGGTACCCTTTCAATTTCCAATTCTTTGCCACCACAAAAAGAGCTGCTATAAATATTTTTGTACATGTAAGTCCTTTACCTATTTGTATGATCTTTCTGGGATATAGCCCTAGAAATAATTTTATTTGTTTAATCAAGTTTTTAATGCCTCAGAATATAGTCTATTTTTGTAAAAGCCTCATGCAAACTGAGACATGTATGTATATATATATATATATATATATATGTGTGTGTGTGTGTGTGTGTGTGTGTGTAAAACCTACATTTCTATTAGTATACAATAATTATCAGAAATCCATCAACCTAAGTTTTCTAAAATTTTATCCATATCTGTAATTTCTTTTTTTATCCCTTTGTTAGATTTTTCCACGTCTGAAAGCAGTACATGCTGATTACGAAATGTCATAATTTTGCTATGTCTTTATTCCAGTAATTTGATTAACTTTTCCTCTAAGTACTTAGATGATGGTATTAAAAAAGTGGTATATTTTTATTATTGGGATAGCTATTGTGCTACATTCTTTGAAATATTTTCTTTATCATATATGAAGCATGCTTTTCTTTTCAATAATATTCTAAAGGGATTCAAGGAATAGCATCCCAAGGACTCTTCCAGTGAAGTTCATGTTCAAAAGCTGGGGGTTAGGCATATTTTTCCCCCTTTATATTTGAAGGAAATATTTCAAAACTCAGTTTTGTAGCTGTGAAAATATATGACATAGTGAATCTTAAAATGGTCTTCGAGAGGAATTATGAAAAGAAGTCTTTCACACTCATGGGATGGAAGTAGTACTTAAAGGCCTTAAGTACTTACTTAAATGGCTAGGGTATAGTGTCCTGCACTATGAGAAGCTACTGTAATTGTAGGTAATAATAAATTTCCACAGAGAAAGAAATAAAAAAATCCATAACTGATGGTCTTAGCCTTTAAATAAATGACTTTTTCTTACACAGCCATTGATGACACTGTTCTTCCCACCAGATTTTTCCTGGTAGTATTCTATCATACACTCAATTTAAGAAAATATGGCCCCAGTGATAGCTAAATTTTTGGCATAGGACAGTCTTCTCTGTCCTTTAATTTTAAGAATTTCTTTCTCTATACACACACAAACACATACACACATACATATAGACATAAATACACACATCTAGTGTGATATATGTGTGTATGTGTGTATATATTCTCTTCCAAATTCCATATATGTATACATACATACATGTACACACATAGGAGAATAGTGTGGAAGTTTTCTGATGAATCAGCAAAGAAGGCAAAGAATGACCTATCAGGCAGTTAGGAAAACAAATATTCAAGGGTGAAGAACCTACAGCCTCAAAGCCATATGTGTCCCTTAGGTCCTCAAGTGTGGCTGTTTGACTGAATCCAAACTTCACAGAACCTTCAGGCAAAGGGCTACACTTAAGGACCTAGTGGGCCACATGTGGAACTCAAGGTTGCAAGGTTTCCCGCCACTGAATTTGATAGTAACATTGTGGAAGAGGACAGCATGAGTAAGTTTATAGTTAAGAGTGTCAAATGCTGCCAAATGATCAAGGAGGGTGAAGACAAAATAGAGGCAGATGAATTTAGCAGTTGAGATCATTTTAGTATGTTCTTAGAGCAGTTTACATTGAGTTGTGAATCTAAAACCTAATTGTAAGGGTTTGAGAAATAATACCTTGGTGAGGAAGAAGATACAATGAGGATAGATGCTTATTGATGTGAACTTGATGGTATTAGTGAGGAGAAGAATATGACTATATCTCAAGGGGAAGACATGGTAAAACTCCAGATTGCTTAAGGATGAGGAAGTCTGTACATGTTTGTAGGAAGCAAGAAAGATGTTATTAAACATGGGGAGACTGAAGTCGAGTGAGATAGAAGGAATGATATATGGAGAAGTGCTGTGAAAAAACGAAGCAGGATCAAACGCACAAGTGAAAGATATTTAATGATGAGCAAAGACCAGCTTACCCTCAGAGACTGGAACAAAGGTGAAGTGGATGGGTTTTGAGGAGTGGAATAGGTGAGATTAAAAAACTTATGACTGTTAGCCCCAGTCTTATCAGTAAAATAGTGGGTCGTAGTGTTCGTTTAGAAAAAGGGAGTAGAAATAAGATGGAAGTTTTGAGGAGAGACAAAGAGATTTCAAATGTCAATTATGGAAATTGTGATAATCATTTAGAGAAGAGCTAAAGGAATACTGTACAAGAATAAGAACTCAGAAATGTTCAGTAGTGCAAGAGTAGGAGTGAGAAAAATGCAAGGTGGGGTGACTTAAGCAGGAAATGAATAACTGTAAGATAGAGAAAGCAAGGAATTCAAGGGTAGAGAGCTGTGTATAGTTGAATTGGATAAATTTAGGGTCAGAGTGTGATGAAGGGAAGAGAGGCCAGAAATAATGAAGTGGGAGAGCACAGAGGGACAGAAGTTACAGTGAAGATAAAGAACAGTATTGAAGCAGAAAGATCAATGGAAGGAAAGGTGATTTTGATCAGAGAAGATTTAGAGGTGTAGGTCATGGTTGCTCATGGTGGTGATTAACATCTATGGCTAATGGTGACTGAGGTGGTGTAAAATTTAGATCATGGACTTTAAAGAGGTGGAACAACTTGAAACTAGTTATAGAGGAACATCAATGTGTATATAAAAGTCTGTAAGTATGAAGGTATGGTGGTGGAGAGACGGGACATAATGGGTACAGAAAATGAGAAAAGTGACAGACACAGTCATTGTGCTGTGTAGCTTTTCTTAATTTTTATTTCTGGTTATGGTTGTAAGGTAAGTCTTACTGGGAATGTGGGGTTCATAAGGAGACTATGTATGAAAATGACTGTTAGTAAGTTTTTGATTAAAAAAGAAGGAAAAGAACATCTATACTTGATTTCAAGAAAGTTTTAGATGGAGGAGAAATAGAAGGATAGAGTGAAGCTTAAGGAAGGAGAGTTCGAAGATGTTTAAAATAGGTGGGTCTTGACGAAGCAGTTATCTCATAGGCTATTTCCTTTCCCAGTCACAATCTGGCAGGGCATGAGAGAAGGCACAATCAACCTACACTAGAGAATGTGGCCTTTGTGATTTCTAAACAGAATTCATTTTTTTTTTTGTGAACAGAGAAAAAGTGTAATATGAAGACTAATATGAAAGGTGGACAAAAGAGGATACAGACTACAATCCCAACTGGAGAAGAGAGGTCAGAGAGATTAAGGACAGAACAAAGCATCATTAGAGGCTTGAAGAAAAGAAGAAACTATATGGTATAACCACCATAGAGAAGGAGATCTAGAGCTAGAGAGAAAGAGAGCCAAGAACAGATTATTGAAAGAATTCCAGTTGAGATTCAAAAGACAGTCAGCAAGATTCAGTTATTTCCTGCAGCACTGACCAGTGGCTGAGAAGTATGAGGAAGACCTCGATCATAGGATTTATCTTTGGTTGAGGGTTAACATCAAGGAAACAAAGGAAGGTCAAGGATGCAAAGCATTCAAGGATGGAAAAGCATAGTCTCATGTTCCATTTTGGATGGTCCATCACAATGTAGAATCAAATCCATTTATGTAGGGCATGATAGATGTTCTTCAACTTTCTCCCTATTCCCCTGACTATTGTCCCCTAACAGAAACACTACCACCACTTTCTTGTTCAGTTAATAGATAATACACATGTTCTTAATCTTTTTAGAAAAAGTCCATGCCAATGAGCCCAGATATTCCCATTAGAATTCCCAGAACATATTTTTTTACTTGGAGTCTCTTAATGGAGAGTGGAATATGGAATGAATTGTCCATCCAATGGACTTTTCATCTGAGGACTTTGGACTGGATTTTTACTGAGGACGCAGGGTAGCCTGGAAGCCTGGGAATCATTGCTGGGCAACATGAAAGGACAGAGAAGAGGGTAACATGCTTTTAGGACAGAACCAATGCTACCCAATACCATGTCTTTCTTAGGAGAAAAAGTTAAGTATATTGTAAGGCAACAACCAATCCAGTAAAATATAACATAAAAGCCCACCAATATCAGGATGGTTTGGGTAGCCTTGGCCTCATAGGAATGCCTAGAAGAGAGGCTGGTGTTATGAATGTGCTGAATATTCTTTTTATGTCTATAGAGAAACACTACCATGTAACCACTGGCCAAACTCATTAGGGTGAGAAAGAAGAAATCTCGAGCAGTTGTGGCAGTGAGAAATAAATTTTGAGCTATGTAATAAGTATCTGGTTTAGTGGTGCAGTATTTCATAGAATAACCTTGTTTGTACAAAGTGAAATTTCCACTGGTTTGAAGAGAATCAATGACATGGATTTAGATCAACATGTTGATGATCCAGATGAAAAAGAAGAAAGTAAGTATATATTTGCTTATTCTGGGTTTTAGCCATGCGGGTCTTGAATGAATGGGGCTAATAGTGATGGCTTGAAATATGCTCAGGAGACAGGTTGTGCCAATAGAAAGCCCCTGGCCCAACCTGTAGAAATACATGGTCATCTTACACCCAACATCATCCAGAACATTTTTTGCCCCAACGTAGACCATAGTATCAGGAATTCCTCTAGTGATAAGTGTCATAACATTAGCTAGTGTCAGATGGGTGATAATCATATTCATGGGTCTCTTATGGTGGGGCTGAATATATAAGATATAGATGTATATCACGAATAGTTGGGAATTCCCCAGGACTCCAATAACAGTTTGAAAGAAGGTGCAAATCCCCAAGATCAGATCACTTAGAAGCATTCTGTCGGTTTCTTTTAGGGCATAGCAAAAGGACCCAAATCATTTTCATTTCATGGAAATAGTGCTGATGAATTCTTGAGTGATGGAATTCTGAGGACATAAGGTAGATGAATATTGTCCAGAGAAATGAGCAAATTTCCATAGTACTGATTGAATAGAAAGAAGTCATAACTGTTCACATTGTTATACAAATTTTTTAGCCTTACTGCTTCATGATGTAACATGGAAAACTATCCAGTATTCCACCCACACTCCTGTGACATTGCTAGCCTCATCTACTTGACATCATTTGTTATGCCTCTCTGATGCCACCCTCCTTGCTTCCTATAATATTATATAGCCCACCTTTTGAAAGCACCTGGGGGGGGGAAGAAACACTATTTCTTTTTCAGTTCAAAAAATATGATCTGACAGAATAGACCTTTGTACCTGTGTGGGGTTGGTATCAGGGTTGAAGATGAGAGTTGCCATACAGCCTGAAAGTCCTCATCAATGAACTTGCTTGTAGACTTTTCAGATGATGGGCCTTGTGTGAGTATAAAATATGGTTTAGCATTGTACCTTGAATTAAAGGGTCACAAAATTTCAGATTTGGAAAGGACCCCAAAACCATTTGGTCCAAGTCATACCTGAAAAAAATCCCTCTGCTCTGTACCTGAAAAAGTGATCTTCTAGGTTTTTGCTAGAATACTTCTAATGAGGCCCTCAGATCCCATTACCTTCCAAAGCAGAACATTCTACTTCTGGAGATTTCATAGGCAGAGTTAAGGGAAGAGGACACTTTAAAGAGATCAGGTAGCTCTTTGTTCATGGAAGGCATAGAGTAAACAGTGGTAACTAAGTCTGTTCTTGGTCTAAGGAAAGACACAAGGGCAGGAAATCTGGCTTAAGTCAATCTTTACAAGAGTTAATAACTTCCCCTGTTGACTTCTGAATCAGGTCGTTAAGCAGTACAGTTCCAGAACTCCCTGTGACAATATGTGGTACAGACTATAAGAAATTTTGAATGTGTGGAGAAGGAGCATGAGTTCAACGATATAGATTTGTATCTCTCATTTATTGATGATTGCTGAGTTCATACAATCTCAGTTTTTATCAAGTATCATAATACACTGTGCTAGGCTCTTAAATTGTCCTCAGTTACCAAATTTGCAAACTGGCATAATAATACTTGTATCGCCTACCTCAAAGCATTGTTGTAAGGAAAGTCTGAAAAGTAAAAAATTCTTTTTCACAGTTGTATGATCTTTATCATTCCAAACTGCTGCACTAATTGATCTTGCTTTTCATTGACTTGATTGATTTTTAGAGATAGATCCATTCTAAAACAAACAAAAAACTAAAACAGAACCATGCAATGATATATGAAACCTGTCCTAACTACAGCTTACCTGTAGTTTCTTTTTGATTTCTCTTCCACTAGGAGTTAAGTCTGCCTTCTTTACCGCACTATCATGTACTTTTTGTACTTTTCTTCATGATTTTTTCTAGTTGTAAAAGGAAATATTTCATTAATATTTCCCCCCATTTAGTCATAGACAGAGACATTTTTCTGAAAAGGGCATTAACAGTGATACAATTAAATATCCCCATTCTAAAGATGAGAACATTGAGGTTCACACTGAGATTAATATACATTATGCCACCTGGCTCTCCTTGGAATTGAAACCAGACCCTTAAATGCAGTTATTATTCCAGTGCACTATATTGCCTCATGAAGGAAAACCATTTCAATTTTCACCACTGAATTCAAAATATTTTGTATGGTAAAGTACTGTATCCCAATATTTTCCTGGGAGTCAAAGACCTTGGTTTATGGCTCTGATTTATGATTCTAAGCAGCTGTATAACTTTGAGTAAGTTATTAATGGACATGGGAGCATGATATTAATGCATAATGGGCATGGAATCACAAAGACCTGAGTTCAAACTTGGCCTCAGATAATTACTAGCTGTGTGACCATGGGAAAGTAATTTAACCATGTTTGCCTCACTTTCCTCAACTGCAAAATGAGCTGGAGAAGGAAATGGCAAACCACTTCAGTCTCCTTGCCAAGAAAACCCCAAATGGGGTCATGAAGAGTCAGACACAACTGAAATAACTGAAGAACAATAACAACAACATCAATTCAATTGCAAAGAATTCAATTCCAAGGTGCTGTCTGAGTTTGGATAAGTCACTTAAACTCTCTGATTTCTATCTCTAAAATATTGGTGCTGTATTCAATGACAACTATGTCCTTTTCTAATCATGAATGCTGTCAAAATAGTGTATTATTCTGTTTATATAAGTTTGATCTAGATTTTAAAGACATTTGAATCCTGGGCTAAATCGTTTGAGTCTTATTCAGGAGACCATTGGGAACCACTGAGAATTCTTATGGAGTGGATCACAGTTATATATTAGAAAGATTAATCTTGTTAAATGTGGATGGATGAGAGAGATGAGAGACTGAATGCCAAGTAAGTAATTAAGAAGTTATCTCAGCAGTGTAATTAAGAGGTAATAAAGGGCTATATTACATTGGTAGGAGAGAAATTTAAAGACGTGAATGTATTCAAGATAACAAAAAACAAAAAAATTTATTATAAACTTGACTTTTCTGTAAATCAAATTATTTGGTGGCTAATTTTGACACTCTTAGCTAAACTGAAAACCAGATTTTCCAGGACTAAAATGATGGTAGCCCCATTGTACTCTGCTGGATAATCTGGAATGTTTTATTCAGTTCTGGACACTGTACTTTACAAAGAACATTGATAGTCTGGACAGTATCCAGAGGAGGGTAATCAGGATGATGTAATAATGATCACCTATTAAGGCAATGTAGGCCCTTGGTAGCTCAAAAGTGAGTGGATTAAAGAAATGAATAAAGAGATTCAAAGCATTTACATTTTGTAAGGAGCAAGAAGGCTATTTTCTTTTTTATGTCATAGATTATACTTGTCAGGACTTTTTTTTTCTTTTTGGTGAGGCAATCAGGGTTAAGTGACTTGCCCAGGGTTACATAGCTAGTAAGTGTCAAGTGTCTGAAGTTACATTTGAACTCAGGTCCTCTTGACTCCAAGGCTGGATCTTGATCTACTGTGCAACCTGGTTACCCCTCTTGTTAGGAATTTATTAGTAAATGCATTGAAGGGAATCAAAAGGTATCAAAATCCCTTGATCTTTTTCAGATGATTTGCTATCTTTCTGTGCCTCCCCCATCTTTTACTTGTGAATCTGATTTTTTCAAACCTATGTATGTGACTTTTAATTTAATCATATTAGGTTCAGCTCAGTGTGAACATTCTTTTGAAATCTGACTCTGAAAAGAGAGGAGGAAGGAAAGGATTGTTATACCTTGGAAAGCAGCACTCTAGATGAACTCCTAGGTAATGAAATGTGGTAAGAGTAGAATAGAGTGGTTAATCCCTAAACTACAACTTGCATTAAGGAAGTTGGAGTAGAGTATAGGTGATATTTTAAAAGCTCATTTCAATAAATCCAGGGAGAACTGGTAAGGGAGAGTATGGGGATTTCTGTGCAAGATCTATGTTGGAAGTGATAACAGTGAAGTGAAGGAGATTGTATCTGTTGTTGGTAAAATGATTAACAGAATAGAAGGGAGCACCAAAGTTAACAGTTTTAACTTGAGTTTAAATGGGCTGAATTTACCTTTAGAAACTAAAAGTCTCAGAATAGATTAGAGGAAATGATCCATTTCTTATTTAGTTAATTTTGATATTTTGTATTTTGGTAGATAATTGATCATTTCCTTTAAATTCTCAGCTTTTCTGACACATAATTATGTATAAAAATTATTACTATCATTATTATTACCACTAATATTATTATTTCCTCTTTTAATTATCTATTCAACTTATTATTTTTTATTTTTAATAATCTGAGCCACTATCAACTCTCTCAACCCAGGTCACATTTTCTAAGGGTAGTGGAATGACTAAATAAATTTTGGTATCTAAATATAATGGAATTAAACTACAAGAAAATATAAATATGAGTAATGAAAGCAGAAGGAAAAATATATTTTGCTAATAGAAATACAGAGAAAAACTATTATACTTAAAGTTTACTTAGTCAATAAAATTGTATTAATATTAAATATGTATTTATAGATTCTTAAAGTTAATGTTAATACAAATGAAAAAGACTAAATACTTTTTTTTAAACTATTATTATCTCATCTGATTCTCATAATGACCCTGGGAAGTAGGTGCTATTATTTTCCCCATTTTAATGATGAGGAAACTGAGGCAAACAGAAGTTAAGCGACTTGTCCAAGTTCAGAAAGCTAGTGTCTGCTGCCAAATTTGAACTTCAATCTGCCTGACTCCAGGCCCAGCCCTCCAATCACCATACCACCAGCTGCCACAAGGTATGTAAGTATCTGCCAGTAAAGTATTTATACTGCCATTAAGAGATTTTACCTTCCTACTGGCAAAATTGGACAAGCATAACAAAGATAAACAAAAAAGACTTTATAGATGAAAAGAATATTGTGAAGAACAGAACTGACTGTTGTACAGAGAAAATTGAATTGGAAATATTAAAGTTTACTTTCTTCATTAATACGTAGGACATTTTATAAAAATGATCATGCTGCAGAGCAAAAGGATTGTGGGAGTGGATTGTACCATGGTCAACAACACTCCCTACTGCAGCTGAACCAGATTAAAATGTAATCAGGAAATATTTAGCAAAATAAATTCACATTAATGTTAATGTGTATTTATTTTGAGTCAATATGTAACCAGCAGAAATTCTTATTTACAGTTTATTGGCACCTGTTTGTACTACAGTTTGATACGCTGCTCTAGAGTATAGAGAGGAAACTAAACATTTCCTTTATAGATATCATGTCTATACTTTGATGGATATGTGAACTCATATATGTGTTATTGCCTTATGTTAAAGATCACAAACCATCTACGTCTGCACATCTTGCATGACTTTTTTCCTATTTTCCCATAAATCTATCACTGAGAATCTACCAAAGGCTTGGGACCTTCCTCTAGATATCTTGACATTGTTTAAACCCTCATGGGGAATAAGCCTATCCATATTTAATTCCTTGCCCACAGTATGTGATGGTCTTATTTTTTTTTTTCCAGAACCAGTCGTGTAGCTAGGGAAAAGAATAAACTATTACGGCAAAGAATAGACATTTAAGATATCTCTCTTATGACAAACTTTACACTTCTTTATGCAATTATTTTGGGTAACAATCTGATTAAATAACACATGCACAAGTTTGCCTGTTCTCTCTTGTTTTGATCAAGAATGTATACATCATTCTCATTAAAATTTCACAAAGGTGAAAAAAATGGAAGGTTTGATGAGAGTTTCTATTGATAATCTTGATTATCTTTTGGAGAGCAATAATAGCATTTGATATACTTTTTATGCATTTGGCCCTGCACTTTTTTTCAGATACCTTGGAAATTGGTCTCTCAAAGACCTCTAGATTTGTTTCAACATCAAAATCCTTTATGTCTAGTTGGTCTCATCCACTGTCTTCTCTGATTTTTGTTTTCTTCAGCAGCACTTTCTCAGACAACACTCCATTGTCCTTGGTGGCAAAAAGTTTGTTGTAAACATCTTTACACATCTTTTACCTTCCTTATGTTTGTTGTCCATATTTCAGTTTCATTCTTAAGTATCCTTAATATGACTTTTGCTTAGTTGAGTTTCCCCAAACTCTTTCTAAACTTATCATTTTTTTTTTACCATTTTTGCTTCATAATGTTTTGTGAGGTGATACTTTTCATAACCTTCCATCATTCTTTTTCATAAGATTTGACAAATATGTATATTTTTATACATATACATAGGTATACATAATATACATATACATACATATACATACATCTATATCTACATCTATATCTCTATCTATCTATCTATCTATCTATCTATCTATCTATCTATCTATCTCCTAGATAAATGTTACTCTTGGCTTCCAGGAAGCTCTACTTGGTGAAGAAAATCAAAGTTTGCTGGTGGAGGCAGCTTTTGGGCACCTTTCATCTTTGATTTCTATTTTTTAAATGTCCTTAGAAAATGATGACAGTGTATTTGTCCTTTTATCTATTTCCCATTTTTTTTCATCAACACTTTGTTTCAATAGGTTACTTTGGATTTGCCCCAATTATATACCTTATTATTTCATTTTTATTCATTCTTTAATTTTAGCATTAATTTTGATCTCTGCATTAGCAACTTGGTGATCTGATTGTACACAAATGACTCCTAAATCAATAACTCTGTCTTTTAAATGATATGATCTTTTAACAAATATTGTTATATTATTTGGTCTAGCTCATCCATATATTCTTTTAGAAGAAAATATTCTCATCAAATAGGATAGGAATGATGCTTTTATCTTATTTTTAAAATGTTGAAATCTCTTTTTCTTCTTTCTAAAATATATACATACAGATATGTATAAATGCATATATACGTTTATGTAAATCTCAATGTACTTTTTCACTATCAGTCTTTATTCCTATCTTTCTGTGAAAGACTTTCAAATATTAAGTTATATGTTGATTAGGCTTACAGGATCTTATTTGGTACCTTTTACTGATATGGAGAAGGGATGAATTCTTAACTAAACGAGGGACAGAGGCTGTCACAAAAGATAAAATATTTAACTTTAATTATGTGAGATTAAAATCCTCTGCATGAAAAAAAAAATCAATTTAACTAGGATGATAAGGGAAACAGATTGAGGGATAACTTTGAATCAGCCACCTATAATAAGGTCTTTTATCCAAAGTATAAGAAGATTCAATAAAAATATAAAACTCTGAAAAGTATCCCCCAATGGAAAAATGGTCAAATGCTATGAATAAACAGTTCTCAAAATAATTTCAAACTATTGAAAACCATATTAAACACAATCTAAATTACTGCAATAAGAGAAATGTTGATCATAACACCTCTGAGGTGTCAC
This sequence comes from Phascolarctos cinereus, assembly GCF_003287225.1. Classification (NCBI taxonomy): domain Eukaryota; kingdom Metazoa; phylum Chordata; class Mammalia; order Diprotodontia; family Phascolarctidae; genus Phascolarctos; species Phascolarctos cinereus. Next base: position 249,627,383 of record NW_027555958.1, on the reverse strand, counting down.
CTCATACTCAGCAAATTGTCAAATATGACAAAACACATCATTATTGGAGGCATTATGGAAAGACAGACACACTAATTCACTTTTGATGGAGGAGTGAACTGCTCCTGGAAAGTGAATTACTTCTGGAAAGCATTTAGGAATTATGCAGGAAAGGGACTAAATTGTCCATCCTCTTTGATGCACAGATCCATGAAGAATAAAAGGAAAGTTGTTATATGCATCAAAAATATTTAGAGGATATCTTTTTATCATAGCAAAGAACTTGAAGAAAGTAGACCCCAATCAATTGGGAAGTGATTTAAGCAAGTTGTGATGAATAAATATAGCAGAATATTACTTAAGTGTAAGAAACAATAAATATATTGGATACAGAGAAGCATGGCAAGACAGACAGTGCTGAAAGGTGAAGTAGAACCAAGAAAACAATGTATACAGTGATGATAAAAGTACAAATGGAGAGAACAACCATAATAAAACAAACTGTCTGAAAAACAAAACCATAAACCTATGTAAAAACAATATCTATACTTCAACATATCAAAATGGATGAGATATAGTTCAAGCACATCTCAGAGGTGAATCTGCTTCCTTGAAGTTTTATAAACTGAATAGAAAAAGAGAAGTCCAATGAGACACACGTGTTTTTAAAATTACAAGTCCAAGGGTAGACAGAGTCTAAATTGTAGTATTTAGGTTGGTAGACATCTAGCTGCAATATCTTAGATGGCCCCTACTTTGATGTGGATGGAGCCACTTTTTTTCTCAACTCCTCCTCTCAGCCAATTTCACAGGCATGATTTTCCCTTAATCAGCGCTTCCATTCTTTTTCTTATTCAGAAGCACAGTAGGCTATAAGAACTATGAGGGCATGGGGGAGTAAACTTGTGGAAGATTTTTCTCACTTCCCTTGTCTCTTTTTTTTAACACCACTATTTTAATTTTATTTGTGCTCAGATTTGTGAAATCTGGGTTTGTGTGTGTTGTTATTGTGCTTGGGAAGTTTATAAAATTATTTTTTAAAGCAATCAATACAATTCTTTTCTGCAGGCATGATAGAGTCATCTGAATGGAAAAGGTCTAGATCCTCTCTCCCTTTATATTTATATGCCACTGACCATTCATTGCCCATTTTTCATTCTTTCCCTTCATTAATAATGAGGCACATTCTAGGAACAATTAATGTCTATCTTCATCTACATAGCATTGCTATTAATTAAAACATAAAGAGTAACTTAAAACAATAGAAAAAAATTGGAACAGAACCTAACTCTCTTTGGGAAGGAGAAGGTGAGAGTAGGAAAGGAAAGGGAGGATGAAAGTGTCACTCACTATCATTCATCTCAGCCGATACAAGAAGCCCTAGTATTTCTCATCTTATTCCCAAATGATATCTCCAAGTCTTAGTCATTCAACCATGATAGTGGCAGTGAATACCCTGGTGGCCAGCACTTCCTCTGCCTCAGTGCACAAGCAAAGTTAAAACAACAACAACAGCAGCAACGATTTGAACTCATTGTGTTGCCATATTCACATTCAGTTCCAAGCTTCTTTTTCTACACTATTGTCTCAGTGCCCCTCTTCTTCCTAGCACAAGCCAAGTAATTCCACTATGGCCCCCAAGAACTTCAAGTCCCAGCATGCAATTTTTTCTACATCAGAAAAACCACCAGTTTCAAAAAGAGATTAATAAAACAAAAATGAGAACAAAAGAGATAATTTCAAAAAGATGAAATAAGCAGAATTTAACCCACTTTCATTGTCTTAAGCAAATTAAGTGACTTCTTCTTAGGAAAGACCATATGGAAATATATTTTTGCATGGTTGCACATGTGTAAATATATCAAATTTCTTGCCTTCTCAATGAGTAGAAAAGGAATTTAGGACTCAAAATGAAAAAAAATAATATTACAATTTATTTTTATATGTAATAAGAACAAAAATAACAAATGATTAAAAAATAAAAGACAAAAAAAGGCCTAAAATAAAACCAAATTTTTAAAATGTAGGAGAGAGAAATGAAAAGTATGAAACAAATGAACAAAATAAAAAATGAGAAAGGAAAGATCACAACAAAATAAAAGAAAATAAAGGTAGTTATCAAAAACTATTTAAATTAATTATGAGGCAAAAAATCAAATGAAACAAATGAATACATAAAAATTTCAAAGCAAGAGGAATTAGATTCCTTTTTAAAAAGCCAATCTTTGCAAGAAAATTTGAACAGATAACAAAAGGATCCCTTAGGGGAAAGAACACATACACACACACAACAAAGTTACAGAGATTCACAAGTGAATCTTACCAAAAATTTAAATAACAATATTTACAAACTCTTTTTAAAAATAAAAAAAAATAATATTCAATTTTTCTAGAATTATATATATGATCTTCATATCAAAATAATAGAAGGGTATGGCAGAGAAAGATAATTACAGACCAATATAATTAATGGAAATTGAAATATTTACAAGGCAAAATATTAAATAAATATTAGCAATTATATCGACTTATACCCCCAAATTTTCATTGTGACAAAATTGGATTTTTATCGTGAATGTGAGAGTATTTCAACTTTAGGAAACAAATTAGTAAAATAAATCATATTCATTACAAAACTAATTATGTTACTTAATTATATCAAAAACCTTTAAATGTGCCAGCCACTATGCTAAGCAATGTTACAAGCCAGAAACCAGATTTCAATGTCAGTCTTTCTAACTCTGGACTCAGCTCTCCCTCCTCTGTGATCAATAATCTAACTGTAAAAAGTCACATGAAACAATATAGGAGCTTCTCAGGCTTTAGACATCTTTGTCAGGCACATTTACAAATGCGTATGAAGAGAAGTTTCATAACTAGCCATGTGAGCACTTTAAAGTAGACACAAAATAGAGGTGATCAGGGTCAAAAAAGTACAATATGGAGAAAAGTGAAATGAATGAAAAAAGAAAACAGAATAGAAGAAAAATTGATAAGGGAGCTTAGAGAAATGAGTGAAAAGGATAAAGGAAAACAAGAGGACAAGACATGCAATACAGAAAAAATGTGACATATATAGCCCAAAGGACAAGAAGTAGAACAAAGAAAATGAGAGGACATACAGGTGAAGAAAGAAGTAAAACCAGCAAATGAATCAATGTAGTGTCTAGCACTAGCTCAGGAGTCAGGGAGCTTGGAATCTATTAGCAACTCTAATAATTCTAACTAATTAGCTTCATATTCTTGAAAAACTTCTCTGAGGCTCATTGTCCTCATTTGTAAAGTGAAGGACTTGGCCTGTATCACTTTTTGGTCCTTTCCAACTCTAAGAATATATGATTCTATGGTTTTAAGAAAAGAAAGAAAGTGAGCATTACAAAATGAAAAGAGAAAAATGCACAGTGCAATAGAGTGTCAATGGGTGAAGAAAAAAGGAAAGAGATGATTCAAAGAAATAAAAAGGGGTCTAACAAAAGAGGGAAAAGGTTCTTAGGACCTACATTTAGAGCTAGAAGAGATCTTATAGTTCATTTAGTCTAATTTCTCCATTTTGTAAATGAGGAAACTGAGGTCCAGAGTGTCATGCCTAAGGTCACACAGTAAGTGCTATGAAACTCATGCCAAACTTGTTAGAGGATCTGAGTTATATCTTTGACTGTCCTTTATTACCTGTGTGAGTTTATTACCTGTGCAAGACATTCCAGCCCTCTGAGATTCAATTTCCTCACCAATAAAATTAGGATTGGATTGGATGAGCTCTAAGGTCCTTTCCCATTTTAAATCTATCTTCTTATGATCTAAATAAGTAGTAAAGATAAATTCAAACCTAGATGCTTTGTCTTCCAATCCAGTGCTCTTTCCATTCAAGGGAATGGTTGAAAAAAGAGAAATGAATAAAATGAGAATTAAATAGGTGAAGAGAAGAGAGGAAATAATAAAAAGAGGAAAATGAGAGAAGAAAAAATGACGATAAAAAAGCCATTATGAAGGAGAGAAACAACTGTTTCAAAACTGTCTTGAAGAAAAGCAAACTTGTATTGAAACAACATTGTTTAAAAAAAAAGAAGCAATGATTTAAAGAAAAATAAAAGACTTCAGTCCTTTTGCTAAGAAGCTAATAAATAATGTTTGCTTACCTGAATTAGTTTGTGCTGTCCTTGAAAAGAGGTCTGTGACAGAGTGTGTGTGGAGAAGGACAGTGGGAACTGAAGTTATAGGAAAGTTACAGCATGACTTTATCTCGTAAAAGGATTGTAATTACTGTATCATCTAAAATTGTTTTGACATTCTCTCCAGTGGGAGTTTTTGACAGCCCAAAAAGCAAAAAACATGTCTCAGCTGCAAGTTTCCCTCCTCATCTATTTGTCAGAATTATTAACGTAAATGCAAAGTTGTCATATTAGTTAAAACTTTTTGAGACCTGGCATTCCACAATACAGGGCAATCATTCTGTAATGTCCTTGATTTGATTTCTTCCAGGCTGAGACTAAGCCCTAGGAGCTATTATTCTATGTACATAGCTTCCTTACCTATATTTTATTGAGTAGAAGGTTTTTGATTAAGAGCAGAAAGTTTATTAAGAGCTAAAGGTTTGGTAACACATTTGAAAAGCTATGAATAGTATATAGAAATGTAATTGATTCTGGAAGGCTTCTCCACAAAAGTGTTTTATTTTGTTTTGCTTTCATTTTTCTTTGTAATACTACTATATTTCTTTGTCATTTTTGTTAGTAGTTAATATTGTTCTCTCCTTTTTTATGTTAAAATGAATTTTATTTGAGGAATTTTCTTGAGGTCATTGAGAGAACCACATAGTTTTGCAAAGGCAACTTAATTACCTCTCTTTAACCTACGCATCTCTTCTATCTGTCCAAAATAAATGCATTGTTGGACAAAGCCTATATCAAGAGTTCTTTTCATTTTTGTTTCTTTTAAAATTAAAAACATTTTCACATTAGTCATGATGTAAAGAAGTATTAAACTAATGGGAAGAAACATGAGAAATAAGAAACAAAACAAAACGACAAAAGGAGAGCAAAGAATATGCTTCCATCTACATTTAGAGTCCATAGTTCTTTCTCTGCATGTGGATAGCATTTTCCATCATGAGTCTTTTGGAATTTTTTTTTCTTTTGTCATTTCCTTTTTAAATTTTACTAATTTATTTTGATTTATCGACAATCACTTCCATATGCTTTTGAATTGAAAATTTTTCTCCCCATTCCTCTCCCCCACACTCCCCAAGATGGCACACAATCTGATATAGGCTTTACATTTACGATCCTATTAAACGTATTTTTACATTAGTGAAGTTGTAAGTTAAAACCAATAGGAGGAACCATCAGAAAGATGAAACAAAACTCAACAGAAGGTAAGAATAAGTGATAGCGATTCGCCTTCAATAGTCCTTTCTTTGGATGTGGACAGCATTTTCCATCCTGAGGCCTCTGTAGATGTCTTAGATCCTTGTAATGCTGAGAAGGGTTCAGTTTAACATTAGTCATGCATAACGTGGCTGTTATTGTGTACAAAGTCCTCTTGGTTCTGCTCACTTCACTCAGCATCAGACCATATAAGTCTTTCCAGGTTTTTCTGAAGTCAGCCTGTTCATCATTTCTTACAGCATGATAGTATTCCATTACATTCATACCACAACTTGCTCAGCCATTCCCCAATTGATGGGCATCCTTTCGATTTCCAATTCTTTGACACCACAAAAAGAGTTGCTATGAATATTTTTGTACATGTGGGTCCTTTTCCCATTTGTTTGATCTCTTTGGGATACATCCCTAGAAGTGCTATTGCTGGATCAAAGGGTATGCACATTTTTGTAGCCCTTTGGGCATAGTTCCAAATTGTTCTCCAAAATGGTTGGATCATTTCACAACTCCACCAACAATGTATTAGTGTTCCAATTTTCCCACATCTTCTCCAACATTTATCATTTTCCTGTTTTGTCATGTTGGCCAATCTGATAGGTGTGATGTGGTACCTCAGAGTTGTTTTGATTTGCATTTCTCTAATCAAGATTTAGAGCATTTTTTCATATGACTATAGATGGCTTTAATTTCTTCATCTGAGAACTGTCTGTTCATATCCTTTGACCATTTATCAATTGGGGAATGGCTTGTGTTCTTATAAATTTGTCTTAATTCTCTATATATTTTAGAAATGAGGCCTTTATCAGAGAGACTGGTTGTAAAAATTCTTTCCCAATTTTCTACCTTCCTTCTAATCTTAGTTGCATTGGCTTTGTTTGTGCAAAAACTTTTCAATTTAATGTAATCAAAATTATCCATTTTGCTTTTCATAATGTTCTCTATCTCCTGTTTGGTCATGAATTCTTCTGTTCTCCATAGATCTGATAGGTAAACTATTCCTTGTTCTCCCAGTTTGCTTATGGTATCAGCCTTTATATCTAAGTCATGAACCCATTTTGACTTTATTTTGGTATATGGTGTGAGATTTGGGTCTATGCCTAGTTTCTGCCATACTCTTTTCCAGTTTTCCCAGCAGTTTTTTTCAAAGAGTGGGTTCTTATCCAGAAGCTGGGGTCTTTGGGTTTATCAAATAATAGATTACTATAGTCATTGACTACTGTGTCTTGCATATTTAACCTATTCCACTGATCCACCTCCCTATTTCTTAGCCAGTAGCAAGCAGTTTTGATGACTGCTGCTTTATAATACAATTTAAGATCTGGAATGGCTAGGCCACCTTCCCCTGCATTTCTTTTCATTAGTTCCTTTGATATTCTGGACCTTTTGTTTTTCCAAATGAATTTTTATATTTTTTCTAACTCTATAAAATAATTTTTTGGTAGTTTGATTGGTATGGCATTGAATAAGTAAATTAGCTTAGGTAGGATTGTCATTTTTATTATATTAGCTGGCCTACCCATGAGCAACTGATGTTTTTCCAATTATTTAGATCTGATTTTATTTGTGTGAAAAGTGTTTTGTAATTGTGTTCATAGAGTTCCTGGGTTTGTTTCGGGAGGTAGACTCCTAAATATTTTATAATGTCTACAGTAACTTTTAATGGGATTTCTCTTTCTGTCTCTTGCTGTTGGGCTTTGTTGGTAATATATAAAAATGCTGATGATTTATGTGGGTTTATTTTATAGCCTGCAACTTTGCTAAAGTTGTTTATTATTTCAAGTAGTTTTTTACTTGATTCTCTAGGATTCTCTAAGTATATCATCATGTCATCTGCAAAGAGTGATAGCTTTGTTTCTTCTTTGCCTATTCTAATGCCTTCAATTTCTTTTTCTTCTCTTATTGCTAAAGCTAAGGTTTCCAGTACAATATTGAATAACAGTGGTGATAATGGACATCCTTGTTTCACCCCGATCTTATTGGAAATGCTTCTAGCCTGTCCCCATTACATATAATGCTTGCTGAAGGTTTTAGATAATGCTATTTATTATTTTAAGGAAGACTCCATTTATACCTATGCTTTCTAGTGTTTTTAATAGGAATGGGTGTTGTATTTTATCAAAAGCTTTTTCTGCATCTATTGAGATGATCATGTGGTTTCTGTTGGTTTTGTGTTGATATGCTCAATGATGCTGATAGTTTTCCTAATATTGAACCAACCCTGCATTCCTGGTATAAATCCTACCTGGTCATAGTGTATTATTCTTGTGATAAGTTGCTGCAATCTATTTGCTAGTATTTTGTTTAAAATTTTTGCATCTATATTCATTAGAGAAATTGGTCTATAATTTTCTTTCTCTATTTTGACTCTTCCTGGTTTAGGTATCAACACCATATTTGTATCATAAAAAGAATTTGGTAAGACTCCTTCTTCACCTATTTTCCCAAATAGTCTATATAGTATTGGAATTAATTGTTCTTTAAATGTTTGATAGAATTCGCATGTAAATCCATCTGGCCCTGGAGATTTTTTCCTAGGGAGTTCATCAATGGCTTGTTCAATTTCTTTTTCTGAGATGGGGTTATTTAAGTATTTTACTTCCTCTTCGGTTAATCTGGGCAATTTATATTTTTGTAAATATGTATCCATTTCACTAAGATTGTCAAATTTGTTGGCATATAGTTGGGCAAAATAATTCCTAATTATTGTTTTAATTTCCTCTTCCTTGGTGGTAGCTTCCCTTTTCATTCTTGATACTAGTAATTTGGTTTTCTTCTTTCTTTTTTTAATTAAATTAACCAAAGGTTTATCTATTTTATTGTTTTTTCATAAAACCAGCTCTTAGTTTTATTTATTAGTTCAATAGTTTTCTTAATTTCAATTTTATTAATTTTTCCTTTGGTTTTCAATATTTCTAATTTGGTGTTTAGTTGAGGATTTTTAATTTGTTCTTTTTCTAGTTTTTTTAGTTGTATGCCCAATTCATTAATCTCCTCTTTTTCTATTTTATTTATGTAAGCATTTAGAGATATAAAACTTCCCCTAAGAACTGCTTTGCTGCATCCCATAGTTTTGGTATGTTGTCTCATTATTGTCATTCTCTTGAATGAAATTATTGATTGTTTCTATGATTTGTTGTTTGACCCAATCATTTTTTAGGATTAGATTATTTAGTTTCCAATTATTTTTTAGTCTATCTTTCCATGGCCCTTTATTACATATAATTTTTATTGCATGATCTGAAAAGGATGCATTTAATATTTCTGCCTTTCTGCATTGGATTGTGAGGTTTTTATGCCCTAGTACATGGTCAATTTTTGTGTATGTGCCATGTACTGCCAAGAAAAAAAGTATATTCCTTTCTATCCCCATTCAGTTTTCTCCAGAGGTCTATCATACCTAACTTTTCTAATGTTCTATTCACCTCCTTAACTTCTTTCTTGTTTATTTTGTGGTTAGACTTATCTAGTGCAGAGGGGGAGGTTCAGGTCCCCCACTAGTATAGTTTTGCTGTCTATTTCTTCCTGTAACTCCCTGAACTTCTCCTGTAAGAATTTGGATGCTATACCATTTGGTGCATATATGTTTAGTAATGATATTACTTCATTGTCTATGGTGCCTTTTAGCAGGATGTAGTTTCCTTCCTTATCTCTTTTGATTAGATCTATTTTTGCTTTTGCTTTGTCTGAGATCAGGATTGCTACCCCTGCTTTTTTTACTTCAGCTGACATAATATATTCTGCTCCAGCCTTTTACCTTTACCCTGTATGTGTCACTCTTTTTCAAATGTGTTTCCTGTAAACAACATATTGTAGGATTATGGTTTTTAATCCATTCTGCAATCCATTTCCATTTTATGGGAGAGTTCATCCCATTCACATTCACAGTTATGATTACTATCTGTGTCTTTTTCTCCATCCTTTCCCCCATTTATGCTTTTCTTTCTCCTTTTTCCTTTCCCCCTTCACTAGTGTTTTGCTTTTGACCCGCCTCCTTCAGTCCCTCTTCCCTTTTATTATCCCTTTCCCTTTTCTTCCCCTTTACTCTTACTGCTCTTCCCTCTTCTTCCCCCTCCCTTCTTTCCCCTCCCTTTTCTTTCCCCTTTTCCCTCCTACTGCCTATAGGGCAAGTTAGATTTCTATACCTAACTGATTATATTATGCCCTTCTTGAGCCAAATCTGATGAGTAAGGTTCAAACAATGCTCCCCCTCCCTTCTTTCCCTCTGCTGTAATAGGATTTTGTGTCTTTTCCTGTAATGTAATTTACCCTTGTCTGCCTCCTCCTTTCTCAGTACATTTTCTAAGATCAGATTGATCCACTTATTTGGATCCATTTAACCCACTTGATTAGATTTTTTTTATCATTACATCAAAGTCAACTAATATCCACCCTCTTTATGTATACTCCTTTAACATGGTGTAATAACAATACAGTTCTCAAGGGTTGCAAGTGTCATATTCCCTTGTAGGGGTTTAAACAGCCCCCCCCTTATTACAACATATTGTATCTTTCTGTCCCATTTACCTTTTTAAGTCCTTCTTGAGTCCTGTACTTGAAGATCAAATTTTTTGTTGAGCTCTGGTCTTTTTATCAGGAAAGTTTGGAAGTCTCCTATTTCATTGAATATCCATCTCCTCCCTTGAAAAATGATGCTCATTTTTGCTGGGTAATTGATCCTTGGCTGCATTCCAAGCTCCTTTGCCTTATGGAATATCATGTTCCATGCCCTGTGGTCTTTTAATGTAGAAGCTGCAAGGTCCTGTGTAATCCTGACTGTGGTTCCATGATATTTAAATTGTTTCTTTCTGGCTGCTTGCAGCACCTTCTCTTTCATCTGGTAATTTTGGAATTTTGCTATTATATTCCTTGGGTTGTCAATTTGGGATCTCTTTCAGGTGGTGATTGGTGGATTCTTTCTATGGTTATTTTCCCTTCTGGTTCTAGGACTTCTGGGCAGTTTTCCTTTATGATTTCCTGAAAGATACTGTCCAGGCTCTTTTTTTCATCATGATTTTCAGGTAGTCCAATAATTTTTCAATTGTCTCTCCTGATCGATTTTCCAGGTCGGTTGTTTTACTGATGAGGTATTTTACATTTTCATCTATTTTTTCATTTTTTTGTTTCTGTTTGACTGATTCTTGCTCTCTCATAGAGACATTAGTTTCCATTTTCCTTCTATTTTTAACAGATTGTTTTCTTCTGTTAGTTTTTGTACTTCCTTCCTTGGCCAATTGTGTTTTTTTTAGGGACTTGTTTTCTTCAGTACTCTTCTGTTAGTTTTTGTACTTCCTTCTTCAACTGGCCAATGTGTTTTTGACTTTTCTTCAGTGTTTACTTTTTCCAATTGGCCAATTGTATTTTTGAAGGACTCTTCTACCTCTCTCATTTGACTATTAAAATCCTTCTTGAGCTCTTCTAAGAAGGCTTTTTGGGCTTTAGACCAGTTCATATTCCCTTTTGTTGTTGCAGATGTGGGTTTGTTGACAATTTGTCCTCTTCAGAATTTCTGTCTTGATCTTCACTCTTCTCATAATTATGAATCTATGGTATGTTTCTTTTTACTGATGGTGTTTCTTTATTCCCTTGGCCTTTAAAGAGATTGAGCTCTCCTGCTGGGGAACAGAGGGTACTGACCCAAGCTTCTTGTGTTGGGAGCCTAGGTCTTGGTCACTGGCTTTGTGTGCTGGGGCCTCTTATGCTGGCAATTGGAGGCTGTAGGTTTCTGGCAGCTTACCTGTGTTGGGCTGGAATCAGCAAGGCTGGAACTTTCAGGCAATTCTAGGTTGCCTGCTTTTCCTTTCCTTTAGCTTTCTCCTGCTCCTTTTAGATGGGTGCTACAGGGTGTTTATCTGCCTGGGGCCCCTGCAGTGTTGTCTCCCTCATTTCTGCTAATGCACTGGGAGATTCCTTTGCAGTAGAGTGCCGAGGCACCTGGTGGTTTTCTGAGCTGGTTTCCACTGGTTCCCACCTCCCCAGCTTTTACTGAGGCACTGGGAGGTCCAGGTGTTGGTGTTTGCCTGTTCTACCACCTGGGCTTCAGGATTTCTTCACAATTGGAGGCTGCAGGGCTGACAGCTCACCTGGTGTTGGGGAATCAGCAAGGGGGCTTTAGGAAGCCTTTAGGTTGTTCTTCACCTCCTTTCAGATGAATGCCACAGGCTACTTTTCCACCTGGAGCCCTTTGTAGTGCTGCTTCCCTTATTTTTGCTGAGGCACTGGGAGACCCATTTGCTAGGCTGCTGCACTGCTCTTCCCCATCTTTCTTCTATTTCAGTTGTTCCAGGTTCGTTTTTTTTTTCTGGGGTGATATTTGCTGGGTTTTCAGAGGTTGATGGGGGAGGGTGAGAGCGACTACCTTTTTACTCTGCTGTCTTGACTCCTAGAAGCAGAATTTCAATAGTTTTTGTAATTTCAATTTCATTAATCTCTCCTTTAGTTTTCAGAATTTATAATTTAGTACTTAATGGGGCATTTTGGATTTGTTCTTTTTCTAGCTTTTTTTAGTTGTATGGTCAATTTATTGGTCTCCTCTTTCTCTGTTTTATTCATGTAAGCATTTAGAGCTATGTGATTTCTCGTAAGAAATGCTTTCGCTGCATTGCATAAGTTTTGGCATGTTGTCTCATTATGGTCATTCTCTTGGAAGAAGTTATTGGTTATTTCTGTGTTTTGTTGTTTGACCCATTCATTGTTTAGGATCAGATTTTTTGGTTTCCAATGAACTTTTAATCTTTCTGTGGCCCTTATTGCATATATTTTTATCGCATCATGATCTGAAAAGGATGCATTTATTATTTCTGCCTTTCTCCATTGAATTATGAGGTGTGTATGTCCTAGTACATGGTCAGTTTTGTGTAGGTGCCATGTGCCAGTTAGAAAAAGACATATTCCTTTCTTTCCCCTTTCAGTTTTCTCCAGGGGTCTACTATATCTAACTTTTCTAAAATTCTATTTACTTCCTTAACTTCTTTTTTGTTTATTTTGTGGTTAGATTTATCTAGCTCTCAGGGGAGAGGTTGAGGTACCCCACTAGTATAGTTTTGCTGTCTATTTCTTCCTGTAACTCACTTAATCTAGCTGCTAAGAATTTAGATATTGATGCATATATGTTAATGATTACTTCATTGTCTATGGTACCTTTTTAACAAGATATAATTTCTTTCTTTAACTCTTTTAATTAGATCTACTTTTACTTTTGCTTTGTTTGAGATTAGGATTGCTACCTCTGATTATTATTTTTTTTTTACTTCAGCTGAATCATAATATATTCATATTTAGCCTTTTGCCTTCACTCTATGTGTATCTCTCTGCTTCAAATGTGTTTCTTATAAATAGCATATTGTAGGATGATGGTTTTAAATCTATTCTTCAATCCGCTTCTATTTTATGAGACAGTTCATCCCATTTGAATTTACAGTTAATTTTAATATCTGTGTCTTTCTCTCAACCCTATTCCCCTCCCTACTTGTTTAAGCTTTTCTCTCTCATTTTTCTGTTTCCCTCCTCACAAATGTTTTGCTTCTGACCACTGCCTCCCTCAATCTGCCCCCTTCTATCAGCCCCCCTCCCTTTTCTTTCCCCTTTCCCTTGCTGCTTTTTCCCTTCTTTCTTCCCTGCTTTCGATCCACCTCTCCCTTTTATTTCCTCTTTCCCATCCCACTTCCTATAGAGTAAGATAGATTTCTATAGCCAAGTGAGTGTGTATGTTATTTCCTCCATGAGCCAATTCTTACAAGAGTAAGGTTTAAACAATACTCATGAGTAAGTTGAAATGTAATTTCTCTTTCTATCTCTTGCTGTTGGACTTCGTTGGTATTTTATAGAAATGTTGATGATTTTAGTGGGTTTATTTTATAGCCTGCAACTTTGCTAAAGTTGTTTATTATTTCAAGTGGCTTTTTACTTGATTCTTTAGGATTCTCTAAGCATATCATCATGTCATCTGCAAAGAGTGATAGCTGTGTTTCTTCTTTGCCTATTCCAATACCTTCAACTTCTTTTTCTTCTCTTATTGCTAAAGCTCACCTTTCCAGTACAATATTGAATAACAGTGGTGATAATGGACATCCTTGTTTCACCCCCAATCTCACTGGAAAGGCTTCTAGCCTGTCCCCATTATACATAATGCTTGCTGAAGGTTTTAGATAAATGTTATTTATTATTTTAAGGAAGACTCCATTAATACCTATGCTTTCTAGTGCTTTTAATATGAATGGGTGTTATATTTTATCAAAAGCTTTTTCTGCATCTGTTGAGATGATCATGTGGTTTCTGTTGGTTTTAGTGTTGATATGCTCAATTATGCTGATAGTTTTCCTAATATTGAACCAACCCTACATTCCTGGTATAAATCCTACCTGGTCATAGTGTATTATTCTTGTGATGAGTTGCTGCAATCTATTTGCTAGTATTTTGTTTAAAATTTTTGCATCTATATTCATTAGAGAAATTGGTCTATAATTTTCTTTCTCTATTTTTACTCTTCCTGGTTTAGGCATCAACACCACATTTGTATCATAAAAAGAATTTGGTAAGACTCCTTCTTCACGTATTTTCCCAAATAGTCTATATAGTATTGGAATTAATTGTTCTTTAAGTGTTTGATAGAATTCACATGTAAATATTTATGAGTCTACCTGCTAAAACAAACCCAGGAACTCTATGAACACAATTGCAAAACACTTTTCAACAAATAAAATCAGACCCAAATAATTGGAAAAACAGCAGTTGCTCATGGGTAGGCCGAGCTAATATAATAAAAATGACAATTCTACCTAAGCTCATTTACTTATTCAGTGCCATACCAATCAAACTACCAAAAAATTATTTTGTAGAGTTAGAAAAAATAATAACAATATCCATTTGGAAGAACAAAAGGTGCGGAATATCATAGGAACTAATGAAAAGAAATTCAGAGGAAGGTGGCCTAACAATTCCAGATCTTAAATTGTATTATAAAGCAGCAATCATCAAAACTGCTCAGTACTGGCTAAGAAATAGAGTGGTGGATCAGTGGAATAGGTTAAATATGCAAGATACAGTAGTCAATGACTATAGTAATCTATTATTTGATAAACCCAAAGACCCCAGCTTCTGGGATGAGAACCCACTCTTTGAAAAAAAAACTGCTGTGAAAACTGGAAAAAAGTATGGCAGAAACTAGGGCATAGACCAAAATCTCACACCATATACTAAAATAAAGTCAAAATGGGTTCATGATTTAGATATAAAGGCTGATACTATAAGCAAACTGGGAGAGCAAGGAATAGTTTACCGATCATATCTATAGAGAACAGAAGAATACATGACAGAACAGGAGACAGAGAACATTATGAAAAGCAAAATAGATAATTTTGATTACATTGAATTGAAAAGTTTTTCCACAAGCAAAGCGAATGCAACTAAGATTAGAAGGAAGGTAGAAAATTGGGAAACAATTTTTACAACCAGTCTCTCTGATAAAGGCCTCATTTCTAAAATGTATAGAGAATTTAGACAAATTTATAAGAATACAAGCCATTCCCCAACTGGCAAATGATCAAAGGATATGAACAGAAAGTTCTGAGATGAAGAAATTAAAGCCATCTATAGTCATATGAAAAATTGCTCTAAATCATTATTGATTAGAGAAATGCAAATCAAAACAACTCTGAGGTACTGCATCACACCTATCAGAATGGCCAACATGGCAAAACAGGAAAATGATAAATGTTGGAGAAGATGTGGGGAGATTGGAATGCTAATGCATTGTTGGTGGAATTGTGAAATGATCCAACCATTTTGGAGAACAATTTGGAACTATGCCTAAAGAGCTATAAAAATGTGCATACCCTTTGACCCAGTAATAGCACTTCTAGGGCTATATCTCAAAGAGATCATAGAAATGGGAAAAGGACTCACACGTACAAAAATATTCATAGCAGCTCTTTTTGGGGTGTCAAAGAATTGGAAATTGAGAGGATGCCCATCAATTGGGGAATGGCTGAGCAAGTTGTGGCATATGAATGTTATGGAATACTATTGTGGTATGAGAAATGATGAACAGGGTGACTTTCTTTCTTTTTTTTTTTTAGGCAATTGGGGTTAAGTGACTTGCCCAGGGTCACATAGCTAGTATGTGTTAAGTGTTTGGTCTGAGGCAGGATTTGAACTCAAGTCCTCCTGACTTCAGGGCCAGTACTCTATCCACTGTGCCACCTAGCTGCCCCTAAAGGATGGTCATTTGGCTCTCTCCTCTCTCTCTCTCTCTCTCTCTCTCTCTCTCTCTCTCTTTTCTTGTTTTTTAGCCAATTGGGGTTAAGTGACTTGCCCAGGGTCACACAGCTAATATGTGGTTAGTGTTTGGTCTGAGGCAGGATTTGAACTCAGGCCCTCCTGACTTCAAGGCCTGTGCTCTATCCACTGTGCAACCTAGCTGCACCAGAACAGGCTGACTTCAGAAAAACCTGGAACGACTTGTATGATTTGATGCTGAATGAAGTGAGCAGAACCAAGAGAACATTGTATACAATAACAGCCACGTTATGTGATGACTAACATAGATAAACTTAACCCTTCTCAGCAATACAAGGATCTAAGACATCTCCACAGCACTTGTGTTGGAAAATGCTATCCACATCCAAAGAAAGAACTATGGAAGTTGAATTGCTATCTTTTTTTTTCTCTTCTGTTGAGTTTTGTTTCCTCTTTCTGATGGTTCCTCCTATTGGTTTTAATTTTTACTTACAACATCACTAATGTGAAAATATGTTTAATAGGAATGTAAATGTATAGCCTGCATCAGATTGTGTGCCATCTTGGCGAGGGTGGTGGTGATGAAGGGGGAGAAAAATTTTCAACTCAAAAGCATATGGAAGTGATTGTTGATAAATCAAAATAAATTAATAAAATAAATTTAAAAAATAAAAAAAAACAATGCTTACCTCCCTCCCTTCTTTCCCTCTACTGTAATAAGTCTTTGTGCCTCTTCGTGAAATATAATTTACCCTTTTCTATCTACTCCTTTCTTCTTCTTCCAGTACAATCCTTTTTGTCACCCTTAATTATTTTTTTATCATCCAGTCAAAGTCAACTTATACCCACATCCTCCATCTATCTATACCCTTTCTAAATGTTGTAATGAAGATACAGTTCTAAAGAGTTACAAGCATCATCTTCCTATGCATGCATATAAACAATTTACTCTTACTGAATTACATCTGTTTTTTTTTTCTTTCTTGTTTACCTTTTTATGCCTCTCTTGAGTCTTGCATTTGAAGATCAAATTTTCTGTTGAGTTCTGGTCTTTTTGTCAAGAAGTTTTGGAAGTCCCCTATTTCATTGACTATCTATTCCTCCTCTGAAAGATTATGCTCAGTTTTGCTGGGTAGTTGATCTTTGGTTGTAATCCAAGCTCCTCTTCCTTATGGAATATCATATTCCAAGCCCTCCAATCCTTTCATATAGAAGGTGCCAAGTCCTGCATGATCCTGATTGTGGTTCTGTGATATTTAAATGGTTTCTTTCTGTCTGCTTGCAGTATTTTCTCCTTGACCTGATAATTCTGGAATTTGGCTACAATATTCCTTGGTGTTTCATTTTCAGATCTCTTTCAGGAGGTGATTGGTGGATTCTTTCAATGACTATTTTACTGTCTGGTTCTAGGACCTCAGGTCAGTTTTCCTTGATAATTTCTTGATAGATGCTGTCCAGGCTCTTTTTTTTTTTATCATGTCTTTTCAGTAAACCAATAATACTTAAATTATCTCTCCTGGATCTATTTTCCAAGTTGGTTGTTTTTTCAGTGAGGTATTTTACATTTTATTCTCTTTTTTGCTTCTTTTGTTTCTGTTTGACTGATTCTTGATTTCTCATAGAGTCATTAACTTCCACTTGCCCAGTTCTAATTTTTAACAAATTGTTTTCTTCAGTTAGCTTTTGTACCTCCTTTCCCGTTTGGTCAGTTCTGCCTTTTGAGGAGGTCTTCTCTTTAGTGGATTTTTGTACTTCCTTTTCCATTCAGCCAATTGTATTTTTTAAGGAGTTGTTTTATTCCGTCAATTTTTCTCCTTCCTTTTCTAAGCTGTCGAGAACTCTCTTGCATACCTCTCATTTCTTTTCCCAAGTTTTCTTCTACTTCTCTTCTTTGACTTTTCAAATCCTTCTTGAGCTCTTCCAAGAAAGCTTTTTGGGCTTGAGATCAATTCATAGTTCCCTTTGATGTTTCAGATGTAGGTATATTGACAATGTTGTCCTCTTCTGAGTTTGTGTTTTGATCTTCCCTGTCACCATAATAATTCTCTATGGTCAGTGTTCTTTTTTGTTTCTTGTTCATGATGTCTGCCTATTTCCTGATTTTTAAATTGAACTCTCCTACTGGAGCACAGAGGGCACTCACCCAAACTTCTTGTGCTGGATACTACCAGGGGTCTAGTCTCTGGTTTTGTGTGCGTTGACCTCAGGTGCTGGTAGCTGGTGGCTCTTGGGGTCTGTTAACTTACCTGTTATAGTCCTGGGGTCCTAGTGGTAGTGTCTGGTATGTGCTGAGGCGAGGAGAGGTGTTTTTTCATTTCCCTGGGGGCTATGCTGAAGCACAGAGAGGTTCTACTGCTGGATGCTTCCTTGCCTGGGGCTGTGCTGAAGCAAGGGGAGGTCTGCTGCTGGTGGATGCCTCCCCACCTGGGGCTGGGCAGCACACATGACAGTTCTCCCAGTTGGAGTCGGGCAGGTCTCCTGGCTATGCTAAAGCATGTGCAGGATCATGGTGTTGGCATTTGCCTCCTCCACCATCCTGGGGCTCAGGATCTCCTATCCTGATGAATCCTATCACTGGCTTGCTGGGACACTTCCTGTCCTAGAATGTGCTCCCCTTTCACCTTAGTGAAACAGATCTTTATTGCTGATCTTCCAAATTTCCTGGACTAAGACAGTACTGTACCCTGTCTTTCTCCTGGCTCTACTGTTCCAGGATTTTTCCTGGGGTGCTATTTTTTATTTTTTTAAGAGGTCAAGAAGGGAGAGTGATAGCAACTTACCACTTGCTTCACCATCTTGGCCTCATCTAAATTTTTTTTTTCACAGTAATGATTGCCAACTCTGTATTTCCTCAATCCTATGTTTCCCCTGTGTATCCCACTGTGTCTCTCCTTTCACCCTGTCCGTTCTCAAAAATGTTTTGCTTTGGAATTTTACCTCCTCCAAACTGCCCTCACTTCTATTCACCCTCCTCCCCAACCTTCTCTTATCCCTTTCTCCTCCTACTTTCCTGTATCATAAGATAGATTTCTACACCAAATCAAGTTTCTCTCTTTGGGCCAATTTTGATAAGAATAAGGTTCACATGCTCCCCTCCCCTCTTCACCCATTTCCTCTCCACTGGAAAATCTCAAGAGCTTCTTTTATGTCAGGTAATTTATCCCATTCTACTTCCCCTTTTCCCCTTCTCCTACTGCATTCTTGCTCACCCTTTCTCACCCTTTTTTTAGATACTCATCCTTATTGCCATAGAAACTTTTTATAGTCAGGATCTCTTTTTGCTGTTTCCTCATTTTGCAGCCTATTTCTTGACTTTTAACTCTATGCTAAAGTGGCGCTCTGCTTCCCAAGGGGATGGAGAACCATTCCAAATTTCATAATCTTTGTTTTGGGCAACTATTTTCAGAGGTAATTCTGGGGATCTGTAAGTTTTTGGTTCTTTTATGGTGGCATGGTCTAGGGAGAGGTGTGTTTACTACTCTCCTGTACTGTGCACTAGTCTGTGAGTGACCACAAGCACTCTTTTTCACCCTGGGACTGTGACGAGGGCTCCCCACTCCACTCTGGCCACAAGCTCCGATGTGTTAGTGCTCCTCCTCACCCTTGTACTGAGACCCAGCAATGTGACCTAGATCCAAGTATGAGCAATGCAAAAGAGTCTTTCCTCTGATGCCAGCAAAGGGAGTCCTATAATCTTTTGACTAGTTGTCTGATCCCCTTACCATCAGTTGGCTGAGAGGTCCAGAAACTACCATGGCTGCCAGTGATTCAGCCAGACATAAGCCCTGCTCCTGTATTGCTGGGGCCTAGTCTATGCTGGCAAGGCCTGTGTTGGACTGCTCTCAGTCTCATCCTTGTGCAACAGACCTTTCTTACCAACCTTCTAAGTTGTTTTGGCTGGAAAATTGTTTCACTAAATCCTTTTGTGGATTCTGCCACTTTAGAGTTTGTTTTGTGCCATTATTTAATGGTATTGTTGAGGTTCGAGGGAGAGCTCAGTTGAATCCCTCTCTTTTCTCTGCTATCTTGGCTCCACCACTTATCTTTTTCAGTTAGATCTATTTTTTCTTATACTTTGAGATCATGATTTCTACCCTGGTTTTTTTTTTGGGGGCTGGAGCATAATAGACTCTGCTCCACCACCTTATCTTTATTTTGTGTTTGTATCTGCTTCAAATGTGTTTCTTTTAAAGAGCATGTTGCAGGATTCTGTTTTTTAATTCATTCTGCTATCCATCTGAGTGCATATTTCATTCCCTCTTTGAGCCAATTATGTTGAGAGTAAGGTTCAAGGATTGCCTGCCACACACCCCCCATCCCCTGCTGTAATTTCTCTCTTGTGACTCTTTTATGTGAGCTAATTCACCTCTTTCTAACTCTCCCTTCTTTCTTCTCCCAGTGCAATCCTGTTTCTCAACCTTAATTTTTTTTATGTCATCCCATTTTTATTCAACAGACACCTGTACCCTTTGTCTATATATACTCCTTCCAATTGCTCCAATATTGATAAAGTTCTTAAGAGTTACAATTATCATGTTTTTATGTAAAAATACACACAGTTTTACCTTATTTAATTTTTTGTTTTCAATTTCCTGTTTACCTTTTCATGTTTTTTGAGTTTTGTATTTGAATATCAAAATGTTTGTTCAGGTTTGGTCTTTTCATTTGGATTTCTTGAAAGTTCTCTATTTCATTAAATATTCATTTTTTCTCTAGAAGGAATATATTCACTGATTCTTGGTGTAATCCCAACTCCTTTGCCTTCTGGAATATGATATTCCAAGTCCTCTGGTCCTCTAGTGTAGATGCTGCCAAATCCTGTGTAATCCCAACTGTGGCTCCATGGTATTTGAATTCTTTCTAGTTTTCAGTGTTTTCTCCTTGGTGTGGGAGCTTTGGAATTTGGTTACAATATTTCTAGGAGCGTCCATTTTGGGATTTTCTTCAGGAAGTGATTGGTGGATTCTTTCAATTTCTATTTAATGTCTGGTTTTAGAATATTAGTGCAGTTTTCTTGCTGCTGGCTTGCACTGGGGGCAGGACCTTGCTACTGGCCCCCTGTTGTGAGGCCTGCTTCTATCAAAGTAGTGAGTGATATCTTAGGGTCAGAGGATTATACAGTTCAATGACTTGCAAAGTATAGTTCCAAATTACTTTCCAGAATAATTAGAATTTATGTTTTGAGTTTTAATATTTGTTGCTTTCTTTATTTTTATTTTTTTTTAGTTGCATACTCAATTCACTGCTTTGTTCCTTCTTTCTTTCATTTGTGAAAATGTGTAGAGTTATAAATTTTCTTTTAGTGGCTTCTGTAGTCTCACTCCCAAAAGCTTCATCCCAAAGTTTTTGGAATGTTGTCTTTTTGTTACTCTTTTCTTTCTTTTTTAAAATTAATTTATTTTTAGTTTTCAACATTTACTTCCACAAGATTTTGAGTTCCAAATTTTTACCCCATCTTGCCTCTCTCCCCATCCCAAGATGGCATGCATTCTGAATATCCCTTCCCCTAGTCTACCCTCCCTTCTATCTCTCCCCACCTTCTCTTATCTCATTCCCATTCTGCTTTCCTGTAGGGCAGGATAGATTTCTGTACCCCATTTCTGTATTTTTTATTTCCCAGTTGCATGTGAAAACATTTTTTTAAAAACATGTGTTTTTAAAACTTTGGGTTACAAATTTGCTCCCTTCCTCCCTCCCCACCCACCCTCATTGAAAAGACAAACAACTCAATATAGGTTATACATGTGCAGTCATGCAAAACACTTCCATAGTAGTCATGTTGTGAAAAACTAACTCTATTTTCCTTAATCTTATCCCACCCCCCCAATTTATTCTATTCATTCTTTTGACCCTGTCCCTCCTCAGAAATGTTTGATTCTGATTACCCTCTTTTGCAATCTGCCCTCCTCTCTATCATTCCCCTGCTCTCTTGTCCCCTTCTCCCCCTATTTTCCTGTAGGGTAAGACAGATTTCCATACCCAATCTTATGAGAATAAATTTCACTCATTCTCTCTCACCTTCCCCTGTTTCCACCCCATTGTAACAACTGTTTCTTTTCTGCTTTTTTGTGAGATAACTTATCCCATTCTACCTCTCCCTTTATCCTTTTCCCAGTATAATCCTCTCTCAACCCTTAATTTTATTCTCCAGATATGACCCCTTCATCTTCAACTCACCCTGTGCCCTCTATCTATCCATCCATCCATCTATCTACCTATCTATCTACCTATCTATCTATCTATCTATCTATCTATCTATCTAACTATATTTATATACATATATATGTGTATGTATGTATGTGTGTGTGTATATATACACACACACACACACACACACACACATACATACATATAATCTTTTCACTCCAACTGCCCTAATACTGACAAAGGTCTCATGAGTTATAAATATTATAAATATCATCTTTCCATGCAGGAATGTAAACAGTTCAACCTTAATAAGTCTCTTATGATTTCTCTTTCCTGTTTACCTCTTCATGTTCCACTTGAGTGTTGTATTTGAAAGTCCAATTTTCTGTTTAGTTCTGGTCTTTTCATTAAGAATGCTTGTAAGTCCTCTATTTCACTGAATGACCATTTCACCCCTGAAGGATTATACTCAGTTTTGATGGATAGGTGATTTTTGGTTGTAATCCTATCTCCTTTGCCCTCCAGAATATTATATTCCATGCCCTGTGGTCCCTTAATGTAGAAGCTGCTAAATCTTGTATTATCCTGATTGTGTTTCAATAATACTTGGATTGTTTCTTTCTGACTGCATGTAATATTTTTTCCTTGACCTGGGAACTCTGAAATTTGGCTACAATATTCCTAAGAGTTTTCCTTTGGGGATCTCTTTTAGGTGGAGATTGGTGGATTCTTTCAATTTCTATTTTGCCCTCTGGTTCTAAAATATCAGGGCAGTTTTCCTTGATGACTTCTTGAAAAATGATGCCTAGGCTCTTTTTTTGATCATGGCTTTGAGGTAGTCCAATAATTTTTAAATTCTCTTTCCTGGATCTATTTTCCAGGTCAGTTTTATTTTCCAATGAGATATTTCACATTGTTTTCTAATTTTTCATTCTTTTGGATTTGTTTTACAGTGTTTTGATTTCTTATAAAGTCACTAGCTTCCAATTGCTCTATTCTAATTTTTAAGGAAGTATTTTCTTCAGTAATCTTTTGGACTTCCTTTTCCATTTGGCTAATTTTTCTTTTTTGGGCATTCTTCTCCTCATTGGCTTTTTTGGACCTCTTTTGCCATTTGGGTTAGGCTATTTTTTAAGGTGTTATTTTCTTTAGTATTTTTTTGGGTCTCCTTTAGCAAGCTGTGGACTAGTTTTTCATGATTTTCTTGCATCACTCTCATTTCTCTTCCCAGTTTTTCCTCTACTTCTCTTATTTGCTTCTCAAAGTCCTTTTTGAGCTCTTCCAAGGCCTGGGACTGATTCATATTTTTCTTGGATGCTTTGGATGCAGGAACTTTGACTTTGTTGTCTCCTTCTGGTTGTATGTTTTGATCTTCTTTGTTACCAAAAGAAGATTCTATAGTCTGACACTTCTTTTGAGGTTTGCTCATGATCCCAGCCAATTACTTGAGTTATAAACTCTTTATGAAGGTAAAGGTCTGCTTCCAATATTAAGAATATACTGTCCGAAGCTTTGGGGGTTTGTACAACTGTTTTCAGAGATACTTGTAGGAACCTGTAAATTTTCAGTTCTGCTAAGGTGGTATGATAAGGGGCGAGGTGTTTACTCCTTTCCTGGCCTGTGCTCTGGTCTGTGAGGAGAATTTCCTCTCCACAGCCACTACAAGCTCCACCATGCCAGTGCTCCTTCTTGCCCCAGGACTACCCCTCAGAACTGTCACCCTGATCTAAGCACAGGCAAAGCAAGAGATTCCTGCCTCAGCACTGGCAAAGAGATCCCTACAATCTACCTCTAGTCAGCCACTTGATTCCCCCTCAGTCTGTGGGCTGGAAGCTCCAGAAGCAGCTGCCACCCTGGGTCCATGCTTGGGAAGTGTGGCTGAGACCACCACGCTCCTCTCTCACCATAGAAACAGACTTTTCCCATTGACCTTCCAAGTTGTCTTTGGTGTCCCTGGCTTTAGAAGTCTGGAAAGTGCTACAGTTGCATGTGGTTCAGTCCTCTGAGGCCTGCTCCAGGTTTGCTGTGGCCTGTGTGCCCACACCACACTGCCTCCTCTCTACGCCTAGCACAATATATCTTTCTAATCAACCATCCAGGTTGTTTTGGGCTGGAAATTTGTTCCACTCTGTCTTTTTGTGGGTTCTGTTGCTCTAGAATTTGTTTAGAGACACTTTTTATAGGTATTTGGAGGGGGTCTGGGGGAGAGCTCAAGCAAGTCACTGCTTTCACTCCACCATATTGGCTCTGCCCCCGCAACTATCTGTTACTATTTTCTTTGATGAAATTATTGATTGTTTCTGATTTTAAGTTTTAATCTTTCTTCAAATGATCTTTATTTATTTATTTTTTGGTGAGGCAAAGTAGTGTGTGGTATCTTAGGGTCAAAGTATATATACAGTTCAGTGACTTGCTAAGTATAGTTCTAAATTACTTTCCAGAATAATTAGATAGTTTTGCAACTTCAGTAAGAGTTGGGGTTGATTGACTTGCCCAGAGTCACACAGCTAGTAAGTGTTATGTATCTGTGGCTGGATTTGAACTCAAGTCCTCCTGACTCCAAGGCTGGTGCTCTATTCACTGTGCCACCCACCTGCCCCACTGTCTTTATTTATTTAAAAATTGTATTTCCATTGTAATTTGTTAAGAATTTGTTTCATATTCCTTTTTCTTTCTTTTATTTTTAAATTATTTTATTTTTTTAAATATTAATTTATTTTGAATTATCAATGATCACATCCATAGGCTTTTGAGTTGTAAATTTTTCTCCCCCTCCCTTTCCACCTCCCTCCCCAAGGTGGTGCACAATCTGATATAGGCTATACATATACATTCCTATTAAACATATTTTCACATTAGTGATGTTGTAAGTAAGAATTAGAACCAAAGGGAGGAACCACCAGAAAGAGGAAACAAAACAGAACAGAAGAAAAAATAGCAAATGGTATGCCTCAATCTGCATTCAAACTCCATATTTCTTTCTTCCTATGTAGTTAGCATGTTCTGTCATGAGGCCTTTGGAGATGTCTTAGATCCTTGTATTGCTGAGAAGGTTAAGCCTGTCAGTATTAGTCATCTTGCATTATGGTTGTTATTGTGTACAACGTTCTCCTGATTCTGCTCATCAGACCATATAAGTCTTTCCAGACCATAAAACTTTCCAAGTTTTTTCTGAAGTCAGCCTGTTCATCATTTCTTATAGGACAATAGTATTCCATTACATTCATATGCCACAACTTGTTCAGCCATTCCCCAATTGATGGGCATCCTCTCAATTTCCAATTCTTTCACACCAGAAAAAGAGCTGCTATAAATATTTTTGTACATGTGGCTCCTTTTCCTATTTGTGTGATCTCTCTGGGATATAGCCCTAGAATTTTTTTAATTTTTTTAAATCAAGTTTTTAATGCCTCTGAATATAGTCTATTTTTGTAAAGGCATCATGCAAACTGAGAAATATACATACATACATACATACATACATACAAACATACATACATATATATGTATGTACACACATGCATATACATATATATATATAACCTATCTTTCTATTACTATATAATAATTGCAAGAAATACACCATATCTAAGTTTTCTAAAATTTTATCTATATCTATGATTTCTTTTTTTATGCCTTTGTTAGATTTTTCTATGTCTGAAAGCAGTACATGCTGATCAGCAAACATCATAGTTTTTCAGTCTCTTTAGAGATGATGGCATTAAAAAAGTGGGATATTGTTTATTATTGGGATTGCTATTTTGCTATGTTCTTTATAATATTTTCTTTATCATGTATGAAGCATACTTTTCAATAATATTCTAAAGAGAATCAAGGAATAGCATCCCAAGGACTCTTTCCAGTGAAGTTCATGTTCAATAGCTGGGGGTTAGGCATCTTTTCCCCCCTTTATATTTAAAGAAAATATTTGAAACCCAATTTTGTAGCTGTGAAAATATATGACATTGGAATCTTAAAATGTCCATTGAGAAGAATTATGTAAAGAAGTCTTTCACACTCATGGGATGTAAGTAGTACTGAAAGACCTTAAGTACTTACTTAAATGGCTAAGATACAGTGTCCTGCCCTATGAGAAGCTGCTTTAATTGTAGGTCATAATAAGTTGCCACAGAGAAAGAAATAAAAAAAATCCGTAACTGATGGTCCTGGCCTTTAAATAAATGACTTTTCCTTACACAGCCATTGATGACACTATTCTTCCCACCAGATTTTTCCTGGTAGTATTGTATCATACACTCAATTTAAGAAAATATGGCCCCAATGGTAGATAAATTTTTGGTGTAGGACAGTCTTCTCTGTCCTTTAATTTTAAGAATTTCTTTCTCTGTACACACACAAATACATACACATATACATGTAGACATAAATACACACATCTAGTAAGATATGTGTGTGTATGTATGTATGTATTATCTCCCAAACTCCATATATGTATACATACACACATACATACATACACATATACATACACATATACACATGGAAGCATAGTGTGGAAATTTTCTGATGAACCGGCAAATAAGGCAAAGAATGATTGGTCAGGCAGGTAAGAAAAGAACTATTCAAGGGTGAAGAACGTATTACCTCCAAACCATATGTGGCCCTCTAGGTCCTCAAGTGTGGCCCTTTGACTGAGTCCAAACTTCACAGAACATTCAGGCAAAGGGCTGCACTTGAGGACCTAGTGGGCCACATGTGGAATTCAATGCTGCAGGTTCCCTACCCCTGAATTAGATAGTGATGTGGAAGAAGAGAGTATGAGTAAGTGCTTAGTTAACAGTGTCAAATGCTGCCAAGTGATCAAGGAGGGTGAAGACAAAATAAAGGCAAATGAATTTGGAAGTTGAGATCATTTTAGTATATTCTTAGAGCACTTTACATTGAGTTGTGTGTCTAAAACCTTATTGTAAGGGTTTGAGAAATAATACCTTGGTGAAGAAGAAGATACAATGAGAACAGATGCTTATTGATATGAACTTGGTAGTATTAGTGAGGAGAAGTATATGACCATATCTTAAGAGGAAGACATGTAAAAACTCAAGGTTGCTTAAGGATGAGGAGGTCTGTACATGTTTGTAGGAAGCAAGAAAGAAGTTATTAAACATGGGGAGGGAGACTGAAGTTGAGTGAGATAGAAGGAGTGGTATATGGAGAAGTGCTGTGTTGAAATGGAGCAAGATCAAAGGCACAAGTGAAAGGTGTATTTAATGATGAGCAAAGACCAGCTTACCCTCAGAGACTGGAATAAAGGTGGAGTGGATGGGTTTTGAGGAGTGGAATAGGTGAGATGAGAAAACTCATGACTGTTAGCCTCAGTCTTATCAGTAAAACAGAGGGTGATAGCATCTGCTTAGAAAAAGGGAGTAGAAATAAGATTGAAGTCCTGAGGAGAGACAAAGCAGTTTGGAATGCCAATTATGGGAATTGTGATAATCATTTAGAGAAGAGCTAAAGGAACACTGTACAAGAATGAGAACCCAGAATTGTTCAGTAGCACAAGAGTAGGAGTGAGAAAAATGCAAGGTGGAGTGACTTAAGCAGGGAATGAACAACTGTAAGATAGAGAAAGCAAAGAATTTAAGGGTAGAGAGCTGTGTATAGTTGAATTGGATAAATTCAGGGTCAGATTGTGATGAAGGGAAGTGAGGCCAGCAATAATGAAATGGGAGAGCACAGAGGGAGAGAAGTTACAGTGAAGATGAAGAACAGGATTGAAACAGAAAGATAAATGGAAGGAAAGGTGATTTTGATCAGAGAAGATTCAGAGGTCTAGGCCATGGTTATTCATGGTGGTGATTAACACCCATGGTTAATGGTGACTGAAGTGGTGTAAAATTTAGATCATGGACTTTAAAGAAGTTGAACAACTTGGAACTAGTTATAGAGGAACATCAATGTGTATATAAAAGTCTATAAGTACAAAGGTATGGTGGTGGAGAGATGGGACATAATGGGTACAGAAAATGAGAAAAGTGGGCAGACACAGTCATTGTGCTGTGTAGCTTTTCTTAATTTTTATTTCTGGTTATGGTTGTGAGGTAAGTCTTACTGGGAATGAGGGACTCATAAGGTGACTATATATGAAAATGACTGAGTTATTAATGAACTTTTAATTAAAAAAGAAAGAAAAGAACAGCTATACTTGATTTCGAGAATGTTATAGGTGGAAGAGAAACAGAGGGATAGAGTGAAGCTCAAGGAAGGAGAGTTTGAAGATATTTAAAATCAGTGGGTCTTGAAGAGGCAGTTGCCTCATAGGCCATTTCCTTTCCCAGTTCCAGTCTGGCAGGGCATGAGATAAGGCACAATCAACCTACACTGGAGAATGAGGCTTTTGTGATTTCTAGAGAGAATTCATTTTTTTTTTGTGCACAGATAAAAAATGTTATATGAAGACTAGTAAGAAAAGTAGACAAAGGAGGATACAGACTGCAATATCAACTGGAGAACAGAGGTCGGAGAGATTAAGGACAGCAAAAAGTACCATTAGCATCTTGAAGAAAAGAAGAAACTATATGGAATAACTGCCATAGAGAAGGAGAGCTAGAGATAAAGAAAAAGAGAGCCAAGAATAGATTATTGAAAGAATTTCTGTGCAGCAGGGCAAGTCCAGTTGAGATTCAAAAGATACAGTCAGCAAGATTCAGTTATTTCCTCCAGCATTGACCAGTGGCTGAGAAGTATGAGGAAGAACTCAATCATAGAGTTTAGCTTTGATTGAAGGTTAACATTAAGGAAACAATGGGAAGGTCAAGGATGCAAGGCATTCAAGGATGGAAAAGCATAGCCTTATGTTCCATTTTGGATGGTCCATCACAATGTAGAATCAAATCCATTTATGTAGGGCATGATAGATGTTCTTCAACTTTCTCCCTATTCCCCTGACTATTGTCCCCTAACCACAAACAGTACTACCACTTTCTGGTTCAGTTAATAGATAATACAGATGTTCTTAATCTCTTTTGGAAAAAGTCCTTGCCAATGAGCACAGACATTCCCCATTAGGATTCCCAGAACACATTCATTTACTTGAAGTCTCTTAATGGAAAAGTGGAATATGGAATGAACTGCCCATGCAATGGACTTTTGAACTGAGGGCTTTGGACTGGATTTTTACTGAGGATGCAGGGTAGCCTGGCAGCCTGGGAGTCAGTGCTGGGCAATATGAAAGGACAGAGAACAGGGTAACAAGCATTTAGGACAGAACCAATGCCACCCAACACCATATCTTTCTTAGGAGAAAAAGTTAAGTATATTGTAAGGCAACAACCAATCCAGTAAAATATTACATAAAACCCCACCAATAACAGGATGGTTTGGGTAACCTTGGCCTCATAGGAAGGCCTAGAGGAGAGGCTGGTGTTATGAATGTGCTGAACATTCTTTTTATGGCTGTAGAGAAATACCACCATGTAACCACTGGCCAGACTCATTAGAGTAAGAAAGAAGAAATCTCGGATAGTTGTGACCGTGAGAAACACATATTTAACCATGTAATAAGCATCTGGTTTAGTGGTGCAGTATCTCATAGAATAACCTTGTTTGTACACAGTGAAATTTTCACTGGCTTGGAGAGCATCAATGACACAGATGTAGATCAACATGTTGATGATCCAGATAGAAAAGAAGAAAAGAAGTATATATTTGCTTATTCTGGGTTTTAGCCATGCCCATCTTGAATGAATGGGGCTGATAGTGATGGCTTGGAATATGCTCAGGAAACAGGTTGTACCAATAGAGAGCCCCCTACCCAACCTGTAGAAATACATGATCATCTTACACCCAACATCATCCAGAACATTTTTTGCCCCAAAGTAGACCATAGTATCAGGAATTCCTCTAGTGCTAAGTGTCATAACATTAGCTAGTGTCAGATGGGCAATTATCATATCTATGGGTTTCTTATGGTGGGGCTGAATATATAAGATATAGATGTATATCATGAATAGTCGCGAATTCCCCAGGACCCCAAGAACAGTTTGAAAGAAGGTACAAATCCCCAAGATCAGATCACTTAGAAGCATTCTGTTGGGTTTTTTTAGGGTATAGAAGGAGGACCCAGACACCCTTCAATGGCATTTCATGGAAGTAGTGCTGATGAATTCTTGAGTGATGGAATTCTGAGGACATAAGGTAGATGAATGTTTTCCAGAGAAATGAACAAATTTCGATAGGACTGATTGAATAGAAAGAAGTTATAACTTTTCACATTGTTATTCAAATTCTTTAACCTTGCTGCTTTATGATGCAACATGGAAAACTTTCCAGTGTTCAACCCACACTTTTGTGACATTGCTAGCCTCATTCACTTGACATCATTTGTTGTGCCTCCCTGATGTCACCCACTCTGCTTCCTATAATATTATATAGCCCACCTTTAGAAAGCACCTTAGGGGTAGGGGAGAAATGAAATATGATCTGACAAAATAGACCTTCATACCTGTGTGTGGTTGGTATCAGGGTTGAAGATCTTAGTTGCCATACAGCCTGAATGTCCTCATCAATGAGCTTGCTAATCAACTTTTCAGATGATGGGCTTTCTGTGAGTATAAAATATGGTTTAGTATCTGTGCCTTAAATCAAAGAGTCACAAAATTTCAGATTTGGAAAAGACCCCAAAACCATCTGGTCCAAGTCATACCTGACCTCTGCTCTATACCTTAAAAAGTGATTCTTTTGGTTTTTGCTAGGATACTTCTAGGGTCCTCAGTTCCCATTACCTTCCAAAGCAGACCTTTCCAGTTCTGGAAATTTCATAGGCAGAGTCAAGGAAAGAGGCCATTTTGAAAGGAAGATCAGGCAGTTCTTTGTTCATGGAAGGCGTAGCATAAATAGCAGTAACTAAGTCTTTTCTTGGTCTAAGGAAAGACACAAGGGAAGGAAATCTGGCTTAAGTCAATCTTTACAAGAGTTAATAACTTCCCCTGTTGACTTCTGAATCAGGTCATTAAGCAGTACAGTTCCAGAGCTCCCTGTGACGTATGGTACAGGCTATAAGAAATTTTGAATGTGTGGAGAGGTAGCATGAGTTCAAAGATATAGGTTTAAATCTCTTATTTAGTGATGATATGATTGCTGAAAGTGCCCATTAAATATAATACACTGTGCTAGGCTCTTAAATTATCTTATCCTCAGTTACCAAATTTGCAAAATGGCATAATAATTCTTGTATCGCCTACTGCAAAGTATTGTGAGGAAAGTTTGAAAAATGAAAAATTCTTTTTCACGGTAGTATGATGTTTATCATTTCAAATTCCTGGACTAATTGTTCTTGCTTTTCCTTGACTTGATTGGTTTTTAGAGATAGATCCATTCTAAAACAAACAAAAAACTAAAACAGAACCATGCTATGACATATGAAACCTGTTGTAACTACAGCTTGCCTTTAGCTTCTCTTTTATTTCTCTTCCATTAGGAGTTAAGTCTGCCTTCTTTACCACACTATCATGTACTTTTTTATACTTTTCTTCATGATCTTTCCTAGTTGCAAAAGGAAATACTTTCCCCATTTAGTCATAGACACAGACATATTCCTTAAAAGGGCCTTAACAGTGATACAGTTGAATATCTCCATTCTAAAGATGAGAGCATTGAGGTTCACTGAGATTAATATACATTGTGCCACCTGGCTTCCCTGGGAATTGAAAGCAGACTTTTAAATGCAATTGTTATTCCCATGTACCATATTGCCTCATGAAAGAAAACCATTTCAATTTTGATTACACCCTTACAGGCAATACAGGGAAAACCTCCAAGGTAATATATTGGAAATCAAACTATTTTGTGTAGTAAAGTACTGTATCCCAACATTTTCCTGGGAGTCAAAGGCCTTTGGGTTGTGGTTCTGATTTATGATTCTAAGCAGCTGTATGACCTTGAGTAAGTTATTAATGGACACGAGAGGACAATGTTAAAGAACGATGGGCTTGGAATCATCAAGACCTGAGTTCAGATCTGGCCTCAGGCAATTACTTGCTATGTGACCCTGAGAAAGTCACTTAACTGTGTTTACCTCAGTTTCCTCATCTGTAAAATGATCTGGAGAACAAAATGGCAAACCACTTCAGTCTCCTTGCCAAGAAAACATCAAATGGGGTTATGAAGAGTCAGACAGAACTGAAATAACTGAACAATAACAACAACAACAATTCAATTCTAAGGTGCTATCTGAGTTTGGATCAGTCCCTTAAACTCTCTGATTTCTCTCTGTAAAGTACTGGTGCTGTATTCAATGACATGTATACTCCATTCTAATTATGAATGGTATCAAAAGTAATGTGTTACTCACAAGTGAATTGTATAAAAATTTAAATAACAATATTTATAAGCTGTTTTTTAAAATAAAAAAGAAATCAATAATATTCAGTTTTTCTGGAATTATATGTATGATCTTTATATCAGAATAATAAAAGGATATGGCAGAGAAAGATAATTGCAGACCAATATAATTAATGAATACTGAAATATATTACAAGGCAAAATATTAAATAAATATTAGCAATTATAGCAAGTTATACCCCCAAATTTTCATTGTGTCAAAATTGTATTTTTATCATGAATGCAAGAGTATTTCAACTTTAGAAAATGAATTAGCAACATAAATCATATTCATTACAAAACTAATTATATTATTTAATTACATCAAAAACCTTTAAATGTGCCAGCCACTTTGCTAAGCATAGTAACAAGAAGCCAGAAGGCAGATTTCAATGGCAGTCTTACTGACTCTGGTCTAGCACTCTATCCACTGTGATCAATAATCTAACTGTAAAAAGTCACATGAAGCAATACAGAAGCTTCTCAGGCTTTACAGACACCTTTGTCAGGCACATTTACAAATGTGTATAAAGAAAAGTTTCATAACTAGCCATGATGAGCACTTTAAACCAGACACAAAATAGAGATGATCAGGGGTGAAAAAGTACAATGTGGAGAAAAGTGAAATGAATGGAAAAAGAAAACAGAATAGAAGAAAAATTGAGAAGAGAGCTTAGAGAAATGAGTGAAAAGTATACAGGAAAAAAGAGGACAAGATATACAGTATAGAAAAAAGCATGACATATATAGCCCAAAGGACAAGAGGTAGAACAAAGTAAATGAGAGGACATACAAGGTGAAGAAAGAAGTAAAACCAGCAAATGAAGCAATGTGGTGTCTAGCACTAGCTCAGGAGTCAGGGAGCTTGGAATCTATTAGCAACTCTAATAATTCTAACTAATTAGCTTCATATTCTTGAAAAACTTCTCTGAGGCTCATTGTCCTCATTTATAAAGTGAAGTACTTGGTCTGTATCACTTTTTGGTCCTTTCCAGCTCTAAGAATATATGATTCTATGGTTTTAAGAAAAGAAAGAAAGTGAGCATTACAAAATGAAAAGGGAAAAATGCACAGTGCAATAGAGTGTCAATGTATGAAGAAAAAAGGAAAGAGATGATCGAAAGAAATAAAAAGGAGTCCAGCAAAAGGAGAAAAGGTTCATAAGATCTGCATTTAGAGCTATAACAGATCTTATAGTTCATTTAGTCTAATTTCTTCATTTTATAGATGAGGAAACTGAGGCCCAGAGTGCCTTGCCTAAGGTCTTACAGGAAGTGCTATGGAACCCATGCTGGACTTGTTAAAGGATCTGAGTTATACCTTTGACTGTCCTTTATTACCTGTGTGACTTTATTACCTGTGCAAGACATTCCAGCCCTCTGAGATTCAATTCCTTCATCAATAAAATTAGGATTGGATTGGATGAGCTCTAAGGTTCTTTCCCATTTTAAATCTATCTTCTTATGATCTAAATAAGTGGTAAAGACAAATTCAAACTTAGGGGCTTTGTCTTCCAATATAATGCTCTTTCTGTTCACCCGTTTTAATGGGTGAAAAAAGGGAAATGAATAAAAGGGGAATGAGATAGGTAAAGAGAAGACAGGAAATAATAGAAAAGGAAAAAATGAGAGAACAAAAAATAATGGTGAAAAGGCATTATGAATGAGAGAAACAACAGTGTTTCAAAACTGTCTTGAAGAAAAGGAAACATATTGAAACTACATTATTTCAAAAAAAAAAAAGAAACAATGATTTAAAGAAAAAAAAGACTTCAGTCCTTTTACTAAGAAGCTAATAAATAATGTTGCTTACCCGAATTAGTTTGTGCTGTCCTTGAAGTGAGGTCTGTGAGAGAGTGTTTGTGGAGAAGGACAGTGGGAGCTGGAGTTATAGGAAGTCACAGCATGACTTCATCTCCTAAAAGGATTGTAATTGCTCTATCATCATTGTTTTGTCATTCTCTCCAGTGGGAGTTTCTGACAGTCCAAAGAACAAAAAAAGTGTCTCAGCTGCAAGTTTCCCTCCTCATCTATTGGTCAGAATTATTAATGTAAATGCAAAGTTGTCATATTAGCTAAAAGTTTTTGATTACTGACATTCAACAGTATTGGGCAATCATTCTGTAAAGTCTTTGATTTGATTTCATCCAGTCTGAGACTAGAGCCCTGAGCTATTATTCTGTGTACATAGCAGAATTTCAACCTTTTTTATCTATATTTTATGGAGTAGAAAGTTTTTTATTAAGAGCATAAAGTTTATTAAGAGCTGAAGGTTTGGTAACACATTTGAAAAGCTATGAATATTGTCTAAAAATGTCATTGATTCTAGAAGGCTCCTTTATAAAAGTGTTTTGTTTTGTTTGTTTTGATTTTTCTTTGTAATTTTACTGTATTTCTTTATTGTTTTTGTTGGTAATTAATATTGTTCTCTCCTTTTTTATGTTAAAATGAATTTTATTTCAGAAATTGTCTTGGGGTCATTGAAAGAACCACATAGTTTTGCAAATGTAACTCAATCATCTCTCTTTAACTGATTCAACTTTTGGGCCCATCTCTTGTATATGTCCAAAATAAATGCATTGTTGGAAAAAGTCATAACAGGAGTTCTTTTTATTTTTGTTCTTTTTTAAATTAAAAACAAGTTTTTGAGTACAAAATTCTCTCCCTCCTGCACTTTCCCTACCCACTGAAAAGGAGAGAAATATATTAATAGTCCATGTGCAATCATGCAAAACATAACAAAAAATAAGGTGAGATAACTATTCTTCAACTTGCACTAGAGTTGATCAATTCTCTCTTTAGAGGTGGATTGGGTCCTTTGTAATTGTATTGATCAGAGTAGTTAAGTTTTTCACAATTGACCATTACAATATTGCTGTTACTGTGTGCAATGATTTCCCAGTTTTTCTTGCATCACTTTGCATAAGTTTTCATAGATCTTGCCATGTTTTTCTGAAACCATCCCCCTTTTAGCACAACAGTATTCCATCACAATCACATGCTGCCAGTTGTTCAACCATCCTACAACTGATAGGTATCCCTTCAATCCCCAATTCTTTGCTGACACAAAGAATTGCTGTAACTATTTTTGTACACATAGGTCCTTTTATTTTTATTTGATCTTACAGACCTAGTAGAGGTTTTGCTAGGTATGCCAAGTTTTATAGCCCTTTGGGCCTAGTTTCAAATAGCCAAAGTGGTTGAAACAATTTATAACTCCACCAACAGTTCATTAGTGTACCTCTTTCCTTAATCATTTCTGGTATTGGTCATTTCTGATGGGTGTGAGGTGGTACCTCAGAGTTATTTCAATGTGTGTTTCTCTAATCGATAGTGATGTAGAGTATTTTTTCAAATGACTATAGACAGCTTTGATTTCTTCTTCTGAAAGTGCGTGTTTAAATTCTTTGAACATTTATCAATCGGGGAATGTCTCCTTTCCATATATATTTTGGTAAAAGGCCTTGATCAGAGAAACTTGCTGTAAAAAATGTTGGTATGACTTCATTGTCAATGGTACCTTTTGAGCAAAATGTGATTTCCCTGATTACCTTTTTAAATTAGGTCTATTTTTGCTTTTGCTGTGTTTGAGATTGTAATTGCTACCCCTGCTTTCTTTTTTTTAATTTCAGGGTGAATTACAATAGATTCTACTGCAGCTCCTTTATTTTATTTGTGTCTTCCTGTTTTTAGTGTGTCTCTTGTAAACAACATATTCTTGGATTCTGGTTTCTAGTGTTATCCATTTCTGATTTATGGATGAGCTCATCTCATTCACATTCACAGTTATGATTACTAATTGTGCAATTCCCTCCATCCTATTTTTCTCTGTTTTTCTTTCACTTTTTGTACTATCCCTACTAAAAAGTCTGTTTTGCTTCTGACAGCTGCCTCCCCTAATCTACTCTCTCTTTTACAATTTCCCTTTTCTCTTAATCCCTCCTCCTCGTATTTCCATATTGGGTAAGATAGATTTCTATGCTCAACTGAGCATCTATCTATCTATCTATCTATCTATCTATCTATCCTTCTTTGAACCAGTTCTAAGGAGAGTAAAATTGAACCACTGTCTGCCACCCCATCCATTTCCCCCTTCACCGTAAAATCTCTTCTTGTGTGCCTTCTTTTAGTGAGGTAATATTCTCCATTTTTCCTCTCCCTTACTTCTTCTTCCAGTTCATCCCTCTTTCTCAACACTTCATTTTTTGGAGATCATCTTAACATAATCAACTCACACCTATGTTTTCTGTCTATGCAGACTGCTTCTAAATGTTATAATAACATTCTTAGAAATTACATGTATCATCTGTACATATAGAATTGCAAACAGTTTAACTTTATTGAGGCTCTTATGATTTCTCTTTCATTTTAACTTTTTAAGCTTCTTTTGAGTCTTGTGTTTGAATGTCAAATTTTCTATTCAGGCCTGATCTTTTCATCAGGAATACTTAAAAGTCTCTATTTTTATTGAATATATATATATGTATTTTTTTTTTTAAGGATTATACTGTTTTTCTTGGTTGTAATCCTGGCTCGTTTGCCTTCTGGAATATCGTATTCCCAGCCTTCCTCTCTTTTAATGTAGAAGCTGCTAAACATTATTTGATTCTAATTGTTTTCTCCATGATATTTACATTATTTACATTATTTCTGACTGCTTGGTATATTTTCTCTTTAACATGAGAGCTTTGGAATTTGGCTATAATATTCCTTGGAGTTTTCATTTTGAGATCTCTTTGAGGGGGTGATTGGTGGATTCTTTCTATTTTTACTTTGCCCTCTGTTCTAGGACATCAGGGCAGTTTGTCTTTTCAATTTCATTTTTTTCCCTACCCTATTTCCTCACTTTGATCTGTATATTAAAGTTGGGCTCTGCTCATCTAGGATTGTTGGCGGGGTGGAGAGGGGTGGCGGGGAGGCTGTGGCAAACTTCAGTATTTTTCTTGTTACTGTTTTCAGAGCTAGTTCTGGGGGTCTGTAAGTTTTTAGTTCTTTCAGGGTGGCATGATTTTGGGAGAACTGTGGTCTTTACCCTTTCACCTGCTCTGGCATTTACTTAGGAATAGCCTCAGCTCCTCTGTAGCTGCAAATGATAGCACTCCTCTTGGCCCTGTAACTGTAACAAGTCCCTTATTCTCCTACAGCCCCAAATGCTAGTGCTCTTCTCTGCCTTGGAATTGCAACCAGGGCCTCTGCTCCCTTTTGAGTCACCACCAGTGCTCCTCTTTGCCCTGAAATTATGACCCAGAACCACCTATGGGCAATATATTGAGTTGCCAAACAGTGCCAAGTCCTGCACAGAATGTCACCAAAGAGGCCCTTGGAATTTCTTTCTGATCAGTTGTCTGACCTTCTTACCATCTTTGGGCTGAGATTTCCTGAAGCTACTGCTGCCTCTGTTGTGGCCACATCCAAGACCCACTGCTAGTCTGCTAACTCCTACCCCAGTGTTACAGACCTCTCCTGCTAACCTCCACCCTGACATTTCATTGGCTCTGCTGCTTAATAATTTGATTTGAGAGGTTATTTTAAAGTTGCTTGGAGTGGAATGTTGGGAGCATTTGTCTAGGTTGCTTCCTCTAATCCACCATCTTGATAATGTTTTATCAATCAGATTTATTGGGAAAAATTCTATCCGGTTCCCTCAAACATTTGGTACCCTCCCCTCTGAAAGTTTTATTGAAAACTGATCCAATGGTTTCAGAATGATACCTTCAACAATGATTTCTTCTGTGCTCTTAGTCTTATCTGTCTGTGCCTCATGACTTATTTTCTTCTTTCTTTCTTTCTTTCTTTCTTTCTTTCTTTCTTTCTTTCTTTCTTTCTTTCTTTCTTTCTTTCTTTCTTTTTCTTTCTTTTTTTTTGCTTTTTGGTGAGGCAATGAGGGTTGAGTGACTTGCCCAGTGTCATACAGCTAGTAAATGTCAAGTGTCCGAGGCTGGGTTTGAGCTCAGATCCTCCTGACTCTAAGGCCAGAGCTCTATCCATTACACCACCGAGCTACCCCATGACTTAATTTTTTAAGTGGTATTTCTCCTTCCTCATTTAAGCATATTAGGTACTGTGTTTCTAAGTTCAAATGTGTCAGTTTCACTATCATTTATAATGAGAAAAGAACCCTACAGAGACTTTGTCAAACATGATGTATTTTAAGTCTGTCTTCTAGTTTCATCTAAAAATATACTTGAGAAGATCTGGCTCGGTTGGGTCAAGCTTTCTGTCTACTCTTCCCCCTCTACTATGATTCTCTGTATTGTGAAAAACTGCTATTCATCATCTTCCACTGTGTTTGACTGCAATGTTTTATAGATGAGTTTATACTTCAAATTAGATTGTCCCTGGCAACCATGCACCTGTATTTAGCTAGAAATAAAATGTTTGCTGTGTTAGGCAGTTTCGAGATTCTTTTGGCCTACTTGTTGGGAAACCTACTTTAAACTGGTAAAATAACAGCAAAAAATGAAATGAGGAGTGAAAGCTCTTTTTATCCATTTCCTACTTTCCAACATCAATAATTTATTTGAATAGATCACTTTTGTTCTTTCAAAAAATTTGCTGTTGATTTTAGCCTTTGGTATATATGTATATATATATATATATATACATATATAT
Source organism: Phascolarctos cinereus (assembly GCF_003287225.1). NCBI lineage: Eukaryota > Metazoa > Chordata > Mammalia > Diprotodontia > Phascolarctidae > Phascolarctos > Phascolarctos cinereus. Next base: position 249,588,694 of record NW_027555958.1, on the reverse strand, counting down.
ATATATATATATGTATATATATATATATGTATATATATATATATATATACACATACATAGATATATACATATTACATATATATTTAATTACAAATAGACAGCTGATTCTGAAATGACTTCATCATTTCTTATTTGTTGTAGTGAAGTCAATTTCATTTTTTGTTTGGTTTTTGTTATCTGCACAACTTTTTTTTTTTTGACTGAAACTGCTATATGATTGATTTAAGTTATTACCAGTAAGTAAACCTTTCTGTTAGTGGAGATTGCTACATTTTCTGCAACTTGAGTTCCATAGGACCCTGAGAGGGAGGTTAAAGAATGCCCTTAGGGTCAAAAATTCAGTATGTGTCACAGGTGAGACATTACTTCTAGGAGTATTATTCAAGTTGTGACATGTATATGTATTGAATTTTGTTAAGTTCCTGTGATGATAAATCCAACATTCTTTCCACAGGGGAGCTAAGAATATGTCCTTCACATTAGAATAGCCTAGGAGATGGCTAAGGGGATTTTCTTTCTTTCTGTAGTCAACATGGAATACCTGAAGACTTTTGAAACGGATAGTGCTGTGATCAGAACTTTGCTTTCCAAAGTATAGCACTAGTAGGAACAGCAGATTGAAGGGAATACATTTGGTTACAAGAACACTAGTGGACATATTATTGCAGTAGTGCCAGGAAGTGGTAGAGAAGGTGGGAGCAAGGACATCAATACTCCCAACATTAAACGTCACTCCAAGATCTATTGCTTGCATTTCCTAGCTCCTTCAATGGCCAGCCATTGGACTTAGGTGTTTATATGGACTACACTATCTGGGGCAGCTCTCTCCCTACAAGCAGGCCAGAGGTGCTCCAGCCTCCTGTGTTTCTAATACCCATTAAAACTCAGATTCTCTAATAAACATGTAGGGTCACGAAGACTGGGCCCAGAGAGCAGGTTGTCATTCCATTTCTATCAGAACCTTCTTGTCTTATGGCACTGCTTCATTATTCTTCTGCTCAGTCCTTTGCCAAAATGGCTATCATCTTATGTTGAATTTTTCCTTGCTCACTTTCCCTAACTTTCCTGGTTACCCTTATCTTTTTAAAGGAATGGGAAGAGAGAAAGATTTATTGTACACGTACTGTGAGATAGAGACTGTGGTAAGTGCTTTAAAATTTTATCTCATTTGACCCATCCAGCAACTCTGTAGGTAGGTGCTTTTATAATAATAATTAATAATAATAACAAGAATAAAATAATAAACATTTGTGTAGTGTTTACTATGTGCCAAGCAGATGTTCAGAGTAAAGTGAGCAGTTAGTCAACTAGCATTTATTAACGTACCACTATGTACCAGACACTGTGCTAAACACTGAAGATGTGAAGAAAGGCAAAAGATGGTTCCTGCTCAAAAGGAGCACTCAGTGTAATGGAGGGGACAACATACAAACAACTATGTACAAACAAGTTACATGCAGGATAAATTGGAGATAATCAACAGAGCGAAAGCACTAGCAGTAAGGGGGATTGGGAAAGGTGTCTTACAAAAGATGAGACTTTTGAAGAAAGTAGAAAAAGTTGAGAGGTAGAGATAAGGAGGGAGAGCATTTCAGATGTGGGGGACAGCCAGTGAAAATGCTCAGCATGAAGAGATGGAGAGTCATTTGTGAGGAACAGTGTAGAGGATAGTATTACTGGATCGCAGAATATGTATAGGGGTTTGTGGTGGAGTGTAAAGTGTAAGAAGTTTATAAAAGTCAGATGAAAACAAGTTGTAGAAGGCTTTCTAAGCCAAGTTGAGAAGTTTATGGGCAGCCAGGGGGTGCCATGGTTAAAGCACTGGGCCAGGAGTCAGAATCAGTCATGTACCTGAGTTAAAATCTGGCTTCAGACACATATGAGGCAGCTAGATGGCTCAGTGGATAGAGGACTGGGGCCTGAAGTCAGGAAGACTCCAGTTCAAATCCAGCCTCAGACACTTACTAGCTGGGTGACCCTGGGCAAGTCACTCAATAACTCTGCTTGCTGCTAGAGAAGGAAAAGGCAAACCACTCCAGTTACCTTGCCAAGAAAGCCCCATGGACAGTATTGGTTGTGATATGGTCCATGGGGTCACAAAGAATCAGACATGGCTGACTAACTGTAGATACAGCTATAAATACAGACAGACAGACAGACAGACAGACAGACAGACAGACAATAGATAGATAGATAGATAGATAGATAGAAGATAGATAGATAGATAGATAGAGATATATTTCAGCTAGGTGGTACAATGGATGGAGAACTGGGCTTGGAATAAGAAAGACTCATCTTCATGAGTTCAAATCTTACCTCAGATACTTACTCACCATGTGACCCTGACAAGTCACTTAACTCTATTTGCCTCAGTTCCTCATCTGTAAAATGAGCTGGAGAAGGAAATGGCAAACTGCTCCAGTGTCTTTGGTAAGGAAAAGTCCCCAAAAGGGGTCATGAAAAATCACACACAACTGAAATTATTCAACAACGACAACAACAACAACAACAAAGAGAAGTTTGTATTTGATCCTAGAGGCAATAGGGAACCACCAGAGTTTATTGAAAAGTGAGGTAATATGGTCAGATTTGCACTTTAGAAAGATAACCTTGATAGTTGAGTGGAAGATGGAGTGGGAAGAAATTTGTAGTAGGGAGACAAAGAAGACCACAGTAGTCCAACCACAAGGTGAGGAGGGCCTTCCCCAAGGTAATGGTAGTGTTAGAGGAAAGAATGGGATTATACCCCAAATATGAAGAAGGTAGGAATGTCAGGTCTTGACAAGTGATTGAATATCGGGAGTCAGAGAGAGTGAGGAGTCAAGAAATACATGTAGATTGTGAGCCTGGATGACAAGGAAGAAGGTGGTACCTTCCACAGCAACAGAAAATTTAGAGAGTTTTTTTTTTTTAGGGAGGGATAATGAGTTCAATAATTTAGGCTGTCTGTGAGACATTCAGTTCAAGATATTCAATTGATCATTGAAGATATAAGACTGGGTGTCTGGAAAGAGATTAAGACTAGAATAGTAGATTTGAAAATCATCAGCATAGAGATGATAGTTGAATCTTTGAGAGCTGATGAAATCACCAAGTCAAACTGTGTAGAAGATAAGGTCAGAGGGTCCAGGACAGAGACTTTAGGAAACCTACCATTAATGGGCATGACTTGAATGAAATCTACCCAAGAAGAATAACAAGCAATCAGACAGGTGGTGGCAAAAGCAGGAAAGAGAAATGTGAAGGAAACCTAGAGAGAAACGTCAAAGGTTGCATAGTGGTCAAAAATAATGAGGTTAGGAGGGATGGGGGAACTGCATTTATTGAATGCCAAATATGTGATAGGCACTATGGTAAGTGCTTCACAAATATAATCTAATTTAATTCTCACATAAAACCTGTGAGGTACATTCTACATTATCATCATCATCATCATCAAGAAAAGGTTGTTAGATTTGGCCATTAAGTGGTCATCGTTAATTTTGTTCATGAACATGGAAGTGATACATTTTGAGTGATGGCAAGATCCAGAGCATAACCATCTTGGTGTGTAACTGTGTTGTTATGGAGGATGAGGTCATGGTAAATAAATAAGTGGAGTAATTGGGAACCGAGGGTATTTGAGGGCATACAACACTTGTTGCTATAAAGGAGAGAAAATCTTGTAATATTGCATATTACAATATACAATTATATTAAATAATATACAATAGCATATTATATAACAACAATATTATTTTTAAAAGACACACACATACACACACACACAGCCAAGAGTAACTTACTATGAAAGACTAAGTATAAACCTATAGAAGAAAATGTGGATATTCTTTGGAATAAAGGACTTTTCATGCTTTTCATATGAAAATATTAGTGCTGAGTAGATATAATTAAAATACTGAAGTCAAGAGACACACGAGGTAAATACATCTAAGAAATTGTAAGGGACCAAATGATAATAAATTATTTTCATTCTTGTAGGGAAAGAATTATACTTTCAGAACCCCAGTGTCTTAAGGGTTGCAGAAGGAATGAAATAAGACCAGCATAGGATCTAGGGTTTGTTTTGTTTTGTTTCAATGATCATAAGAAAGGAAAGAAAAGGGAATGGACTAGTGAAGAAATGAAGAAGGAGCTGAAACTTACTCTTTAATACAATTTAGCATAGTTGTGCAAGAAGAACACTATACAAAGACAGAGGAAAGGGTAAAGGGAGTAAAACAACATGGACCTCACTTATATATGAGCGAGACAAAGGAGAATTGAACACATGCACAATACACACTCACAGAGTTTGGTTAGGAAATGGATGGGTAGAGGGAGAAGGGAGAAAGGGATTTAAAAAATACAGTTAGAGAGAGAAGAGTCACAAGCAAGATTAATTTCAGTTTGGAAAGGTGAATCTTAAAGTGCTAATTAAAATGAAAGAAAGAAAGGGTAAGAATTGGTTTGGTTACAAGAAGAAAAGAGAGGAAGTGATGTGGAAGCAGATTAATTCAGTTACAGATCACTAGAATGGATCACATTCCTTCTCTTTCATCATCATTATTATCACCACCACCACCATCACCACCACCACCGCCATCTTTCTGTTCTTCATAAAGAGTGGTTAGGAAAATAAAGAGAAAAAAATGTAAGATGATGTGATGGAGGAAAATACACCATTTATATTAATATCCTGGAATGTGAATGAGATTAACTAAATCTTAAATTTAAAAGAGATTGTGAATAGATAGCAGAATAGTGGAATGGATAGCAGGAACTAACAATTTGTGTTTTATAAGAAATATGCTTAAGGCATAAAGATTCACACTGTCACTCTACCCAGCTAGAAGAGAATTTATTATGCTTCAGGAGAAATTTAAAACCATAACAACAACAGTAGCAGGGGTAGTAATCGTGATCTCATACAAACAAGAGTGAAAATAGATCTGTTTAAAAGAGATAAACATGAGAACTACACTTTTCTTAAAAGTATCATAGACAAGGAAATGATATAAAATTTCAATATGAATGCACCAAATGAAATAATGTCTTAAAAATTAATCTAACTTTAGGGGGAAATAGAAAGTAAAACTATAATAGTTGAGGACTTCAATGTACTCCTTTCAGATTTACACAAAAATTGCACATACATTAAAAACAAAAAGTAGCAAAGACCTAAAGAGAATTTTAGAACAGATTAGATATGATAGAACACTGGCATTTACTGAATAGGATTATAAAAGTTGATGAATATTTCTCAGTTGTGCATAGAACCTTTACTAAAATTAACCATGTGCCAGGACATAAACACATCATAAAGAAATGAAAAAAGGAGGTGCATTAAACATATCCTTTACTGACTACATCATATACAAATCTATTAATAAAGGATCTTTAAAGAAAGGATTTAAACTTAAATGGAGACTAAATAACTTGATCCTAAAGAAATGGCAAGTCAAAGCAAAAGTCATAGTAATATTAGAAAATTTCATTAAAAATTACAACAATGTGACAATCTACCAATATTTTTAGGCTCGTTAAATCAATCTTAGAAGAAATGAAAAAGAAAACCAACTAAACACCACAATAGAATTTATGAAAATCAAAGAAGAGATTAACAGAAATGAAAAGAAAAAGTGAATTCAAAAATAAAAGTAGAGGTTGGGATTTTTTGGGAAGAAAATCTTATTAAAAGAGAATAAAAGCAATTTGCCATTATCAAAAAATGAAAGAAGAGATTTCTGAAAAATTAAAAGGAAGTCAAAGAAATTACTAAAAACTATTTTGACCAATTGTATGCTAACAACATTTCTAACATCAGTAAAATGAAAAAAAAGATTGATGATAATAAAAATATCTGGATTAATAGAGCGAAATTATAGAATTTAAATAGCCTAATCTCTTAAAAAATATATGGAACAAGCCCTAAAATAACTCCCAAGTGGAGAGGAGGGAACAGAACCAGATAGACTTATAAGTGAATTCTATCAATCTTTCAAAAACAATTCTTCCAGTTGTTTATAGTTTACAAAATAAAGACTAAAAGGATATTTTCAAATTTCTTTTGTGATATAAGTATCATCTTAATGCCTAAAGTAGGGAGAGAGAAAGTAGAGGAAAAAATATTATAGGTCAGTAGTCCTAGTATCTAGTATCACCATCACTATTCAGTATTTTACTAGAAATGGTAACTATAGCAATAAGATAAGAAAAAAAATTAAGACTAAGAATAGGCAAAGAAGAAACACTATCACTTTTTGCAGGTGATGTGATGGATTACTTAGTGTAGCCTAGAGAATCAACTAAAAAAATTGAAACAATTAACAACTTCAGCAACCTGTGTTTTAGGAAAATAACATTAGTCACTAGATGAATTGAAGTGGGGAGAGAATCTAGGCAGACAGACCCACGAGATAAAAGTCTCTGAACACAGACAAAACTGTCTCCCCATTCTCTCCTGCCCTGAATCAAAACCCAAGTCCTGAGTGGCAATGGCAGACTTACCCATTACCACCTGTGATCAATAATTAGTACTTCTTAGATGCCCTGCCATGTAGAAAAACCACAGTTGTTGAAAAAATAGAAGGAAATAAGCATGTCAAAGTCTATACCTACCAAATTTAGGATAAAACTGAAAGGCATCACAAAAAGTGAAGAGCATTTCAATAAGGAGCCTGAAAAGAGGAAGGATATTGAAAAATGAAGAGGCAGGTGAGAAAAGGAATCAAGACAACACACTAGTGGTAGTGAGAGAAGAAAATCCTATTAAAAATCTCCCAAAAGGAAAAGTTTACAATAACATTTTATAGACTCACCAGAAATGACAGTAGAATTGTACAAAAAAGTAATGAATAGAATGAAAAGAAGTAATGATGTAAATTTAGTCAGAAATTAGAGCTTTATGTGAGACGTTAATAAAAAAAGAGAGGACAACTTTGAATAGATAATATAAAAAAATCTACCAAACATTATATGGTATGAAAGAGACAGAAAATTTGAAACACACACAAAACCCCACAGAAGCACAAGAATTATTATTTGAATAAAATAAAAGGATACTAAGATTAGAAGAATATATTAGAACTCAATAAGCCAAGGAAACTGGCTAGACAGAGAAGATAAATGGATAATTTTGATTAAATAAAATTGACAAGGTTTTGTACAATGAAACCAATTGAATTAAAAGTAGAAGAAAAATAATTAATTAAGAAGAAAAATGTTACAGCATTTTTTTTTCTGATAAAACTGCTCAGAATCAAGACACAAAAGGAACTGATTCAGATTCAAGAACTATTTCTTGATAAATAATTTTTTTATATCATTATTCTTCATTTTTATTTTTAAATATTTCAATTTATTCTTTTAAATGATTTTCATTTTAAATTTTCAGTTCTAATTTTTTCCCTCCTCCCACCCTTCCTATGCCATTGAGAAAGCAAGCAATATGCTCTCAATTATACTTGTGAAATCATGCAAAATATATATCTACATTAGCCACATTTTTAGCAAGAAAGTTACACTTTGAGAGTTCATCAGTTCTCTCAAGGTAGATAGCATTTTTTTCATCATGAGTCCTTTGGAAATGTCTTGAATCATTTTATGGATTAGAGTAGACAAGACTTTCACTGCTTCGAATGTACATGAATGAGTCATTCCTCAATAGATAAATGGATAAATTATATGAAGAGACAGTTTTCAAAGGAAGACATCAATACTCGTCAAATCACATGACTATCAATAATCACATGAAAAAATGCTCCTCAAATTAGAGAAATATGAATTACATAGATCAGATTAGTGAAGCTGAAAAAAAAAGGAAAATGATAATTGTTTAAAGGGTTTACAGGAAAATTGGCATACTAATGCACTTTTGGTGGAGTTATGAATTTTATAGCCATTCTGGAAAGTAATTTGGAATTATGTCAATTCATGAACTATGCATGCTTTTTACTTAGTCATATAATACTTGAAAAAGCCAGAGGAAGAGATGAGGAAGGAGAACATTTCAGGCATGGGAGGCAACCAGTGAAACTGCTCTGTCTAGAGATGGATTATTCTGTTCAAGAAACAGTAAAAAGGACAGTGTCATTGGATCGCAGATTATGGGTGGGGAGATTGGCGGAATATAAAATGTAATAAAGAACAGCTAGATGGTACAGTGAATAGAGGGTTAGTTTTGGAGTCAGGAAGACCTGAGTTGAAATTTGCTTCAGACGCTTGCTAGCTATGTGATCCTGGTGAAGTCACTTAATTCTGTCTGTCTCAGTTTCCTCATCTGTAAAATGAGCTGGAGAAAGAAATAGCAAGCAACGCCAGTATCTTTGTCAAGTTAAACATAGATGAAGTCACAAAGAATTGGAAACTACTGAACAACAATGTGTCAAATGATCACCTGCCCAGAAAGAATTTGTAGAAGAATTTTAAAAAGACTTTAAAAATTGAATGTGAAAGAATGAGGAAAAATAAATTAATAATAATAATTTTTAAAAAATATTCCGGATTTCCTTTTCTAGTTGGTTGTTTCTTTTCATAATTTTCTTGTTTTTCTTGGGTTATTCTTTTTTTAAAAAATTTATTTATTTTAGTTTTCAACATTCACTTCCAACAGATTTTGAGTTCCAAATTTTCTCCTCATCTCATCCCTCCCCCCACCCTAAGACAGCATATATTCTGAATATTCCTTCCCCTGATCTGCCCTCCCTCTTCTCTTATCCCCTTTCCCCCTATTTTCCTGTAGGGTAAGATAACTTTACATACCCAATTGAGTGTGTATGTTACTCCTTCCTTAAGTCAAATATGATGAGAATAAGATTCACTCATTCCCTCTCACCTTCCCCCACTTCCCCTCCACTGTAAAAGCCTTTTTTGTCTGTTTTATTTGAGATAATTTACCTGATTCTACTTCTCCCTTTCTCCTTCTCCCAGTATAATCCTCTCACACCTTAATTTTATTCTCCAGATATCACCCCTTCATCTTCAACTCACCCTGTGCCTTCTATCCATCCATCCATCCATCCATCTATCTATCTATCTATCTATCTATCTATCTATCTATCCAAACATATAATTGTTTTCCCTCCAATTGCTCTAATACTGACAAAGTTCTCATGAGTTGCAAATACCATCCTTCCAGGTAAAAATGTAAACAGTTCAACCTTAATAAGTCCCTTATGATTTCTCTTTCCTGTTTACCTTTCATGTTCTCACTGAGTCTTGTTTTGAAAGTCAAATTTCTATTCAGCTCTGGTCTTTTCATCAAGATTGCTTGAAAGTCCTCTATTTCACTGAATATCCATTTCGCCCCCTGAAGGATTATACTCAGTTTTGCTGGGTAGGTGATTCTTGGTTGTACTCCTATGTCCTTTGACCTTTGGAATATTATATTCCACGCCCTCTGGTCTTTTAATGTAGAAGCTGCTAAATTTTGTATTATCCTGATTGTGTTTCCACAACATTTGAATTGTTTCTGGCTGCTTGCAATATTTTCTCCTTGACCTGGGAACTCTGGAATTTGGCTACAATATTCCTAGGAGTTTTCTTTTGGGGATCTCTTTCAGGAGGATCAGTGGATTCTTTCAATTTCTATTTTCCTCTGGTTCTAAATATCAGGGCAGTTTTCCTTGATAATTTCTTGAAAGATGATGTCTAGGCTCTTTTTTTGATCATGGCTTTGAGGTAGTCCAATACTTTTTAAATTGTCTGTCTTTGATCTATTTTCCAGGTCAGTTATTTTTCCAATGAGGTATTTCACATTGTCTTCTATTTTTTCATTCTTTTGGATTTGTTTTATAGTGTCTTGAGTTCTCATAAAGTTTCTAGGTTCCAATTGCTCCATTCTAGTTTTTAAGGAAGTATTTTCTTCAGTGAGCTTTTGGACTTCCTTTTCCATCTGGCCAATTTTGCTTCTTAAGGCATTCTTCTCCTCATTGGCTTATTGAACTTCTTTTGCCATTTGGGTTAGCCTATTTTTTAAGGTGTTATTTTCTTCAGTATTTTTTGGAGTCTCCTTTAGCAAGCTGTTGACTTGTTTTCATGATTTTCTTGCATTACTCTCATTTCTTTTCCCAGTGTTTCCTCTACTTCTCTTGCTTGCTTCTCAAAATCCTTTTTGAGCTCTTCCATGGCCTGGGACTGATTCATATTTTTCTTGGAGGCTTTGGATGCAGGAATTTTGACTTTTTTGTCTTCTTCTTGTTGTATGTTTTGATCTTCTTTGTTACCAAAGAAAGATTCTGTGGTCTGACTTTTTTAAGCCTTTGTTTGCTTATGATCCCAGCCATTTACTTGGGTTGTAAACTCTTTTTTAAGGTATGGGTCCACTTCCAATGTGGAGAATGTACTGTTCCAAGCTTTGGGGGTTTGTGTGCAGCTTTTTTCAGAGATATTTCTGGGGATCTGTAAGTTTTCAGTTCTCCTAAGGTGGTATTATGAAAATTGAAGTGTTTACTCCTTTCCTGGCCTGTGCTCTGGTCTATGAGTGGCCACAAGCAGTTCTTTCTGCCTTGGAACTGTGAGAAGCATTTCCTCTCTATCACCACTACAAGCTCAACCACGCCAGTGCTCCTCTTTACCCCAGGATTGCCACCCAGAGCTGTGACCCATATCCAAGCACAGACAAAACAAAAGTATCCTGTCTCAGCAAACAGAGAGATCCCTGCAATCCCCCTCTGATCAGCCGCTGGATTCAGTGTTTACAGCTACAGGAGAGCAAGGGATCTGGCTACAGTTCCAGGGCCAAGAGAAGAACTATCAAATGTAAACTGCAGAAAAGCAATAGCACATCCTGGTTAAAGACCAGAGTTCAGACCAGTAGAGCCTTGACCACAGCTCATCCCAGATCACACTACCTTGTAAGCATAGAAAACTTGCAGATCTCCTAATTTGCTCTCAAAATAATGGCACACAAAAGCCTGAAGCTTTGGACAATGCTTTCTCACCCTCAGGTGAGTAGAGCCCAATTTCAACATAAAGGTCAAAGTCAAGAAATGTTAGAAAAATGAGAAAACTAGAAAAGAACTTGAGTACAGAAAACTTCTATGGTGGTAGGGAAGATCAAGACACAAATTCTGAATAAACAATGTGAAAACAGATATAAACAAAGCCTGAAAGAAAAATAGAAATTGGAGATAAGCCCAAAAAGAATTCCTAGAAATGTTAAAGAAAAAGATAAGAGTGCTAGAGGAAAAATTGAAAAGAGAAATGAGAGCTCTCCCCCCAAACCCCTCCAAATACCTGTAAAAAATTACTCTAAACAAATTCTAAAGCAGCAGAACCCACAAAAATACAAAGTGAAACAAATTTATAGCTCAAGACAGCCTGGATGGTTGATTGCAAAGGTATATTATGATGGGTGGGGAGAGGAGCACAGTTCAGCATGGGCATGCAGGCAAAACAGGCCTCAGCAAACCTGAAGCAGGCCTCAGAGGACTGAATCACAGGCAGCTGTGGCAGATTCCAGACTTCTCAACCCATGAACACCAAAGAGAACTTAGAAGGTCAGTGGGAAAAGTCTGTGACTGTGGTGAGAGAGAAGCCTGGTCCCAGCCCCAGCCCCCCAGCTCGGCTCCGGGGTGGTGGCTGCTTCCAGAGCTTCTGGCCCACAGACTGAGGGGGAATCAAGTGGCTGATCAGAGGGGGATTGCAGGGATCTCTCTGCTGGTGCTAAGGCAGGATTCTCTTGCTTTATTCATGCTTGGATTTGGATCATGGTTCTGGGTGGTGGTCCTGGGGCTAGGAGGAGCACTGGCCTGGTGGAGCTTGTAGTGGCAGTAGAGAGCAAATCCTCCCCACAGTTCCAAGGCAGAAAAGACTGCTTGTGGTCACTCATAGACCAGAGCACAGGCCAGGAAAGGAGTGAACACCTCGCCCCTTATCATATCATCTTGGAAAAACTGAAAATTTGCAAGTCCCTAGAAGTATCTCTGAAAACAGCTGCACAAACCCCCTGAAACTTGGAGCAGTACATTCTCCACACTAGAAGCAGACCTCTACCTTAACAAAGAGTTTGAAACTCAAGTAATTGGCTGGAATCATGAACAAACAAAGGCACAAAAAAAAGTCAGACCATAGAATCTTCCTTTGGTAACAAAGAAGATCAAAACATACAACCAGAAGAAGACAACACAGTCAAAACTCCTACAGGAAAATAGAAGGGGAAGGGGATAAGAGAATGGGGGGGGAAGAGATAGAAGGGAGGGCAGATTAAGGGAAGGGGTATTCAGAATGCATGACATCTTGGGGTGGTGAGAGGGATGAGATGGGGAGAAAATTTGGAACTCAAAATCTTGTGGAAGTGAATTTTGAAAACTAAAAATAAATAAATTAAATACTTAGAAAAAATTAAAAAGCAGCAAAAAATAAGTAAGAAAAAAAAAAGAAAAAAAAGAAAAGAGAAATGAGAGTGATGCCTGAGAATAAACAGCTTTATAAATGGATCACAAACAGTACTGAAGAAAATAACACCTTAAAACATAAGAATGGGCCAAATGGCAAAAGAAATATAAAAATCCATTGAAAAGAAGAGCTCCTTAAAAAGCAGAATTAGCCAAAGGGTAAAAGAGGTACAAAAGCTCAATGAAGAAAATGATTCTTTAAAAATTAGAATGGAACAAATGGAAGCTAATAACTCCATGAGATTTCAAGAAACAATCAAAGTCAAAAGAATGAAAAAATGGAAAATGTGAAATATCTCACTGGAAAAACAACTGACCTGGAAAATAGATTGAGGAGAGATAATTTAAGAATTATTGCATTACCTGAAAGCCATGATAATAAAGACACCTTTTACATCATATTTCAAGATATTATCAAGGGAAACTGCTGTGATATCTTAAAGCTGTGGGTAAAACAGAAATTGAAAGAATCCACTGATCACCTCTTGAAAGAGGTCCCAAAATGAAAACTCATGGGAATATTATAGCCAAATTCCAGAGCTCTCAAGTCAAAGAAAAAAAATACTTCAAGCATCCAGAAAGAAACAATTAATACTGTGGAGCCATAGTAAAGATAACATAATAATGGGGGGGGGGGAAATCACAGTAATCATGACTGTGAATATGAATGGGATGAGTTCACCCATAAAATGGAAATGGATAGCAGAATGGATTAGAAACCAGAATCCAAAAACATATTGTTTACAAGAGACACACACTTAAAACAGAAAGAAACACACAAAATTGAAATAAATGGCTGTAGCAGAATCTAATAGGCTTCTGCTAAGCTAAAAAATAAAAAAAAAAAGCTGGCATAGCATCATGATTTCAGAGAAAGCAAAAGCAAAAAGAACTAATTATGAGGGAAAATCAGGGAAACTACATTTTGTTAAAAGGTACTATAGACAATGAAGTAATATAAAATTTTTTTACAGTAAGTTTCTTTGATAAAGACCTCATTTCTCAAATATATCCTGAGTGCAGAACTGAGTCAAATTTATAAAAATAAGAGCCATTCCCCAATAGATAAATGGTTAAAACATTTAAACAGGCACTTTTCAGAAGAAGAAGAAATCAAAGCTATCTACAAGTCATATGAAAAAATGCACTAAATTGCTATTGATTAGAGAATGAGAAGTTGAAACAACTCTGATGTATCACCTCACACCTATCAGAAATGACAAATGCTGGAGAGGATGAGGGAAAAATAGGTATAGTAATGAACTATTGGTAGAGTCGTGAACTGGTCCAACCACTCTGAAGAACAATCCACAATGGACTTATAGTCACAGGGTCCAATGGGTTCAATCCTATCTCTACCATTAATTTTTAACCTTAGGTATATCACTTATTGTCACTGGGCCTCAGTTTCCTAAGTCTATAATATGAGGAGATTTGATTTAATGGTTCCTTCTAACTCTAAATCTATAATCTTTAAATTCTTTGTATAAAGTAATAACTCATAAGCCTAGGAAGAAAAAATAAATCATTATAGGGCTGTCTCATAGACCTATGTAGCAAAAACAAAGATCCTATTATCATGAATTATTGCCATTCTCAAATAGCTTTCAGGATAAACATTCAGTGGATTCTAAGTGAAGAGTTCATTCAGTGTCTCTATCATTGGATTTAACATTAAGGATGTGAACTCTTTTGTGATTATTCAACCTCTTAGCCTCTCTCTCTCCTCACCAGTCTTCTGAGTGCCCCCTTTACTTCCTTGTTTCTCAGGGTATAGATGAGGGGATTGAGGCTAGGGGTCAGCAAGTTGTAGAAGAGAGTAAGGAATTTGCCTTGGTCCTGGGATGAATTGTTCCCTGGCTGCATATACATATAGATGATGTTTCCATAAAAGAGGGAGACCACAGTGAGGTGGGATCCACAGGTGTTGAAGGCCTTCCTTCGTCCAGCTGCTGACTTGATCCTGAGAACTGTTCGTGTTATGTACCCATAAGAGACCAAAATTAAGGACAGTGGAAGAAGAGTAAAGCAGCTGGCCAAGACAAACACTGTACTTTCAATGAATGTGGTATCCACACATGCCATCTTGATCATGGCTGGCATCTCACAGAGGAAGTGGTCCACTTCATGCTGTCCACATCAGGGCAGTGTCAGTGTCACAGGGGACATAGCCAGGGAGTTGGCAATGCCACTCAGCCAGGCAATGGCTACCAGCTGCAAACAAAGCTGGGGATGCATAATGACCATGTAGTGGAGGGGTTTGCAGATGGCAGTAAAGTGGTCATAGGCCATGACAGCCAAAAGTATACATTCAGTGCCACCTAATGCTAGAAACATGAAAAGCTGGATTGCACAACCTGTGTAGCTGATGCTCTTGTCTGGGCCACCAAGGTTGAACAGCAACTGGGGAACATAGCTTGTAGTAAAACAGATGTCTAGAAAGGAGAGATTGGTGAGGAAGAAATACATTGGTGTCTGCAGATGGAGGTCCAGGCGGGAGACCAGTATGATGATGGCATTGCCTACTAGAGTCAGGAGGTAGAAGATCAGAACCACCACAAAGAGGACCAGCTCTAATCTGGGTCGATCTGAGAAACCCAGCAAGATAAATCTCTCTAGGGAGCTTTCATTGCCTCTCATTGTAATTATTCCACACATCTCATCTAAAAAATGAAAGAAATTAGAATGATTCTCCTGGGACTCATAGAATTTCAGGGTGAGAAATTGTTTTGGAAATTCACCTTTAGAGTTAAATTAGAAAAAACATGCCCTTCTAAAACCATTTCAGAAAAATAATGAGCTCACCTATGTTTAAAGAACTTTGGAAGAGATGCCATAACTCTAACTTGAACAAGTTTTCTTGTGGCTAACAGAGTTCTTTATCAGCATGTTTTTCCTGAATTCTAGCTCAACTCCTGATGCTATCAGCACATTTTACATTCCTCACCTATTGAGCATCACAAGAACGGTCAGGCCCAGAGGTAAAGGCTTGAAACAACAACGGCAACAACAACAACAACAACTCTGAAGAAGGTATCATTATTGAGGTACAGGAATTATAATCCTATATTCATGTAGCATCCTGTTTTGAAGGTGCAGTTTTAGGGAGCAATCAGTCTAGTAATATCTGCTCCAGTGTTCTTCTGGATGAACATATAGTCAGGCAGCTGATTTATCAAGATCTTTTCACAGTGTTTAAGGCTACAGTTCTACTCTATAAAGAATTCTTCTTGCCTTGCTTCTTGGACTAACATAAGCTTAGCAATTCCCTGCTCTTCTTGCAGCATAAAAAGTCACTTTTTCAGTGAAGTGGTGGTCAAACCAAGTCGATCCACTGAATCTGGGATTCACAATTTATTTGAAATTATAGTTTTCTTTGCTATCACAATATTTTTTCTGTCTCTTCTTCTTGGTTTATCTCCTATACCCTAAGATCTAAGTACCACCTCTGCCCTTAGTCTTTACCCATATTGCACTGCTCTTACTGAAGCTAGATGGAAACGCTGACTGAGAATAATACAGTCAGAAAGCCATGAAGCAAGATTCAAACTCAAGGCTTACTATTCATATGATCCTGGGCAAATTACTTAATTTCTCTCAGGCTCACTTTTCTCATTTGTAAAAAGGGAATAATAATAGCTTCTGTTTCACAGGGTTGATGTTAGGATCACATGAATTAACACCTTAAATTCTTTTAATTCTTAAATTCTTAATTAAATTCTTAAAGCCTTGTGTAAATGCTATATCACCATCACCACCACTACCAACATTATTACTATTATTATTATTATCTACAGCTCCTTCTCCTTGCTCTTCTATTGTGGTCTGCTCCTGCTATTTTCCATTCCATATTTACTTTATTTCCTCTTCCTTTATTATTTTTAATTTTTTAAATTTCCTTTTCCTTATCCTCCAGTTATTTTCTAGCTCTCTGGTTTTCATCAACTGTTTCCTAAATCCCTTAACAACATTCTGTCTCTATTCCCCTCACCTAACCTATATCCTACTACTGGACTTGGACTGGCTTTATGCAATAATTCATGGTCAAATAAATTTCTATATTCAAAGAACAAATGTTGTATATGGTTTTTGTTTGTTTGGTTTGTTTTTTGTTTGTTAGCGGGGAAGATCTGAAACCCACATCATTCAGACACTGCCTACTGCACTAGGAAGTTAAGGGACACACAACCATTATAGATCAGAGGCAGGATTTAAACTTTTTTTCTGTCTCTATGGCAAGTTCCTGGAATACAGGGATTATACTTCATACAACTTTGCATTTTGTGAACTTTGTACATAGTTTTTGTTGTTTATTTGTTTAGTTGTATCCAACTCTATGTGACTCTATGAACTTTGTCCATGAGGTTTTCTTAGCAAAGATACTCGAGTAGTTTTCTATTTCCTTCCCTAGTATGTCCCCATTTTACAGATGAGTAACTGAGGCAAATAAGGGTTAAGTGACTTGGTTAGGGTCACACAGATAGTAAGTGTCTGAGGCAAGATTTCAATTCAGATTTTCCAGACTTCAGGCCCAGTGATCTATCCACTGTACTGCCTAGCTGCCCCTCATACATAGTAGGCATTCAGTTTGGAGAAGAAGTAGGAGTAGTAGGATGAGGAAGATTAAAAGCAGGAGGAGAAGAATTTGAATTTTGGCTCTGCCACTTAGTTGCTCTTTGATCTTGAAAAAATTATGGTATTTCTTTGGACCTCAGTTCCTTCAACTATGAAATGAATGATCTGAGATGGAACTTGGGTTCTTGGCCAGTTTGAAAAATGCTGTAGTTGTAAAATTATCAGACTGGGGTTTTCAGCTATGTGAATCATCTGTGACATTGTTCTGATCCTAGAGCACAGAGAGCAACAGAGAAGGAACTTCAAGAGGAAATGTTTGACCCAGGCCCTGCCCTACCTGCTCAGTATATATATAATCAGAGGAGGAAATAATCTTTACTCTAAATTAAATTAAATTGAGGTAATAGAGAAATTATATACTCCCTCATGAAATAACAATCATTTTTTTTTTCATCCTGCTCTTTGGGATTAACACAGACATACACACACACACACACACATCCCCACACCCCTTTAAAAACATAGAGACAATCCCTGAGGGGGATGAAGTAAGTTTTAGCTCTTTCTCTTGAACATCTCAAAGCTCTTACATATCTGTGATATGATTTTCCCTGATATCAGTTAGGTAGAGTAGATAAGAGAAAGGTTGATTTTTACTGCGTCTGACATTCAGTTGCAAGGAACTGAGCCCCAGAAAGGATAAATACACAACACGCATATCAAAGATCTTATCCAGGATAAGAATTCAGGTCTTTGAACTTCTCAGACTATTCTTTATCAATATTCAGTCTCATGTTTTCCTTGGTGTATAAGAAATAGAAAATTCCCAACCATCAGAAGTACATGAATTATTACCAGAGTTTGCTTCAACATGTAATTACACACTCATTTCCAAACTCTCATTGTCTGCTCCCCACTATCAGTTCATATGGCCCAGCAGGCAGGGATTTTTCTGACTCATTAATAGCAGCCCTAAGGCAAAGGTTACAAGAGTCCTTAGGGGTTGGGGAATGCCTACCATTACAGCCTGTGAAACTATTTTGCTACTTAAAAAATGTCATTATTCCCAATATTTCCCAAGAAAAAAATGGAACTGCTTATTAAATTTCCTTTGTTTTCTATATCAATTTCTATCATTTCGAGGTGAGTGTTGTTTTCTTCAAAATTAATTTAATTTTTATTTATGTCTGTTGTTTCTATATTATAAAAATCTCTGTATATGCCTTACTTCAAGCCACCCACTGCACATTCCCTTTTAGCAAAGGAAAACATAATAGTACCTAAAACATAAACACCGCATAACATTCCATATTTGTTATATTCCACATTTATAGTCCCTCTAAACAAGAGTCTCTGGTTTAGCTTTTTGCATGCTTTCTAGGCCCTTGCTCAGCTATCCCTCACCAAACTTTCTGGGGATGAATAAACAAGATGTTTTACCTTCTCAATAAAACCTATCTGGTTCATTGGAAACATCTAGTGGATTATGTGTTAGTGCTTATAGTGGTGTAGCTGGAAGTTTTAATCAAAAGTTTCAGCATCATTTAGACATAACCTTAATAATATTAACCACAATTTATATAGCACTTTAAGATTTGAAAAGTACTTTACACATCTTATCTTACATGAGCCTCACAACTTTTTGAAGTAGATACTATTGTTATCCCCATAATAGGTGCTGGGAGTGGCAGAAATGAGGCAAGTTGTTATTTTCCTGGGGTCATACAACTAGTGTCTGAGGCAAGATTTGTACTCAGCTCTTCAAATCTCCAAGTCAGCGCTCTATCCACCATGCTGCATAGCTATGTCTTTGCCTTACTTAAACAAGACAAAGTCTGAGCATATAATTGTCCAGCTTCTTACCTGAACTTTTTCATTTCCTTTCTTACAGGCTCCAACTGTAATACAATCTATGTTTCTAAAATGGTAGGATTAATCGAGAAGTTTCTCAGGGAGTATGAGTGCCAGACGGTCTGGCTTCCAAATGGCTAAATGTTCCTATCTTCTTTGGAGTTCCTGTCTTCCCCTCCCCACCTGTATCTTGCTGCATGTTTTAAATTTTTCTTATGAGAATAGTTAACAGATAGATAATGGGAGGAGTGTGAAGGAAGAGGCTACGACTCAGATGGAAAATTATCTGAATGTAGTCAGTTACTAATTGTATATGTGTGACCTTGGTCAAGTTGTTTCAGCTCTCTGAGCCTCAATTTCTTCATCAGTAAAACTGGCATTCCCACCATACACGGTTGCTTTAAGTTCAAATGTGAACATAGTTGGTTCAGTGGATAGAGCACTGGACCTGGAGGTAAGAACTTCTGAATTCAAATCTAGCCTCGGACACTTATGGTTCACACAACCCTGGGAAAGCCACTTAACCTTTGTCTTCCTCGGTTTCTTCAACTGTAAAAAGGTGATAATAATGGCACCTATCTCCCAGGGTTGTTGTGAGGGAGGATCAAATGAGATGATATTGATAAAGTGCTTACCCAGTGCCTTTCTCATAGCAGGCACTTAATAAAAGCTTGTTTCCATATAGCTATAGCAATGTATGTATGTGTATACCCATGTATGTATATACATAGAATATATATGACATCATCACGATTAGGGCAGTCTGGCACTTATTATCATCATCTGTGGTTGTCTAATTGATTTCATTGAATACATAAATAGATTCCTCATAATCTCTCCTCAATAATGAGGACATATGGGTATAATTATTCATTAATGGAGAGTAAATGTTGGAAAAGTTTTGGGGTCAGAAAAATCTCTAGTCAGAGCCAGTCAGTGAAACATATCTTTTCTCACCTCTCTTGGCTTGTAGCAACGTCCATCACAGTCCTCATTTGCTGTCCATATGCCACCGGCACAAAAAACAAATAAACAAAACACCACCACCACCACCAAAAAAAAACCCTATCACTTTTCTATCATCTTGAGGAGCTGAAAGAAGGCACATCCATCTCTGTGCTCTCCTCTATCTTTAGTCCCCTTGGTCTTGACTAGAAGATGCCTTTTGTGCTAAGCGCTAAGAACCTTTCTCTCATAGCTGGTAGAGACCTGAGAAGTTCTCATTGGGAAAACAGGTAGATGTGATATTTGAAGACTATGTTCTGATTCTCAGTGCCAATAGCTTAAACGTAGAGACAATCAGAATGTGATTCCTCAATTCTCTAGCACCAAAAGGGAGGAATCCACTGTTCACCCCCCCCACCTTTCCACCTCATCACCAGAAGATTCCAAGCAAATTGGCCATCTCCTAATGGCTAATGTTGGTGACAATTGTATTATTTGTACCTCCTTGGCATCATCAGCTCATGTACATCATGCTAGGGAAGGGAAATTATCTTGATTCTGCTGAGGCCTCTGGGACCTTATGTCCCAAACAAGCAATTAGGAAGAGATGCTGATCTGTCCAGACAGGGATTTCCTGGGAGAGGACTTGCTACCAAGGTTCTACCTCAATTGTTTCATCTCTGGGGTAGGGAAGTGTTCATAATGTTAGATGTGCATTGAATTTAACTCAACTATTTTTGTGTGTAACCATTTAATTGAATTTTAACCCTTGAAGAAATCTTAAAGATCACTGAATGGGTCATCCTCCTTTGGGTATGCCATGGAAACCATTGTTGTAACCAGCTTTCTAAAGCCTTCAAAAATAATAGTGACATACGTAATTTGATACATTTGTTTATAAATCATACCATCTTTCTCTGCTCCCACCTCCTTATTCTGTTACCTGTCTTATATTCAAGTTATATCAATGCAAAAAATACTCCTACATGGGAAGCCTAATAAAAGAAAATCTATTTTAGCATAGTTTTACTTTTATTAATCTCCTCTATTCATTGTCTGCTTAAGAATGCTTCCATTAGCCATAACTGTAAAAGAGAACTCCATATATATCATGAAAAAAAAAAGCTCTAATTTGTAAGGAGCTTAAATTCTAATAGGGGAGAAAATAGCATCTATAAGTACATAGAAAATATGTACAAAGAAAATAAATACAAAGTAGTTAAATGTGAGGTAATTCACAAGTGAAGGCAAAATATTTGATGGGATAGCAAAAGACTTCTCACAGAAGGTAGTATTTGAGCTGCATCTTCAGGGAAGAAAGGGATGCTATGAGGTGGACGTCTGGAGAGAGTGTATTTCAGGCATGGTGGACAACCAGTATATTATCCTGGAGTTGAGAGATGGAGTGGTGTATAATAAGAAAAAGAAAGAAGGCCAATTTAGCTGAATTATAGACTGAGAGGGTTAGAGTAAGGCCAACATGGGGTTGGAAAGATGGGTTGGGGCCAGATTTTGAGAGGCCTTAAAAGCTAAACAGCAGTTTATACTTGATTCTAGAAACAATAGGAAGCTACTGGAATTTATTGAGTAAGAGAGTGACAAGGCACAATTTTTACTTCAAGAAATCACGTTGGCAGCAGCATATAAGATGGCATCACACTTTTATTTAAAAATTTTGCATCAGTATTCATTAGGGAACCTGGTCTATAGTTTTCTTTCTCTGTTTTTGTTCTTCCTGATTTAGCTGTCAGCACAATATTTGTATCACATCAGGAATTTGGAAGGACTCCTTCTTTTCCCACTTTTCCAAATAGTTTATATATTGTTGAAATTAATTGTTCTTTAAATGTTTGATGAAATTCACTACTGAATCCATATAGTCCTGTTTTTTTTTTAATTAGGAAACTCATTTGTGGCTCATTCAATTCCTTTCTTTCTTTTTGGAAGATGGGGTTATTTAAGTATTTTATTTCCTCTACTGGTGATCTGGTCAATTTATATTTTTGTAATGATACATCCACTACACTTAGATTGTCAAATTTATTGCCAAATAATTGAACAAAACGAATCCTGATAATAACTTTAATTTCATCTTCATTGATGGTGCATTCACTCTTGTCATTTTTAATCCTGGTGATTTGGTTTTTTTCATTAAAAAAAAACAAATCAGCTAATGGCTTATCTACATTTAATGTTATTGGGGGGTTTTTTATCTCATAAAACTGGCTCCTAGTTTTATTCATTAGTTCAATTGTATTGTTTCTTCCAATTTTATTAATTTCTTTTGGTTTTCAGAATTTCTATTTTGGTATTCTATTGGAGAGGTTTAATTTGTTCTTCTTCTGTTTCTTTTTTTAGTTGCAGGCCCAATTATTGATCTGCAATTTTTTGATTTTCTTTTTTGATGTAAGTGTTTAGAGGTATATATTTTCCCCTAAGTACTGCTTTAGATGCATCCCACAGATTTTGGGATGTTGTCTCACTGTTGTCATTCTCTTTAATGAAATTAATGATTGTCTCTATGACTTCTTTTTTAACTGACTCATTCTTTAGGGTTAGGTTATTTAATTTCCAATTTTTAAAATCTATATTCCTATGGTCTTTTATTGAAAATAATTTTTATTGCATTATGGTCTGAAAAGTATGCATTTCATATTTCTGATTTTCTGTATTTGGTTGTGAAGTTTTTATGCCAAAATACGTGGTTGATTTTTGTGAAGATGTCATACACAGTTGAGAAAAAAAAAGTTTACTTCTTTTTATCCCCTTTAAATTTTTTTTTGAGGTCTGTGTTATATAACTTTTCTAAAATTTTATTCATCTCCATAAGTTCTTTCTTATTTACTTAATTGTTAGAATTATCTAGATCTGAAAGTGGAAAGTTGAGGCTTCCCACTAGTACAGCTTTACTATTTCCTCCTATAATTCATTTAATATTTCCTTTAAGAATTTGAATGTTATTCCATTTAGTGCATATATGTTTGGTTTTGCTATTACTTTATTGTCTAAGGCACCTGGTAGCAAGATGCAAGATATAGTTTAATCTGCTTATCTCTTTTAATTTGGTTTTGCTTTGCTTTGTCTGAAATTATGATTGCTAACCTAGCCTTTTTTGCCTCAACAGAAGCATAATAAATTCTGTTCTATTCCCTTATTTTTATTCTGAATGTGTCTTTCTATTTCAAATGTGTTTCTTGTAAATATCGCATTGTTGGATTCTTGTTTTTTAAAAATTTTTATTTTTAACCATTTCACCATCTCCTTCTGTTTTATGGGTGCATTTAACTCATTCATTTTTACAGTTCTGATTCCTAACTGTGTATTTCCCTCCATCCTTTTTTGTTCTGTTTATCTTTATCTCATTCTTTTTATCCAGTTCTTCCTCTAAAATCCATTTTGCTTCTTGTTACTGCCCTACCCTCCTGTTTTCTTATCCCCTTCCTGTCCTACTTCCATGTTGGGTAAGATACATTGCTCTACCCAACTGAGTGTGTATATCACTTCCTCATTAAACCAGTTCTGATGAGAGTAAGGTTCAAGTGTTGACTGCCACTCCACCTTCATTTTCTCCTCTACTTTAAAACTTTTCTTTATTCTCCCCTTTTATGTGAGATAATTTCCCCCATGCTTCCTTTCTTTTCTCCCTTCTTCTAGTGCATCCCTCTTTCTCACTCTTTAATTTGTGTGTCTGTGTGCTTGTGTGTGTATGTGGTCACCCCATTACAGTCAATGCATGCTCACACAATCCTTCTAATTGCTCTAATAATGATAAAGTTCTTAGGCATTACAAATATTATTTTGCCACAGAGGAATGTAAACAGTTGAACCATATTAGTTCCTTATGATTTCTCTTACTGTTTACCTTTTTATGCTTCTCTTGAGTCTTGTCTTTAAATGCCAAATTTTCTCTTTTCATCAGGAATGCTTAAAAGTCTTCAATTTTGTCATATGTCCATTTTCCCCTGGAAGGATCATGCTCACTTGTGCTGAGGTCTTTTTTTTTTTTAATTGTAATCCTAGCTATTTTACTTTCTGGAATATCATATTCTAAGCCCTCTGCCCCAATAATGTGAAAGTTCTTTAATCTTGTGTGATCTTGACTGTGGCTGCACAATATTTGAATTGTTTCTTTCTGACTGCTTCCAATATTTTCTCTTCTACCTGGGAGATCTGGAATTTGGCTATCATATCCCTAGGAGTCTTATTTTGAGATCTCTTTCAGGAAGTGATCAATAAATTCTTTCAATTTCTATTTTACCCTCTGGTTCCAGGATATATCAGGGCAGTTTTTTTCTTTTTTCTTTTTTTAATTTATTTGTTTATTTTTAGTTTTCAACATTCACTTCCATAAAATTTTGAGTTCTAAATTTTCTCCCCCTCCTGAACCTTACTCCTTCTCAAGATGGCATGCAATCTAATATAGGCTCTACATATACATTCACATTAAACATGTTTTCAAATTAATCATTTTGTGAAGAAGAGTTAGAACCAATGGGAGAAACGAGGAGAGAGAAGAAACAGAAAACAAAAAATTAAAAAAAAAACCCAAATAGCAGATTCCAAAGTTCTTTTTCTGGATATAGATAGCATTTTCCATCATGAGTTTTTTTAAGTTGTCTTAGATCCTTGCTTTGCTGAGAAGAGCTAAGTCTATCAAAGTGAGTCTTCACACAATGTTGCTGTTACTGTGTACAATGTTCTCCTGGTTCTACTCACTTCACTCAGCATCAGTTCATATAAGTCTTTCCAGGTGTTTCTGAAGTCCACCTGTTCATCATTTCTTATGGAACAATAGTATTCCACCACATTCATACACCCACAACTTGTTCAGCCATCCACTCAATTTCCAATTCTTGGCCACCACAAAAAGAGCTGCTATAAATATTTTTGTACCTGTGAGTCCTTTTCATGATCTCTTTGGGACACGGTCTTAGAAGTGCTATTGCTGGGTCAAAGGGTATGCACCTTTTTATAGCCCTTTGGGCATAGTTCTGAATTCCTCTCCATTATGATTGGATCAGTTCACAACTCTGCCCACAATGCATTAGTGTTTTAATTTTCCCACATCTTTCCCAACATTTATCATTTTCCTGTTTTGTCATGTTAGTCAATCAGATGGGTGTGATGTGGTACCTCAGAGTTGTTTTGATTTGCATTTCTCTAATCAATAGTGATTTGGAGCATTTTCCCATATGACTATAGATAGCTTTGATTACTTCATCTGAAAACTGCCAGTTCATATCCTTTGACCATTTATCAATTGGGAATGACTTGTATTCTTATAAATTTGTTTCAGTTCTCTACATATTTTGGAAATGAGGCCTTTATCAGAGACACTAGTTATAATAATTGTTTCTCAGCTTTCTGCTTCCCTTCTAATCTTGGCTTCTGTAGTTTTGTTTGTGGAAAACCTTTTTTAATTTAATATAATCAAAATTATCCGTTTTGCATTTCATAATGTTTTCTCTTGTTTGGTCATAAAATTCTTCCCTTCTCCATAGATCTGACAGGTAAACTATTCTTTGCTCTCCTAGGTTGCTTTTAATATCAGCCTTTATATATAAATCATAGACCCACTTTGACTTTGTCTTGGTATGCAATGTAAGATGTTGGTCTATGCCTAGTTTCTGCCATACTATTTTCCAGTTTTCCCAACAGTTTTTGTCAAATAGTGAGTTCTTATCCCAGAAGCTAGAGTCTTTGGGTTTATCAAACAGTAGATTACTATAGTCATTGACTACTCTCTTGCATACTTAACCTATTCCACTGATCTACCACTCTATTTCTTATCCAGTACCAGTTTTGATAACTACTGTTTTGTAATGCAATTTAAGAACTGGTATGGCTAGGCTGCCTTCCCTTGAATTTCTTTTCATTAATCCCCTTCGTATCCTGAACCTTTTGTTGTTCCAGATGAAATTTGCTACTATATTTTCTAGCTATTTAAAATAATCTTTTTGGTAGTTTGATTGGCAGGGCACTGAATAAATATATTAATTTAGGTTTTAGTGTCATTTTTATTATATTAGCTCAGTTTACCTATGAGATCTGACTTTATTTGTGTGAAAAGTGCTTTGTAATTGTGTTCATATGGTTCCTAGATTTGTTTTGGCAGGTAGATTCCCAAATGTTTTATAATGTCTACAGTAACTTTAAATGGAATTTCTTTTTCTATCTCTTGCTGTTGAGCTTTGTTAGTAATATATAGAAATGCCAATGATTTATGTACCTTTTATGTGGGTTTATTTTATATCCTGCAACTTTGCTGAAGTTGTTAATTATTTCAAGTAGTTTTTTAGTTGATCCTCTAAGTATACTATTATATCATCTGCAAAGAGTAGTAGCTTTGTTTCTTTGCTTATTCTAAGTCCTTCAATGTCTTTTTCTTCTCTTATTGCTAAAGCTAACATTTCTAGTATAATATTGAATAACAGTGGTGGTAAACATCTTTGTTTCACCCCGATGTGATTGGAAATGCTTTTAGCTTATCCTTTTACATATAATGCTTGTTTATGGTTTTAGATAGATGCTGTTTATCATTTTAATGAAGACTCCATTTATTCTATGCTTTCCAGTGTTTTAATAGGAATGAGTATTGCATTTTGTCAAAAGCTTTTCTGCATCTATTGAGATAATCATTATGATTTCTGTTAGTTTTATTATTGATATGGTCTATCATGATAGTTTTCCTAATATTGAACCACAGGGCAATTATTCTTGATAATTTCTTGAAATACAATGTCCATACTCTTTAATTTTTTATCATAGCTCTCAGATAGTTCAGTAATTTTAAAATTATTTCTCCTCAATTTATTTTGCAGGTCAGTTGTTTTTCTGACAAGATATTTCACATTTTGTCCATTTTCTTTCACTTTTGACTTTATTTTAAAGTTTCTCAACGTCTCATGGAGTCGTTAGCTTCCCATTTGTCTAATTCTAACTTTAAAGCAATTATTTTCTTCGCTGAGCTTTTGTACTTCTTTTCCTATTTGGCTAATTCTACTTTTTAATGAGTTCTTTTCTTTATAGACTTTTTGTGCTTTTTTTTATTTGGCCAATTCTGGTTTTTAGTGACTCATTTTTTCCACTATTTTTTGTGTCTCTTTTACCAAGTTGCTTATTCTCTTTTTCATAATTTTCTTATGTCTTTATTATTACTTTCCCCAGTTCTTTCTCTACTTCTCTTGTTCAATTTTGAATATTGAGCTCTTTTAGGAATCCTTCTTAGGCTTGTGCACAATTCATACTTTCTTTTTGAGGCTTTGCTGGTAATTGTCTTGACATTGATGTATGAATTTATGTCTCTATCTTCCCTCTCATCATAGTAGTTTTTTATGGTCAGAGGTTTTGTGTGTGTGTGTGTGTGTGTGTGTGTGTGTGTGTGTGTTTATTTATGTCCCCAGACTATTTCTTGACTTTGAATTTCATGTTAAAGTTGGGCTCTGCTCCCAGGGTGGATAAGACATTGTCCCAGCTTTCTAATTTTTTTGGTACTATTGTTTTCAGAGCTAGTTTTGGGCATCTGTATGTTCTGAAGCTTTTAAAGTGGTATGATCTGAGGAGAGATGTGGTCATTGTTCTCTTGATCTGTGCTCTGGTCTTTACTGAGGAAGGGACTTTGTTTCTCTGCTGCCACAAGTGCTAATGCTCCTCTAGCTCTGAAACTGTGACTAATTAGAAGGGCCCGAGTCACAGTTCCTAGGCAGAGAAGAGCACTAGCACCTTTGGCTACAGGAGCAAAGGGGTCCTGGTCACAGTTGCAGGGCAAAAAAGAATGTGTGTGATCATTTATAAGGGAGTAGGAGCCCTGATCTCAGTTCTAAGGCAACAAGTACTAATGTTTTTCCTTGTCAAAGAACTGTGACCTGGAACTGTTTATGGACAATGCAAAAGGGTATTGTATCCAGTGATAGCAAAAGGGTCCCATGTAATATTCTTCTGACCAGTAGTTCAATCTTTTTACTGGTTCTGGGCTGAGAGTTCCTAAAACTGTTACTGCCACCGTTGCTACCTCCAAGACCTGCTGCTGGTGTCGTGGATGCATGCACTTTTCTCTGGGCAGTCCTCAACCCTGTATCATAGACCACTCCTGCGTAACCTCCTAAATGTTTTTTAGCTAAGAAAACAAATTCTCACCTTGCCCTTTTGTTGGCTCTGCCACTGCAGAATAAGATGGCAGAGTAGAGAAGCACTGAGCTGAGCTTTCCTAATGTTCTTCTCAGAACAAATTCAAAATAATGCCTCAGATTCAATTTTGGAGTGGCAGATTTAAAGGAAGGTTAGAGTGAGACATTCTTTAAGCCCAAGACAACTTTGGAGGTTGGAAAGAAAGATCTATGATATTGGAGTGGGGGCTAGCCCAAAGCCTATGTGGCTAAAACACTACTGGTGGAACTAGAACTGCAGCTTTGGAAATACTTAAGCAAGATATGGCACAGGGATCTGGCAACAAGTCAGAAAAAGGTTACAGGGTACCCTTGTGATGTGGGTACAAAGAGTGCTCTAGGAGTAAAAATAATATTAAGGGTTACTTTCCCAGGCCCCCTGAGGGGATTTGAGGCTCATTCTGTAGCCCATCTTGTACCTTGAGACCCTGGAACTTGAGAGCTTCTCAAGGCCTTTTCCCCTTATCTTGAAACACCACACAACTTGTACCAAAAGAATTGCCTTTGTTTCCCTTACCCTGTGTTCCTTATCCTGTCATTCATCTTCCTCATTCTGTGTCACTACAATTTTCCCTTATCTCATAAGCAGCCATCTTCCTCATCCTGTTTATTCTTTTCTTGTCCCTAATCTCCAACCCCCATAAGAAATCCTAAAACTTTGTCATCATCCTACAGGCTGTGTAGCTTTCTGTCTATATAAGCCTGGGTCTTTTCCTATATTGGTGCCTTTGTTTAGCTCCTTGCTAACCTCAGTCCTGTGAAGCTTTCACTAAATAAAGCTCCCAGTGGTTACAGAGAAGGTCTAAGTGAATTCTTTCACACTTGAACCAGCTTTCCCGACTCAAAACCTCAACATAAAATGGTGCCAAAACCTGGGAGTCCAACTATTAATTGGACTCCGCTGATCTTCTCCTGGCCACTGGGATAAGAGGTAAGCACCCTTTTCTTTGTTCTCTTTCCCAGACCTTTTCTGCTCCTAATGTCTCCCTGGTTGAGAGACTCCTGGAGTGGCCAGATGCTGCCAGCCGTGTCTGAAGCTCCCTCTGG
This sequence comes from Phascolarctos cinereus, assembly GCF_003287225.1. Classification (NCBI taxonomy): domain Eukaryota; kingdom Metazoa; phylum Chordata; class Mammalia; order Diprotodontia; family Phascolarctidae; genus Phascolarctos; species Phascolarctos cinereus. The sequence continues at coordinate 249,559,734 of NW_027555958.1, read as the reverse complement.
GCGTTCAGTCAGACTGTTGACCCTTGTACAAGGGGATGCCCTTGCGCTGGGTTGGTCACATTTTTTCCCTTGGCTGCTAGGAGACTGTTATGATGGGAAATTCAGGGAAGGAGATCTTAAAGAAAAGCTCCCAGTGTTTCATTGTAACACAACCTGACCTCAATGTAATCTAGAAAAATGATTTCTAAACAAGACATGCTTAGTAAGAAATTTGGTCTCCAAAACTTAAAGAAAAGGCACCTTGCTCTGCTCAAGCAGACTTTTATTCCCCTGCACCTTAGCTTACCACATGTTGTTTCTTCCCCTCCCCTGTGGGACCTTGGGAGAGGTAGGTAGATAGGCCGTTGGGCCTGGTTTTCTTTGGGGGTCCCTGTGCCCAGTTTCAGGGTCTCCATGCCCTATGGACCTTCATTTTCCTTGGGGATCCCTGTGCCCCATTTCAGGGTCTCCATCCCCTGTGGGCCTTTATGCCTGGTTTTCTTTGGGGACCCCTACACCCCAGTTTCGAGGTCTCATTTTCTAGTACATGCAGCTCAAAATTCCCAGGAGGAAGGGAATGGAGTGTCGGAATGCTTAAAACTTATCTAATAAGTTCCTCTCTCTCCCTATCCCCTTCTCACCCTGCAGTTGGGGTGGATCTCCAAGCACTTAGGAAGGCCTGACCTCTCAGGCACTGTTAGGTGAGATAGCTAGAAGCTGTCTCACACTCAGCCTGACCTCTCAGGCTCTCAGTCCAGCAATCTGAGGCCGTGGACCTGGGCACACCTTCTGCAGCATAGAGGACAGACTCCTTGTCTGGAAGCATATGCCCAATTCTGTCAATTCTTTCAATTCTCTCCGGGATAGGGAATTGGGAAAACTGCAATTACTCCCTTCCTTCAACACCCTGAGACTCCTGGGAACTTCAGCTCAAGGAAGTAAAAAGTTATTTGGAGCTGGAAATTGTCACCATGTATCTTTTTTAAAAAAGTACATTTGTGGATAATAATTTTTTCTTTTAAAGTGCTAAGAGTATTGGGCCTTAGAAATTAAAATGTTGCTATTAGTGATTATGAATCTAGATCTTATTTCCTCACCCAACTAAATTTAAGGTCACATGCTTGGTAATTAACTGGTTCTGTGTCAAGCTTTAAATACATGACAATTGCTTGTGGTAGGGTTATATTTCCAAATTTTCTTGAATTGTGTAATTTGATTAACAATTGTGTCACCTGTGTTGTTAGAAAAGCAATTTCTCTTATAATCTAGATGTTGTTAGATCAAAAATTGTCCTGTTAGATTATGAGGTTGTTAACTAAGACAAGGGTTTTTGGAACTATCTAGTCCTAATTTCTTATCAAGCCTGTACAAAGTCTTCTATAGTGGAATTCCTACTGAATAAATTTTAAAAGGCCTGATAACCTTTGTTATTGTGATAAGGCTAATTTAATTGGGTATGTTCATGTTTTAGGAAAAAAACAAAAACAAAAACTGAACTTCCCAAGGAAACACATTTTGGTACTTAGGAATTTGTGATTATTGAGAATTTTGGTTTTATGGCATTTTGAGGATTTGTGATACTTAAAAGACGTTTTGATAAATTCCAATTTTTAAGGTTTCCAGCTAATTTACTTCATGAAATTTTAGTGATTATTCCTTTTAACATTAGGATAAGTTGTAAGCTTCTTTTCAAGAAAGGGAAATACTTTTTACTAAGAAATGTTTTGCAAAAATCTTTTTGTGTGATTTTTGGAAGGCCTACTACATTTTCATTTGCAATTTAATTTGTTGCAATAGTAATTTGTTCCAAATTTACTGTGAAATTTCTAAGTTTCATAACTAGGTTTGTTGTATCCTCAGATCTGCTTTAAATGGGTGCTTTCAGAGAAACAGAGTTAATGATTTGTGCTTCGGTACGAAAGGACACTGGTCTTGAGAATGTAGGTCTGAAAGGTTCAATACCTCACTCTAAGTTTTTAAGGGGTAGAAGTAGAAGTGAAAAAGTTAGGGCAGCTAAAACATCTTAGCAGATTCTGGAAGTTTTGAGATTGATCATTAAGGAGTTTTTAAACTCCTCCTTACAATCTGTTGCTCTCTTTCAGCACTCCCTCCCCTTGAGTTTAGAGGGTTTCTCAGTTTGGGCATTCCAAACAGCCCTGGGTTTTCTTGTTAACCCCTTTCATATCAGATTAGATAGGAAAAGAGAGTTTCACCCTTATGCCCCAACCTGCAAATTCACCTTCCCCCACCTAGAGAAAGGAAGGAGGGGGAGGGGCAGTAGCTACAGCCTGGAAGTATCTTCCAGCACACAGCCATGGGGAGAGAGTAAAAGGGATGGGTCAAGGTAAAGAAGCCAGCAATTCTGTGTTTGTACTTGGTAAGCCAGCCCATCCTTCTATCAATAATGTTTATATGATCTGGAAAAGCAATTGTTGTCATCTGCCATCATATTATTTTGTGTTACAGTTAAAACAATTTGGTTATCACTTATGAGAATTATATTGTTTTAATGTTAAAACCTAGAGCTCATAATTGATTACTCTGTGTGTGTGTGTGTGTGTGTGTGTGTGTGTGTGTGTGTGTGTGTGTATGTGTACATGTGTGGAAAGAAGCAGTCCTCAGGGCTAGTCAAAAAGCTCATAGCAGTTCTAAAGGTAGATGGGATGGATAAGGCAACACCTTCTCTGGGATCCCAGTCGATCCTCCTTAATTTTGTAAACTTGCCAAAGAGTTTGTTTGGGTTATGGAGTTCCCATACAAGGAATTTGGCTTGTTGAGAATTTGCTAATGTATAGAAATGATCTCTAGCGATTGGCTTTTGTACAAGGACAAGTTTAATTTTGAGATGTAAGTCCTCATAAATTTTTGATTAGTGAAAATTGCCATCTGAGGTAAAAGCTCTTGGGACCATAACGAATTGTGTTTTGAGTTGTCTGATGGATCATAAAAATCCATCTATAATCAATAGTCAATAATCCACCACCTGAGAAAAATGCTACAAGCTACTCAGATAGAATGTAACTGTTACAGGTGGAGGTCTGCGTCTGGAAAAGCTGAGAGGACAGTCTTAGCTTCAGCCTAGGATGGGATCCTCCTGGCTCGGTTTCCCCATTGTGTTCCTTTGAAAAGGAATGTTTCCTACCTGACTATTGCTGAGTCTGGCTACAAGGTGGAATTGATCCCACATGGCTGGGAAACTGTGATGTCCTTTCTTTTCCTTTTTATGGCACATTTCTGTAATCAAACAAATCGGCAGTAAAAGATGTGAGCACAATGCAAGTACATGAAATCTTGCTGTTTTTAATCTGAATGTGTAGTTATCCCATATCCCAAACAGTTGGGTAAATTAGTACTCCTGCATAGTCATGTGAAAGATTAAATTCCTGGAACAGAGCACTCTTTCTGATTGATATGGGAATAATTAGACAAAGGGAAAAAGTTTGTGAAACAAAGGTACAAACGCAATGTCAAATCCCACAGACTAAGGCTGGGATATATCTGATCTACTATATTAAAGTGTGTGTTTAAGATCTGAGCTATTCAACCTAAGATTATATTCCTTTCTATTTTTTAAGCAAGTTAGGAAATGGGTATTTGGCAGAGATATCTGCCTATTTCTAGATATATCTGTATGAAATAAGGTTCTTAAATTTCAAAATGATGTAAGAATAATTGAGTATCGGTACAACTGATTGAGAGACCTAGCTGTTATTCTATTAACTATTGAAACTAAATCAGAGACATCTTCAGTTTGGGGAAAAGAATTTCAGTGTAATTTTCTTAGAGGGAGGTAACTTATGGAAAATGCATTTGCATTAATTAATTATATCAACTTCAGTTAAAGTTTACTTGTATTGTAGAAATAATTCCCATTTATTCTGTGTGTCCTCTGGTACAAACATGTTTTGTTGTAAACAGCTTATTGAGGTATTTTGGAATTAAGCACATATCCTCCCAAGTCTTTTATGATAACTGGAGTAAAGTTAGTCTCTTATAAGTAAATTCATTTGTATAACTACTGAACTCAAGGGTAGAAAGCTTCTGCTTGCAAAAGTGTTGTTACTTAATTTACATGTATAAGGTTGGATCCTTAATAGCATCTGATCCTCCTAAAAGAATTGGAATCAGAGTGGAAACTTTTGGGAAGATAACAAGATCAGATAATTCTGTGTGTCAAAAGGAAATAATAGCATTATGTAGCTCTTGATTTCTTTCTTTGTTTTTCTCTTTTTTGACATCATTTTTACTGTTCCTTCTATTTGGGCCCCGCATATCCAAACTTGCTTGTCGGATTTATGTCTCCTAGACTATTGGCTGTCCACCTGCAGATGGTCATGCAACAAGGATACCTGTTTCACACTCTCCTCATCCCCTGGACACTACTTCAGCCTCATTTTACTGCCCTCCTCACCCCACTTCAGATAGGGACAGCTCTTTGTCTTTCCTGAGAGCATTTGGATGAATGGTGAGGCAGACAGAGTGCTCAAGGCAGATGGGGCAAGTAGGATGCAAGATGTGAGATATAGGATAAGATGTAGGGTGTGACCAGCCAAAAAAGTGATCAAAGAAGACTATGTATAGAAACCCCTCCCTGAGGACTTATCTGCATGCTTTCTAGCTATGCTGTATTCTGGGCCCCACCTTGAACCACTCCTCCTGTTACCTATTCCTGATTCTCACCTTGTGCCTAGGGTTAGGCTTGCTTTCCCAGGACTGGGAATCAAATTCTTTAATTCAAATAGGAAACTCTGTGAGGCAGGGCATTGTACATGATTTCTAGGTATGGCAAGTAGCTTACACCTCAGAACTCTCTCCCTATTCCCTGAAAACCCTGAATGAAATTTATCCTTTGAACACTTGAAGGATTTTACAGGCAGCCTCTTGGATGCCAGACATCCACTCCAGTCCGACTCCCAGTGTTGCTATCAGAGAGGCTGAGACCCCTCAAAGACTGGAGTACAGGATAGAGTTGTCTGGAATAAATTCACAGACTCAAGCAAATTCTTTAAGTCAAGTTGGCCAAAAGCTTATTGTTACACTTTTCAGCAAGCAAGGATTCTTAAGGAACCTGCACCTTAGAGGGATATAGTTAAAGTTTATGTAGGATAAAATACAATAAAACACGGGGTGCCAAATATGCTAACTAGGTGATTCAGGGTGGGATTAGGGAGTGGTTAAGGAGTGGGCAGTTCTTAAAGGAACATACACTTTTTGTATATACTGCACAGAAATTTTACTCAGAGTTCACTAAGAAAAGTCCACAAGGGGGGACACACAGAGGTGTGGTTTTAAGCTTGCTACATCACTAAGTTAACCAGTGGTCAGGGGTAACTGAGAGTTGTCCAGTCTGCCACCAATCAATGTCTTGTTTGACGAGATAGATGTAGGGAGTATACATATGTCTTAGGTCTAGAATACAGATAACGAGGAGTCCAAGATGTAGATAATGAGGTAGGGTGGTAGTAGATAGTCCAGTGGCTAAGAATATCTTTATGACCCAGTGCAAAGCCAGTTCAAGCCAATAATTCCTTCAGGTGCTGTTTGTAACTGCACCAGGGAGAGAGACAAGGGTCTTGCTGGGGCCCACTCATGAGTAATTGCTAAGCACAGTGTCCTTGGGCTGGTGAGAAACTGCCAGGGATAGTGTTTCTGAGACTAGGGAGAAATATGGTCATGGAATTGGGGTTCCAGCACAAGTACCCAAGTACCCATCACCATACCTTCTTCTGGGGTTCATGGTTTCTTCCCTTCTTTCCCTCATTCTAACCCCATTACTTGTTCTTATATTTGATCCACATTTATTTAACCTGGTTCGCTTTGTGTCTTCTCACCTGCAGAAATTCCACTTTCAACTCTTAGGATATCAGCCCCTACCTTTGGTGTCCCCAAGTGGTTTGCCTCTCTCCATGACTCAGCTGGTACTGCATCCCACACCTTCACACTGACCTCCCCTCCACAGCCTATTCTCAGCCCTTGAAATGGACTCTTCACCCCTGTTCAGCAGGGAGCAGCTACTGAAGACAATGACCTTCACCCTTTTTCCCAAAAGATTTCTCCTGCCTAGTGTTTGAGTGAGGATATGATGTGGGTACAAAGAGTGCCCTAAGATTAGAAATAATATTAAGGGTTACTTTCCCAGGCCCCTTGAGGAGATTTGAGGCTCATTCTGTAGCCCATCTTGTACCTTGAGATCCTGGAACTTGAGAGCTTCTCAAGGCCTTTTTCCCTTATCTTGAAACACCACACAACTTGTACCAAAAGAATTGCCTTTGTTTCCCTTACCCTGTGTTCCTTATCCTGTCATTCATCTTCCTCATCCTGTGTCATTACAATTTTCCCTTATCTTGTAAGCAACCATCTTCCTCATCTTCTTTGTTCTTATCCTATCCCTAATTTCCAACCCCCATAAGAAATCCTAAAACTTTGTCATCATCCTACAGGCTGTGTAGCTTTCTGTCATTTTATATAAGCCTGAGTCTTTTCCTATATTGGTGCCTTTGTTTAGCTCCTTGCTAACCTCAAGCCCATGAAGCTTTCATGAAATAAAGCTCCCGGTGGTTACAGAAAAGTGTGAATTGTTTCACACTTGAACCAGCTCTCCCAACTCTAAACCTCAACACTTGTGCATGCACTGTACATAGAACCAGATGCTGTTTGGCAAACCCCATTGCCTATACCCAGTTCTGAGTCCTAGTTCAAGGGCAGAGAGAAGTACTTTCAGTTAAGAGAAAGTGGAAGCCCTGAGAGACAGTATTACTTCTAGTCCCAAAGGAGAAGGGGCTATGAGGAACAGTATCCATTGGAATTCCAAGGAATCAGTGGTCTTTTTAGATAAGAACTAGAGTACAAACCAGAAGAGAAGTGACCACACCTCTCCCCAGACCACAACACTTGTGAAGCATAAAGAACTTCTAAATCCCCAGAACTTACTCTAAAAACAGTGGGGGAAAAAAAACCACCTGAACCTAGAAATAGAGTCTTTTACTGCCACCCCAACATCCCCATTTTTGGAACAGAGCCCAACATTAACATAAAATACCAAATCAAGAAATAGCATGGAAAAATGAGCATACAACAACAACAAAAAAGAACCTGACCATAAAAAAGCTATTATGGTCACAGGAAAGGTCAAGATACAAAGTCAGAACACAATAAAGTCAAAACTGCTATAAGCAAAGCCTTAAAAATATGTGACAGACACAAGTACAACAATAATTCCTGGATGAGCTTAAAAATATTTTCAAAATCAAATAAAAATGATGGAGGAAAAATTAGGTAAAGAAAGGAAAGCAGAGGAATAAAATTATGAAAATAAATTAACAGCTTGTTAAAAGAGGCATAAGAATTATTGAAGAAAATAACTAATTAAAAAGCAGAATAGGTCAAATGGAAAAAGAGGTATGAAAGTTTTCTAAAGAAAATAATTCTTTAAAAATCAGAATTGGGAAAGTGGTAGATGATGACTCTATCAGACATAAAAAAATAAAAAGTCAAAAAATAAAAGAAGAAAACATGAAATATTTCATTGGATAAACAAATGAACTAGAAAATAGGTTAAGGAGAGATAATTTAAAAATTATTGTGGTTAGAGCACCATCCCTGGCATCAGGAGGACCTGAGTTCAGATATAGCCTCAGACACTTACTAGCTATGTGATCCTATGCACTCAACCCTAACTTGTTGCTTGACACTGATTGCCTCAAAAAAAAAGAAAAAAGAAGCAGAAGTAGAATTATTGGACTACCTGAACACTATGATCAAATATCATGATCATATTTCAATAAATGATGGAGGAAAATTGTCCTGATATCTTAGAAATGGAAAGAATACACCAATCATTTCCTCAAAGAGATCCCAGAATGAGGTACCTTACATATAGAAAGACTATGGAAGGGATCTAGGAGTGCCAAGTAAGGGACTATGAGGTAATAGAATGTGGGAGACTTGGACCACGTGACCAAGGGAGAATGGAGCCTAGATAGGATTAAGGGTGGGAAGTGGCCTGGAGCCATAGGGAGGTAGGACAAGGGGGGGGTGCTAGGCTAGGTCAAGGGTAACAGAGAATTGGCAGATTGGATTTAGCCACAATGAAAGGCCAACTGATGGAATTATGGCCTCAAGGGAACACCGGAGACCTCCTTGATCAAGTAGGAGAATTCAAAGACAGTCTAAGGATTTTCTAGGGCTTGTAGACAAAAGGGGCCCAAATAGGGACAAAGTTCTCAGCTTGGGCCCATATCCCATCAACAGTATAAATTGTAAGCTGTTTTTAAGAAAGGGAAATATTTTTATGAAGAAATGTTTTTCAAAATCTTTTGTGTGATTTTTAGAAGGGCTACTAGATTTCCATTTGCAAGCTAATTTATTGCAGTAATGATTTGATATTGATGACAATTATGTCCAAACCTACTGTGAATTTTGAATTTGTTTTCCTAGGTTTCATTCTTAGGTTTGTTGTATCCTTGGACTGGCCTTAAATGGGCCAGAGAAATCATCTCAATGGGAGCAGCATCAGAGATCTAAGGCTAGTGATTAATACTAAAACATCTAAATTTCTGTAATGAATTGTAAGTAGGAAAGATGTTACTGTTTTGATCTGAATTCATTCCATGGCCTAGCAAGTGTTAGGATTAGTGTTTGAATTTCTCAGGTGTGTAAGATTCAATCCCTGAAAGTGTCTCATTCTTTCAGATTAAGTATGATTAGAGAAGGATAAATAAGCTTGTAAAACAGAGATGCAAATCTATTAGAGTAGCAACTTATGATTTTAATGAAAAATTGATTTTACTCATCATGTTATTTAATCAGGAACTAGAATATGTGTAAGAATGCATGTAAACTACGTGGGACTCACTTTAGAGATGTTCCCTAATTAATGTGAGATTATAGTCACACCTGAAACCTTGATGTTGGGAATTTGCTATCCAAAATCATAGGGATTGTTAATGGATTATCATTCTGAGTCTAACTCCAGGTATGGTATCAAGGAACTGATTGAGCTCCTGAACCATGATGCCAGCAATCGTGTTCTCATGGGAAGGTCAGGAGAATGCTATTCTGCATGAGCCTAGTAGTAGTCTCCTGACTCAATTTCCCTACTATGACACCTGGAAGTCTTTAAGTTTGGCTCAATGCAGTTGGCCATTTACATAACTTCTGCCTGAAATTGTCATGAAGTTAGGGAAGCATTGTTCCCTTACTTTAGTTATGTCCCCATTTTAATAATCAAAAAGTTTTATAAGCATAATATTAAATCTATTAAATAATAGATTGATGCTGGAACATTTGAGGTTACTGTAGTAAGATACAAATATAAAATTGAGCTATTTGGCTTAGAATTTTAGAATTAAGTATTTAGCCTTGACATCTGTTAAAAGTATATTTGGGGCAGCTAGGTGCACAATGGTTAGAGCACCGGCCCTGAAGTCGAGAGGACCTGAGTTCAAATCTGGCCTCAGACCAAACACTTGATACTTAGTAGCTGTGTGACCCTGGGCAAGTCACTTAACCCCAATTGCCTTTAAAAAATATATAATTTTTGCATAAGTTAGGGTCCTTTAATTCCTCATAATGATATGGGGATAATTAGGCCAAGGGCTTGTGAAACCAGGATATTATTCTGTTACTTAGTTAATATCTTACCTGCCTCAGTTTGTTACAATTAGTTAATGTTAAAGAAAGAATGGTTTGTGGTCTATCTTGTAAATGCCTTAAAGAAGCATCCACTTTAATTATAGGTTTTTTATTTGTACATGACCAGAAGTTGAAATTGCTTTTTTTCTTGACGTGTACTGTTTTTAAATTGATTACTCGATGTATTTGTGTATGTATTGGAGTCTGTTATTAATTCATTAGTGGAATCTCATCCTCTTCATAGAGGAATATGAATAAAAATGAATAATAAATTAATGCATAATATAAATGCAAAAAATAAATAAAAAATATAAAACTGCAATTAATTAATAAAACTGCAAAAAATTCAATTAATGGCATTAATGCAAAGTACAAAAACTGGGTTCTAATTTTCCTGTTACTACTTTTTAAATTTGAGTTTCTTAAACATGACAATTGGCCAAGGTTCCAATTTTGATCTTATAATAATAGAGACATAAGGGCTGAGTTAACTTTCACTATTTGACCTGGTTAATTGGCAAGGTAATTTAAAATTGTGTTAAAATCAATCTTGTAGGAGAGTGGACAGAAGACAGAGGATCTTACAAGAAGGCAGTTTGCTGGACACTGCTTGAACAGCACTCAGACCAGAAAACTTCACTGGATGATGTCCAGAACACCAAACAGCTGTATGAGAGACTTCTAAAGCCTTAAATGGACAATTTATCCTTACTTTTGGGTCTCTGTATCTGTATTTACTAAGGGGACTGCCCCCTTTGATTTGTCAATGTGTCCATCAATTTCTCCCTCCCCTCTCTCATATTGTTATAAGTCCCCAAAATCCCTTGATGAAATGTTCACTATATCAGTTAGTGATTCATTGAGAAGGCTACACCTCTCATTAGAATCAGATGGGGGAATGTTAAAAATGATTTCTCTTGGTAATCTGTGTCCTGGGGACTCAGAGCTCCACCCTGCCAGCCTTCAGCTTCAAAGTTCTTCAGAAGGACATCCTGATAATGAGATTGCATTGAATCTTCTTATCTTGGTCAAATTCTAACCCAGGTCTGAATTGATTTTATCTAGTCTGGTTTGAGTGGAGATAGACTTCCAAGATTGGGGGTAGTATTTCCTTTGATGGTGGTCGCTATTGGTCCCTGTGGACTGTGATCTTAAGCATATACTCAAGACCTCATTTTAATATCACCCACCTCCTCGTATGTTGACCAATCACGGTTGATTAGCCATCCCTTTGGGAGCACGTACTCTTTGAAGGGCATATAACACTGTACCCCAAAATCACAAATCAAGCTAGTTCTGAATTGGCCCTCTTGGGGGGGTAATTTTGGATTGACCTCCCATGCAATGCATGTCAAGCCACTTTGAGAAGTTAAACTGTGTACACATGTACCCCAATTTCATTTGTCTTTTAGAGCAGGCTTTCAAATTGAGGTTTGTAGGGTTCATGGGGTTAGGACTCACAATAAATAAATGGATAGATAGTCTCATCTTATATTTTCTATGGGGAAAAAGGGAAGTCTTTTTGCCTAAGTGATTTTCCTAGTTCAGCTGCCAAATTTCCCCACAAAGATGGAAATAGCAATCTTTGGTTAGTATTGCTCTAAACTTAAACCCCTCACTCCTAGCACTTTCTAAATAGCTTTAAGACCTTCTTTGGGAGTTGATGATGGAGAAATGAAGAGACATCTAGACTATTTCAGATGTCCAACCGAGCAGAGTAAAAGGACGTTTAAATCATGAGTTGCTTTGTACATTGCAGTTGATTGCAAGACTGGAATTGAGTTTACAGCTGTGAGACTGCTAATGTTAATGATCTGTGAAATGTTAAATTTTTTCTGTTTAATTCATGTTTCATTATAAACATGTTTTATAGGTAAATTAAGAATAGATTGCAGGCTTGCCATCTAACACTAAAAATAGGAGATAAGGTTTAACTAGAGGCAGCATGGTGTAGTGAATAGATTGTGTTCCTCTTTAGTTTTAAAAGAGGACCTGAAGACATCAGGAGGGTGAAGTCTTCACTTGCAAATGAATTGGATTTAAGTGAGGTAGGGCCGCACAAAGTTGTCAGCTTCAATCTCTCTTCTATAGACATTTGAAGTCCAGTGGCAAGATATAGGTCAGGGCTACTGACAATTGTCCTGGATACAGTGGAAGAGCTTTAATTTTTTAAGCTAACGTCTTTCCCAGGTCTCAGTTTACCAGAGCAACACCCATTCAGTGATTAAAGGATAGATAAGAGGCAAAAGACAGTCTTTTTTGCCTTCTCAAAAGAATCAGTCTAAAAAGGGAAGACCCTCAGCATGAATAGAGTGCTTGATGAAAGCCTGGGTACAAATTCCATCTCTGATGCTTGCTGAGTAGCCCTAGGCAAATCACGGAAGCAATATTGTGTGCACCAACTCTACTCCCTATCTTCTAATTGTGGCGGGATTGATACTGATCAAATCACAGGTGATATTTAATGACCAAATCTTTGCAAAATAAAGAAGTTTGTTTTGATGTTATCTGAAGTTTTTGGCATCTATCCTTTTCTCTATTCCCTTTAAGATCACACCCATTATTCAGTAACCAACTATATTGTCAGTGTAGGAGGCACAGATTGGCCCCATTCCAGAAAAAAAATTTACTATTTATAAAAAGTATTTTACAATCTTGAAAATTCTTTATGAATGGCAACTGATTTTATCGTCATCTTCCTTATCCTCCTTTTCCCTATCAGTCATCAAATTCATGAGCAAGTCAAGACATCACTCATCATTCACTACTTCAGCTTGAAGTCCTATGGTGATGGGTCCTATGAAGTTCTATGATGAGGAAAGAAGAAGGTATGGATACAGTGGGAGCTGTAGCCACAACCTTACACACAGGTGGCCCAGGGATTCTCACTGGACCAAAGCAGCAGTAGGATTTGGCAGCCCCCTGGGTGTTTGAGCAGTCCCTATAAGGACCACACTGCTCACCTCATAGCAGGAAGAAAGAGATAGAAAAGTTGCCTTGAAAGCAGTCTGTTTCATCCAAATCCCGGCCTGCTTACCTCAGCAGACAGAGATCCCACCCCGTGGTCAAAACAGACACACACACACACACACACACACACACACACACACACACACACATTGTTTTGCTGAATGTGAGTGCCACATATCTAGGGCCACTTCCACTCTAAATTTTCTAATGGACCATTGTATGCCATCTGTGGTAATGCCTTCTGAGTTCATATTGGACTGATCAGCCACTGCTGAACACACTGTGCCATGACTCCTTTATTGTGGTGTCACTGGTCTTCTTTGAAACAAAGGACAACCAATATTATCTCCTCCAGGATTGGATGGCACCTTCAACACTCTTGGAGATAAACATCAGTGATACCAAATATCTTGGAAAACATTCAGGCACTCAGCTACTTGTATTACTTTTCTCCTTATAAAATCCATATTATGACCTCTCCATCCTTTAAGCTTCTTTGTCTATAACTATCACCATCTGATGGTTTTCCCCTCAACTCCTGTGCTTTAAGAATAGAGTGCTTTCATTATATAGGTTTCTATTTTCACCAGGTATTAAAAGTTACTACCTTCTTTATTCCTTAACTCTTTGCCTCCATTCTAGCAACACAGGAAGGACTCTTTTTTTCCTGCCTTGGCAGCTTTTTGTTCCAAATCAGGTTTTGGGAGGCAGTAGAAAATTTGTTAGTCAAAGGATAGTGAAATACCATTTGATTTGGAATACCATGCAGAAGGTCCTGCAATGATGAAGTGTGGCACAAATGTTATTTCTCTCAAAAAGCAGAGAAGAAAGTAGATAAGGATAAGCATTTGGGATAGTAAATTTCTATTGATCAGGACCTGAGGAATCTGACAAGTTAGATTCAGAACTAGTTTCTTTGCCTCCTTTCCAGATGGCAGGATTCACACTCAGAAAATATCCCTGTCCTACGCATGAAATCAGCTATTGGTTAGCTCTTAGATATTAGGCCTTGCTCTTTGAACACTTTGCAGAGGTAAGAGGCCTAGTGCCTGAAACTATTGTCCCATGATAACTTCTAGCAGTAAAAGATATCTCCCAGTAGGTTGTGTAGGACTGACCAGATCAGGAATACAATGTGTGATTTACTCAGATATTTGCCAAACATTTGACCATGTCCTTTGTGCTTTTCTTACGGACAAAATGCACAGATATTTACCTTCCTTCTGAAGGACAGAAAGTTATACAGTTTGCAGGATGCAGAACTAGCTAAATATCTATACCCAAAGACAAGTCACAAATGACTTGATGGCAACTGGGAGGAAAACTGGGAAGCATAATTACCACATTGGATGCCTGAGCTATGATCCAAAAATCCCTACTAGTTAGAACCTTAAAGCAGATCTTGGGATCACAGCCTGAAAAGGCTTTAGGAGTCACCTGGCATAATCTCCTCATTTTACTTATTAGATAATTGAGGCCCCCCAAAATAATACAAGTGACCAAGAGTTGGACCAATATTTGAGGCCAGATCTCAAAAACGCCAGATTCTGCACTGTTTGTGGGTACTACATTGCATCTCCAAGCTAATTATATGAATTTTAATTAGCAAGGTAAAGAGGGGAGAAGGCAGTCAAGAAGACTTGGATTCAAGTCTTGTCCCTGACTCATGTTGGCTGGGCAGCCATGGGCAAGGCATTTAACTTTTCATTGACAAAGGTACTTGCCAAGACTATAAATTAAAGACAAGTAGCATTGATCGAAGGAATTAATCCACATCAATAAATTCTCAGGTTTCACCCCCCAAAAAAGTAATGCCTCACACTTATGTCCAATAAGATTCATAATTGCAATCTTAGCTCCTTTGTCCTCCCGAATGTCATATTCCAAAGCCCACTGATTTTTCAATGTAAACATTGCTAAGTCTTGTTTTATCCAGACTGAGGCTCCATGATATTAGAATTGTTTCTTTCTGGCTGCTTGCAATATTTTCTCATTGATCTGGGAGCTCTGGAATTTGGCTACAATATTCCTAGGAGTCTTCTTTTCATATTTATTTTCATCTTGACTTTCAGACAGTCCAATAAGTCTTAAATTATCTCTCTGGGATCTCTTTCACAGGTCATTTGTTTTTCCAATGAGATACTTCACATTTTCTTCTATTTTTCATTCTTTCAATTAAAAAAATTAATTGATTTATTTTTAGTTTTCAACATTCACTTCCATAAGATTTTGAGTTTTGAATTTTGTTCCCCATCCCCTCTTCTACCTCCCCAAGATGGCATGCAATCTGCTATAGGCTCTACTTATATGTATAAGTATTAAGCATATTTTCACATTAGTCATAATGTAAAGAAGAATTGGAACTAATGGGAAGAATCATGAGAAAGAAGAAATGAAACAAACAACAAAAGAAAAGGAGAGCAAATAGTATGCTTCCATTTATATTCAGACTCTGAAGTTCTTTCTCTGGATGTGGAAAGCATTTTTCATCATGAGTCTTTTAGAGTTGTCTAAGATCCTTACATTGCTGAGAAGAGCTAAATTTATCAAGGTCAGTCATCATACAATATGGCTGTTACTGTGTACAATGTTCTTTTGGTTCTGCTCTTTTCACTCAGCACCAATTCATATAAATCTTTCCAGGTTTTTCTGAAGTCTGCCTGCTCATCATTTCTTATAGCACAATAGTATTTCATTACATTCATATACCACAACTTGCTCAGCCATTTCCCAATTGATGGACATCTCCTCAGTTTCCAATTCTTTGCCACCACAAAAAAAGCTGCTATAAATATTTTTGTATATGTGGGTCCTTTTCCCTTTTTTATGATTTCTTTGGAATACAGACCTAGAAGTGCTATTTCTGGGTCTGCACATTTTTATAGCCCAAATAATATATGATAATATAATGCCCAAAGGGACATTGTTCCTAATTGCTCTCCAGAATGGTTGGATCAGTTCACAACTCCATCAACAATGCATTAGTGTTCCATTTTTCTCACACTGTCCCCAAGATTTATCATTTTCCTGTTTTTTTCATGTTAGCCAATCAGATAGGTATGATGTGGTACCTCAGAATCATTTGGATTTGTGTTTCTCTAATCAATAGTGATTTAGAGCATTTTTTCATATGACTATAGTTTCAATTTCTTCATCAGAAAACTGCATATTCATATCCTTTGACCACTTATCAATTGAGGAATGACTTGTATTGTTATAAATTCAACTCAGTTCTCTATATATTTTAGAAATGAGGCCTTTATCAGAGACACTGATTGTAAAAATTCTTTCCCAGCTTTCTGCTTCTCTTCTAATCTTGGTTGCATTGGCTTTGTTTGGGCAAAAACTTCTCAATTTAATATAAACAAAGTCACCCACTTTACATTTCATAATGTTCTCTATCTCTTGTTTGGTCATAGATTCTTCCCTTCTCCACAGATCTGATAGTTAAAGTATTCCTTGCTCTCCTCGTTAGCTTATAGTATCAGCCTTTATATCTAAATCATGTATCCATTTTGACACCATTTTGGTATAGGGTGTAAGGTGTTGGTCTATGCCTACTTTATGCCATACTCTTTTCTAGTTTTCCCAGCAGTCTTTGTCAATAGTGAGTTCTTATCCCAGAAGCTGGAGTCTTTGTATTTATCAAAGAGTAGATTGCTATAGTCATTGACTGTTGAGTCTTGCATACCTAACCTATTCCACTGATCCACCACTCTATTTCTTAGTCAGTAACAAATAGTTTTGATGATTGCTGCTTTATAATACAATTTAAGATCTGGTACAGCTAGGCCACCTTCTCTTGCATTTCTTTTCATTAGTTCTCTTAATATTTTGAACCTTTTGTTCTTCCAGATGAATTTTGTTACTACGTTTTTTCAGTCTATAAAATAATTTTTGCTAGTTTTATTGGTATGGAACTGAATAAGTAAGTTAATTCAGATAGAATTGCCATTTTTATTATATTAGCTCAGCCTGCTCATGAGCAACTGATGTTTTTCAAATTATTTAGATTCGATTTTACTAGTGTGAAAAGTGTTTTGTAATTGTGTTCATACAGTTCCTGAGTTTGTTTTGGCAAGTAGATACCCAAATATTTTATAATATCTACAGTAACTTTAAATGGAATTTTTCTTTCCATCTCTTGCTGTTGGTCTTTGTTAGTAACATATAGAAATGTCAATGATTTACATGGGTTTATTTTACATCCTGCAGCTTTCCTCAATTTGTTATTTCAATTAATTTTTTGCTTGTTTTTCTAGGATTCTTTAAGTATACCATCATATCATCTGCAAAGAGTGATAGATTTGTTTCTTCTTTGCCTATTCTAATTCCTTCAATTTCTTTTTCTTCTCTTTTTGCTAAAGCTAATATTTCTAGTACAATATTGTGTAACAGTGGTGATAATGGAAATCCTTGTTTAACCCCTGATCTTATTGAAAATGCTTCTAGCTTATCCCCATTACACATAATGTTTACTGATGGTTTTAGATAGATGCTACCTATCATTTTAAGGAAGACTTTTACCTCCCCCAAACTGTCTTCCCTTCTATTGCTCCCTCACTGACCTTTTCTCTGATTCTCTTTCCTCCTGCTTTCCTATATGGTAAGACAGATTTGTACAACCAATTGAGTGTGTACATTACTCCTTCTTTGTGTCAATTCTGACGAGAGTAAGGTTCATGTGCTCCCCTTCCTGTTTCCCCCAAATTGCACTCTAGAATGGTTCATTCAGTACACATCTTCACTAATCTTGTATTAGTGTTTTAGTTTTCCCACGTCCCTTCCAACATTTATCATTTTCCTTTTCTATCATATTATCCAATCTGAAAGTTGTGAGAGAGTAGCTCAAAGTTTATTGGCACACAGTAGGGCAAAATAGCTCCAATTATTGTTTTGATTTTGTCTTCATTGGTGGCAATTTCACTCTTTTCATTTTTGATGCTAATTTGGTTTTCTTCTTTCTTTTTTTTTTAAATCAATTGACCAGAGGTTTATCTATTTTATTGTTTTTTTTTTCCAGAAAACCAGCTCTTAGTTCAATAGTTTTATTAATTTCAATTTTATTAATTGCTCCTTTGGTTTTCAGAATTTGCAATTTAGTATTTAATGGGAGATTTTTAATTTCTTCTTTTTCTAGCTTTTTTAGTTGCATGCCCAATTCATTGATCTTTTCTTTCTCTATTTTATTCAATCTGAAAGGTGTGAGGGAGTAGCTCAGAGTTGTTTTAATTTGAGTTCCACTTACTGTGATTTACAGCATTTTATATGATTATACATATCTTTGATTACTTTTCTGAAAACTGCCTGTTCCTGTGTTTTGATCATGTATCAATTAAGGAAAACTCTTATTTCTATAAATCTGACTTGGTTTTGTCTGTTTCGAGAGGTTTTCTTTATCAGAAAACTCACTGTAAAAATTATTTTCACAGTAATTGTTAACAACTATGTATTTCAATCCATCCCATTTTCCCTTTGCTAATCCAACCTTTTCTTTCCCTTTACCCCATCCACTCTCAAAAGTGTTTAAGGAAGACTATATTTATTCCCATGCTCTCTAGTGTTTTTTAATAGGAATGGGTGCTGTATTTTGTCAAAATGCTTTTTCTGCATCTAAGGAGATAATCATATGATTTCTGTTAGGTTTGTTGTTGATACAGTCAATTACACTGATAGTTTTCCTAATATTGAATCAATTCTGCATTCCTGGTATAAATTCTACTTGGTCATAGTGTATTATCCTGGAGATAAGTAACTATAATCTCTTTGCTAACATTTTATTTAAAATTTTTGCATCTATATTCATTAGGGAAATTAATCTAAAATTTTATAGGAAAATAGAGGGGAAGAGGATAAGACAGAGGGTAGGTGGAGGGAGCTGGTAGTAGGGAGGGCAGTTTGGGACAGGCAAAAATCAGAAGAAAAACACTTTTGAGCATGAACAAGGTAAAAGGAGAGAAAGAGTAGGATAAGCTGGGGAAAAATGGACTTAGGGAAATACATAGCTGTTAACTACTACTGTGAGTTTCTCTAATAAAGACTTCACTTTTCAAACATAGAGAAAACTGAGTCAAATTTATAAAAATAAGAGCCATTCCTCAGTTGATACATGGTCAAAGGAAAGGAACAGACACTTTCAGGCAAAGTAGTCAAAGTTATCTATAATCATATAAAATGCTATAAATTGTAATGAATGAGAGGAACTCAAATTAAAACAACTTCCTCACAGCTTTAACATTGGCTAAAATGATAGATAAGGAAAATGACAAATGTTGGAGGGGATGTGGGAAAATTAGGACACTAATGTTCTGTTGGGTGAAGTTGTATGCTGATTCAACCATTCTGGAGTACAATTTGAAACTATGCCCAAAGACCTTATAAAACTATGCATACCAATTGAACCAGAAATAACACTACTAGGTCTGTGTACCAGAGATCATAAAGAAATGAAAAGGATCTACATGTACAAATATTTATAGCAGCTCTTTCTGTGGTGGCAAAGAATTGGAAATTGAAGTGATGTCTATCAAGTGGGGAATGGCTGAGCAAACTATTTTATATGATTGTGATGGAATACTATTGTGCTTTAAGTAATGATGAGCAGGATGCTATCAGAAAAATGTGGAGAGATGAACCAATGCTGAGTGAAGTGAGCAGAACTAGGAGAACCTGATAAAAGTAACAGCAATATTGTATGATGATCTACTATGAATAACTTAGGTATTCCCAGCAGAACAGTGACCTAGGACAATTATGTAGGATTTATGAAGAAAGGAGCTGCGCATCTCCCAAGAAAGAACTGGTAGAACCTGAATGCAGATGAAAGATCCATTTACTTATTTTATTTTTCTTGTTTTTTTTTTGTCTGTGTTTTCTTTCGTTGAGTAACTTAAATGGAAATGGGTTTTGCATGAGTACACATGTATAATCTACATCAAATACTTGCCTTCTCAATGGGTAGGGCAAGAGAGTAAAGAGAAAATTTGGAACTCATAATTTGAAAAAAGAGAATGTTAAAGTTATTTTTTACATGTAACTAGGTTAAAATAAAATATTAAATAAAGAAGAGCTATATAGACCTGAGATCACCTCTAAAGCCCAGGGGATTTATGGCTCATTTAGAGGAGGCTATGGAGGCAAATTATAAAGAGAAGAATTCTTGAACATCAGTATCTGCTTGGGATATTTCAGTCATCTCTATGCATGTTACTGTGGGTAGAGCCAACAAGAGACCATCTGAGTTACCCAAACCATCCCATACAGACAACACCAAACGGTATTGAGTCTTCAGGAGTTGTGTGAAACATATTTATTTTCTAGGGATAAAATGAAGGATAATGGAGAAATTCATCACACTAAATCCCCTTACAAAAGCCCTTGTATTTTCTGTGAACTTGGCCAATGGTGCTAGATAATTTGTGGTAGCCAACTGGGAACTACTCATCATTGTCATCATCATCAACAACAACAAACATTTATACAGTGCCTATTATTTTTACTTATTTTATTACAGCCCTCCAGAGGGTGATTTCTTTTACCAAGGGAAAAGAGTCTGAGTGAGTTAAGTAAGTAGGGAGTGGGCAAGAAGGAAGGAACCAAGGAAAGGAATAAGGACAGAAAGTAGAAAGGAAAGAAACAAGAATTAAGTGCCTATTATATGACAGGCACTGGGCTAAGTGCTTTAAAACTATCTCATTTGATCATCACAACATCCCTGGAAGGTGGGTGATCGTATTACTCCTATTTTACAATTGAGGAAACTGAGGCTTAAGTGACTTGCTTAATGACAACTTAATATCTAGCACTGCTCTAGTTATTGAACCATTTAGGTATCTTTAGGCCCATATCTATAACCCAGGTTAAAGATAAGACCACAGTGGCAGAGCCCCTCTATCAGAAGGTAGTTCATATTAGTGTCAAAAGATGGGAAATCACTCCTAAAATAATCCATAGTCCAGTTGGCTCAGTCAAATTTGTGAGAACATAGTGAGTTGGCCAGGCACAGACCAGAACAAACTGTTGATACTCACTCACCAAGTGGCTCAGGAGTAAGAGGCTTAGGTTCAAATCCTATCTCTGATGCTTCTTACCTGTGTGATCTAGAGCAAATGACTTAACCTTATTTACCTTTAATAATTTCATCTCTCAAATGAAGTGGTTTGACTTAAATAGCTTTGAGAAATCTTCTAGTTTTCCTTTTTTGGAATCATAGGAATGATATCATAGGTATGATAGAGGTTGTATGTTCAGCAGAAAGACCAGAGTTATACAAGTTTTTTTGCGTCATTCCAATTGAAACAAAATTTTCATTTTTGTTCTGCTCACTGGTTTTTGAGAAAAACAAAGGTGACAGTTGATTGTCCTCCCTACTTCCTATGAATTCCATTTTCCCTAGTTAAAATCAAACTCCTCAGTTACACTAATTAAAGTTTAAATGCCTTACCTCCCAAAGAGCAACATTTCATTTCCAATGAGCAATTTCACTGAGTTGATGATATAGATGGTTTGCACATATTTTATGATGCTAATTATTAGCAAGAGGCTGGAGACTCCCATTGCAGATGCTGTCAAAGCCCTGTAGGTGACATGATAATCACAAACACGTTGAGAGATGAGGTCATCTAGTTTGCTCCTCTATAATTTGGCTCCAGTCATTGTTCTCCAGTTGCAGGCTGGCAGGTCCCTCAGTATGATGGCACCCAGGGTTTTATAACTTCAATGCTAGGAGTTCTTCTAAGCCCCATTGCATGTCAGTCTTCACCACTACAGCAAGGATACCACAAAGATTCAGTAAGTGACTCTTTATTCCTCAGGTTTTGAGATAGAGAAAGGTTAGGGAAGAGATTGTTAAGAATCTGCTTTTTTATCTCCTCATATTTTATTGCTTCACCTACATGTCTGTATATAATATATGTGCTGTTTTCATTTTGTTATGACTTTTTTGTCTTTTCTTCACATTTTTTACATATAATATATACGTGGGAGTGATCATTAACAAAAGAAATATATAAACTCTATTTTTCTTGATATATATCACTATATATCTATATATATGCTCCATTTCTATGTAGTATATACACAGGTACATGTGCATATATGTATGTTTCTCTGCATGTTCTCTCAAAGTTTATGTATTTTCTATTTTTTTCTTATCATTTGCTACATTGTTTTTCTTTTGTATTCTTCTCTATATATTTGGCTATACCTTAGTTTTCCCCTTTAACTGTCTCTACCCTGTTTATTAGTTGTCATGGAGTATTTTATTTCTTTATTTCTTTCCTTTTCTTTGTTTTTTTTACATTTTCCCTTCAGTTTCTTTGACTTCTCCCTCTGTCTTTTCTGTTACTTCTGTGATGCCTCCACTCCACCAAGTTATAAAGCCACAAAATATTACCACCACCATGCCGACTTTTTCAATTAACTTTTTTCTCCTTTCTTATTTGTATTTTCTGTTTAATAATCTTTTTATTTTCTTATCTTTGGTTCAGGGGTTGATTATTTGATAAACTTTCTCCCACTGTCCCTTCCCCTCTCCCAAAAAAACCCCCCAGTGTTCAGTAAATGGAATAATCACATTGGTTCTTCCACTTCTAAATTGTTTCTAAACCCATTGCATATGAGATGTTCCATTTGAAATACCTCTTAAGACCCTTCCTAGAGCAAAAAGAAGTTTTATTTGCAATTTGAAAAAACTATAAATTCCTCATTGTAGTGTAAGTCAAACTTTTGTTTTCTATAGATAACATGGATAAAGAAAAAATCAAATGGTAAATGTTTTTTTTTTCCATTTAATAGTTGAGGAAATCAGATCCTGAAAGAGCAGGGAAATAACCAGGTTTGGATCACAAAACAAGTTTTCAGTAGTTATGAAAAGAATCCAAGTTCCATTAATCTTAGTATTGGTCTCTTATTCTAACCCTTATTTTTAAGAAGTTTAGTTTTATTTTGAAGCTAACTAGACAATTTATAACATCTAACGTATTTTAGAAATGTCTTCTACCATCTCTTCAATCTTCATACAAGAAGTGGATATGAACCAGAAATACAGCATGCTCTGAGTTTTCATTATGCTCCTTTCCCAGTCCTGAAAAGAATATATAATTCAACAACTAGGAATTTTATAAAGTACCACATGAAAATTTAGCATCCTATAACTAAACTTGAAAGGAAATTTCTTTCTCTCTCCCTCCCTTCAGTATGAGAAAGATCAGCAGGAAGACTCATGCCTTTTTCTATACACTTATATTAGATAACAGTTTTTTCTTGGGTACATTATACCAACAGTATTGACTATATTATACTTCTTTGTAAAATGAAAGACTTGGATGAAATATATAATGTCACTTCTACAAAGGCTACATGAATAACTTGTATCAATACCTTGGAATGAATGCCATAAGTATTGGGTTTGTTTCCTTGCTGTCATCAGCATCACTAATAATAAGACTTAGGATTGCTTAGTAAATGCCAGGCACTGTGGTAAGTGCAAAGGATACAAACAAAGCCACAAATATAATTCATTCCCTTAAGCAGAATACACATATAAACAAATATTGGATTATTTAAAATAAATATTCAATATAAATAAGTACAATCTCAGAAGGAAGATATTAGCAGCATGGTAGACTTCAAATGGTCTTTTGCAGAGAGGGTGGGATGGTAGCTGAGTTTTGAGGGAGGACAGAGTAGCCAGAAGGTAGAGATAAGAAGAAAGAGAGCTCAAGGATAGGGGAACAACCAGGGATAAGGAACACCACCGGGAAATGTAGTGTTTTGAGAAAGGAATTAGAAGATATCTAGTGTCACTTGTAAGTGCATAGGATTAAAGGTTTTTAAATATCTGAAAAGGTAGAAAGGACCTAGGTTTTGAAAAGCTTTGAATGTCAGAGGATTTTGCATTTGATCAGAAAGTGATAGGGAGGCAATGGAATTTATTAAATAGTGCATTTGACGTGATCAGACATGTACTTTAGGAAGATAAATTTAATAGCTGAGTGGTATAGGGACAGACTTGGGACAGGGAAACTAAGTAGTAACCTACTGCAATAGTACAGGCATGAGGTGATCCATATCTGCAACAGGGTGGTAGCTTTTCAATATGGGAGAAGGGTTAATATTCAAGAGATATTAAAATAAAACCTAATTAATTTGGCAACATTATATATGGCAGGGGAGAGAGAGTGAGGAGTCATGGGTAATATCTGGTGCTGGCTTATGAAACTGGTTAACTGGGAGGATGGTGTTGTGTTCAGTGGTAATAGGGTGTAAAAAAGGAAAGTTTGGGAAGATGATAAGTTCAGTTTGGACATATTGCATTTAGGGTATCTGTATTAACACCCAGTTCAAGACATCGAATAAGCAGTTAGAGATGTGAGTCTGGATGTTAGGAAAAAGGTTATGACTGAATAAGAGAAACTGAGAAATATCAGCATTAGACATCATAACTGAATCACTGGGAGCTGAGATCATCTATGAAATCACATACAGAGTGAAGAGAAGAGGTACCAGGACAGAATCCTGTGAGATGGCCAATATAATTGGAGATGACCTGGATGAAGATTCAGGAAAAGGGTTTAAGAAGAAGTGGTCATACAGGTCAGATGAGAACCAGAAGAGACGGTCATGAAAACCTGAAAAGAAGAGAGTATCAATGAAGGGAGGGTGATTTTGACACCATCAGAAGCTGCAGAGTAGTCCAGAAGAGTATGAGTACGGATTATTGAGTGTTGTTTATGTTAGTATTGAGAAAAGGCTGGTGGATTTGACAATTAAAAGATTAATAGAGAATACTTTCATTTGAATGATTCGATTAGGAACTAGAATTGTAGAGATATGAAGAGAGAGAGAGGAAAGGAAGTGGAGAATGACTTTTCTAATGCAGAATGTCCTCTCAAGAAGTTTAGCTGCAAAAGAGAGGAGAGGTGTGGGAAAATAAGCAGAAGGAATTGATGGATCAAAGAATATATATTTTTTTAACATGAAGGAAACTTGGATGGAGCCAGAGCCAGTAACAAAACATCAAGTCGACAGGGTGAGATTGAGGAAAAATGAGAGAAGATGGTAGATTGCACAATGTGTTAGAGAAGCCTGACTGAATGGGATCACTTGTGTATGGAGAGTGGTTCGCCTTGGCAAGGAGAAAGATTACATCATTATGTGAATCTAGCTTGAAGGAAGAGATATTGGCAAAAGGCATTTGAGTGACATCAGATGAAGAGAAGGGAATAGCTCAAAAGAGCTTTCTGTGAATGGATTTTATTTTTTCAGTGAAATATCAGGTAAGGTTCTTAACAGTGAGTGTGGGGTATAGTCTCTCAGGAATACCAGGGCCCATAAAGGAAAAGGTGTAGTGGCAAAGACAAGTATTAAAACAGGGTGGAGAAAAGATGAAATATCTATTCAGTTATGGGGTAATGTCCCTGTTAAAAATGTTCCCATGGGAAGAGAGATATTCTTTAATAGGACACAGGGAACTTCCAAGTGGTTGAATCCACAGAGATTTGATGCAGTGCCTCCATGGACAGCTTCCTTCCTAATTAGTATGGGATTAATAACTCTGACAGGTGATTGAACCTCCAAAAAGGTGAGTTGACCTGCACCAATAAAGGAGAGTTTAGAACAAATGGGGAAAGAAAAAATCATGGAAAGACAGAGGCATTATCAAATATTGAAGTATTTTTACCATGGGATAATATTTGTATATCCTCTGTTTTAGCAATAACAGAAACTGTTTAGAAGAGGAAACTTAAAATATGAGCCTTAGAAACTTTATTGTTTAAGGAATATGGAGATTAAAGAAGGGATAAATAAGTATTACATTCATTCATTAAAGAATTAAATATCAAGAGTAGATAAAAAGGGTGAAAATGAGAGAACTCACAAAGTGAAATAAATCTTCTTTAGAAAAAATATACAGGACATTAGAAAAAAAACTAATACAACACATTGTAGAGGTTGGTAGGAGGAAGAATTTTATCTGATTGCCTAACCAAAATAAAAGAGTAACAATTAAATAACTATTAGAAAAAAAAAAGAATTAATAAATTAAATAATATTGCCGTACTAGGCAGAAGGATAACCAGGTAAGTTTGTGATGGAGACAAAGAGAGTCTATAAGAACAGAATTGCCTTAAGATAGATTAAGGAAAATTTCTTGAGTAAACAAATTACTGTCTTTACGAGAGGAAATGAAACAAAACATGCTGACCCAGAGAAAGACACAATATGAGAAAGAAATGGGAAAAACATAAACTTTACTTTCACAATATTAAATGTCCATTCATTAAATGACTAAAATTGAAAATGACACTGAATAAGAAAATAAAATCTCACAATCTTCTGCTTTTATAAGAAATACTATTCAAAACAGACATATGGAAATTAATCATGATGGCCTAGAAGAAAGTTTATTCTACATCAAGTTGATATAAAAAAAACAGGAGTTGGAACCATTCTATCAGAAAAAGTAAAATCAAAAGTTTACAGCATACAGTTTTTTCTAAAATGTGCATGTTAAAGCCATTTCAGGGAGATGATAGTTATGAGGAAATTAAGCCAACTGCTGAATCAAAGTTGCAAGATGAACAACCAGATGTATGTAGATAAACCAGAGGCTACTGAAGAAAAATCAGCAGTGATGGCAGCAATTGCAAGTATCTGAGTTAAACTATGTGATGGTAGAAAGGCAGGTCATTCACAAAGGGGTCCCAACCTCAAGGAATAGGGAGAAGGCAACTTACATCCAATTGATCTCACAATCATAAATAGTAGGGTCCTCATGGTACTGCTTTTCACAAATTATTACCATGAATATTTTGTGGGAGGGATATGGGAGTAGAGTACTCCATTTAAGAGATGTTTCCTGTAGCCATTGGTTTTTCTATTTGCCATTTGTGACAAATGATGGTTTTTGTCCATATTACTTGGTTGCTTAGAGAAGAGACATTGAAAACCCATAAAGTACAACAATATATATTCCTATTCTTATGTTATCACAGAGAAATATGGGTAAGGGAAGGCACAAGACAAAGAGCATTAATTCTTGTAAAGCCATGTAAAGTATACATACATGTAGAGTATGTGTCACAACATACTTCATCCATGTGTATTCAAGTCTTTGGTAATGGATTATGTATCGCTGCCAGGGTGATATTCTTAATGCATACATTTGATAGTATCACTCAACTGCTAAAGTAAAATAATGAATAAAAAAATCCAGTGGTTGCATTTTACCTCTAAGATGATGTTCAAATCCAAATCAAATGCAAATACAAATATCCATTGTACATAGCTCCTACCTACCTCACCGTAGCACATTCTGCAATCAGTTGATCAATGAACTTCTTTAACCGTATGTGCTGGGCACTCTTAAAGATACAGAAAAGTCAAACAGTTCTAGTCCTCAAGGTCTTTAAAGTTTTTCAGAGAAAGTAACACATACTTACAAGGTATACACAAAACAAACATGCAAGGTAATTTGATGGGTTGGAGAGGAGCAGAAGGAAGGGATGAAGCATCAGGAAACACATAGGTTAAAGATGGTGTTGGAGGTGTATCTCAATGGAAATGAGGGCTTCTCATTAAAAAAGAATTTGTAAAGTCAATGAGTAAATTAAAGAATTAGTAAAGTAAAGAAGAATTAGAACCAAAGGGGAAAACCACAAGAAAGAAGAAACAAAGAAAAAGGAGAAAATAGTCTACTTCAACCTGCATTCAGACTCCATAGTACTTTCTTGATTTGGATTGCATTTTCCATCATGAGTCTTTTAGAATTGTCTTAGATCCTTGCATTGCTGAGAAGAGTTAAGTCTATTGTTCAATTAAGTCTTCCCAGGTTTTTCTGAATTCCACGTGCTCATTATTTCTTATGGAACAAATGTATTCCATTACATTCATATACCACAACTTGTTCAGTCATTCCCTAATTGATGAACATCCCCTCAATTTCAAATTCTTGACCACCACAAAAAGAGCTGGTAGAAATATTTTTGTACATGTGGATCTTTTCTCCATTTCTATGATCTCTTTGTGCTATAATCCTCTATAGATGTCTTTACTTCTAAAGACAGTAAAGAAGTTATAACCCTCAATAGAAGGTATTGCTTGATCAAAATGGATGCACAGTTTCATAGCTCTTTGGACCTAGGTTCAAATTGCTTTCCAGAATTGTTGGATTAGTTAAAAACTCTAACCATATATGCATTAGTGCTCCAATTTTACCACATCTCCAACATTTATCATTTTCCTGTTTTGTCATGTTAGTCAAACTGATAGATGTGATGTGGTATGTCAAAATATTTTGATTTGCATTTCTCTCATCAATAGTGATTTAGAGCATTTTTTCATAATGAGAAGACAGGAGTTATTGGAAAAGACTTTAATGCTGGGAAATATTGAAGGTAAAAGAAGAAGAGGATAGCAGAGGATGAAATTGATAGTAAGTGTCATGGAAGCAATGAATATGGGCTTGGGCAGACTTCAGGAGATAGTGAAGAATGCAAGGTCCAGCCATGCTGTGGTCCATGAAAAGTTGGACGTGACTGATTGACTGAAAAACAACAACAACAGTGCAGAGGGCAGGTACTTGCTTTGAGACAGCATTATTTTTCTATGCACATGTTGCTACAAAGTAAAGGAAATAAGAGCTCCAAGGCCAGCTAGAAAAATTATGGTTGGGAGGATCTGTTCTCAGAGAAGAGATTGGAGGATAAATAAGAAACAAAAATGACAATGAAGAGGGAAGGAAATTCAATTGGGCCACATGATTTGGAATACGAAGTAATTTTTAGAATTGTGCAATGCTCATATTCTTATTTTTCACTTGTGAATATATATATATGTATATATGCACATATATTATATTTTACATATTTTGTGATCAGGAAAATAGGGTAAAAGGGAAAGATCTATCAAAGTAGTAGCACAAATTGGTTAGATGATGAGCTCAAATTTGGTACTTCAGAAGTTTTCATTACATGAGAAAGAAATTAGAGAAATAATAAGTAAATATGATCATGGAATACAATTTTAGACTATGTAGAAATGAAAGTAATAAAGAAAACAAAACAAAAAGTAGTTCTTAGGAAATAAAAAATATGTAACGTGAATAAAAGAAGAAAAGTAGAAAAGATTTTGAAGGGAAGTGAAAATTGAGGGAAAGAAAATATACATGTATTTAAGAATACTCCAAAACAAAAGGGAAAAAAGGATGACAAATGAGATGTTACAGGCAGAGTAGGGAAGAGAAGTCTGTAAGGATAGAGCACTGTCACAGTAGGTAAAGCAAAATTTTAAAAGGACAAAGTACTGATGTAAAAGAGAAATTAATTATTCTAATTAAAAACAATAAAATAAGCATAAATGAAGCAACGTGTAAGCTTAATTCTTATAACTTTAAATGAGTGTGGATTAAATAACTGACTACGATAAATAGAGGAATAAATTGGACAAGAAAACAAAACAAAGAAATACATTTTAAAAAGAAGGACATAAGTGGAATAAAAATGTGAAGCTGGAACAAAATTTTTCAAAGAGAATTAAAAGAAATCAAGAATCATAATCAAGCTATCAGAAAAAGCAAAAGTGTAACTTCATAAAATAAACATGGAATTGTGGAAATTACATTATACTTAAAGGAAATATAGACAACAAACCAATTATTAACATCATACTGATAGGCTTCAAACAGCATAGTATCTAAGTTCATAAAAGAATGACCTAAGTTTGCAAAAGATAAAAACCATTATAGTAGAATACTTTATTGTTCTTCTATCAGAATTGCACACAGTTATTAATAGAAATGTAAACAAAAGGAAAAAAATAGACTTGAGGAAATTTGGAGAATTGGGATCTTTCTCAATGAGACTACTAAAACAATTATTTTTTTTTCACACATGGACTTTTTACATAAATTGACCATGTATCAGGACAATGACAAATTAAAAATTAAGGAAACATGTAGAAATGCCAAGACTACAACACAGTTAAAAGGATATGACAAGCAAAAGACATGGTCCAAAATAGAGAACTAATGAATCCTAAATAACAAGATCATAAAAGAACAAATCATAGAAGTAATGAATAATTATGTTGAAGAAAATGAGAGAACATAACAAATTTGTGATATAACTGTGTATAGCTATATAAAATAACTGCTTCAAATTGATACATGAAATATGTATACATATCTATATTCAGCTATATCAAATAATTATATCAAATATATGATTTAACTATACCTCAAAAATAGATTAAAGCTGAAGTAGTACTTACAGGAAAATCACTTTAACCAAAAACACAAATTAAAAAAACAGGATAAGAAAGGATTTATACATTCAAGATGATTTAAAAATAGAAATCCATCAAATAAACAAAAGGAAAAATGAAAACAGAAATCTGGAAAATCAAGCAAGGGTTAAATAAATCCAAAAAAAAAGTGTTACAGAAACAGCAAATCAAAAATTAAGCTGATTCTTTGAAAAAAAAACAGCTAGTAAATTTGACAAGACATTATTTACCTAATCCAATTGAAAACAGGGCAGAAAATGAAATAAATAAAATGAGAAAAATGAAAAAAGAGAAATTGCACCTAACACAGAAGAAATGAAAAGGAATTTTAACAGAACTTACTCTGTGCAGTTATATGACAACAAAACTAGGACAAAACAAAAAAGATGAACAGAATATAAGAGAGATTTTAAATAATAGAATCTCATAAAATGAAATAGAACTACCTGCACAAGGACTATTAAAGGGAAGAGAAAAGGGTAAATCCATTAGCAACTGATGTTTTTCCAATTATTTAGGTCTGACTTTATTTGTGTGAAAAGTGTTCTGTAATTGTCTTCATATAGTTCCTGGGTTTCTTTCAGGAGGTAGATTCCTAAATATTTTATTATGTCTACAGTAAGTTTATATGGAATTTCTCTTTCTATTTCATGCTGTTGGGCTTTGTTGGTAACATATAGAAATGCTGATGACTTATGTGGGTTTATTTTATATTGCTAATACAATAAAAATGACAAGTCTATCTAAGCTTATTTACTTATTCAGTGTCATACCAATGAAACTACCAAAAATTATTTTATAAGAATTAGAAAAAAATAATAAGAAGATTCATTTGGAAGAATAAAAGATCCAGAATATCAAGGGAACTAATGAAAAGAAATGTAGGGGAAGGTGGCCTAGCAATTCCAAATCTTAAATTATATTATAAAGCAGTAATCATCAAAACTGCTTGGTACTGACTAAGAAATAGAGTGGTGGATCAGTGGAATAGGTTAAATATGCAAGACACAGTAGTCAATGACTACAGTAATCTACTATTTGATAAACCCAAAGACCCCAGCTTCTGGATAAGAACCCACTCTTTGAAAAAAACTGCTGGGAAAACTGGAAAAGAGTATGGCAGAAAGTAGGTATAGACCAAAATCTCACATCATGTGTCAAAATAAAGCAAAAATGGGTTCATGACTTAGATATAAAGGCTGATACTATAAGCAAACTGGGAGAGTAAGGCATAGTTTACCTATCAGATGTACGGAGAACATAAGAATTTATGACCAAACAGGAAATAGAGAACATTACAAAAAGCAAAATGGATAAGTTTGATTACATCAAATTGAAAAGTTTTTGAACAAAGCCAATGCAACTGAGATTAGAAGGAAGGTAGAAAATTGGGAAAAAATTTTTACAACCAGTCTCTTCTATAAGAGCCTCATTTCTAAAATATGTAGAGAATTAAGTCAATTTTATAAGAGTACAAGTCATTCCCCAGTTGATGAATGGTCAAAGGATATGAACAGACAGTTCTCAGATGAAGAAATTAAAGTCATCTATAGTCATATGAAAAAATGCTCTAAATCACTATTGATTAGAGAAATGTAAATCAAAACAACTCTGAGGTATCACATCACACCTATCAGATTGGCCAACATGACAAAACAGGAAAATGATAAATGTTGGAGAAGATGTGGGAAAATTGGAACACTAATGCATTGTTGGTGGAGTTGTGAAATGATCCAACCATTTTGGAGAGCAATTTGGAACTATGCCCAAAGAGCTATAAAAATGTGTATACCCTTTGACCCAGCAATAGCACTTCTAGGGCTATACCCCAAAGAGATCATAGAAATGGGAAAAGGACTCCACATGTACAAAAATATTCATAGCAGCTCTTTTTGGGGTGGCAAAGAATTGGAAATTGAGAGGATGCCCATCAATTGGGGAATGGCTGAGCATGTGGTATATGGATGTCATGGAATACTATTGTGCTACATGAAATGGTGAAAAGGCAGGCTTCAGAAAAACCTGCAAAGACTTGTATGGTCTGATGTTGAATGAAGTGAGCAGAACCAAGAGAACATTATACACAATAACAGCCACGTTGTGTGATGATTAATATTGATAAACTTAACCCTTCCAGCAATGCAAGGATCTAAGACATCTCCAAAAGCCTTGTGATGGAAAATGCTACCCACATCCAAAGAAAGAACTATGCAAATTGAATGCAGATTGAAGAGTATTATTTGCCAAATTTTTTCCTCTTCTATTGAGTTTTGTTTCCTCTCTCTAGAGGTTCCTCCTTTGGGCTCTAATTCTTACTTACAACATAATACATGAGAAAATATGTTTAATAGGAATGTATATGTATAGCCTATATCAAATTGTTCGTCATCTTGCAGAGGGTGGTAGGGAGTAAGGGAGAGAAAAACTTTAAACTCAAAAGCATATGGAAGTGATTGTGGAGAAATCAAATAAATGAATAAAAAAAGAAAAGATAAATCCTCTTCCTAATGGATTTAAATGATGTTTATATAAATGACAAGGAATTTGGTTTAAAAAAAGGAGCAGTGAATGAATAATTTTTTTTTTACCACGTACATCTTTGTTATACCCTGTAGGGAATGAAACAAAAACATAGGCTGATATTTAGTAATTCCCAGTATATATCATTTTCGGTTTTTTTTAATTAATTAATTTTTAGTTTTCAACATTCACTTCTATCAGATTTTGAGTTTTAAATTTTCTCCCCCTCCCTGCACACCTCACTTCCAAAACAGTGTGCAACCTGATATAGGCTCTACACATATATTCATCTTAAGCATATTTTCACATTATTCATGTTGTAAAGAATAACTAGTACCAATAGAAGGAATCTCAAGAAAGAAGAAACAAAAGAGGAAAAAAAGAGCAAATAGTATGCCTCAATCTGCAATCACCCTCCGTAGTTCTTCCTTTGGATGTGGATAGCATTTTCCATCATGAGACATTTGGAGATATCTTAGATCCTTGCATTGCTGAAAAGAGCTAAATCTATCAAAGTTAGTCATCATACAATTGGCTGTTACTGTGTACAACATTCTCCTGGTTCTGCTCACTTAACTCAGCATCAGTCTGTACAAGTTTTTCCAGGTTTTCTAAAGTCTGTGTGTTCATCATTTTTTATAGAACAATAATTCTATAATAAATCAAAGGGTATGCACAGTTTTATAGCCCTTTAGGCCTAGTTCCAAATTGCTTTCCAGAATTGTTGGATCTGTTCACAACTCCACCAAAAATGCATTAGTGTTCCAATTTTACCACATCTCCAACATTTATCAGTATCCTGTTTTGTCATGTTAGCCAATCTGATAGGTATAATGTGGTATGTCAAAATTGTTTTGATTTGCATTTCTCTCATCAATAGTGATTTAGAGCATTTTTTCATAATGAGAAGACAGCAGTTATTGGAAAAGACTTTGATGCTGGGAAAGATTGAAGACAAATATACTTCAGCTGAAGCATGATATATTCTACACCAGCCTTTTACACTTACCCTATATGTATTCCTCTGTTTCAAATGAGTTTCTTGTAAACAACATCTTGTAGGATTATGGTTTTTAATCCATTCTGCTATCCACTTCCATTTTTGGGGGCAGTTCATACCATTCATATTCCCTGTTATAATTACTATCTGTATTTTTCTCTCCATCCTATTTCCACATCCCCTGTTTATGCTTTTCTTTCTTCTTTCTCTCTTTCCCTGTTCAGCAGATTTTTGCTTTTGACCACCACCTCTCTCAGTCTCCTCTCTTCTATTAGCCCCCTCTCTTTTCTTCTCCTTTATCTTTTCTACTTATTTCCTGCCTTTTATACCCCCTTTCCTTTCCTTTCCTTTCCTCTTTCCTTTCCTTCTGCCTATGACAAGTTAAATTTCTGTATCTGAGTATGTTATTCCCTTTTTGGACCAAATCTCATTACAGTAAATTTCAAAAAATGCTTATCTCCCTCCATTCTTTCCCTCTACTGTAAAATGTTTTTGTGTTTCTTTATGTGATGTAATTTACCCTTTTCTGCTTCTTCCTTTCCTCTTCTCCCATTACAGCTTCTTTTTATCACTTCTTTAGGTTTTTTATCATCACCTCAAAGTCAGCTTAAACCCACCTCTTCTCTCTATGTATATTCCTTCTAAATGTAGTAATAAAGATACAGTTCTCAAGAGTTATAAGTATCATCTTCCCATGTAGGCATGTGAACAATTAACACGTATTGAATAACATATTAGTCTTTTCCCTTTCCTGTTTATCTTTTTATTCCTCTCTTGTACACCTTTTATGCCTTGTATTGTATTTGAAGGTCAAATTTTCCTTTGAGCTCTGATGTCTTTATCAGGAAAGTCTGGAAGCCCCCTAGTTCATTGGATGTCCATCTCTTCACCTGAAAGATTATGCTCAAATTTGCTGGATAGTTGATCCTTGGTTGTAATCTAAGCTCCGTTGCCTCACAGAATACCCTATTCCAAGGCCTCCTACGTTTTAGTGTGGAAGCAGCGTGGTCCTGCGCAATCCTGACTCTGGTTCCATGACATTTGAATTGTTTCTTTCCAGTTACTTGCAGAATTTTCTCCTTCACCTGATAATTCTGGAATTTGGCTGCAACATTTCTTGGCGCCTTCAACGATCTCTTTTAGGTGGTGATTGGTGGATTCTTTCAATGTCTATTTCACCCTCTGGTTCTAGTGCCTCAAGGCAATTTTCCTTGACGATCTCTTGAAAGTTGCTGTCTAGGCTCTTTTTCATCATGGCTTACAGGTAGATAAATAATTC
Source organism: Phascolarctos cinereus (assembly GCF_003287225.1). Taxonomy (NCBI): domain Eukaryota; kingdom Metazoa; phylum Chordata; class Mammalia; order Diprotodontia; family Phascolarctidae; genus Phascolarctos; species Phascolarctos cinereus. The sequence continues at coordinate 249,525,067 of NW_027555958.1, read as the reverse complement.
TTAAGTTATTTCTCCCGGATGTGTTTTCCAAGACAGTTGTTTTTCCAATGAGGAATTTTAAGTTTTCTTCCATTTTTTCATTCTTTTGATTGTATTTTACTGATTCTTGATGTCTCATAATGTCATTAGCTTCCAATTGCTCAATTCTCATTTTTAGTGATTTGTTTTCTTCATCTAGCTTTTGTACCTCCTTTTCCATTTGATCTATTTTTCTTTTTAGTGAGTTATTTTCTTCAGTGTCTTTTTTTTTCATTTTGTCAACTGTATTTTTAAATGAATTGTTCAATTTTTCTTCTACCTCCCTTATTTGACTTTTAAAATCCTTCTTGAGCTCTCTAAAAAAGTCTTTTTAGGCTGAAACCAGTTCATCTCCTATCCAAGTTTTGAGATGTGGGTATATTGACCATGTTTTTCTCTCTTCCATTTGTGTTTTGATTTTCCATCACTAAGATACTTTTCTATGGTCATTGTTTTTCTACGTTGTTCTTGCTCATGTTGTTTGCCTTTTTTCTGGCTTTTAAAGTTCATCTCTGCTTCTGGGCACAGGGGGCAATGTAGCAGACTTCTTGTGCTGGGGGCTAGGGGCTTGTTCACTGGTTTGCTGAGGTGGGACTTGCCACTGCCTTGCTGGCACACCTTCCTTCCCGTACTGGTCCCCTTCAGTCACAGGAAGAGGGACCCTTCCTGTTAATCCCCCAAGTCTCTCTAGCTAAAAGACTGCTGTATCCAGTCATTGTTCTGACTCTATTTCAGGATTTTTCCTGGGGCAATATTCCCTGGGTTTTTCAAGGTCAATAAAGGAGGGTGAGAGCAACTTACTTCTTAGTCTGCCATCTTGTATACTGGAAGTCTAAATGGGTGACTTTTGAACATTCATTTTGTGGGCTGATAGGAACAGGAGCTTCTGCTGCTGCTGCCACTACTGCTGTTTATTCAGTCATTCCCAAGGCCTGCTCCTGTTTTGCTGGTGTACAGGCTGTATTGGCAGGCCTTGCAGCCCTGAGATGGAGTGGCCTCCTTCTCACCCATTTCTGACACACCCCTCCTGCTGAGTTTTTAAGCAGTCCCTGGCATCTGTGGGCAGAGAAGACTGGAACTCACCATTGCTGGTGGAAATTCAGTCCTCCAAAGCCTTCTCTGGCTTTGCTTAGAGTGGATCTGTGCTGTGTCCTGCGTGCTGGAGGTTCCTCTCTCAGGCTGGTGCAAAAAACCTTTCCTGTTGACTTTCCAGGATGTCTTGGGCTGGAAATCTGTCTCACTCTGCCTCTTTGTGGGTTCTGCCACCCTAGAATTTGTTCACAGTAACTTTTTAGAGGTATTTGAAAAGATTTGGGGAGAGCTCAGGAAAGTCCCTGCTTTCACATCTTCCATCTTGCCTCTACCTAGGAAGATGAGATTTTAGTAGGAGCTTAAAGATGTCCAGGAAAGCCATTAAGTGGAAATGAGGAAAGAGCAATGTAGGCATGGCAGACAGCCAGACAAAATGCTTAAAACCAAGAGATGGATTATCTTTTTTGTGAAACAGCCAGAAGGCCAATGTCACTGGACTGAAGTGTATGTAGTAGAGAATAAAGTGTAAGAAGACTGCAACAGTAGGAGGGGTCTAGGTCATGAATGACTTTGAACACTTAAGAGAAATTTTGTACTTGATCCTGGAGGCAATAGGAAGCCATTGGAATATATTGAGTAGGGAATAGATCAGTGCAGGAAAGTCTCTTTAGTGCCTAAATGGAGGATGTATTGGAGTGGGGAAAGACTTGAGGCAGGCAGAACCACCAGTAGCTTCTGTAGTGGTTCAGGTGTGAGGTAATGAGGGCCAGCATCAGAATAGTGGAAGTGTCAGAGGAGAGAAGAGTATGTGTTGAGGTCCAGGAGTGCTATGAACCCAAAATTCAAGGGTAAGAGACACAAGTTCTGCCTCAACTATATATTTGATTCAAGCCTTCTGTCAGACATAGATAAGGTTTATTAGAACACCAGTGAGTGAGGATGTGTGAGATGTAAGAATCTGCCCTATTGTCCAGATTTTAAGAGTCTGAGTCTTTGGAATGAGAATACAACTGGGCCAGACTCTTAAGAAATCTGAGCATAGACATCATCTTTCATGAAATTATCAAGGAAGACTGTGGTGATATCTAGAACCAGAGGGTAAAATACAAATGGAAAGAATCCACTCAACATCTCCTGAAAGGCATACCAAATTGAAAATTCCCAGGAATATTATAGCCAAATTACAGACCTGCCAGATGAAGGACAAAATACTGCAAGCAGCTGAAAAGGAACAAATCCAATATGATGGAGACATAGTCTGGATAACAGAAGATTTAGGAGCATCTTCACTAAAGAATCAGAGGGCTTGGAATATATTATTCTAGAGGGCAAAAGAGTTGTATGACAGGAAAAAATAACATACCCATCAACACTGAGTAAAATCCTTGAGGGGAAAAAGCGGATATTCAATGAAATAGAAGACTTTCAAGCATTCCTGATGAAAAGACCAGAGCTGAATATAAAGTTTAACTTTAACAACATGTAAAAGAAGCATAAAAAGGTAAACAGGAAAGACAAAACCTAAAAGATCAAATAAAGTTAAACTGTTTACATTCACATATGGAGAAATGATATTTTTGACTCCTAAGATCTTTCTCATCTTTAGGATAGTTCAAAGGAGTACACATAGACAGAAAGCACAGGTGTGAGTTTAATAAGATTGTATGATTATGTAAAAAATGAAATTCAGGCATGAGAAAGAATGTGCAAGGAGAAGTTTTGGAAGGGAGAGGTATAATGGAATAAATTATCTGACATAAAAATTGCCTGAAAGAGATTTTGAAGTGAAGGGGAAATTGAGGGCAGCAGGAAGTGAAGTACATAAACATTATTCTCATCGAAATTGACACAAAGAAGGAATAATATACACACTCAGTCGAGTTTATAAATCTGTCTTACACACAGGAAAGTAGGAGGTAAAGGAGATAACAGAAAGGGTAGGGACAGTTGATAAAAGGGAAGACAGTTTGGGAGAGATAAATGTCAGAAGAATGACAGTTTTGAGAATGGCCATGGTAAAAGGAGAGAAGGAATAGGATAAGCTGGAGGAAAATGGGATGGAGAGAAATACATAGTTGTGACTTGAGTGTGAAATTTTTTTTTTACCATGAGTTTTTCTGCTAAAGACTTCACTTCTCAAAGACAGAGAAAACTGAGTTAAATTTATAGAAAGAAGAGCCATTCCTCAATTGATAAATGGTCAAAGTACAGGAACAGGCAGTTTTTAGACAAGTCATCAAATCTATCTATAATCATATAAAACATGGTGCAAATCATATTTAATGAGAGAAAGTCAAATTAAAACAACTCTTAGCTACCTCACACCTATCAGATTGGCAAATATGATAGAAAATGACAATGACAAATGTTGGAGGTAATATGGGAAAATTAAAACACTAATGTACTGTTGGCAAAATTGTTTGCTTATTTAGCCATTCTGGAGTGCAATTTGAAACTCTGCCCAAAGAGCTTATAAAACCATGCATACCCATTGAATAAGTAATAACACTACTAAGTCTGTACACCAAAGATCATAAAAAAGTGAAAAGGGCCTACATGTCCAAATATTTATAGCAGCTCTTTCTGTGATGGCAAAGAATTAGAAATTGAGGCAACGTCTGTCAAGTGGGGAGTGGCTGAACAAATTGTTGTATGTGATTGTGATGAAATACTTTTGTGCTTTAAGTAATGATGAGCAGGATGCTCTCGGAAAAACATGGAGAGATGAATCGATGCTGAGTGAAGTGAGTAGAACCAGGAGTATCTGATAACAGTAATAGCAATATTGTATGACACTCTACTATGAATAACTTTGGTATACTCAGCAATACAGTGATCTAAAACAGTTCTGTAGGACTTATGATGAAAGGTGCTGTGCATTTCCCAAGAAAGAACTGGGAAAACCTGAATGCAAATGAAAGATCCATTTCCTTACTTACTTTATTTTTCTTGTTTTTTTTTGTCTATGTTTTCTTTCATAGAAAAACTTAAATGGAAATGTGATTTGCATGAGTATACTTGTATAATATATGTCAAATTACTTGCCATCTCAATGGGGGGGGCAGGAGAGGGAGGACAAATTTTAGAATTAATAATTGGAAAAAAGAGAATTGTCAAATTGTTTTTACATGTAATTGGAAAAAAAATAAAATATTAAGTAAATAAGACTTACCTACACCTGAGGACTCCTCTAAAGCCTACGGCCTTTATGGATCATTCAGAGGAGGCCATGGAGGCAAACTATACAGAGAAGAACTCTTGAAGATCAGTATCTGCTTGGGATATTTCAGTCATCTCTATGCATCTCTGTGGGTAGAGCCAACAAGAGACCATCTGAGTTACCCAAACCATCCCACTCAGACAACACCAAGCAGCATTGAGTCTTTAGGAGTTGTGTGAAATTTATTTCTATTCTATGGAAAAAAATGAAGGATAATGGAGAAATTTATCACCCTAAGTCCCCTTAGAAAAGCCCTTGTATTTTCTGTGAACTTGGCTAATGGCACTTGACAATCTATGGCAGCCTACTAGGAACTAATCATAATTATCATTATCATCATCATCATCAACAATAAACATTTATATTGTGCCTCTTGTTTTTACTTATTTTATTACAACCATCCAGAGCCTGATTTCTTTTACCAAGAGAAAAGAGGCTGAGTGAGTTAAGTAAGTAGGGAGTGGGCAAGAAGGAAGGAACCAAGGAAAAGTAGAAAGGAAGAAACAAGAATTAAGTGTCTACTAGGTGACAGGCACTGGGCTAAGTACTTTAAAAATATCTCATTTGATCATCACAACATCCTGAAAGGCAGGTGATATTATTACTTGTATTTTACAATTGAGAAAACTGAGGCTTAAGTGACTTGCTTAATGACACACAACTAGAGTCTAACACCAGATTTCAGTTCAGGTCTTCTTGACTCTAGACCTAGTGCTCCAGGCACTGAAACACCTAGGTATCCTTAGGCCCATATCTGTAACTATTCCTTTCCTCATCAGTGTTGTAAAGCAGCTAGCCCAGGTTAAGGATAAGACCACAGTGGCAGAGCCCATTGATCACATGGTAGTTCATATTAGTGTCAAAAGATGGGAGATCATTCCTAAAATAATCCATAGTCCAGTTGGCTCAGTCAAGTTTGTGGGAACAGGCAGAGACCAGTATAAACTACTGATACTCACCAAGTGGCTCAGGAGTAAGAGGACTTAGGTTCAAATCCTCTCTCTTATGCTTCTTACCAGTGTGACCTAGAGTACATGACTTAACCTCATTTATCTTCAGTTCCTTTACCTCTGAAATAAAGTGATTTGACTTAAATCATTTTGTGATATCTTCCAGTTTTACTTTTTTGGGATCATACGAATGATATCAGAGGGATAATAGAAGACGTATGTTCAGCAGAAAGACCAGAGCTAGAGACATGGATTTTTTTTTGTCATTCCAATTAGAAACAAAATTTTCATTTTTGTTGTGCTTACTATTTTTTGAGAATAACAAAAGTGGGAGTTGATTGTGTTCCCTACTTCCTGAGAACACCATTTTGCCTAGTTAAAATCAAATTCCTCTGTTACAGTAATTAAACTTTAAATGCCATACTTCCAAGAGAGCAACATTTCATTTGCAATGACCAATTTAATTGGGTTGATGCTGTAGATGATTTGGATCTATTGTATTTTCACATATTACATCCTGTTTATTATTAGGATTAGGTTGGAGACTCCCATTGCAGATTCTGTCACAGTCCTTCATGGTGACATGATATTCACAGCCCTGTTGAGAGAAGAGCTCACCTAGTTTGCTCCTTTATAATTTGACCCCATTCATTGTTCTTCAGATCCAGCATGTGCAGGTCCCTCAATATGAGAGCACCAAAGTTCTTATAACTTGAATCCTAGGAATTCCTCTAAGCGTCATTGGATATCAGTCTTCACGACTACAGCAAGCATACTACAAGGGTTTTGGAAGTGACTCTTTATTCCTCAGGTTGTCAGATAGGGCAAGGTTAAGGAAGAGATCTTTATGAATCTCCTTCTTTGTCTCATGTTTTTTTGCAACACCTATGTGTCTGTTCATAATATATATGTTATTTTTGTTTTGTTATGCTTTTTTGCCTTTTCTTCTTATTTTCCTACATAATAGGTATTTAGAAGTGATTCTTAACAATGGAAATATACAATACAATCTCCATTAATTTTTCTATTTTATATATATATGTATATATATAATATATATATATATATCCTCCATTTCTATATAATATATACAAAGGAATGTGTGGATATATGTATGTTTCTCTGGATGTTCTCTCAAGTCTTCTATATTTTCTATTTTTCCTTTTCATTTGTTTCATTGTTTTTCTTTTTTATTCTTCTCTATATATTTGCCTAAACCTTATTTTTTTCTACATAGTAACTGTTACTTTTTTCTATCTCTATTTCTCTTTCAGGAAAAACAAGACACATATAAATTTTTTTTCCTGGTTAACTATCTCTACCCCTTTTATTATTTGGCATATAGTGTTTTCTTTCTTTCTTTCTTTCTTTCTTTCTTTCTTTCTTTCTTTCTTTCTTTCTTTCTTTCTTTCTTTCTTTTTCTCTGTTGTTTTTTCTTTTTACATTTTTATTTCACTTTCTCTGACTCCTCTCTCTTTTCTCTAACTTGTCTGATGCCTCCACTCCTCCAAGTCATAAAGTCACCCAATATTACCACCACCATGTCCACTTTCTCAACTAACTTTTTTTCTCCCTTCTTATTTGTATTTCCTGTTTAATACTTTTTTTCCCCTTTTCTTAACCTTCAGTTCAGGGATTGATTATTTGATAACCTCTTTTCCACTGCCCAGCCCCCATCCCTCTATGAAAACAATGCTTCAGTATATTGGGTAATCATATCGGTATTTTCCAGTTCTAAATTGTGAGTTTTAAAACTCAGTACATGTGAGTTGTGTTTCATTTAACATACCTCTTAAGAGTGTTTCTAGAGTAAAAAGAAGTTTTATTTGCAATTTTAAAAAGTGTGAGTTGCTTTTTGTAGCACAGGTCAAACTTTGCTTTCTGTTTAGATAGCATGTATAAAGAGAAAATCAAATGATAAGTGTTTTTTCCAATTAACAGTTGGGGAAATTAGACCCAGAAAGTGCAGGCAAATAAGTAGCTCAGAATTACAGAGCAAATTTTCAGTAGTTATGAAAAGATTCCAAGTTCCATTACTGTTAGTATAGGTCTCTTATTCTAACATTTATTTCTAAGAAGTTTAGATTTATTTTGAACCTAACAAGACAGTTTATAATATGTAACATGTTTTAGAAATGTCTTCTGCCATCTCTTAATGCTTCACACAAAGAGAATTGGATATGAACCAGAAATACAACATGCTCTGAGTTTTCATTATGCTCCTTTTCCAATTTACCCCATCACTTTTCAGACTGCATTAATGATTGCTTGAAAAGGAAGCTGAGAGTCTTGTTTTAATTTGTGCAGCATCTCTTGGGGAATTTAACTGTGAAATATGCTGCTTCTGTTGGAATTCCCCCTTAATACTGCTCTTTTAATTACTGAAAGTTAGTAGCTGTTTATATAATTTTTCATTACTATAGAAATCCAATATAGGCTCTATACATTTTCCTTTTTCATCGTTATTTTATTACTCCATCTTGTCTATTACTACCCTTTTTTGCTTTTCCTTTTCCTTTTTCCTGTCATTCTTATTTCTTCCCCTGGAAGCACTCTAAACATAGCAAATGCTTTAACCAATTAATTCAATTTAATAATAGAAGTTTTATAATGTTATTGACATTCCCGATTTAATGTTAGGTAGTCTTACACACCTCATCAAAAAAAATAATCTGAATCATTAAAAAAGTCATATTTTAGCATTTCTCTTCTTCATTTACCCTATTATTCCTTTTACTTAATATTCTTTCCACGATTACTTCCCTTACTTCCTTTGCTTCTTGACCCATTCATCTTATATTTTTTTCCAATGGTTTCCTTTCTTGTCATGGTTAATTCTTCTAAATTTCTTCCTTTTTCATTCTCTTTAGTCCTTTCATTCATGAATTGTGATGAATTGTGATCCTCTCCTTCCTCCCTCCCTTCTTCCTCTTCTCTTTCTCTTATCCAGTTCATTCACAGGAGATGAATTATTCATCAATTTATTTTCAAGTTAACAACATATTTTGCTTTAGATAGTCTCATTCCTGTTTCATGGCTTGAAATTAATTTTTTTTTAGCTTGGAGGATAAGGAGTTTTGTTTTCAGACATAAAGATTTGGGAACAAATTTTGCTACTCTCATGTACTAGCTATGTAACCTTAAACAATAGCCTCAATCTCAAAATATGCTAAGCAACTCCTTTCAATGCACTAGGTCTTCTATTTTACAAGTGTCGAAGGGGTTGCCTTATTCATGAAATTGGCAATTTACACCCATTCTTATCATGATGTCCTTTGTAGAAAGATGTACTTCCACATGGATACCATGACCTCCAGACCCTTGATCCCTCAATTCTTTCCCTGAGAATCATCCCTGCTCTAGCTACACTACCCTCCCTTTACTGCCCTAACCCCCTGAAGAACCACCTTTTTCTATCTTGTTCTTTTCTCTTAAGTCCCTTGCCCCTTAGCTTATTTCTGATATTTCTGTTCCAAGACTTTGTTGGGCATTGCTCCTAAAGTGTGCTACCTTCCTTCCTACACACATGCTCCCGAAGAAAGCTTGAAAAAAATAAAATATGTTGAAACTGTGTTGATTGGATCCACTATAAATTTGGTCAGTAACTTCAATTGGTCAATAAAGAGAACTAGGCCCTGAATGCTGCATGGCAACCCTTTTATTCCTCCCTAATTAACTCAATATCTCAGTCATTATAGCAGCTCTTCTAAAACTCTTTGTCCTTTGTTGATATTCTTGTGCTGCCTTATTCTCCTCCTCTCTCAGGTGATAAACTTGTTTATATTTTACTGAAAACCATGAAGCCATTTCCTAATAGCTCCTTCTTCCCTGATTCTAATTTCATGCCATTCATATGCCTTCTCATACTTGTTTACCTTTATCCCACTTAATGAGGTGGCCCTCTTTCATGTTATCTTCTCCAGCAGACTTACCCCAATCATTATACTTTCTTACTTATATCTCTCCTTATCCTCTGGCTATTTCTCTATTGCTGATGAATATACTTATGTCTACCAATACCCAAATATTCCTTACTTAATGAATCCAAAGACTTTATCTATCATTTTCTTTTTTGGCTAAATGTGTCTTCTTTCCTTTACTTTCAATCTCCTTTTAAGTCATTACAATATGACTTCTTGCTTCAAAATTCAATGAAATATGCTCTCTTCAAAGTTATTCAAAATTTCTTAGTTGCCAAAAGGGAATGGTCTTTTGTGAATCTTTATCTTTCTTCACATCTCTGCAGCTTTTGGCACTGTCAATTACTTTCTTGATACATTCTTTTCTTTAAGTTTTTGACAACCTAGTTTACTTAAGAACTATCTAATGACGCCTTCTTCTTTTTTTTTGCTAGATCTTCATCTAATTCATGCCTACTCATCTTGGGCTGCTCATAAGACTCTGTCCCAGAACCATATTTTCTGTTCCCTGCATATTGTTTTACTTGGTTATCTCATCAGCTTGCAGTAATTCAATTAGTATCAGTTAAATAAAGACTGTCAAGTCTGCTGTTCCAACCCTATCCTCTTTTCTGACCTGTAGTCTTTCATCTCCAATTGCCTATTAATGATCTCAAATTAGGTGTTCCATAGACATTAAACTCAACATCATCCAAAGCTAAACTTATTACATTTACACAAAACCCAAGCCTTTCATAACTTCTCTCTTACTTTTGGAACTAACACCATTCTTCTAGCCACCTAGGTTGGTCACTTAAGTGTCACTCTCAGTCCCTTATTCTGACACTCCATTTCTAATCTGTGGTAAAATCTTTTCCATTTTACCCTTGTAACATCAATTGCATATATATCCTCTCTTTCCTGTCACTGCTAATATCCTCATGTGGGCTTTCATCAGCTCATGCCTGGACTATTATAATAGCATTCAGGTTTGTTTCCACATTTCAAATCTCTCCAAACTTCAGTCCACGCTCCACTTAGTTGTCAACATAAACTTTCAAAGTGCAGATCTGACCATGTCATCCCTGCCACCTCCTACTCCATAAAACTCTAGGGCTTTCTATCACAAGGGAATTCAGTGTACTCTATAACCTCTTCTATCTCACCATTCTGATCTTTTTATAACTTATACTGAACTTCCCCAGGCATTCTGTGGTACAGGGACATTGACCCTCTTGCTGTTTCTTGAATAATACATTCCTTCTTCAAATTCTGGACATTTTCTTGTGTATAGTTGCATGCACTTTTTTTTTATGTATTGTTTCCACTTAGATTCTGAAGTTCCTGAGAGCGAGGGCTTTTGTTTGACTTATTTTTTAATCCACAACATGTAGCATATAGTCACACAGAAAGCATTTTAAAAGGTTTGCTGATAACAAACTTAAAAAGGTAATTTAGAAGTTCTGCTATTCTAATGACCACTCAACATAATTAAGAATTTGAAAAATCTACAAGGAAAAAGCATCATTACAGGATTATTTCAAATAATCAGTAATAGAATAAAAATGAAACATGAGAATTTAAATGGATGAATAAGGGTACAAAATGTGAATTGTATGCCAAGTATCAACATAAGAAGAAATTTTTGTAAATTAATTAGATAAAAATACAAGTCAGGACAATATTTTGCTCCTGAAATTTTTCATAAGAGAGTCAGGAAATGGTTTAGAATAGGACAGTCACTCGATGCATATAATTTAAGCAAAATAAAATGGATCAAAATAAATCCAATCAAACTCATTCTCTGGAGTTTAATAAACCCTCCTATTTGATTCAGTGCCACTATAACCACCTTCCTCAACTTCCTCAAGAGAAAACTAGAATGACACAAATACAACCAATACCATCAAAATCACATTAAGAACATTGGATGAATTTAGGAGAGTATGGTGAAAACAAAAATCCATATGACAGCATTCCACATAACAAATTTCAACTGAGGAGAGCTTCAGGTAGATAAGTGGAGAGACAATCATGACGTAAGCAACAATCATATAAGAGAGGAAAATCCATTAACATTTTTCCCATGGTGAGCTTTATGTGTTGTTAAACTTGGAAATTATTACTGCAGTGTGCTTTTTGATTTTTTCATCAAGAAAATATTTCATCCATTTTCAACTAAAAAATAAGTATACAACTTTTAATTGATGGATCCAGTGAAGTCCAATGGGTATGGAATGTACTTTCCTAGAAATAGAAGAGAAATAAGATAGCAAATTGTAAAAATCATTTTATTACTCTTCTTTTCTGGTAACAGTTGTCAATTCACTTCACTGTCCCGTAACTAAGATTGCTCATCTACAAAGTGAGAGGATTAGAATATATGGTCACAGTGGTAATGCCCACTTCTAGATACATGATCCTTTAAATTTTTAATAAAGGACCAAATTGATTCTCAACATTTCACCTCCTGGAATAAATAAGACATTAATGTGATGTTTGTGGACATCATGCAACTGCAGTTCTTCAGTGTTCAGATTATCTGCTGCTTCCTTTTTTTAGGCTCTGCTATTAATTGTGGCATCATATCTACTGAATCTCTGAAGACAAATGGTACCCAATGAGCTGATCTTAGGTGTGGCATAATCTTTCCAATGTGCTATTGATTTTGTAGGGAATTCACTGCTGCTCATGCTCTATGTTTGTATCTCCTTCAGAGAGCCTCAACAGAAGAAGCCAATGGATTTGGTTCTTACTCATTTGACTGTGGCCAATATGGTAACACTTTTTAGCAGAGGCATCCCAGAAATTATGTTTTATTTTGGAATGAGACATTTTTCAGGTGATTTAGGATGTAAAGCACTCATGCACTTTTAGAGAGGTGCCCAGGGACTTTCTATCTGCACAAAAAGTCTTGTGAGTATGTTCCAGGCCCTCAACATCAGTCCCAACAAGTCTGTGGGGCTAGCATCAAAGTCAGAGCCCCCAATACATCGTACATTATTTCCTCTTTTTCTGGGTCACCAATGCATTGATCTACTTTGAAGTCATTGAAGCACCCAAAAATGCCACAATTTCTAACTGTAGGTATGTTTCACATATTTTCATAGTAAGGTCAACAAAAATGACCATGAACTTACTGCTGCATTTATGTTTGGGTTGAATTTTCATGACCTTATCTTTCACTTCCTTCTGGGTTTGTCCAGTACCCACATGGTACTTCTCCTCTATAAACATAGCAAGCAAGTGCAGCACATTTACAGCAATATTCATTCACCTACATTCTTTCCTGAGGTCAAGTCCACACAGACCATACTCTTGCTTATGACTTGTTTTGTTTTATTCTTCTGGCTCAACAACTGTATCATCTTGTATGTAAATTTTAATTTTGAAAAAGACGTAGAGTTGGAGACCATTGCCAACTTTTTTGGTGGCTGTTACCCTGACCCTTCTCCCTTATTGCTGATTGGCAGTGAGAGTCATATCCCAAAATTTCATTTTATTCCTGGAAAGCCTCAAAGGCCTCCGAAGAATTTTATGGATGGATTAGTGAACCCATGAATCTAAATTCTTACCAACAACTTTGTGAATTTCAATATTCAAGTCCTGAAAAAAAACATGTAATTCAACAACTAGGAATTTTATAAATTACCACATGAATATTTAGCATCCTATAACCAAACTTGAAAGGAAATTTCTTTCTCTTTCACTCTTCAGTATGGGAAAGATCAGCAGAAACACTTATGTCCTTTTCCATATACTTATATTAGATGGTGGTTTTATCTTTTGGAAATTATGCCACCATTATTGACCATATTATATTCCTTTTGAAAATGAAAGTCTTGGATTCAATGTATAATGTCACTTCTAGAAAGGCTACAAAGTGCATCGGAATGAATGCCATCAGTATTGGGTTTGTTTCCTTGTTCTCATCAGCATCACAAATAATAAGACTTAAGATTACTTAGTAAATGCCAGGCACTGGGGTAGTGCAAAGTACACAAACAAAGGCACAAATAACATTCATTCCCTTAAGCAGAGAAAACATGTAAACAACTATAGGATTATTTAAACTAAATATTTAATATAAATAAGTGCAATTTCAGAAGGAAGATATTAGCAGCTTAGTAGACTTTTTGCAGAGAAGGTGGGATTGTAGTTCTCTTTTTTTTAACACAAATTTATTTATTTTTAGTTTTCAACATTTACTTCCACAAGATTTTGATTTCCAAATTTTCATCGCATCTCACCCCTCCCCCACCCCAAGATGGCATGCGTTCAGAATACACCTTCCTCTAGTTTGCCCTCTCTTATACCTCTCCTCCACTTCTCTTATCCCCTCCCCGTTCCATTTTCATGTGAGGCTGGATAGACTTCTGTACCCCATTTCCTGTATTTCTTATTTTCCAGTTGCATGTGAAAACATTTTTTAAAAATATGTGTTTTTAGAACTTTGGGTTCCAAATTTTCTCCCTTCCTCCCTCTCCACCCACCCTCATTGGAAAGGCAAGCAACTCAATATAGGTTATACATGTGCAGTTATGCAAAACACTTCCATAGGAGACATGTTGTGAAAAACAAACTCTATTTCCCTTAAACTTATCCTGTCCCCCCATTTAGTCTATTCTTTCTTTTGACCCTGCCCCTCCTCAGAAGTATTTGCTTCTGATTACCTCTTTTCCCAATCTGCCCTCTTCTCTATCATCCCCTTGCTCTCTTGTCCCTTTCTCCCCATATTTTCCTGTAGGGTAAGGCAGATTTCCACACTGAATTGAATGTGTATGTTATTCCCCCCTTAAGCCAAATCCTAAGAGAATAAGATTCACTCATTCCTCTCACTTTCCCCTGTTTCTCCTCCACTGTATAGCTTTTTCTTTTCTGTTTTTTTGTGAGATATTTTACCCCATTCTACCTCTTTGTTTCTTTTGCTCCTAGTATAATCCTCTCTCATCTCTTAATTTTATTCTCCAGATATGACCCCTTAATTTTCAACTCACTCTTTGTCCTCTATCTATCTATCTATGTACATACATATAATTTTTTGCTCCAACTACCCTAATACTGACAAAGGTTTCATGAGTTATAAATATCATCCTACCATGCAGGAATGTAAACAGTTCAACCTTAGTAAGTCTCTTATGATTTGTCTTTCCTGTTTACCTCTTCATGTTCCACTTAAGTGTTATGTTTGAAAGTCAAATTTTCTATTCAGTTCTAGTCTTTTCATCAAGAATGTTTGAAAGTCCTCTATTTCACTGACTGACCATTTTTTCCTCTAAAGTATTATACTCAGTTTTGCTGGGTAGTTGATTCTTGGTTGTAGTCCTATCTCCTTTGCCCTCTGGAATATTATATTCCATGCCCTGAGGTCTTTTAATGTAGAAGCTCCTGATCTTGTGTTATCTTGATTGTGTTTCCACAATACTTGAATTGTTTCTTTCTGGCAGCTTATAATATTTTCTCCTTGACCTGGGGACTCTGGAATTTGGCTATCATATTCCTAGGAGTTTTCCTTTGGAGATCTCTTTCAGGAGCAGATCGGTGGAGTCTTTCAATTTCTTTTTTGCCCTCTGGTTCTAAAATATTAGGGCAGTTTTCCTTGATAATATCATGAAAGATGATGTCTAGGCTGTTTTTTGATCATGGCTTTCAGAGAGTCCAGTAATTTTTAAATACTTTCTCCTGGATCTATTTTCCAGGCCAGTGTTTTTTTTTTTTCCCAATGAGACATTTCACATTGTCTTCTATTTTTTCATTCTTTTGGATTCGTTTTACAGTGTCTTGATTTCTCATAAAGTCACTAGCTTCCAATTGCTCTATTCTAATTTTTAAGGAAGTATTTTCTTCAGTAATCTTTTGGACTTCCTTTTCCATTTGGCCAGTTTTGCTTTTTAGGACATTCTTCTTCTTGTGGCTTTTTGGACGTCTTTTGCCATTTGGGTTAGGCTTTTTTTTAAGGTGTTAATTTCTTCAGTATTTTTTTGAGTCTCCTTTAGCAAGCTGTTGACTTGTTTTTCATGATTTTCTTGCATCATTCTCATTTCTCTTTCCAGGTTTTCCTCTACTTTTCTTACTTGCTTCTCAAAATCCTTTTGAGCTCTTCCAAGGCCTGGGAGTGATTCATATTACTCTTGGAGGCTTTGGATGTAGCAGCTTTGACTTTGTTGATTTCTTCTGGTTGAATTGAAGAAGCCATTGATGAACTCCCTGGGAAAAAATCTAGAAGGCCAGATGGATTTACATGCAAATTCTATCAAACATTTAAGGAATAATTAATTCCAATACTATACAGACTGTTTGGGAAAATAGGCGAAGAAGGAGTCTTACCAATTTTATTTTTTTATGTTACAAATATGGTGCTGATACCT
Source organism: Phascolarctos cinereus (assembly GCF_003287225.1). Taxonomy (NCBI): domain Eukaryota; kingdom Metazoa; phylum Chordata; class Mammalia; order Diprotodontia; family Phascolarctidae; genus Phascolarctos; species Phascolarctos cinereus. The sequence continues at coordinate 249,509,580 of NW_027555958.1, read as the reverse complement.
AAAGCAAGAAGAGTCAAAATAGAGAAAGAAAATTATGGACCAATTTCTCTAATGAATATAGATGCAAAAATTTTAAACAAAATATTAGCAAATAGATCACAGCAACTTAGCACAAGAACAATACATTATGACCAGGTAGGATTTATACCAGGAATGCAGGGTTAGTTCAATATTAGGAAAAGTATCGGCATATTTGAGCATATCAACACCAAAACCAACAGAAATCAGAGGATCATCTCAATGGATGCAGAAAAAGTTTTGACAAAATACAACACCCATTCCTATTAAAAACACCAGAAAGCATAAGTATACATGGAGTGATCCTTAAAATAATAAATAGCATGTATCTAAAACCTTCTGCAAGTATTATATGAAATGGGGACAAGGTAGAAGCATTTCCAGTAATATCAGGTGAAACAAGGATGTCCATTATCACCACTGTTATTTAATATTGTACTGGAAATGTTAGCTTTAGCAATAAGAGAAGAAAAAGAAATTGAAGGTATTAGAATAGGCAAAGAAGAAACAAAGCTATCACTCTTTGCAGATGACAGAATAATATACTTAGAGAATCCTAAAGAATCAAGTAAAAAACTACTTGAAATAAAACAACTTTAGCAAAGTTGCAGGCTATAAAATAAACCCACATAAATCATCAGCATTTCTATATATTACCAAAAGCCCAACAGCAAGAGATAGAAAGAGAAATCCATTTAAACTTACTGTAGACATTATAAAATATTTAGGAGTCTACCTCCAAAACAAACCCAGGAACTCTATGAACACAATTACAAAACACTTTTCACACAAATAAATCAGATCTAAATAATTGGAAAAACATCAGTTGCTCATGGTAGGCTGAGCTATGTTAAAAATGACAATCTACCTAAGCTAATTTACTTATTCAGTGCCATACCAATCAAACTACCAAAAATTATTTTATAGAGTTAGAAAAAATAATAACAAGATTCATTTGGAAAAAAAAAGGTCCAGAATATCAAAGGAACTAATGAAAAGAAATGCAGGGGAAGGTGGCCTAGCAATTCCAGATCTTAAATTGTATTATAAAGCAGCAATCATCAAAACTGCTTGGTACTGGCTAAGAAATAGAGGTGGATCAGTGGAATAGGTTAAATATGCAAGACACAGTAGTCAATGACTATAGTAATCTATTATTTGATAAACCCAAAGACCCCAGCTTCTGGGATAAGAACCCACTCTTTGAAAAAAACTGCTGGGAAAACTGGAAAAGAGTATGGCAGAAACTAGGCATAGACCCAAATCTCACACCATATACCAAAATAAAGTCAAAATGGTTCATGACTTAGATATAAAGGCTGATACATAAGCAAACTGGGAGACAAGGAATAGTTTACCTATCAGATCTATGGAGAACAGAAGAATTCATGACCAAACAGGAGATAGAGAACATTATGAAAGCAAAATGGATCACTTTGATTCCATTAAATTGAAAAGTTTTTGCACAATGCCAATACAACTAAGATTAGAAGGAAGGTAGAAAATTGGGAAAGAATTTTTACAACCAATCTCTCTGATAAGGGCCTCATTTCTAAAATACATAGAGAATTAAGGCAAATTTATGAGAATACAAGCCATTCCCCAATTGATAAATGGTCAAAGGATATCAATAGACAGTTTTCAGATGAAGAAATTAATGCCATCCATAGTCATATGAAAAAATGCTCTAAATCATTATTGATTGGAGAAATGCAAACCAAAACAACTCTGAGGTATCACATCATACCTATCGGATTGGCCAACATGATAAAACAGGAAAATGACAAATGTTAGAGAAGAAGTCTGAAAATTGGAACACTAATGCATTGTTGGTGGAGTTGTGAAATGATCCAACCATTTTTCAGAACAATTTAGAAGTATACCCAAAGGGCAATAAAAATGTGCATACTCTTTGACCCAGCAATAGCACTTCTAGAACTATATCCCAAAGAAATCATACAATTGGGAAAAGGACCCACATGTATAAAAATATTCATAGCAGCTCTTTTTGTGGTGGGAAAGCATTAGAAATTGAGAGGATACCCATGAATTGGGGAATGGCTGAGCATGTTGTGTTATTTGAATGTAATGGAATACTATTGTGCTATAAGAAATGATGAACAGGCTGACTTCAGAAAAACCTGGAAAGGCTTGCATGGTCTGATGCTGAGTGAAGTGAGCAGAACCAAGAGAACGTTGTACACAATAATAGCCATGCTGTGCGATGACTAATATTGATAAACATAACCCTTCTCAGTAATGCAAAGATCTAAGACATCTCCAGAGGCCTCATGATGAAAAATGTTACCCACATCCAAAGAAGGAACTATGGAAGTTGAATTACTATCTCTTCTTTCCTCTTCTGTTGGATTTTGTTTTCTGTTTCTGATGATTCCTCCTATTGGTTTTAATTTTTACTTGCAACATCACTAATGTGAAACTATGTTTCAAAGGAATGTAAATGTGTAGCCTTTATCAGATTGTGTACTGTCTTGGGGAGAGTGGAGGGCAGGAAGGGAGAGAAAAATTTTAAACTCAAAAGCATATGGTAGTGATTGTTGATGAATCAAAATCAATCAATAAAATATATTTTAAATAAAGGAAGATGCTGTCTAGGCTCTTTTTTTCATTATGACTTTCAGTCAGATCTGTAATTCTTAAGTTATTTCTCCAGGATTTATTTTCCAGGACAATTGTTTCTCCGTTGAGGAATTTTATATTTTCTTCCACTTTTTCATTCTTTTGATGTTGTTTTACTGATTCCTGATGTCTCATAGTGTCACTAACTTCCAATTGCCCAATTCTAATTTTTGATGATTTGTTTTCTACAGTTAGCTTTTGTACCTCCTTTTCCATTTGACGTATTTTACTTTTTAGGTAGTCATTTTCTTACATGTACTTTTTTCATTTTTGTCAACTGCATTTTTAAATGAGCTGTTCAATTTTTCTTATAACTCCCTTATTTGACTTTTAAAACCCTTCTTCAGCTCTCTAAGAAGGGTTTTTGGGCTTGAGACCAGTTCATATTCCCCAGCAAGATGATGAGAATGGGCATGGTGAAAGGGGAGAAGAAGTAGGGTAGGCTGGGGGGAAAGGGGATTGAGGGAAATACATACTTGTGAATGGTTACTATGAAAAATGTTTTTTACAATGAGTTTCTCTGATAAAGACTACTTCTGAAACATAGAAAAAATTGAGTCAAACTTATAGAAAGAAGAGTCATTCTTCAACTGATAAATGATCAAAGTACAGGAATAGGCAGTAGTCAGACAAAGTCATCAGAGCTATGTATAATCATATAAAACATGCTGCAAATCATAATCAATGACAGAAACTCAGAATAAAACAACTTAGCTACCTTCCACCTGTCAGATTGGCTAATATGATAGTAAGTGAAAATGACAAATGTTGGAGGTGATGTGAGAAAATTAAAACACTAATGTTGGTGAAATTATATGCTGATTCCACCAATCTGGAATGCACATTTGAAACTCTGCCCAAAGACTTATAAAACCACACATATGCATTGAATAAGCAATAACGCTACTATGTCTGTATCCCAGAGTTCATAAAGAAGTGAAAAGGGCCTATATGTACAAATATTTATAGCAGTTCTTTCTAGGGTGGTAAAGAATTAGACATTGAAGTGATGTCCATGAAGTGGGGAATGGCTGAATAAATTATATGTGATTGTGATGGATTACTATTGTGCTTTAAGTAATGGTGAACAGGAAGTTCTCAGACAAACATGAAGAGATGAACTGCTGCTGAGTGAAGTGAGCAGAGCCAGGAGAACATGCTAACAGTAATAATAATATTGCATGATAATCTACTACAAATAACTTTGGTATACTTAGCAATACAATGATCTAAGACAATTTTATAGGACTTATCAGGAAAGGTGTTGTGCTTCTCCCAAGAAAGAACTGGAAGAACTTGGGTGCAAATGAAAGATCCATTTCTTGACTTAGTCAATTTTCCTGATTTTTTTTATCTGTGTTTTCTTTCATAGAATAACTTCAATGGAAATGTGTTTTACATGAATATGCATGTATCTATGTCAAATAACTTGCCTTCTCAATGAGGAGGCAGGAGAGGGAGGAGTGAATTTGGAATTCATAATTTGAAAAAAGAAAATGTTAAAATTGTTTTTACAGATAATTGTGAAAAAATACAATATTAAATAAAGAAGAGCTACCTAGACCTGAGGTCTGCTCTAAAGCCCAGGGGATTCATGGATCATTCAGAGGAGGCTATGGAGGCAAACTATAAAAAGAAGAACTCTTGAAGATCAGTATCTGCTTGGAATATTTCAGTCATCTCTATGCATGTTACTGTGGGTAGAGCCAACAAGAGACCATGTGAGTTACCCAAAACACCCCATGCAGACAATACCAAACAGTATTGAGTATTTAGGAGTTTTGTGAAATATATTTCTTTTCTAGGGATAAAAGTGAAGGATAATGGAGCAATCCATCACACTAAGTCTCCTTACAAAAGCCCTAGTATTTTCTGTGAACATGGCCAATGGCACTTGATAATTTATGGTAGCCTACTGGGAACTAATAATCATTATCATTATTATTATCAACAACAACAATAAACATCTATACAGTGCCTACTGTTTTTACTTATTTTATTACAACCCTCCAGAGGCTGATTTCTTTTACAAAGAGAAAAGAGGCTGAGTGAGTTAAGTAAGTATGGAGTCTGCAAGAAAAATGGAAGGAAGGAATGGAATAAGCACAGAAAGCAGAAAGGAAGGAAACAAGAATTAAGTGCCTATTAGGTGATGATAGACACTGGGCTAAGTGCTTTAAAAACTCTCATTTGATCATCACAACATTCCTGGAAGGCAGGTGATATTATCAGTTGTATTTTACAATTTAGGAAATTGAGGGTTAAGTTACTTGCTTAATGACACATAGCTAGTATCTAACACCAGATTTCAACTCAAGTCTTCTTGACTGTAGACCCAGTGCTCCAATCACTGAAACACCTAGGTATCCTTAGGCCCATATCTGTAACTATTCCTGACCTCATCAGTATTGTAGAGCAGCTAGCCCAGGTTAAGAATAAGACCACAGTAGCAGAGTCCATCGATCACAATGTAGTTCATATTAGTGTCAAATGATGGGAAATCACTCCTGCAATAATCCATAGTCCAGTTGGCTCAGTCAAATTTGTGGGAACACAACGACTTGGCCAGGCAGAGACCAGGACAAGCTATTGATACTTACTCATCTAGTGACTCAGAAGTAAGAGGACTCAGGTTCAAATCCTCTCTCTCATGGTTCTTACCAGTGTGACTGGTAAGAAATGATTTAACCTTATTTTTCCTCAATTCCTTCATCTCTCATATAAAGTGATTTGACTTAAATCACTTTGAGATATCTTCCAGTTTTACTCTTTTGGGTTTATAGGAATGATATCAGAGAGATAATAGAAGATGTACATTCAGGCAGAAAGACCAGAGCTAGAGATATAGTTATTTTGCATCATTCCAATTAGAAATAAAATTTTCATTTTTGTTGTGCTCACTATTTTTTGATAATAACAAAGGTGACAGTTGATTGTGTTCCTTACTTCCTATGAATTCGATTTTACCTGGTTAAAATCAAACTCCTGTATTATAGTAATTAATATTGAAATGGCTTACCTCCCAGAGGGCAACATTTCATTTGCAATGAGCAATTTCAGTGAATTGATGGTGTAGATGATTTGTACATATTGAATTTGCACATATTACATCATGCTTATTATTAAGTTTAGGTTGGGGACTCCCATTGCTGATTCTGTCAAAGCCCTTCATGGTGACATGATAATCACAGCCCTGTTGAGAGATGAGCTCATCTAGTTTGCTTCTCTATAATTTGGCCCAAGTCATTGTTCTCCAGATCCAGGATCTCCAGGTACCTTAATATGACAGCACCAAGGTTCTTATAACTTGAATCTTAGGAATTCCTCTAAGCCCCATTGGATACCAGTCTTCACGATACAGCAAGGATACCACAAGGATTCAGTAAGTGACTCTTTATTCCTTAGGTTTTGAGATAGGGCAAGTTTAGGGAAGAGACTTTTAAAAATCTCCTTTTTTGTCTCCTCATATTTTATTGCTACATTTATACATCTGTATATAATATATATGATTTTGTTATGCTTTTTTGCCTTTATTTCATATTTTTTAAATAATATGTATTCAGAAGTGATTATTAACAATGGAAATATATAATATAATCACCATTTCTTTTGTATAATATATATATATATATATATACATATATATATATATATATATATATCTCCTCCATTTTATATAATATATACACAGGTATGTGTGGATGTATGTATGTTTCTCTGCATATTCTCACATCCTATATATTTTCTAATTTTTCTTCTCTTTTGCTACATTGTTTTTATTTTTTATTCTTCTCTATATATTTAACCATACCTTATTTTTCCCCCCTACATAGTAACTATTACTTTTTTCTATCTCTATTTCTCTTTCAGGAAAAAAAGAGGCATTTAAATTTCTTTCCCTTTTAACTATCCCTACCTCTTTCATTATTTGTCGTATAGTGTTTTCTTTCTTTCTTTCTTTCTTTCTTTCTTTCTTTCTTTCTTTCTTTCTTTCTTTCTTTCTTTCTTTCTTTCTTTCTTTCTTTCCTTTTCCTTTTTTCTTTTTTTTTTTACACTTTCTTTCAGTTCTATGACTCTTCTACCTTTTCTGTATTTCTCTGATGCCTCTATACCTCCAGGTTATAAAGTCACTCAACATTACCATCATCACGTCCATTTTCTCAATCAACTTTTTTCTCCTTTCCTATTTGTAATTCCTGTTTAATATTTTTTTTCCTTTTCTTAACCTTTGGTTCAGGGATTGATTATTTAATAACCTGTCTTCACCTGTCCCTCCCCAACTGCTCCCCCCTGAAAAATAGTGCTTTCAGTATATAGGACAATCACATTGGCTCTTTCCAGTTCTAAATTGTGAGTTTTTAAACTGATGCATATGAGCTGTTTTTCATTTATCATGCCTCTTAAGACCCTTCCTAGAGCAAAAAAAGAAGTTACATTTGTAATTTAAAATACTCTGAGGTGCTTTTTGTAACACAGGTGAAACTTTTTCTTCTCTTTAGATAGCATGTATAAAGAGAAAATGAAATGATGAATGTTTTTTCCCATTTAACATGTGAGGAAATGAGACCCAGAAAGGGCAGAGTAATAAGTAGCTCAGGATTACAGAGCAAATTTTCAGTAGTTATGAAAAGATTCCAAGTTCCATTATTGTTAGTATAGGTCTCTTATTCTCACCTTTATTTCTAAGAAATTTAGGTGTATTTTTAAGCTAACTAGACAGTTTATAATATCTAGCATATTTTGGAAATGTCTTCTGCCATTTCTTAATGCTTCACACAAGGAGAATTGGATATGAACCAGAAATACAGCATGCTCTGAGTTTTCATTATGCTTCTTTCCAAATTTAACCCATCACTTTTCAGACTGCATTAATGATTGCTTGAAAAGGCAGATGAGAGTCTCATTGTAACTTGCACATGTATTGGGAAATTTTAACTGTCAAATATACTGCTTCTGTTGGAATTGGCCCTTAACATTGCTGTTTTCATTCTTGAAAGATACTAGTTGGTTATATAATTTTTCAATACTATGGAAACCCAATATAGGCCATATATGTTTTCTTTTTTTATCATTACTTTATCACTTCACCTTGTCTAGTATCACCTTTTTTTCCCCTTTTCCTTTTTCCTCTCATTCTTTTTTCTTCCCCTTTAACTGCTCTAAACATAGCAAATATTTTAGCCAATTAATTCAATTTATTAAAATAATTTTATAATGTTATTGATTTTCTCATAGTAATCTTATATTGCTTTACACACTTCTTCAAAAAAAATGATCTGAATCATTAAAAAGTCATGTTTTAGCATTTCTTTCCTCCCTCCATTTACCCTATTGTTACTTTAACTTACTGTTCTTTCCATGATTACTTCCCTCACTTCCTATTCTTCTTGACCAATTCATCTAATATTTTCTTCAATGATTTCCTTACTTTTCATTGTTAATTCTTCTCCATTTCATTCCTCTATCATTCTCTTTGCTCCTTTCATTCATGAATTATGATCCTCTCCTTTCACCCTCCCCTTCCTATTCTCTTTCTCTTATCCAGTCCACACACAGGAGATAATTTATCCATCAGTTTATTTTCAAGTTAGTAATATATTTTGCTTTAGATAGTCTTATCCTTGTTTCACGGCTTGAAACTGTTTTTTTAGCTTAGAAGATGGAGAGTTTGGTTTTGAGGCATAAAGATTTGGGAACAAATCTTGCTACTCTCATATACTATCTATGTAACCTTAAACAAAACCCTCAACCTCAAAATATGCTAAGCAACTCCTTTCAACGCACTTTGTCTTCTGGTTTACAAGTGTAGAAGGAGTTGCCTTATCCATGAAATTGGCAGTTTACACCGATTCTTATTACTATGTACTTTGTAGGAAAGTTGTAGTTCCTCTTGGACACCATGACCTCCAGGCCCTTGACCCCTCAATTTTTTCCCTGAGAATCACCCCTGCTGTAGCTACACTACACTCCCTTTACTACACTAACCCCCTGAAGAACCAACTTAACTCTATCTCATTCTTTTCTCTTGAGTCCCTTGCCCCTTAGCTTATTTCTTTTATTTCTGTCCCAAGCATTTGTTGTGTATTGCTCCTAAAGTCTGCTACCTTTCTTCCTATACACATGCTCCTGAGGAAAGCTTGAAAAACAAAACAAAATATACTAAAACTGTGTTGATTTGGACCCACTATAAATTTGGTCAGTAACTTCAATTGGTCAATAAACACAACTAGGCCCTGAATGCTGCATGGAAATCCTTTTATTCCTCCCTAATTAACTCACTATCTCAGTCATTATAGCAGTTCTTCTAAAACTCTTTGTCCTTTTTTGATATTGTGCTGTCTTATTTCCCTCCCCTCTCAAATAAGGCAGGTGTTTCATATTTTACTGAAAACTGTGAAGCCATTTCCTAACAGCTCCCTCTTCTCTCATCTTAATTTCATATCACTCATATGCCTTCTGATACTTCTTCACCTTTATCTCACTTTATGAGATGGCCCTTTTCCAACTCATCTTCTTCAGCAGATTCCCCCCAATCATTTCAGTTTCTCACTTATGTCTCTCCCTATCCACTGGCTATTTCTCTACTGCCTATAAACATGCTTCTGACTGCTGAAATATTCCTTACTCTGTGCATCCAAAGACTCTTTCTATCATTCTCTTTTGCGCCTAAGTGTGTCTCCTTTCCTTTACTTTAAATCTCTTTTTAAGTCACTGCAGTCTGATTTCTTACTTCAACATCAAGTGAAATATGCTCTCCTCAAAGTTATTCAAAATTTTTTAGTTGACAAAAATGAGCGGTCTTTTGTCAATCCTTATCTTTCTTGATGTCAGCCTTTGGCACTGTCAATCACTTTCTTGATACAGTCTTTTCTCTAAGTTTTCAGAAACCTGGTTCTTTTCTGAATTATCTAATGACTCCTTCTTGGTCTTTTTTGCTAGATCTTCATCTAAGTCATGCCTACTCATGTTGGGCAGCCCAGAGGATTCTGTCCCAAAACCATATTTTCTGCTCCCTCTATATTGTTTCACTTGGTTATCTCATCAGCTTGCAATAATTCAATTAGTATCAGTTTGCTGAAGATTCTCAAGTGTACTTTTACAACCCTATCCTCTCTCTTAACTAGCAGTCTTCCATCTCCAATGGCCCGTTAATGATTTCATATTAGTTGTCCCACAGACATTAAACTCAACATATCCAAACCTGAACTTGTTGCATTAACACAAAACCCACACCTTTCATAAATTCTCTCTTACTTTTGGAGCTAACACCATTCTTCTAGGCACCCAGGCTGGTTACTTAAGTGTAACCCTCAGTTCCTTATTCTCATACCTCATTTCTAATCTGTTGTAAAATCCTTCCCATTTTACCTTCATAACATCAATTGCATATATATCCTCTCTTTTCTGTCACTGCAAACATCTTGGTGTGGGATTTCATCACCACATACCTGGACTAATACAATAGCATGCAGGTTTGTGTCCACAGTTCAAATCTCTCCAAACCTCAGTCCATGCTCTACTTAGTTGTCAACATAAACTTCACTGCTGCCTCCTACTCAATAAAACTCATGAGCTTTCTATCTCAAGGGCATTCAGTGTACTTCATAACTTCTTCCAACTCACCTTCCTGATCTTTTTTAAAACTTATGGTCAACTTCTCCAGGCACTCTGTGGTCCAGTGACATTGACCCTCTGCTGTTTCTTGAATAAGGCATTGCATCTTGAAACTCTGGACATCATCTGGTATATAGCTTGCTTGCACATTGTTTTGATGTAGTTTTTTCACCTTAGATTCTAAAGTTCTTGAAACCAAGGACTATCATTTGGGTTTTTTTTTTAAATCCACAACATGTAGCATATTGCCACACAGAAGGCATTTGAAAAAGTTTACTGACACGCTAACAAAAGTTAAAAAGATGATTTAGAAATTCTACTGTTCTAATGGTCACTCAACATAATTAAGAATTTGAAAAATCTGCAAGGAAGTAACATCATAGTACTATTTCAAACCTTCAGTTATAGAATAAAGATCAAACATGAGCACTTAAATGGTTGAATAAGAGCACAAAATATGAATTGTGTGCAAAGAATCAATATAGGAAGCAATTTTTGGAGACTAATTAGATAAAAATACAAGTCAGGACAATATTTTGTTCCTGAAACAGAGTCAGGAAATGCTTTAGAATAGGACAGTCACTCTGTAAATATAATTTAAATAAAATAAAATGAATCAAAATAAAGGAAATCAAACCTCTTCTCTGGAATTTGAGAAACTCTCCTATTTAATTCACCATCATTACAACCACCTTCTTCAACTTCCTCAAGAGAAAATTAGAATGATATAGATAGGATTAATACTACCTCAATGACATTACTGACAAAGAATGAATTTAAGAGAGTATGGTGAAAAAAAAATCCAGATGACATCTTTCCACATAGCAAATAATTATGTGATCAGTGTGATCACTGTAAGGATATACCAGTTCAGGTGAGTAGAGCTTCAGTTACAGAGATGGAGAGACAATCATGAGCAATGTGAAAATTGTGTAAGAGAGGAAAATTCACCAACATTTTTTCTGTGGTTAGCTCTATGAGTTTTTAAATTTGGAAATTATTACCATAGTGTCCTTTAAAATTTTTTTATCAAGAAAATATTTGATCCATTTTCAACTCTAAAAAAAGTATACAACTCTTAATTGTTGGATCCAGTGAAGTCCAAGGGGTATGGAATGTACTTTCCTAGAAATAAAAGAGAAGTAGAAAAGTGTATTATGAAAATAATTTTACTACTCTTCTTTTCTGCTGCCCATACCTCAGATTCTTCATCTACAAAGTGATAGGATTCAATATGTGGTCACTGTGGTAACGTCCAGTTCTAGATACTTAATCCTATGAATTTTTAATAAAGGACTACACTGATTTGTGATGGAGACAAAGAGAGTGTATAAGAATAGAATTGCCTTAAGATAAATTAAAGAAAATTTATTGAATAAACAGATTACTGTGTTTACAAGAGGAAATGAAACAAAAAATCCTAACCCTGAAAATGACACGATATGAGAAGCAAATGGGGAAAACATAAACCTTACTTTCCCAACATTAAATGTGCATTCCATAAACAATGACTAAAATGGAAAGTGACACTGAATAAGAAAATAAAATCCCACAATCTGCTACTTTTACAAGAAATACACACCAAAACAGATATATGGAAATTAATCATGAGAGCCTAGAATAAAGTTTATTCTACATGAAGTTAATACACAAACGTAGGTGTTGGAACCATTCTTTCAGGCAAAGCAAAACCAAAAATTTACAACCTACAGTTTATTCTAAAATGTGAATGTTAAAACAGTTTCAGTGAGATGGTAGTTATGAAGAAAACAAGCACACTACTGAGTCAAAGTTGTAATATGAACAACAAGATGTATTAGTTGAATGAGTGGCTACTGAAGAAATGATATTGCTATCATAGGGAGAAGGATAACAAGGTAAGTTTGTGATGCAGACAAAAAGAGTCCATAAGATCAATTAAGGAAAATTTCTTGAATAAACAAATTACTGACTTTGCATGAGGAAGTGAAACAAAACATCCTAATGTTCAATTAAAACACTAAAGTACTGTTGGTGAAGTTGTATGCTGATTTAGCCATTCTGGAGTGCCATTGAAACTCTGCCCCAAGAGCTTATAAAACCATGCATACCCACTGAATATGCAAGAACACTACTAGGTCTGTATCCCAGAGATCATAAACAAGTGAAAAGGGCCTGCATGTACAAATATTTAGAGCAGCTTTTCCTGTGGTGGCAAAGAATTAGAAATTGAAGCAATGTCCATCAAGTGGGGAACGACTCAACAAATTGCTGTATATGATTGTAATGGAATACTATTGTGCTTTAAGAAATGATAAGCAAGATGCTCTGAGAAAAACATGGAGAGATGAAGGGATGATGAGTGAAATGGGCAGAACCAGGAGAACCTGATAACAGTAATAGTAATATTGCATGATCATCTACTACGAGCTACTTAGGTATAATCAGCAATATAATACTCTCAGACAATTTTATAGAACTTATGATGACAGGTGCTGTGCATCTCCCAAGAAAAAACTGGTAGAATCTGAATGCAGACGAAAGATCCATCTCTTTACTTATTTTATTTTTCTTGTTCTTTTTTTTTGGTCTGTGTTTTCTTTCATAGAATAACATAGATCGAAATGTTTTTTGCTTGAGTACACATGTATAATCTCTGTCAAATTACTTGCCTTCTCAATGAGGAGTCAGGAGAGGGAGGAGAGAGTTTGGAATTCATAAACTGAAAAAAGAGAATGTTAAAATTGTTTTTACATGAAATTGGGAAAAAATAAAATATTAAATAAGTAAGAGCTACCTAGACCTGAGGTCTGCTCTAAAGCCCAGGGGATTTATGGATCATTCAGAGGAGGCTATGGAGGCAAACTATAAAAAGAACTCTTGAAGATCAGTATCTCCTTGGGATATTTCATTCATCTCCAAGCATGTTACTGTGGGTAGAGTCAGCGAAAGACCTTGTGAGCTACCCAAACCATCCCATACAGAAAATATGAAACAGTATTGAGTCTTTAGGAGTTGTGTGAAACATATTTCTTTTTTAGGGATAAAAGTAAAGGATAATGGAAAAAATCATCACACTAAGTCCCCTTAAAAGCCCTTAGAAAAGTATTTTCGCTGAACATGGCCAATGGCACTTGATAATTTTTGGTACCCTATGAGGAACTAATCATCATTATCATTATCATCATCAACAACAACAATAAACATTTATACAGTGCCTATTGTTTTTATTTTATTACAACCCTCTAGAGGCTAATTTTTTAACCAAGAGAAAAGAGGCTGAATGAGTTACAAAAGTCAGGAGTGTGGTAGAAGGAAGGAAGCAAGGAATGGAATAATGACAGAAAATAGAAAGGAAGGAAACAATAATTATTGCCTATTTTATGACAGGCACTGGGCTAATTAGTTTAAAACATCTCATTTGATCATCACAACATCCCTGAAAGGCAGGTGATAGGACTTCTGCTTCCTGGAGCCAAGATGGCGGAGTGAAAAGGTAGTTGCTTTCACTCTCCCCTATCAACCTCTGAAACCCAGAAAATATCACCCCAGAAAAAAAACCTTGGAACACCTGAAGTAGAAGAAAGATGGGGAGCAACAGTGCAGCAGCCCAGCAAACAGGTCTCTCAGTGCCTGAGCAAAAATAATGGAGGCAGAACTGCAAGGGGCCCCAGGTGGATAAGTACCCTGTGGCATTCGTCTGAAAGGAGGTGAATAAAACAACCTAAAGTCTTCCTAAAGCCCTAGCCTTGCTGATTCTAACCCAATACCAGGTGAGCTGTCGGAACCCTGAAGCCTCCAATTGTGAAGAAATCCTGAAGCCCAGGTGGTAGAACAGGCAAACACCAACACCTGGACCTCCAAGTGCCTCAGTAATAGCGGGGGAGGTGGGAACCAATGGAAACCAGCTCAGAAAACCACCAGGTGCCTCTGCAATCTACCGCATAGGAATCTCCCAGTGCATTAGTAGAAACGAGGGAGACAACACTGCAGGGGGCCCCGGGCCGATAAACACCCTGCAGCACCCATCTAAAAGGAGCTGAAGAAAGCTAAAGGAAAGGAAAAGCAGGCAACCTAGAATTGCCTGAAAGTTCCAGCCTTGCTGATCCCAGCCCAACATGAGATAAGCTGCCAGAAACCTACAGCCTCCACTTGCCAACATAAGAGGCCCCAGCACACAAAGCCAGTGACCAAGACCTAGACTCCCAACATAAGAAGCTTGGGTCAGTGTCCTCTGTTCCCCAGCAGGAGAGCTCAATCTCTTTAAAGGCCAGGGAATAAAGAAACCATGAATAAAAAGAAACATACCATAGATTCACATTATGAGAAGAGTGAAGATCAAGACAGAAATTCTGAAGAGGACAACATTGTCAACAAACCCTCATCTGCAACAACAAAAGGGAATATGAACTGGTCTGAAGCCCAAAATGCCTTCTTAGAAGAGCTGAAGAAGGATTTTAATAGTCAAATGAGAGAGGCAGAAGAGTCCTTCAAAAATATAAGTTGCCAATTGGAAAAAAAATACGCTGAAGAAAACAAGTCCCTAAAAATCACAATTGGCCAATTGAAGAAGGAAGGAAAAAAACTAACAGAAGAAAACAATCTGTTAAAGACTAGAATTGAACAAATGGAAACTAATGTCTCTATGAGAGAGCAAGAATCATTCAAACAGAAACAACAACAAAAAAATGAAAAAATAGATGAAAACATAAAATACCTCATCAGTAAAACAACCGACCTGGAAAATCAAGGAGACACAATCTAAAAATTATTGGACTACCTGAAAGTCATGGTGAAAAAAAGAGGCTGGACGGTATCTTGCAGGAAATCATAAAGGAAAACTGCCTGGAAGTCCTAGAACCAGAAGGGAAAATAACCATAGAAAGAATCCATCAATCACCACCTGAAAGAGATCCCAAATTGACAACACCAAGGAATATAATAGCAAAATTCCAAAATTACCAGATGAAAGAGAAGGTGCTGCAAGCAGCCGGAAAGAAACACTTTAAATATCATGGAGCCACACTCAGGATTACACAGGACCTTGCAGATATGGATTATCTTGTTTGTGAAAGAGCCAGAAGGCCAGTGTCACTGGATTGAAGTGTATGTAGTAGAGAATAAAGTGTAAGAAGACTGGAGGGGGCTAGGTCATGAATGACCTTGAGCACTCAAGAGAAGATTTTGTACTTGATCCTGGAGACAATCAGAAGCCATTGAATATATTGAATAGGGGATAGATCACAATAGGAAAGTCCCTTTAGTGGCTGAATGGAGGATGTACTGGAGTGGGGAAAGACTTGAGGCAGGCAGACCCACCAGCAGCTACTGCAGTGGTCCAGGTCTGAGGTAATGCATGCCAGCACCAGAAGGATGGAAGTGTCAGAGAAGAGTATGTGTTGAGGTCTAGACTACTGCGAACCAAAAATCAAGGGCAAACTACACAAGTTCTGCCTCAACTGTATTTGAGTCAAGCCTTCCTTCAGCCAGAGATAAATTTTATTAGAACACCAGGTGAGTGAGGATGGGTGAGATTTTAAGAATCTGCCCTATAGGCCAGATTTTCAGAGTCTGAGCCTTTGTTAAGAGAATACAACTGGGCCAGACTATTAAGAAATCTGAGCATAGACATCATCTTCCATGAAGTTATCAAGGATAACTGTGCTAATATTCTAGAACCAGAGGATGAAATGCAAATGGAAAGAATCCACTCAACACCTCCTGAAAGTTATCCCAAAATGAAAATTCCCAGGAATATTATAGCAAAATTACAGACCTGCCAGATGAAGGACATGATACTGCAAGCAGGTAAAAAGAAACAGAGCAAATATGATGGAGAAACAGCATGGATACCAGAAGATTTTGCAGCATCTACCTTAAAAGATCAGAGGACTTGGAATATACTATTCTGGAAGGTAAAAGTGTTGTATTATAGGCATAAATGACCTATCCGTCAACACTGAGTAAAATCCTTCAGGGGGAAATTGGATATTCAATGAAATAAAAGACTTTCAAACATTACTGATGAAAAAACCAGAGCTGAATAGAAAGTTTGATTTCAACAAGATGTAAAAGAAGCATAAAGGGTAAACAGGAAAGACAAATTCTGAAGGATTAAATAAGGTTAAACTGTTTACATTCCTACATAGAGAAATGATATTTTTAACTCCTAAAATCTTTCTCATCATTAAATCTGTTAGAAGGAGTATACCTGGACAGAACACAGAGGTGTGAGTTGAATGTGATTGTATGATTATCTATGAAATACAATTAAGGCCTGAGAAAGAACATGCTAGGAAAAGAGAAAGGGAGAGGTATAATGGGATAATTTATCTGCCATAAAAGTTGCCTGAAAGAGATTTTTCAGTGGAGGGGAAATTGAGGGTACCAGGGAGGGGAAAACATGAACCTTACTCTGATTGTAATTGACAGAAAGAGGGAATAATATGCACACTTAGTCAGGTGTATAAATTTGTCTTACCGCACAGGAAAGTAGAATGAAGGAGACAAGAGAAAGGGTGGGTGCTGTTGCTAGAGGGGAGGACAGTTTGAGATAGATTAAAAGTCAGAAAAATGAAACCTTAGAGAATGGACATGGTAAAAGGAGAGAAGGAATAGGATAAGCTGGAGGAAAATGGGATGGAGAGAAATACATAGTGGTGAATCATTATTGTTAAAAAAATTTTTACAGTAAGTTTCTCTGCTAAAGACTTCACTTCTCAAACATAGAAAACGGAGTCAAATTTATAGAAAGAAGAGCCATTCCTCAACTGATAAATGGTCAAAGTACAGCAGCAGGCAGTTTTCAGACAAAGTAATCAAAGCTATCCATAATCATATAAAACATGTTGTAAATAATAATTAATGAGATTAACTCAAGTTAAAACAATTCTCAGCTTCCTCACACCTATCAGATAGGCTAATATTACAGAAAACGAATATGAAAAATGTTGGAGGTGATGTGTAAAAATTAAAACACTAATATGCTATTGGTGAAGATGTCTTCTGATTCAACCTTTCTGGGGTGTAATTTGAAACGCTGCCCAAAGAGTTTACAAAGCCATGCATGCCCATTGAACGACCCATAACATTACTAGGTCTCTATCCTAGTGACCATAAAGAAGTGAAAAGAGCAGTTTATTACACCAATCCCCTTACAATACTCTTGTATTTTCTGTGAACATGGCCAATGGCATTTGATAATTTATGGTATCCTGCTTTGAACTAATCATCATTATCATGATGAACAACAAGAAGAAACATTTATACAGTGCCTATTGTTTTTACTTATTTTGTTACAACCCTCCAGAAACTGATTTCTTTTACCTACAAAAATGGGTCTTGGTGAGTTAAGTAAGTAGGCAGTGTTCAAGAAAGAACTAAGGGACAGAAAGTAGAAAACAAGGAAACATGAATTAAGTGCCTATTAGGCACTGAGCTAAGTGCTTTAAAAATTTCTCATTTGATTGCCACACCATCCCTGGAAGGCAGGTGATATTATTACTCCTATTTCATAATTGAGGAAATTGAGGCTTATTTAATTGACTTGCTTAATGACAACTTAAAGAGAAGTTAATGTCTAGTGCTGCTCTAGTTACTGAACTACCTAGGTGTCCTTAGGCCCATTTCTTTAACTATTCCTGACCTCATCTGTGTTTTAGAGCAGCTAGCCCAAGTTGAGGATAACGCCACAGTGGCAGAGCCCATCTATCAGAAGGTAGTTCATATTAGTGTCAAAAGATGGGATATCACTCCTAAAATAAACCATAATCCACTTGGCTCAGTCAAGCATGTGGGACAACAGGAGTTGGCCAGGCACAGACCAGAACAAACTATTGATGCTCACTTACCAAGTTGCTCAGGAGTAAGAGGACTTAGGTTCAAATCCTGTCTCTGATGCTTCTTACCTGTGTGACCTAGGGCAAATCATTTCACTCATTTGTTCTCAATTCTTTCATCTCTGAAATGAAGTGATTTGAGTTAAATAGCTCTGAGATATCTTCCAATTTTCCTTTTTTGGGGATCACAGTGATGTTATCATAGGTATGATGGAGGATGTTATGTTTAGCAGAAAACTAGAGGTAGAGATAGAGGTTTTTTTAATCATTCCATTTGAAATCAAAGTTTCATTTTTCCTCTGCTCACTATTTCTTTAGAGTAACAAAGGTGACAGTTGATTGTGTTCCCTACTTCCTACGAATTCCATTTTCCTTGGTTAAAATCAAACTCCTCAGTTACACTCATTAAACTTCAAATGCCTTGCTTCCCAGAGAGCATCATTTCATTTGCAATGAGCAATTTCAGTGACTTGATGGTGTAGATGATTTGCACATAATAGATTTGCACATATTTTAATGATGCTAATTATTGGGCACAGGTTGG
Organism: Phascolarctos cinereus; assembly: GCF_003287225.1. Classification (NCBI taxonomy): domain Eukaryota; kingdom Metazoa; phylum Chordata; class Mammalia; order Diprotodontia; family Phascolarctidae; genus Phascolarctos; species Phascolarctos cinereus. The sequence continues at coordinate 249,490,947 of NW_027555958.1, read as the reverse complement.
AGACTCCCATTGCAGATGCTGTCAAAGCCCTTCATGTAGTGACATGATAATCAGAAACCCATTGAGAGATGACCTCATCTAATTTGCTCCTCTATAATTTGGCTCCAGTCTTTGTTCTCCAGATCCAGGCTGGCCCATCCCTCAGTACAATGGCACCTAAGGTTTTACAACTTCCATCCTAGGAGTTCCTCTAAGCCCCACTGGATGTCAGTCTTCACCACTACAGCAAGGATACCACAAGGATTCAGTAAGTGACTCTTTATTCCTCAGGTTTTGAGATAGGGAAAGTTCAAGGAAGAGATCTTTAAGAATTTCCTTTTGTGTCTCCTCATTTTTTTTGCTACACCTACACGTCTTTATATACTATATGCGTTCTTTTCATTTTATGAATTTTTTGTCTTGTCTTCATATTTTTTCCGTATAATATCTACGTGGGAGTGATTATTAACAAAGGAAATATAGAAACTCTTTATTTGCCTTGATATATATCACTATGTATCTATATGTAACTATCATTTTTATATAGTATATATATATGTTTCTCTGCATGTTTTCTCACATTCTATGTATTTTCTATTTTTTCTTCTCATTTACTATATTGTTTTTCATTTTTATTCTTTTTTATATATTTGGCTGTATCTTATTTTTTTTCTTTTTTCTACATAATATTTTTTTTACAGTCTCTATTACTCTTTCAGAAAAAAAGCAAGAGATATTATAATTTTTACCCCTTTAACTATCTCTACACTGTTTATTAGTTTTCAGGAAGTTTTTTATTTTTTTATTTCTTCCCTTTTCTTTGATGCCTCCATTCCTCCACGTTATAAAGACACAAAATATTACCACCACCATGCCGACTTTCTCAAGTAATTTTTTCACTTTTATTATTAGTATTTCCTGTTTAATACTTTTTTTGTTTTCTTATCCTTAGGTTCAGGGGTTGATTAATTGATAACATTTCTTCCGCTTTCCCTTCCCCCCCAAAAAAAACCCCCCAACAAAACAGTGCCTTCACTAAATGGAAAAATCACATTGGTCCTTTTCCAGTTCTAAATTGCCTGTTTCTAAACTCAGTGCATATGAACTAGTTTTTTTTTAAATAGCTCTTAAGGCCCATCCCAGAGCAAAAAGAGGTTTTATTTGTAATTTGAAAAAATATGAATTTCTTTTCATAGCATAAGTCAACCTTTCATTTTTCTACAGATGGCACCGATAAAGAAAAAAATCAAATGGTAAATGTTTTCTTTTTTTCCATGTAGTAGTTGAGGAAATCAGATACTGAAAGAGCAGGCAAATAACTAGGTTTAGGATCACAAAACAAGTTTTCAGTAGTTATGAAAAGAATCCAAGTTCCATTGTTCTTAGTATAGGCCTCTTATTTTAACCCTTATTTCTAAGAAGTTTAGATTTATTTTAAATCTAACTGGACAGTTTATAACATCTGGCGTATTTTAGAAATGTCTTCTACCATCTCTTCAATCTCCATACAAGTAGAATTGGATATGAACCAGAAATACAGCATGCTCTGAGTTTTCATTATAATCATTTCCCAATTTACCCCATTACTTTTGAGGCTGAATTAATAATTCTTGAAAAGGAAGTCAGGAGTCTCATTTTAACTTGTATAGCATGTCTTGGGGAATTTTAACTGTCAAACATGCTGCTGCTGTTGGAATTCCCCCTCCCTCAATATTGCTGTTTTCATTCCTGAAAGATACTAGTTGATTATATAATTTTTCACTACTATAGAAACCCAATATAAGCTCTACACATTTTCTTTTTTCATCATTATTTTATTGCTCCATTTTGTCTATTATTACCCTGTTTTGTTTTTCCTTTTCTTTTTTCCTCTAATTCTTTATTCTTCCCTGATAGTTCTCTCAACATAGGAAATGCTTTAACCAATTAATTCAATTTAGTAAAAGATTTTTATAACGTTATTGATAGTCCTATATTTTACTTAGGTAGCCGAACATAGCACATCAAAAAAAAAATAATCATTAAAAAGTCATGTTTTAGCATTTCTCTCTGCCATTTACGCTATTGTTCCTTTTACTTACTATTCTTTCCATGCTCATTTCCGTTACATCTTTTTCTTCTTGACCAATTCATCTTACATTTTTTTGAATTACTTCCTTTTTCTGCCATTGTTAATTCTTCTGTATTTCATTCCTCTATCATTCTTCCCTCCTTTCATTCACAAATTGTGATCTTCTCCTTCCACCCCCTTCATATTTTCTTTCTTACATCCAGTCCAGAAGATGCTTTATTCATCGTGTCATCTTCAAAATAACAACTTATTTTGCCTTAAATAGTCTAATACTTGTTTATGGCTTAAAATACTTCTTTGTTTTTAGTTTACAGCATAAGGAGTTTGATTTGGAGACGGACAGATTTGGGAACAAATCTTACTACTGTCACATACTGACTATGTATCCTTAAACAAATCACTGAACCCCCAAGTGCACTGAGAAACTTTTTTTAATGCACTAGATGTTCTGATTTACAAGTGTAGATGGAGGTTGCTTGTTCATGAAATTGACAGTTGACACCTATTCTTATTATAATGCCTTTTGCAAGAAAGATGTAGTTCCTTATGGACACCATGACCACCTGGTCCTTGACTCCTCAATTCTTCCCCAGAGAATCACCCCTGCTCTAGCTACATTATCCTCCATTAACCACCCTAACTCCTTGAAAAACCTACTTACCTCTAGTCTGTTCTTTTCTCTTAAGTCCCTTTCCCCTTAGCTTATTTTTGATATTCCTGTCCCAAGCTTTGTTGTACATTGCTGCCTTCCTTCCAGCACATATTCTCCTGAAAAAAGCTGTGAAAAACAAAATAAAATATGCTGAAGCTGTGTTGATTGGGCCCATTATAAATTTGGTTAATAACCTTAGTTGGTTTAGTAACCTCAACTAGGCCCTCAATGCTGCATGGCAATCCTTTTAATCCTCCCTAATTAACGCACTATCTCAGTCATTATAGGAGCTCTTCTAAAACTTTTTGTCCTTTCTTGATCTTCTCGTGCTGTCCCATTCTTCTCCCCTCTCAGCTGAGAAACTTGTTTCATATTTTACTGAAAAAATGTGAAGCCATTCCATCATGGCTCCTTCTTCTCATATATTAATTTCATGTCATCATATGCTTTCTGCCACTTTTTCACTTTTATCCCATTTAATGAGGTAGTCATTTTTCCATCTTATTTTCCCCAGCAGATTTCCCACAATCATTATAGTTTCTCACTCCTTTCTCACCCCATCTTCTACTGCATATAAACATACTTATGTTCACCCAATGCTCAAAAAATACATTACCTAGAGTTTCCAATGACTGTATATATCATTCCCTTTTATGGCCAAATGTGTTTACATTTCCTTTCTTTAAATCTCTTTTTTAAGTCACTACATTTTGATTTATTACTTCAATATCCAATGAAATGAGCTCTCCTCAAAGTTAAAAAAGAAGTTATTAAAATTCTTGAGAGTAAGGACTGTCTTTTGACTTTTTTTATCCCCAACATATAGCACATGGACACACAGTAGGCATCATATTGACACAATAACAAAGGTTAAAAAGGTGATTTCACAGGTTCTGTTATTCTAATGATTACTCAACCTAATGAATAGTTTGAAAAATCTGCAGGGAGGAAGCATCATTACAGGACTATTTCCAATGTTCAGGAGTAGCATAAAAATCAGACATAAATGTGAGTTGCATGCAAAATAACAACATAGAGGGAAATTTTTATAGATTAATTAGATAACACAAGTGAGGACAATCCTTTGGTCTTCAGCTTTTGTAAAACAGAGTCAGGAAATGTTTTAGTATAGGAAAATCACTCTATACATATAATTTAATGGGAATATAATGGATCAAAATAAATCAAATCAAACTTGTTCTATGGAGTCTAATAAATCCTCCTATTTGATTCAGTGCCAGTATAACCACATACCTCAACTTTCCTAAGGGAAAATTAAAACGATACAGATACCACCAATACCACCTTAAACACATTACTGACTTTAGATGATTTCAGGACAGTATGATGAAAACAAAGATTGAGATGACAGCATTCTACAAAGCAAATAATTATATGATGTGAAATTTGGAAACTATTGCTACAGTGACCTTTTATATGTTTTTTTCCTCAAAAAAATCTTAGATTCATTTTTCAACTCTAAAACAATTATATAACTCTTAATTGATGAATCTAGTGAAGTCCAATGGTTATGGAATGTACTTTCCTAGATATAAAAGAGAAGTAGGATAGTGTATTGTAGAAACCATTTTACTGCTCTTCTTTTCTGGTGACAGTTGTCCATTCACTTCACTACTCCACACCTTAGATTCCTCATCTACAAAGTGATGTGATTGGAGTCCATGGTCACTGTGGTAATGTCCAGTTCCAGATACATGATCCTATGAACTTTTAATATAGGACACAATTGATTCCCAATATTTAATCTCCTGGAAGAAATAGGAAATTATCATAATGTTTATGGACATCACACAACTCTTTCACTTCAGTGTTCAGAATATTTACCTCTTCCTTTTTTTTAGGTACTTCCATTCATTGCAGCATCATATCTGCTGAATCTCCCAAGACAAATGGTATCCAGTGAGCTGATCTTTGGTGTGTCATTCTTCTTTCAATGTGCCATTGGTTTTGTAGGGAATTCACTGCTGCTTATGCTCTATGTTTATATCTCCTTCAGAAAGCCTCAACAGAAGAAGCCAATGGATTTGATTCTTGCTCATTTGACTTTGGCCAATATGGTCACACTTTTTACCAGAGGCATTCCAGAAATCATGTTTTGTTTTGGAATGAGACATTTTTTAGATGATGTAGGGTGTAAGGCACTCATGTACTTTTACAGAGTTGCCCGGGGACTTTCTGTCTGCACAACAAGTCTTGTGAGTATGTTCCAGGCCCTCATCATCAGTCCCAACAACTCTGTGTGGGCTAGTGTCAAAGTGAGAAGCCCCAAATACATTTTGCATTATTTTGTCTTTGTCTGGGTTGCCAATGCATTGATCTTCATCAGCGTCATTCGAGACAGTGAAGCAACCAGAAATGAAACAAATGTTAGGTATCGTTATGCTACGCATATTTTTGTAGTAAGGTCAATAAGAAATGAGAGTCACAATGCTGTTGCATTTATGTTTGGGATGACTTTTCATGACCTTATCTTTCACTTCCTTATGGGCTTGTCCAGTACCTATATGGTGCTTCTCCTCTATAGACATAGTAAGCAAGTGCAGCACATTTACAGCAGCAGTCATTCCCTTAAATCCTTCCCTGAGGTCAAGGCCACACAGACTATACTCTTGCTTGTGACCTGTTTTGTTTTGTTCTACTGGCTCCACAACTGTATCATCTTATATTTAACTTTTAATTTTGAAAAAGATGTTGAGTTGGAAACCATTGCAAGCTTTTTTGGTGGATGTTACCCTGCCCTCTCTCCATTATTGCTCATTGGCAGTGACAGTCGTATCCCAAAGCTTCATTGTACACCTGGAAAGCCACAAAGGCCTCCTAAGGATTTTATGAATGGCTTAGTCAACACATAAACCTAATCTTTTCCTAACAATTCTATGAATTTCAATATTCCAGTCCTGAAAAGAAGATATGATTCAACAACTAAGAATTTTAAAAAATATCACATGAAAATTTAGCACTCTATAACCAAACCTGAAAAGAAATTTCTTTCTCTTTCACCTTTCAGTATGAGAAAGATCAGCAGGAAGATTCATGTTCTTTTCCATATACTTATATTAGATAACAGTTCTATCTTGTGTAAATTATATCACCATTACTGACCATATTATACATCTTTATAAAATGAAAGACTTGGATGAAATATATGTTACTTCCAGAAAGTCTACATGAATAGCTTGTATTAAGTGCATTGTAATGAATGTCAGCAGTATTGGGTTTGTTTCCTTGCTCTTATGAGAATAACTAATACTAAGACTTAGTAAATGCCAGGCACTGGGGTAAGTGCAAAGGATATAAACAAAGGCACAAATATCATTTGTTCCCTTATGCAGAGAACACATATAAACAACTATTGAATTATTGAAAATAAGTATTCAATATAAATAAATGCAATCTCAGAAGGAAGATATTAGCAGCATGGTAGATTTCAAATGGTCTTTTGCAGAGAAGGTGGGATGGTAGTTGAGTCTTGAGGGATGACAGAGCACCCAGGAGGTACAGGTAAGAAGAGAGAGAACTCAAGGTAGGGGAAAAACCAGGAAAAAGGAACATCACCTGGAAATGTAGTGTTTTGAGAAAAGAACACCAAGATATCTAGTGTCACTTGTAAGTGTGTAGAATTAAGGTTTTTAAATATTTGAAAAGATAGAAAGGGCCTAGGTTTTGAGGAGTTTTGAATGTCAGAGGATTTTTGTATCTGATCAGAAGTGGATAGGGAGGAAATGGAATTTATTGAATAGAGCATTTGACATGATCAGACATGTACTTTAGGAAGATAAATTTAATACCTGAGTGGAGGACGGACTGGTATAGGGACAGACTTGGGACAGGGAAATTAAGTAATAGACTATTACAATAGTACAGGAATGAGGTGATCCATACCTGCCTCAGGGTTGTAGCTTTTGAAGATGGGAGAAGGGTAAATATTCAAGAGATATTAAAATAAAACCTAAAACATTTGGCAACCTACTGTGTGTGGCAGGAGAGAGAGAGTGAGGAGTTGTGGGTAGTATCTAACTCTGGCTTATGAGGCTGGTTAAGTGGGAGGATGGTGCTGTCTTCAACAGTGATGAGGTATAAAAAAGGAAAGTTTGGGAAGAAAGATGGTAAGTTCAGTTTGGACATGTTGGGTTTAAGGTATGTGTACTGACACCTAGTTCAAGATGTCTAATTAGCAGTTGGAGATGTGAGTCTTGATATTAGGTTGAAGTGTATGGCTGGTTAAGTGAAAATAAGAAATATTAGATGTCATAACTGAATCACTGGGAGCTAAGATCATCTATGAAATCAAATATAGAGTGAAGAGAAGAGGCCCCAGGACAGAGTCCTGCTAGATGGCCAACTAATTGGATATGAAATATTCAAGAAAAGAGTTTGAGAAGAACTAATCATACAGGTCGGATGAGAACCAGGAGAGCAGGTCATGAAAACCTGGAGAGAAGAGAATGTCAAAGAAGGGAGGGTGATTTTGACACCATCAGAAGCAGCAGAGGAGTCCAGAAGAGTTTGAGTATTGATTATTGAGTATTGTTTATATTAGTATTGAGAAAAGGCCAGTGGATTTAACAATTAAAAGATTAATAGAGAATACTTTCATTTGAATGATTAGATCAGGAACTAGAATTGCGGAGATATAAAAACAGAGAGAGGAAAGGAAGTGGAGAAAGACTTCTCTAATGTAGAATGTCTTCTCAAGAAGTTTAGTTGCTAAAGAGAGGAGGGATGTGGCAAAATAGATAGAAGGAACTGATGGACCAAGGGATATATAATTTTTATTTTTTAGCATGAAGGAATCTTGGATGGAGCCATAGGAGTAACAAAACATCCAGCAGACAGGGTGAGATTGAGGAAAAGTGAGTGAGGATGACAGAGGGCACAATATGTTAGACAAGCCAGATTGAATGGGATCGGTTGTGCATGTAGAGGGGTTTGCCTTGGCAAGGAGAAAGGTTGTATCGTTATGTGAGTCTAGGTTTAAGGAAGAGATACAGGCAAAAGACATTTAAGTAATATGAGATGAAGGGAGAGAATAGCTCAAAAGAGCTTTCAGTGAATGACCTTTATTTTTTCAGTGAAATATCAGGTAAAGTTCTCATCAGTGAGTGTGGGGTATAGTCTCTTTGGAATTACAGGGCCCATAAAGGAAAGAGTGAAGTGGCAAAGACAAGCATTAAAACAGGGCGGAGAAAAGTTGAAATCTCTATTTAGTTATGGAACAATGTCCCTGTGAAAAATGTTCCCACGGGAAGAGAGATATTCTTTAAGAGGACACAGAGAAATTCCAAGTGGTTGAATCCACAGAGATTTGGTGCCTAGCATGCAGTGCCTCCATGGACAGTTTCTTTCCTAATTAGTATGAGATTGAGAACTCTGACAGGTGATTTACCCCCAAAAAAAGGTGAGTTAACCTGCACCAATAAAGAAGATTTTAGAACATATGGGGAAAGAAATAATCATGGAAAGAGAGAGGCATTATCAAATATTGACATATTTTTACTCTGGGATAATATTTCTATATTTTCTGTTTTAGCAATAACAGAAATTGTTTAGAAGAGGAAACTTAAAATATGAGCATTAGAAACTTTAATTGTTTAAGGAATACAGAGATTAAAGAAGGGATAAATAAGTATTATATTCATTCATCCAAGAATTAAATATCAAGAGTAGATAAAAAGGGATGAGAATGAAAGAACTCACAAAGTGAAATAAATCCTGTTTAGAAAAAATATACAGGAAATGAGAATAAAATCTAACAAAACACATTGCAGAAGTTGGTAGGAAGAAGAATTTTATCTGATTGCTAAACAGAAAGAAAAGAGTAACAATTAAATAATTAGTTAAAAGGGAAAAAATGAATTAATAAATTACACAATATTTCCATAGTAGGCAGAAGGATAAGAAGGTAAGTTTAATGTGGAGACAAAGAGGTACCATAAGAATTGCCTTAAGATGGATTAAGGACAATTCCTTGAGTAAACAAATTACTGTCTTTACAAGAGGAAATGAAACAAAACATCCTGACCCAGAGAAAGACACAATATGTGAAACAAATGGGGAAAACATAAACTTTACTTTTACAATATTTAATGTACATCCATTGAACAATGACTAAAATGGAAAATGACACAGAATAAGAAAATAAATTCCCACAGTCTGCTACTTTTATAAGAAATACTCACCAAAACAGACATATGGAAATTAATCATGAGGGCCTAGAAGAAAGTTTATTCTACATCAAGTTAATATAAAAAAAAAGTAGGAGCTGGAACCTTTCTATCAGGAAAAGCAAAACCAAAAATTTACAACATACACTTTTTTTGTGAAATGTGCATGTTAAAGCCGTTTCAGGGGTATGGTAGTTATGAGGAACGTATGCCAACTGGTGAGTCAAAGTAGCAAGATGAACAACCAGATGTGTCTTGTTAAACCAGTGGCTGCTGAAGAAAAATCAACAGTGATGGCAGCAATTGCAAGTATGTGAGTTACACTATGTGATGGTAGAAAGGCAGATCATTCACAAAGGGGGTGCCAACCCCAAGGAATAGGGAGAAGGTAACTGACATCCAATTGATCTCACAATCATAAATGGTAGGGTCCTCAAGGTACTGTTTTTCAGCAATTCTTATCACTCATATTTTGTAGGAACTGTTTTCTGAATGTCCTGGGAGGGATATGGGAGTAGATTAATCCATTTAGGAGATGTTTCCTTTAACCATTGGTTTTTTTAATTTGCCATTTGTAACAAAATAAGGTGGTTTTAAGTGCATAGCATTTGGTTGTTTAGAGAAGAGAAATTGAAACCCATAAAGTACAACAATACATAGTCCTCTTCTTATGATATCACAGAGAAATATGTGTAAGGGAAGGCACAAGACAAAGAGTATTAATTCTTGTAGAACCATGTAAAGTATACACACATGTGGAGTATGTGTCACAACATACTTCATCCATGTGTGTTCAAGCCTTTGATAATGGATTATGTATTGCTGCCAGGGTGATATTCGTAATGCATACATTTGATAGTATCACTCAACTTCTAAATAAAATAATGAATAAAAAATATCCAGTGGTTGCCTTTTACCTCTAAGATGATGTCCAAATCCAAATCAAATGCAAATACAAATATCCATTCATACATAGCTGCTACCGACCTCCCCTTGACACATTCTGCAATCAGTTGATCAATGAACTTCTTTATGCCAGTCACTCTTAAAGATACAGAAAAGCCAAACATTTCTAGTCTCATGGTCTTGAAACTCTTTCAGAGAAAGTAACATATACTTATAAAGTATATGTAAAACAAACATGCAAAGTAATTTGATGGGTTGGAGAAGAGCAGAAGGAGGGGATGAAGCATCAGGAAACACATAGGTTAAAGATGGTGTTGGAGGTGTATCTCAAAGGAAATGAGGGCTTCTTATTAAAGAAGAATTGATAAAGTAAATTAGTAAATTAAAGAATTAGTAAAGTAAAGAAGAATTAGAACCAAGGGGAATAACCACAAAAAAGGAAGAAACAAACAAACAAAAAAGAGAAAATAGTGTACTTCACTGTGCATTCAGATTCCATAGTTCTTTCTGTGGTTGCATATTTCTTTTTCAATCATGAGTCTTGGAATTGTCTTAGATCCTTGTATTGCTGAGAAGAGTTAAGTCTATCATTCAATTAAGCCTTCCCAGGTTTTTCTGAAGTCCACATGATTGTATTTCTCACGGATTAAATGTATTCCAGTACATTCACATACCACAACTTGTTCAGCCATTCACTAAGCATCCTCTCAATTTCTAATTCTTGGCCACTACAAAAAGAGCTACTGAAAATATTTTTGTACATGTGAGTCCTTTTCCCATTTTCATGATCTCTTTGGGATACAGTTGTGTATAGAAGTGGTATGGCAAAATTAAAAAGCATACACAGTTCAATAGACCTTTGGACACAGCTCCAAATTGCTTTCCAGAAGTGTTCAATCAGTTTGCAACTCCACCAAAAACGCATTAAAGTTCCAATTTGACCACATCTCTGATATTTATCATTTTCCTGTTTTGTCATGTTAGCCAATCTGATAGCAGTGTTGTGGTATGTCAAAATTGTTTTGATTTTCACTTCTTTCATTTATAGTGATTTAGAGCATTTTTTCATAATGAGAAGACAGGAGTTATTGGAAAAGACTTTGATTTTGGGAAAGATTGAAGACAAAAGGAGAAGAGGATGGGAGAGCATTAGATGGATAGTAAGTGTCATGGAAGTAATGAATATGGGCTTGAGCAGACTTCAGGAGACAGTGAAGAACACGTGGTCCTGGCATGCTGTGGTCCATGGGATCATGAAGAATTGGATATGAGTGACTGACTGAAAAACACCAACAACAGTACAGAGTGAGGATACTTGCTTTGAGAGAACATTGTTTTTCCATGCACAGGTTGACCCAAAGTAAAGAAATCAGAACTCCAAGGGCAAATACAAAAATTTTGGTTGGGTGGACCTGTGCTCAGAGAAGAGATTGGATGATAAATGAGAAAGAAAAATGTCAATGCAGAGGGAAAGAAATTCAGTTGGGCCACATGAGTTGGAACACCAGGTAATTTCTAGAATTGTCAAATGCTCATATTCTTTCTTTTCTCTTGTGAATATATATATATATATATATATATATATATATGTGTGTGTGTGTGTGTGTGTGTGTGTGTGTGTGTGTGTGTGTGTGTGTTTGTGTGTGTGTGTGTGTGTATATATGCACATATATTATATTTTACATATTTTCCTGATCAGGGAAATTGGGTAAAAGGGAAAGTTCTATCAAAGTAGTAGCACAAATGGGTTAGATGGTGGGTCTCAAATTTGGTACTTCAGAAGTTTTCATTACATGAGGAAGACATTAGAAAAATAATAAGTAAATATGATCTACTATGTAGAAATGAAAGTAATGAAGAAAACAAAACAAAGAAATAGTTCTTAGGAAATAAAAAATATGCGACCAATAAAAGTAGAAGAGTAAAAAAGATTTTTAAGGGAAGGGAAAATTGAGGAAAAGAAAATATATGCATATTTAATAACACTCCAAAATGAAAGGGAAAAAAGGATGACAAATGAGAGGTAAGAGGCGGAGTGGGGAATAGAAGCCTGTAAGGATAGATCTTTGTCACAGTAGGTAAAGCAAAATTTTAAAAGGGTGAAGTACAGATGTAAAAGAGAAATCAAATATTCCAAATAAAACCAATAATATAAGCATAAATGAAGAACATATAAGCTTAACTCTCATAACTTTTAATGAGATGGATTAAACAATCCACTAAGATGAAATAGAGGGAGAAATTGGACTAGAAAACAAAACAAGGAAATACATTTTAAAAACAAAGAGAAATGTGGAATAAAAATGTGAAGCTGTAACAAAATTTTATCAAGAGAATTAAAGCAAATCAAGAATTATAATCAAGCCATAAGAAAAAGCAAAGTGTAACTTTATAACATGAACACAGAATTATGGATATTATATTATATTTAAAGAAAATATAGGCAATAAACCAATTATTAGCATTACATTGATAGGCTCCAAAAAGCCAAATGTCTAAGTTCATAAAGGAATGACCGAAGTTGGCAAAAGATAAAAACCAATATAATAGAGTACTTTAATGTTCCTTTGTCAAAATTGGATACCCTTATTAATAGAACAATAAACAAAAGGAAAAAAATAGACTTTAGGAAATTTGGAGAATTGGGAGCTTTCTTAATGAGACTACAAAAATAATCATTTTTTTTGCACCACATGGAATGTTTACATAAATTGACAATGTGTCAGGACACTAACAAATAAAAATAAAGGAAACCTGTAGAAATGCCAAGACTACAATACAATTAAAATGATAGGACAATCAAAAGACACAGTCCAAAATAAAGAACTAATGAAATTCTAAATAATAAGAACATAAAATAACAAATCATAGAAGTAATGAATAATTATGTTGAAGAAAATACTAAGGCAACAAAATGAATCTGTGATATACCTACATATAGCTATATAAAATAATTATTCCAAATTACTACATCAGATATATATACATATCTATATCCAGCTATATCAAATAACTATATCAAAATATATGATTTAACTGTACCTCAAAAAAGAGGTTATAGCTGAAGTAGTACTCAGAGAAAAATCATTTTTTGCAGAAACATGGGTTAAAAAAACAGGATAATAAATGATTTATGAATTCAAGATGATTCAAAAATAGAAATACATCAAATAAATAAACTTTAAGGAGAAATAAAAATAGAAATCTGGAAAATTAAGCAAATATTAAAGAAATTGAAAAGAAAGAGTGTTAGAGAAATAAAAACCAAAAAATTAAGCTAGTTCTTTGAAAAAAAATTAATAAATTTGATAAGACATTATTTAACTCATCTGATTAAAAAGAGGAGAGAAAATCAAATAAACACAATAAGAAAAATGAACAAAGAGAAATTACACCTAAAACAGAAGAAATGTAAAGGAATTTTAATGGAACTTACTCTGTTCAGTTATATGACAACAAAACTAAGAGAAAACAAAGGAGATTAACAGAATATATTCTTTATGTTTTACAAGGTAAATAAGGGAAGGAGAGAGCACTTACTCCTTACTGTGCCATCTTGCCTCCTGGAAGTCTAAATAGGTGACTTTCAAATATTCATTCCATGGGCTGATAGGTCCAAGAGCAGAGCTGTTGCTGCTGCCACCACTATTGCTGCTGATTCAATCACTCTCAGTGCCTGTTCCTGTTTTGTTGGTGCAAAGGCTATATTGGTGCACCCTGAAGCCCTGAGAAGGACTCGACTCTTTCCCACCCATTTGTGACAGACCCTTCCTTCTGATCTTCTAACTGGTATCTGGCGTCTGTTGGCTAAGTAGACTGGAACTCACTATTGCTATTGGTGATTCAGTCCTCTAAAGCCTGCCATGGTTTTGCTTAGGCTGGGTCTGTGCTGTGCCCTGTGTGCTGGAGGCCCCTCTCTCAGGCCAGTGCAAGAGACCTTTTCAGTTGACTTTCCAGGTTGTTTTGGGCTGGAAATCTGCCTCACTCTGTCTCTTTGTGGGTTCTGCCACTCTAGAATTTGTTCAGAGTCACTTTTTAGTGGTATTTGAAAAGATTCTGGGGAGGACTCAGGCAAGTCCCTACTTTAACTCTGCCATCTTGGCTCTGCCTAGGAAAATGAGATTTAAGTTGGAACTTAAAGATGGCCAGGAAAGCCAGTAAGTGAAAATTAGGAAAGAACATTCCAGGCATGGCAGACAGCCAGAGAAAATGTTCAAAACCAAGAGATGGAATATCTTGTATGCGAAACAGTCAGAAGGCCAGTGTCACTGGACTGAAATGTACGTAGTAGAGAATAAAGTGTAAGAAGACTAGAAAAGTAGGAGGGCTAGGTCATGAATGACTTTGAACACTCAACAGAAGTTTTGTACTTGATCCTGGAGCAATAGGAAGCCACTGGAATATATTGAGTAGGGGATAGAGCACCATAAAAAAGTCCCATTAGTAGATGAATGGAGGATGGATTGGAGTTGGGAAAGACTTGAGGCAGTGAGACACACCAGCAGCTACTGCAGTGGTGTAGATGTGAGGTGATGAGGGCCAGCACCAGAAGGATGGAAGTGTCAGAGGAGAGAAGAGTATGTGTTGAGGTCTAAGTGTGCTGGGAACCCCAAATTCAAGGGAAGAGACACCAGTTCTTCTCAACTATATTTGATTACAGCTTATTAGAACACCAGGTGAGTGAGGGTGGGTGAGGTTTAAGATCTGCCCTACTGTCCAGATTTTAAGTCTCAGTCTTTGTAATGAGAAGACAACAGGCCAGACTATTAAGAAATCTGACCATAGACATTATCTTTCATGAAATTATCAAGGAAGACTGTGGTGATATTGTAGAAGCAGAGGGTAAAACAGAAATGGAAAAAATCCACTGATCACCTCCTGAAAGATAACCCAAAATGAAAATTCCCAGGAATATTAGAGCCAAATTCCAGACCTGCCAGATCAAGGAAAAAATACTGCAAGCAGCTAAAAAGAAACAAATCCAACATGATGGATAACAGAAGATTTTGGAGCATCTTCATTAAAGGATCAGAGGGCTTGGAATATATTATTCTAGAGGGCAAAAGAGTTGTATAACAGCCAAAAATAACATACCCATCAACACTAAGTAAAATCCTTGAGGGGAAAAAATGGATATTCAATGTAATAAAAAACTTTCAAGCATTCCTGATGAAAAGACCAGAGCTGAATATAGAGTTTGATTTTAACGAGATACAAAAGAAGCATAAAAAGGTAAACAGGAAAGACAAAACTTAAAAGATTAAATAAGCTTAAATTGTTTACATTGCTACATGGAGAAATGATATTTTTAACTCCTAAAATCTTTCTCATCATTAGGATAGTTCATAGGAATACACCTTGACAGAAAGCAGAGGTGTGAGCTGAATGAGATTGTATGATTATCTAAGAAATGAAATTCAGGCATGAGAAAGAATGTGCTAGGAGAAGGGAAAGGGAGAGGTGTAATGGAATAAATGATGTGACATAAAAATTGCCTGAAAGAGATTTTGAAGTGAATGGGAAATTGAGGGTAGCAAGGAGGGAAGCACATAAACCTTATTTTTATCAGTATTGACACAAAGAGGGAATAATATACATACTCAGTAGGGTGTATAAATCTATCTTACCAAACAGGAAAGTAGGAGGTAAAGGAGATAACAGAAAGCATAGGGACAGTTGATAGAAGGGAAGACAGTTTTGGGAGAGATAAAGGTCAGAAGAATCACACTTTTGAGAATGGCCACGGTAAAAGTAGAGAAGGAATAGGATAAGCTGGAGGGAAATGGGATGGAGAGAAATACATAGTTGTGACTCATGACTCTGAAAAAAATAAATTCTTTTTACCTTGAGTTTCTCTGCTAAATACTTCACTTCTCAAACTCAGAGAAAACTGAATCAAATTTATAGACAGAAGAGCCATTCCTCAACTGATAAATGGTCAAAGTTCAGGAACAGGCAGTATTCAGACAAAGTCATCAAAGCTATCTATAATCATATAAAACATGCTGCAAATCATATTTAATGAGAGAAAGTCAAATTAAACAACTCTCAGCTACCTCACACCTATCAGATTATCGAATATGACAGAAAAAGACAATGACAAATGTTGGAGGTAATGTGGGAAAATTAAAACACTAATGTACTATTTGCAAAGTTGTATGCTCATTTAGCCATTCTAGAGTGCAATTTGAAACTCTGCTCAAAGTGCTTACAAAGCCATGCATACCCACTGAACAAGTAATAACATCATTAGGTTTGTGTCCCAGAGGTCATAAAAAAGTAAAAAGTGCCTACATGTACAAATATTTATAGCAGCTCTTTCTGAGGTGGTAAAAATTAGAAATTGAGTCAACATCCGTTAAGTGGGGAATGGCTGAAGAAATTATTGTATATGATTGTGATGGAATGCTATTGTGCTTTAAGTAATGAGCAGGATGCTCTCAGAAAAACATGGAGAGATGAACTGTTGCTTAGTGAATTGAGCAGAACCAGGAGTACCTGATAACAGTAATAACAATATTGTATGATACTTAGGTATACTTGGCAATACAGTGATCCAAAAAAGTTCTGTAGGACTTATGATGAAAGGTGATGTGCATCTCCCAAGAAAGAACTGCTAGAACCTGAATGCAGATAAAAGATCCATGTCTTTACTTACTTTATTTTTCTTGGGTTTTTTTTTTGGTCTGTGTTTTCTGTCATAGAACAATTTAAATGGAAATGTGTTTTGCAAGAGTACACATGGATAATCTATGTCAAATTACTTGCCTTCTCATTGTGGGGGGGGCAGGAGAGGGAGGAGAAAATTGAGAATTCTTAATTTGAAAAAAGAGAATGTTAAAATTGCTTTTACATGGAATTGGGAAAAAATAAAATATTAAGATAAATGAGGCTTATCTAGTCCTGAGGTCTCCTGTAAATCCCAGGGCCTTTGTAGATCGTTCAGAGGAGTCTATGGAAGCAAACTCTAAAGAGAAGAATTCTTAAAGATCAGTATCTGCTTGGGATATTTCAGTCATCTCTATGCATATTACTGTGGGTACAGCCAACAAGAGACCAGCTGAGTTACCCAAACGATCTCATGCAGACAACACCAAGCAGTATTGAGTCTTTAGGGGTTGTGTGAAATATATTTCTTATCTATGGATAAAAGTGAAGGATAATGGAGAAATTCGTCACCCTAAGTCCCCTTAGAAAAGCCCTTGTATTTTCTGTGAACTTGGCTAATGGCACTTGATAATTTATGGTAGCCTGCTGGGAACTAACCCCCATTATAGTTATCATCAACAACAGCAACAACAACAAACATTTATACAGTGCCTTTTGATCTTACTTCTTTTATTACAACCCTCCAGAGGCTGATTTCTTTTACCAAGAGAAAAGAGGCTGAGCGAGTTAAATAAGTAAGGGATGGGCAAGAAGGAAGGAAACAAGGAAAGGAATACTGACAGAAAGTAGAAAGGAAGGAAACAAGAATTAAGTGCCTATTAGATGACAGGCACTGGGCTAAGTCCATTAAAAATATCTCATTTGATCATCACAACATCCCTGGAAGGCAGGTGATATTATTATTCCTATTTTGCAACTGAGGAAATTGAGGCTTAAGTGACTTGCTTGCTGACACATAGCTAGTGTCTAACACCAGATTTCAACTCAGGCCTTTTTGAATCTAGACCGAGTGCTCCAGTCACTGAACCACCTAGGTATCCTTAGGCCCATATCTGTAAGTATTCCTTTCGTCATATGCAGCCAGCCCAGGTTAAGGATAAGACCCCAGTGGCAGAGCCCATCCATCAGAAGGTAGCTCCTATTAGTGTCAAAAGATGGGGGATCACTCCTAAAATAATCCATAGTCCTGTTGGCTGAGTCATGTTTGTGGGAACACAATGAGTTGGCCAGGCAAAGACCAGTATAAACTATTGATAATGAGTCTCCAAGTGGCCCAGGAGTAAGAGGCCTTAGGTTCAAATCCTGTCTCTGATGCTTCTTACCAGTGCAACCTAGAGCAAATAACTTAACCTCATTTATCTTCAATTCCTTCATCTCTCAAATGAAATGATTTCACTTGAATCACTGTGACATATCCTCCAGTTTTATTTTTTGGGATCATAGGAATGATATCAGAGGGACAATAGAGTTTATATGTTCATCAGAAAGACCAGAGCTAGAGATATAGATTTTTTGCATCATTCCAATTATACATAAAATTTTCATTTTTGTTCTGCTCACTAATTTTTGAGAGTAACAAAAGTGGCAGTTGATTTTGTTCCCTACTTCCTATGAATTCCATTTTACGTAGTTAAATTCAAACTACTCTATTACAGTAATTAAAGTTTAAATGCCTTACCTCCCACAGAGCAACATTTCATTTGCAATGAGCAATTTCAGTGATCGGTTGTGTAGATGATTTGCACATATTGGATTTGAACATATTACATCATGCGTGTTCCTAGGGTTAGGTTGGAGGCTCCCATTGCAGATTCTGTCATAGCCCTTTATGGTGACATGATATTCAGAGCCCTGTTGAGAGATGAGCTCATCTAGTTTGCTTCTTTATAATTGACCCCAGACGTTGTTTTCCAGATCCAGCATGTCCAGGTTCCTCAATATGATAGCACCAAGGTTCCTATAACTTGAATCCTAGGAATTCCTCTAAGTGTCATTTGATATCAGTCTTCATGACTACAGGAAGCATACCACAAGGATTTAGTAAGTGACTGTTTGTTCCTCAGGTGTGAGATAGGGAAAGGTTAGGGAAGAGATCTTTAAGAATATCCTTTTTTGTCTTATTTTTTTGTAACATCTGTGTATTTGTTTATGCTATATATGTTATTGTTGTTTTGTTATGCTTTTTTGCCTTTTCTTCTTATTTTCCTACATAATATGTATTTAGAAGTGATTATTAAAAATGGAAATATATAATATAATCTCCATTTATTTTTCTATTATATATATATATATATATATATATATCTCCTTCATTTCTATACAATGTATATAAAGGTATGTGTGGATATATGTAAGTTTCTCTGGATGTTCTCTAAATCTTCTACATTTTCTATTTTTGCTTTTCATTTGTTTCATTGTTTTTCTTTTTTATTCTTCTCTACATATTTGCCTAAATGTCATTTTTTTCTGTCTTTATTCTCTTTCAGGAAAAACAAGAGACTTTTACCTTTTTTCCCCATTTAACTATCTCTACCCCTTTTATTATTTGCCATATAGTGTTTTATTTCTTTATTTCTTTCCTTTTCTTTGTCATTTTTCTCTGACTTCTCTGATGCCTCCACTCCTCCAAGTCATAAAGTCACCCAATATTACCAACACCATGTCCACTTTCTCTCTCTTTTTTAATGTAAATTTATTTATTTTTAGTTTTCAAAATTTACTTCCACAAGATTTTGAGTTCCAAATTTTCACCTCATCTCACCCCTCCTCCCACCCCAAGATGACATGCATTCTGAATATCTCTCCCCCTAGTCTGTCCTCTCTTCTTTCTCTCACCCCCTTCTTTTATCCCCTTCCCCTTCTATTTTCCTGAAGGGCAGGATAGACTTCTGTACCCCATTTCCTGTATTTCTTATTTCCCAGTAGCATGTGAAAACATTTTTTAAATATGTGTTTTTAAAACTGTAGGTTTCACATTTCTCCCTTCCTCCCTCCTCACCCACCCTCACTGAAAATGCAAGCAGCTCAAAATAGGTTATACATGTGCACTTATGCAAAACACTTCCATACTAGACATGTTGTGAAAAACTAACTCTATTTCCCTTAATGCTATCCTGCCCTCCCATTTATTCTATTCTTTCTTTTGATCTTGTCCCTCCTCAGAAGTATTTGCTTCTGATTATCCCCTTTTCCAATCTGCCCTCCTCTCTATCATCCCCCTGCTCTCTTGTCCCCCTATTTTCCTGTAGGGTAAGACAGATTTCCATGCCCAATTGAATGTGTGTGTTATTCCCTCTTTAAGCCAAATCTTAGAAGAATAAGATTCACTCATTCCCTCTCACCTTCCCCAGTTTCCCCTACACTGTAAGAGCCATTTCTTTTCTGTTTTGTTTTTGTGAGATAATTTACCCCATTCTACCTGTACCTCACTTCTTCTCCGAGTATCATCCTCTCTCATCCCTTAATTTTATTCTCCAGATATGACCCCTTAATCTTCAACTCACCCTGTGCCATCTATTTATCTATCTGTCTATATATACATACATATAAGTATTTTCCTCCAACTACTCTAGTACTGACAAAACTCTCATGAGTTATAAAAATCATCTTTCCATGCAGGAATGTAAACAGTCCAACCTTAAAAGGCTCTTATGATTTCTCTTTCCTGTTTATCTCTTCATGTTCCACTTGAGTCTTGCATTTGAAAGTCAAATTTCCTATTCAGCTCTGGTTTTTTCATGAAGAATGCTTGAAAGTCCTCTATTTCACTGAATCACTACTTTTTCCCCTGAAGGGTTGTATTCAGTTTTGCTGGGTAGATAATTCTTGGTTGTAATTCTATCTCCTTCATCCTCTGGAATATTATATTACATGCCCTCTGGTCCCTTAATGTAGAAGCTGCTAAATCTTGTGTTATCCTGACTGTGTTTCCACAATACTTGAATTCTTCTGATCATGGCTTTCAGATAGTCCAATAATTTTTAAATTCTCTCTCCTGGATCTATTTTCCAGGCCTGTTGTTTTTTCAATGAAATATTTCCCATTGTTTTCTCATTTTTCATTCTTTTAGATTTGTTTTACAGTGTCTTGATTTCTCATAAAATTACTAGCTTCCAATTGCTCTATTCTAATTTTTAAGGAAGTATTTTCTTCAGTAATCTTTTGGACTCCCTTTTCCATTTAGCCAATTTATCTTTTTAGGGCATTTTTCTTCTCATCGGCTTTTTGGACTTCCTTTTTCCATTTGGCTTGGACTATTTTTTAAGGTGTTATTTGCTTCAGTATTTTTTTGGGTCTCTTTAGCTAGCTATTGACTTGTTTTTCATGATTTCCTTGCATCACTCTCATTTCTCTTCCCAGTTTTTCCTCTACTTCCTTTACTTGCTTCTCAAAATCCCTTTTGAGCTCTTCCCAGGCCTGGGACTGATTCATATTTTTCTTGGAGGCTTTGGAAGTAGGAGCTTTGACTTCATTGTCTTCTGGTGGTATATTTTGATCTTCTTTTTCCCCAAAGTAAGACAATATAGTCTGTCTCTTTTTGTGCTGCTTGCTCATGATCCCGGCCAATTACTTGAGTTTTAAACTCTTTGTTAAGGCAAGAGTCTGGTTCCAATGTGGAGAATGTACTGTCCCAAGCTTCGGGGGTTTGTACAGCTGTTTTCAGAGATACTGTAGGGACTTGTAAATTTTCAATTCTTCCAAGGTGGTATGATAAGGGGCGTGGTGTTTCCTCCTTTCCTGGCCTGTGACCACAAATACTCCTTTCTGTCCTGTGACTGTGAGGAGGGTTCCTCTTCACAGCCACTACAAGCTCCACCATGGCAGTGCTCCTCCTCATCCCAGGACCGCTGCCCAGAACTGTGACCCAGATCCAACCATGGTCAAAGCAAGAGATTCCTGCAATCCCTTTCTGATGAGCCACTGGATTCCCGCTCAGAGGCAGCCACCACCCCAGGCTGTGTTCAGGGAATGGAGTTGACACCTGTGTTCCTCTTCAGCACTGCAGAAACAGAATTTTCCCACTGACCTTCTAAGTTGTCTTTGGCATTCGTGGATTGAAGAGTCTGGAAACTGCCACGGATGCCCCCAATTCAATCCTCTGAGGCCTGCTCTGGGTTAGCTGCGGGCTGCATGCCCAAGCGCACTGCCCTGCTCTCCCACCATGGCATGATATACCTTTCTAATCAATCATCCAGGTTCTTTTGGGCCAGAAATTTGTTGGTTCTGATGCTTTAGAATTTGTTTAGAGCCATTTTTTATGAGTATTTGGATGGTTTTGGGGGAGAGCTCAAGCAAGTCATTGCTTTCACTCCACCATCTTTGATCTGCTCCCCCATGCCCACTTTCTCAACTAACTTTTTTCTCCCTTCTTATTTGTATCTCCTGTTTAATAGTGTTTTCATATTCTTAACTTTCAGTTCAGGGATTGATTATTTGATAACCTCTTTTCCTCTGCTCAGCCCCCATTCCTCTGTGAAAACAATGCCTTCAGCATATTGGGTAATCATATTGGTTTCTTCCAGTTCTAAATTGTGAGTTTTTAAACTCAGTGCTTATGAGCGGTGTTTCCTTTAACATACCTCTTAAGAGATTTCTTAGAGCAAAAAGAGGTTTTATTTCCAATTTAAAAAACTGTGAGTTCCTTTTTGTAGCACAGGTCAAACTTTGCTTTCTATTTAGATAGCACGTATAAAGAGAAAATGAAATGATAAGTGTTTTTTCCAATTAACAGGTGTGGAAATTAGACCCAGAAAGGGCAGGCAAATAAGTAGCTCAGAATTACAGAGCAAATTTTCAGTAGGTATGAAAAGATTCCAAGTTCCATTACTGTTAGTATAGATCTCTTATTCTAATCTTTATTTCTGAGAAGTTTAGATTTATTTTGAAGATAACGAGACAGTTTGTAACATGTGACATATTTTAGAAATGTCTTCTGCCATCTCTTAATGCTTCACACAAAGAGAATTGGATATGAAGCAGAAATACAATGAGCTCTGAGGTTTCATTATACTCCTTTTCCAATTTACCCCATCATTTTCAGACTGCATTGATGATTGCTTGAAAAGGAAGTTGAGAGTCTTGTTTTAACTTGTGCAGCATCTCTTGAGGAATTTAACAATCGAATATGCTGCTTCTGTTGGAATTCCCCCTTAATATTGCTCTTTTCATTCCTGAAAGATACTCGCTGTTTAAATAATTTTTCATTGCTACAGAAACCCCATACAAGCTCTATACATTTTCCTTTTTCATCACTATTTTATTACTCCATCTCATCTATTATTACCTTTTTTGTTTTTCCTTTTCCATTTTCCTGTTGTTCTCTTTACTTCCCCCTGAAAGTGCTTTTGACATAGCAAATGCTTTAACCAATTAATTTAATTTAATAATAGATTATTATAATGTAATTGACATTCCTATACTATCTTATGTAGTCTTACATACCTCACAAAATAAAAATAATCTGAATCATTAAAAAGTCATGTTTTAGCATTTCTCTTCTCCATTTACCCTATTTTTCCTCTTACTATTCTTTTCATAATTACTTCCTTTCCTTCTTGACCCACTCATTTTACATTTTTTTCAATGGTTTCCTTTCTTGTCATTGTTAATTCTTCTCCATTTCATTCCTCTATCATTCTCTTCCTTCCTTTCACTCATGAATTATGATCCTGTGCTTCCCCCATCCCTTCTTCCTATTCTCTTTCTTCTATCCACTGCACTCACAGGAGATGAGTTATCCATCAGTTTATTTTCAGGTTAACAACATATTTTGCTTTAGAATGTCTCATCCTTGTTTCATGGCTAGAAATATTTTTTGTTGTTGTTTTTAGCTTAGAGGATAGGGAGTTTGGTTTTGAGACATAAAGATTTTGAAACACATTTTGCTACTGTCATATACTAACTATGTAACCTTAAAAAAACCTGTCAGCCTCAAAACGTGCTAGGTCTTCTGATTTGAAAGTGTGGAAGGAATTGCCTTATTCATGACATTGGCAATTTATATCCATTCTTATTATGATGTACTTGGTAGGAAAAATGTAGTTCCTGATGGACACCATGGCCTCCAGGCACTTGACCACTCAATTCTTTCCCACAGAATCACCCCTGCTCTAGCTACACAACCCTCCCTTTCCTACCCTACCCTGCTGAAGAACCAACTTAACTCTATCTTATTCTTGTCTCTTGAGTGCCTTGCCCCTTAGCTTATTTCTGTTATTTCTGTTCCAACCTTTGTTGTGTATTGCTCCCAAATTCTGCTACCTTCCTTCCTACAGACATGCTCCTGAAGAAAGCTATTAAAAACAAAACAAAACAAAACGTACTGAAACTGTATTGATTGGATCCACTATAAATTTGGTCAGTAACTTCAATTGGTCAATAAACACAACTAGGCCCTGAATGCTGCATGGCAACCCTTTTATTCCTCCCTAATTAACTCACTATCTCAGTCATTGTGGCAGCTCTTCTAAAACTCTTTGTCCTTTTTTGATCTTCTTGTGCTGTCTTATTCTCCTCCCCTCTCAGCTGAGAAACTTGTTTCATATTTTATTGAAAACTGTGAAGCCATTTTCTAATAGTTCCTTCTTCTCTGATCCTGATTTCCTATCACTCATATACCTTCTGATACTTCTTCATCTTTATCCCACTTAATGAGGTGGCCCTCTTTCATCTTATCTTCTCCAGCAGACTTACCCCAATCATTATACATTCACACTTATGTCTCTCCCTATCCACTGGCTATTTCTCTATTGCCAATAAACATACTTATATCTACCCAATGCTCAAATGTTCCTTACTTAATGAATCCAAAGACACTATCTATCATTTTCTTTTTTGGCTAAATGTGTCTCCTTTCCTTTACTTTAAATCTCCTTTTAAGTCAATACAATCTGAATTGTTACTTTAACATTCAATGAAATATGCTCTCCTCAAAATTATACAAAATTTCTTAGTTGCCAAAAGTGAATGGTTTTGTGAATCTGTATCATTCTTCACATCTCTGCAGCTTTTGACACTGTCAATCACTTCTTGATACATTCTTTTCTCTAAGTTTTAGGGAACCTGGTTTACTTATGAACTATCTAATGACACCTTCTTGGTCTTCTTTTTTTTTTGCTTGATCTTCATCTAAGTCATGCTTACTCATCTTGGGCTGCTCATAAGACTCTGTCCCAGAACCATATTTTCTTCTCACTGCATATTGTTTCACTTGGTTATCTCATCAGCTTGCAGTAATTCAGCCTACTTTTCCAACCTTATCCTCTCTTCTAACCTGTAGTCTTTCATCTCCAATTACCTATTAATGATCTTAAATTAATTGTTCCATAGACATTAAACTCAACATATCCAAAGCTGAACTTATTACATTTACACAAAACCCACGCCTTTCATTACTTTCCTCTTACTTTCGGAACTAACACCATTCTTCTAACCACCTAGGTTGGTCACTTAAGTGTCACTCTGAGTTCCTTATCCTCATCCTCCATTTCTAATCTGTGATAAACTCCTTTCCATTTTACCTTCATAACATCAATTGCATATATATCCTCTCTTTCCTGTTACTGCTAATATCTTGCTGTGGGCTTTCATTGCCTCAAGCCTGGGCTATTACAATAGCACGCAGGTTTGCTTCCATATTTCAAATCTCACACACAACATGTAGCACATAGCCACACAGAAGGCATTTGAAAGGTTTATTGATACACTAATGAAACTTAAAAAGGTGATTTAGAAGTTCTGCTCTTTTAATGACCACTCAACATAATTAAGAATTTTAAAAATCTACAAGGAAGTAGCA
This sequence comes from Phascolarctos cinereus, assembly GCF_003287225.1. NCBI lineage: Eukaryota > Metazoa > Chordata > Mammalia > Diprotodontia > Phascolarctidae > Phascolarctos > Phascolarctos cinereus. The sequence goes on along the minus strand of NW_027555958.1, from coordinate 249,465,688 downwards.
TCATTAAAGGAGTATTTCAAATACTCAGTAATAGAATAAACATGGAACATGAGAATTAAATTGATGAATAAGGGTACCAAATGTGAATTGTATGCCAAGTATCAAAATAAGAAGAAATTTTTGTGGATTAATTGGATAGAAATACAAGTCATTTTTTGTTCCTGAACTTTTGCACAACAGAGTCAGGAAATGGTTTAGAATAGGACAGTCACTCTATACATATAATTTAAGTAAAACAAAATAGATCAAAATAAATAAAATCAAACTTGTTCTCTGGAGTTCAATAAACCCTCCTATTTGATTCAGTGCCTCTATAACCACCTTGCTCAACTTCCTCAGGAGAAAACTAGGATATTACAAATGCAACCAATACCATCAAAATCACATTAAGGACATTGGATGAATTTAGGAGAGTATGGTGAAAATAAACATCCGTATGACAGCATTCCACATAACAAATTTCAACTGAGGAGAGCTTCAGGTAGATAAGTGGAGAGACAATCATGACGTAAGCAACAATCATATAAGAGAGGAAAATCCATTAACATTTTTCCCATGGTGAGCTTTATGTGTTGTTAAATTTGGAAATTATTACTGCAGTGTGCTTTTTGATTTTTTCATCAAGAAAATATTTCATCCATTTTCAACTCAAAAATAAGTATACAACTTTTAATTGATAGATCCAGTGAAGTCCTATGGGTATGGAATGTACTTTCCTAGAAATAAAAGAGAAGAAAGATAGCATATTATAAAAAATCATTTTATTACTCTTCTTTTCTGGTAACAGTTGTCAATTCACTTCACTGTCCCATAACTAAGATTGCTCATCTACAAAGTGAGAGGATTAGAATATATGGTCACTGTGGTAATGTCCAGTTCTAGATACATGATCCTAAGAATTTTAAAGAAAGGACCAATTTGATTCTCAACATTTCACCTCCTGGAATAAATAAGATATTAGTGTAATATTTGTGGACATCATTCAACTGCATTTCTTCAGTATTCAGATTATCTGCCATTTCCTTTTTTTAGGTTTTTCCATTAATTGTGGCATCATATCTACTGAATATCTGAAGACAAATGGCATCTGATGAGCTGATGTTAGGTGTGGCATTCTCCTTTCAATGTGCCATTGATTTTGTAGGGAATTCACTGCTGTTCACGTTCTATGTTTTCATCTCCTTGGGACAGCCTAAACAGAAGAAGTAAATGAATTGATTCTTGCTGTTTTGACTGTGGCCAATATGGTAACACTTTTTAGCAGAGGCATCCCAGAAATTATGTTTTATTTTGGAATGAGACATTTTTCAGATGATTTAGGATGTAAGACACTCATGTACTTTTACAGAGTTGTCGAGGGACTTTCTATCTGTACAACAAGTCTTGTGAGTATGTTCCAGGCCCTCACCATCAGTTCCAACAACTCAGTGTGGACTAGCACCAAAGTCAGAGGCCCCAATATGTTGTACATTATTTCCTCTTTTTCTGGGTCACCAAGGCATTGATCTACATTGAAGTCACTGAAGCACCCAAAAATGGCCCAATTTCTGACTGTCATTATGTTTCACATATTTTCATGGTGAGGTCTATAAAAAATGACCATTAACTTACTGCTGCACTTAAGTTTGGGATGAATTTTCATGACTTTATCTTTTACTTCCTTAAGGACTTGTACAGTACCCACATGGTACTTCTGTATAAACACAGAAAGCAAGTGCAGCACATTTACAGCAGTATTCATTCCCCTACATCCTTCCTGAGATCAAGGCCACACAGACTATACTCTTGCTTGTGACCTGTTTTGTTTTATTCTTCTGGCTCAACAACTGTATCATCTTATATGTAACTTTTAAGTTTGAAAAAGACTTAGAGTTGGAAACCATTGCAAACTTTTTTGTTGGTTGTTACCCTGACCCCTCTCCCTTATTGCTGATTGGCAGTGAGAGTCACATCCCAAAGCTTCATTGTATACCTGGAGAGCCAGAAAGGGCTCCTAAGAATTTTATGGATGGATTTGTGAACCCATGAATCTAAATTCTTACAACAACTTTATGAATGTCAATATTTCAGTTCTGAAAAGAACATATAATTCAACAACTAGGAATTTTATAAATTACCACTTGAATATTTAGCATCTTATAACCAAACTTGAAAGGAAATTTCTTTCTCTTTCACTCTTCAGTATGAGAAAGATCAGCAGGAACACTTATGTCTTCTTCCATATGCTTATATTAGATAACAGTTATATCTTTTGTAAATTATACCACCCTTTTTGACCATATTATATTCCTTTTTAAAATGAAAAGCTTGTATGAAATATATAATGTCACTTTTACAAAGGCTACAAAGTACATTGGAATGAATGTCATCAGTATTGGGTTTGTTTCCTTGCTCTTCAGCATCACAAATAAAAAGACTTAAGATTACTTTAGTAAATGCTAGGCACTGTGGTAAGTGCACAGGAAACAAACAAAGCCACAAATGTCATTCATTCCCTTAAGCAGAGAAAGCATGTAAACAGCTATTGGATTATTTAAGGTAAATATTTAATATAAAGAAGTGCAATCTCAGAAGGAAGATATCAGCAGCATGGTAGACTTCAAATGATATTTTGCAGAGAAGGTGGGATTGTAGTTGAGTATTTTTTTTAATATAAATTTAATTACTTTTAGTTTTCAACATTTAGTTCGACAAGATTTTGAATTCCAAATTTTCATCCCATCTCATCCCTCTCCGTACCCCAAGATGGCGTGCATTCTGAATACAACTTCCCCTAGTCTGCCCTCTCCTCTATCTTTTCCCCCCTTCTCTTATTCCCTCCCCCTGCTATTTTCCTGTGGGGCAAGATAGACTTCTGTACCCCATTTCCTGTATTCCTTATTTCCCAGGTGCATGTGAAAACATTTGTTTTTAAACATGTGTTTTTAAATCTTTGGGTTCCAAATTTTCTCCCTTACTCCCTGCCAACCACCCTCATTAAAAAGGAAAGCAACTCAATATAGGTTATACATGTGCAATTATGCAAAACACTTCCATAGTGAACATGTTGTCAAAAACTAACTTTATTTCCCTTAATCCTATCCTGTACCCCTTTTATTCTATTCTTTCTTTTGATCCTGTATCTCCTCAGAAGTATTTGCTTCTGATTACCTCCTTTTCCAATGTGTCCTTCTCTCTTTGATCCCCCTGCTCTCTTGTCCCCTTCTCCTCCTATTTTCCTGTAGGGTAAGACAGATTTCCATACCCAATTGAATGTGTATGTTATTCCCTCATTAAGCCAAATCCTATGAGAATAAGATTCAATCATTCCCTCTCACCTTCCCTTTTTTCCCCTCCACTGTAATAACTTTCCTGCTATTTTTTTTTGGTGAGATAATTTACCCCATTCTACCTCTTCCTTTCTTTTTCTCCTAGTATACTCCTGTCTCATCCCTTAATTTGATTCTCCAGATATGACCCCTTAATCTCCAACTCACCATTTCCTACCTATCTGTCTATCTATCTATCTATCTATCTATCTATCTATCTACACACATATAATTTTTCTCCTCCAACTACCCTAATACTGACAAATGGTTCATGAGTTATAAATATCATCTTTCCATGCAGGAATGTAAACAGTTCAACCTTAATAAGTCCCCTATGATTTCTCTTTCCTGTGTATGTCTTCATGTTTCACTTGAGTCTTATATTTGAAAGTCAAATTTTCTATTCAACTCTGGTCTTTTCATCAAGAATGCTTGAAAGTCATCTACTTCACTGAAAGACCATTTTTTCCTCTGAAGGATTATACTCAGTTTTGCTGGGTAGGTGATTCTTGGTTTTAATCCTATCTCCTTTGTTCTCTGGGGTATTATATTCCATGCCCTGCAATCCTTTAATGTAGAAGCTGCTAAGTCTTTTGTTATTCTGATTGTGTTTCCACAATACTTGAACTACTTCTTTCTGACACCTTGTGATATTTTCTTCTTGACCTGGGACTCTGGAATTTGGCTACAATATTCCTAGGAGTTTTCCTCTGGGGATCTCTTTCAGGAGGAGATTGATGGATTCTTTCAATTTCTATTTTGCTCTGTGGTTCTAAAATATCAGGGTAGTTTTCCTTGATAACTTCTCGAAAGGTGATATCTAGGATTTTTTTTTCTGATCACGACTTTCAGATAGCCCAATAATTTTTAAATTCTTTCTCCTGGATCTCTTTTCCAGGTCAGTTTTTTTTTCCAATGACATATTTCACATTGCCTTCTTTTTTTTTTCATTCTTTTCGATTTGTTTTACAGTGTCTTGATTTCTCATAAAGTCACTAGCTTCCAATTGCTCTATTCTAATTTTTAAGGAAGTATTTTCTTCATTAATCTTTTGGACTCCCTTTTCCATTTGGCTAATTTTTCTTTTTAGGGCATTCTTCTCCTCATTGGCTTTTTGGACTTCTTTTGCCATTTGGGTTAGGCTATTTTTTGAGATGTTGTTTTCCTCAGCACTTTTTTTGGGTCTCCTTTAGCAAGCTGTCGACTTGTTTTTCATGATTTTCTTGCATCACTCATTTCTCTTCCCAGTTTTTCCTCTACTTCTCTTACTTGCTTCTGAAAATCCCTGTTGAGCTCTTCCAAGGTCTGGGACTGATTCATATTTTTCTTGGAGGATTTGGATGTTGGAGCTGTGACTTTGTTCTCTTCTTCTGGTTGCATGTTTTGATCTCCTTTGTCACCAAAGTAAGATAATACAGTCTAACTCTTTTTGAGCTGCTTGCTCATGATGCTGGCCAATTACTTGAGTTTCAAACTCTTTGTTAAGGTAAGAGTCTGCTTCCAATGTGGAGAATGTACTGTCCCAAGCTTTGGGGGTTTGTACAGCTGTTTTCAGAGATACTTGTGGAGACCTGTAAACTTTCAGTTCTTCAAAGGTAGTATGAGAAGGGGGGAGATGTTTACTCATTTCCTGGCCTGTGCTCTGGTTAGTTAGTAAGCACAAGCACTCCCTTCTGTCCTGAAACTGTGAGGAGGGTTTTCTCTCCACAGCCACTAGAAGTTCCACCATGCCAGCACTCCTCCTTGTCTCAGGACTGCCGCCCAGAACTGTGACCCAGATCCAAGCATGGGCAAAGCAAGAAATTCCTGCCTCAGCACTGTCAAAAAGATCCCTCTAATCTCCCTCTGATCAGCTACTCGATTCCCCTCAATCTGTGGGCCAGAAGCTCAGGAGGCAGCCCCTGCCCCAGGCCATGGTCAGGAAATATAGCTGAGACCACCTTGCTTCTCTCTCAGCATTGCAGAAACAGACTCTTCCCACTGACCTTCTAAGTTGTCTTTGGCTTTTGTGGGTTGAGAAGTCTGGAAACTCCCACAGCTGCCCACAATTCAATCCTCTGAGGCCTGCTACAGGCCTGCACACCCATGCTGTACTGTGCTCCTCTACCTGCTCTGTGCGATATATCTTTGTGATCAACCATCCAGGTTGTCTTGGGCTGGAAATTTGCTTCACTCTGTCTTTTTGTGGGTTCTGCTGCTCTAGAATTTGTTTTGAGCCATCTTTTATATGTATTTGGAGGGGTTTGGGGGAGAGCTCCACAACTGACAGCTTCCACTCTGCCATCTTGGCTCCTCCTCCTGTAGTTGAGTCTTGAAGGAGGACAGAGTAGCCAGGCAGAAGGGGTAAGAAGGGAGAGAACTCAAGGATAGGGGAACAACTAGGGAAAAGGAACACCATCTGGAAGTATGGTGTTTTGAGAAAGCAATACCAATTTATCTAGAGTCACTTGTAAGAGCATAGGACTAAAGGTTTTTAAATATCTTAAACGATCAAAGAACCTAGGTTTTGAAGAGCTTTACATGTGAATCAGATAATTTTGTATCTGATCCTGAAGGTGATTGGGTAGCAATGGAGTTTACTGGATAGAGCATTTGACATGATCAGACTTGTGCTTTAGGAAGATAAATTTAATAGCTGAGTTGAGGATGGACTAGTATAGGGACAGACTTGGGACAGGGAAATCAAGTAGTGGCTTACTGAAATAGTACAGGCATGAAGGGATCCATATGTGTATCAGGGTGGTAGCTTTTCAAGATGGGAGAGGGGTAAATATTGAAGAGATATTAAAATAAAACTTTCAGCATTTGGCAATGTATTGTATATGACAGGGGAGAGAGAATGAGGAGTCATGGATAATATCTAATGCTAGCTTATAAGTCTCCTTAACAGGGATGATGGTGCTACCTTCAACAGTAATAGGGTGTAAAAAAGGAAAGTTTGAGAAGAAAGATAGCAAGTTCAGTTTGGACACTTTGGGTTTAAGGTATCTGTACTGACACTCAGTTCAAGATGTCTCATAAGCTGTTGGAGATGAGTCTGGATGTTAGGAAAAAGGCTATGGCTGGATAAGTGAAACTGAGAAATATCAGCATTAGACATCATAACTGAATCACAGGGAGTTGAAACCATCGATGAAATAAAATACAAGGGAAGAGAACAGGCCCCAGGACAGAGTCCTGTGAGATGGCCAACATGATTGGAGATGACCTGGATAAGATTCAGGAAAAGAGTTTAAGAAGGAGTGGTCAGATAAGTCAGATGAGAACCAAGAGAGAAGTTCATGAAAACCAGGACAGAAGAGAGTGTCAATGAAGGGAGGGTGATTTTGACAATGTCAGAAGCTGCAGAGGGGTCCAGAAGAGTATAAGTACTGAGTCTTGAGTATATGAGTATTGAGAAAAGGACAATGGATTTGGCAAATTAAAAAATTAATAGGCAATACTTTTGATTTAATGATGAAGTTAGGAACCAGAATTGTAGAGACGTAAAGACAGAGAAAAAGGAAGGGAAGTGGAGAATTATTTTTCTAATATAGAATATCTTCTCTAGTAATTCAGCTGCACTAAACAGGAGAGATGGGGGTAATGGGTAGAAGGAATTAATAGACCAAAGACTGTTTTTTTTTAACATGAAGCAAACTTGGAGGGAGCCATAGCCAGTAACAAAACATCCAGTCGACAAGGTGAGATTGAGGAAAAGTGAGAGAGGATGATAGAGGCACAATATGTTAGAGAAGCCAGACTGAAGGGGATCACTTGTGTACAGAGAGAGGTTTGCTTTGGCAAGGAGAAGGACTCCATCATCATGTGAGTCTAGAGATGAAGGAAGTCACTGCTTTTACTCCACAATCTTGGCTCCGCCTCATGTTTTATTTTTTTTAATTGATGTAGTTTTAGTTTTCAACAGTCACTTCCACAGGCTTTTGAATTTTAAATTTTCTCCCACTCCCTCTCCACCTCCCTTCCGAAGACGGTGTGCAATCTGATATAGGCTCTACATGTACATTCCTATTGAACATATTTTCACATTATTCATATTGTAAGAAAGAATTAGAACCAATAGGAGGAACTACAAGAAAGAGGAAGCAAAACAGAAAAAGAAGAGTAAATAGTATGCTTTCATCTGCATTGAAACTCCATAGTTCTTTCTGTGGATGTGGATAGAATTTTCCATTATGAGACTTTTGGAGATGTCTTAGACCCTTACATTGCTGAGAAGAGCTAAGTCTATCAAAGTTAGTCTTCACACAATGTGACTGTTACTGTGTACAATGTTCTCCTGGTTTACTTCACTCAGGATCAGTCCATATAAGTCTTTCTAGGTTTTTCTGGTCTCCTTGCTCATCATTTCTTATAGAACAGTAGTATTCCATTACATTTATATACTACAATTTGTGCAGCCATTCCCCAATTGATGAGTATCCCCTCAATTTACTATTCTTTGCCCCCACAGAAAGAGCTACCATAAGTATTTTTGTACATGTGGGTCCTTTTCCCATTGTATGATGTCTTTGGGTTAGAGCCCTCTATAGAAGTGGTATTGCTGGATCAAAGGATGTGCAGAGTTTTATAGCCCTTTGGGCCTCGTTCCAAATCACTGTCCAGAATTTGGTAAGATTTCTTCTTTGCCTATTTCCCCAAATAGTCTATATAGTAATGAAATCAATTGTTCTTTAAACGTTTGATAGAATTTGCTTGCAAATCCATCTGGCCCTGAAGAGTTTTTCCTAGGCAGTTCATCAATGGCTTCTTCAATTTTTTTTTTCTGAGATGGTATTATTTAAGTATTTCAGTTCCTCTTCTGCTAATCTCGGCAATTTATGGTTTTGTAAATATTCATCCATTTCACCAATGTTGTCAAATTTATTGGCATACAGCTGGGCAAAACTGGTCTTAATTATTGATTTAATTTCCTCTTCCTTGGTGGTGGATTCATCCTTTTCATTTTTGATACTGGTAATTTGGTTTTCTTCTTTCTTTTTTTTTTAAATTAAATTAACCAAAGGTTTATCTATTTTATTGGTTTTCTCATAAAACCAACTCTTAGTTTTATTTATTAGTTCAATAGTTTTCTTAATTTCTCCTTTGGTTTTCAGTATTTCTAATTTGGCGTTTAATTGAGGATTTTAAATTAGTTCCTTTTCTAGTTTTTTTAGTTGTATGCCCAATTCATTAACCTCCTCTTTCTCTATTTTGTTCATGTAAGCATTTACAGATATAAAATTTCCCCTAAGAACGGCTTTCACTGCATCCCTTAAGTTTTCATATGTTGTGTCATTATTGTCATTCTTTTGAATGAAGTTATTGATTGTTTCTATGATCTCCTGTTTGACTCATTCATTTTTTAGGATTAGATTATTTACTTTCCAATTATTTTTAGTCTATCTTTCCATGGCCCTTGATTACATATAATTTTTATTGCATCATGATCTGAAAAGGATGCATTTAATATTTCTGCCTTTCTGCATTGGATTGTGAGGTTTTTATGACTTAGTGCATGGCAATTTTTTGTATGTGCCATGTACCCCCAAGAAAAAAGTATATTCCTTTCTATCCCCATTCAATTTTCTCCAGAGGTCTACCATATCTAAATTTTCTAATATTCTATGCAACTCCTTAACTTCTTTCTTGTTTATTTTCTGGTTAGATTTATCTAGTTCAGAGAGGGTCCTTCACTAGTATAGTTTTGCTGTCTACTTCTTCCTGTAAATCCCTTAACTTCTCCTCTTAGAATTTGCACGCTATGCCGTTGGTGCATATATTGTCTATTGTGCCTTTAAACAGTATGTAGTTTCCTTTCTTATCTCTTTTGATAAGGTCTATTTTTGCTTTTGCCTTGTCTGAGATCAGGATTGCTACCCCTGCTTTTCTCTCACCACAGACAGACTTTTCCTACTGACCTTCTAAGTTGCCTTTGGTGTCCATGGGTTGAGAAGTCTCAAACTGCCACAGCTGCCTGTGCTTTGGTCCTCTCAGGCCTGTTCCAGGTTTGCTGAGGCCTGTGTGCCCGTGGGAACTGTGTTCCTGTCACAGCCTGGCATGATATACCTTTCTGATCAACCATCCAGGTTGTCTTGGGCTGGAAATTTTTTTCACTTTATCCTTTTGTGGGTTCTGCTGCTTTAGAGTTTGTTTAGAACCATTTTTTATAGGTATTTGGAGAGGTTTGGGTGAGAGCTCAAGCAATCACTGCTTTTAGTCTTCCATGTTGGCTCTGCCCTCTGTGTGTTGTTAAATCTATTTTTAAATGAATTATTCAATTGTTCTTCCACTTCTCTCATTTGACTTTTAAAATCCTTCTTGAGCTCTCTAAAAAGGCTTTTTGGGCTTGAGACCAGTTCATATTCCCCTCCAAGGTTTCAGATGTGTATATATTGATAATGTTATCCTACCCTGAATTTGTGTTTTGATTTTCCCTGTCACTAGGATACTTTTCTATGGTCATTGTTTTCTATGTTGCTTTTTGCTCATGTTGTTTGCCTTTTTTCTGGCTTTTAAAGTTCATCTCTGCTTCTGGGCACAGCGGGCACTGTCCAGACTTCTTGTGCTGGGGGATAGGGGCCTGGTTACTGGTTTGCTGAGGTTGAGCTTGCCACTGGCTTGCTGGGACACCTCACTTCCTGTACTGATCCCCTTCAGTCACAGCAAGAGGGACCTTTCCTGTTTATTCCCCTATCTGTTGAGCTAAAAGACTGCTGTATTTGTTATACTTCTGACTCTACTATTTCAAGATTTTTCCTGGGGCAATATTCTCTGGGGTTTTTCAAGGTCAATAAGGGAGAGTGAGAGTGACTTACTGCTTACTCCACCATCTTGGATCTCGGAAGTCTAAATAGGTGACTTTCAAACATTCATTCTGTGGGCTCATAGGTCCAGAAGTAGTGCTACTGTTGCTGCTGCCACTACTGCTGCTCATTCAATCACTCCCAAGGCCTGTTCCTGTTTTCCTGGTGCAGAGGCTGCATCAGTATGCCCTGCAGCCCTGAAATGGACTCACCTCTCTCTCACCCAGTTCTGACAGACCCCTTCTGCTGACCATTTTTTAAAAATATTTTTTTGTTTTTTTTTTAAATTTTTAAAAAATTAATTCATTTTGATCTATCAACAACCACTTTCATAAGCTTCCGAGTTCCAAACTCTTCTCCCCCTACCTTTTCAACTCCCAGCCCCAAGACAGTATGCAATTTGACACAGGCTATACATATACATCCCTACCAAACATACACCATCATTGGAGCATCAGTGATGCTGCTAGCAAGAACCAGAACCAACAGGAGGAACCACCAGAAAGAGGAAATAAAATACAAGAGAAGCAAAAAAAAAAAAACCAAACAACAAAACCCAGCAAACAGTATGCTTCAGTGTGGACTCAAACTCCACAGTTCTCTCTTTGGATATGGATAGTATTTTCCACCATGAGGTCTTTTGCGATGTCTTAGATCCTTGTATTGCTGAGGAGGGTTAAGTCCATCAATATTAGTCATTGCACAATGTGGCTGTCACTGAGTATAACATTCTCCTGGTTCTGCTCACTTCACTCAGCATCAGACCATACAAATCTTTCCAGGTTTTTCTGAAGTCTACCTGTTCATCATTTCTTGTAACATGATACTATTCCATTACATTCACATACCACATACACAGGGATGATTACTATCTGTGTCTTTCTCTCCATCATTTAGCTCCCCTGTTTATGCTTTTCTTTCTCTTTTCTCCTTTTCCCTCCTCAGTAGTGTTTTGCTTTTGATGACTGCCTCCCTCAGTTCTGCCTCCCTTCTAACCCCCCTCCCTTTTCTTTCACCTTTTCCCTACAACTGAGTATAAGGCAAGTTAGATTTCTATACCTAACTGATTTATTCCCTTCTTGAGCCAAATCTGATGGGAGCAAGGTTCAAACAATGTTCATCTCCCTCCTTTCTTTCCCTCTACTGTAACACATTTTTGTTCCTTTTCTTCTAATGTAATTTACCCTTTTCTGACTCCTCCTTTCCTTTTCTCTCAGTACATATTCTTGAATCAGATTAATCCACTTACTTTGATCCATTTAACTCACCTGATTAGATTTTTTTGTCATTACATCAACATCAACTTATAGCCACCCCCTTTATATATACACCTTTAACATGGTGTAATAACAATATAGTTTTCAGGAGTTACAAGTGTCATCTCCCCTTGTAGGGATGAAAACAGTTTGCCCTTATTAATAACATGTTGTTTCTTTCTGTCTTGTTTACCTTTACATGTCTTTCGTGGGTATTGTATTTGAAGATGAAATTATCTATTGAGCTCTCTTCTTTTTATAAAGGTTTGGAAGTCCTCTGTTTCATTGAATATCCATCACCTGCCCTGAAATATCATGCTCATTTTTGCTGGGCAGTTGATCCTTGGCTGCAATCCAAGCTCCTTTGCCTTACAGAATATCGTGTCCCATGCCCTGTGGTCTTTTAATGTACAAGGTATAATGTCCTGTGTAATCTTGACTGTGGTTCGATGATATTTAAATGGTTTCTTTCTGGTGGCTTGCAGTATTTCTCTTTGATCTGGTAATTTTGGAATTTGGCTACAATATTCTTTGGCATTTTCAATTTGAGATCTCTTTTAGGTGATCAGTAGATTCTTTCTATGGCTATTTTACCCTCTGGTTCTAGTACCTCAGGGCAGTTTTCTTTTATGATTTCCTGAAAGATGCTGTCTAGGCTCTTTTTTTCACCTTTATTCTGGTTCGGCTGTTCCAGGTATTTTCCTAGGGTGATTTGTTCTAGGCTTTCAGAGGTTAATACTGGAGGGTAAGAGCAACTTAATTCTTACTCCACCATTTTGGCTCTCCTGCTGACCTTCTAAGTTGTCTCTGGCCTCTGTGGGCTGAGAAGAATGGAACTCAACATTGCTGCTGATGATTCAGTCCCCCAAATCCTGCTCTGGTTTTGCTTAGACTGGGTCTGTGTTGTGCCATGTGTGCTGGAGGCTCGTGTCTCAGGCTGGTGCAACAGACTTTTCCTGTTGACCTTCCAGGTCATGTTGGGCTGGAAATCTTCCTGGGTTCACCCACTCTAGAATTTGTGAAGAGTCACTTTTTAGAGATATTTGAAAAGATTTGGGGGAGAACTCAGGTGAGTCCCTGCTTTCACTCTGCCACCTTGACTCTGCCTAGGAAGATGAGATTTTAGTTGGAACTTTAAGATGGCCAGGAAACCCACTAAGTGGAAATGAGGAAAGAGCATTCCAGGCATGGTAGACAAGCCAGAGAAAATGCTCAAAACCAAGAGATGGAGTATCTTGTTTGTGAAACAGCCAGCAGGCCAGTGTCACTGGACTGAAGTGTATGTAGTAGAGAATAAAGTGTAAGAAGACTGGAAAATTAGGAGGGGGCTAGGTCATGAATGACTTTGAACTCTCAAGAGAAGATGTTGTACTTGATCTTGGAGGCAATAGGAAGCCATTGGAATATATTGAGTAGGTGATAGAGCAGTATAGAAAAGTCCCTTTATTGGCTGAATGAAGTATGGATTGGAGTGGAGAAAGACTTGAGGCAGGCAGAGTCACCAGTAGCTACTGCAGCGGTCCAGGTGTGAGGTGATGAGGGCCAGTACCAGAAAGACGGAAGTGTCAGAGAAGAGAAGAGTTATGTGTTGAGGTCTAAGGATGCTGGGAACCCAAAATTCAAGGGCAAGCAACACAAGTTCTGCCTCAACTGTAATCGACTCAAGCTTACTTTCAGCCAGAGATAAGAACACAAGAAGTCAGATTGGGTGAGATTTTAAGAATCTGCCCTATTGTCCAGATTTTAAGAGTCTGAGCCATTGTAATGAGAATACAACTGGGCCAGACTCTTAAAAAATCTGAGCCTAGACATCACCTTTTAAGAAATTATCAAACTGAACTGTGTTGATATTCTAGAAGCAGAGGGTAAAATACAAATGGAAAGAATCCACTGATCACCTACTGAAAGATATCCTAAAATGATAATTCCTGGGAATATTATAGCCAAATTACAGACCTGCCAGATCAAGGAGAAAATACTGCAAACAGCTAAAAAGAAAGTAATCAGATATGACGGAGATACAGTCTAGATAACACAAGATTTAGCAGCATCTATATTAAAGGATCAAAGGGCTTGGTACATACTATTGTAGAGGGCAAACGACTTGTATTACTGCCAAGAATGACCTACCTATCAAAACTCAGTAAAATCCTTCAGGGAGAAATATGGATGTTCAATGAAATAAAAGGCTTTCAAGTATTCCTGTTGAGAAGACCAGAGCTGAATAGAAAGTTTGACTTTCACAAGATGTGAAAGAAGCATAAAAAGACAAACAGAAAAGACAAATCCTAAAGGATTGAATAAGGTTAAAATGTTTACATTCCTACATGGAAAATGGTATTTTTAACTCCAAAAAATTTCTCATTATTAGGTCAGTTTGATGTCATATACATAGATACAAAGCAGAGATTTTAGTTGAATAAGATTGTATGATTATCTAAAAAATAAAATCAAGGCATGAGAAAGAATGTGCTAGGAGAAGGGAAAGGGAGAAGTATAATGGTATAAGTTATCTGACATTAAAGTGGCCTGAAAGGGATTTTTCAGTGGAGGGGAAATTGAGGTAGGATGGAGGAGAGCACATGAACCTTACTCTGATCATAATTGACAGAAAGAGGGAATAATATACACATTCAGTCACGTGTATAAATCTGTCTTATCACACAAGAAAGCAGGAGGTAAAGGGAATAAGAGAAAGGGTGGGGACAGTTGATAGAAAGGAGGGCAGTTTGAGAGAGACAAATGTCAGAAGAATGAAACTTTTGAGAATGGGTATGGTAAAAGGAGAGAAAGAGTAGGATAAGCTGGGGGAATATGGGATGGAGAGAAATACATAGTTGTGTATTATTACCGTGAAAAAAAATTTTTACAATGAGTTTCTCTGTTAAAGACTTCACTTCTCAAACAGAGGAAATTGAGTCAAATTTATGGAACGAAGAGACATTCCTCAATTGGTAAATGGTCAAAGTACAGCAACAGGCAGTATTCAGACAAAGTAATCAAAGCTATCTATAATAGTATGAAACATGATGCAAATCATGATTAATAAGAGAAACACAAATTAAAACAACTCTCAGCTACCTCACACCTATCAGATTGGCTAATGCTATAGAAAATGAAAATGACAAATTTTGGAAGTGTTGTGGGAAAATTAAAATACTAACGTGCTGTTGGCGAAGTTGTATGCTGATTCAACCATTCTGGAGTTCAATTTGAAACTCTATCCATACATACTCAATGAACAAGCAATAATACTGCTAGGTCTATATCCCAGAGATCATAAAGAAGTGAAGAGGACCTACATGTACAAATATTTATAGCAGCTCTTTATGTGATGGCAAAAAATTGGAAATTGAAGCAATGTCCATCATATGGGGAATGGCTGAACAAATTGTTGTATATGATTGTGATGGAATACTATTGTGCTTTAAATAATGATGATTAAGATGCTCTCAGAAAAACATGGAAAGATAAACATATGGAAATGTGTTTTGCATGGGTCCACATGTATAATCTATGTCAAATTACTTGCCTTCCTGTGGTAATGTCCAGTTGTAGATACATGATCCTATGAATTTTTAACACAGGACATGATTGATTTCCTACATTTAATCTCCTGGAAGAAATAAGAAATTTTACAATAGTTGTGGTCATCATACAACTCTATTAAGTTAGTGTACACTTCCTTTTTTTTTTAGGCACTTCCATTCATTATGGAATCATATCTACTGAATCTCTGAAGAAATATGGTATCTAGTGACCTTATCTTTGGTGCATCTTTCTTCTTTCAATGTGCCATTAGTTTTGTAGGGAATTCACTGCTGCTCATGCTCTATGTTTATATCTCCTTAAGAAAGCCCCAACAGAAGGAGCCAATGGATTTGATTCTTGCTCATTTGACTTTGGCCAGTATGGTCACACTTTTTACCAGAGGCATGCCAGAAATCATATTTTGTTTTGGAATGAGACATCTTTTATATGATTTAGGGTGTAAGACACTCATATACTTTTACAGAGTTGCCCGGGGACTTTCTATCTTCACAACAAGTCTTGTGAGTATGTTCCAGGCCCTCATCATCAGTCCCAACAACTCTGTGCGGGCTAGCATCAAAGTCAGAGCCCCCAAAGATATTTTGCATTATTTTGTCTTTTCTGGGTCACCAATGCATTGATCTTCATCAACGCCATTCAAGAAAGTGAAGCAACCAGAAACAAAACAAATGTTAGGTATCATTATGCCACACATATTTTTGTAGTAAGGTCAATGAGAAATAAGCATCAACTTAATACTGCATTTATATTTGGAATGACTTTTCACCACTTTACCTTTCACTTACTAATGGGCTTGCCTAATACCTATATGGTGCTTCTCCTCTGTAGACATAGCAAGTAAGTGCAGCACATTTACAGCAGTAGTCATTCCCTTAGATCCTTCTCTGAGGTCAAGGCCACACAGTCCATACTCTTGCATGTAACCTGTTTCATTTTATTCCACTGGCTCAACAATTGTATCATCTCATATGTAACTTTTAATTTTGAAAAAGTTGCTAAATTGTAAACCATTGCAAGCTTCGTTGGTTTATGTTACACGGCCCTCTCTCCCTTATTGCTCATTGTCAGTGAGAGTCATATTCAAGATCTTCATTGTATACCTGGAAAGCCACAAAGGGTTCCTAAGGATTTTATGCATAGATTATTCAACCCATGAATCTAGTCTTTGCCTAATAACTTTATGAATTTCAGTATTCCAGTCCTGAAAAGAATGTATCATTCAACAACTAGGAATTTTATAAAATACCACATGAAAATTTAGCATCCTATAATCAACTTGAAAGGAAATTTCTCTTTCACTCCTCAGTATGAGAAAGATCAGTAGGAAGACTCATGCCCTTTTCCATATGCTTACATTAGATAACAGTTTTATCTTGGGTAAATTATGCCACCATTATTGACCATATTATGCTTCTTTGTAAAATGAAAGGCTTGGATGAAATATATAATATTGTTGCAACAAAGTCTGCATGAGTAACTTGTATTAAGTACATTGGTGGGAATGTCATCAATAATGGGTTTGTTTCCTTGCTCTCATCAGCATCACAAATAATAAGACTTAGGATTGCTTAGTAAATGACAGGTACTGTGGTAAGTGGAAAGAATACAAACAAAGGCACAAAAATCATTTCTTTACTTATTTTATTGTTCTTGTTCTTTTTTCTGTGATTTCTTTCATAAAATACCTTAATTGGAAATGTGTTTTGCATGAGTACACATGTATAATCAATGTCAAAATACATGACTTCTCAATGAGGGGCAGGAGAGGGAGGAGAAAATTGAGAGTTGGTAATTGGAAAAAAGAGAATGTTAAAATCGTTTTTACGTGCAATTGGGAAAAAAATAAAATACTAAATAAATAAGAGCTACCTAGACCTGAGATCTCCTCTAAAGCCCAGGGATTTATGGATCATTCAGAGGAGGTTATGGAGGCAAACTATAAAGATAAGCACTCTTGAAGATCAGCATCTGCTTGGGGTATTTCAGTCATCTCTATGCATGTTACTGTGGGTACAGCCAAGAAGAGACCATCTGGGTTACCCAAACCATCCCATGCAGACATCACCAAACAGTATTGAGTCTTTCAGAGTTGTGTAAAATATGTTTGTATCCTATGGATAAAAGTGAAACATAATGGAGAAATTCATCACCCTAAATCCCCTTAGAAAAGCCCTTGTATTTTCTGTGAACTTGGCTAATGGCACTTGATAATTTATGGTAGCCTACTGGAAATTAACCATCGTTATCATTATCATCATCAGCAACAACAACAACAAACATTTATACAATGCCTTTTGATCTTACTTCTTTTATTACAACCCTCCAGAGGCTGATTTCTTTTACCAAGAGAAAAGAGGCTGAGTGAGTTGAATAAGTAAGGAATAGGCAAGAATGAAAGAAACAAGGAAAGGAATACTGACAAAAAGTGGAAAGGAAGGAAGTAAGCATTAAGTGCCTATTAGGTGACAGTCACTGGGCTAAGTTCTTCAAAAGTATCTCATTTGAGCGTCACAACATCCCTGAAAGTTAGGTGACATTACTACTCCTATTTTACGTTAGAGGAAATTGATGCATAAATGATTTGCTTAATGGTATATAGTTAGTGTCTAACACCAGATTTCAACTCAGGTCTTCTTGACTCTAGACCCAGTGCTCCAGTCACTGAAGCACCTACATATCCTTAGGCCCATATCTGTAACTATGCCTGACCTCATCACTGTTGTAGAGCAACTAGGCCAGCAGAGCCCATCTATCAGAAGGTAGCTCCTATAGGTGTCAAAAGATGTGAGATCACTCCTAAAATTATCCATAGTCTAGTTGGCTGAGTCATATTTGTGGCAAGACAATGAGTTGGCCAGGCAGAGAGTAGTATAAACTATTAATACTCAATCTCCAAGTGGTTCAGGAGTAAGAGGACTTCAGTGCAAATGCTGTCTCTGATCCTTCTCACCAGTGTGACCTAGTGCAAATGACTTAGCCTCATTTATCTTCAATTACTTCATTTCTCAAATGAAGTGTTTTGACTTGAATCACTTTGAGATATCTTCCAGTTTTACTTTTTTGGAATCATAGGAATGATATCAGAGGGAGAGTAGAGGATGTATGTTCAGCAGAAAGACCAGAGCTAGAGATGTGAATTTTTTTGTGTCATTTCAATTAGAAATAAAATTTTCATTTTTGTTCTGCTCACTAGTTTTTGAGAGTAACAAAAGTGGCAGGTGATTGTGTTCCCTACTTCCTATGAACTCGTTTTTACCTAGCTAAAATCAAACTTCTCAGTAATGAAGCAATATCATTACCAAATGTATATGTACCCAATGGTATAGCATCCAGATTCTTAGAGGAGAAGTTCAGGGAGTTACAGGAAGAAATACACAACAAAATTATACTAGTGGGGGACCTCAATCTTCCCCTCTCTGAGCTAGACAAATCTTAACACAAAATAAACAAGAAAGAAGTTAAGGAGGTGGAAAAACACTACAAAAGATAGGTATGATAGACCTCTGGAGAAAACTGAATGGGGATAGAAAGGAATATACTTTTTTCTCATCAGTACATGGCACATACACAAAAATTGACCATGTACTAGGGCATAAAAACCTCATAATTCAATGCAGAAAGGCAGAAATATTTAATGCATCCTTTTCAGATCATGATGCAATAAAAATTATATGTAATAAAGGGCCATGGAAAGATAGACTAACCAAATAGTTGGAAACTAAATAATCCAATCATAACAAATGATTGGGTCAAACAACAAATCATAGAAACAATCAATAACTTCATTCAAGAGAATGACAATAATGAGACAACATACCAAAGCCTATGGGATGCAGTGAAAGCAGATCTTAGGGGAAGCTTTATATCTCTAAATGCTTACATAAATAAAATAGAAAAAGAGGAGGTTAATGAATTGGGCATACAACTAAAAAAACTAGAAAAAGAACAAATTAAAAATCCTCAACTAAACACCAAATTAGAAATATTGAAAACCCAAGGAAAAATTAAAAAAATTCAAATTAAGAAAACTGTTGAACTAATAAATAAAACTAAGAGCTGGTTTTATGAAAAAATCAATAAAATAGATAAGCCTTTGGTTAATTTAATTAAAAAAAAAGAAGAAAACCAAATTACTAGTATGAAGAATGAAGAGGGCGAAGCTACCACCAAAGAAGAGGAAATTAAAACAATAATTAGAAAATATTTTGCCCAGCTATATGCCAACAAATTTAACAACCTTAGTGAAATGGATACATATTTACAAAACTATAAATTTCCCAGATTAACCAAAGAGGAAGTAAAATACTTAAATAACCCGATCTCAGCAAAAGAAAATGAACAAGCCATGATGAACTCCCTAGGAAAAAATCTCCAGGGCCAGATGGATTTACATGCGCGCGAATTCTATCCAACATTTAAAGAACAATTAATTCCAATACTATACAGACTGTTTGGGAAAATAGGTGAAGAAGGAGTCTTACCAAATTCTTTCTATGATACAAATATGGTGTTGATACCTAAACCAGGAAGAGTCAAAGCAGAGAAAGAAAATTATAGACCAATTTCTTTAATGACTATAGATGCAAAAATTTTAAACAAAATATTAGCAAGTAGATTACAGCAACTTATCACAAGAATAATACACTACGACCAGGTAGGATTTATGCCAGGAATGCAGGGTTGGTTCAATATTAGGAAAACTATCAGCATCATTGATCATATCAACAACAAAACCAACAGAAACCACATGATCATCTCAATAGATGCAGAAAAAGCTTTTGATAAAATACAACACCCATTCCTATTAAAAACACTAGAAAGCATAGGTATAAATGGAGTCTTCCTTAAAATAATAAATAGCACATATCTAAAACCTTCAGCAAGCATTGGGACAGACTAGAAGCATTTCTAATAAGATCGGGGGTGAAACAAGGATGTCCATTATCACCACTGTTATTCAATATTGTACTGGAAATGTTAGCTTTAGCAATAAGAGAAAAAAAAGAAATTGAAGGCATTAGAATAGGCAAAGAAGAAATAAAGCTATCACTCTTTGCAGATGACACAATGATATACTTAGAGAATCCTAGAGAATCAAGTAAAAAACTACTTGAAATGATAAGCAACTTTAGCAAAGTTGCCAGCTATAAAATAAACCCACATAAATCATCAGCATTTCTATATATTATCAACAAAGCCCAACAGCAAGAGATAGAAAGAGAAATCCCATTTAAACTTACTGTACCTCCTGAAACAAACCCAGGAACTCTATGAACACAATTACAAAACACTTTTCACACAAATGCAATCAGATCTAAATAATTGGAAAAACATCAGTTGCTCATGGGTAGGCCGGAGCTAATATAATAAAAATGACAATCCTACCTAAGCTAATTTACTTATTCAGTGCCATACCAATCAAACTACAAAAAAATTATTTTATAGAGTTAGAAAAAATAATAACAAGATTCATTTGGAAAAACAAAAGGTCCAGAATATCAAAGGAACTAATGAAAAGAAATGCAGGGGAAGGTGGCCTAGCAATTCCAGATCTTAAATTGTATTATAAAGCAGCAATCATCAAAACTGCTTGGTACTGGCTAAGAAATAGGGAGGTGGATCAGTGGAATAGGTTAAATATGCAAGACACAGTAGTCAATGACTATAGTAATCTATTATTTGATAAACCCAAAGACCCCAGCTTCTGGGATAAGAACCCACTCTTTGAAAAAAACTGCTGGGAAAACTGGAAAAGAGTATGGCAGAAACTAGGCATAGACCCAAATCTCACACCATATACCAAAATAAAGTCAAAATGGGTTCAGGACTTAGATATAAAGGCTGATACCATAAGTAAACTGGGAGAACAAGGAATAGTTTACCTATCAGATCTATGGAGAACAGAATTCATGACCAAACAGGAGATAGAGAACATTATGAAAAGCAAAATGGATAATTTTGATTACATTAAATTGAAAAGTTTTTGCACAAACAAAGCCAATGCAACTAAGATTAGAAGGAAGGTAGAAAATTGGGAAAGAATTTTTACAACCAGTCTCTCTGATAAAGGCCTCATTTCTAAAATATATAGAGAATTAAGACAAATTTATAAGAACAAAGCCATTCCCCAATTGATAAATGGTCAAAGGATATGAACAGACAGCTCAGATGAAGAAATTAAAGCCATCTATAGTCATATGAAAAAATGCTCTAAATTTATTGATTAGAGAAATGCAAATCAAAACAACTCTGAGGTACCACATCACACCTATCAGATTGGCCAACATGACAAAACAGGAAAATGATAAATGTTGGAGAAGATGTGGGAAAATTGGAACACTAATACATTGTTGGTGGAGTTGTGAAATGATCCAACCATTTTGGAGAACAATTTGGAACTATGCCCAAAGGGCTACAAAAATGTGCATACCCTTTGATCCAGCAATAGCACTTCTAGGGCTATATCCCAAAGAGATCAAACAAATGGGAAAAGGACCCACATGTACAAAAATATTCATAGCAGCTCTTTTTTGGTGGCAAAGAATTGGAAATTGAGAGGATGCCCATCAATTGGGGAATGGCTGAGCAAGTTGTGGTATATGAATGTAATGGAATACTATTGTGCTATAAGAAATGATGAACAGGCTGACTTCAGAAAAACCTGGAAAGACTTATATGGTCTGATGCTGAGTGAAGTGAGCAGAACCAAGAGGACTTTGTACACAATAACAGCCACATTATGTGATGACTAATATTGTTAAACTGAACCCTTCTCAGCATTATGAGGATCTAAGACATCTCCAGAGGCCTCGGGATGGAAAATGCTGTCCACATCCAAAGAAAGAACTATGGAAGTCGAATCGCTATCACTTATTTTTACCTTCTGTTGAGTTTTGTTTCATCTTTCTGATGGTTCCTCCTACTGGTTTTAATTTTTACTTACAACTTTACTAATGTGAAAATATGTTTAATGGGTATGTAAATGTAAAGCTTATATCAGATCATGCGCAGTCTTGGGGAGGGTGGTGGGGAGGAAGGGAGAGAAAAATTTTCAACTCAAAAGCATATTAAAGTGAATGTTGATAAATTAAAATAAACTAATAAAAAAAGAGTGAAATTGAGGAAAAGTAAGAGAGGATGACAGTGGGCACAATATGTTAGAGAAGCCAGATTGAATGAGATCACTTGTGCACAGAGAGAGGCTTGCCTTGGCAAGGAGAAGGATAACATCATTATGTGAGTCTAGCTTGAAGGAAGTAATATTAGCAAAAGTCATTTGAGTGATATGAGATGAAGAGTAGAGAATAGCATGTACAAAGAGAAAATCAAATGATAAGTGTTTTGTTTTTCCATTTAACAGGTGAGGAAATTAGACCCAGAAGGGGCAGGCAAATCAGTAGCTTAGGATTACAGAGAAAGTTTTCGGTGGTTACGAAAAGAATCCATGTTCCATTACTCTTAGAATAGGTCTCTTATTCTTACCCTTATTTCTAAGAAGTTCAGATTTATTTTACAACTAACTAGGCAATTTACAATATCTAATGTATTTTAGAAATGTGTACATATATATATATATATATATAATATATATATATATGCATATATATCTCCTTCATATCTTAATGCTTCACACAAGTAGAAGTGGATACGAACCAGAAATACAGCAAGCTTTGAATTTTCATCATGCTCTTTTCCCAATTTACGCCATCACTTTTCAGGCTGCATTAATGATTGCTTGAAAAGGATATTGGGAGTCTCATTTAAACTTGTACAGCATCTCTTGTGGAATTTGAACTGTCAAATATGTTGCTTCTGTTGGAATTCTCCCTTAATATTGCTGTTTTCATTCCTGAAAGATAATAGTTGTTTATACAACTTTTCATTACTATGGAAACCCCATATAGGCTCTATAAATTTACCTTTTTCATCATTATTTTATTACTCCATCAGGTCTATTATCACCCTTTTTTGCTTTTCCTTTTTCCTGTCATACTTTCCCCCACAAAAAAGTACTCTCAACATAGCAAATGATTTAACCAATAAATTCAATTTATTAGCAGATTATTATACTGATATTGACATTCTTGTACTAATCTTAGGTAGTCTTTCACACCTCATCAAACAAAAATAATCCAAATCATTAAAAAGTCATGTTTTAGCATTTCTCCCCTCTATTTACCCTACTGTTCCTTTTGTTTACTTTTCTTTCCATGATAACTTCCCTTACGTCCTTTCCTTCTTGAGCAATTCATCTTATATTTTCTTAAATGGTTTCCTTTCTTGCTATTGTTAATTCTTCTTCATTTCATTCCTCTATTATTCTCTTCCCTCCTTTCATTCATAAATTGGGATCCTTTCTTTTTCCCTCTGCTTCCTCCTAATCTCTTTCTTCTGTCCAGTCCAGTCACCATGAGTTACGCATCAATTATATTCAACTTAACAACATATTTTGGTTTAGATAATCTCATCCTTGTTTCATGGCTTGGAATATATATATATATATATATATATATATATATATATATATATATATATATATATATGTGTGTGTGTGTATGTACATATATATATTTTATTTTAACTTAGAGGATAGGGATTCTGGTTTAGAGACATAAAGATGTGAGAACAAGTCTTACTACTGTCATATACTAGCTATGTAACCTTAAACAAAATCCTCAACCTCAAGATGTTCTGACCAACTCCTTTCAATGCACTTTGTCTTCTGATTTACAAGTGTAGATGGGATTGCCTTATTCATGAAGTTGGCAGTTTACACCCATTCTTATTATGATGTACTTTGCAGGAAAGGTGAAGTTCCTCCTGGACACCATGACCTCCAGGCCCTTGACTCTTCAGTTCTTGACCCGAGAATCACCCCTGCTCTAGCTACACTACCCTCCCTTTCCTACCCAAACCCCTTGAAGAACCAACTTAACTCTACCTTACTCTTTTCTCTTGAGTCCCTTGCCCTTAGTTAATTTCTGATATTTCTGTTCCAAGCCTTTGCTGTGTATTGCTCCTAAAGTCTGCTACCTTCTTTCCTACACACATGCTCCTGAAGAATGCTGTGAAAAACAAAACAAAATATGCTGAAACTGTGCTGATTTGGACCCACTATAAATTTGCTCAGTAACTTCAGTTGCTCAGTAACCAAATCTAGGCCCTTAATGCTGCATGGCAAACCTTTTAATCCTTCCTAATTAACTATCTCAGTCATTATAGCAGCTCTTCTAAAATTCTTTGCCCTTTTTTGATCTTCTGGTGCTGTCTTATTCCCCTCCCCTCTCAGCTGAGAAACTTGTTTCATATTTTACTGAAAACTGTGAAGGCATTCCCTCACAGCTCCCTCTACTCTCATCTAAACTTCATTTCACTCATATGCTTTCTGACACTTCTTCACCTTTACCCCACTTAATGACGTGGCCCTTTTTCATCGTATATTCTTCAGCAGATTTCCCCCAATCATTGTAGTTTCTCACTTATGTCTCTCCCTATCCACTGGCTATTCCTCTATTGCCTACAAACATACTTATATCTACCCAGTGTTCCAAAATCCCTTCCTCAGGGCATCTGAAGACTCTATCTTATATTTCCTTTTGTGGCTAAATGTGTTTCTTTTCCTTTCCTTTAAATCTCTTTTTTAAGTCACTGCAATGTGATTTATTGCTTCAACATCCAATGAAATGTATGTTCCCAAAAATTATTTAAAATTTCTTAATTTCTAAAATGAATGTGTTTTTCTGAATCCATATATTTCTTGAGCTCTCTCCCACCTTTGATGCTCTTATCTCTTTTTTGATAAATTCTTCTCTTTAACTTTTCAGGAAGCTGGTTCTCTTCTGAACTACTTAATTAATCTCTCTCAGTTTTTTTGCTAGATCTTCATCCAAGTCATGCCAACTCACCTCGAGTAGACCATAGGGCTCTATCCCTGAACCATATTCTCTACTGAATATGGCTGAATGCATTGCTGTATATGATTGTGATGGAATACTATTATGCTTTAAGTAATGATGAGCAGGATGTTCTAAGAAAAACATGGAGAGATGATCTCATGCTGAGTGAAATGAGCAGAACCAGGATTACCTGATAACAGTAATAGCAATATTGCATGATAATCTACTACGAATAACTTAAGTATACTCAACAATACAGTGATCTAAAACAGTTCTGTAGGACTTATGATGAAACATGCTGAGCATCTCCCAAGAAAGAACTGGTAGAACCTGAATGCAGATTAAAGATCCATTCTTTACTTACTTTGTTTTTCTTGATTTTTTATTTTTTGGTCTGT
The DNA here is from genome assembly GCF_003287225.1 of Phascolarctos cinereus. Lineage (NCBI taxonomy): Eukaryota > Metazoa > Chordata > Mammalia > Diprotodontia > Phascolarctidae > Phascolarctos > Phascolarctos cinereus. Next base: position 249,440,493 of record NW_027555958.1, on the reverse strand, counting down.
GTTTTCTTTCATAGAATAACTTCAATAGAAATGTTTTGCCTGAGTACGTATTTGACATGGATTATATGTCAAATTACTTCTTTCTCAATGATGGGGGGAAGGAGAGGGAGGAGAGAATTCAGAATTCAGAATTTGAAAAAAGAGAATGTTGAAATTATTTTTACATGTAATTGGGAAAAAATAAAATGTTAAATAAGGAAGACCTTCATAGACCTGAGGTCTCTTATGAAGCCCAGGGTTTTATGGATCATTCAGTGGAGGCTATGGAGGCAAAGTATAAAGAGAACTTTTAAAGATCAGTATCTGCTTGAGATATTTCAGTCATCTCTATGCATGTTACTGTGGGTAGAGCCAACAAGAAACCATCTGAGTTACCCAAATAATTCCATGAAGACAACACCAAACAGTATTGAGTCTTTAGGAGTTGTGTGAAATATATTTCTATTCTAGAGACAAAAGTGAAGGATAATGGAGAAATTCATCACCCTAAGTCCCCTTAGAGAAGCCCTTGTATTTTCTGTGAACTTGGACAATGGCACTTGATAATTTATGGTAGCCTACTGGGAACTAATCATCATTATGATTATCATCATCAACAACAACAACAAACATTTATACAGTGCCTCTTGTTTTCACTTATTTTATTACAACCCTCCATAAGCTGATTTATTTTACCAAGAGAAAAGAGGGTGAGTAAGTTTTAAAAGTGCTTTGAAATATCTCATTTGATCATCACAACATCACTGGAAGGCAGGTGACATTATTATTCCTATTTTACAATTGAGGAAGCTGAGGATTAAGTGACTTTCTTAATGACACGTAGCTGGTGTCTAACACCAGATTTCAACTCAGATCTTCTTGACTCAAACCCAGTGCTCCAGTCACTGAACCACCTAGGTATCCTTGGGCCCATATCTGTCACTATTCCTTTCCTCATCCATGTTGTAAAGCAACTAGCCCAGGTTAAGGATAAGACCACAGTGGCAGAGCCCAGCTATCAGAAGGTAGTTCTTATTAGTGTCAAAAGACGTGAAATCACTCCTAAAATAATCCATAGTCCAATTGGCTCAGTTAAGTTTGTGGGAAAACAGTGAGTTGGCCAGGCATAAACCAGAACAAACTATTGATATTCATTCCCCAAATGGCTCAGGAGTGAGAGTACTTAATTTCAAATCATGTCTCTGATGCTTCTTACCTGTGTGACCTAGAGCAAATGACTTAACCTCATTTATCTTCAGTTCTTTCACCTCTCAAATGAAAGGGTTTGACTTAAATCAATTTCAAATATCTTCCAGTTTTATTTTTTGGGATCATTGATATCAGAGGGATAAAAGAGGACATATGTTCAGCAGAAAGAACAGAGCTAGAGATAAAGATATTTTGAGTCATTCCAATTAATAATAAAATTTTCAATTTTGTTGTACTCACTATTTTTGAGAATAACAAAAGTGACAGTTGATTGTGTTCCCTACTTCCTATGAACTCCATTTTCCCTAGTTAAAATCAAACTTCTCAGTTACCATAATTAAACTTCAAATGCCTTGCCTCCTACAGAGCAACATTTCATTTGCAATGAGCAATTTCAGTGAATTGATGGTGTAGATGATTTGCATATATGGATTTGCACATATTACATCATGCTTATTATTAGGGTTAGGTTGGAGAATTCCATTGCAGATTCTGTCAAAGCCCTTCGTGTTGACATGATAATCATAGCCCTGTTGAGAGACGAGCTCATCTAGTTTGCTTCTTTATAATTTGGCCCCAGTCACTGTTCTCTAGATCCAGACTCTCCAGGTCCCTCAATATGAGAGCACCAAAGTTCTTATAACTTGAATCCTAGGAATTCCTCTAAACCCCATGGGATGTCAGTCTTCATGACTACAGCAAGGAAACCAGAAGGATTTAGTAAGTTACTCTTTATTCCTCTGATTTTTGTGACAGAGAAAGTTGAGGAAAGAGATCTCTAAGAATGTCCTTTTTTTCTCCTCATATTATATTGCTACACTTACATTTATGTATATAATATATATGTTATTTTTGATTTGTTATGCTTTTTTGCCTTTTCTTCATATTTTCCTACATAATATGCATTTAGAAGTGATTATTAACTAAGTAAATATATTATATAAACTCTATTCACTTGTCTCTATATTTATATATCTTCTCCATTTCTATATAATATATACACACGTATGTGTGGATATATGTCTGTGAATATTATAGTAATATTATTTTTTTGCATAGCAAATATTACTTTTTTCTGTCTCTATTTCTCTTTTAGTAAAAATAAGAGACATTTAATCATTTTCCCTTTTAACTATCTCTACCCTTTTATTACTTGTCATATAATTTTTTTCTCTATTTCTTTAATTATCTTTTTTTTTTTACATTTTTCTTCCAGTTTCTTTTACTCCTCTATCTTTTTTCTCACTTCTCTGATGCCTCCACTCCTCCAAGATGTAAGGTCACCAAATATTGCCACCACCATGTCCACTTTCTCAACTAACTTTTTTCTCCTTTCTTATTCTTATTTCCTTTTTAGTCCCCCCCTCCCTTTTTAACCTTAGCATCAGGGATTGAATATTTGATAACCCTTGTTTTCCTGCCACTCTCCCCCACCCCGGAAAAGCAGTGCTTTCAGTATATGGGGTAATGGCATTGGTTCTTTCGTGTTCTAAATTGTGAGTTTCTAAACTCATTGCATATGAGCTGTGTTTCATTTAACGTACCTCTTAAGACCTTTCTTAGAGAAAAAAAAAGTTTTATTTGCAATTTGAAAAATTGTGAGTTCTTTTTTGTATCATAGGTCAAACTTTGCTTTCTCTTTTTTGTATCATAGGTCAAACTTTGATTTCTCTTTAGATAGCATGTGTAAATAGAAAATCAAATGATAAGTGTCTTTTTTCCATTTAACAGGTGAGAAAATTAGACCCAGAATGGGCAGGCAAATTAGTAGCTTAGTATCACTGAGCAAGTTTCCAGGGGTTATGAAAAGAATCCAAGTTTCATTACTCTTATATAGGTCTCTTATTCTCACCCTTATTTCTAAGAAGTTTAGATTTATTATTTATATTATTTAGATATTATTTATATATACTTTTTATATTTGTATTTATTTTACAGCTAACTAGACAGTTTATAATGTCTTATACATTTTAGAAATGTGTATATATAATGTATATATATGTATATATACATATATATGTATGTATGTATGTGTGTATGTATATCTCCTCTGTCTCTTAATGCTTCACACAAGGAGAAGTTGATATGAACTACAAATACAGCATGCTCTGAATTTTCATCATGCTCTTTTCCCAATATAGCACATCACTTTTCAGGCTGCATTAATGATTGCCTGAAAAAAAAATTGGGAGTCTCATTTTAACTTATACAGCATCTCTTGGGGAATTTTAACTGTCAAATATGCTGCTTCTGTTGGAATTCCACCCAATATTGCTGTTTTCATTGCTGTACAAACCCCATATAGGCTCTACACATTTGCCTTTTTCATCATTATTTTATTACCCCATTGTGTCTATTATTACCTATTTGTTTGTTTTTCCTTTTCCTTTTTCCTGTCATTCTTTCCCTCCCCCAAAAGTGCTCCCAATAGAGCAAATGATTGAACCAATTAATTCAATTTATTAATAGATTATTATGATATTGACATTCTTGCACTAATCTTAGGTAGTCTCATACACCTCATCAAACAAAAATAATCCAAATCATTAAAATGTTAGATTTTAGCATTTCTCCCTTCCATTTACCCCATTGTTCCTTTTGCTTACTTTTCTTTCCATGATTACTTCCCTTCTTTTCCTTCTTGACCAATTCATCTCATATTTTCTTCAATGGTTTCCTTTCTTGCCATTGTTAATTCTTCTCCATTTCATTCCTCTATTATTCTCTTCCCTCCTTTCATTCATGAATTGTGTTCCTGTCTTTTTCCCCCCACTTCTTCCTATTCTATTTCTCCTATCCACTCCACTCACAGGAGATGAGTTATGCATCAATTTATATTCAAGTTAACAATGTATTTTGGTTTAGATAGTCTTATCTTTTTTCGTGTGGCTTGAATTTTTTTTTTTAGCTTAAAGGATAAGTTTGGTTTGGAGACATAAAGATTTGAGAACAAGTCTTGCTACTGTCATATACTAGCCTTAAACAGCACCCTCAGCCTCAAAATGTACTAAGCAACTCCTTTGTCTTCTTATTAAAGTGTAGAAGGGGTTGCCTTATTCACAAAATTGGCAGTTTACATCCATTCTTATTATGATGTACTTTATAGAAAAGATGTAGTTCCTCATGGACACCATGACCTCCAGGCCCTTGACCCCTCAGTCCTTGACCAGAGAATCACCCCTGCTCTAGCTACACTACCCTCCCTTTCCTACCCTACCCCCCTGAAGAACCAACTTAACTCTATCTTATTCTTGTCTCTTGAGTCCTTTGCCCCTTAGCTTATTTCTGTCATTTCTGTCCCAAGCCTTTGTTGTTTACTACTCCTAAAGTCTGCTACCTTCCTTCCTACACACACGCTCCTGAAGAAAGCTGTGAAAAACAAAACAAAATATGCTGCGACTGTATTGACTGGACCCACTATAAATTTGGTCAGTAACTTCAGTTGGTTAATAACCACACCTAGGCCCTAAATGCTGCATGGCAATCCTTTTAATCCTTCCTAATTAACATCTCAGTCATTATAGCCAGTCTTCTAAATCTCTTTGTCATTTTTTTTTTGATGTTCTTGTGCTGTCCCATTCCCCTTCCCTCTCAGCTGAGAAACTTGTTTTGTATTTTACTGAAAAATGTGAAGTCATTCCCTCTTAGCTCCTTCTTCACTCCTCTCAACTTCATTTCACTCATATGCTTTCTGCCACATCTTCACCTTTACCCCACTTAATGAGGTGGTCCTTTTTCATCTTATCTTCTCCAGCAGATTTCCCCCAATCATTGTAGTTTCTCACTTTTGTCTCTCCCTGTCCACTGGCTATTGCTTATAAACATACTTATGTCTACCCAATGTTCCAAAATCCCTTCCTCAGGGCATCCAAAGACTCTATCATTTCCTTTTGTGGTTAAATGTGTTTCTTTTCCTTTCCTTCAAATCTTTTTAAGTCACTATAATGTGATTTATTGCTTCAACATCTAATGAGTGTATTCTCCCTAAATTTTTAAAAAATTTCTTAATTGCCAAAATGAATAGTTCTTTCTCAATCTGTATCTTTTTTGACCTCTCTCCAGCCTTTAATGCTCTTGATCTCTTTTTTGATACAGTCTTCTGTTTAAGTTTTCAGGAAGCAGATTCTCTCCTGAACTATCTAATTAATCCCTCCTGGGTTTTTTTGTTAGATCTTCATCCAAGTAATGCCAACTCACTTTGAGCAGACTGTAGGGCTCTATCCCTGAACCATATTCTCTGCTCCCTCTTTATTATTTCATTTGATTTTCTCATCAGCTTGCAGTGAATCTATTAGTAACTGTTTGCTGAAGATTCTCAAATCTACTTATCTAACCTTATCTTCTGTTTTGACCTGCAGTCTTCCATCTCTGATTGCCTATTAGTGATCTCAAATTGGTTTTTCCATAGACATTGAACTCAAAATATCCAAAGCAGAACTTACTATTTTTACACAAAATCCACCCATCTTCATAACTTCTTTCTTACTTTTGGAGCTAAAATCATTCTTCTAGTACTCTGGCTGGTCGCTTAAGTGTCATTCCACTTCCTTATTCCCCAACCCTTGTCTAATATGCAATAAAATCCTTTAGATTTTATCTTTGTGACATCAATTGCATACACACACATATCCTCTCATTTCTGGCACTGCTAACATATTGATGTGGGCTTTCACCACCATATGCCTTAACTATTACAGTAGCCTAATGGCTTGTTTCCCTACTTATAATCTCTTCCAACTTCAGTCTATGCTCTACTTCTCAAAATAAACTTCCAAAGTGCAGATCTGATCATGTAGTCCCTGCCGCCTCCTACTCAATAAAACTCAAGGGTTTCTATCATAAGGGCATTCAGTGTATTTTCTAACCTCTTCCATCTCACCTTTCTGATCTTTTTAAATGTTATGTTTAACTTCCAAAAGCACTCTGTAGTCCAGTGACTTTGGGCCCTCTTGCTTTTTCTTGAATAAGACATTGCATCCTGCAACTCTGGGCATTATCTGTTATGTAGCTTGCTTGAACATTGTTTTTTACATACTGTTTCCCATTATATTCTAAAGTTCTTGAGAGTAAGGACTATTTTTTGACTTTTTTTTTTATCCCCAACGCCACATTCACACAAAGCAGACATTTTAAAAGGTTTATTGACACACTAACAAAAGTTAAAAAGGGAATTTCTTGACTTCTGTTATTCTAATGACCATGATTAAGAATTTGAAAAATCTGCAAGGAAGTAGCATCATTAGAGGAGTATTTCAAATGTTCAGTAGTAGAACAAAAATCAAATATGATCATTGAAATAGATGAATAAAGGCACAAAATGTGAGTTGTATGCAAAGTACTGGGATTATAGTAAAGAGAGACATTTTGAGGATTAATTAGATAATACACAATATGACAATCCTTTGGTCCTGAACTTTTGTGAAACAGAGTAAGGGAATGGTTTAGAATAAAGCATTCACTCTATACATACAATTTTAGTGAAATTAAATTGATCAAAATAAATAAAATCACACTTGTTCTATGGAGTTTAATAAACTGTCCTATGTGATTCAGTGCCACTATTAGCACCTTCCTCAACTTGCCCAAGAGAAAATTAGAATGATACAGATACAACCAATACCTCCTCAAACACATTACTGACATTGAATAATTTCAGGACAGTATGGGGAAAACAAAAATCCAGATGATAGCATTCTACAAAGCAGATATTTTTATGGCAATTGTGATTACTCAAGGATAGATTATTTCAGGTGAGGAGGGCATCAGGTAGAGCAATGCAGAGATAATCATGAGCAAATTCCTGTAAGAGAGGAAAATTCAATAACTTTTTTTTCTATGATGGGCTCTAAGTGTTGTGAATTTTGCAAACTATTACTACAATGGCCTTTTATATTTTTCCATTAAGAAAATCTTTGATGCATTTTCCACTCTAAAATAAGCATAAACTCTTAATTGATGAATCCAGTAGAGCTCAAGTGTTATGGAATGTACTTTAATAGGAATGAAAGAGAAGTTGTAGAGTGTATTGTAAAAATCATTTTACTACTCCTCTGCTGACAGTTGTCAATTTGCTTCACTTGCTCATACCTCTGATTCCTCATCTACAAAGTCATGGGACTGGAGTTCATGGTCACTGCAGTAATGTCGAGTTCTAGATATATAGTCTTACGAACTTTTAACAGAGGACACCATTCAGTATTAACAGTTCTCCTGCTGGAATAAAAAAAAAAACACTCATTGTGGCCATCAAACAACTCATTCATTTTAATGTCCAGATTATCTACTCCTTCCTTTTTTTAGGCTTTTCCATTAATTGTGGCATCATATCTACTGAATCTCTGAAGACAAATGGTATCTAATGAACTGATCTTTGGTGTGGCATTCTTCTTTCAATATGCCATTGTTTTTTTAAGGAATTCACTGCTGTTCACATTGTATGTTTATATTTTTGTCAGAAAGCCTCAACAGAAGAAACCAATGGACTTGATTGTTGCTCATTTGACTTTGGCCAATATGGTCACACTTTTTACCAGAGGCATCCCAGAAATCATGTTTTGTTTTGGGATGAGACATTTTTTAGATGATGTAGGGTGTAAGGCACTCCTTTACATTACCAGAGTTGCCCGGGGACTTTTTGTCTGCACAACAAGTCTTCTGAGTATGTTCCAGGCCCTCATCATTAGTCCCAACAACTCTGTGTGGGCTAGCATCAAAGTCAGAGCCCCCAAATACATTTTACATTATTTCCTCTTTTTCTGGGTCACCAATGCATTGATCTATATCAGGGTCATTGAAGTCACTGAAGCAATCAAAAATGTCACAATTTCTAGGTATCGTTATGTGTCACAACTTTACATGGTACGATCAAACAATGATCATCAATTTAATGCTGCATTTATGTTTGGAATAATTCTTCATGACCTTATCTTTCACTTCCTTATGGGCTTGTCCAGTATCCACATGGTGCTTCTCCTCTATAGACATAGCAAGCAAGTGCGGCACATTTATAGCAGTAGTCATTCCCTAGATCCTTCCCTGAGGTCAAGGCCACACAGACCATCCTCTTGCTTGTGACCTGCTTTGTTTTATTCTACTGGCTCCACAACTGTATCACCTTATATGAATCTTTTAATTTTGAAAAACACGCTGAATTTGAAGCCATTGCATACTTTTTTAGTGCATGTTACCCTGCCCTCTCTCCCTTATTGCTGATTGGCGGGGAGAATTGTATTCCAAAGGTTCACAGTATATCTGGAAAGGCACAAAGACCTCTAAGGATTTTATGGAAGGATTAGTCAACCTATGAATCTAATCTCCCCCACCCTAACATCTTTATGAATTTCTGTGTTCCAGTCCTGAAAAGAATGTATAGTTCAATAATGAAGAATTTAATAAAATATCACATGAAAATTTAGCTTCCTGCAACAAACTTGAAAGGAAATTTCTTTCTCTTTTATGTCTCAGTATGAGAATGATCAGCAAGAAGTTTCAGGCCTTTTTCCATATACTCATATTAGATTATTGTTTTATCTTGGGTAAATCAGGCCACCATTGTTGCTCATATTATCCTACTTTGTAAAATGAAAGGCTTGGATGAAATGTATAATGTCACTTCTACAAAGGCTACATGAGTAATTTTATTAAGTGTTTTGGAATGAATGTCATCTGTATTGGGTTCAAATTGCTTAGTAAATGCCAGGCACTGTGGAAAGTGCAAAGAATACAAACAATGCAAAAATATCATTCATTCTCTTAATCAGAGAACACATTTAAACAACTATTGAATTATTTAGAACAAATATTCCACGTAAATAGGTGTAATCTCAGAAGGAAGCTATTAGCAGCATGGTAGACTTCAAATGGACTTTTGAAGAGAAGGTGGGATTGCAACTGAATCTTGAGGGAGGACAGAGTAGCCAGGAAGTAGAAGTAAGAAGGGAGAAAACTCAATGATAGGGGAACAACTAGGGGAAAGGAACACCATCTGGAAATGTAGTGTTTTGAGAAAGCAACACCAAGTTACCTAGAATCACTTGTAAGTGCATAGAATTAAAGATTTTTAACTAACTGAAAAGATAGGAAGAGCCTAGGTTTTGAAGAGCTTTGAATGTTAATCAGAGAATTTTGTACCTGACTGAGAAGGTGACAGAGAGGAAATGGAGTTTATTGAAAAGAAGGATTCACATGATCAGACATGTGCTTTAAAAAGATAAATTTGATAGCTCAGTAGAAGATGGACTGGTATAGGGACAGACTTGGGACAGGAAAACTAAGTAGTAGACTACTGCAATAGTACAGGTATGGGGTGATCCATACCTGCATCAGGGTGGTAGCTTTTCAAAAGAAAGGAGAAGGGTAAATATTCAAGAGATATTAAAATGAATCCTAAAACATTTGGCAACATATTGTATATGGCAGGTAGGAGATAGTGAGGAGTCGTGGGTCATTGTAATGCTGGCTTATAAAGCTGTTTAACTGGGAGATGGTGCTGTCTTCAACAGTAATAAGGCGTAAAAAAGGAAAGTTTGGGAAGAAAGACGGTAAGTTCAGTTTTGGACTTGTTGGGTTTCAGGTATCTGCATTTACACTCAGTTCAAGATGTCTAATAAGCAGTTGGAGATAGATGTTAGGAAAAAAGTTATGGCTAGATAAGTGAAACTGAGAAATATAAGCATTAGACGTCATAGATGAATTGCTGGGACTTGAAATCATCTATGATATCAAATATAGAGTGAAGAGAAAAGGTTCCAGGACAGAGTCCCGTGAGATGGCCAAGGTGATTGGAGATGACCTGGATGAAGATTCAGGAAAAGAGTTTAAGAAGAATTGGTTGGAAAGGTCAGATGAGAACCGGGAGAGAAGCTCATGAAAACCAGGAGAGAAGAGAATGTCAGTGAAGGGGAAGGGTGATTTTGACAATGTCAGAAGTTGCAGAGGGGTCCAGAAGAGTATGAGTAGTGAGTAGTGAGTATATGAGTATTGAGAAAAGGCCAGCGGATTTGGCAAATAAGAAATTAATAGAGAACGCTTTTGATTGAATGATGAAGTTAGGACCCAGAATTGTAGAGATATAAAGACAGATAGAAAGGAAAACAAGTGGAGAATGATTTTTCTAATATACAATGTCTTCTCAAAGTGTTTAGCTACACAAAAGAGGAGAGATGCAGGAAAATGGGTAGAAGGAATTGACATACCAAGGATTTAGTTTTTTTTTTTTAACATGAAGGAAACTTGGAGGGTGTCATAGCCAGTAACAAAACATCCAGTAGACAGGGTGAGATTGAGGAAAAATGAGAGAGGATGATAGAGAGCACAATATGTTAGAGTAGCCAGATTGAATGGGATCACTTGCGCACAGAGAAGTTTGCCTTGGCAAGGAGAAGGATTATATCTTTATGTTAATCTAGCTTGAAGGAAGAGATATTGAGAAAAGGCATTTGAGTGATATGAGATGAAGAGAAGGGAATAGCTTGAAAGAGCTTTCAGTGGATGGCCTTTATATTCTCAGTGAAATATTAGGTAAGGTTCTCATCAGTGAGTGTGGAGTATAGTCTCTCAGGAATAAGAGGTCCCATAAAGGAAAGGGTGAAGTGACAAAGCCAAGTATTAAAACAGGGTGGAGAAAAGGTGAAATCTCTATTCATTTGTGGAACAATGTTCCTGTGAAAAATATTCCCTTCAGAAGAGAGATATTCTTTAATAGGAGACAGGGAACTTCCAAGTGGCATAATCCACAGAGATTTGATGCCTATCATGTAGTGCCTCCATGGACAGCTTCCTTACTAATTAGGATGGGATTGAGAACTCTGACAGGTGATTGACCCATCCAGAAAGGTTAGTTGACTTGCACTAATAAATGATATTTCAGAATATATGGGGAAAAAAATAATTATGGAAAAGACAGACAGTAATAATGAACTGTATTATCAAACACTGAGATATTTTACCATAGGATACTATTTGTATATTCTCTGTTTCAACAACAAGAGAAACAGTTTAGAAGAGGAAGCTTAAAATATGTGACTTAGAACATTTAATTGTTTAAGGAATTCAGAGATTAAAGAAGGGATGAATAAGCATAATGTTCATTCATGAAAGAATTAAATATCAAGAGTAGACAAAAAGGGATGAGAATGAAAGAACTCACAAAGTGAAATAAATCCTGTTTACAAAAAGTATACAGTAAATTAGAATAAAAAACTAATGATGCACATTGCAGATGTTGGTAGGAAGAAGAATTTTATCTGTTTGTTTAACAGAAATTAAAGAGAATAACAATTAAATCACTAGTTAAAAGGAAAAATGAATTAGTAAATTAAACAATAGTTATCCTAGGCAGAAGGATAACAAGGTAAGTTTGTGATGAAGACAAAGAGAGTGTATGAGAATAGAATTGCCTTAAGACAAATTAAGGAAAATTTCTTAAACAAATTACTATCTTTACAAGAGGGAATGAATCAAAACATCCTAACCCAGAGGAAGACACAATTTGAGAAACAAATGGGGAAAACAGAAATGTTACTTTCACAACATTAAATGTGCATTCATGAAACGACTAAAATGGAAAATGACACTGAGGGCACAGCCAAGATGGCTGAATAAAAGCAGTGACTTGCTTGAGGTCTCCCTCAAAAAAAATTGGCTCTAAAGAAATTCTAAAGCAGCAGAACACACAAAAAGACAGAGTGAAACAAACTGACAGCCCAAGACAGCCTGGATGATTGATCAGAAAGGCATATCACACTGGGCGGGGAAAGGTGCATGGTTTGGCTCGGGCACACAGCAAGGCAGGCCTCCGCAAACCTGGAGCAGGCCTCAGAGAACTGAATTGCAAGCAGCTTTGGTGGTTTCCAGACTTCTCAAACCACAAACACCAAAGATAACTTAGAAGGTCAGTAGGAAAAGTCTGTGTCTGTAGTGAGGGAGAGGGAAGCACGGCAGCCCCAGTCCTGGGCATGGGCCCAGGGAGGTGACTGCTTCTGGAACTTCTGGCCCACAGACTGATTTGGAATTGAGTGGCTGATCAGAGGGGTATTGATTTGCTAGTGCTTGCATCAGGGTCACAGTTCTGGGTGGTGGTCCTAAGGTGAGGAGGAGCACTGGCATGGTGGAGCGCCTAGTGATGGTGGAGATGAAATCTTCCTCACAGTTCCAAGACAGAAAAGATAACTTGTGGTCACTCATAGACCAGAGCACAGGCCAGGAGTGGAGTAAACACCTCACCCTTGACTACAGCACCTTGGAAGTACTGAAAATTTAAGGGTGCCTGGAAGTATCTCTGAAAACAGCTGCACAAAACCTCTGAAGCTTGAGACAGTACATTCTCCAACACTGGAAGCAGACTCTTACCTTTACAAAGAGTTTATAATTCAAGTAATTGGCTGGGATCATGAGCAAGCAGGGCAAAAAGATTCAGACCATAGAATATTTCTTTGGTAACAAAGAAGAGCAAAACATGCAACCAGAAGACAACAGTTAAAGTTCCTAAATCCAAAGCCTCCAAGAAAAATATGAATTGGTCCCAGGCCATGGAAGAGTTCAAAAAGGATTTTGAGAAGCAAGTAAGAGAAGTAGATGAAAAACTGAGAGTGATGTAAGAAAATCATGAAAAACAAGTCAATAGCTTGCTAAAAGAGACCCCCCCAAAATTGAAGAAAATAATACCTTAAAAAATAGCCTAACCTAGGGGGCAGCTATGTGGTGCAGTGGATAGAGCACCGGCCCTTGATTCAGGAGGACCTGAGTTCAAATCCAGCCTCAGACACATAACACTTACTAGCTGTGTGACCCTGGGCAAGTCACTTAACCCCATTGCCTAGCCAAAAAAAAAATAGCCTAACTCAAATGGCAAAAGAGGTCCAAAAAGCCAATGAGGAAAAGAATACCCTAAAAAGGCAAAATTGGCCAAATGGAAAAGGAAGTCCAAAAGCTGACTGAAGAAAATACTTCCTTAAAAATTAAAATGGAGCAATTAGAAGCTAGTGACTATGAGAAATCAAGACACTTCAAAACAAATCCAAAAGAATGAAAAAAATAGAAAAAAAATGTGAACTATATCATTGGAAAAACAACTGACCTGGAAAATAGATCTAGGAGAGATAATTAAAAAATTATTGGACTGTCTGAAAGCCACAATCAAAAAAAAAAGAGCCTAGACATCATCTTTCAAGAAATTATCAAGGAAAACTCCCTTGATATTTTAGAACCAGAGGGCAAAATAGAAATTGAAACAATCCACCAAACACCTCCTGAAAGAGATCGCCAAAGGAAAACTCCTAGGGATATCCTAGAGATATTAGTAAAGTAAACTCCAGGTGAAGGGGAAAATATAACAAGCAGCCAGAAAGAAACAATTCAAGTATTGTGGAAACACAATCAGGATTACAGAAGATTTAACAGCTTCTACATTAAGGGACCATAGGGTGTGGAATATAATATTCTGGAGGGCAAAGAAGATAGGATTACAACCAAGAATCACCTACCCAGCAAAACTGAGTACAAACTTTCCAGGTAAGAAATGGTCATTCAGTGAATTAGGGGACTTTCAAGAATTCTTGATGAAAAGAGCAGAGCTGAATAGAAAATTTGACTTTCAGATAGAAGACTCAAGTGAAACATGAAGAGGTAAACAAGAAAGAGAAATCATAAGAGACTTATTAAGGTTGAACTGTTTACATTCTGCATGGAAAGATCATATTTGTAACTCATGAGACCTTTGTCAGTATTAGTGTAGTTAGAGGGTAAAAATTATGTGTATGTATATCTATATATCTATCTATATATGGATGGATGGATAGATAGATAGATAGATAGATAGAGGGCACAGGGTAAGTTGAAGATGAATAGCTGATATCTGGAGAATAAAATTAAGGAGTGAGAGACAATTATACTGGGAGGAGAAAGGGAGAGATAGAATGGGGTAAATTATGCCACAAAACAGACAAGAAAAGGCTTTTACAGTGGAGGGGAAACAGGAGAAGGTGAGAGGGAATGAGTGAATCTTATTCTCATAGGATTTGGCTTAAGGAGGGAATACCATACACACTCAATTGGATATAGAAATCTATCATACCCTACAGGAAAATATGGAGGGAAAGGGACAAGAGAGCAATGGGATGATAGAGGGGAGGGCAGATTAGGAGAGGGGATAATCAGAAGCAAACACTTCTGAGGGGGGACAGGGTCAAAAGAAAGAATAGAATAAATGGGGGGGGATGGAAGGAAGAGAAATATTCTTACTTTTTCACAACATGACTACTATGGAAGTGTTTTGCATGACTACACATGTATAACCTGTATCGAGTTACTTGCCTTTTCCATGAGGGCGGGTGGGAAGAGAGGAAGGGAGAAAATTTGGAACCCAAAGTTTTAAAAACACATGTTAAAAAACATTGTTTTCACATGCAACTGGGAAATAAGAAATACAAGAAATGGGGTATAGAAATCTATCCTGCCCTATAGGAAAATAGAAGGGGAAGGAGATAAGAGAAGTAGGGGGTGAGATAGAAGGGAGGACAGGTTAGGGGAAGAGGTATATAGAATGCATGCCATCTTGTGGTGGGGGAAGGGATGAGATGGGGAGAAAATTTGGAACCCAAAATCTTGTGGAAGTGAATATTGAAAACTAAAAATGAATAAGTTCTGTTTTCAAAAATAAAAAAACAAAAAAAATTTTTTTTAATTTTTTAAAAGTCTCTATATGATACATGGATGGTCAGAGAGAGCTCTGACATGAAATAAACCCCATGACTTCTTGGTATATTTATTAACACCTCTATCTTCACCATTTTCAAACAACATTTTTCCTTGCTTGGAAATCTCCTATCAGCTGGAATTCTGAGGTCTCAAAAAAGTTGCTAATTTCATTGTTAACCAGAATGAGGTCTTGACTTGTCTATTTCTCAAATGAACAGAATTGGCAGTGAAATGATATTTTCAATCAAGGAGACTTGCTCTGACCTTTGCTGTTTGAGAGTCATGGGATTTTCAATCCTCTCACATTTTCCACGTTGACTCACTTGGGCTTTGGATGTGCTGAGTTCACGACACTGTCAGAATTCATGATGTCTTCATTCAAGATCGATAATTTCTTGTTTAGATTTTTTTTATCATGGCTTTGAAGAGCTAAAGAAGCATTTTTTTAGCTAAAAAAAATTCCTAAAAACCTAAACTGTACAAAGTTACTCTGACAGCTTGCCTTTAGCCAATCACACATATTTAAACTTTCATGCTCACAGCCAGGGAATCTGACCTTTAAAGCCAAATATGGAAATAACCCTCTACTAGGAACGGAATGAAGACACCAAAGAGCTAATCTTAAGAAAACAGTAAGAATTCATAAAAAAGAAAACAACCCCAACAACTTTTCAATACACAAGTCTGTGACCTGGGAAATTTTTCTTTCCAAGAGTGTTCAGTGGACTCCATTATTTTGCAGAACCCTAGAGTACTAAATACTGCCATGTTAAATATCTCCTGTGGCTTCCTGTATTCATCCAGAGTGTGGACCTCCCTCTGTTTTCCCATTATGCCAAATAATGAAACATGGAAAGCATTCCAATCCTTCTTTCTGCTTCTGCTCTACCTTAAAAATGATAAACTCAATCCAATTAAAAGTCATTACTTTGCAAGGCTGAAAAAAAGAGAAAAATGACACTGAAAAAGAAAATAAAATCCCACAATATGCTGCTTTTACAAGAAATACACACCAAAACAGGCATATGCAAATTAATCATGAGGGCCTAGAAGAAAGTTAATATAAAAAAGGAGGAGTTGGAACCACTTTATCAGGCAAGCAAAAGCCAAAAATTTACAACATATAGTTTATTCTAAAATATGCACATTAAAGCAGTTTCAGGGAGATGGAAGTTATGAGGAAAGTAAGCCAACTGCTGAGTCAAAGTTGTAAGATGAACAACCAGATGTGTCTAGTTAAACCATTGACTGCTAAACAAAAAGCAACAGTGATGAAAGCAATTGCAAATATCTGAGTTAAGCTATGTGATGGTAGAAAGGCAGGTCATTCACAGAAGGGTCCCAACCTCAAGGAGAAGAGAGAAGGTAACTGATATTCAATTGGTCTCATAACAATAAATAGTAGAGTCCTCATGGTACTGTTTTTCACTAATTACTATCACGAATCTTTTGGGGGAACTGTTTTCTGAATGTCCAGGGAGGGAGATGGGAATAGGGTAATCCATTTAAGAGATGTTTCCTGTAAACACTGGTTTTTCTATTTGCCATTTGTGAAAAAATAAAGAAGTTTTAAGTCCATATTACTTGGTTGCTTAGAAAGAGAAATTGAAAACCCATGAAGTACAACAATATACAGTCCTATTCTCATGATATCACAGAGAAATATGGGTAGGGGAAGGCACAAGACAAAGAGTATTAATTCTTTTAAGCCATGTAAAGTATACATACACATAGAGTATGTGTCACAACATACTTCATCTATGTGTATTCAAGTCTTTGGTAATGGAACAATGGTTACATATAGTTGCCAGGGTGATATTCTTTGTTTTTTTTTTTTAAGGCAATTGGGGTTAAGTAACTTGCCCAGAGTCACACAGCTAGTAAGTGTCAAGTGTTTGGTCTGAGGCCGGATTTGAAATCAGGTCCTCCTGATTTCAGAGCCAGTGCTCTATCACTGTGTCACCTAGGTGCCCCAAGGCTGATATTCTTAATGAATACATTTGACAGTATCATTCAACTGCTAAAATAAAATAATGAATAAAAAAATCCAGTGGTTGCCTTTTGCCTCTAAGATGATATCCAAATCCAAATCAAATACAAATATCCATTCGTACATAGCTCCTACCTACCTCACCTTCACACATTCTGCAATCAGTTGATCAATGAACTTCTTTAACTGTATGTGCCAGGCACTCTTAAAGATACAGAAAAGTTAAACAGTTCTAGTCCTCACAGTGTTTAAAGTCTTTCAGAGAAAGCAACACACTTATAATTTATATACAAAACAAACATAAAAGGTAATTTGATGGGTTGGAGAGGAGCATGAGGAGAGGTTGGAGTATCAGGAAATACTTTGGGTAAAGATGGTGTTTGAGGTGTATCTAAAAGGAAATGAGGGCTTCTTATTGAAGAAGAATTGTAAAGTAAATTAGTAAATTAAAGGATTAGTAAAGAAGAATTAATACCAAAGGGAAAAACCACAAGAAAGAAGAAACAAAATAAAAGGGAAAACAGTCTATTTTGATCTGCATGCAGACTCCATAGTTCTTTCACTGGATGTGGATTGCATTTTCCACCACGAGTCTTTTGGAATTGTCTTAGATCTTTGTATTGCTGAGAAGGGTTAAGTCTATTGTTCAATTAAGTCTTCCCAGGTTTTTCTGAAGTCCATATGATCATTGTTTCTTATGGAACAAATGTATTCCATTACATTCATACACCACAACTTATTCAGCCACTCTCTAATTGATGAGCATCCCCTCAATTTCCGATTCTTGGCCACCACAGAAAGAGCTACTAGAAATATTTTTGTACATGTGTGTCCTTTTCCCATTTTTATGATCTCTTTGGGATATAGCCCTCTATAGAAGTGTTATTGCTGGATCAAAGTGAATGCACAGGTTTATAGCTCTTTGGGCTGGTTCCAAATTGCTCTCCAGAATTTTTGGATCAGTTCACCACTCCACCAAAAATTTATTAGCATTCCAATTTTATCATATCTCCAATATTTATCATTTTCCTGTTTTATCATGTTAGTCAATCTGATGGGTGTGATGTTGTATGTCAGAATTATTTTGATTTGCATTTCTTTCATCAACAGTGATTTAGAGCATTTTTTTCATAATGAGAAGACAGGGGTTATTGGAAAAGACTTTGATGCTGGAAAACATTGAAGACAAAAGGAGAAGGGGATTGCAGAGGATGAGATAGATTATAAGTGTCATGGAGGCAATGAACATGGGCTTGGGCAGAGTTCATGAGATAATGGAGAACACAAGGTCCTGGTATGCTGTGGTACATGGGGTTATGAAGAGTTAGACATGACTGAGTGATAGAAAAACACCAACTACAGTGCAGAGGGAGGATATTTGCTTTGAGAGAGCATTGTTCTTCCACGCATATGTTGCTCCAAAGTAAAGGAAATCAGAACTCCAAAGTTAGATGATGGAGCTCAAATTTGATACTTTAGAAGTTTTAATTATAGGAGTGACACAATGAAATTAGAGAAGTAATAAGTAAGTATGATCAATGAATAAAATTTTAGACTATATAGAAATGAAAGTAATGAAGAAAACAAGGCAAAGAAATAGTTCTAAGGAAATAAAAAAATGCTTAAAATGAATAAAAAGAGAGGGGTGGTATAAGATATTTTGAAGGGAAGGGAAAATTGAGGTAAAGAAAATATTCATAAATTTAATAATACTCCAAAATGGGGGGGGAAGCATGACAAATGAGAGGTGAGAAGTAGGGTAGGGAATAGAAGCCTGTAAGAATAGAGAGCCATCACAGTAGGTTTAGCAAAACTTTAAAGGAACAAAATACTGATATAAAAGAGAAACCAAATATTCCAATAAAAAACAATAATATAAGCATTAACAAAGGAAAAAACAAGCCTAATTTTCATAACTTTAAATGAGGGTGGATTGAGCAATCCACCAAGATGAAATAGAGAGACAGATTGGATAAGAAAACCAAGCAAGGAAATACAGTTTGTAAACAAAGACATATATGGAGTAAAAATGTGAAGCTGGAATAAAATTTCATCTAGAGAATTTTTTAAAAATCAAGAATTATAATCAAGCTATCAGGAAAAGCAAAAGTGTAACTTCATAATATAATCATAGAATTATAGCAGTTACATTATATTTAAAGGAAATATAGACAACCAACCAATTATTAACATTACACTGATAAGTTCCAAACAGCATAGTATGTAAGTTCATAAAGTAAAGACCTAAATTTGCAAAAGATAAAAGCCAATATAGTAGAGTACTTTATTGTTCCTCTGTCAGAATTGGACACACTTATTAATAGAAAAATAAATAAAAGCAAACAAAATAGGCTTTAGGAAATTTAGAGATTGGTAGCTCTTTGAATTAGACTACTAAAGCAATTTTTTTTTTAGCAACACATGGAACTTTTACATAAATTGACCATGTATGCACAAATTTTTGCATGACATGCACAAATTAAAAATAAAGGAAACATGTAGAAATACCAAGACTACAATACAATTAAAATGATACAACAAACAAAAGACATTGTCCAAAATAGATAATTAATGTTCAAAGAACAAGAGCATAAAAGAACAAGTCATAGAAGTAATGAATAATTATGTTGAAGAAAACGAAGAGACAACAGAATAAATTTTTGATGTAGCCACATCAAAATAAGTATATGAAATAAGTATATCAAATATATGGTTTAACTATACCTCAAAAAAATAGTTTACAGCTGAAATAGTACTCAGAGGAAAATCATTTGTACCAAAAATCACAGGTTAAAAAACAGGATAAGAAAGGATTTATGAATTCATGATGATTTGAAAATAAAAGTCCATCAAATAAACAAACCTTAAGGAAAAATAAAAACAGAAATCTGGAAAATCAAGTAAGGATTAAAGAAATCCAAAAGAAAAAGTATTAGAGAAATAAAAACCAAAATATTAAGCTGGTTCTTTGGGAAAAACAACCACCAGTAAATTTGATAACACAGTATTTAGCTAATTGATTAAAAAGAGGGCAGAAAGTCAAATGAGCAAAATAAGAAAAATGAACAAAGAAAAATCAAACCTAAAACAGAAGAAATGAAAAGGAATTTTAACAGAACTTCCTCTGTGCAGTTATATGACAACAAAAGTAAGACAAAACAAAGGAGATTAACAGAACAGAAGAGAGATTTTAAATAATCCAGTATCAGAAAATGAAATACAGCTACTTGCACAAGAACTACTAAAGGGAGGAGAAAAGGGTAAATTGTCCTCCTAATGGATTTAAATGATGTTTATCAAAGGAAAAACAAATTTAATATCCCTACGATAAAAATTCTCAAAATATTGAAAGACAAAGCACTG
The DNA here is from genome assembly GCF_003287225.1 of Phascolarctos cinereus. Lineage (NCBI taxonomy): Eukaryota > Metazoa > Chordata > Mammalia > Diprotodontia > Phascolarctidae > Phascolarctos > Phascolarctos cinereus. The sequence goes on along the minus strand of NW_027555958.1, from coordinate 249,420,257 downwards.
GGCTAAACTCCTTTATGAGTCAAATACATTCCTCCCTGTTATCAAGTTAAGGAAGATAAAAGTAAAAAAAAAAAGGAAGATTGTTTCTACTGGAGGAAAGAAAGAACTTCTTAATAATTATTTCTATGCAAACCTTGAATTGTGCATCTTCAGGAATTAATGAGTTCCCCAACACAAGCATCATCCAAGGAAGGTGAAAAGTGACCTTTGAGGTCAATTTCAATTGCAATATAGGCTTTCTATGAAATATTGACTTTCAACCTTTCTGTCTCTAACTAGTTCTATGACCTTGGACATCTCTGGGTAGGTAATAATATGATACAATGTAATAAGCATGAACACAGCATTTCAGGGATTTGGGTTCAAATCCCACCTCTGCTGATATTTGCTATGTGATCTATAAATATGACGTGTGACCTAGGGCAAGTCATTTCAACTCTGTGAATAGGTGAATGTGGCTAGACTACTTTCAAGTCTTTTCCAATTTTAGTTCTAATCCCTGACCATTCTGTGCCTACATTTTGAAAATATCAGCAAAATGTGCAGTTAGATGGAAAAATTTCTAATATCCCTTCTATCTCTAAAGCCATATAATTTGATGAACATTTACACATTTGAAGCTAGAAAAAATAAGGCAGCTGACAGAGTTTGGATTCTGCCTAGTCATTTCATTCCATTGTGCACATTCCTTTGAGGCTACCAGAAAGAACTAGCAACCAACAGTCATATATACCAGAGTCATGGTTATCCCTACCATTTTTTGTTGTTGTTGTTTTTTACTCTTATTATTACAGCTGCTAGCTCTACTGAATGTGAACTGATAATTGGAAGCCAGATTTTCAGGAAACCTATATGAATGACAAGGAATTTGGTTTAAAATAAAGGAGCAGTGAATGAATAAGTTTTTTACCACATATATCTTTGTTATACCCTGTAGGGAATGAAACAAAAACAAAGGTTGATTTTTAGTGATTCCTACTATATGTCATCTTGGTTTTATTTTTTTAATTAATTAATTTAATTTTCAACATTCACTTCCAGAAGCTTTTGAGTTTTAAATTTTCTTCCTATCCCTGCCCACGTCCCTTCCAAAGACAGTGTGCAACCTGATATAGGTTCTACACATACATTGATATTAAACTATTTTAATATTAGTCATGTTGTAAGGAATAACTAGAACCAATAGGAGGAACTCCAAGAAAGAAGATAGAAAAGAGGAAAAAAAGAGCAAATAGTATGCTTCAGTCTGTATTTAAACTCCAGAGTTCTTTCTAAGGATATGGATAGCATTTTCAATCATGAGACATTTGGAGATGTCTTAGATCCTTGCATTGCTGAGAAGAGCTAAGTCTGTCAAAGTTAATCATCGTACAATTGACTGTTACTGTGTACAACATTCTCCTGGTTCTGCTCACTTAACTCAGCATCAGTCTATACAAGGTTTTCCAGGTTTTCTAAAGTCCACTTGTTCATCATTTCTTATAGAACAGTAGTTCTATAATATAGTTCTATAATAGGTCAAAAGGTATGCACAGTTTCATAGCCCTTTGTATCTAGTTCCCAATTGCTCTCCAGAATTGTTGGATCAGTTTACAACTTCACCAAAATGCATTAGTGTTACAATTTTACCACATCTCCAACATTTATCATTTTCCTGTTTTGCCATGTTAGCCAATCTAATAGGTGTGAAGGGGTATGTCAGAATTATTTTGATTTCCATTTCTCTCATCAGTAGTGATTTAGAGCATTTTTTCATAATGAGAAGACAGAAGTTATTGGAAAAGACTTTGATGCTGGAAAAGATTGAAGACAGATGTACTTCAGCTGAAGCATAATATATTCTATCCCATCCTTTTACCTTCACTCTATGTGTACTCCTCTGTTACAAATGAGTTTCTTGTAAACAACATATTGTAGAATTATGTTTTTTAATCCATTCTGCTATCCACTTCCATTTTATGGGAGAGTTCATCCCATTCATACTCCCTGTTATGATTACTATCTGTGTCTTTCTGTTCATCCTATTTTCACCTCCCCTTCTTATGCTTTTCTTTCTCCTTTCTCCCTTTCCCTGCTCAGTAGATTTTTGCTTTTGACTACCCCCACCCTAAATCTATCCTCTCTTCTATTAGCCCCCTCTCTTTTCTTCCCCTTTATCTTTTCTACTTTTTCCCTCCCTTTTATCCCCTCTTTCCTTTTCTTTCCCCTTCCCCTTCCTTTTGACTATATGGCAAGTTAAATTTCTAAACCTAGTAGAGTATGTTATTCCCTCTTTGGGCTAAATCCAATTACAGTAGATTTCAAACAGTGCTCATCTCCCTCCCTTCTTTCCCTCTACTGTAAAAGTTATTGTGTTTCTTTATGAGATGTAATTTACCCTTTTCTGTTTCCTCCTTTCCCTTCTCCCGTTACAGCTTTTTTCACTACTTCATTAGGTTTTTTAATCATCACCTCAGAGTTGACTTAAACCCACCACCTCTGTCTGTGTATATCCCTTCTAAACGTTGTAATAAAGATACAGTTCTCAAGAGTAATAAGTATCATCTTCCCATGTAGGGATGCAAACAGTTTACACTTATTGAATAAAATGTTTGTCTTTGCCTTTCCTGTTTGCCTTTTTATGCCTTCCTTGTATACTTTTTATGCCTTGTCTTGTATTTGGAGATCAAATTTGCCTTTGAGCTCTGATCTCTTCATTAGGCAAGTCTGGTTCTGCCACTCTAGAATTTGTTCAGAGTCACTGTTTAGAGGTATTTGAAAAGATTTGGGGGAGAGCTCAGGCAAGTCCCTGCTTTCATTCTGCTGTCTTGGCTCTGCCTAGGAAGATGAGATTTTAGTAGAAACTTAAAGATGGCCAGTAAACCAAGTAAGTGGAAATGAGGAAAGAGAACTGCAGGCATGGCAGATAGCCAGAGAAAATGCTCAAAACCAAGAGATGGAGTATCTTGTTTGTGAAACAGCCAGAAGGCCAGTGTCACTGGACTGAAGTGTATGTAGTAGAGAATAAAGTGTAAGAAGACTGGAAAATTAGGAGGGGGCTAGGTCATGAATGACTTTGAACTCTCAAGAGAAGATGTTGTACTTGGTACTGGAGGCAATAGGAAGACATTGGAACATATTGAATAGGGGACAGAGCACTATAGGAAAGTCCCTTTAGTGGCTGAATAGAGGATGGATTGGAGTGGGGAAAGACTTGAGGCAGGCAGACCCACAAGCAGCTACTGCAGTGGTCCAGGTGTGAGGTGATGAGGGCCAGTACTATAAGGATGGAAGTGTCAGAGGAGAGAAGAGTATGTGTTGAGGTCTAGGGGTGCAGGGAACCCGAAATTCAAGGGCAATCAACTGTAATTGATTCAAGCCTTCTTTCAGCCAGAAATAAGGTTTGTTAGAACACCAGGTGAATGAGGGTGGGTGATATTTTAAAAATCCGGCCTATTGGCCAGATTTTAAGAATCTGAGCATTTGTAATAAGAATACAACCGGGCCACACTCCTAAGAAATCTGAGCATAGGCATCATTTTTCAAGGAATCATCAAGAAAAACTGTGCTGATATTCTAGAAGCAGAGGGTAAAATAAAAATGGAAAGAATCCCTGATCATCTCCAGAATGATATCCCCAAATGAAAACTCCCAGGAATATTATAGTCAAATTACAGACCTAATAGATCAAGGAGAAAGTACTGCAAGCAGCTAAAAAGAAACAAATTAAATATGATGAAAACATAGTCTGGATAACAGAAGATTTAGGAATGTTTACATTAAAGTATCAGAGGGCTTGGAATATACTATTCTAGAGAGTAAAACAGTTGTATTACAGCCAAGAATGACTTACCCATCAAAATTGATTAAAATCATTAGAGGAAAAAATGGATATTCCATGAAAGAGAAGACTTTCAAGCATTCCTGATGAAAAGACCACAGCTGAATAGAAAGTTCGACTTTAACAAGATGTAAAAGAAGCAAAAAGATAAACAGGAAAGACAAATCTTAAAGGATTGAATAAGGTTAAAATGTTTACATTCCTACATGGAGAAATGATATTTTTAACTCCTAAAAACTCTCATTATTAGGGCAGTTAAAAGGAGTATACATAGACAGAAAGCAGAGATTTTAGTTGAATGTGATTGTATGATTATCTAAAAAATAAAATTAAGGCATGAGAAAGAATGTGCTAGGAGAAGGGAAAGGGAGAGGTATAATGGGATAAGTAATCTAACATAAAAGTTACCTGAAAGAGATTTTGCAGTGGAGGGCAAAATGAGGGTAACAGAGAGAACAGCACATGAACCTTACTCTCATGAGAATTGACACAAAGAGGGAATAATATACACACTCAGGTATATAAATCTGCATTATCACTCAGGAAAGTATCAGGTAAAGGGGATGAGAGAAAGGGTGGGGGCAGCTGAAAGAAGGGGGGGAAGTTTGGGAGAGGTAAATGTCAGAAAATAACACTTTTGAGAATGGGTATGGTAAAAAGAGAGAAAGATTAGGATAAGCTGCGCAAATATGGGATGGATGGAAATACAAAGTTGTGAATTATTATTGTGAAAAAAATTTACATTGAATTTCTCTGTTAAAGATTTCACTTCTCAAACACAGAAGAAACTGAATCAAATTTATAGAAAGAAGATCCATTCCTCAATTGATAAATGGTTAAAATTCAGGAAGAGGCAGTATTCAGACAAAGTCATCAAAGCTATCTATAATCATATAAAACATGCTGAAAATCATGATTAATGAGAGAAGCTCAAATTAAAACAACTCCCAGCTACCTCACACCTGTCAGATTGGCAAACATGATAGAAAATGAAAAGGACCAATTTTGTAGGTAATGTGGGAAATTTTAAATACTAATATGCTGTTGGTGAAGTTGTATGCTGATTCAATCATTCTGGAGTACACTTTGAAACTTTATCCAAAGAGCTTATAAAAACATGCATACTTAATGAGTAAGCAATAATACTGGTAGTTCTGTATCCCAGAGATCATAAAGAAGTGAAATGAACCTACATGTACAAATATTTATAGCAGCTTTTTCTGTGGTGGCAAAGAATTGGAAATTGAAGTGACTTCCATCAATGGGGAATGGCTGAAGAAATTGTTGTACATTATTGTGATGGAATACTATTGTGCTTTAAGTAATGATGAGGAAGATGTGCTCAGAAAAACATGGAGAGATGAACACATAGAAATGTGTTCTGCATTAGTCCACATAAATAATCAATGTCAAATTACTTGCCTTCTCAATGGAGGGGCATGAGAGGGAGAAGAAAATTTGGACTCAATATTAAAAAAAAAAAGAATGTTAAAAATTGTTTTTCCATGTACTGGGGAAAAAATATTAAATAAATAAGACCTTTCTATACCTGAGGTCTTCTCTAAAGCCCAAGAGCTTTATGGATTATTCAGAGGAGGTTATGGAGGCAAACTATAAAGAGAAGGACTCTTGAAGATCAGTATCTGCTTGAGATATTTCAGGAATCTCTATGAATGTTACTGTGGGTAGAGCCAACAAGAAACCTTCTGAGTTACCCAAACCATCCCATGCACACAACACCAAACAGTACTGAGTCCTTAGGAGTTGTGTAAAGTATATTTCTATCCTAGGGATAAAAGTGAAGGATAATGGAGAAATTCATCACACTAAGTCCGCTTACAAAAGCCCTTGTATTTTCTGTGAACATGACCAATGACTTGATAATTTATTGTAGCCTACTGGGAACAAGTCATCATTATCATCATCAACAACAATAAACATTTATACAGTGCCCACTGTTTTTACTTATTTTATTACAGCCTTGAGAAGCTGATTTCTTTTACCAAGAGAAAAGAGGCTGAGTGAGTTAAGTAAGTAGGGAGTCTGCAAGAAGGAAAGGAAGCAAGGAATGGAATAAGCACAGAAGGTAGAAAGGAAGGAAACAAGAATTAAGTGCCTATTAGGAGACTGGAACTGGGCTAAGTGCTTTAAAAATATCTCATTTGATCATCACAACCTCTCTGGAAGGCAGGTGATATTATTACTCATATTTCAAACTTGAGGAAATTAAGGCTTAAGTGACTTGCTTAATGACACATAGCTAGTGTCTAACCACAGATTTCAACTCAGGTCTTCTTGACTCTAGACCTAGTGCTCCAGTTGCTGAAACACCTAGGTATCCTTAGGTCCATATCTGTAACTATTCCTTGACCTCATCAGTGTTGTACAGCAGCTAGCCCAGGTAAAGGATAAGACCACAGTGGCAGAGCCCATCTATCAGAAGGTAGTTCATATTAGTGTCAAAAGTTGGGAAACCAGTCCTAGAATAATCCACAGTCCAGTTAGCTCAGTCAAGTTTGTAAGAACACAGTGAGTGGCCAGGCACAGACCAGAACAAGCTATTGATACTCACCAAGTGGCTGAGAAGTAAGAGGACTTAGGTTCAAATCCTCTCTCTAATGCTTCTTACCAATGTGACCTAGAGCAAATAACTTAACCTTATTTTCCCTCAGTTTCTTCATCTCTCAAATGAGGTGGTTTGACTTAAATCACTTTGAGATATCTTACAATTTTACTTTTATGGGATCATAGGAATGATATCAGAGGGATAATAGAGGATGTATGTTCAGCAGAAAGACCAGAGCTAGAGATATAGATTTTTTGCATCATTCCAATCAGAAATAAAATTTTCATTTTTTTTCTGCTCACTGTTTTTTGAGAATAACAAAGGTGACAGTTGATTGTGTTCACTACTTCCCATGAACTCCATTTTCCCTAGTTAAAATCAAACTCCTCTGTTACAGTAATTAAACTTCAAATGCTTTAACTCCCAGAGAGTAACATTTCATTTGCAACAAACAATTTCAGTGAGTCGATGGTGTAGCTTATTTGTACACATTAGATTTGCACCTATTACATCACACTTATTATTAGGGTTAGGTTGAAGACACCCATTGCAGATTGCATCAAAGCCCTTCTTGTTGACATGATAGTCACAGCCCTGTTGAGAGATGAGCTCATCTAATTTGACCCCAGTCATTGTTCTCCAGATTCAGGCTCTCCAGGTCCCTCAACATGACAGCACTAGGTTCTTATAACTTGAATCCTAAGAATTCCTCTAAGCCCCACTGGATGTCAGTCTTCAAGACTACAACAAGCATACCACTGTGATTCAATAAGTGACTCTTTATTTCTCAAGTTTTGAGATAGGGCTAGGTTGGGGAAGAGATCTTTAAAAATCTCTTTTTTTGTCTCTTCATATTTTATTTCTACATCTGTATGTCTGCATGTAATATATATGTTATTTTTGGTTATGCTTTTTTGCCTTTTCTTCATATTTTTCTACATAATATATATTTAGAAGTGGTTATTAACAATGTAAATATATAATATAATCTCCATTTATCTTTGTGTTATATATATATGTACATATATATATATATATATATATACACACACACATATATATATATATACCCTCCATTTCCATTTAATATATAATATATACACAGGTATGTGTGAATACATGTATGTTTCTCTGCATATTCTCTCACATCTTACATATTTTCTATTTTTTCTCATTTGCTACATTGTTCTTTTTTATTCTTCTCTATATATTTGACTATACTTTATTTTTTTCCTACATAGTAACAAGTACTTTTTTCTTCTCTATTTCACTTTCAGGAAAAACAAGTGACATTTAAATTTCTTTCACTTTTAATTATCCCTACCCCTTTTATTATTTGTCATATAGTGTTTTATTTCTTTCCTCTTCTTTGTTTTTTTTTGTATTTTCTTTCAGTTTCTATGACTCCTCTGTCTTTTCTCTGCTTCTCTGATGTCTCCAATCCTACAAGTTATAAAGTCACTAAATATTACCACCACCATATTGACTTTCTCAACTACCGTTTTTCTCCTTTCCTATTTCTAATTCCTGTTTAATACTGTTTTCCTTCTCTTAACCTTCAGTTCAGGGACTGATTATTTGATAACCTCTCTTCTCCTGCTTCTCCCCAATCCACTCCCCAGGTGAAAAAGAGTGCCTTTTGTAAATGGGATAATCACATTGGTTCTTTCTAGTTCTGCATTGTGAGTTTTTAAACTCAGTGCATATGAGCTGTGTTTCATTTAACATACTTCTTAAGACCCTTCCTAGAGCAAAAAGAAGGGTTTTTTTTGTTTTTTTTTCAATTTAAAAAACTGTGAGTTGCTTTTTGTGGCACAGGTCAAACTTTGCTTTCTCTTTAGATAGCATGTATAAAGAGAAACTCAAATGATAAGTGTTTTTTTCCATTTGACAGGTGAGGAAATTAGACCCAGAAAGGGCAAGCAAATAAGTAGCTCAGAATTACAGAGCAAGTTTTCAGTAGTATGAAAAGAATCGAAGTTCCATTACTCTTAGTATAGGTCTCTTACTGTAACCTTTATTTCTAAGAAGTTTAGATTTATGTTGAAGCTAACTGGACAGTTTATGATATCTAGCATATTTTAGAAATGCCTTCTGCCATCTCTTAATACTTCATACAAGGAGAAATGGATATGAATCAGAAATAAAGCATGCTCTGAGTTTTCATTATGCTCCTTTCCCAATTTACCCCATTACTTTTCAAACTGTATTAATGATTGCTTGAAAAGGAAGTTGAGAGTCTCATTTTAACTTGTACAGCATCTCTTGGGAAATTTAAACTGTCAAATATGCTACTTCTGTTGGAATTTCCCTTTAATATTGCTGTTTTCATTCCTGAAAGATACTAGTTGGTTATATAATTTTTCATTATTATAGAAACCCAATATAGGCTCTATATATTTTATTTTTTTTATCATTACTCTATTACTCCATCTTGTCTGTTATTACCCATTTTTGTTTCCCATTTTTCTTTTTCTGTCATTCTTTTTTATTCCCCCTGAAAGTGCCATCATCATAGCAAATACTTTAGCTAATTAATTCAATTTGTTAATAGATTGTTATGTTGTTGATGTTACCTAACTAATCTTATGTTGCCTTAAACACCTCTTCAAAAGAAAATAATCTGAATCATGTCATGTTTTAGCATTTCTCTCCTCCATTTACCCTATTGTTCCTTTAGCTTACTGTTCTTTCCATGATTACTTCCCTTACTTCCTATTGTTCTTGACAAATTCATCTTATATTTTCTTCAATGATTTCCTTACTTGCCATTGTTAATTCTTCTCCATTTCATTCCTCTATCACTATTCCTCTTCCCTCTTTTCATTCATGAATTGTGATCTTCTCCTTCCCTCCTCCCACCTTCCTATTCTCTTTCTTTTATCCAGGCCACTCACAGGAGATGATTTTTCCATCATTTTATTTTCAAGTTAATAACATATTTTGCTTCAGATAGTCTCACCCTTGTTTCATGGCTCGATTTCTTTTGTTTGTTATTTTTAGCTTAGAGGATAGAGAGCTTGGTTTTGAGACATAAAGATTTGGGAACAAGTCTTGCTACTGTTATATTCTAGCTATGTAACCTTCAACCAAACCCTCAACCTCAAAATGTGCTAAGTAACTCCTTTCAGTGCACTTTGTCTTCTGATTTGCAGGTTTAGAAGGAGTTGCCTTATTCATGAAACTGGCAGTTTACACCCATTCTTATTATGATGTACTTTGTAGGAATGATGTAGTTCCTCATGCACACCATAACCTCCAGGCCCTTGACTCCTCAATTCTTTCCCTGAGAATCACCCTTGCTCTAGCTGCACTACCCTACCTTTACTACCCTAACCCCCTGAAGAACCAACTTAACTCTATCTTATTCTTTTCTCTTGAATCCCTTGCCCCTTAGCTTATTTCTGTTATTTCTGTCCCAAGCCTTTGTTGTGTATTGCTCCCAAAGTCTGCTGCCTTCTTTCCTACACACATGCTTCTGAAGAAAGCTGTGAAGAACAAAACAAAGTATGCTGAAACTGTGTTGATTGGACCCACTATAAATTTGTTCAGTAAATTCAATTGGTTACTAACCTCAACTAGGCGCTCAATGCTGCATGACAATCCTTTTATTCCTCCCTAATTAACTCACTATCTCAGTCATTATAGCAGCTCTTCTAAAATTCTTTGCCCTTTTTTGATCTTCTGGTGCTGTCTTATTACCCTCCCCTCTCAGCTGAGAAACTTGTTTCATATTTTACTGAAAACTGTGAAGCCATTTCCTAATAAGCTCTCTGTTCTGTCATCCTAATTTCATATCACTCACATGCCTTCTGATAGTTCTTCACCTTTATCTCACTTAATGAGGTGGCCATTTTCCAACTTATCTTCTCCAGCAGATTTCCCCCAATCATTTCAGTTTCTCACTTATGTCTATCCCTATCCACTGGCTATTTCTCTCTTGCCTATAAACATACTTATGTCTACCCAATGCTCAAAAATTCCTTACTCTGTGCATCCAAAGACTCTGTTATCATTCTTTTTTGTGGCTCCTTTCCTTTACTTTAAATCTCTTTTTTAAGTCACTACCTCTGACTTCTTACTTCAACATCCAATGAAATATGCTCTCCTCAAAGTTATTCAAAATTTCTTAGTTGACAAAAATGAATGGTCTTTTGTCAATCCTTGTCTTTGTTGACATCAGTCTTTGGCCCTGTCAATCACTTTCTTGATACATTCTTTACTGTAAGTTTTCCGGAACCTGGTTCTCTTCTGAACTATCTAATGACTCCCTCTTGGTCTTTTTTGCTAGATCTTCATCTAAGTCATGCCTACTCATCTTGGGCAACCCATAGGGCTCTGTTCCCAAACCACACTTTCTGCTCCCTCTATATTGTTTCACTTGGTTATCTCATCAGCTTGCAATAATTCAGTTAGTATCAGTTTGCTAAAGATTCTCAAGTGTACTTTTCCAACCCTATTTTCTCTCTTGACCAGCAGTCTTCCAAATCCAATGGCCTATTAATAATCTCAAATTAATTGTTCCACAGACATTAAACTCAACATATCCAAACCTGAACTTATTACATTAACACAAAACCCACACCTTTCATAACTTCTCTCTTACTTTTGGAACTAACACCATTCTTCTAGGCACCCAGGCTGCCCACCTAAATGTAACCCTCAGTTCCTTATTCTCATACCCCATTTCTAATCTGTGGTAAAATCCTTCCCATTTTACCTTCATAACATCAATTGCATATATATCCTCTCTTTTCTGTCACTGCAAATATCTTGATGTGGGCTTTTTTCTGAAGTCAGCCTGTTCATCATTTCTTATGGCATGATAATATTTCATTACATTCATATACCACAACTTGCTCAGCCATTCCCCAATTGATGGGCATCCTCTCAATTTCCAATTCTTGCTACCGCAAAAAGAGCTGCTATGAATATTTTTGTACATATGGGTCTTTTTTTCCCCCATTTATATGATATCTTTAGGATACAGCCTAGAAATGCTACTGCGGGGTCAAAGAGTATGCACATTTTTATAGCCCTTTGGGCATAGTTCCAAATTGCTCTCCAAAATGGTTATATCATTTCACAACTCTACCAACAATGCATTAGTGTTCCAGTTTTCCCACATCTTCTCCAACATTTATCATTTTTCTGTTTTGTAATGTTGGCCAATCTGATAGGAGTGATGTGGTACTTTATAGTCCATTTGATTTTCATTTCTCTAAACAATATTGATTTAGAGCATTTTTTCATATGACTATAGATGACTTTAATTTCTTCATCTGAGAACTGCCTGCTAATATCTTTGACCATTTATCAATTGGGGAATGACTTGTATTCTTATAAATTTGACTTTTCTATATATTTTAGAAATGAGGCCCTTATCAGAGACACTGCTTGTAAAAATTCTTCCCCAATTTTCTACTGTCTTTCTAATCTTGGTTGCATTGGCTTTGACTACAAAAATTTTTCAATCTAATGTAATCAAAGTTATCCATTTTGCATTTTGTAATGTTTGCTATCTCTTGTTTGGTGATAAATTCTTCTGTTCTCCATAAATCTGGTAGGTAAACTATTTCTTGCTCTCCCAGTTTGCTGAAAGTATCAGCCTTTAGATCTAAATCACTAACCCATTTTGACTTTATTTTGGTATATGTTGTGAGATTTTAATCCATGCCTAATTACTGCCATACTCTTTTCCACTTTTCCCAGTATTTTTTTTTCAAAGAGTGGGTTCTTATTCCAGAAGATTGGGTCTTTGGCTTTATCAAATAATAGATTACTATAGTCATTGACTAATGTGTCTTGAATATTTATCCTATTCCACTGATCCACCACTGTATTTCTTAGCCAGTATCAAGCAGTTTTGATGATTGCTGCTTTATAATACAATTTAACATCTGGAATGGCTAACCCACCTTACCCTGCGTTTCTTTTCACTAGTTCTCTTGATATTCTGGACTTTTTGTTCTTCCAAATGAATCATAATTTTTTCTAGCTCTATAAAATAATTCTTGGTATTTTGATAGGTACGGCACTGAATAAGTAAATGAGCTTAAGTAGAATTGTCATTTTTATTATATTAGCTCAGCTTACCCATGAGCAACTGATGTTTTTCCAGATATTTAGATCTGACTTTATTTGTGTGGAAAGTGTTTTGTAATTGTGTTCATGTAGTTCCTGGGTTTGTTTCAGTAGGTAAACTCTTAAATATTTTATAATGTCTAGAGTAACTTTACATGGAATTTCTCTTTCCAGCTATTGGGCTTTTTTGGTAATATATAGAAATGCCAATGATTTATGTGAGTTTATTTTATAGCCTGCAACTTTGCTGAAGTTGTATATTATATCAGCTAGTTTTTTTACTTGATTCTCTAGGATTTTTTAAGTATATCATCATGTCATCTGCAAAGCATGATAGCTTCATTTCTTCTTTGCCTATTCCAATACTTTCAATTTCTTTTTCTTCTCTTATTGATAAAGATAACATTTCCAGTACAATATTGAACAACAGTAGCAATAATCTACACCCTTGTTTCATCCCTGATCTTATTGGAAATGCTTCCAGCTTGTCCCCATTACATGTGATGTCAGTAATTAGATAACATACTGAAACTTATGGGATGCAGCGAAAGCAGTTCTTAGGGGAAGTTTTATAACTCTAAATTCTTACATAAATAAAACAGATAAAAAGGAGATCGATGAATTGGGCATACAACTAAAAAAACTAGAAAAAGAACAAATTAAAAACCTCAATTTAACACCAAATTACAAATACTGAAAACCAAAGGAGAAATTAACAAAATTGAAATTAAGAAAACTATTGAATTAATAAATAAAACTAAGAGCTGGTTTTATGAAAAAAAAAACAATAAAATAGATAAACCTTTGGTTAATTTAATTTAAAAAAAGAAAAAAGAAAAACAAATTACCAGTATCAAAAATGAAAAGGATGAATCCACCACCAAGGAAGAAGAAATTAAAACAATAAGTAGGAACTATTTTGCTGAACTGTATGCCAACAAATTTGACAACCTTAATGAAATGGATAAACATTTACAAAAATATAAATTGCCCAGATTAACAGAAGAGGAAGTAAAATACTTAAATAACCCTATTTCAGAAAAAAAAATTGAACAAGCACTGATGAACTCCCTAGGAAAAAAATCTCCATTGTCAGTTGGATTTACAAGCAAATTCTATCAAACATTTAAAGAAGAATTAATTCCAATACTACATAGACTATTTTAGAAAATAGGCAAAGAAGGAGTCTTACCAAATTCTTTTTATGATACAAATATGGTGCTGATACCTAAACCGGGCAGAGTCAAAGCAGAGAAAGAAAATTACAGACCAATTTCCCTAATGAATATAGATGCAAGAATTTAAATAAAATATTAGCAAATAGAGTATAGCAATTTATCACAAGTATAATACACTATGACCAGGTGATTTATGCCAGGAATATAGGGCTGGTTCAACATTAGGGAAACCATCAGCATAATTGATCATATCAACAACAAAACTAACAGAAACCCCATGATCATCTCAAAAGATGCAGAAAAAGGTTTTGACAAAATACAATCACCCATTCCTATTAAAAACACTAGAGAACATAGGAATAAATGGAGTCTTCCCTAAAATAATAAATAGTATCTACCTAAAACCTTCAGCAAGCATCATATGAATAGAAATTTTGACTTTCAAATACAAGACTCAAGAGAAGCATGAAAAGGTAAACAGGAAAGAGAAATCATAAGCACTTATTAAAGTTGAACTGTTTACATTCCTACATGGAAAGATGATATTTGTGACTATGAGACCTTTCTTGGTACTGGGGTATTAGAGGGAATATACATGTAGACAGAGTGAAAAGGGTGAGTTGAATACAAAGAGATAATATCTAAAAAATAAAATTAGGGGTGAGAGAAGATTATACTGGGAGAAGTAGAAAGGCGTGGTAAAATGGGGTAAATTATCTCACATAAAAGAGGCAAGAAAAAGCTTTTACAGTGGAGGGAAAGGGGGGTTAGACAGAATGAGTGAACCTTACTGTCATCAGATTTGGCTTAAGGAGGGAATAACATATACACTACATTTGGTATGGAAATCTATCTTACCCTACAGGAAAACAGGGGGAAAAGGGATCAGAGAGGGTGGGATGACAGAAGGGAGAGCAAATTGGGGGAGGGCATAATCAGAAGCAAACACTTTTGAGAAGGGATAGAGTCAAAGGAGAGAATAGAATAAATGGGGAGGCAGGAAAAGATGGAGGGAAATATAGTTAGTCTTTCACAACAAGACCATTATGGAAATGTCTTGCATGACTCCACATGTATAACTTACATCAAATTGTTTGCTTTCTCAATAAGGGTCGGTGGGCAGAGAGGAAGGGAGAGAATTTGGAACTCAAAGTTTTAAAAACAAATGTTAAAAATTGCTTTTGCCTGCAACTGGGAAATAAGATATACAGGTAAAGGTGTATAGAAATCTTCCTGCCCTACAGAAGAAGAGAAGAGGAAGGGGATAAGAGAAGAAGGGGTGATAGAAGGAAGCGTAGATTGGGGGAAGGGATATTTAGAACGCACGCAGTCTTGGGGTGGGGGAGGGATGTGATAGAGAGAAAATTTGGAACTCAAAATCTTGTGGAAATGAATGTTGAAAACAAAAAATAATTAAATAATTAAATAAATAAAGAGATTTTTAAAAATATTATGATGATCATCATCCAAAAAAACATTATTCACAGAAATTGAGACAGAGCTAAATAATTAGACAAATATTAATTGCTGATGGGTAGGTGAAACTAACATGAAAATAATACTTTAAATTAATTTACTTGTTTACTACAATTCTTATCAAACTACTTAAGACATATAATCTCATTTTTGATTCTCAAAATAATCCTGTGAAGTAGGATTTATAATAATTTTAATACATTTGTTTTAAGATGATGATGATAACGAAAAGCCATTAGACACGGCATAAGTAGCTTTGTTTATGATCATGGAAAGTGGTGTATTTTGGTTGATGGCAAGATCCACGGTATGAACCACTTGCTATAGAGCTGTGGTGATATGGAATAAGTCATGTGACATTTACAATTTGAGTAGGTGGGAGGTCAAGGTATTTGAGAGAATATTTATATGTTTCTTGAAGAACCTCAATATGAGAGCAGGAGTTGAGGGAGAAAGACTAAAAGCCAGGCACTGAATTCATTGAGGAAGGAAAGAGACAGCCCTGGAGATGAATAGACGAGAGCCTCCAGAATTTTCATTGGGTTATAAATATGGATTGAATGAATCTCTGTAGAAATGGAATGAATAATGAGTTTACTACTCAGCTTGAATTGCTTGAGCTCCCTTATTATCCGTGAGAGGCTGAAATAACCTGGAAATAAAAATCAGCGATCAGGAGATCGAATGAGTGTTGCTTGAGTTTGGCATGCCATAATCCTTTGTAGTGTCTCCTGGGTGAACCTGGAACACTCCTACTGTGCCAGAAGCCACAGGGTTGGCTCAGACTGGTTCATACCAGTCCCAAATATCCTGCACAAACAGCTTGCACAAACATCCTGATTCTGGGAACTTTGTATTCCTCCTATTCTCCTGCCTTTCTTTGTCGTACAACCATATAAACTTCTCTCTAAATTCCTAATCTTTGGAGCAGACAGATCAGGTCTCTGGTCCCCTGAACATGTGCTGGACATCTCAGCAAATGCTGAAGAGTTTTGCACTTGAACTGTACTTTCATTTTCTCTGTTTAGACAGATGCTATGCCCATTTGATCGCTTGAAAAGAAGAAAGGATACTGAGCAAAGACGTGAAGAGAATTTTAGAAAAGGTTAGATGTTATAGATCATTTTCATTTACTGAATAGGAATATAAAGGGGAATAGGTATTATTAAGTTGTGCAAAGAACCTTTACAAAAATTGACCAAGTTCTAGGGTAAAAAATTTCATAAAGAAGTGAAGACAAGTAGAAATGTTAAACATATCATTTATGGACTACAATATACACAAATTTAGTTAATAAAGGACTTTTGAAGAAGGGACTCAAATGTACTGTAGGCTAATTAGCTTGATCCTAAAGAACTGTCAAATCAATGCATAGATTCTTTACTTTCTTGAGGAGAGGAGGGAGGAAGAAAAATTTGGAACTTTAAATCTTATAAAAAATGAATGTTGAAAACTATCTTTACATATAATTTGAAAAAAATACTATTTGCAATAAAAAGAACTGGAAAATCAAGGAAATAATCATAGAAAGAATAGATTAACTTAAAAAATGACAACAAAGTGACATACCAATATTAGTAGAATGCAGCCAAAGCAGTCCCCTACCTAGCTAAATGGTACAATGGTAGAGTGCTGGGCTTGGAGTCAAAAAGACCCCAATTCAAATCAGGCCTCAGACTGCTGTTGTTGTTTGTCCTTCATTCTTAAAGAGGACCAATGACATCAGGAGGGTAATGATTCAAGTGAATTGGATGTGAGGCAGGGCTGTGCCAATTAATCTGTGTTTCTATGGTACTTTGTTGAAAATAATTTTTTGTTACATTGTGGTTGGAAAAGTATGCATTTAATATTTCTGGTTTTCTGTATTTGGCTGTGAAGTTTTTGTGCCAAAATACATGGTCAATTTTTGGAAAGATACCATATACTATTGATATAAAAGTTTATCCTTTTATCCCTTTTAAATTTTCTTTTGAAGTTATATACATTTTCTAAAATTTTATTCATCTACTTATCTTCTTTCTTATTGTTAGAATTATCTAGACCTGAAAGAGGAAAGTTGAGGTTCCCCACCAGCGTAGTTTTACTATTTCCTCCTATAACTCATTTAATATTTCCTTTAAGAATCAGGATGTTATACCTTCTGGTGTATATATGTTTGGTTTTGGTATTATTTCATTGTCTAAGGTACCTGTTATCAAGATATAGTTTACCTGCTTATCATTTTGTAATTTGGTCTCTTTTGCTTTGTCTGAAATCATGATTGATAACCCAACCTTTGTTTGCCTAGCAGAAGCATAATAGACTCTGTTTTATTCCCCTACTGTTACTCTGAGAGTGTCTTTCTATTTCAGGTGTGTTTCTTGTGAACAACATATTGCTGGATTCTTGGGGTTTTTTTTAGCCATTTTGCCATCCCCTTCTGTTTTATGGGTGCATCCATCCCATTCACTTTTACAGTTATGATTCCTAACTGCACATTTTCTTCCATCTTTTTTTCTTACATTGATCTTTCTCTCACTCTTATTATCCAGTTCTTCCTCTAAAGTCTGTTTTGATCCTGATTACTGCCCTGCCCTCTTGATGAAAAGACTAGAGGTTAAAAGAAAATCTGACTTCAAATAAAAGACTCAAGAGAAGCATAAAAATGGAAACATGAAAGAGGAACCATAAACGACTTGATACAGTTAAAATGTTTATACCCCTATATGGGGAGAAGATACATGTACCTTCTTAGAACTTTATCATTATTATGGAAATTAGTAGGATTCAACATAAAAGGAGAGTGTGGAAATGAATTGATTATGTTGTATGATGTAAAAAAAATGTGGATATTTGAGTAAGAGGGATAATCTGGAAGAAGAGTATAAGGAGAGAAAGCATAGTGAAAATTGTCTCAGGTAAAAGAGGCATGCAAGGAAGAGCTTTTATAGTGAGAGATAATTGTAGTTAGGGGCAGTGTGAGCAATGCTTGAGCCTTACTCACATTTAAATTGATTCAGAAAGGGAAATGTGTGTGTGTGTGTGTGTGTGTGTGTGAGAGAGAGAGTGTGTGAGAGAGAGAGAGAGGAGAGAGAGAGAGAGAGAGAGAGAGAGAGAGAGTGAGTTTGTGTGTATATATTACCCAACAGGGAAATAGGTGGGGAAAGCAATAAGAGAAGTATGAGATGATAAAAGCAACTGCAGACAGAAGAAGGCAGTGGTCTGAAGCCAAAGAGACCTTAGAGGAGGGACAGGATAAAAAGAGTGAGAGAAGGATAAATAGAAGAAAATAGGATGCAGGGAAATGCACACTTAATAATCATAACTGTGAATCTGAATGTGTTGAACTCACACATAAAATGGAAGCAAATAACAGAATGGATTAGAAATGAGAATTCAATTATATTTTCTTTATAAGGAAAAAGACTTGAAACAGAGAGACACACAAAATAAAAGTAAGGGGCTGGAGCAGAAAGTACTGTACTTCAGATGAAATTTAAAAAAAATGGAGGTAGCAATCATGATCTCAGACAAAGCAAAAGCAATAATAGACCTAATTAAGAACAAATCATAGAAATAATAATTTCATTAAAGGGAATGACAATGAGACAACATTCCAAAATTTGTGGGATGCAAAGTAGTACTTAAGGGAAAAATTATTTCTCTTAATGCATATATAAATAAAAGAGAGAAAGAGAAGATCCATGAATATAATTTTTAAAAAATGGAAAAATAGCAAATAAAAATCCTTGGTAGAATACCAAAATAGAAATCCTGAAATTCAAAGGAGAGATAAATAAAATTTAAAGCAACAAACCATTGAACTAATAAATAAAACTAGGTTCTGGTTTTATGGAAAAATAATGAAAAAGACAAAGAATTGGCTTTGTGATTTTTTAAAAAATAAAAAAGTAAATTACTAGTAATCAAAAATGAAAATAAACTTGAAGCTTTTCACATAACATAAGTAGTGAAGCAAGAATGTCCATTATCACCACCACAGTAATAAGGGAAGAAAAACTGAAGGAATAAAAATAGGCAATGAGGATACAAAAATATGACTCTTTGTGGATGATATGATGGTATACTTAGAGAACCCTAGAGAATCTACTTAAAACTAGTTGAAACAACTAACTTCAAGAAAGTTGCAGGATACAAATTAAACCCACATAAATTGTAAGAATTTCTGTATATTATCAGCAAAGCCCAGCAGGAAAAGATAGAGAAATTTCATTTAAATTTCATTTAAAATAACTGCAGATAATACAAAATACTTGGGAAATCTACCTGCAAGACAAATCCAGGGATTAGCCGAACACAATTACAAAAGACTTTTCACACAAATAAATCTAAATAATAATAATGATAATAAATAAATAGATATGAATATTTGAGAAATTTCAATTGCTCATGGTAGGCTGATTTATTATAATAAAAAATGACATTTCTACTTAAATTAATTTACTTATTCAGTGCAATGCCAATTACATTACCAAAGAATTATTTTATAGAGCTGGAAAAAAAACACTAACAAAATTCATCTGGAACACAAAAAAAGTCAAGCATATCAAAGAAATCAATGAAAAAAAATGTTAAGGAAGGTGGCAGAGCAGTTGCAGATTTGAAACTTTATTACACAAAGGTAATTATTAAAACAATCTCGTGTTGGCTAAGGAACAGGGTGGAGGAACAGTGGAATAGATTAGATACAGAATACATAGCCATAAAAGAATACAGTGATCTAGTGTTTGATAAATTCTAAAATCCAAGCTTCTGCAGTATGAACTCAAGATTTGACAAAACTGCTGAGAAAACTCAAAGCAGTATGGCTGAAACTATGCATAGGTCAAAATCTCACACCTCATACTAAGATAAAGTCAAAACTGATAAATGATTTAGTCATAAAGAGTGATATTATAAGTAAATTAGGGAAACATTAAAAGATGTACATGTCAGATCTATGGATGATGCAAGTGATTATGACCAAAAAAGAAATAAAATACACACATGAAGTAAAATTGTTAATTTGATTATGTGAAATTGAAAGGTTTTTACACAAACCTAACTAATGCAACCCAAATTAGAAGAAAATGAAACTGGTTTTTTTTTTTTGCAGCAAATTTCTCTGATAAAGGTGTTGTTTCTCAAATACATAGGGAACAGAAATAAGAGCCATTTCACAATTGGTTGATGGCCAAAGGATATGAACAAGCAGTTTTCAGCAGATGAAAATCACAGCTATCAATAATCACATAAAAAAAATGCTTTATATCACTATTGGTTAGAGAAATGTAAATTATAGTAGCCCTGAGATACCACCCAGCCCTATCAGATTGATCAAAATGACAGAAAAGAAAAATTACAATTGTTGAAAGGGATGTGGAAAAGTTGGGACACTAATGCACTGCTAGTGGAGTTATGAACTAATCTGAAGAACAATTTAGAATTATTTACCCAAAGTGCTATAAAACTGTGCATACACTGATCCAGCAATACCACTACCAGGTCTGTATCCTACATTGATTGAAGAGAAGGGAAAAGGGCTTATTTGGAAAAAAAAATTATAGCAGCTATTTTTGTGGAGGCAAAGAATCAGAAATTGATGTCATGCCCATCAGTGAAGAATGGCTGAACAAGTTGTGGTATATGATTATGATGCAATACTTGTTCTATAAGAAATGATGAGTAGGATGTTTCAGAAAAACCTCAGAACACTTGTAGGAACCCGTGCAAAGTGAAGTGAGCAGAACCAGGAAAGCACTGTACATAGTAACAGCAATATTGTAAGGATGAGCAACTGTGAAAGACTTAGCTACTGTGATCAAGACAATGGTCCTAGACAATTCCAAATGATCCATGATGAAAAATGCTATCAACCTTCAGAAAGAGAACTGATGACCTTCGAATGCTAATTGAAACATACTTTTAAAAAAAACCTTTATTTTCATCTTTTCATTTTGTTTGTGCTTTCTTATGCATCATGGTTAATATGGAAATATGTTTTGCATGACCTCACATATATCACCGAAATCAAATTTCTTGCCATCTTAAGGAGGGATGGAGAAGAGAGAATTTAGAACTCAGATTTTTTAGAAAATGCTTGTTAAATTTTTAACATGTAATTGGGAAATATTTAATGAAATAAATAAAAATAATTTTAAAAATGAAGTTGTTTGGAGGGGAATTTGGGGAGAATTTAGTTGAATTGCTACCTATGCTCTATCGACTTGTCTCCACCCCCCTTGCCTTCACCTGATTTTTTTTTGAAAAATAAATTTTAATCCAAAAGTTTTAAGCATTAGTATACCTCAGCTATTTACAATGATATTTACAGTGACTCATAACTACTCTTGTGGAAGGCATAGAGAGTACAAAAAAATACAATGAATTTTAACTCAATTACAGTCAGTTCTACTGGACACAAGCCAAAGTATGTACAAGAAAGTGATGAAAGACAGATGAATATGTTAAAACTTTTGTATTTTAAAATCGGGGGAATGAAATGTCATTCACGGTTTTTGCCTGACAAGCAGGTGGCTTCAATCAGAGCCAAAGGAAAGGCCCTTGTTTTGTAGGCTGGGGCTGAGCTCCCTCTGCTCTCACCCAACTAACATATTCATGAGAAATGTTTCTAAGATCCTTTTTTAAAGGTTTAGGATTTGGTCATATGGTACACTAATAGCCTTTAGTCTGATCTGGTAATAAGCAGCAGCTTTGAACAAATCGAAGAGGTAGAGAATGTGGTCACTCTTTAAAAACATTTCTACCATCAACAACTAGCCAACCTAACCACTCCTGTGGCACTTTTAGGACTATCCAAGGTTGCCTGGAATAAGCAAAGAAAGGCATCAGCTCAAATTTTGTTGGAAAGCTTTTTACAAAATATCTGGTGTGCCCAGATTCCTCCCCCAAAGCCCTTCTACTGTGATTCTAGCTACCATATTAGTTTTAGGTCATATTTACAATTCAGTAATATATACTCCATGTACATCACCATGGGATTTCCTATTTAACCTGTGTAGATGAGGTTATGTTCATTTCATAGTGCATAGCACAGTGTCACTATTTTAAATATAACAAAATATGTATAGTTTTGTATTTGTTTTTATGACATATTGGTCAAACTCAAACTTACTGGGGTCCAAGGACTAAGCATCAGCTAAGTAATACTTTGGGATGAGAAGCTAGCACCTGCATCATCACACTGATGGCAGGATCTATCTTGTGAAAGGCAGGGGCCACCTCCATCAGAAGCTTCCTCTACTGCAGGACATCCTAGCTCAGCACAGGAGACATCTATCCTATTCTACTCTAGTCTATATAGGTACCTCTTCAGAGTAATTCTTTAAAAAATGGCTGATTAAAAATGAGTAAAGAAAAAGCTAAGAAGATACTATTTACTATTTGGTAATAGTAAAAGGTTATTTAAAAAGTTATTTCTTCAGCTAGCCACCAATTTCAATAAGTACACTGCGGGACATCTTGTAATGATGTGCATAGAGGACAGAGGAAAATGGAGTCTCAAAAGCCATCCTAGATTACAAGTTGTTGGCAACTGTTTCCTTAATGGTTATTGCAGGAATAGGCCCAATGTGACTCCATATGTACCCTTTCTCTGGTCTAGTGGGAACAGTGGGGAATGGTGAAGATCGAGACTTGAAATATTCTGAAGGTGTATAAGTTCCAAATATTCCATCTTCCTTGGAAGATCTTCTTCTGGTCCTATGATATAAGATGCCAGATCAAACTGATCTTCAGGACTGGCCATCGTGGGGATGAGCCATGTTAGCTCTGTGCTCTTCTCGCAGTACTGGTCCTGGAGAAGCCCCTTATCTGAGCATAGTACATTTTTCCATGTTTTTCATCAACTACAGGAACAACATCTCCAATTTGATAACGCATTCCCTTGTGAAATATAGATTCTGCAGTAATGATGGTGGAAATTGCTTCAGGAGCTTTGATGGGGTTCTTCAGCTTAAAGATGTGCCTGTGGCCCTTGCCCTTGGTGGATACCTTCTTCTCAGCCGCAGGGGCTGACTTATACTTGGTGTTCCACAGGGGCACCAAGCACCAGTGAGCCTCCTGCTTGTTCTGCTTGCCACCATTGCTCTGCTGCGAGGCCGCCGCTGCCGCCTGCTATGCTCGGGGTCCCGGCAAGCCCATGCGGTGGTTGCAGAGGATCTCGCCCTGCGTGCCCTTCTTCCACATGGACTACAACGTGGTCCAGCACACGCTGCACATGGGCTTCAGGCCCAGCGGCATGGCAGCCGGTGGCGTGGGCGGCCCCCAGGGCCTCAGCTACATGGGAATCACGACTGTGGAGCCACAGCTCTCGCTGCCACCGTCGCCTCTCCTTCACCTGATTTTTAACGAGAGGTCAGAACATGTACCCTTTTTAGAGAGCCAGAGTATGAAAGTCACAATTCATGGAATGTGAACCAGTCCATAGATCAAGGAGTTCCTTAACCACATTTCCCTCAAATCTTTTCATGTCTGTTAAAATATGATTGATTTTCTTTTTATAATGTTATTTGTGCCCACCATTACTGACATTTAACATTTATTTTCTTGAACAAAGCATTCATAATGAAAAAAGTATGAGACATTTTTGTAGACTACAAAGTTTTGGCCTTACATTCTTTTTTAAACCATCCTTTCCCATATATTTCTCATTATTTTCACTTAGTCTAGACTTTGCTTAGAAGTCACTGAGTATTGACATGCATATTGCTTTAACTTGAGGGTAGTATAGTTTTCTTAAGAATTTCTCTACTGGGCTCAGATTCTTACAATCTGAGCTGCTGCTCAGATTCTTATATAGTCTGCCCAATATGACAGATGTTCTAATAAATATTGTCTTTGGCTGAAAGAATGCTTAGGTCAAATTCTTTCAGACAGGACCCATATGTTGTGATTTTTGGGGTCCCAGCAACCCTAAACCCTTAAATCTCAACATTTTGGTAGCCTGTATGGGAAAACTACCTAACCCCAAGTTCTTCTCCAGCCAAGACTGGAAGATATGTAAGCCTCCACCACCCCCTTTCTTACTCTGCAGTTGGGGTCACTCTCCAAGCATCAAGGCTTGGAGGTGTTTTTTGGCTCACTCATTTGTCGTTGGATATGGACTTCACGTTTAGAGCACAAATTTAAGTTAAAATTCCCCACTATATGTGTATTCTCCAGGTCCTACCAGCTAACCATGTGTGTCACAAGGCTCTGTTCTGGACCTTCTTCTCTTCTCTCTCCCTCTACTATTTCACTTTCTGATCTCATCAACAACAATGGATTCAATTATCATCTTTATGCTGATGATTTCCAAATCAATTTTTCCAGTCCTAACCTCTGCTGATCTCCAGACTTATATCTCAAATTGCTTATGGATGTCCCATAGAAATCTCAAACTCAAGATGTCCAAAACTGAAATCTTTCCCCTCAAACTCACCCTTTTTTCCTAATTTCCCTATTACTATGGATGGTATCACCATCCTCGCAGTCTCTCAGACTCACAATAATCATCCTTGTCACATCATTCTCTCTCACTACCCCATATCCAATCTGTTGCCACACACAATCTGTTGTCCTGTTGATTTTATTTTTGAAACTTCTCTTCTATACATACTCTCTTTTCTGACATGGCCACCACTAGGGCACTGATCACCTCATGCCTACACTATTGCAATAGCCTGCTGGGTGGTCTTCCTGTCACAAGTCCCCTCCCCATTCTAGTCCATCCTCCACTCAGCTAAATTGTAGTCCTGACCATGTCAGCCCACTAGTCAATTGACTCTTATTCTGTTGTTTCTTAGTTGTGTCCAATTCTTTGTGACCTCATTTGTGGTTTTCTTGGCAAAGATACTGAAGGGGTTTGCAATTCCTTCTCCAATGCATTTTAGAGGTGAGGAGCTGAAGCAAACAGGGTTAAGGGACTTGCCCAGGGTCACACAGCTAGTAAGAGTTTGTGGCTGGATTTGTTCTCAAGAAGATGAATATTCCTAGTTTCAAGTCCAGTGCTCTACCCATTGCGCTGCCTAGCTGCTTCAATAATCTCTAGTAGCTCTCTCTTCCAAGATTAAATAAAGTTTTCTTGGTTCTGCTCATTTCTCTAAAGCATAAATTCATACAAGCATTCCCAGATTTCTCTAAAATTCTCCCTTTTGTCTTGATACTTTTAGATGAATATTGTCAAATACATAGAAATAAAGGTCATTAAACCATACATAAGGATCTCTGAAAGTTGCATATTGACTTCAAAAACCCTATATTACATATGTATGTAACATTATGTATGTTTGACTGTATTTTTATCTATTTTGTTAAATTTTTCCAATTATATTTTAATCTGGTTTAGGCTGGGCTACATGTTTGACACTTCTATTTTTGATCTTTTAGTTTTACAAATAAATTATATTATTATTTTTTGAATCCTGCAAATGTCCCTTTGATAATTTGATTGGTTTTGTATTAAAAGTTTAAATTAACTTTAGTAATATTGTAATTTATTCTGTTTAAGCACAGGCTAGCCACAAGTACTCCATATCCCTTTTTTGAGCTCTTCCAGGAATTCTCTTATGACCTGAAACCAATTCAAATCTTTCTTTGTGGCTTTGGCTTTGGATAGAGCTCTTTTGACTTTATTATCTTCTTCTTTTTTTTTAGTGAGGCAGTTGGGGTTAAATGACTTGCCCAGAGTCACACAGCTAGAAGTATTATGTGTCTGAGGCCAGATTTGAACTCAGGTCCTCCTGACTCCAGGGACAGTGCTCTATCCACTGAGCCACTAGCTGCCCCCTATTATCTTCTTCTGAGTTTGTGATTTCATCTTCCTTGTCACCATAATAGCTTTCTATAGTCAGGGATTTTTTGTTTGTTTGTTTGTTGTTTGTTCATTTTCCCAGACTACTTCTTTACTTTAAACTTTATGTATATGAGATTTCCTCCTGGGTTTCAAGGTGTACTAGCTGAAGCTTCAGGGTTATTTTTGCTTCTGTATTCAGAGATAGTCCAAGGTGTCTGTAAATGTCCAGTTCTTTCAGGATGGTATGATCTAAGGAGAGGTATGGACACTGCTTTCTTGGCCTGTGCTCTGTTCTGTGAGCAACCATAAGCACTCTTCTCTGCCCTGGAACTATGACCAAAGCCTCCATAAACTGTAAGCACACCTACTAATGTGTTAGAGCTACTCCTCCTCACCTTGGGACTGCAACTCAGAATGCTATATATGCAATGAGACAGAGTCCTGCACTAGTGACAGCAAAAGGTTCCTTATAATCTCCTTCTGACCACTTGTCTAATCTCCTTATCATCTGTTAACTGAGAGCTCTGCAAGTCATGCCAATCATTCAGCTACCCTTAAAAATTCAAGGTCTGCTACTGGCTTACTGGCATGCACAACATTGTCCATGTTGTCCATTGTCACTTTAATGAGACAGGCCTTTCTTGGCAACCTTTTAGTTATCTTGCAGTGGAAAATTGTTTCACTCACTCCTTTTCTTTTTCTTTTCTTTCTTTCTTTTCTTCTTTTGGTTTTGCTACTACAGAATTCATTTTAAGGGATTATTTTAAATTTGTTTGGAGGGGAATTAGGTAGAGCTCAGATGAATCTCTGCCTTTCTTCTGCTGTCTTGGCTCTGTCCTTTTGATCTTTTTCTTTCACCCTGTTTCCATCTCTTCCTTTGCACCTCACCCATTTTCCTGTAAACTCTCATTTTTCATAGGAGCTACAAATTTTTTTTCCCTTCATCATTTACCAGTCAATTGATTAAAGTGTATGGCACTTTCTCTTCTTTTTCATCCCTTCTCTCCTTTTATATGACTTCCCATTCTACACTTCAGTCCTACATGTAAACATTGATTTATTTATAGGCAAAGTACTGTGAGGGTTAGTCCATGATGTTTCAGGACTGTTCCTCTACTATCACTTCTATCTGATTTCCATTTTCATCTATGTCTTCGTGTATACTCTTTAGAAAGCAATCCATTAATGGTTGTCTTGCTATTTTGTTTTTGTTATTGTCATTCCTTTAGCCACATAAGTGTTTCTCCTCATTTCCCTGACCCTCTGTGTGTTTTTTTTTCCTGGAGTAATTTATTTTATTACTTGTTTCTTTTTTGGTTGCTGTGTGTTTATTTGCATTTCTTGTATTTCTGTTTTCTGGGGTATTTGCAAATCAAATAATCTACCAAGGACTATTTTGCTTAGCAGCAATGTTTCAAATGCCTGTCTTTATGGCATTTCTTTTGGGTTATGTTTTGAGTTCCTTTGTTTTTAAAAATACAGCATTACATTTTCTTTTGGGTGCAGAATAGTCTTGCATTATTCAAACTAACTTTCCTTTTCATTTAAACTTCTTTCTTTTTTAGGAGAAAAATAAAAGAATAAAAGAATCAAGAAATGTAAATGACACAAAACAAAAATATCAATACAGTTGTTTCAGAAAATGAAATTAGATCACTGAAAAATGCAAATTAAAATAACTCTGAGATAACACTTCAAAACTATCTGATTAACTAATGTGACAGAAAAGTAAAATGATAAATGCCTAAAAAGCTATAAAACTGAGCTTAGACTTTCATTTATCAATAGTACTACTCAATCTATATCCCAAAACAGTCAAAGAAAAGGGAAAAGGACCTATTTGTACAAAAAATGTTTAGAGCCACTCTTTTCTGTGGTTGCAAAGAATTTTAAATTGAGAGGATGTCCATCAATTGGGGAATGGTGGAACAAGGTTGTGATAAATGGTTGTGATGGAATACCCTTGTGCCTTAAGAAATAATGAAAAGGAAAAATGTTGAGTAGTATGGTTTCTGAAAAACCTGAAGAAACTTATATGAGCTATTGGAAAGTGGGGTAAGCAGAACTAGAACACTAACTACCACCAATATTGTAAGGATGAGGAACTCTAAAAGATTCAGCTACTCTGATCAAGATAATGATCCAAGATAATTCTTAAGGATCCATGATGAAAAATGCTATCCACTTCACAAGAGAGAAATGATGAAGTCTGAGTGTGGATCAAAGTATACTTTTCTTACTTCCCTAATATAGCTAGCAGCATGAATAGGCATTCTGGGAACATACGGAGGAATCATTGGTCTTACCATCCTGAACAGAAAGCAATGACACCTCTTCTGAGAGAACTCTGAGTACGGTTTTTGAAACAGAGTTGATAAGAAAGCAATTAATGCCCAGGATATGGAGAGTGCTAGTAAAACTATACAGGGAAATTCAGCACCAGGGTACTGGTGGCCCTTTAGATTTACTAGTGGGGCAGAGCCAACATGGTGGACTAAAGGTTCCCCTGAGCTCACCTGAGCTCTTCCCCAAACTTCCAAATACCTTTAAATAATAATTCTAAACAAAATCTAGAGCGACAGAACCCACAGAAAGATTGAGTGAAATTATTTTCTAGCTGAAGACAGCTTAGAACATTGGCAGGAAAGGACTGTTGCATCAGGGTTAAGAGAGAAACAAAGTACACTATGTATTGGGCAAACCAGGAGCAGGCTTGGAGAGATTAAATCAATGGCAGCAGTGGCAGTTTCCAGACCTCTCAGCCCACAGACAGTAGGGGATAGGAAAATGGTCAGAAGCAGATTTACAGGGGTCCCTGTGCTGGCACCAGGGACAGGACTCTTTACATTGCTTATAGTTGTATCTGGGTCACAGTTCAGAGTCTTAGTCCCAGTGTGAAGAAGAGCACTAGCACAGCAGAGCTTGTGGTGACAGGGGAGTAGGGATCTTGATCAGAGTTCCAGGGCAGAAAAGTGTGCTTGTGGTCACTCATAAACTAGTGCACAGTACAAGAGAGTAGTAAACACACCTCTCCTTAGATCACACCTCTTTGAAAAACCCCAAAACTTACAGGTCCTCAGAATTACCTCTGCAAACAGTTGCGCAAAAAACCCTGAAGCTTGGGACAGTGTACCTTCCACTTGGGAAGGAGAGCCCCTCTTTAGCATAGAGTTAAAAGTAAAGAAATAGGCTGAAAAATGAGCAAACAACAGAAAAAAAAATCTGGCCATAGAAAGTTACAATGGTGAAAAGGCAGATCAAAACACACACTCAGATTATAACAAAGACAGCATTCCTGCATCCAAACCTCTAAGGAAAATATGAGTTAGTCTCGGGCCACGGAAGAGCTCAAAAAAGATTTTGAAAATCAAGTGAGAGAGGTAGAGGAAAAATTGGGAAGAGAAATGAAAGAGATGCAAGATAATCATGAATAAAGAGTCAACAGCTTGGTAAAGGAAGCACAAAAAATACTGAAGAAAATAACACCTTAAAAATGGAATAGGAGACATCTAGGTGGCACAGTGGATAGAGCACCAGCTCCAGAATCAGAAGGACCTGAGTTCCAATCTGGTCTCAGACACATGATACTAGTTGTGTGACCTTAGGCAAGTCACTTAACCCTGATTGCCTCACAAAAAAAAATGAATAAACCAAATGGTAAAAGAAACACAAAAACTCAATGAAGAGAATAATGCCTTGAAAAGCAGAATTGGCCAAATGGAAAAATAAATACAAAAACTCCCTGAAATGTACTTCCTAAAAAGTAGAATTGACCAAGTGGAAAAGGAGGCACAGAAGCTCACTGAAGAAAATAATTACTTAAAAGTTAGAATCTGACAAGCAGAAGCTAATGACTATGAGAAATCATGAAACAATGAAACAAAATCAAAAGAATTTAAAAATAGAAGAAAATGTGAAAAATCTCATTGAAAAACAACTAACTTGGGGGTCAGCTAGGTGGCACAGTGGATAGAGTGCTGGCCCTGGATTCAGAAAGACCTGAGTTCAAATCTGGCCTCAGACACATAACGCTAGCTGTGTAACCCTGGGCAAGTCACTTAACCCCATTGCCCAGCCAAAAACAAACAAAAAACTGACTTAGAAAATAGATCCAGGAGAGATAATTTAATAATTTTTGTGCTACCTGAAAGTCATGATCAAAAATAGAGTCTAGACATCATCCTTCAAGAAATTATCAAGGAAAACTGGGCTGATATTCTAGAATCACAGGGCAAAATAGAAATGGAAAAAAAATCCACTGATCACCTCCTGAAAGAGATCCCAAAATGAAAACTCCTAGGAATATTATAGCCAAATTCCAGACCTCCCAGATGAAGGAAAAAATATGACAAGCAGCCAAGAAGAAACAATTCAAATATCGTGAAGATACAGTCAAGATGGTAGAAGATTTAGCAGCATCTATATCAAATGATCGCAGGGCTTGGAATATGCTATTCTTGAGGACAAAATAGCTAAGATTACAGCCAAGAATGACCTACCCAGCAAAATTGAGTAAAATCATTCAGGGGAAAAAAGGATATTTAAGGAAATAGAAGACTTTCAAGCATTCCTGATGAAAAGACCAAAGCTGACTAGAAAATTTAATTTTAAATATAATATGCAAAAGAAGAACAAAAAAGTTAAACAATAAAGAGAAATCATAAGGGATTTGATAAGATTAAACTATTTATTTTCCTACATGGGAAAATGATATTTACCACTCCTTAAAACTTTCTCATTACTAGGGCAGTTAGAAGGAGTTTATAGAGACAGAAAGCAAAGGTATGATTATCTAAAAAATAAAACTAATGGATGAGAAAGAAGAATGCACTGGGAGAAGGGGAAAGGGAGAGGTGGAATGAGATAAATCTGGCATAAAAGAGGCCTGAGATTTTATAGTGGAGGAGAAAATGGGGGAAGTAGGAAAGGGGACACATGAACCTTACTCCCATTAGAATCAGCTCAAAGATGGAATAATATACACACTCAGTTGGATGAAGAAATCTGTTTTACCATACAGTAAAGTAGAAGGGGAAGGGTATAAAGGAAAGGGTAAGGGCAGTTGATAGAATGGAGGGCAGTTTGGTGGGGGTAAAGGCCAAAAACAATGCACTTTTGAGAACTGACAGGGTAAAGGAGAGAAAAAGTAGGATAAACAGGGGAAGAAATAGGATGGAGGGAAATACATATTTGGTACCATTATTGTGAAAAAAAATTTTTCACAATAGTTTGACAACTGTCAGTTTCTCAGGTAGACTTCACTTCTCAAACATAGAGAAAATGGAGTCAAATTTATAGAAATAAAAACCATTCCTCATTTGATAAATGGCCAAAGCATAGGAACAGAGAGTTTTAATCAAAAGTAAGCAAAGTAATCAAAGCTAACTATAATTATGTGAAAAAGTGCTCTAAATCACTATTAATGAGAGAAACATGAATTAAAACAGCTCTGTGCTACTACCTCACACCTGTCAGAATGGCTAATATGACAGAAAAGGAAAATAACAAATGTTGGAGGGGATGTGTGAAAATTAAAACGCTAATATACTATTGGTAACGTTCTATACTGATTCAAACATTCTGGAGTGCAATTTGGAACTATGCCCAAAGAGCTTATATAACCATGCATACCCTTAAACCAAGCAATACCACTACTAGGTCTGTATCCCAAAGAGATAAAAAAAAATGAAAATGAAAATGACCTATGTATACACAAATATTTATAGCAGCTCTTTTTTTGGTGGCAAAGAATTGGAAATTGAAGGGATGTACATCAATTGGTGAATGGCTAAACAAGTTATTGTATATGATTGTGAAGGAATACTATTGTGCTTTAAGTAATGGTGAGCAGGCTGCTCTCAGAAAAACATGGAGAAACGAACTGATGCAAAGTGAAATTAGCAGAACCAGGAGAACATTATACATGCAACATTGTATGGTGATCTACTATGAATAACTTAGCTATTCTCAGAAATACAGTGATCTACTACAATCCCCGTAGGACTTATGATGAAAGGTGCTGTACATCTCCTGAAGAAGAACTGGTAGAGCCTAAATGCTGATCAAAGATACTTTTTCTTCACTTTTTTATTTTACTTTTTTTTTGTCTCTGTTTTCTTTCACAGAATAACTTGCATTGAAATGTGTTTTGCATGACTACATATGTATAATCTATATCAAATTTCTTGTCTTGTCAATGGGAAGGATGGGGAGGAAGAGAATTTGGACCTCATATGGTAAAGTTGTTTTTACATGTAATTGGGAAAAAATAAAATATTGAGTAAATAAATCCTACCTAGACCTGAGGCCTCCTCTAAAGCCCAGGGGCTTTGTGGATCATTCAGAGGACACTATAGAGGCAGAATATAAAGAGAAGGACTCTTGAAGATCAGTATCTCCTTGGAATATTTCAGTCATCTCTATGCATGTTACTGTGGGTAGAGCCAATGAGAAATCATCTGAGTTACCCAAATCATCCCATGCAGACAACATCAAACTGTATTGAGTCTGCAGGAGTTGTGTGAAATATATCTCTTTTCTAGGCATAAAAGTGAAGGAAAATGGAGCAGTTCATTACACCAAGGTCCCTCATAAAAGCCCTTGCATTTTCTGTCAAAACGGCCAATGGCACCTGATAATGTATGGTAGCCAACTGGGAACTAAACATCATCATTATCATTATCACCGTCAACAATAATAACAAACATTTATACAATGCCTATTGTTACTTATTTTATAAGCAAGGAAGGGAATAAGGAAAGAAAATAGAAAGGAAGGAAACAAATATTATTAAATGCCTACTATGTGAAAGTCACTGTGCTAAGTGTTTTAAAAATATTATCTCATTTGATCATCACAATAACCCTGGAAGGCAGGTGATATTATTATTCCTCTTTTACAACTGAGGAAAGTGAGGCTTACGTGACTTGCTTAATGATACACAACTAGTGTCTAATGCCAGATTTCAACTCAGATCTTGACTCTAGGCCCAGTGCTCTGGTCACTGAAGTACCTAGACATCCTTAGGCCCATATTTATAACTATTCCTGACCTCATCAGTGTTATAGAGTCACTATCCCAGATTAAGGATAAAGCCACAGTGGCAGAGGCCTTATATCAAAAGGTAGCTCATATTAGTGACAAAACATGGTAAATCACTTCTTAATTAATCCATGGTCCAGTTGGCTCAGTCTAGTTTGTGGGAAAACAGTGGGTGGCTAAGCACAGACCAGAACAAACTATCGATTCTTACTCCCCAAGTGGCTCAGGAGTAAAAGGACTTAGGTTCAGATCCTGTCTCTGATGCTTCTTACTAGTGTGACCTAGGGCAAGTCACTTGACTTCATTTATCCCCAATTTCTTCATCTCTCAGATGAAGTGGTCCGACCTAAATCTCTTTGAGATACCTTCCAGTTTTACTTCTTTAGAATCATAGGGATGATATAGAGATGATAGAGGACTTATGTTCAGCAGAAAGACCAGAGTCATTCCTATTAGAAATAAAACTGTCATCTTTTGTTCTTCACACTATTTCTTGAGAGCAACAAAGGTGACAGTTCATTGTGTTCCCTACTTCTTATGAACTCCATTTTCCCTAGTTAAAATCAAACTCCTCTGTTACAATAATTAAGCCTCAAATGGCTTACCTCCCAGAGAGGAACTTTTCATTTGCAATGAGCAATTTCAGTGAGTTGATGGTGTAGATGATTTGAACATATTAGATTTGCACATACTGTATGATGCTTATTATTGGAAACAGGTTGGAGACTCCCATTGCTGATGCTGTCAAAGTCCTTGCAGATAACATGATAATCATAGTCCTGTTGAAAGATGAGCTCATATAGTTTGCTTCTCTATAATTTGGCCTCACTCATTGTTCTCCAGACTGAGGCTTTCAGGTCCATCAATATGATAGCATCCAGGTTCTTATAACTTGAATCCTAGGTATTCCTCCAAGACCCATTGGATGCCAGTCTTCACTACTACAACAAAGAGACCACAAGGATTCAGTAAGTGACTCTTCATTCCTCAGTGAGATAGTGAAAAGTTAGGGAAGAGACCTTTAAGAATCTCCTTTTTTTGTCTTCTTACATTTTATGGCTACACATACATATCTGTATATAATATATATACATAATCTTTTTATTTTGTAAGGCTTTTTTGTCTTTTTGTATTTGTTCCGCATAATACATATGTGGGGGTGATTAACACTGGAAATATACTATAAAAATTGCATTTATTTTTCTTTATATATATGTATATGTACACACACACACATATACATTCTCAATTTCTGTATTATACACAAACATGTGTGAATAGGTGCATGTTACTCTGTGTGTTCTCTGACATTTCATAATTTTCCATTTTTTTCTTCTCATTTGCTACATTATTTTTCTTTTCTTCTTTATGTATTTGGTTTTACCTTATTTTTTTCTATTTTCTACATAGTATGTTTTTAC
The DNA here is from genome assembly GCF_003287225.1 of Phascolarctos cinereus. Classification (NCBI taxonomy): domain Eukaryota; kingdom Metazoa; phylum Chordata; class Mammalia; order Diprotodontia; family Phascolarctidae; genus Phascolarctos; species Phascolarctos cinereus. The sequence goes on along the minus strand of NW_027555958.1, from coordinate 249,385,897 downwards.
AGTCTCTATTACCCTTTCAGAAAAAAACAAGAGACATTATAAATTTTTTCCCCCTTTAACTGTCTCTACACTGTTTATTATTTCTCATGGAGTATTTTCTTTCTTTTTTTCCTTTCCTTTTCTTTCTTTTTTCTTACATTTTTCCCTTCAGTTCCTTTGACTCTGCTCTGTCTTTTCTTTCACTTCGCTGATGCCCCCACTCCTCCAAGTTATAAAGCCACCAAATATTACCACCGCCTTCCCATTTCCTCAACTAACATTTTTTTCCCTTTTTCATTTATTTGTTCCTATTTGATATATATTTTTTCTTTTCTTAACCTTCGTTCAGGGATTGATTATTTTATAATTCCACTTCCTCTATGATCCCCCCCCAAAAAAAACCAGTGCCTTCAGTATATGGGGTAATCACATTGGTTCTTTCCAGTTACAAATTGTGAGTTTCTTAACTCAGTACATATAAGCTGTGTTCCATTTAGCATACCTCTAAAGACACTTCCTGGAGCAAGAAGAGGTTCTATTTGCAATTTGAAAAAAATGTGAGTTCCTTTTTGTAGCACAGATCAAACTTCGTATTCTCTATAGATAGCATGTATAAAGAGAAAATCAAATGATAACTGCTTTTTCCATTTAACAGGTGAGGAAATCAGACCCAGAAGTGATAGGTAAATAGCTAGCTCAGGATCACAGAGCAAGTTTTCAGTAGAGTTATGAAAAGAATCCAATTTCCTTTACTCTTAGTATAATTCTCTTACTCTAACCCTCATTTAGAAAAAGTTTAGTGTTTTTTTAGAGCTAACCAGCTTATAATATCTAACATATTTAAGAAATGTCTTCATCCTTCTCACCATGCTTCACACAAGGAGAATTGGATGTGAACCAGAAATACAGCATGCTCTGAGTTTTCATTATGTTCCTCTCCCAATTTACTCCATCACTTTTCAGGCTGCATTAATGGTTCCTTGAAAAGGAATTTGGGAGTCTCATTTTAACTTGTACAGCATGTCTTGTAGAATTTTAACTGTCAAATATGCTGCTTCTGTTGGAATTTCCCTAACCCCCAATGTTGCTCTTTTCTTCCCTAAAAGAAAATAGTTGTTCATATAATTTTTCATTACTATAGAAACCTAATATAAGCTCCATATATTTTTCTTTTTCATCATTGTTTTATTACTCCATCTTGTCTATTATTACCCTTTTTTTGTTTTTCCTTTTCCTTTTTCCTGTCATTCTTTTTTCTTCCCCCTGAAAGTGCTCTCAACATAGCAAATACTTTAACCAATTAATTCAATTATTAATAGATTTTTATAATGTTATTGATATTCCGGTACTAATCTTAGGTAGCCTTACACACCTCATCAAACAAAAATAACCTGAATGATTAAAAAGTCATGTTTTAGCATTTCTCTTCTCCATTTACCCTATTGTTCCTTTTCTTACTATTCTTTCCATGATTACTTCCCTTACTTCCTTTCCTTCTTGACCAATTCATCTTATATTTTCTTCAAGGATTTCCCCTCTTGCTGTTATTAATCCTTCTACACTGCAGTCCTCTATTAGTCTCTTCCCTCCTTTCATTCGTGAATTGTGATCCTTGCCTTTTTTTCTCTTCTTCTATTCTTTCTTCTATCCACTCCACTCACAGGAGATGCCTTTGTCTGTCGGTTTATTTTCAGAATAACAACTTATTTTGCATCAAATACATCTAATCCTTGTTTCATGGCTTGAAATATATATATGTATATATATATATATATATATATGTATATATATATATACATACATACATATATATACATACATACATATACATATATACCTACATATATATATATATATATATATATATATATTTGTTTTTAGCTTAGATGCAGGGGTAGGGAACTGTGGCCTGGACAGGCCACATGTGCCCTTCTAGGTCCTTGAGTGGGGCGTTTTGACTGAGTCAAAGTTTGACAGAGCAAATCTTTTTATTAAGGGGATTTGTTCTGTAATCTGTTCTAAGCCTTAGAGAATAAGGAGTTGACTTTGGAGACATAAAGTCTTGCTATTGTCACATTCTACCTATATAACATTAGACAAATCACTCAACCTCCAAATGCTCTAAGCAACTCTTTTTGATGTATTAGACGGTCCAATTTAAAAGTTTAGAAGAGGTTACTCTATTCATGAAATTGTAAATTTATATCCATCCTTATTATAATATACTTTGTAGGAAAGATATATTTCCTCATCCACACCACGACCTCCAGGCCCTTGACTCCTTGATTCTTTCCCCTAGAATCACCCTTGCACTAGCTACAATATCTTCCATTTACCACTTTAATCCCTCAACGAACTAACTTAACCCTATACTGTTGTTTCTCTTGAGTCCCTTGCCCCTTATCTTATCTCTCATATTGTTGCCCCAAGTCTTTGTTGTGGATTATTACCAAGGTCTGCTGCTTTCCTTCCTACACATATGCACTAGAATAAAGCTGCAAACAACAAAACAAAATATGATGAAAATGTGTTGATTGGGCCCATTATAAATTTGGTCAATAACCTGAAGAGGTCAATAACCTCAACTGGGCCCTCAGTGCTACCAAGTAATCCTTTTAAACCTCCCAAATTAACTCACTGTCTCACTCACCATAGCAGCTCTTCCAAACTTTTTTGTCCTTTTTCAATCTTCTTGTGGTGTCCCATTCCCTTTTGTCTCACCTGAGAGACTTGTTTCATATTTTACTGAAAAATTTGAAATCATTTCCTCATAGTTCCCTCTTCTCTTATCCTAATTTCATATAACTCACATGCTTTCTGCTGCTTCTTCTCCTTTATCTCACTTAATGAGGTGGCCCTTTTCCATCTTCTCTTCTCCAGTAGATTTCCCCAATCATAATAATTTCTCACTTATCTCTGTCCCTATTCACTGGCTATTTTTATTGCCTATAAACATATTTATCTACCCAATGTCTACCCAATGCTCAGAAATCCCTTATTGAGTGCATCCAAAGACTCTATCATTCCTTTTTGTGGCTAAATGTGTCTCCTTTCTATTTCTTTAAATCTCTTTTTAAGTCACTAAAATCTCACTTCTTACTCATCATCCAGTGGAATGTGCTCTCATCTAAGTTTTTAACAATTTCTTAATTGCCAGAATGATGAATGGTCTTTTCCAAATCCTTCTTTCTTGACCCCTCTGCAACCTTTGACACTGTTGATCATTTTCTTGATACATTCTTCTCTCTAAGTTTTCAGGAAGCTGGTTCTCTTCTGAATTATCTAATCACTCCTTCTTGGTCTTTTTTGCTAGATCCTCTTCATCCAAGTCATGGCTACTCAAGGACTCTGTCCAGGAGCTATGGCTCTGGTCCCTCTATATTGTTTCAATTGATTATCTCATCAGCTTGCAATGGTTCAATTGGCATCTGTACACTAAAGATTCTCAAATCTACTTATCCAGCAGTCCTCCATCGTCAATTGCCTATTAATGATCTCAAGTTGGTTGTTTCATAGACATTAAACTCAACATATCCAAAGCTGAACTTATATTTTTACACAAAACTCACACTTCTTCATCACTTTTCTCTTACTTTTGGAGCTAACACCATTCTTCTAGGCAGCCAGACTGGTCATCTAAGTGTCACCATCCGGTTCTCATTCTCACATCCTGTATATAATCTGTGGCCAAATCCCTTAGATTTTACCTTTGTAACATCAATTGCATATATATTTTTCTTTTCTGTCACTGCTAACATCTTGGTGTGGGCTTTCATCTTCTCATGCCTAGACTATTGCAATAGCCTGCTGGCTAGTTTTCTCACTTCAAATATTTCTTAACTTCAGTCCATGCTCTACTTGCCAAAATGATTTTCCAAAGTCCAGGTCTATGTCATCCCCCCTACTCAATAAAACCCAGTGGCTTTCTATCACAAGGGCATTCAGTGCACTTTATAACATATTCCATCATATCTTTCCAATCTCCTTAAAACTTATATTTAACTTTGCAAGGTGATGAGGATATAATCTAGACTCCAAAAAGGAAAAACTCTGTACTTTTCCACATGGCAAAATCTCTGGCATTCCCCTGAGGCTATAATCTCATCAACTAGCCTTTCATTGTGGCTATACCTAATCTCCTAATTCTGTTACCCTTAACCTAGCCTGGTCTTCCATTGTTTTACCTCCTATGCTCCCTGGCCATTTCCCACACTTAATCCTATCTACGCTCCATTCTCCCTTGGCCACATGATCCAGTCCCTGGAGTTCTATTACCTCATAGACCACTTGGCCACTCCTAGATCCCTCCCATAGTCTTTCTGTATATAAGATCCATCTTGTCTCCATTAAGATGCTTAGATTCTTAAAATCTAGCCACTACTTAGATTCTTATGATCTAGTCATTGTTTACTAATGTTCAGATTCCTTAAGAGTCTACCCAATATGATTGATGTTCTAATAAACCTTGTCTTTGGCAGAAAGAAGGCTTGGCTCAAATTCTTTCCAGTAGGACCTGTATGTTGTGATTTTGGGGTCCCAGCACCCCTGAACCTCTAAAACTCATCACAAGGCACTCTGCAGTTCAGTGACATTGCCGTCTTGCTATTTCTTGAATAAGATATTGCATTTTTCGAAATCTGGGCATTATCTGGCATATAGCTTGCTTTTACATTTTTCTTTTTGTTTATACATATTGTTTCCCATTAGATTGAAGTTCTTGAGAAAAATGACTATCTTTTGACCTTTTTTTGTCCCCAAGGCTTATCACATTACTTTCCATAAAGAAGGCATTTGAAAAGGTTTATTGACACACTAACAAAAGTTAAAAAGGTGATTTACAAGATCTGTTATTCTAATGACCACTCAACATAATTAAGAATTTGAAAAATCTGCAAGGAAGTAGCATCATTATAGGACTATTTCAAATTGTTCAGTAGAAGCATAAAAATCAAACATGATTATTTAAACAGATGAATAAAGGAACAAAATGTGAGCTGTATGCAAAGTACCAACATAGGGAGAATTTTTTGTAGATCTATTAGATAAAAATATATATCAGGACAATCCTTTGGTCCTGAACCTTTGCAAAACAGAGTCAGGAATGGTTTAGAATAGGAAAGACACTCTATACATGCAATTTAAGTGAAATAAAATGGATCAAAATAAATAAATCAAACTTGTTCTCTGGAGTTTAATAAACCATCCTATTTGATTCAACATCACTATAAGCACCTTCCTCAACTTCCACAAGAGAAAATTAGAATGATGTAGATACAACTGATAGCACTTCAATGACATTACTCACATTGAATGAATTTAGGAGAGTATGGTGAAAACAAAAATCCAGATGACAGCATTCCACACAGTAAATAATTATGTGACAATTGTGATCCCTACAAGGATAAACTAGTTCAGGTGAAAAGGACTTCAGGTAGAAAAATAGAGAAACAATCATGAGCAAAGTGAAAATCCTGTAGGAGAGGAAAATCTAATAACTTTTTTCTCTTTTCTGTGGTAAGCCTTATGTGTGGTCAAATTTGGAAACTATTACTAAAGTGACCTTTGATAGTATTTTTTCATCAAGAAAATCTTTGATCTGTTTTCAGTTCTAAAATAAGTATGCAACTCTTAATTGATGAATTCACTGAAGTCCAATGGTTATGGAATATACTTTCCTGGAAATAAAAGAGAAGTAGGACAGTGTATTGCAAAAATCATTTCGCTACTCTTCTATTCTGGTGACAGTTGTCAAGTCACTTCATTACCCCATGCCCTAGATTCCTCATCTACAAAGTGATGGGATTAGAGTCCATGGTCACTGTGGTAATGTCTGGTTCTAGGTATATGATATTATGAACTTTTTACATAGGACACCATTGATTCTCAACAGTTCCCATGCTGGAAGAAATAGGACATTAGTGTATTGTTTGTGGACATCATGCAACTCCATTACTTTAGTGTTCAGTTTATCTACCACTTCCTTTTTTTTAGGCTCTTCCATTAATTGTGGCATCGTATCTACTGAATCTCTGAAGACAATGACATCCAGTGAGCTGATCTTAGGTGTGGCATTCTTCTTTCAATGTGCCATTGGTTTTGCAGGGAATTCACTGCTGCTCATGCTCTATGTTTGTATTTCCTTCAAAAAGCCTCAACAGAAGAAGCCGATGGACTTGATTCTTGCTCATTTGACTCTGGCCAATATGGTAACACTGTTTACCAGAGGCATCCCAGAAATCATGTTTTGTTTTGGAATGAGACATGTTTTAGATGATTTAGGATGTAAGACACTCATGTACATTTACAGAGTTGCCCAGGGACTTTCTATGTGCACAACAAGTCTTCTGAGTGTGTTCCAGGCCCTTATCATCAGTCTTAACAACTCTGTGTGGGCTAGCATCAAAGTCAGAGCCCCCAAATACATTTTACATTATTTCCTCTTTTTCTGGGTCGCCAATGCATTGATCTACATCAGGGTCATTGAAGTCACTGAAGCAACCAAAAATGACACAATTTCTAGCTATCATTATGGTTCACATATTTTCACAGGAATTTCAATAAGAGATAATGATCAATTAAGTGCTGCATTTATGTTTGGTATGACTGTTCATGACCTTCTCTTTCATTTCCTTATAGGCTTGCTCAGTACCCACATGGTGCTTCTCCTCTATAGACACAGCAAGCAAGTGCAGCACATTTACAGCAATAGTCATTCCCCTGGATCCTTCCCTGAAGTCAAGGCTACACAGACCATCCTCTTGCTTCTGAGCTGTTTTGTTTTATTCTGTTGGCTCCACAACTGTATTGTCTTATATATAACTTTTACAGTTGAAAAAGATGTTGAGTTGGAAGCTGTTGCAAGCTTTTTTGGTGGATGTTTCCCTGCCCTCTCTCCCTTATTGTTGATTGGCAGATGAGAGTCGTATCCCAAAGCTTCCTTGTATACCTGGAAAGGCACAAAGGCCTCATGAGAACTTTCTGAATGGATTAGTCAAACCTTGAATCTAATATCTTCCCAATAACTTTATGAATTGCAGTGTTCCAGTCCTGAAAATAATGTATAGTTCAAGAACTACGAATTTCATAAAATATCTCATTAAAATTTAGCATCCCATACCCAAGTTAGAGAGCAGGTTTCTTTCTTTCTTGCCCCTCAGAATCATCATCAGGAACACCCAGGACATATAATATATTCGTATTAGATAACTATTTGGGGGGGGGGTAAGTCACCATTATTGGCTACATTATTCTACTCTGTAAAATGAAAGCCTTGGAGTAAATGCATAATGTCACTTCTACAGAGGCTACACAAATATTGTATTAAGTACATTGGAACAAGTATTGGGTTTGTTTCCTTGCTTTCATGAACATCATCAATAATAAGATTTAAAATTGCTTAGGAAATTCCAGGCCCTGTGGTAAGTGCAAGGGATACAAACAAAGGCAAAAACGTCATTTTTTACCTTTAGTAGAGAACACATTTAAATAACTATTGAATTATACAAAACAAATATTCAATGTAAATTGGTGTAATCTCAGAAGGAAGATCTTAGCAGTATGGTAGACTTGGAATGGTCTCTTGTAGAAAGGGTGAGTCTTGAAGGAGGACAGAGTAGCTAGGAAGTAGAGGTAAGAAGCAAGAGAATTCAAGGATAGGGGAAGAACTGGGGAACTGGAACACCACCTGGAAATGTGGTGTTTTGAGAGAAGAACAGCAAGATGTTCAATGTCACTTGTAAGTGAGTTGGAGTAAAGTGTTTAAAAAATCTGGAAAGAAAGGAAGGGCTTAGGTTTTGAAGAGCTTTGAATGTCAATCAGAGGATTTTATGTCTGATTCTGAAGGTGATAGGGAAGCAATGATGTTTATTGAATACAGAGATTACATGATCGGACCTATACTTTGGAAAGATAAAATTTGATAGCTGAGTGGAGGATGGACTAGTGTAGGGACAGACTTGGGGCAAGGAGACTAAGCAGTAGCCTACTGAAATAGCATAGGCATGAGGTGATCCATACCCACATTAGGGTGGTAGCTTTTCAAAAGGGAGAAGGGGAAGTATTAAAGGGATATTAAAATAAAACTTAAAGATTTTGGCAACAAAACGTATATGAGAGATGAGAGAATGAGTATTCATGAATGATTTTTAATGCTGGCTTATAAGGCTAGCTAACTGGGATGGTAGTTGTATCCTCAATAGTAATAGGCAGTAAAAGAGCCAAGTCTGGGAAGAAAAACAGTAAGCTCAGTTTTGGACATGTTGGGTTTTAAGGTGTCTGTTTTGACACCCAGTTCAAAATGTCTAGTAAGTAGTTGGAGATGTGAGTCTGGATGTTAGGGGAAATGGATAAGTCAAACTGAGAAGCATCAGTGTTAGATGTCATAATGGAATCACTGGGAGCTGATGAGATCATTTATGAAATCAAATACAGAGTGAAGAGAAGAAATCCCTGGACAGAATTCTGTGGGATGGCCAAGGTGACTGGAGATGACCTGGATGAAGATTTAGGAAAAGAGATTAAGAATAAGGGCTCAGATAGGTAAGATGAGAACCAGGAGAAAAGATTATGAAAACCTGGAGAGAAGAGAGGGTTAAGGAAAGGAGGGTGATTTTGATGATGTCAGAAGCTACAGAAGCATCCAGAAGAATGAGCATTGAGAAAAGACCAGTGGATTTGGCAATGAAAAGATCAATAGAAAACACTTTTGGTTGAATAATGAGGTCAGGAACCAGATTTGTATAGATATAGATAAGAGAGATAGGAAAGGAAGAGGAGAATGACTTCTCTAATGTAGAATGACTTTTCAAGGAGTTTAGCTGCAATAGAGTGGAGAGATGTGGGAAAATAAGGAGAAGGAACTCATGGACAAAAAAGAAGGATTTTTTTTTAACATGAAAGAAATACATAGGGAGTTATAGCCATCAACAAAACATCCAGTAGACAGAAAATTTGAAGAAAATTGAGAGAGGATGATAGAGGGCACAATATGTTAGAGAAGCAAGATAGAATGGAATCACTTGTGCATGGAGAGGGGTTTGCCTTGGCAATGACAAGGATTACATCATCATATGAGTCTAGCTTGAAGAAAGAGATATTGGCAAAAGGCATTTGAGTGATTTGCGACAAAGAGGAGGGAAAACTTGAAAGAGCATTCAGTGAATGGCCTTTATTTTCTCAGTGAAACATTAGGTACAGTTCTCATCAGTGAATGTGAGGTATAGTCTCTCAGGAATAAGAGGGCCCATAGGAGGACAGGTGAAATGGCAAGGACAAGTATTAAAACAGGGTGGAGAAAAGGAGAAATTTCTATTCAGTTGTGGAACAATGTCCCCGTGGGGAGAGAGATATTCTTTAGCAGGAGATGGGGACCTTCCAAGTGGCATAATCCACAGAGATTTGATGCCTAGCATGTAGTGCCTCCATGGACAGCTTCCTGCCTAATTAGTTGGGGATTTATAACTCCAGCAGGCAATTGACACCCAAAAGAGGTGAGTGGACCTGCACCAATAAAGGAGATTTCAGATCATATCGGGAGGGGAGAAATGATCATGGAAAAGGCAGGGGTAATAATGAACTGCATAATCAAATACTGAAATATTTCTTTACCATGAGATAATATTTTTGTATTCTTTGTTTAAGTAATTACACAGAAACTGTTTAGAAGAGGAAACTTAAAATAGTTGTCTTAGCAATCAGGGAAATTAAAGAATGGACAAATAAGTATGATGTTCATTCATCAAAAAATTAAAACTTGACAAAAAGGGATGAGAATTAAAGAAGTGAAGAAGTGAAGTAAATCCTTTTTGGAAAAAAATGCACAGGAAATTTAAAGATGTTGTAGAGGTTGGAAGTGTGTGACTTAAATCCCAAGAGCAGAATGGAGCCTCACTTCTAGTTTCTAATCCAATCTGAAGCCTGCAGAGGAATGATCAGTCCAATAATATCAGATGGAAGGGTATTCTGTAGTTCTGTCACTCTGAAGCAACAGAGCTCCAGAGGTGGCTATCTTTTGCCTTTGTTTTCTATTTGTCTTTTCTTTGTGCTCCTATCACTACTCACAATGCCTGACATCGAGCATGCTCTAAATAAATGATTATTGACTGACTATTACTCTTGTAGTAGCTGTGGAGATTAAAAATTGACATTACAATTAATTATGGTTTGTGGAAGAGATGGCCTCTCCATGAAAGATATGGGCCAGTCCCTTCCTTTTCTAATTGAATTAGCTGAAAGGGGAGGTGACCATTTTCCCCATAAGGCTATAGACCCAAAATTCGTGCTCAGAAAAGATCTAATACATGCATGGCAATGCAGTTTCAGGGAGATGGTAGTTAAGCCAACCGCTGAGTTAAAGTTATAGGATGAACAACCAGATGTATCTAAATTAAATCAGTGGCTACTGAACCAAAAAAAAAGCAGTGATGGCAGCAATTGCAAGTGTCTGAGCTAAGCTATGTGATGGTACAAAGGGAGGTCATTCACAAAGGTGGTCCCAAGCTCAAGGAGTAGGGAGAAGGCAAATGACATTCAACTGATCTCAGAATCATGAGTAGTAGGATCCTTATGGTACTGTTTTTCACAGATTACTACCATGAATCTTTCATGGGACATAGTTTTCTGAATATCCAGGGAGGGAGATAGGAGTAGAGTAGTCCATTTAAGAGATGTTTCCTACAACCATTGCTGTTTCTATTTGCCATATGTGTCAAAATAAGGTGGTTTTAAGTTCCTATTACTTGATTTCTTAGAAAAGAGAAATTGAAAACCCATAAAGTAGAACAAAAATATAGTCACATTCTTATGATCTCACAGAGAAATATGGGTAAGGAAAAACACAAGACAAAAAGTATTAATTCTTGTAAAGCCATGTAAAGTTATATACCTGTAGAGTGTATGTCACAACATACTTCAGCAATGTATATTCAAGCCTTTGGTAATGGACCAATGATTATGGATAGCTGCCAGAATGATATTCCTAAAACACAGGTTTGACAGTATCACTCACCTGCTAAAACAAACAAATGAATAAAAAAACTCCAGTGGCTGCCTTTTGCCTCTAAGATCATATCCAAATCAAATCAAATACAAATACAAGTATCCATTTGTACATAGCTCCTACCTACCTCACCTTCACACATGTTACAATTAGTTGATCAATGGACTTTTTAAAACACATATGCCAGGCACTCTTAAGAATACATAAAAATTAAGCAGTTCTAGTCCTGAAGGAATTTCTTTCAGAGAAGGCAACATATACGTGTACAAAACAAACATACAAGGTGATTTGTTGGGTTGAAGAAAAGCCGAAGGAGGGGGTGGAATATCAGGAAATACTTTGGGTGAAGATGGTATTTGAGCCGTACCTCAAAATAACTGAGGGATTCTAAAAGGCCGATAGGAGGAGGTAATAAATATAGGCTTAGTAGACAGGCTGTGTAAAAGCCATGCATATGGGAAGTGAGGTTCAGGATATGAAGAAAAGTCTGTATTCCAGTTTGACTACAGTAGAAAGCATGCAAATTTGTAAAATGTAGTGAGGCTAGAAAAATAGGTTGATACCATGCTGTGAAGAGCTTTCAAATGCCAAACAGAGGAGTACATTTGACCCTTTAGGTAGTAGGTAGTTACTGGGGACTTCTTTCTGATTTTCATGTGCAACATTCCATCCTGTCACTATATACAAAATGCCCTTCACCTCCTTGCCTGCAATGCACTTTATCCTCAGCTATGTTTCTTAGAATCTCTAATTTCCTTCTAAACTTAAGCTTGAATGCTTTCTGTTAGACAAATCTTTTACAACTTCTCAAACTTAGACATTATTCCCCTTTCCCTCAATTTCCCTAAAATTTATTTAATTTTGAATAAGTTTTTATTAATGTCTTTTTTTACATGATAATAGTTTCCTCTAATATTTCTTCTCTTACCTCTCCTAGAGAGCCACCCTTTATAACAAAGAGTATTTTTTAAAGACTAAAAATAAAGGAGAAAGGAATCAGTATATCTGATCAATACACTGAAAAAGTCCAAAAACATACAATTTGCAGCAATGTAGACCTCCAATGTCCACAAAGGAGTTTGTTAGGAGCATCTTTTTATACCCTTCTGTGTTCATCTGCCTTCCCAGTTTGCCTTAAAATTTCCTCCTTAGGTCCATGTCATATTTGCTGGTAGTCTACAATCTCATTCTTCACCCTTCCAGGCAGAACAAGTGTTCTCATGTATTCTCAAGTGTCTCATCACCAGATGGAGACAGACAAGAGGTCCAGCACAAGGTCTCAATCTCCCTTCACAGAACATCTCTCTTCAACTATAGGAGCATTCATCAATAGCACCCCCCCTCCCATTATTAAAACAAGACCTTCACTTTCCTTAATCCCTTTACAATTTCTTCCCCACCTCCTCACCTACTCTTGCATAGGCTCCTTTCTTCCTGAGAAATCATAAGAGTCATCTTCCCCTCATTGCTATTTCTTGACGTGACCAGGGCATACCATATATTTCCATCTATCCTCCTCCTTCTCTGCTCTCTTCCACATGTCCTCCTATTTTGTAATTACAGTTCCACAAAACTATTGATTCACCAATAGGAGGGGTGCTGTCAGGTTCTGTCCATTGTGTTGCAGATCTGCCTATCCATCCTCATTTAAACTAGATTTCCACTTTTACTCCTGTCTCTTTAAGTAAATTCATAATTTACATATTATGTATTATGCAATTTATATTTAAATGTATTTACATATAATGATATGATTTACATATTAAATTTATATACTATAATCTCTTAAGTCTTCTCTGCTGTCACTCTGCTGCAGTTGCTATGCTTGACTGCTACATTGTTTACCCCTCTTGTGTTTCTGTTTTCTTTCTTATGTGTCATTTGAGAGGCAAATAATATCTTCAGGTCTGTGGTTTTTTTCATTAAAATACTTTTAGCGCATTTATATTATTGAACCTCCATCTGAGTTCAATCCTGAGCTACATTGGTCTTTAGAACATAGTATTCTATTGTCTCCTTTAGCCCATCCATTTCAATTCAGAATAGACTTTTTGTTACTCAAATTTCCATTCCTTTTATTTGAAAGTCTTTTTGCTAGTTGCTATTGAATTGTTAAATTTAACCATTCTTGGTCTTGGAGTTTGCAGGTCCCCTCCACCCCTTTTCCTACTTTTCCTGGAGGTGATTTATGGATTTTTTCAACTGGTACTTTGTTTCCTGTGTTCTTTTATTATTTCTTGTTTTGTAGCGTTCAGGATTTTTGATTTCTGGGATACCTGTAATTCTTAGATTAACTCTACTCATCCTGTTTTCAAAAATCAATGTTTTGATTGAATACAGAAATTGTTTTATTTCTATGTCATGGTTTTTAATTCTCTTCTTACAATTCTTTCACTTCTGTGTATTTGCATTTGTAATCAGTTGTCTTCTCTTTCTTAACTTTGAAATAAATGTTTCTATCACAGATTGAATTTTTTCTCTTCTGTCAATCATTTCTGCTCTGCAATTTATAAATTCTGTTTTCACAATTCTTATTTCTCTTTTAAACCTTTCAGAAACAGTGTTTTGTGATTTCACTGCATCAAGTGTTTGAAGAGGTCTAGGACTTTTGGGGTGCTGAAAAATCCCCAACATTGTGGTACCAGCCCTGCTGAACAAATTCAACTCAAATCTTCAGCCAGAGGAAAAGTTTATTAGTGATAAATCACAGAGGCCAGGTGATGCCCGTAAGGAGAGGCTCAGCCTTTGGGGCATGAGAGATTCTCAGCCTTGTGGGCCTGAGATTCTCAGCATCTGAATGAGGGCCAATGTGGATCTTAAATACTAAAGTAACTTTGGGTAGCCAAAGAAGGGGGTTGGGAAAAGGGTCTAGGTAAGAATTCTAATTGGGGAGGTCTGAGAGATTGAATAGACAATGGGAATAGCTAATGGAGGGAACAGGAAGGCAGAAGTTTGAAAGGCATCTGCACAAAATCAAGGTAGGGCTAGGACTTTCAAAAGGATATAAGGAGAGTCGACAAGGAACAGTTTGAGACCAGAGAAGGTCTTTCTGGGACCTAAAGACAAAAGGGAGCCAGATTCTTTTAGGGTGCATCTGAATAAGATTAAAAGGTAAGACTAAGGCTTTAGAAGGGAGATGAGGGTCTGGGGCCTGTGAGTCAGATTCCCTTTGGGGCAAAGGGCGAAGATCTTGGCTTGGGCCCCGCCCCCATTATTGTTGAATCATTTCTTTTGGTTTTATAGTATTTGTATTATGGCTGCATTAATTAAAAAATAATAAGATTGATCATATTTTCTTTTTCTGTTGTCTTCCCTGTTGATTTATCTACTTATGCCCGAGGTCTTTGAGTTTTCTTCCCCCTGAGATCTTTTCTACTTCCTTATTTTCTCATATTGCTGAAGAGCTCTAGGAGTTTTGGGGTGCAGGGAACCCCAAGACCATGGTACTGGGCCCTGCTTGAAAGAAGTCAACTCAAATCTTCTTGAGCCAGAGGAAAAGTTAATTAGTGATAAAACACTTAGGCCAGGTGACAATGCCCATAAGGACAGGCGGGCATGAGAAAGGCTTAGCCTGTTGGGCCTAAGATTCTCAGCTGGGTGACACCCGTAAAGATGAGCGGGCATGAGGGGTTCTCAGCCTTTTGAGAGTGAGATTCTCAGCCCCGAATGAGGGCCAGGGTAGATCTTATATACTTTGGGTGACCAGAGAAGGGTCTAGGAAAATGGTCTGGGGAAATGGTCTGGGGGTATGGGTGAGAATTCCCAGAGATTGGAATGTCTAAGAGATTGCACAATGGGAATAGATAATGAAGGAACTGAAAGGTTTCTGAATGAGATCAAAAAGGTGGGCCAGGGCTTTCAAAGGGAGATGAGGGGCTGGGTCCTATAGACAAAGGGGAGCCAGATTTCCTTTGGGGCAAGCAGCAAAGGCCTCTTCTTGGGCCACACCCCATCATTGCCATTTCCTATTTCTTAATTTGTCGGGTCTGTCTTTCTCCCTCCATGATTTCCTGAGGCTTGAATCTCAAAAATGTCTTGGCCTTCTCCCACACTGGATAATTCCTAGTTCAACAGCTTGGGTCTCTGCCCCAGGTGACTTTTATGGGTAAAGAACTGGCCCCACCTAAAAGTTGGGTTCTTTCCATCAAGCATAAGTGGAGTGTTACATAATCACTCCTTCCCTCATATCACACAAGTGATGTCCTTTCCCATTCCCTCAGTTCTCTACTTCAGCAATATAAAGTGCTGCCATATTTGGTATTTTCCCAGGTGTCTATAGATGGTGGTCCACCTGGTAAACCAGTATGATCATAGCATTGCCTACCAAAGTTAAGAGGTAGAAGATCAACCCACCACAAAGAGGACTACCACTAGTCTGGGCTGATTTGAGAAGCCCAGTAAGAAAAATTCCCTCTAGGAAGCATTCATTGTCACTTATTGTAATCATTCAATACATCTCACCTATAAAAATGAAATAAATTAAAATGATTCTCCTGGGACTCATACAGCTTCTGAAATTGTTTTGCAAGTTCATCTTTAGAGTTAAATTAGGAACACCTTGTCCTTCTAAAACCATTCCAGAAAAATAATGAGCTCTCCTGTGTTTAAAGAGCTTTGGAAGAGGTGCCATTACTCTAACTTGGTCAAGCTTTCCTGTGGCTAATAGAGTTCTTTGTCAGGATGTTCTTCCTGGATTCTAGCTCAACTCCCAATGCTGTAGCATATCTTGCATTTCTCAAGAGAATGATGAGGCCCAATTTTTTAGCCAATGGATCAAAGATCAAGGCTTAAAACAACAACAACAATGGCAACAATAATAATAACAACACTGAAGAAGGTATCATTATTGAAGTACAGGAATTATAATTGTGTGTTCGTGTAGTGTGCTTTTTTGACGGTACAGCTTTTAGGGAAAAAGCAGGCTAGCAAAATTTGCTCCAGTGCTTGATAAGGGGAATAATACAGTCAGGGGGCTGGACCAAATGATTTCTGGAAGTCTTTTCCCAGTCTGTAAGATTATAATTCTACTCTATAAAGAATTCTCCCAGCTTTGCCTCCAGAATGAACATAGTCTCCACAATTCTACAGGCTTTCTACAGCAAATTAAAAGTTACATTTTCAGTAAAGTAGTGGCCAAGCCAAGCTTCTTTGATTCATTGTATCTTGGCTGCACAATTTATTTGAAATTAAAATTCTCTTTGATGTCATAGTATTTTTTCTATCCCTTCTTCTTGGTTTATATCTTGATGTCATAATTCTACCTTTCCCTTTAGTCCATACCAGTCTTGTGCTTCTCTTACTGTAGCCAGATGAAACAGTCAATTGAACATAATACTTGGAATCAGAATGGCCTGAAGCAAGATTCAAACTCAAGCCTCACAGACTCTATGGCCCTAGGAAAATCACTTAACTTCTCACAGCCACAGTTTCCTAATTTGTAAAAAATCAGATAATAATAGCATTCTGTCTGACAGGTTTGTTGTATTAAATGAGTTAACTTATTTAAAGTTTTTTTTATAAACTTTGAAGCCTTATATAAATGAAATTTGATGATGGTGATGATGATGATTGTTGTTTTTTATAGTTCCTTTTCCTTTGCTCTCTCATTGGGATTTGCCTCTGCCATTTTCCATTCTATAGATTTATTCTCCATTTCTTTTTGCTTATCCTCCACAGGTAAGTCATTCACAAAGGGGCCACCAAACTCAGGGAATACAGAGAAGGCAACTGACATTCAATTGGTCTCAGATTCATAAATAGGTATGTATTCGTGCTACTGTTTTTTGACAATTAATGTCATGATTCTTTTGTGGCAACTATAATATTCTATGACCAGGGATGGAGAAGGAAGTAGGGTATTTGGTTTGGTATTTTGGTTACTGGCAACCATTACTTTTTCTATATCTCACATCTGTCAAAATAAGGTTGTTTTACATTCACATACCTTGGTGGCTTAGAGAAGTGAAATTGAATACTCATAATGTAAAACAAAATATAATCCTGTTCTTATAATCTCACAGTAATATGGATAAGGGAAAGCACAAGAGAAATGGCATTAATTCTTGAAAACAGTATGACAGAAACTAGATATAGACCAACATCTCACACCATATACCAAAATAAAGTCAAAATTGGTACATGATTCACAAATAAAAGATGATATCAAGAGTGACTTCTGGGAGTCAGAATGGTGAAGTAAGTAGTAAACTGATCCAACTCTCCCATACTCACCTGTAAACAATTATAAAAAAAGAGCCCCAAAACAAATCCTTCAAACCATCAAAATGATGCAGTGCAATAATCTTTTAGCCCAAGAAATTTAGAAGATCAGTAAGAGAGGCTCATCTCACTTGAGTGAAAGGGAAGCACAGCCCAGGACAGGAAGCATCCCAACAAGCCAGCAGCAAGACCCACCTTAGCAAACCAGTGAGAGATCCCGAGCCCCAGTGTGGTGGAGAAGGCAAACACCAACACTAGGACTCTCCCCACCCTCACTACCCTGCCTTAGCATAGCCAGGGGGATCAGCAGACCCCAGCTCTAAGAACCACCGCATGCTTCAATATAGCCCTGGACAAACAGGAATCCTCCAGCAGCCAGACCTTTAAGTTCTCTGGCACACCTCTGGGTAAATAGGTAGACACCTACCCTATGGGTGCCTAAGCAAATAAGTAGCTCATGAGAAACACTCCACTGGGCTTCAGCACATGACAGACACCATCATTAGGACCACAGATCAACACTAGGGGCCTCCAGCACACCAACCAATCCCCCCCCATGTACTCAGTGCAGCACCAGACACTAGGGTCCCCTGTGGATCTCAGGGCAACATTACTGCAGCACCAGGTAAGCAGCAAGGGCCTGCGGCCATAGCACAAGAAGCTAAAGACAGTGCCCTTTTCACCCTAGGAGCAGATCTCAAATTTAAAAAAAATAGGAAAAAGGTAAAAAACTGATGAGCCGAAAACAACAAAAGAAGAATCTGACCCTAGAAAGTTATTATGATAATAGGGAAGACCAAGACACAAACTCAGAAGAGGACAATGAGGTCAAAACGCCTATGGGCAAAACCCCAAAGAAAAATGGGTAGGCACATCAAGCCCAGAAAGATCTTGTGGAAGAGCTCAAAAAGGAGTTTAAAAATCATATAAGAGAGATAGAAGAAAATTTGGGAAAAGAAATGAGAGTGATGCAAGAGAATTATGAAAAAAGAGTCAGTAACTTGGAAAATTGTTTAAAAAGATGGGGGCTGTGGCCGGGTCTCTGGGAGAGGGTGGCATTAGTGACCCCTCCATAGGCAGGCTCCATGGGCCATGGCAGAGGCCATCAGGAGCTTCAGGTAGAAGAGTAAGTGGCTGAGCCAGCCAAGGAGGCAAAGAACCAAGGCTCTGAGATAGTGGAGAACTATGTGGTTTATATTATTCAAGCTATGGTTGGCAGCCATCAGTGGCCAATCAAACATCATTATAGTGACTTTCATGATCTACATGAAAAGCTTATTGCTGAAAAGAAGATTGATAAGAACCTACTTCCTCTTAAAAAAATAATTGGGTGGATGACTTGGCAGATCACTCAGCTCTGAATATACTTCTCTATATTTTGGCATCCCAAGTGAAACCTATGGAAGGCACTTCTTCAGCCAGCCAAGACTTCACTCCAGCCAAAGACACTAACTCTGACCAGTTCAGATTTATTCCTTTTTGATGAGGACCCTGTCAATTACCTACTACTTGAGTTTGCCAAGGAGCCACCAAAGAAAGACAAATACCGGTTTGCTGATGGCCAGAGGATCTGAGAGTTGGATCAGGTACTCATGGACTACCAGATATACCCTCAGGCTCTCACTTTCATGTTTGATGATGGTATATAAAACCAAGACTTAATGCAGAACTTGACCCTGGATCACTTTGGAGATGCTCTGGTTACTTCCCAGGGAGCCCCCAATCCCAGGGGACATGATGAGGGCAGGGAAGTGCAGTGGTACATTTTCATTCCAAGTACTGAGAGCTGAGAGAAGCTCATCTCAATGCTTACCAGACAGTATGAAACACTGTGTGGATGAGAGCTGTCCCTCGAGGTCACAGGGTAATAGAGTAGCCACTGGACAGTGAATAGGATGAAAAAGACTGGGAGAAACCAGTCCAGCCTTGGCTCTTCCAGCCTTTGGCCTCCCTAGAACACTGAGCTCCCTGTAATTGCATCTTTGCAGATGTTCACTGAGTGGGGGCTTGGTTCTTTTTTGTTAACCTATTCTAGATACTTTTATGCTGAATATGCAAACATTTTATCATGTTCTGCATCCTGGGAACTTGTATGAATTAAAAGGAGTCAAAACACTATGACATAGTGCTGTCTAGGGCTATCTCTATTCCACATTTGTTTCCTGTATATATCAGTCAACCCAAACTACTCCACTATAAAATGGTGGTGAGAAAAGCACTTGTGATGTCAAAAAGTGTAATGTTGTGTGTGTGAGCTATATTTTATTGGGTGTCCTGCTAAACATTTAAGTTAATATGATTTACAGATATTTTTACATTTGTCTTTTTATAAAGTGTCTCAATTGGTTTTTATTTTGCTGCTAATTTTAAACCTCATAGCAAAAATCACATTAAGGTGCCCCAAGTGTGGGGATGTCACTTCGGTGGAGAGGTGGCATGCTCTCACTGCCAACAGGAACATGGATGACAAGTGGTAGTCATGATTGGCTACATGTGACACCTGGACCTTCCACTCTCTCTCTCTCTCTCTCTCTCTCTCTCTCTCTTTTTTTAGGCAATTGGGGTTAAGTGACTTGCCCAGGGTCACACAGCTAGTGAGTATTATGTGCCTGAGGCTGGATTTGAACTCAGGTCCTCCTGACTTCAGGGCCAGTGCTCCATCTAACTGCCCCATGGACCCTCCACTCTCCAAGCACCAAGTGTTACTCCTATTGCCTTCTTGCACAATACCACTAAAGTAGAATCACACACACACACACACACACACACACACAAAGTAAAATTGGCCTAATGGAAAAGAAAACACAAAAGCTAATTGAGGAAAACAGTAACTTAAAAGTTATAATTGGGCAAGTAGAAGCTAATGACTCTATGAGACATCACGGATCAATCAAACGAAAAGAATGAAAAAAATGGAAGAAAATTTAAATTACTTCATGGGAAAAACCTTTGACCTGGAAAATAGATCCAAGATAGACTGTATCAGAATCACTGGAGTAACTGAAAGCCATAATCAAAAAGAGGACCTGGACAGCATCTTTCAAGAAATTATGAAGGAAAATTGCCCTGATGTTCTGGAACCAGAGGACAAAATAGGCATTGAAAGTATCCACTGATCATCTCAGGAAAATGACCCTAAAATAAAAACCCCAAGGAACATTGTAGCCAAATTTCAAAACTATCAGGTCAAGTAAAAATACTACACTGGCCAGAAAGTGACCAGAAAGAAACAATTCAAATATTAAGGAGTCACAATCAGGATCACATAGGACCTGGAAGCTGCAACATTAAAGGATCTGTGGTCATAAAACATGATAATCCAGAGGGCAAAGGAGTTAGGACTACAACCAAATATCACCTACCAGCAAAATTAAGCATAATAATACATAAAGGGAAAAAATAATAATTCAATGAAATAGAAGGATTTCAAGCCTTCATAAGGAGAAGATCAGAACTAAACCAAAAATTGGACCTCTGATATCAAAACCCGAATACCATAAACAGATAAAAAGTGAAAAGAAAACAATTGTTGTATACATAGCAGAACATAAGAGAGGATTCAATAAAAAGCAATAAATTTCCATTATACATATATATGTATACATATATATAATATATGCATCTATATAACATATATGCATATATATAATATATATACATATATATGTATAATTCCCTTTTTAACCCATTCCTAATGAGAGTAGGGTAGAACTACCACCCCTTGTCCCCTATCTAATTTCTCTGTATCACTTCTTCCTCTCACACCTCATTTGTATGAGATAATGACTTTACCATTTTATAGACAATTTTATTTTTAAGAATCATGTCATATTCAACTCTGCTCCACTCTTTTCTTTTGAACTACTCAGTTACTAATGATAATCTTATATATACGCTTTACATTTCCATATATAAAAAGTAAACTATACTGTCCTTATTCAGTCCTTTATATTTAGTTTTGCCTTTATATTCCTCTTCGATCTTATATGCCAAATTTTCTGTTAAGTTCTGCTTTTTTTGCAATAAAATCCTAAAAGTCTGTCAATTCACCCAATGTCCATTTTTTTTTCATTCAGTACTATACTTAACTTTGCTAGGTATGATATTTTCATAAGTCTCTTATGATTTCTCTTTCCTATTTACCTCTTCCATGTTTCACTTGAGTCTTGTATTAGAAAGTCAGGTTTTCTATTCAGCTCTGGTCTTTTCCTCAGGAATGCTTGAAAGTCCCCTATTTCATTGAATAGCCATTTTTTGCCCTGAAGGATTGTATTCAGTTTTGCTGGGTAGATGATTCCTGGTCGTAATCCTATCTCCTTTGCCCTTCGGAATATCATACTCCATGCCCTCCAGTCCCTTAATGTAGAAGCAGCTAAATCTTGTGTTATCCTGATTATGTTTCCACAATACTTGAATTGTTTCTTTCTGTCTGCCTGCAATATTTTCTCCTTGACCTGGGAATTCTGGAATTTGGCTACCATATTCCTAGTTTTCCTTTGGGGATCTCTTTCAAGAGGTGATCGGTGGATTCTTTCAATTTCTGTTTTGCCCTCTGGTTCTAAAATATCAGGGCAGCTTTCCTTGATAATTTCTTGAAAGATGATGTCTAGGCTCTTTTTTCATCATGGCTCTCAGATAGTCCAATAATTTTTAAGTTCTCTCTCCTGGATCTATTTTCCAGGTCAGTTGTTTTTCCAAAGAGATATTTCACATTCTCTTCTATTTTTTCATTCTTTTGGATTAGTTTTACAGTGCCTTGATTTCTCATGTGGTTGCTAGCTTCCAGTTGCTCCATTTTAATTTTTAAAGAAGTATTTTCTTCAGTAAGATTTTGGACTTCCTTTTCCATTTGGTCAATTTTGCTTTTTAGGGCATTCTTCTCCTCATTGGCTTTTTGTACCTCTTTTGCCATTTGGGTTAGGCCATTTTTTAAGGTATTATTTTCTTCAGTATTTTTTTGGGCCTCCTTTAGCATCACTTTCAGTTTTTCCTCTACTTCTCTTACTTGGTTCTCAAAATCCTTTTTGAGCTCTTCCGTGGCCTGGGACCAATTCATATTTTTCTTGAAGTCTTTGGATATAGGAGCTTTGACTTTGTTGTCTTCTTCTGGTTGTATGTTTTGATCTTCTTTGTCACCAAAGTAAGATAATATTGTCTAAGTCTTTTTGCACTGCTTACTCATGATCCCAGCCAATTACTTCAGTTATAAACTCTTTGTTAAGGATGGGGTCTATTTCCAGCATGGAGAATGTACTATCCCAAGCTTCAGGGGTTTTGTGAAGCTGTTTTCAGAGATACTTCTAGGGACTTCTAGGTGCTATGATCAATGGCGAGGTATTTACTCCTTTACTGTCCTGTGCTCTGCTCTATGAGTGGCCACAAGAACTCTTATCTGTCTTGGAACTGTGAGGAGGATTTGCTCTTCACAGCCACTACAAGCTCCACCATGCCAGCTCTCTCCCTTGCTGCAGGACCACCACCCAGAACTGTGACCAGATCCAAGCACAGGAAAAGCAAGAGAATCCTGTACCAGCAGAGAGATCCCTGCAATCCCCCTCTGATCAGCCACTGGATTCCCCCTTAGTCTGTGGGCCAGAAGCTCAGGAGGCAGCTACCACCCCGGGTGGAGCTCAGGGAATGTGGCTGGGACCCACTCTCTCTCACTGCCAAAACAGACTTTTCCAACTGACCTTCTAAGTCGTCTTTGGCGTTCATGGGTTGAGAAGTCTGGAAATTGCCACAGCTGCCTCTGCCATTCAGTCCTCTGAGGCCTGCTCCAGGTTCGCTGTGGCCTGCAAGCCCACATCAAACTGCATTCCTCTCCTAGCCTGGCATGATATACCTTTCTGATTAACCATCCAGGCTGTGTTAGGCTGGAAATTTGTTTCACTCTGTCTTTTTGTGGGTTCTATTGCTTTAGAATTTGTTTAGACCCACTTTTTACAGGTATTTGGAAGGGTTTGGGGGACAGCTTAAGCAAATCACTGCTTTTACTCCACCATCTTGGCCCAACCTAAATTAATTTACTTATTCAGTACCATTCTAATCAAGCTTCCAAAAAATGTATAGAGCTAGAAAAAGTAGTAACAAAATTCATCTGAAAGCACAAAAGGTCAAGAATATGAAGGAAATGAATGGAAAAATGTGAAGGAAGGTGGCATAGGCATATCAGATCACATGTATTACAAAGTGGTAATCATCAAAACAATTTGGCACTGGCTAAGAAATAGAGAGGTGGATGAGTACAATAGATTAGGTACACAATACACAGTACATAATAGCAATTTATTGTTTGATAAACTGAAAGATACAAGCTTTTGGGAGAAGAACTCATTATTCAACACAAACTACTGAGAAAACTGGAAAGTAGCATGGCAGAAAGTAGGTATAAACCAACATCTTAAACCACATAACAAGTTACAATAAAAATTGTATGTGATTTAGAAATAAAGAGTGATAGAGGGGCAGCTAGGTGGTGCAGTGAATAGAGCACCAGACCTGGAGTTAGGAGGACCTGAGTTCAAATCTGGCCTCAGAAATATGATACAAACTAGCTGTGTGACCCTAGGCAACTCACTTAACCCAGATTGCCTCACCAAAAAAAAAAATAGTGATAAAATAAACAAATTAAAGGAGCATGAAATAGTTTACCTGTCAGATCTATGAATATGGGAATAATTTTTGACAAATCAAAAGACAGAGAGCATTATGGGATGTAAAATTAACATTTTTGATTGCCTTAAATTAAAAAAAAAAAATTGCAAGACAAATACAATGCAGCCAACATTAAAAGTAAAGCAGAAAACTGGGGCAAAATTTATTGCAAGTTTATCTGACAAAGGCCTCATTTCTCAAATATATAGAGAACTGAGTCAAATTTATCAGAATTTGAACATGCAGTATACAAATAGACAGTTTTGAGATGAAGGAATCAAAGCTATCTATAATCATATGAAAAAATGCCCTAAATCCCCCTTGAGTAGATAAATTTAAACAACTCTAATGTATCACCTCACACCTATCAGATTGGCTAATATGACCAAACAGGAAAGTGACAAATGTTGGAGGGGATATGGGAAAATTGGGACACTAATGCACTATTGGTAGAGTTGTGAACTGATCCCACCATTATGAGGAGTAATTTGGAATTATGCACAAAGGACAATGAAACTGTGCAAACCTTTTGACCCAGCAATATTGCTGCTAAGTCTATATCCCAAACACATAAAAAGTGGAACAGGACTTCTATTTCCAAAAGTATTTATAAGAGCTATTTTTGTGGTAGCAAAGAATTGAAAATTGAAGGGATGCCCATCATGGTGAAATACTATTACATTATAAGAAATAATGGATTCAACTTCTGAGAGTCAAGATGGTGAAATAATCAGTAACCTACTCTTACTCTCCCTTACTGACCTCTAAAACCCCCCAAAAATCACCCCCAGGGGAAAAAACCAAACAAACTAGAAACAGCAGAGCCAGCAGAAATACAGGGTACAGCAGTTTTTAGCCTGGGAGGCTTGGGGGATTAACAGAAAATGTCCCTCTTGCTCTGGTGGAAGGGAAAAAACAGTAGGTGTCCTGGCAAGGCTATGGTAAGCCCCACCTCAGCAAACCAGCGGGAGAGCTTGAGCCCCAGGGTGGTGGAACAGGGACATGCCAACACCAGCACACACTCTGCCCCCTTCCCCAACCAAGAGAACAGGCAGACTCCAGCTCAGAGAATCACCATGTGCACCAGTGTTCTGGTTTCTTCCAGCAGCTGAACCTCCCCACACTTCAGGGCAAATCCAGGCAGGCAAGCAATCTTCAGCAGACAAGACTCCCTGTGCTTCATTGTAGCCAGGGTGAACAGGCATACTCCAGGTGCCAGACTCCCACCCCCACCTCCACCCCAAAAGCTTCAGTGTAGCCCTGGGGAAATGCAGAAAAACCCCACCTGTCCTCAGCATGCACCAGCTACCACCAGTAGGACCCCAGCTTGGCACCAGCTAGACTTCCAAACCCCTACAGCCTCTAGCTGCCAGCACCTTAGGCTCCAGCACACAAAGCCAGTGACCAAGTCCCTGTCTTCCATACAAAAAACCTGGAACTGTGTACCCTGTGCTCCAGCAGGAAAGCTTAACTTTAAAAGCCAAGAAATAGGCAAACATCAGGAACAAAAAGCAGAAACTGACAATGACCATAGATTTCTCCTATGGCGACAGGGAAGACCAAAACACAAATTCAGGACAGGACAACATTGTCAATATACCCAATCCAAAACCTCAAAGGGGAATAAGAACTGGTCTGAAGCTCAAAAAGCCTTCTTGGAAGAGCTCAAGATGGATTTTAAAAGCCAAATAAGAAAGGTAGAAAAAAAATTGGTAAAAGAAATGACAGGTGTACAAGAGAAAGTCAACAGCTTAGAAAAGGAAAGACAAAAATTGACTGTAGAAAACAACTCCTTAAAAAGTAGAATTGGCCAAATGGAAAAGGAGGCACAAAAGCTCACTGAAGTGAAAAACTCCTTAAAAAGTAGAATTGGCCAAATGGAGAAGGAGGTACAAAAGAAAAAATTTGTTATAAATTAGAATGGGGCAAGTAAAAGCTACTAACTCTATGAGAGAGCAAGAATCAGTCAAACAGAAACAAAAGAATGTAAAAATAGAAGAAAATGTAGAATACCTCATTGGTAAAACAACTGACCTGGAAAACAGATTCCAGAAGAGATAATTTAAAATTATTAGTCTACCTGAAAACCATGATGAAAAAAAGAGTCTGAACAACATCTTTCAGGAAATCATCAAGGAAAACTGCTCTGAGGTCGTAGAACCAGAGGATAAATTAGTCATCAAAAAACTATATATATATATATATGTATATACACCAATCACCTCCTGAAAGAGATCTCAAATTGAAAATAGCAAGGAATATTGTAGCCAAATTCCAGAATTATCAGGTCAAAAAGAAAATCCTGCAAGTATCCATAAAGAAACAAATTAAATATCATGAAACCACAGTTAGGATTGTGCAGGACCTTGCAGCTGCTATATTAAAAGATAATGGGCTTGGAATATAATATTCCATAAAGCAAAGTAGCTTGGATTACAACCAAGTATCCAAATACCTGGCAAGACTGAGCAAAATCTTTCAGGGGAGGAGACAGATTCAAAGAAATTCCTGATGAAAAGATCAGAGCTCAACAGAAAATTTGACCTTCAAATACAAGACACAAGAGAGACATAAAAAAATTAACAGGAAAGAAAACAACAACAATAACATATTATTAATAAGAGCAAATTTTTTACATCCCTACAAGGGAAGATGACACTTGCAACTCTTGAGAATTGTAATGTTATTATGACATTTAAAAAGGGTATACTTAGAGGGTATGGATATAAGTTGACTTTGATGTGATGGTAAAAAATCTAATTAAGTGGTGAAAAGAAATTGTACTGGGAGAAGAGGAAAGGAGGAGGCAGAGAAGGGCAAATTATATCACATGAAAAGGCACAAAAACCTAATACAGTAGAGGGAAAGAAGAGAGGGAGATGAGCATTGTTTGAACCTTAATCTCATCAGATTTGGTTCAAAGAGAGAATACCATAATCAGTTAGGTATAGAAATCTAATTTATCCTACAGGAAGTAGGAGGGGAAAAGGAAAAGAAAAGGGAAGGGTGAATAGAAGGGAGAGGAGAAGTGGAAAGGATAAAGGGGAAGAAAGGAGAGAGAAGAAGGGAAGACAGACTGAAGGAGGTGGTGGTTGAAAGCAAAACTCTACTGAGCAGGGAAAAGGAGAAAGGAGAGAGAAAAGCATAAACAGGGGGGAAACAGGATGGAAAGGAAGACACAGTTAGTATTCATAACTGTGAATGTGAACGGAGTGAATTTTCCTATAAAATGGAAACAGAGTGGATTAGGAACCATAATCCTACAATACGTTGTCTACAAGAAACAGAGGGATACACACAGAGTAAAACTAAAAGGTTGGAGCAGAATATATTATGCTTCAGCTGAAAAATGCAGGGGTAGCAATCCTAATCTTAGACAAAGCAAAAACAAAAATAGATCTAATTAGAAGAGATAAAGAAGGAAACTACATCCTACTAAAAGGCACCAATGAAATAATATCATTATTATATATGTAATATCATTACTAAACGTATGCACCAAGTGGTAAAGCATCCAAATTCATTTTTTTTAATAGGTGAAGGCTTTGAAGGCACTTCCTGCTTTATTCTTTCTTTGAGAGACATCTTTTTTTTTGAGGGAGAGAGTAAAGACTTTGGGAAGCAGCAGAAGCCACATGGAGGAGCCAGCACCTCAGAATAATACTGGGGTCTTTCTCTTGGTTGGGCTGAAATATCTGGTTCCTGGGAGAGAATTCAATTACTCTGTGGATTTTCTGGTATATTTTAACCTGTATAACTTCTCCAATTTCTATTTCATTTTTGCTTGCTGTTCATGATTTGAGGTGGTATGAAACTAACATTTGGAGGAAAGGAGCTTGTAGGCCTAAGTTTAGGGTAGCTTTCCATTTTAAGAGATAGTGGTCAGGAAAGTGGCTTGAAACTGAAAGTTGTGCCTCCTTGACCATCAATATTTAGGGGATCAGATAGGTATAATTCTGTATATCTTATTTTGTGTATATAACTTGGGCATACTGCAGGTTTCTTTCAAGACCACCACAATAAAGCAAATATCACAATAAAGCAAGCCATATGAATTTTTTGGTTCTCGAGAAGTAGGTGTAGAGACTGGCTCTGATTGATTATTCAGGTTAGAAGGAAATATATAACCTATTTCTCTGCAATGTTGTTAAGGCATCTGTCAGCCTTGTGTGTGGAAAGGTATGGACTAACATCAGGAGGTGTTAATTTTCCAGTCTGGTTGGGAATAGGATATATTTACAGGAGCAATTATTTTCTAAGGAATATACACAGCATGATTCAGAGCATTTTTTTCTTAATCTAAAATTTTTAATAAGAGTGTCATTAACTTCTACCTAATGTAAGAGAGAATCGTGTGTACAGGCATACCTTAAAGATATCGCAAGTTCAGTTCCAGATCATTGCAACAAAGCAAATCACATTTTTTTAAAATTTCCTAGTGCATATAAAAGACTTTGATTAAAAATACTAGGAAGGTGGTTTGCACAGGCAAGGATATCCTCCCTATGTTTCAAATGTTCCCTGGTGATAATGATGTGATTCCCTATAGGGGTAGGGGATAGGTAGGTCTTTGCCTCCTTTTCCCACAAAGTCACCTCAATGTGTAACATTGACATAAGCCACCTAACCTGGCCCCTTCCTCTTCTTCTCTCATCCCACCTGAAATATAGCTGCTTTTGTAATTCAAGCCAAGCCATAAGCTCTGAGTGTGATCCATACACCCAAAGGAGGCTTTCTTGCAGGGAAAATAATAATATATGGACTGTCTAGCATGTATACCTGTCTCCTTCTTCATTGCCCATTATAAATTGCCTCTCTGGTACATATTTATTAGAATTGTATGCATTTAGTGTGAGTCAGTTTTTCCCAGAATATGACTACCCTCTGGATAAGCTGACCATGGAGTTTCCAGAAGCACAGACTTCAGATGCTTAACACTCCAGTGAGCTATACCATAATAATTGTTAGAACTTTCCTGGCCACCGACTTAACCACTCACTACTACACCATCAATTCAATACCAACTTGGACTGCCCTGATTTCACTACCCTGCTAATGTTCTGGGATTCAGAGGCTTCATCCCAAGGATGTATGGGAGACACAGGGTGCAGTAGTGCATTCTCTGCTGGTTAAACTTGGCAACTACAAACATGGAAGCACCCCAACATACTCAAAGCAAAACGTTCTCTGAATTTTTCAACTATCTTCTCAACTGAAAAATACTTCCGTCACATATTTTAATGCATCCTCATCCTCTTCATCTTCTGAGTTCTTCTTGTGGCCAGAGGCTGAATACTCCTGCTTGATTGAGGGACTTGTCCAAAGGGCATCATTCATGTCCTCCTCTCCATCACTACTGCTGTCAGAAGCCCAGGGGGACTCAGGTTATGTGGTTTGGGCCTCATCAGTTCCCAGCAGCAATGTGTGCTTTAAAGGTTTTTCCTGTTTATGGCACTCAACCAGGATATCCAGAGCAACATCCACCAATTCAGCTTCATTCATGAAGTACACAATTCATGTAGGGGAAGACTCGATGATGCATCTGATGACTGCACTGTGGTTTTTTTCCTCTTGGTTGGCCTCCATATTTGCACTGATTTCCTCTCAGCCACCTGGGATGTCATCCATGGAGGAAGGTCTCTCTTTTTACTCTTAGGCCATCATTTGCCATCTTTGCAGACTCCCAGGCAGAGTGCTGAGGACCCAGGCAGTGTCATAGGTGGTGGCCTTGCTGTTCCAAGATAGCCAAAACCAACCACCATCGTGGGCTTGGGGCCCTAGTTCAAATCCACACCTTCTCCATCTCCAGGCTCTGAGTCTTTGCTCAGCATCCAAATTCTTTTTTTTAAAATTAATTTATTTTGAATGATCAACAATCATTTCCATAAGCTTTTGAATTTTAAAATTTTCTCACCCTCCCTCCCCACCTCCCTCCCCAAGAAGGCACACAATCTGATATAGGCTATACATATACATTCCTATTAAACATATTTTCACAGTAGTGATGTTGTAAGTAAGAATTAGAACCAATAGGAGGAACCACCAGAAAGAAGAAACAAAATACAACAGAAGAAAAAAATAGCAAACAATATGCTTCGATCTACATTCTAACTCCATAGTCCTTTCTTCTTTGTGGATAGCATTTTCCATCACCAGGCCTTTGGAGATGTCTTAGATCCTTGTATTTCAGCATCCAAATTCTTAAATCAGAAGGTAATGGAGATACAGAAGAAATAGACAGCAAAATTATCTTAATGGAGGATCTCAACTTCTGCCTCTCAGAACTAGATAAATCTAACCATACACAAAAAAATTAAAAAACAAGAAAGAAGTTTTGGAGATGAATAGAATTTTAGAAAACTTAAATATGATTGACCTCTGAAGAAAACTAAATGGAGACAGAAAGGACTATACCTTTTTTCTTGGCAGTACATTGCACCTACACAACAACTGACCATGTACTAGGGAATAAAAACCTCACGATCCCAGAATGAGTGGGTCAAACAACAAATTATAGAAACAATAATTTCATCCAAGAGAATGACAATAATGATATAACATACCAAAACTTAGGGGAAGTTTTATATCTCTAAATGCTTGCATCAATAAAATAGAGAAAGAGGAGATCAATGAATTTGGCATGCAACTAAAAAAGCTAGAAATAGAACAAATTAAAAATCCCCAATTAAATACCAAATTAGAAATTCTAAAATCAAAGGAGAGATTAATAAAATTGAAATGAAGAAAACTATTGAACTAATAAAACCAAGAGCTGGTGAAAGAGATGGTTGGATGTGTGTGTGTGTGTGTGTGTGTGTGTGTGAAAAACAATAACTATAAAATAGACAAATCTTTGGTTAATTTGATTTAAAAAAAAGAAATAAGAAAACCAAATTACCAGTATCAAAAATGCCAAGGGTGAATTCATTATCAATGAAGAGGAATTCAAAAAGATAATTAGGAGTTATTTTGCCCAACTGTATACCAATAAATTTGACAATCTTAGTGAAATGGAGGAATATTTACAAAAATATAAATTGCCCAGATTAATAGAAGAGGAAATAAGGTACTTAAATAACTCTATTTCAGAAAAATAAATTGAACAAGCCATCAATGTAATCTCTAATAAAAAATCTCCAGTTCCAGATAGATTTACAAGTGAATTCTATCAAACATTTAAAGAACGACTAATTCCAATACTATATAAACCACATGGCAAAATAGGTGAAAAGGAGTCCTACCAAATTCTTTCTATGCTACAAACATGGTGCTGATATCTAAGCTGGGAAGATCTAAAACAGAGAAAGAAAATTATAGGCTAACACTCATTCCTGTCAAAAACATTAGACAGCACAGGAATAAGTGGAGTCTTCCTTAAAATGTAAAGTAGCATCTATCTACAATCATCAATAAATGTTGTACATAATGGACATAAGCTAGAAGCATTTTTAATAAGATGAGGCTTGAAACAAGAATAACAATTATCACTGCAGTTATTCAAAATGATACTTAGAAACCTTAGCTTTTTCAATAAGAGAAGAAAAAAATTGAAGGAAGTAGAATAGGCTAAGAAGAAACAAAGCTATCACTCTTTTCAGTGATATGATGATATACTTAGAGAATCCTAGAGAATTAAGTAAAAAACTATTTTAAATAATAAACAAATTCAGCAAAGTTGCAGGATATAAAATAAACCGACATAAATCATTGAAATTTCTATATATTGCTAACAAAGCCCAACAGCAAGAGATAGAAAGAGAAATTCCATTTAAAGTTACTGTTGACATTATAAAATACTTGGGAGTCTACCTGCTAAGACAAACCAAGGAACTATATGAACACAATTACACAATTACAAAACACTTTTTACACAAATGAAGTCATCTAAATAATTTTTAAAATCTGTTGCTCATTGGTAGACCAAGCTAATATAATAAAAATGACAATTCTACTTAAATTAATTTACTTATTCAGTGCCATACCAATTAAACTACCAAAATTATTTTATAGAGCTAGGAAAAAAAAATAACAAAATTCATCTGGAAAAACAAAAGGTCCACAATATCAAAGAAATTAATGAAAAGAAATGCAAGAGAAGGTGGCCTAGCCATACTAGGTCTTAAATGACATTATAAAGCAGCAATCATCAAAACTACTTGATACTGGCTAAGAAATAGAGTGCTGGATTAGTAAAATAGGTTGGGTACACAAGACATGGTAGTCAGTGACTATTGTAATCAATTGTTTGATAAACTGAAAGACCCTAGCTTCTGGGATAAGAACTTACTATTTAACAAAAACTGTTATGAAAACTGTAAAATACTATGGCAGAAATCAGACGTAGACCAATACCTTACACTGTATACCCAGATAAAGTCAAAATGGGTACACAATTTAGATATAAGGGCTGATACTATAAGCAAACTAAGAGAGCAAGGAATAGTTTATCTGTCAGATTTATGAAGAACAGAAGAATTTATGACCAAACAAGAGACAGATAATATTATGAAATGCAAAATGGATTATTTTGATTACATTAAATTGAAAAGTTTTTGCACAAATAAAGCCAATGCAACCAAGATTACAAGATAAGCAGAAATCTGGGAAACAATTTTTATAACCAGCATCTCTGATAAAAGCTTCATTTCTAAAATATAGAGAGAACTGAGTTCTCAAGAATACAAGTCTTTCCCCAATTGATAAATGGTTAAAGGATATAAATAGGTAGTTTTCAGGTGAAGAAATTAAATCTGTCTTTAGTCATATTAAAAAATGCTCTAAATCACTATTGATTAAAGAAACGAAATCAAAACAACTGTGATGCACCACATCACACATATCAGATTGGCTAACATGACAAAACAGGAAAATGATAAATGCTGGAAAAGATGTGGGATAATTAGAACATTAATAGTGGAGTTGTGAACTGATCCAACCATTCTGGAGAGCAATTTGGAACTATACTCAAAGGGCTATAAAACTGCATACCCTTTCACCCAGCAATACCACTTCTAGGTCTGCATCCCAAAGAGATTATAAAAATGGGTAAAGGACCCACATGTACAAAAATATTTCTAGCAGCTCTTTTTGTGGTAGTCAAGAACTGGAAATTGAGGGGATGTTCATCAATTGAAGAATGGCTGAACAAGTTGTGGTAAATGAATGTAATGAAATACTGTTATTCCATAAGAAATTATGAGCAAGCAGACTTCAGAAAAATACCTGGAAATACATAAACTGATGTGAGTGAAGTGAGCAGAACCAAGAGAACACTGTATGCAGTAATGCCACTAAGTGTGTGGACTAACTTTGATAGACTTAGCTCTTCTTAGTAATGCAACAATCCAAGACAACTTCGAAAGACTCATTATTGAAAATGCTATCCAGATCTAGAAAAAGAACTATGGAGTCTGAATGCAGATTGAAGCATGCAATTTGCTCTCTCTCTCTCTCTCTCTCTCTCTCTTTTCTTGTTTTTTCTTTCTTGTGATTCCTCCCAGTGGTTCTAATTCTTCTTTACAATGTGAGTAATGTGAAAATATGTTACAATGAATGTATATAGAGAGCCTATATCAGATTGTATGCCATCTTGGGGTGGTTGGAGGGGAAGTAGGGGATGGAGTGAGAAAACATTTGGAACTCAAAATATTATGGAAGTGAATGTTGAAAACTAAAAATACATAAATTAATTTAAAAAAAAGAAAATGATGAGCAAAATATTTTCAGGAAAAAACCTGAGATTATTCCTATGAACTTATGCAAAGTGAAATGAGCAGAAATAGTAGAGCCTTGTACATAGTAACAACAATATTGTACAAAAATCAATTGAATGGATTAGGTATTCTCCGCAGTACACAAGTCCAACATAATTCTGAATGACACGTAAAATATTGTTTACCTTCAAAGAAAAATAAAACTGATGGAGTCTGGAAGGATACTTTGGTAACTATTATTCTTGTTTTTTTTTAATTGACATTTTCTTTTTCAACTTGGCTAATATGGAAATGTTTTGCACGAGTACACTTTTATAATCTATATCAAATAGCTTGCTTTCTCAAGGAGGGAAAAAGAGAGGGTAGTAGAGAATATAGAATTCAAAATTGAACAAAAATCAATGTTAAAAATTTTTGTTTATAATTGAGTAAAAATTAAATAAAAGTTAAATGTAAAACAAATCTATATTTTCCAGAAACTTCTTTTCTATCTTTTTCTTTTTCTCTAGTAATACTTCTTTCCAGAGAATTTGGAACTCAAAAAATTTTTTAAATGAATGTTGAAAATTGTTTTTACATATAATTAGTTTAAAATTTTAATATGAAAAATAAGTTGTTTGCAAGAGATGCACATGAAGTAGAAAGAAATATATACACAGTTAAAATAAGGGGCCTTAACAGAATCAATTTGCTTCAGCTGAAGTAAAAAATCAGGGATAGCAACCATAGTGTGAGAGAAAGAAAAAGCAAAAATAAACCTAAATAAAGAGAAAATCAAGGAAACAGCAGTTTGCTAAAAAAGAATCATAGACAATGATATAATATAAAAAATTACAGCAAGTTTCTCTGATTAAAAATTTTACTTTTCAAATATATAGGGAACTGAGTCAAATTTATAAAAAAAATAAGAGCTATTGCACAATTGATAAATGTGTATGAACAGGCAATTTTCAAAAGAAGAAATCAAAATTATATCTTGTTATATGTAGCAGGTGAAGATGAAATGTCAGAGGGAACAAATGTTTTAGCTTCCCAAGCATTTTAATTTATTAAAGCAATGCATGCCAATTGCCCAACAAATTGCAATTGGTAACCTTCTTCACCTTTGGCATTTGACCCTGAATACAGAAGATGACCGACTTTTATAGATTGAAAACAATTAATCAAATAATACTAATTAATTGAAAAGAAACAACTAACCAGATATATTACGCAATTTGATTTCTAATTGAAAGAAAGATTAAGGACTTTCCAAGTTGGGGGGTGGGGAGCTAACAGTTGGAATTCTCTGAATTGAGAAAAAGAGTTGTTCTACTTCCCACAAGTTTATACAAACAATCAGAAGAACATGGAAACAATAACTGATTGGCATACAGCCAGTTTTCAGATGAGACATATAGGTTGCTTGAGATGAATAATTGTGAGAAAACTCCTTTTATCAATATTTAGATCTGACTGGGTTCTAGTCAGCATAACCTAGGTATTTAGTTAAAGAGTCTCTGAGCAGTACTCCAGCTTCCCAGCCATGCAAGGGTAGGTTCAAATAATGCAACGATGTCTTCTCGCAATTTCCACAGTTGAATAAAGTTTTCTCACAGAAATTTAACTCAATCCATATTCTGTAGGAAGGAGCTGAGCTAGCACCAGAATTGAGTCAGGGGATGGAGTAATTTAGGTTCACTCAATTCCCACTACCACGCATTGTCATAAGCCCCTCAATTCCCTCACATATGAAAAAAAGCACTCTAAATCACTACTAATGAGAGAGAGAGGTAAATTAAAACAACTCTGAGGTACTATCTTGTATCTATCAAAATTACA
Source organism: Phascolarctos cinereus (assembly GCF_003287225.1). Taxonomy (NCBI): domain Eukaryota; kingdom Metazoa; phylum Chordata; class Mammalia; order Diprotodontia; family Phascolarctidae; genus Phascolarctos; species Phascolarctos cinereus. The sequence continues at coordinate 249,350,515 of NW_027555958.1, read as the reverse complement.
AATGCTGGCAGGTGTGGGGTAGATGAAGGAAAATGGGTATACTAAAGCCCTGTTGGTAAAGTTGTGTACTAGTCCAATTATTCTGGAGAACAATTTGGAATTATACCCAAGTGGCTATAAAACTGTGAATACTCTTTAACCAAACAATAAAACTACTTTGTGTATCACTCCCCACCACCCCATCCCCAGAGATAAAAAAAAAAAGGAAAAAGATTTCTACATACAAAATTATTTAAAACTTCTTTTTTTGTGGTGGTGAAAAATGGGAAATTGATGGGATGCTTATCTATTTGGAAATGGCTGAAAAAGTTGTGGCATATGCTTGTGATGTAATACTATTGTGCTATATGAAATGACGAGGAACAGTGGTTTCAGAAAAACATTTAGTAGTTGTGTTACCTTAGTCAAGTTTTGAAGTTACTTTATATCTCTAAGCTTCAATGTTCTTAACTGTAAAATGGGGAAAATAAATGAAGGACATAAATAAAAGGGACACCTGTCTTACAGGGTTTTGAGGATCAAATGAACAAACATATCAAAAGTGCTTTTATAAACCTATAAAGTCCTATATAAATGCTATATTGTTATGACTATCATCATTGTCATCACTGTCATCGTCATCATTGTTGTATTTATAGCTCCTCCTTCACTCTTGCATTGTGATCTGACTCTCCATTCCATTATATTTCCATTCCACATATTTATCCTCCATTTTCTTTTTCTTATCCTCCAGTTACTTTCTTCCTCTCTGTAACCTTCACCCACTCTTTCCTAGATTTATTGACAATGTTCTATCTCTCCTTTCCCTACCTAATCTGTATCCTATTATTGGACTTGTACTGGCTTTATTGAAGAATTTGTGATCAAAAATTTTGAAATACAAAGAACAAAAGTTTTTTTTTTTAATTTTACTGTTTTTCAGGGGGCAGTGAGAGGATTGTGGGGTGGAGTAAATTGGGATCTTGAGCTATGATTTCATCTGTTCTGCAAAACTTCTGGGTTGTAAATTTGCTAACTGATTCAGATCATCAACTGATATATAACCTACAGCATTATAACACTGACTAGGACACAAAGAAGTTAAGGGACTTGCTGGTGGTTACACATCCATTATGTATCAGAGGCAGTACTTGAATTCATGTTTTTCTGACTTTATGACAAGTTCCTTGAATACAAGAACTACGCCTTATACACCTTTGCATTTCCTGACCTTTGTACATAGTAGGCCTTTAAATTGGAGGAGAAATAGGGATAAGGAATAAGGAAGAACAGGGGCAGGAGTAGAAGAATTTGAATCCTGAACCTGCCACTGTTTGATCATGAACAAATTACAATACTTCTTTGGAACTCAGTTCCTTCAGCTATAAAATGAATGATCTGAGATTGAATTTGGGCTCCCAGCCGGTTTAAAGAATTTTATAGTTGTCAAATGATCAGATTGGGGTTTCCAGCTATGTAAATCACTTATTACCTTTTTCTATTCCTAGAAAAATGAAAGTAACAAAGCTGGAAGAGATGCAGTATTTAATAAAAATTGTTGAGAAAACTGAAAAGCAGTCTGACAAAGGCTAAATAATAAAACATCTCATACTTCATACAAAGGCAAACTAAAAAAAAATATTCCCCAGTTGGTAAATTGTCAAAGAATATAAACAGGCAGTTTTCCAATGATGAAATCAAAACAATTTATAGTCATATAAAAATTGTTCTAAATCATTATTGATTAGATAAATGCAAATTAAAACAACCTTGAGATATTAATGTAAACTTACTGGATTGGTTGGAATGATAGAAAAGTGACAAATGTTGGAGGGGATGTGGAAAAATTGGGACATAATTGATTGTTGGTAAAATTGTGAACTAATCCAAATATTTTGGGGAGCAATCTGGAATTATGCCCAAAAAAGTATTAAGCTACCTTTTATATAGTAATACCACTACTTGGTCTATTTCCAAAGATAATTAGGGAAAAAGGAAAAGGCACCTATATATTCTAAAATATTTATAGCACCTCCATTTGTGGTAGCAAAGAATTGGAAATTGCAGGGATGCCCAACAATTGGGGAAAGGCTGAACAAGTTGTGGTATATGATTGTGATGGAATACTAGTACGCTATAAGAAATGATGAACTCAATGATTTTAGAAAAACACAGAAAGACTTGTATGAAATAATGAAGAGTGAAATTAGCAGAACCAAGAGAACATAATAAAAAGTAACAGCAATGTTGTTTTAAGAATGACTTTGAGTGAATAAGTTATTTTGATTATTATAAATGCCCAATTAATTATAAAGGACATATGAAGAAAGACAGTAACTGCAGCCAGAGAAAAAACTGAGTTGTAGATGTATAGAACAATTTTACATACATACATGCATACATATATATGTATATATATATGTATATGTGTGTGTATATATGTATATGTGCCTGTGTATATATATATATATATATATATGTATATATATATATGTATATATGTATATGTGCCTGTATATATATATATGTACACACACATGTATATGGGAAGGGAGAGGGAAGAAAATAAAAGGAAAAAGGTATTTACATGATAATTTTACTGTATATTTGAAAGGAAAATTAGTCATATTTTTAATGTTCTATACTATAGAAATGCTTGTTTTGTTCCATAAATTAAAAATTAAATTGAAAAACTCACTATTTGACAAAAATTGCTGAGAAAACTAGAAAGCAGTTTTGCAGAAATTAGACATAGAATACATCTCACACTGTATACCAATGTAAGCTTAAAATTGGTACATATTTTAGACATTAAGGGTGATATCATAAGCAAATTGGAAGAGAATTGGAAATTTTACCTGTCAGATGTATGGAGAAGGGAAGAATTTATGACTAACCAAGAGATAGAGAGGATCATAGAAGTAAAATGGATAATTTTGATTGCATTAAATACAAAAGCTTTTCAACAAACAAAACCAATGCAGCCAAGATTAGAAGGAAAGCAGGAGATTGGGGAAATTTTGGAATAGCTTTCTCTGATAAAGACTTTATTTCTCAAGTACATAGGGAACTGAGTCAAATATAGAAAACTACACGTTATTTTCTGATTGACAAGTGGTTAAAATGTGAACAAGCAATTTTGTATAAAAAAAATTAAAAACGTCTATAATTATAGTTTTAAATGTTTTAAATTATTATTAATTAGAAAACTGCAATTTAAACAACTCTATCATAATGACTAATATAACAGAAAATTAATATAACAAATATGGGAGGGGTGATGCAGGAAAAATTTATGAACTGGTCCAATCACTCTGGAGAACAATTTGGAACTATACCCTAAGAGCTATAAAATTGTGTGTACCCTTTGACCAGTATCATTAGGTCTGTATCCCAAGGAGATCAAAGAAAAAGGAAAGGATCTATGTGTACAAAAATATTTAGAAAAGCTCTTTTTGCAGTTGCAAAGACTTGGAAATTGAGGGGATGCCCATCAGTTGTGAAATGGCTGAAAAGCTGTCACATGTGAATGTGACGAATATTAATGTGCTATAAGAATGATGACTATGATTATTTCATTAAAAAAAAAACCTAGGAAGACTCATATGAATTGATGCAAAGTGAAGTGAGCAGAACAGAGCAATATTGTACACACTAACAGCAATATTGTATAATAATCAACTGTGAATGACTTAGCTATTATAATCCCTACAATTACAAAGGACTTAAGATGAAAAAAAAAATTCTTTCCATCTCCAGAGGCAGAACTGATAAAATTATTGAAACACTATTTTTCACTTTATTTTCTTTTGCTTTTTTTTCCAATATGGAAATGTTTTATATAATTTCTCATGTATAATTGATATCACATTTCTTACCATTTCAATGATTTGGTAAAGGGCAAGAGGAAAAGAGAGAATTCAAAACTCAAAACTTTTAAAAACATACATTTATTTAATGCTTTCTTTTCACACCAATTACATATAGAAACAATTTTAAACATTTTTTTTAATCTTGACTTCCAAATTCTCTCTTTCCCTTAGCCCTTCTCTGCTCACTGAGAAAGAAAGCAATTTAATATAGTTTACACATGTGGAATCATGAAAAAACATATTTCGATATTAGGTTGTGAAGGAAAACACAGGCAATAAAAAAAAAACAAGAAAAATAAAGTATAAAAATGTATGGTTCAATCTGCAGTTAGACTCCATCAGTTCTTTCCCTGAAGATGGACAGCATTTTTTCATCATAAACCTTTGGAATTTTCTCATATCATTATATTGCTGAGCATAATTAAGTCATTCCCCATTGATCATCATATTATGTTATTGTTACTGTGTATAATGTTCTGGTTCTACTCATTTCATTTGCATCAGTTCATATAAATGTTTTCAAGTTTCTCTGAGAGCATCTTGATTATCATTTCTGATAATACAGTACAATAGTATTCCATCACAGTCATATACCACAACTTGTTCAGCCTTTCTACAGTTGATGGCTGAATTTCCAATTCTTTGCCACCATTAAAAGAATTGCTATAAATATTTTGTACATATAAGTCCTTTTTCATTTTGTTTTTTATCTCTGCACCCAGGGTACAGGCCTAGTAGTAGTATTGCTGGATCAAAAGGTATGCTGTTTTTTTTTTTAGCTCTTTAAAGGGGCATAGTTTCAAAACATTCATCCAGAATGACTGATTCAGTTCACAGCTCCACTGACATTGTATTAGTGTCTCAATTTTCCCACAACTCCTTCAACATTTGCAATTTTCCTTTTCTATTATATTAGTTAATCTGACTGGTGTGGGCTGGTACCTCACAGCTCCTTTAACATACATTTCTTTAAACAGTAGTGATTTAGAACACTTTTTCACATGATTGTAAATAGCTTTGATTACTTCATCTGAAAACTGCCTGTTTATATACCTTGACTTACTGTAAATTTTTTTCACAGTTGCGATTTCTGTGTATTTCCCTCCATCCTATTGTTCTTCTTTTGTCCTATTCTTTCTCTCCTTTCTCCTGTCCATATTCAAAAATGTTTTGCTTCTGACTACCACCTCCCTCAATCCACCCTCCCTTCTATCAACCTCCTTCCCCATTCTCTTATTCCCTTTCCCTCCTACTTTTGTGGCTTTGGATATAGCAGTTTTGACTTTTTGGTTTTCTTCTGAGTTTGTGTTTTGATTTCCCCTGTCACCACAGTAACTTTCTATGGTCAGGTTCTTTTTTCTGTTGCCTGCTCATTTTCCAACAATTTTCTTGACTTTTAACTTTATGCTAAAGTTGGACTCCCCTTCTGGAGTGTAGGGGGCATTGTCTCTAGCTTCACTTTTTTTTTTTTGTGCAGCTATTTTCAGAGCTAGTTCCAGGGGTATGTATGTTTTTAGCTTCTCTGAGGTGGCATGATGTAAGGAAAAGTGTGTTTACTACTCTCTTGGTCTACATTCTGGTCTGTGAATGACCTCAAGCAGTCTTTTCCATGCTAGAACTATGACCAGCATCCCTGTTTTCCTAGGGCTACTCACTCTGGTGTTCTAGTGTTCATCCTGTACCTGGATCTGTGTATGGGCAAGGTAACAGAGTCTTATACCCAGTGCCATCAAAGGGACCTCTGTAATCTCCTGACTAGTTATACAACCCTTTTACCTTCTGTGGGATGAGAGTTCCAGAAACTGCTGGTGCTTCAACTGATTCATCCCTAAGGCCTGTTGTTGGTTTGCTAGGAAATGCTGGACTGTGTTTCACTCTTATCCTAGTACAACAGACCTTTCTAGCTGACCTTATAAGTTGCCTTGGGCTAGAAAATTGTTTCACCTGATTTTTTGTGGGTTCTGCCATTTGAGAATTCGTTTTGAGGTATTATTTAAAGTTGTTGGAAGGGGAATTTGCAAGAGCTCAGGTGAGTCCCTGACTTTTCTCTACCATATTGACTCTGCCCATATAGAACTCAAAATTTAAAAAAAAAATGTATGTTTAAAGTAAATAATATTTTTTCAAAGATGACATTATGCAAAGGATGGTTTCAGAGAAACTTATAAAGACTTGCATGGATTGATATATAGTGAAGTGAGTAGAACCAAGGGAACAGTTTTTTCAGTGACTACATAATGGCAGGTACAAAAACTTTGAAACAATTGGGAACTTTGATCAGCATAATGACCCATCATAATTCTAGAGGACTGTTGATGAAAGATGATACTCATCTCCTGATAGAGAAGTGAATGACTCAAAAGTGTAGAATGAGATAGTTTTTTAAATGGCTGTTGCAGAAGTCTGTTTTGCTTAACTATGAATTTTTCTGATTGGCATTTTGTTTTTCTTTCATTCTCAATGGAGAAGGGTTGTAATTTTTGCTCATTAAAAGAATGTAAAGACAAAATAATAGAAAATTCACAAGGAGCACATAATGAATAATTAGCTCATTTCCTATTTCATTGTTTCCCTTTTAGAAGACAAAATCATAGAATCATAGAATTGGAGAATTGGAAAATGCTTTCTAGCTTGGAAGGTGCCTTTTAACTCAACATATATCTAAACAAAGAATCTTTTATGTAACATAGGAAAGTGGTCATTTAGTCTTTCTTTTAAAGGACATGGATCTGAAGAGTCAGACGAGGGGCAGCTAGGTGGCGCAGCGGATAGAGCACTAGCCCTGGATTCAAGAGGACCTGAGTTCAAATCTGGCCTCAGACACATTAGTTCTTACTAGCTGTGTGACCCTGGCCAAATCACTTAATCCCATTGCCTAGCAAAACAAAAACAAACAAAGAAACAAAAAAACCCAAAGTAACATTTGGGGGCAGCTAGGTGGTGCAGTGGATAGAGCACTGGCCCTGAAGTCAGGAGGACCTGAGTTCAAATCCAGCCTCAGACAAATAATACTCACTAGCTGTGTGACCCTGGGCAAGTCACTTAACCCCATTGCCTAACAAAAAAAAAGAGTCAGAAGGATGGTTATGTTATGATTATTTATGATGTGAGCACCTCCCATCTAATTTTCAACCAAACCTATGAAATGTTAAGAATAAAGTCAATTCAAGAAGAAAAGTAATCAATGAGATTATAAAAATAGACACACAGAAAAAAGCATAAGGAAATTCAGAGACACAAAGCATCTTATTACTATACCATCATACAATTCAGTATACATTTTAAAAAGCTATATGTAATAGAAGTTCACAGTTCCAAATTTTAAAAAGACTGAAGTTAATTTTGTAATTTTATTTAAGAAACAGTCAATTAAGCTTCCCCCCACACTGACTATGGAAATAGCTACTAAGCTAGTTGGACATGAACATAGATTGAGAGTAAAATGAAAAAAGAATGAAAAGATTGGCAGGCAATAGACTGTGAAGGACTCTATATACAAATTTGGGGATGGTTTACGTTACTGTAGGGGCAGTACCAGCTCTTGAGCAAAGCATAGACATATTCTTTCTTATATTTTAGTAACACCATTTTATTAGCAATATGGAGGATAGATATGAAGACTGGAGAGACATTTAGTTGGGAGACAGTTTCAAGAATCCAAGCAAGAAGTAATGAAGATCACAATTAGAATGAAAGCAGAAGGAAGGATAGAATGGAATGGTCTTGTGGTAGAGTTGGATACAGCTGAACAATAAAAACAACAAGAAGTCAATAACCTGACTCCTAATTATGACAATATGCAATCTCAGATGCTACCTTCTATCATTTAGTACACTGCCCCCTCCATATTATGTATCTGCTTCATATAGAATTTGGATTTGTTTTTCTATGTACATGTGTTATTTGTCCCCAGTAGAATCTAAGATCCTTGAGAGTAAGGATCTTTTTTTTTTTTAATAACTAGCTATTAGCACAATGCTTGGTACATAATAAGCCCTTACTAGATGCATAGCTCTTCACCTCACTTCTCACTCAAGCCTGCTTTTTTCCAAAATAATTTCTTTAACGCAGATTTCACTTCCTTATTTCTAAGAGTATAAATAAGAGGGTTTAACATAGGAGTCACCAAGTTGTAGAAGAGGGTAAGAAACTTTCCCTGGTCCTGAGAGGAGTTATTCCCTGGCTGCATATAAATGTAGATGATATTACCATAAAAAAGTGAGACCACAGTAAGGTGGGACCCACAAGTATTGTAGGCTTTTTTTCGTCCTGCAGCTGACTTGATCCTCAGAATTGTCTGTGTAATATATCCATAAGAAATAAGAATAAGTGAGAGGGGCACCAAGCCAATTATTACAGATAAGATGAAGACTGTACTTTCTATAGCCACTGTATCTACACAAGCCATCTTGATTAATGCTGGCATCTCACACAGGAAATGTTTCACTTGGTGTTTTCCACATCGAGGTAATTTCATTGTTATAGGAGACATAACCAGGGAATTAAGGAGTCCAGTGCCCCAAGATATGGCTACCAGCTGCACACAGAGCTGGGGATGCATAATGACTGTGTAACGGAGGGGTTTACAAATGGCGGTGAAGCGATCATAAGCCATAACAGCAAGGAGGATACATTCTATACCACCTAATCCAAGGAACATGAAGAGTCGGATGGCACAACCTAAGTAGCTAATGGTCTTATTAGATCCTCCCAGGTTGAAGAGAAACTGAGGTATGGAACTGGTAGTGAAGCAAAGATCCAGGAAGGAGAGGTGGGTGAGGAAGAAGTACATAGGAGTGTGCAGCCGGGAGTCTAGTTGGGACACTAAAATAATGGTGATGTTGCCAACCAAAGTAATTAAGTAAAAGATTAAAACTATAACAAAAAGGATATGTTCTAGCCTAGGCCGATCAGAGAAACCCAACAAGATGAAGTGTTCCAGGGAACTTTTGTTGCTCATGACAATAATCCCTTAGTATGTGCCTGTAGGGAGAGGAATAATAATATATTTAAGTTTTGATAAGAATAGGGGGAATGATGTGAATAAAATAGAGTAAAAGATAATCTGAAATATTTATATATGACTATGACACATAGCTGAAAATTGAGCTAAGTCTCCAATTTTTGGTCCCTATCTGACAGCATTACCTAGCATATTCTGTCACAGTGGAACACAGTCTTTAGTGCTGACATAAAAAAAAAGAAAAGATCCAAAATCAATGTGGTATAATTTTAGCTACTTCACTTATTTAGGTCAAAGTGAAAAATATATGTAAGTGATGTGGATAATATGGTAAAAACAACCTGGCAAAAGGGAAACATTCAGTTAATCATTTGTTTTCTTGGGCCATAAAAAACATTCTGTTTGACTGATGTTCTTTTACTGATTTGATAGAAGCTTTGCCAAAATAGCATTGATTTTGTCAGTCCCATAGGAAAAAAAAATTTAAAAAAAAGACTGCAAAATTTAATGAGATGTTTAATCAATCAGTCGTATTGTTGGAGTGACTTGTTAGTTGCTTAAGTATGTTTAATCTAGATTCTCCATGTAGCAGTCAGTCAGAAAGTATTTATCAAGTACTTACTTTGGGCTCAATATTGTGCTAGGCCTTGGGGGAAAAAAGTCAAAAGTGGAAACAATCAGTACCCTCAAGGAACACACCCTGTATCCAAGGGAGACACTATGCACACTTACAAGTAGATAAAACAGATAAAAGATAATTTTGAGAGGGAGAACTAACAAATAAAGGTGTCAGGAAAAGCCTAAAGCAACAAGTCAAGTCAAGTTGCTAAACTTTTATTAAGCACCTACTGTATTCCAATTCTTATGCTAAGGTGGGACTTGAGATGAGACTTCTAAGATGCAGATAAGAGGAGGAATGCATTTTAGGCTTAAGGAACAGCCATACAAAGGCACTGAGGGGGGAGCTGAAGCATGAAGAACAACAAGAAGCCCAGTTTTGTTGAGCTGTGTGGGAGTAATGTTCAATAAGGGTAGAAAAGTGGCTGGGGCCAAACACTGTGCTGAATGCTTTACAAATATTATCTCATTTGACCCTCCCAGCAAACCTGGGAAGTAGGTGCTATTGTTATTCCCGTTTGGCAGTTCAGAAAACTAAGCAAATAAAGTTTAAGTGACAGCTGAGGTTTGATTTGACCTGGAATCTTCCTGATTCCAGGTTGTGTTTTATCCATGTGCCAGTTTAATAGAATAGAGGGGAGAAGGCAGGTGTGAGATGTTTTGTGGACATAGAAATAGCAAGATTTAGCAACTGTGTAGATAAGTGGATTGATAGGGAAGAGTCAAGGACGGCATTTTAGTTGTAAATATGAGTGACCAGAAGAATAGTAATGCCTTTTGGAGAAATAAGGAAGCTCAGGAGAGGGGTAGGTTTGGGAGCTTATAGATTTATAGATAAGTTTAGTTTTGGGCATAAGTTAGAGATGATACCTAGACCTTTAGTTCAAAATATCTAGTAAACAGTAGGTTATGGAGGCTTAGAGCTCAGGAGAAAGGCTAAGTCTAGAAATATCAATCTGAAAGGCATCAGCATAGAGATGAAAAACTGAAGTAACTTGGTGAGGTTACTGAGAGAGAGTGCAGAGAGAGAAAAGAAGCAGGCCTAGAAAATAGCTGTGGAGCACATTTAGGGGACATATTTAGCAGGAAGAGTGTTCAGACAAGAAGAAGGAGAACCAAGAGAGAGGTGTCATGAAAATTTAGGAAGGAGAGAATGTTCAAAAGATAGTAATCAACAATGCCTTTAAAAAGAGATGAGAAAAGGGTTGAAGAAATAGCATCAGATTTGACCATCACTGGTAATTTAGGAGAAAGCTGTTTCAGTTGAATGATAAAGCCATACTTCAAAGGACTGAGAATTAACAGGAAAGTGGTGTTCCAAGAAGTGAGCTTTTTCAAAGACTTTTGTAATTCATACATTCACTCTGAATCAACTCATTGTTTTCAATTCAATTCAACAAATATTTTTTAAGGAAACAATCTCAATCTCTCTCTTTCTCCCTTATACACACATACCCATTCGTACTAAGCTCTGGCCTAGTTATCTTTAGTATAATGGGGTTGAGGAGAGAAAGACTTCTATCATTTCAGATAATTCTAAATCAAAGTATATAAAACAAACAAATACCGTTTTGAAGTAGGAAAATCACTGGACTAAGAAATAGGAAAGCTAGTCCTGGCTCTAGTGCCAGTAGTAGGGAACCTGCAGCCTCAAGGCCACATGTAGCCCTCTAGGTCTTCAAGTGCAGCCCTTTGACTGAATCTGAACTCCACAAAACAAATCCCCTTACTAAAAAGATTTGTTCTGTAAAATTTGGACTCAGTCAAAAGGACTCAGACTCAAGGACCTAGAAAGTCACACATGGCCTTGAGGCCACAGGTTCCTCACCCCTGAAACATCTGATCATATACAATTCATTCAAACTTTCTAGACAACCTGTTGTCTTCCTCCAATTGAGTATTAACTCCACACATCTTCAGGCCTAATAGTGTCTAGCATATGATTAATAATGTGAGAGATGATCTCTCAGAAGTGAAGCCTCCTCACAGGGTCATTAGTTCTTGTTAATGGTTCTGGTATTGTTGCTTTTGAATGGTACATGTGTACCAACACTAAGTGAAGACCCCTCAGAATACAAGACCCCCTCCCCTAACCTTCTCCCTCCCCTACTCTTAGATAGTGTTAGCAGAAATTCCTGAGCCATAAGAGCATCCTGTCTGTCTCGTACTCTAGCTAGTTATGTGATCTTGGGTAAAAGGCTGCTGAAACTGTGAGGCCCTGAAAAGGGGAACATGCTAACATAATTTCTATACCTCTTTGTTCTCTCTATTACTGGGGTAGTTTTTGCATGAATAGATTGTATACCTGAGGCTCAGTCAATGAGCCAAAGGTGGGCTGCTGCATTAGGTCTATATAATTTTGCCTTAAACAAAGAGCACTCGCACTCTTGGGGTAGCTTAGGCAGCATGGGGGTGCACTTTCTTGAGAAAGTCAATAAAGAGATCTCTCCTTTTTGCAAACTTTTGTCAAAACTCTGGTTTTTAACTGAGTAAAACAATGTAAACAATGTGAGATCTGTCAGATGGACTGCGTGTAGCAATGTCTTAGACTGTTGCAAATTTCAGGTTGGTTACGCAACCTGAATAGAACTAAGTTTTAGATTCCTAGAAATCACATGACTTGTATTGTTACATCAGCATCAGGTAATGGCTAATTACTAAATAAGGATAAATAGCTAGGATTGGTAGTATTATAATGTGGTTTCTTGTTTCTGGGGTAGATTTTCCCGTTTTAGATTGTAAGGCTGAAATTCCTGTCCCAACGCCAGTGGTGGGTGGGTATCTCTGCTTTAGGGATATATAACCTTTGTCCTGGCCTTTGTGCCTTGCCTCACTTCTCTCAGACTGCCGGACGAAGCAGACACCCACTTCTCGTGAGAACGTAATAAATCTTTCACTTTATACCTAGAAAATCTCTAAGTGTTATTTTTGGGCAGTTGTACCACACAATAATGCTTGGTGAATTAAATTAAACACAAATGCCTCCTTTCTAGCACTCCTCAAAAAATCTTTTGAGATCACCTTTAAAAAAGCAAATGTTATTTCATATAAAATTTAGTCATTTAAATGTATTCTCTGTCAGAGAAAATAGCAAAGAATATAGGTACGCCCAAACAGTACTTACCAAGCTAAAAGCAAACAAACAAAATCCTTCACTCTAGTCATTCTTTTTTAGTTCAGTTTTAAAGCTTCTAATATTTCAGTTTGATAAGAATTTCATCATGGGCTCATAGTTAAAGTCTTTCCAGACAATGTAGACCTTGCTAGAGTTTTCATGTCCTTGACTCTCAAATAACAAAAAATGTAGTCATAGCCAAACCCTTTCCTGTGCAAATTTATTTGATAACATGGTAGATAATCTATCATTTTAGAGGAAAGCATTGTCAAATTCCCTGTTAAGGAAATCTAGGTAGAGGGAAACAACATTGAATTTAGAGACAGAAGACCTGTTTGCTGATTCTGTAATTTATTACCTATGTGACTTTGGGCAATTCGATTAACATTTCTGGATCTCTATTTGTTTTTTATTCTTGTCTTTTTTCTTAATCTGTGACTGAAGAGGAGTGGACTAAATTGTCTCTTGTCCTAAAGAACATTTAAAGCTTTTCATTACCTTCCTATAGTTGTAGTCAAACTACTCACCTCAACACACTTTGATCCAGGTTCACTGACTTACTTATGGTTCATTGAACATAACACTCCATTTTTACACTAGTTTTCCTCCATATGTGGAATTCTCTGCCTCCTCACCTCTACTTCTTGATTTCCTGGTTTCCTTCATGATTCAGCTCAAGGGTCACAATTGAGAGGCCTTTCTTAGCCCCCCACCTACTGGTTCCAGTCTGTCAAAGTTGATCATCTCACAATGTTGCTTTTATTGTGCATAATGTTCTCTTGGTTCTTCTTACTTCACTCAGCATCAATTCATGTAAGTCCTTCCAAGTTTTTCTGAAGTCTGCCTGCTTATCATTTCTTATAGGACAATAGTATTCAATTGCATTCATATATCACAACTTGTTCAGCCACTCCCCAATTGATGGGCACCCTCTCAATTTCCAATTCTTGGCTACCACAAAAAGAGCTGCTATTGATGTTTTTGTACATGTGGGTCCTTTTCCTGTTTGTATGATCTCTTTAGAATATAGACCTAGTAGTGATATTGCTGGCTCAAAGAGTACATACAGTTTTATAGCCCTTTGGGCAAAGTTCCAAATTGCTCTCCAGAATGGTTGGATCAGTTCACAGCTCCACCAAGAATGCATTAGTATTCCAATTTTCCCACATCTTCTCCAATATTTATCATTTGGAATGTACATTCCTTGAGGGCAAGGGCTGTTTTTTACTTTCTCTCTATCCTCTGACTTAGCACAGTGCTATGTGCCAAGGCACATGGAAAGTGCTTAATGCATTCTTATTGATTGATTAACTGACTGCCTCTAAGGTCTTCTGAAGCTCCAAATCTGTGATCAATTGGAATTTTGGGGGTCTCAGTTTTCTCATTTGTAAAATGGGAATTATATATGTATATATAAATTTATATATATATGTATATATATATATATATATGTATGTATGTATGTATGTATACATTTATATGTCATCTAATTTATAGATCTGTTTTGATGAACCAAAGAAATAATGTATATAAAGTGCTAGAATATATTATTAAAATGTGATTTTAAAAATTTTATTGACTTAATTCACTAACCCAATTATATTTTAAGGTTCATGGGTGATAAAAGCTAACATATGCATAGTGCCTTAAGCTGTGGAAAGTATTTTACATGTACTATCTAATTTGGTCATCACAACAACCCTGTGGCACACCTATTCTTACCATCTACATTTATAGATGAGGTGATGGGAAGGAGGGAAAGTCAAGATGTTAGAATAAAGACAGAGACTCACTCAGTCTCTCCCAAATTCCCTTCCAAACAACATCAAATTAACTCCTCAAAATGAACTCTGTAGTGGCAACAACAACAAAAGGATGAGACAAAATAATATCCCAGCCCAAAACAACTTAGAAAATCAGCAGGAAAGGTCTGTCTTAATGGGATAAGATGGGAGTGCAATTTGGTGCATGCTGTGTCTGGCAAGTGAGCAGTTTGAGGCCCTGAGCCCCAGGGCAAGCCAGCCTCAGGCTTTGGGGGCAATTGAATCTGCAGCAATCACTTCTGTCTGAGTTCTCAGCCCATGGACAGTAAGGGGACTGAACATGTGATCAGAAGCATATTATAAGAGACATTTTGTTGGCACTGGGTGCAGAACTCTGTTGCATTGTCCCAGGGTGAGGAGGAACACTTTCACACTACAGCTTCTGAGTACAAGGAACAGGGATCCTTGTTACAGTTCCATGGCAGAAAACAGTATTATGGTCACTCACAGACCACAGTGTATGCCAGGAGAACAGGGACCACATCTCTCCTTAGATCAGAAGATCAGAAGAACTGAAAACTTACAGACCCCCAAAACTAGCTGTGAAAAAAAAAAAACTCTGAACCTTTGGACAGTGCCCCCTCAACACCAGGAGCAGAGTCTGACTTTAACATAAAGTTAAAAGTAAGTAAATAGGCTGGGAAATGAGCAAGCAACAACAATAAAGAACCTGACCATAAAAAGTTACTATGGTAACAGTAGAGATGCAAACTCAGAAGAGGTCAAAAATGGCAAAAACATCTACATACAAAGCTACAGAGAAAAATGTAATTTGTCTTAGGCACAACAATTGATGGAAGAGCTCAAAATTGATTTTAAAAATCAAATAAGAGAGGTAAAGGAAAAATTAGGTATTGAAATCAGAGTGATGCTTAAAGAAAAATAACATCTTAAACACCAGAATAGGTCAAATGGTAAAAGAGGCACAAAAATCCACTAGAGAGGAAAAATCTTTAAAAAACAGAATTGCCAAATGGGGGGGGGGAGAAATGATATACAGAAATTAACAAAAGCTACCTTAAGAAGACAGCTTCTTAAAAAGTAGAATTGACTGAATGGAAAAGGAAGTCCAAAAGCTCATTGTAGAAAATAATTTCTTAAAAGTTAGAATTGGACAAGTGGAAGCTAATGATTCCATAAGGCATCAAGAAACAATAAAACAAAATCAAAAGAATGAAGAAATAGAAGAAAATGTGAAATATGTCATTGGAAAAAGAACTGACCTAGAAAATATATCCAGGAGAGATAATTTAAGACTTATTGGACTACCTTAAAACCACGATTTAAAAAAGCCTAGACATCATATTTCAAGAAATTATTAAGGAAATCTACCCTGATGTACTAGAACCAAAGTATAAAATAGAAACCACCATTCACCTCCCAAAAAAGATCACCAAATTAAAACACCCAGGAATATTATAGTCAAATTCAGAGCTCTCAGGATGAAGGGGGGGAAAATGCTGTGAAGAGCCAGAAAGAAACAATTTAAATATTGTGGAGCCATATTCAGGATAATGCAAGATGTAGCAACTTCTACATTAAAGGAGCAAAGGGCTTGGAATATGCTATTTTTGAAGGCAAAGGCGCAAGGATTACAACCAAGAATCACCTACCAGCAAAATCTTACAGGATAAAAATGGATTTTTAATTAAATAGAAGACATTTAAGTACCCCTGAAGGAATGACCAGAGCTGAATAGAAATTTTGACTTTCAAATACAAAACTCAAGAGAGGTATAAAAAGGTAAAGAGAAAAGAGAAATCATGAGGGATCAAATAAAATTAGAATGTTTACATGCTTACATGGGAAGAAGATATGTGAAACTCCTAAAAACCTTATCCTTATTAGGGCAGTTAGAGTTTACATAGATAGAGGGAATGGATGTGAGTTGACTATGATAGGATGATATCTCTCCAAAAATTAAATTAAGGAATGAGAAAGAGGGATTTATTGGGAGGAGGAAGAGAGAGGTACAGTGGAGTAAAATATCTCATATGAAAGTGATTTTACCATGGAAGGGAAGATGAGGGGTTGGTAGGCAACACTTGAACCTTACTCTCATTGGAATTGGTTGAAAGAGAGAATAACATATACATTCAATTGGGTATAAAAATCCATCTTATCTAACAGGGAAGCACTAGGGGAAAGGGATGAGAAAAGTGAGTGGGGCTAATATATAGGCAGTGGGTTGAGGGTGGTTGCAATTAGAAATAGTTTTTTGAGGAGGAGTGGGTGAAAGAAGAGAGGGAGAGAGAAAGAAAGAGAGAAAGATAGAGACAGGGAGAGGGAGAGGAAGGGAGGAGGGATGGAGAGAAGGAAAAATGGGATGGAGAGAAACACGGTAAACATAACTTAATATTAATAGGATGAACTCTGCCATAAAACAGAAATAGATTAAAAACCAAAATCCATTTGAAGTAGAAAGATAAACACAGAATAAAGGTAAGTGGAAGAAAGAGAATCGATCATGCTTCAGTTGAAGTAAAAAAAAATATGCAGGTGTAGTAATCATGATCTTAAACAAAACATAATCAAAAATAGATCTTATTAAGAGAGATAAGTAAAGAAATCACATTTGGCTAAGAGATGCTATAGGCAATGAAGTAATATCAATATGAAACATATATGCACAAAATGGTATAGCATCCAAATTCTTAAAGGAAAATAAGTTACAAGAGGAAATAGAAAATGAAACTATACTATTGGGGTATCTCAACTTTTGCCTTTCAGAATTAGATAAATATGAGCATAAAATAAGAAAGAAGTTAAGGATATTAATAGAATTTGAGAAAAATTAGATATGATAGACCTCTGGAGAAAAATGAATAGGAAAAAAGGGAATATACATTTTTTCTCACCTGTACATGGGACCAATACAAAAATTTACCATGTATTAGGAAATAAAAAATCAACAACCAAATGCATAAAGCAAATATTAAATATTAACAAAAATTAAATATATTTTTCAGATCACAATGTGATAAAAATAACATTTAATAAAGGGCCATGAAAACATAGATTAAAAATTAACTGGATATTAAATAATCTCTTCCTTAAAAAGGAGTGGATCAAAGAACAAATGATAGGAAAAAATCAGTAATTTCATTTAAGAGAATGACAAAAATGAAACAACATATCAAAATTTATGGGATGTGGCCATAGCAATACTTAGTGGAAAATTTACACTTTCACATGCTTGTATAAACAAAATAGAGAAAGCAGGAATCAATGAATTGGGCATGCAAATGAATTTTTTTTAAAAACTAGAAAGAGAACAAATTTAAAAATAGTCAACTAAACACTGAATTGGAAAACTTGAAAATGAACGGAGAGATTTATAAAATTGAAAGCAAGGAAATCTTTGAACTAATAAACAAAACTAGGAAGTTGTTTTATGAACAAAATAATTCAATAAAATAGAGAAAATGTTGGTTAATTTCATTTTTTAAAAATGCAAATTACCAGTATCAAAACAATAAGTGTGAATTCACCACCAATGCAAAAGAAATTATTGTGATTATTGGGAGTTATTTTGTCCAATTATATTCCAGTAAAAGTGACAATCTAAGTGAAATGGATGAATACCTACAAAAATACAAACTGCCTAGATTAACAGAAGAGGAAATAGAATACTTTAAAAACCCTATCTTGGAAAAGAAATTTAAACAAGCCATCAATGAGCCCTCAAATCCCCAGGAGCAGATGGATACTTATGTAAATTCTACCAAACATTTAAAAAACAATTAATTTGGGGCTCAAAATTGTAAAAAAAGAAAAAAAATGATGGCCAAAAATTGGTTGTGCATGTAATTGGAAAAAATACAATTTTAAAACCTTAAAAAATTATAAATATTTCATGACCTTTTTATGCTTTACCTTATTTAACTCTAATAACAAATATGAATATTTCAATTGGTCATCATTTTTTTTGTAAATGAGAAACTTGAGGAGAGAATAATTTCCTCATAGTCATGGATCATAGTAAGTGTCAGAGGTGGTATCAAACTCAGGTTTTTAGCACTCTGATTTCAGGCTTCTTTCCATTGTACTCGTAACTTCTCTGTATTATAGCTGTTGGCATCAGGTTTATCTTTCTAGAAACAATGGATTGTTATTAGATAGTGCAATGGATAGAACTTTGGGCCTGGAGTCAGGAAGATCTGAGTTCAAATTTTGCCTCAGATAATTACTGGCTGTGTGACCCTGGGCAAATCACTCAACCTCTCACTGCCCCAGTTTACTCAGTTGCAAAATGGGGATAATAACATCTATCTGTCAGGGATGTTGTGAAGTTTAAATGAAATAACACTTGTAATGTGCTTAACACAATGCCTGACACATAGCAGGTGCTTCATAAGTACTTTTTTTTTCTTTCCCTTTTAGATTAAACTAATGAAGTGATTTTGTGTTCCCTAATGGGCAGAGAAAGAACTAGAAATATACTAGGTGGAAGGGAAAAATAAGTCCAAAATATCCTTAAAAAGAACTAGAAAATTCTATGTCAATTCTATCTTTACCATATTTCTTGAATTCATCTGCTCCTTTCCAGTCCCAGTATTTTACCTATATTACTTCATTCATTGCTTCATTCAGTATTTGCTAAGTGCCTACTGTGGGCATGACAATATCACCTAGTAACCTAATTTGTTGTCTCCTGTTATTTTTCTTGTATTCAATGTCTTCTTTCTCCAGCATGGAATAGTAGGAAACATAGAGATTTTTTATTAAAAAGTGTGAGTCAGAATTATGGGTCTACTATTCACTGTGTAACTTTGTCACTTTAAACTCTCAATTCTCTAGTCAAATCTCTGAGACTTTAAGTTGCAGAGCATTTACAGATTGGTACTGGTAGAGGGAGTTTCCCTTGAGCAGTTATTTACTGAGGTCTAGATCCAAAAAATAAATGCTTCATGGCCTCTAGATCCTAGATTCTAGACACATAACAAGTACTTAATAAGTGCTCATTGACTGACTGATGAGTATTTTATGTGTGACCCACCAGAGCTTCTCATTATTCCCAAGCATCTTTTTACCAGTCACCTTTGTACTGTAATTTGAACAACACTATCCCTGCTACTTGAAGGCATATGCCAATCTATTTCCCTGATCCTTTATTTGGCCTCATAGGCACAGGTCTATACCCAGATTTGAGAGTTCTAGAAAACTGGTAATGAGGAAATGACACAATCACTACCTTTATTGTAGACACAAGAAACAGGCAAACAAAGCATATACACACTATGGCAATGAAAATAGACAGAGGTTTGTCCCCACATGCAAGAAATTCACCCCAGCCTGAGGGTGAGGGAAATGTGTTGGGGAGAGAACACATTCAAAATTAGGGTTCAGGTGGCTAAATTATTTACCTTAAAAGTGAGTTTGGTTGAGAACAGGTTATGAATGCCAGATGTAGAAGAAGGCATTCCTAATCAGACCCAAATGTGGTATAAAAGTTCTCTGGGTCCTTTACTGATACCAGGGATGGGTAAAACTTGGGTAGGGGGAGTTTTCTCTTGGAACCACATGCTTGTGGAAGGTTCTAATGTTAACTAAGGGAGTAGAAGGAGAATGCCTCAAGGTCCCTGCAGTAGTTCAAAAGTTCATAAAAAACCATAAGCCTCATCTGCCTGAACCTGAGTTAACAGTGGAAAAGTAAAAACTATTTTACCTATATGTTTCTATGGACATTAGGACCACTTAAACTAAGCGACTCAATATTGCAGTCCTATCATAATAAATACAAATGACTATGACAGCAAACAATAATCATAGCATCAAATAAATAAAGTTTAAAATGATCACACTCATGGATTCCACTTACCATCCCCAAACATTCTAAGCTAAAATACTTTTCCTGACCTTCATTGTCTTAAGTATATTGTATATTGAGTAAATCTATATTCCAGTAGACTTGGTACACAATGATTAATAAGTGTCCTTTCATTCATTCATTTCACTTCAAATAACTATGATAATGTTAGTCTACTTTTCAGAAACACGTATTAATGTTCCATTGACTATCCCTTAAGAAGCCAATGTCAAGACATCTCAAAATCTTTGTAGGTTTGCAAAATGCTTTACAGACATTATCAAATTTGACTTTAATAACTATTCTGTTCAGTAATCGCTATAATTAATTGCTGTGTTGCAGATGCTGAACATGAGACTGGGAGAGGTTAAATGACTTCTTCAAAATCATACTACTAATTAATGTTAGAGGTGCTACTCAAACACAGGTCAAAGTCCACCACTCTGTCCCATAGATCAGAATAAATTTTACCTCATTTAAAACTTTCTATCATTCATATAGTCACAAGTGAGCTTCCCTCCTTAAATGCTCCATTTTGCTTTCTAAGTATTGAAATGATCACATTCCATTTTGTAATATGGTAGTGACGTAGCAAAGTGCATAGAGCACTGATTTGGAATAAGAAAGAAAAATGATTTCAAATTTGGCCTCAGACACTAGCTAGCTGTGTGATTATGGGTAAGTCACTTAATGTTTCTGTCTGCTTCAATTTTTTCATCTGTAAAACAAGGATAATAATAGCACTTACCTCCCAGGGTTATTGTAAAGATGTAATGAGATGAATTTCTTTGCAAACCTGAAGATTTGACTATGTCGTTCTGAAATACCATAGACCTCACTCACAACTGAATGAAAAGCTATTTTATTGCTCACTTATCCATGTCCCAAACTATCTACCTCCATTGTTTCCTCACCTTCTAGATAAATGCAAGATAGACATTATGGTCTGGGGTTTTTTTTTATCAGTAATATGAAATATCAGTCATATTTTTGTAGAGACAGAGAGATGTGCATAGTAAAAAGTAGGGGAAAATAACCTAAAGAAAGAATAGAATTAAGAAGCTATAGAACTATTAGTGATTCAAACATTGCTTGCCTCTTTTTATCTCACCACGGGAATTGCCTTCAAAATTTCTTCTTCATCACTTCTGTTAATCATAGCTATACAACATTTTATATGCTACAACTCTGCAGAGCTAGTAAGAGAGATTTGAGTTAGATGATCTTAGGAAGAGATTCCTGTATTTGAATATCTTCTCATGGTTACATCCACGAATCCATAAATTCTCTATCTTGTTTCTGTTTTTTGAGACAGTGACAGGAACATTACAAGGAGAAGGAAGAAACAGAAATCCTCACTGAATCCTAAAGTACTAATTACTTTGATTCATTGTCTCTCAAATTGGATTTTCAAGTCACTTTTAGCTTTAGCCACTGCTATTGGGTCCCTTTCGTGATATAACAAGTGCAGATAGCTAAGACATGTTGTCCTGCCCCATAACATAAAAACACAAGGAAACAAGCTACAAACTACTCCAAGTCAGGAGTCTCTAACAAATCCAATAGACTCCAAAAGACCAATATTGAAACAAAAGGACTATTTGTACCCTCCTATAATTCCCCTAGTTGCTCAAGAATGGAGGATGGAAACTATTGCTAGCTTTATTTACTCCTCTGGGACATGTCCCCTATAAGCAATTAGCTGAACTTACTGATCTGTCCAGAATCAGGACTCCTGGGACAGCTACTGAGAGAAGTTATCACATCAATGCTTTATCTAAAGTTTTAATCCTACTCAGAGAAACAAATATCATCTCATTTTGAAAATCTGTTCTCCCTAGGCTCAGGCTGATGTCTTTTTTATAAGATAAGTCCATCCTCAAAAGGCAATGATGATACAAAACTCCTTTTGGAAAAATGAATCAAAGAAAGAGAATAATAAATCAATATAATTAATAAATAGCCACTTAAAATTAAAATAAAACTCTGGCATGTGCATTTGAAAAAAAACATTCAGCATTTTCAAATAGGATTTATATCAGGAATTTGGGGATAGTTCAAAGTCAGGAAAGCAAATGACATAATCAATTTAAAAGCAAAAAGAAAAATCCTAAGCCATTTGATTATAGATGAGGAAAAATTAATTGGCAAGGCACAACAATTATTTTTTCTTTTTAGCATAAATAAATGTAATTTTTAACATTACAAAATAATTTTGTACAGTAAATAAAGAAATTAAGAGTCAGAAAACCTTATAGAATCCCAAGAGTCTGAGAACCACTGCACAATGTTCCTGAATGGCTTAAAATGGAAAGAAGGAAAAAAAGTAAAAGAGAAATATGAATTTTGAAATTAGAATTTAGGGCCAGCACAAGAGAACAAATAGCCAAAATAGAAAAAGGTGAATCTACCAAGGCAATTCAAGATAAAAAAATCCAAGGGAAAAGAATTGATTGGGAATGATAAGTGAAAAACAATCTAGAAGGGAAGAAAAAAACAAAAATGTCAAAAGAAAATATGTTCTCCATTTAATAAGGCTAATTAATTTGAAGACAAGATGCATAGAGAAAACGTAGGAAGCAGAGGTGTTGCAGTGCTCAGATAAAAAAATTAGAACATGATGATGCAAGAAATTATACAAAAAAATTTTGAACACAGAAAAAAGTGTCATTGAAAAGAATCCGGACAGTCTCAGAAATCACCCTACACTATAAACTTAAAGACATATAGTACTTAAACTTGAAAATTCATGTGACAAATAACAAATTCTGCAAGTGCCCAGGACAAGGACTTGGTCAAATATAGAGGGGAAAAATTGGAAGAACACAAGACTACTATGCACCTACAGAAACCATAGGAGGGAATGGAATAATGTGTTGCAGAGAACAAAGGAACTCAAGATGCAACATAAGTTGAAGAATCCTGCAAACCTGAGCCTGAGAATTAATTTAAGAAGATGTAATTCAATTAAAAGAGAAATTTTAAGCAGTCCTTTAAAGAAAGCCTGACTTGAAGAAATTATTTACTTTCCAAATTGCTTGGACAATTGATATATAAGAAAGGTAAACAAATACAGCAATCAAGGGCAAGAACTCAAAACAATAACAGAAAAACCCTTAAAATATTTATTTCTATTTTTTTTTACTAATTTTATTTTAATTTATGGAATAAAATAAGTATTTCCATAACATAGTATAATAATAAAGATGATTGGACGTGAAACTACAAATCTGTTATGAATAACTTATTCTTCCTTTAAAACATATAGCAAAATTGTCATATAAATTCCTTTTTTTCAACATTAGACACAAATAGGGGTGTGTGTGTATGTGTGTGTGTGTGTGTGTACATAAATATATATATATACACACAAAGATATATATATATACATATACATACATACATATAATATATATATATACATATATATACATACATGTATATGTAAAATTATTCTTATCAACAATTGTTAACTCAATGGAAAATAAAATATAAAAAATACAGAAGAAATATGAGGAAAATATTAAAGCCTAATTATAAGGCACTCATTAAGGTCAAACTGTTTACTTATTGTATATTGTAAAGTTATCAGGATTCTTAAAACTGTCATCATTACTAAAGTAGTTTGAAAGAAAGTTTAAGGCTGAGTTAAGTATGATAGGGTGATTCTAAAAAACAAAGTGGGGTAGGAAAACATAGGAAAGAGAAATTAGGTCATAAAAATGGGGTATGAAAGGAAGATCTAAAACAGAGGAAGCAAGTGGTGGAGGAGTACTTGTGTTGTAGGACCCTTACTCTCATCTGTATTGAAGAGGAAACAACATGCACATCTATAGGGGTGTAGATATCTTTCGCACTTCTAAAGCAGTGAGAAAACTGGAGGACAGAGTGTGGGAGGGACATTTAGAAGTGTGTGTGGATATGAGGGTAGGGGAAAAGATTAGGGATGGGACTTTTGAAGGGGTGTGTAAATTAAGATTAGGAGGGTGGGGGAGAAGATAAGAGAGGCACTCCTACAGGGATGGGTAAAATGAAGAATACTAGAGTAAAGGAAGAAAATAAGACAACAGTGATTGGGTAAAAAGAAAGGCTGAAAAGGAAAATAGTGAGTAAAAATAAGATGGGGGAAAATTCACAAATAATAATTATAACTTTAAATATGAATAGGATGAACTCACCTATGAAATGGAAATAGCAGGTTGGATTAAAAATCAGAATCCAACAATATTTTGTATACATGAAACACATTTAAGATTGATAGCTAAAGTGGAGGGTTGGAGTAGAATTTATTATGCTGCAGTTGATGCAAAAAACGTAGGGGTAGCAATTATGGTCTTAGACAAAGTTATGGTAAAATACATTTAATTAAAAGAGATAAAGAGAGTAATTTCATTTTGATAAAAGGTACAACAGGCAATGAAGCAATATTAATACTGAATCAATATGCACCATATACCATAACATATATTTTTTAAAGAAAAGTTAAATGAATTTTAGGTGGAAATAGATAGTTAATATAATAGTGGGGAACTTCAACCTTCCCCTCTTGGAACTAGATAAATCTAAAAAAAATAAATAAGAAAGGAAGGAAGTGAATAGAATGTTGGATAAACTAGATATGATAGATATCTGGAGAGAATTGAATGAAAATAGAAAGAATACACTTTTTTATCAGAGGCTGATGGAACTTTTACAATGATTGACCATATAAAATTTTATATGTTATTTTATATGTACATAAAAATTTTATAGTTAAAAGAAGAAAGATTAAAAGTATCCTTTTCAGATCACAATGCAATAAAATTATGCTTAATAAAGGACCAAGGAAGCATTTTTAAAAAGCTAATTGGAGATTAAACAAATTAATCTTTTAGGGAGGAGTTTCCAATTGAGAAATTTATTTCAAAAGATCAAATAAAACAGGTGCCTCCTTGTCTCTGCAATTAGAAGAATGTGTTGGGTCTCATAGTAAAGAGTGGTTTGTGCTGGCAACACAGAGCTCTATGGGGCAGAAGGAACTTGACTTTGGAGTTGTGAAATTGCTTGACTGCAGGCCAGCACCACTTGCTGGCAAGAACTTCTTTCACTTTCATGATCTAGATGGAGTGGGCCCAAGTATGGTGATGGGCTCTCATATCTTGGTACAAGTGATGGCATCAGCAGTGGTCATGTCCCTGTACTCCCTGTACATGTTGTGGGTCCCACTCCTGGAATTGTAATGCAGCCAGATGTCAAAGTTTCTCACCCTAAGAGGGGACTTTTCAAAGACCTGTCTGCAGTATACAATTTCTCCAGAAGACTTCTTCATCTTTTTCATCTGGGAAATGAAGTAACCAGAATCAAGAATTTGCTACAACATGAATTAGGAGCAAACATCTGCACCTGATCAAGATGTGGCACTGGGCTCGTGGGAGTAGGCAGGCAGTGTCCAATTACTTTATATTTTCTCAGGGTGCCTGAAGTCTTCATGGTGCTGCTGCCTCACTTGGGATAAACACAAACAGAAGGTACAGGTATAAAGTAAATTTGCAGGAATGACATAAAAAATTACACTAGGTGCAGAAGGAATGGAGAGGTAGAATAGGGGTTAATTAGTTCACATGAAGAGGAGAGGAAAATCTGTTACAGTGGAGGGAAAGACAGGAGGATGGGCAATGGGCATCTTTTGAACACTACTCACTGGCTCAGAGAGGGAATGATATACACAATCAGTTGAAAATAAAAATCTATCTTGCTTCACAGGTAAATAGGAGGGAAGCAGATAAAGTAAAGGGTGGGGGAAGAGGAGGATAACAGAAGTGAGGCCACATGGGGGAAGGCTATAGACAGAAGCAAAACATTATCAAGAAGGGAAAGGGTGAAAGGAGAGGGAGGACAAACAGGAGGAATCACAGTAATCATAACTGTGAATGTGAAAGGGATGAACTCTCCCAATAAAATGGAAGCAGATGGCAGAGTTGATTAGAAAAAAAAAAACAGAATCCTACAATACGTGGTTTACAAGAAGCGCACTTGAATAAGAGACACACAAAGTTAAGGTAAGGGACTAGATCATCGTCTATTATGCTTCAACAGAAGTAAAAAAAAAAGCAGGGGTACCAATCATCTTAGACAAAGACAAAAAAAAATAAACCTAATTAAAAGACATAAGGAAGTAAACTATATCTTGCTAAAGGGTACAATAGACAATGAAGTAATATCAATATTAAACATATATGCACCAAGTGGAATATTATCCAGATTCTTAAAGAAGTTAAGTGAGTTGCAGGTTTGTGACCAAACAAAAGACAGAAAGCATTATGAAATGTAAAATAGATAATTTTGATTATATTAAATTAAAAAGCTTTTGCACAAACAAAACCAATGCA
Organism: Phascolarctos cinereus; assembly: GCF_003287225.1. Taxonomy (NCBI): domain Eukaryota; kingdom Metazoa; phylum Chordata; class Mammalia; order Diprotodontia; family Phascolarctidae; genus Phascolarctos; species Phascolarctos cinereus. The sequence continues at coordinate 249,323,968 of NW_027555958.1, read as the reverse complement.
ACTAAGATTAGAAGGAAAGCAGAAAGCTGGGGGGGGAATCTATATCAAGTGTCTCTGATAAAGGTCTCATTTCTCAAACATACAGAGAACTGAATCAAATTGACAAGAATACAAGCCATTCTCCAATTGATAAATGGTCGAAGAATATGAACAGGCAGTTTGCAGAAGAAAAAATGAAAGCTGTCTATAGGCACAGAAAGAAGTGTTTTAAATCACTTTTGATTAGAGAAATGCAAAATAATACAATTCTGAGTTACCACCTCACACCTATCAAATTAACTAATATGACAAAAAGGGAAAATGCTAAATGTTGAAGAGGATGTGGGAAAATTGGGACATTAATGCATTGTTGCTGGAGTTGTGAACTGATCCAAGCACTCCAGAGGGCAATTTGGAGCTATGCCAAAAGGGCTATAAAACAGGGCATACCCTTTTATCTAGCAATACCACTACTAGGTCTATATCCCAAAGAGCTCATGAAAAAGGTAAAAGGACCTACCTGTGTAAGACAATATTTATAACAGACCTTTTTGTGGTGGCAAAATATTGGAAATTGAGAGGATACCCATCAATTGCCGAATGGCTGAATAAGCTGTAGTATATGAATGTAATAGAATACTATTGGGCAATAACAAGTGATTAACAGGCAGATTCCAAAAAAACCTGACAAGAGTTGTATGAATGGATGCAAACTGAAATGAGCAGGCCCAGGAAAACACTGTACATAGCATCAGCAATACTGTGTGAAGATCAACTATGAGTGATTCAGCTCTTCTCAGCAACACAATGATCCAAGACAAGTGCAAAAGAGTCATGAAGGAAAATGTTATCCACATCCAGATAAAGCACTGATGGACTCTGAATGCATATCAAAGAATACTTTGGGCCTTTATTTTATTCTTTTTCATGATTTTTCTCCTTTTTGATCTATTTCTTCTTTCACAACTATGACTAATATGGAAATATGTTTAACATGATAGCACATATATAACCTATATCAGCTTGCCTACCATTTTTCAAAGAGGGGAGGAGAAGGAGAGATAAAAATGTGGAACTCAAAATCTTGTAAAAATGAATGCTAAAAATTGTCTTGACATATGTATTTGGGGAAAAATTAAATACTATTAATTAAAAAGCTGGAAAAAAGAATGAGTGGGTTAAAGAACAAATCATAGAACTAATCAATTTCATTAAAGAAAATTACAATAATGAAACAACATATTAAAACCTATGTGATGCAGCAAAAGCAGTGATCAGAAGAAAATGTATATCTCTAAATACTTATGTAAATAAAATAGAGAAAGAGCAGACTAATGAATTGGGCAAGGAATTTTAAAAAAACTAGAAAAAAGACAAACTAAAGATTTCCAATTAAACACAAATTGGAAATCCTAAGAATTGAAGAGGAAATTTTTTAAAAATTGAGTGTAAAAGAACCATTGAATCAGTAAATAAAAATATAAGTTGGTTTTATAAAAAAAAAAAGAAAATAGATAAACAATTGGTTAATTTGATTTAAAAAAAGAAAGAAAACCAAATGATTAGTATCAAAAATGAAAAGAGTGGACATACTATTAATGAAGATGGAATTAAAGCAATCATAAGAAATTATTCTGCCCAATTATATGCCAATAAATTTAACAATTTAAGTGAATTAAGTGAATATTAGCAAAAATGTAAATTGCCTAGATTAGAAGAAGAGGATATTGAATATCTAACCAGATCTATTTTGGAAAAAGAAATTAATCAAGTGATAAATGAGTTTCCTGAGAGAAAAGCACTAGGATCAGGTGGATTTACAAGTGAATTCTATCAAACATTTAAAGATTAACTAATTCCAATATTAAATAAATAACAACATTTGGAATAATAGGTAAAGAAATTATCCTCCCAAACTCCTTTTAAAAAATAAGTATGATACTGATACCTAAACCAGGAACAGTAAAAACAGAGAAAGAAAATTGTAAACTAATTTCATTAATGAATATTGATACAAAAATTCTAAGTAAAATACTAACTAAAAGATTAAAACAATATATTACAAATATTATATATCACAACCAAATGGATTCATACCAGGAAGGTGCAGCTGGCTTAACATAAGGAAAACCATTAACATAACGGATTATATCAAAAATAAAAGCAAAAATAAAAGTGACTATAACAAAATATGCAGAAAAAGCTTTTGATAAAGTACAATACTCATTTCTATTTAAAAAACCTCAAAAATATTGGTATGAATGGATTTTTTCTTAAATGGATTAAAAAAAATATTTATCTAAGACTATCAGCAAGCACCCTTTCTAATGGAGATAAGTTAGAAGTCTTCCCAGTAAGATCAGTTGTTAAATAAGGATGCCCACTGTCACCAATATTAATCAGTGTTGTATTAGAAATTCTAGCAATAGCAATAAGAGAAGAAAAAGAAATAGATGGAATCAGAATAGAGAAGAGGTAATAAACCTATCTCTTTTTGCAGATGATATGATATACTTGGAAAATCTCAAAGCCTTATCTAAAAAGTTAGTTGAAGCAATTAATAATTTTAGCGAAGTAGAAGGATGTAAAGTAAATCCACACAAATCATCAGCATTCCTATATGGCATAAACAAAACACTGAAAGAAGAGATAGTAAGATATCCCACTTAAAATAACTCTAAACAGTGTAGAATACCTGGGAGTACACCTGCCAAAACAATTCCAGGAACCATAAACAAAACTGTAAAATACTTTTTACACAAATAAAATCAGATTTAAATAATTTGAGAAATATCAATTGTTTATGGGTAGGCAGTGCTGATATAATAAAAATGACAATTTTACCTAAACTAATTTATACATTCAATGACATCCTAATTAAAATTACCAAAAATTATTTTACTGAATTATAAAAAATAATAAAATTCATTTGGAAGAACAAAAAGTCAAGAATATCAAAGGAAAAAAAAAAAGAAAGGAAGGAGGTTTAGCATTACCAGAACTTAAACTATATTACAAGGCAGTAATTATCAAAACTATCTGGGGCAGCTAGGTGGAGCAGTGGATAGAACACTTGTCCTGGAGTCCGGAGGACCTGAGTTCAAATCTAGCCTCAGACACTTTATTAGCTGTGTGACCCTGGGCAAGTCATTTAACCCCAATTGCCTAAAAAAAATGAATATTTAAAACTAACAATAAATAAATGCTTTGGGGCAGCTAGCTGGTGCAGTAGATAGAGCACTGGCCCTGGAGTCAGGAATACCTGAGTTCAAATGTGGCCTCAGACACATAACTCTCACTAGCTGTGTGACTCTAAGCAAGTCACTTAACCCCAATTGTCTCAACAAAAGAAAATAAAAACTATCTGGTACTGGCTAAGAAATGGAAAGGTAGATCAATGGAACAAAATAGACATACAATTTATAGCAGCAAATGAATGTAATAACTTTGTATTTGACAAGTATAAAGACTAAAGACTTGGGGATAAGAATTCATTATTTGGTTAAAAACTGCTGGGAAAATTGGAAAGTAGTATGGCAGAAACTGAGCAGAGACCAATATATTCTTTGCCAAGATAAAGTCAAAATGGATAATGATCTAGATATAAAGGGAGATATTACAAGAAAATTAAAGAACATGGAGCATATTGCATATCAGACATATGGACAGGTGAAAAATTTATGAATAAATAAGAGGTAGAGAGCAAAATTAGGTATAAAATGGATAATTTTGATTAAATGAAATAAAACAAATGTCACTAAGGAAAGCAGAAAATTGGGGAGGGGAGAATTTTATGGCCAGTTTCTCAGATAAAGGCCTCATATCTCATTAAGAATATGAATCATTCCCCAACTAATAAGTGGTCAAAGGGTATGAACAGGCAGTTTTCCAATGAAAAAATCAAAACAATTTATAGACATATGAAAAAAAAATGCTTTAAATCATTATTCATTAGAGAAATGCAAATTAAAACAAACTTGAGATATCATTTTACCTCTATCAAATTGACTAAAATGATTGAAGAGGAAAGCAACAAATGTTGCAGGGGATATGGAAAAATTGGGACATTAATTCATTGTTGGAATTGTGAGCCTATCTAACCATTTTGAAGGTATTTGGTTTTCAAAGTTCACAGGAAAATGAGGGTAAAAACAGAAGTCAAATAAAAGGATGGTGGAGAAATAGTGCTTAAACATCATTGACTAAATGCCACACTGACTTCCAACATCCCCCTTATTCTGGTGAATCCATTGTTATTTCTGAGACTAAATTATGGAATGGTACAATGTATTCTTTCATTCTATAGATTAAATGAATTTTAAATTATATTTAAAACACTTACAAATACATAAATACACAAATATATATTTATATACACATACATGTACACGCATACACACACATACACATACACATAGGCATATATTTCCACATAAGACTATAAGTTCTACTCAACATTTATACATGCCATGTTTTGAAGTGAGAGTGGATGGGTATCGAGTGCAGCTTACATTGTGACCAACCGAGTAATTTTTTTTGCCTATATAGAAATATATTTTCTCCTCCTGACCAAATATACCTACATATATATGTGTGTTTTATGCATGTGCATTTTTACATCTCTGTCTTTCCTATTGCTATCTTCCATGCCTAGAAGGCTTTCTTTCCTCACATCTGCCTCTTACCTTCCCTGGCTTCTTTCAAGACCCAGCTCAAACCACAACTTTTGTAAAATTCCTTTCTGGGTACTCACATTCCTCTCCCCATCTCCAAACCTATTACAACTAGCCCCTCCCCCTATAAGATTATCTTTGATCTACTCCCTATATATGTTGTATATACCCTACTATTTATATCATGATTTCCATTATAATGAGAACTCCTGGGGGGCAGAAATTGTTTTTTGCCTCGCTTTAAATCATCAGAGCAAAGCCCAGAGGAAGAAAATTAATTCTACAAAATATAGGCCAGTGAGGTTACCTAACATCCCAGCAAAATTACAGGATATATTATTAAATATGGGTATGTATAATAAAAATTTGGAAAAGAAATCAGTGATAAAAAGTGACCCCACATGAATTCATCAAGAAGTTATGCCAGAATAGCCTCATTTTAATTATTATAAAGTTGTTAGAGTGGGAAATCAGTAGATTACTAATGACCTGGTTTTATCTGGTTTGAGCAAAGCATTTGATAACATCACTAATAATTTTAATGGATAGATTCATAACTGGATGAATGTTATGAATCAAAAAAATGACATTGAATGTAGCTCCAACTGGAATCAAATAAATAAAATAAAATTTTATTTTTTTGTTTACTTATTGTATCTCCAATAAAATAATCAAGGTATCCATTCTAAAATCTGAGTGGTTTAATATTTCTAATGAATAACTTGAATAAAGACACAAATAGCATGCTAATTAATGTTGAAAAGAACACAAAATTGTCTGGGCTAGTTAATGAAATGATTCTCATAATTCATAAAATAATTTAACAGACTACACCATTGGTAAGACTAAATGTAAAATCTCATTGTTTGGCTTAAGTAAATGATTTCACAAATACAAAATAAGACAAGATAAGAGGCAAAAGATGTTGCTTATTCTCAAGGAGCTCACAATCTGATGGGGAAAAAATAAATAAATTATGCACACATGCACAAGCTATGTACAAGATCAATATGAAATAATTAATAGAGTGAAGACACTAGAATTAAAAGAGGTTGTAGAAGTCTTCCTATAGAAGATATTTTGATTTTGATTTGAAGGAAGCTTGAGAAACTAATAGGTGAAGGTGATGAAAGAATGTATTCCAGGCATGTAGGGATAGTCAAAGAAGTTAATACTAAGAGATGGAGTGTCTAGTTCATAGAAAAAATAAGGAGGCCAGTATCAATGAACCAACGTGAAAAGGAATAAGATATAAGAAGACTGGAAAGATAGGAGGGGGCTAGGTTATAAACACCAAATAGAACATTTTGTATTTTATCCTACATGTGATAAGGAGCCACTGAATTTTATTGGGTAGAGAGTGATATTATCAGACCTGCAATTTAGGAAATTCACTTTGGTGGTTACATGAATTGAAGAGAGACTTGAAGCAGTTAAACTCACCAACATGCTACTGCAATAGTCTAAAGTGTGAGATGGTAAGGGCCTGTACTAAGATGGTGATATTATCAGAGAAGATAATAAGAAGGGGCATATTCAAGTAATGTTTCAAAGGTGAAATTGACAGGCCTTGGTAACAAATTGGCTATGTGTGCAGTGAGAGATAGTGAGGAGTTAAAATGTCACTTGCATTGTAAGCCTCAGAAACTGAGAGGATGGTGGTTCCCTCAATGGTAATAGAGAAGTTTGCATGGGGAGAATTTTGGGAGGAAAGATAATGAATTCCATTTTGGATGTATTGAGTTTAAGTTATTTATTGTACATCTAGTTTGAGATGCCTGAAAGGCAACTAGAGATGCTAGATTGAAGGTCAGCAAAGAAGTTAGAGAAGGACAGGAAGATTTAAGAATCATCAGCATGGAGATTATAATTGAATCTATGAGAGTTGAGGAGATCACTAAGTGAAGTATTATATAGGGAGAAGAAAGAGGGCCCAAGACTAAGACATCTATTGTGTAATAGAGGTTCATAATATAAGAACTACAAATATGCGGAGGAAGGGAAACTTTTATCTGAACCAGATAAAGGAAGATTGAACACAATTTCACATTCAAATATTTTAGTACAGAGCTAGATTAAATTTAAAATAGAAATATAAAGGTTCAAGGATAAGAGTAGTTTAGGAGAATGAGCAGTGATGAGCAAATAGTGGTAGACAAAACAAATTGTTTGAGGAAGGAAAATAAAGGGAGATTAAAAGAAAGGAAGAGAATAAAACCTGGGATCAGGGATTTGGTTAGTGCAAGAGAAGAGCTGCAACAGAGGACACAAACTATTTTACTTATAAGATTATAAGAGTCAGGAAAACTCCCTATCTTCTACCATCTTCTAATTTGTAATGCTGAAAGATGGAGGGAGATAAGTGAATAGCAATCTTAACTGTGAAGACAAATGGGATAAACTCACCTGTAATATGGAAGAGTATGAAAAGAATGGACTAAAAGGAAGAATCGAACAATATATTATTTATAAGAAACATGCCTGAAACACAAAGATTTCCATAGCATTAAAATAAGAGGCTAGAAAATTGTACAAAATCTGAGGAATGAAGAAGCACTTAGTGAATCCTTATATTCTTCTTGTGGGGAGGTTTCTGAAATCCAGTGGTGCTGAGAGGAACAGCAATAATTAAAGCTATAGGAAATCTAGCAGTGTTGCCTTAGTGATATTAGGGAAGCTCTCTGGTTGGAGCCAGAGTTATAAAAATGTAACTTGTATAAGCTCATCTGTCAACGGGGCCTTGATTATGCTGTCACATGCAGTGGCTTTCACTGTCTGCAGTAGGAGTCTCTAGCCTGTTCCGAACAACAAGTGTGTGTGTGTGTAATGTTCAAATCATCTGTATTATCAAAACATCATACTTCTTAATTACAAATGAAAAATTTGCTTGCTGATGTTTAAATTTCATAACAGAGAAGTTTGCTTTTGACTATAGAAAAAGAAGGGGAGTAGGAGGCATAACCATATTTAATCTTTATAATGCTAAAATCCTCTGCAGACATCTGTCATCCATTAATATCAACTGGGAAAGGAGATAAAAGTTTTACCTCTTTATAACAGGGTCCCAGATAGAAATATTTAGCCCTGGCCTTTCTACTGAACCCAGTTCTGCATCTCAAACTTTCTATTGCATGTTTCTTTTTGGATGATACTCAAAATGTCTAGAGGTTGACTCAGAGGATCACAGAATCTCAGAGTTAGAAGGGACCCTTACAAGTCTGTTTAGTTCAATTTATACCTGAAGAATCCCAGTTTTATAGGCCCAAAAGGTAATCATTCAGCTTTTGCTGGAAGACCTCCAGTGAGAAGGAAATTCAATATTTCTGGGACAACCAGGTGGTGTAGTGGATAGACCTGAATTCAGAAGGATCTGAGTTCAAATCCAGCCTCAGACACATAACACTTACTAACTATGTGACCCTGGGCAAGTCACTTAACCCCATTGCCTAGCCAAAAAAAAAATCAATATTTCCCAAGACATTCCATTTTACTTTTAGATAGCTTTTATTGTTGAGAAGTTTTTTTTCCCCCCTTTATAGGGATTATAACCTTGCCTCTGTAAATTCTGCTCATGTATGAGTTCTATAGTCTGAGGTCAAGACAAGCAAGCTGAATCTCTTTGTCACTTGATAGGCTTCAAATACTTAAAAATAACAAATATGTTTCCCTTAAGCCCTCCCTTTTCTAGGCTAAATATCCCCATTCTTACTACTGGGTTTCATATGTTTTGATCTACAGGCTCTCTCCAATCTGGCCACAGGCCTCTGGATGCATGCCAGATGTGTTCTAACCAGGGCAGAACATGACTCCCTAATCCTAGATGCTACATTAATATAGCAGGAATCTTTGATGTCTTCAGTGTGGGGATCCTATATTGGTGGAAATTGTAATTTGTCTATAATTTAGTAAATGAAAAGGGACGGGGAAGCATTAATAAGCACTAAGTGTGCCACACTGGATTCTCACAACACTAAGAGGTAGGTACTATTAGGAACATCGTTCCAATTTGATATCATTTGATGTCATTCATGATATCGGTCATTCATGACTACTCTTTGCAATTGGCTTTCAGCCATTCTCAGTTCATTCGGCTGTACTACCAGAGACCTGTAAAATGATCAGTGAAAATCTAGATAAACTGTATCGACAGTGATCAATGATCTTTCCCTTGAATAACTTGCCAAAAAAAAGAAATAAGGTTAATTTTGCATAACCCTTTCTTGAAAAAGTCATGATGGGCTTTGTTGATCATTATTTTCTTTTATTAATTTTCATTAACCCCATTTAATAGTCTGCTCTAGAATTTTTCAGAAATTAAAGTTAATCTTACTGGCACAAAGAAGAAAGAAAACAAATATTTATTAAGCACCTTATGTATTAAGCACCCTACTAATCACTTTGCAAATTTTATCTCATTTGATCCTCACAATAACCCTGTGAGGTAGGTGCTGCCATTATGCCCATTTTCCAATTGAAGAAACTGAGATGAACAAAGGTTAAGCTTTTTTGCCTAGGGTCACACAGCTAGTACACATCAGAGGCAGGATTTAAACTTAGCTGTTTTTGATTCCGGGCACAGTACTCTAGCCACTGCTCCACTAACATTTTATTACTTTCTCTTCTGTGGTATATTTGAAGAATTCACATTTTTAAAATAAAATTTTTGTATTTTTTTAACAATCAAAATTTTTCTCAATACTCTTATTAAAAGAATAAAACATTTCGGTCCTTTAGTGGATCAGAAAGTGTGTAAAGGGAGGCAAAGGCCAATCAAATTCTAGGAACAGTTTTGTTACCTTTTAAGGAAAACTAATCCTTATTTCAGAAAACAAGGGGACTCTGTTCCTATCACGTACAGTCCCCATAGTGGCAAGATCCTCTAGATCTTACAGAGGATCTTTCTTCCATCAGGTTATTGCTTTCAGGGCTTCCCCCTCCCCACAAATCTTGCTGGCACAGATAGTACTAAGGGAAAAAGAAAAAGGAGGGGGGGAAACAATTATAATCTTTCACAAGGATCTTTTAAAGAGAGATAGAAAAATATGAAGGAAGACATAAGCTAGAAATCCTAGGCTATCATCCTTTTTTCAGAAGGTTCAAATTGCATGTTCAAATAGAGGGTAATGCCTCATCTTTTCAGTGCACAATGAGTCTCAGTGCAAATTGGTGATGACCTAGTGAGCCAACAGGCCAGAGCATAAATAGAAGGAACACATCACAGATGATGACTTCTCCAAGACAATCAGATTTCTCTCTTGACTATAATAGAATGGTCATAATAATAGAAGAAGCCCTGTGAACATCAGGGCTATAGCAAAGATGATGACATTTCTAATATAGTCAACAATTCATCATTCATCAGGTTCATCTGTAGTGATGTGGCTGACAGGTCATAAGCCTCTTGCATGCAACCTATCTGAGGATTAAAGTTGATACTGGTGCTCCTTCTAGCCTTTTACTAGCTTCCTCTTGACATAAGACTGTCTCCACCTTTCTTAAAAGAAGAAATATTTCTACTACCAATAACTAAGAACATCAAACAATCCCTTCAAATATAGGTCAGTTACATGATTATTTGCTTTATACAAACTTTGTATCATTAAGAAAAGGCATATAAATGCTTCTAAGAAAAAAATGTAACCATCAAGTAAAAAGTTCCAAGAACATGGGCAATTTGTTATTCAATCAGTAATACTAGAAGAAGCTGCCTGAAAGCATGATGACATCTTATTGATTATTATAAAACCTTTCATTCAATTTACCTGAATTTTTTTTGTAATGCAAACATAAAATGGACCCCAAATGAGAGCGTTACAATATTTGACGTCCACAAGAAAAATGTTTAAAATTGAAAACATGTTATTATCACAATTATACCCAAAACAACTGATATTAAATATGCCATTTTTCAGAGATACAGTCTAAGCCTATAATGATTTTTCATAGCCTTAAATAAATTATTTCTTCTCTGAAGTGGAACTTAATATAGCTTCCAAATTAAAGAAGGAATTGAATCAAAATATCTCAATCAATTAACTAATTAATTAATAATTTGTTCACGTACATCAGTACATGAAGAAATTCAGACTAGAAAGCTCCATCAAAAATATCAGAACTAGCTAATTAATCTTGCAGAATCTTTGTTCTACACTAGCAAAATGTTATTTGTACTCAATAAATGTAAAATTCACAGTATATGTTTAACAAACTTGAATACAAAAGTCAAAATGAATCAACAAACACTGAACAAAAGCAATACATGCAAATACTTTTTTCTCTTTTGTTTTTTTAAATTAATTAATTAATTTTGATTTATCAACAATCGTTTCCATATGCTTCTGAGTTTGAGATTTTTCTCCTCCTTCCTCTCCACCACTCTCCCCAAGACAGCACACAATCTGATATAGGCTATACATTTACATTTCTATTAAACGTATTTTCACATTAGTGATGGTGTAAATAAGAATAAGAGCCAATAGGAGGAACCACCAGAAAGAGGAAACAAAACACAACAGAAGAAAAAAATAGGAAATAATATGCTTCTATCTGCATTCAAACTTCATAGTTCTTTCTTCTTTGTGGATAGCATTTTCCATCACCAGGCCTTTGGAGATGTCTTAGATACTTGTATTGCTGATAAGATCTAAGTTTATCAAAGCTGGTCATCAAACAATATTGTTGTTACTTTGTACAATGTTCTGTTTGTTACTTTGTACAATATTTTCCTGTTTCTTCTCACTTCACTCAGCATCAGTTCATGCAAGTCTTTCCAGGTTATTCTGAAATCTGCCTGCTCATTATTTCTTATGGAACAACAGTATTCCATTACATTCATACACCACAACTTGTTCAGCCATTCCCCACTTGATGCACATTCCCTCAATTTCCAATTCTTGGTCACCACAAAAAGAGCTGCTACAAATATTTTTGCAAATGTGGGTACTTTTGTATTTTTTATGATCTCTTCGGGATACAGACCTTGTAGTGGTATTTCTTGATCAAACATGTGCACAGTTTTTGGCATAGTTAAATGGAGGGATTTATGATGATGATTCAAAATTGTCATTCGCTACCATGAATTAGAGAAAGGTTATCTTTAAGAAGCCTAGACTTAGTGATTAATGTGGATTATGTAAAGACATGGAAGAAACTGTGAAACGTCATTCTTTTTTTGCTTTGTTTTTTGTTTTGTTTTTGTTTTGTGTTTTTTTTTTTGGGGGGGGGCTAGGCAATGGGGGTTAAGTGACTTGCCCAGGGTCACACAGCTAGTAAGTATTATGTGTCTGAAGCCAGATTTGAACTCAAGTCCTCCTGACTCCAGGGCCGGTACTCTATCCACTGCACCACCTAGCTGCCCCTGAAACATCATTCTAGGCTGCAAAAATTGGCAGCTACTATCTAGAATTATACATTAGAAATTCAATCAATTTCAAGACTGAAAAACAAATTCCAATTGTATAAATACAATATATTGTTGTACTTAACCATTCAATACTCCTAGAACTAGACCATTATTGCATGCTGAATTGTTCTCAAAAATTCTTTGGATGTAAAATTGATCCATAAATAATTTAGAACTATATTTTAAATGCATTCAGTATCATTCCAGATACTGATAATATCCAAGCTACATGGAACAAAGAGTTTTCAAAATCTAGTGACCTAGCAAATGAGTTCAAAACCATGTGATGATAACATGAAGTATGATATCCCTGTATTCTTGTCTGTTTTGGGTGTTTGTGTCAGACATGATTTCAGGAACCTGCAGAACATGAGCTTGTGTCCTAATCCAATTCAGTTATTCACATTAAATTTAAAAATCAAATTAAGAATGTAATAACAAGATAGTGCCTTTTCCTAGAACTGTTTCTACCAAAACTTCATTGAAAATTTAAGAAAGATGAAAAAATAATATTAATATATATGTATCCTATATCAGTTTTAAGGTTCACAACATGCTTCCTTCACGAAGTACCGTATGTTATAGGACACAGTCACTTCTGGATGAGCCTATAAGAGGGCCACAGTCACTGGTTGGAAAATGGGAGAAAACATGTAATCTCCAGAACTATGGAGATAACAGGATTATAAGATGTCAAGTAAAAAAGTATCCTAAGAGGTGATTTTGCACAACTCCCTCATTTTATAGGTCTTAAAAACCCTAAAAAAGGTATACAATAGATGCATATATATGTGTGTGTGTGTGTGTGTGTGTGTATACGTATGTGTACATATACACACACACATAAAAATAAGATTAAAAGAGTTGTATTGAGGTTTTCTATATACAGTATTTGTTGTGTAGGATGGTATTAAGCATAGTCTTTAGGGGAAATACAGAAATACTACTCACACATACAAATATATTCATGTATATATTTTGTGCATGTGTATAAATTGTTCTGCCACTAACCAATTGTATACACAACATTAACATATTCTACATAATGTTTTATATGTGTGTGCGCATGATATATGTATCTATATACATATATGTATATATGTGTAAGTATGTGAATACACACACACACACAAACACACACACACACACATTTATATCCCTTTGCGCAGGCTATCTTCCATGCCTTGAATTTCTTCTTCTATTACCTCTGCCTTTTAGCTTACTTAGCTTGCTTCAAGATTCAGATCAAAACTAACTTCTAAAGGAAGCCTTTTCCTGCCCTCCAACCCCCAGTAAGCTAATGTAATTACTTTCTATCTGTTCTGGATACTCTTTCCTATGCCCAGTTACTTAAATTTTCTTTTCTCACAAAAATGTGAGCTTCATGGGGGCAGAGATTATTTTTACTTTTCTTCATATCCCCAGCAGTTACTACACCCTATGGTGTTATAATAAACTCTTAATAAATGTTTGTTGATTAACATATATGTGTATGCATTTTTAAAAATTGTATATTTTTTGGGCACCTAGCAAATGTTTGGAAGGGTGCAATTTGTGTAAAATAAAGTCACAATGTGAAAAATCATAATGCAAAGGATAATGTATACAATAGTAACTGAACATTTTCTTTATATATAGATGAGTGTATACATATGTGTTTCTATATGTAATACCTGCATAGTAATTAACAAAAATTATTTTATTAGTCTTTGGTAAGGATTATTGACCATCTCCTCATCTGACAATATTCCCTTAGGTCTCGTTTTCTCTGGATTCAAAAATTGTTTTAAAATTTCAAATGTCCCCCAATTTCCAGAGATCCTTTATCCCTCCATACCAGTCTCTTCATTGCCCCCTTCATGTCTTTGTTCCTCAGGGTGTAGATGATGGGATTGAGGCTGGGAGTAGCAATAGTATAGAAGAGAGTAAGGAATTTGTCTTGGTCCTTGGAAGCACTGTCTCCTGGTTGCATGTACATGTAGATTATAGTCCCATAGAAGTTAGATACCACTGTGAGATGAGAACCACATGTATTGACTGCCTTCTTCTGACCCACTGCTGACTTTATTCTTAATACAGCTTTGGCAATGAAGACATAGGACATGAGAATGAGGGAAAGGGGTATCAGGATAATGACAATACCCAAAGCAAATACAGTCATTTCAATTGTTGTAGTTTCTATACACGCAATCTTGACCAGAGTTGGCAGTTCACAGAGGAAATGCTCCAGGATGTGATTCCCACATCTTGGCAATTTCAGGGTCAGTGTACAGAGCATGACAGAATTAGCCAAGCTGATTCCCCAGGCTGCAGAGACCATCTGAAGGCAGACCTGTGGGTTCATGATAATCAAATAATGCAAGGGTTTGCAGACAGCAGTGAAGCGGTCATAGGACATCACAGACAGTAAAAGGCACTCAGCAGAGCCAAACCACATATAGCTGTAAAGCTGCATGGCACAGCCCACATAACTGATGGTCTTATCTTGGCCCCATAAATTCACCAGCATCTGAGGAATGATGCTGGTGGTAAAGCAAAGGTCGAGGAAAGATAAGTTCCTGAGGAAAAAATACATAGGTGTATGAAACTGGGGATACAGAAGGGATACAAGGATGACAGCTGTGTTTCCTACCAAAGTTATTAAATAGAAGACTGTGACAATTCCAGAGAGGACCATCTCCAGCCCAGGATGATCAGAGAAGCCCAATAGGATGAACTTGTCTGGAGAACTATAGTTGTTATACCTCATACTCTTTCAATGCTTGTCTCCCCTAGGAACAAGAAAGGAAAGTATCAATGATTATAGAGAGGGATAGAATGTCAAAATAATTCAGTGATTGCAGTTAGCAAAATAAATACAAGCTGTCAATACTATATGAAAATAATCTATTGGAGTCAAGAGGACCTGAGTTCAAATCTGGATTCAGACACTTGACACTGTGACCCTGGGCAAGTCAACCCCAATTGCCTCACCAAAAAGAGCAAAAAAATAAACAAACAAAAACCAATCGAGATGAAAAAGGAGAGATCCTTCAGTTATTTATTTGCTCTAGATACTTAATGTGTGTGTGTGTGTGTGTGTGTGTGTGTGTGAGAGATGGGCTTTTTCTCACAATAATTTGTGATTTAAAAAATCAATAGTTGAAGGAAACGCTAAATTTCACTTAGAGGTTAGGGAAAATAATTTTTTTTTTCTCATCCAGTTCATTACCTATAGATATCCACTTTAGGTTCTGAACCCCTAATGTAGGTCAAAATAATATTGATACCTTCTGTTGTTCTAGTGTTTTATATTCACTTCATTATAACAACCCCATCAGATAGATAATATAAGAATTAGCATCCCCAGAAGGAAAATGAGATGCCCAGAAATTGTGATTTGCCTACCTTGACACTAAAAAGTGTTGAATTTTATGTTCAGTGCTGTTTCTTTACCTCCTCCTCCACCACTATCTCTCATAGTGCTAATGATTCAAAAGAGGAAAGTAAGACTTTTTGACTCTCGGTTTATTGGCATCAAAAAGGAGATGTTTGTATCTAGTACCCTGTTACTACTAGTGATTATTGGCATCTTTATGTATTATTTCAAAAGCCGGGTCAAAGATGTTGTGTCAGACTTCCTGAAAAGTGTAAGAAAAGAAATAGGATAATTATCATGAAAAGACTGTGGCATTATCTACAAAATGCCAAAAATATTTGATAAGTAAAATAAATTCAGTAAAATAGATGATGATGGAAATATAACTAATTCAGAAGAAATAAATCTGATCAAGATACGGACCATAAGTATTCATGGAGGATCATAACCACTTTAAAATGACTGCAAACATAACTTCCAGCTAAATAATAATGAGTCCCTGAACCCTGACAAATCTGATCTCCCTTTCCTTTCCTCCTTTGGCCTCACATGGTACCTTGTTTTTTTTTCAGCATTCTAATGCATGGGTCATTTCATAGCACTTATTATTATTATTTATATCTTACCCTCTTTTTAAACTGTAAAGTCATGGAGAGAATTGTTTTATATCTTATTTAATAATAGTAGCTAGCATGGTTTTAAAGTTAGCATAGCTGCTTGAGTATGCTACCTCATTTGATCCTAACAACACTATCCTATGAAATCGATATGAAATATCAAATCCCCATTTAACTTATGAGTTAAGAAAGATTAAATGACTTGCCCAGGATCACACAGTATTTGAGGCAGGATTTGAACTCAGTTTTTTTTTAAGCTTTAGATCCAGCAATCTGTTTATCTTGCCACCTAAATGTCTTAAATTATGTTTCTTCTCTATGAACTAGGGTTGTGCTCTGCACAGAGTAAATAGCTAATGTGTTTATTGAAATGAAACCTCAATTAAAATGTACAGTTAGAGTAGTTCTATTACACTATGTTAAGATGTTGCTACCATCTTCCACTGATTTGAATGCTGGGTGAAAATCAAATTAGCTATGTTCTTAGGCCCAGCCCCTTGCTAAGTGATAGTTTTTAGTATGTCATAAACCTAGCATAATGTAACACTTTAGATCCAAAATGACCTTAGAGATTATCTGGGTAAAATCTCTTTGGTAGGAAAACTAAGACTTCATAAGGTATTTTTCTCATTGTCACAAGTCAATTGTTAAGAAGCCAGGTACTATAGAAACTGATTGTCAGTTTTCATTGCCTGACTACTCAAATCAGTGCATAATAGTGTGCTAGGACCCAGGTGTCCTATTTAATCACTCTAATAATTAAATATATCTAGGAGTCACCTGAATCTGTAAATGTTAAATATTCCTCCTCAACATAAAATTGGCTTCAAAGGTCTATCCCTGAGCAAAGGTGGGGGTGGGGAATAGGGGGGAGCTTCTTTACTTATAATTGTATTCCAGCTTCAACACATTTTTTCCAGTTCCAAATTGATTCAACTTCTCCCTTAAAATGTCCTCATGAATCATTGATAATAGCTAGTGACTGCTGTAACACTGCCTAACTGAAGTAGCTGCATGCCTTTCTCCAGAATTCTCAAGCCTGATATTAATTAGTGATAGAGCAATGCTCATTCCAACATACCTTCTGTCTATGATTTTAGGAAACTAACACTGATAAAAAAAAATAAGCACAATGGAGAGAAGTTGTATAATTGGACCTATAAATAATAGCAATTAGAAGTTACAGTTCTTTGATTTTTTTTTTAAAAAAGTACTTTCCTCAGAATAACTGTATGAGGTGCAAAATGCAATTATTATATCCCCATTTACATATGAGAGAAATGAAGATAAGAAAGGATATGTCCAAGGCAAATAGTTGGCAAGTTGGGGAGTATGATTGAATCTAGGTTTCCTGGCACTGAGATTGCTGGTTCTACCAGAAACCATAATGCTTTTGAAAAGCTAAGCAAATGAGATCATTCTACCTACAGAAGAGAAGGCTAGGTAGTGACTATTAATAGCCTGTCATTTACAAATGGAGGAGTATGATCTGCTGTTTTTCTTCTTTGTTGGATGAAAACAAAAGGCTATGAACTGAAAAAGCAATAAGAAGATTAAATAAATAAAGAACAATAAAAGATCAGATTTAAAGAGAATCTGAACAATGAGAAATAAAAGGAGCTGGAACAAGTACTTAAAACAAGGAGGATAAATTTCCAGCTCTAGCATGGGATAGGGTATATAAGATATAAGCATGATAAGCTTATATCTTTGAGATAATGTCCTAGAGAATATCACACTTTCTCAAGTTCCTTTCTTCCCTAGAATGGCCAATGCATTTTGTTTAGTTTGGAACTCTCTTAGTAAATCTGTTTATCTTGAGCATACTTACACTTTCTCTTTGGAAAGGCAGCAGCATTAGGCAGAAGCTCCTTTAAGTAAATTATAAGGAATCCATTTTTCAGACACTCTTCTGCGTCAGAGAGGACTAAAGCTTGGGAAAACAAAATATATCCACTTTCATTGTCAAGCAAAGCTGAAAGACTCTGATACATATAATGGCAGTTCCTTTTATTTAAATATGGCAGGATCTTTTACAAGAGATTCATCTGAGACCTTAGAAATCAGTAATTAAACTCAAATGCAGTGATTGCAGTATAGAAGCAAAATTAAGCAGAGAAAGTCCCTAAAGGCAATTTGCTTACCTCTTGCCTGAGGTTGACTACAAGTTATGAGTTGACACAAATCATTAACTAGTCAAGTGTAATGACTTCCTAGTGCTAGAAAAGATCTTAGAGATCCTCTAACCCACTTCTCTCATTTCACAAAAAAAATGGACCACAGAGAAGTGGACTGTGTCCAAGGTCACAGGGAAAGAAAGGTTACTAGAAGGAAAGGGACAAGAAATGGTCTCTTAACTGCCAATGTCCTTTCTACTATAATATGAACTCTAATATTCAGCATATAGTCTAACAACACAAGATACAACCATATCTATTATGGATTATCCCTAGTAAATGCTTAATACTAGGTTTATAATCACTTGCCACACAATGTATGACTGAGTCACACTGTCCCACCAGTTAATCAATTGATGTTGGTATTCATCATCTTCATTGCCATCATTATTATCAAATTCAGAGTTATTTTCAACTCCTCACTTTTCCTCATCCCCCTAACCAATCAGTTTCCAAGTGTTTTTTAAATTCTATGTTCACAATATTTATCAGTTCAATTCTCTTTTTTTCTCAGCATCATCAACTAACCTTAAGTCACCATTATTTCCTCTTTTTTAAATTAATTAATTTATTTTTAGTTTTCAACATTCACTTTCATAAGCTTTTGAGTTTTAAATTTACTCCTGCTCCCTCCTACCACCCTTCCCCAAAATGGCATGCAATCTGATATAAGCTCCACATATACATTCATATTAAACATATTTTCACATTAGTCATGTTGTAAAGAAGAATCAGAACCAATAGGAGGAACTATGAGGAAGAAGAAACAAAGAGAGAGAGTAAGCAAGGGAGAGAGAGAGAGAGAGAGAGAGAGAGAGAGAGAGAGAGAGAGAGAGAAAGTAAATAGTATGCTTTGATCTGACTTCAGATTCCATAATTCTTTCTCTGGATGTGGATAGCATTTTCCATCATGAGTCTTTTGCAGTTGTCTTAGATCCCTGCATTGCTGAGAAGAGTTAAGTCTATTAAAGTTAGTCATCTTACAATGTGACTGTTACTGTTGTGCAACGTTCTTCTGGTTCTGCTCACTTTGTTCAACATCAGTCTATACAAGTCTTTCCAGGTTTTTCTGAAGTCCTCCTGCTCATCATTTCTTATAGCACAATAGTATTCCATTACATTCATATAAAACAACTTGCTCAGCTATTCCCCAACTGATGAGCATCCCCTGAATTTCTAATTCTTTGGCACCACAGAAAGAGCTGGTACAAATATTTTTGTACATGTGGGTCCTTTTTGCATTGTTATCATCTCCTTGAGATGCATACCTAGAAGTGGTATTGCTGAGTCAAAGAGTATGTATATTTTTATAGCCCTTTGGGCATAGTTCCAAATTCCTCTCCAGAATGGTTGGATCAGTTCACAAGTCCACCAACAATACATTAGTGATCCAATTTTCCCACATCTTCTCCAACATTTATCATTTTCCTGTTTTGTCGTGTTAGTCAATCTGATAGATGTGATGTGGTACATCAGAGTTGTTTTGACTTGCATACCTCTATTCAATAGTGGCACAGAGCATTTTTTCTTGTGATTATATATAGCTTTAATTTATTTATCTGAAAACTGCTTGTTCATATTCAGTAACCATTTATGAATTGAGGAATGACTTATATTCTTACAAATTTGACTGAGTTCTCTATATATTTCAGAAATGAGGCCTTTATCAGAGACACTGGTTACAAAAATTGTTTCCCAGCTTTATGCTTCCCTTCTAATCTTGGTTGCATTGGCTTTGTTTGTGCAAAACCCTTTCAATGTAATGTAATCAAAATCATCCATTTTGCATTTTATAATGTTCTCTATCTCTTGTCATAAATTCTTTTGTTCTGAATGAATCTGACAGGTAAACTATTCCTTGATCTCCTAGTTTGCTTATAGTATCAGCCCTTATATCTAAACTGTGTACCCATTTTGCCTCGATCTTGGTTTATGGTATAAGGTTTTGGTCTATGCCTAGTTTCTGCCATACTTTTTTCCAGTTTTCCCAGAAGTTTTTTTTTGTTAAATAGTGAGTTATTATCCCAGAAGTTGGAGTCTTTGGGTCTCTCAAACAGTAGATTACTATAGTTATTGACTACTGTGTGTTCTGTACCTAACCTATTCCATTGATCCACCACTCTATTTCTCAGCCAATACCAAGTAGTTTTGATGCCTACTACTTTATAATACAATTTAAGTTCTGGTACAGCTGGGTAACCTTCCCCTGCATTTCTTTTCATTAATTCCCCTGATATTCTGGAACTTTTGTTCATCCAGATGAATTTTGTTATTTTTTTCTAGCTCTCCAAAATAATTTTTGATAATTTGATTGGTATGGCACTGAATCATTGAATTAATTTAGGTAGAATTGTCATTTTTATTACATTACCTTAGCTTACCCATGAGCAACTGATATTTTCCCAATTATTTAGATCTGACTTTATTTCTGTGAAAAGTGTTTTGTAATTGTGTTCATATAATTCCTTGGCATGTAGACTCCTAAATATTTTATGATGTTTGCAGTAAGTTTAAATGGAATTTCTCTTCCCACCTCTTGCTGTTGGGCTTTGTTAGCATTATATAGAAATGCTGATGATTTATGTGGGTTTATTTCATATACTGCAACCTTGCTAAAATTGTTTATTATTTCAAGTAGTTTTTCACTTGATTCTCTAGGATTCCTTAAGCACATCATCATATCATCTGCAAAGAGTGATAGTTTCATTTCTTCTTTGTCTATTCTAATTTCATCTCATTGCTAAAGCTAACATTTCGAGTGTCATATTGAATAACAGTGGTGATAATGGACATCCTTGCTTCACCTTTGATCTTAGCAGAAATACTTTTAGCTTATCTCCATTACATATAATGTAAGCTGATAGTTTTATCAGACTCCATTTATTCCTATGCTTTCTAATGTTTTTAATAGGAAAGGGTGTTGCATTTTGTCAAAAGCTTTTTCTGTATCTATAGAGATAATCATATGATAATCTGTTAGTTTTGTTGTTGACATGGTCAATTATGCTGATAGTTTTCCTAATACTGAATCAGACCTGTATCCCTGGGATAATCCTTCATGGTCATAGTGTATTATCCTCAAGATAGTAGCTATATTCTCTTTGTTAATATTTTATTTAAAAATTTTGCATCCATATTCATTAGGGAAGTTGGTCTATAAGTTTCTCTATTTTAGCTCTTCTGAGCTTAGGTGTAAGCATCATATTTGTAGTATAAAAAGAATTTAGTAGGACCTTTTTTTTGCCTATTTTTCCAAATAGTTAATATAATATTAGAATTAACTGTTCTTTAAATGTTTGGTAGAATTCACTTGTGAATTCATCTGCCCCTGGAGATTTTTTTCTTCAGGAGTTCATTGATGGATTGTTCAAATTCTTTTTCTGAAATGGGGTTATTTAAAAATTTATTTCCTCTTCTGTTAATCTAGGCAATTTATATTTTTATAAATATTCATTCATTCCACTAACATTGTCAAATTTATTGGCATGCAGTTGGGCAAAATAGCTCCTATTTATTGTTTCAATTTCCTCTTCCTTGGTGGTGGATTCATTTTTCTCATTTTTGATACTGGTAATTTGGTTTTCTTTTTTAAATCAAATTAACCAGTAATTTATCTTTTTCATTGGTTTTTTCATAAAACCAGCTCTTAGTTTTATTTATTAGTTCAATTAGTTTTTAATTTCAATTTTACTAATTTCTCCTTTAGTTTTCAGAATTTTTAATTTGGCATTTAATTGGAGATTTAAAATTTGTTCTTTTTCTAGCTTTTCTAATTGCATGCCCAATTCATTGATCTCTTCTTTCTCTATTTTATTCATATGAGCATTTATAGATATAAAACTTCCCCCAAGAACCGCTTTTGATGCATCCCATAAGTTTAAGTATGTTTTCTAATTATTCTCATTCCCTTGGATGAAGTTAATGATTGTTTCTATCATTTGTTATTTGATCCACTTGTTCTTTAGGGTTAGATTATTTACTTTCAAATTAATTTTAGTCTATCTTTTCATGACCCTTTATTATATGTAGTTTTCATTGCATCATGATCTGAAAAGGATGCATTTAATATTTTTGCTGTTTTGCATTGAATTGTGAGGTTTTTACTCCCATGGTCAATTTTTGTGTAGGTGCCATTTGCTGCCAAGAAGAAAAAAAAACCCAACAATATGTATTCCTTTCTATCTGCATTCACTTTTTTCCAGAGCTCTACCATATCTAACTTTTCTAAAATTCCATTAATCTCCTTAACTTCTTTCTTGTTTATTTTGTGGTTAGATTTATCTAGCTCTGAGAGGGGGAGTTTGAGATTCCCCCACTAGTATAGTTTTGCTTTCTATTTCTTCTTGTAACTCCTTTAATTTGTCTTCTAAAAATTTGAATTCTATACTGCTTGGTGCATATGTTTAGTAATATTACTTCATTGTCTATGGTACCTTTTAGCAGGATGTAGTTTTCTTCCTTATATCTTTTAATTAGATCTATTTTTGCTTTTGCTTTCCCTGAGATGAGGATCGCTACCCCTGCTTTTTTTTAAACTTCAGCTGAAGCATAATATATTCTACTCCAGTCTTTTACCATTACTCTGTGTGTATCCCTTTGCTTCAAATGTGTTTTTGTAAACAACATATTGTAAGATTATGTTTTTTAATTGACTCTGCTATTCACTTCTGTTTTATGGGAGAATTTATCCCGTTCACATTCACAGTTATGATTACTATCTGTGTCTCTCTCCATCCTATTCTCTCCCAACCTGTTTATGCTTTTCTTCTTGTTTCTCCCTTTCCCTCCTCACTAGAATTTCACTTTTGACCACTGCTTCCCTCAATCTGCCCTCCCTTATATCAGCTACTTCCATTTTCTTTCCCCTTTCCCCTCCTGTCTCCTATAGGGTAAGTTACATTTCTATATATGTGTATGTTATTCCCTCTTTGAGCCAAATCTGATGAGAGTAAGGTTCAAACAATGCTCATCTCCCTCCCTTCTTTCCCTCTATTGTAATAGGTCTTTGCATCTCTTCATGTGATGTAATTTATCCTTTTCTACCTCCTCCTTTCCTCTTCTCCCAGTATAACTCCTTTTCACCACTTAGATTTTCTATCATCACATCAAAGCCAACTTATACCTATGCCCTCTGTCTATGTATAGCCCTTCTAAATGTTGTAATAAAGACACAGTTCTCAAGAGTTACAAGTATCATCTTCCTATATAGGGATGTAAATATTTTGCCCTTATTATAACATGTTGTTGTTGTTTTTCCTTTCTTGTTCACCTTTTTATGCCTCTCTTGAGTCTTATGTTTATAGATCAAATTTTCTGCTGAACTCTGGCCTTTTCATCAGGAAGGTTTTGAAGTTCCTTATTTCATTGAATTTCCATCTCCTCCCCTGAAAAGTTATACTCAATTTCACTGGGTAGTTGATCCTTGGTTGTAATCCAAGCTCTTTTGCCTTATGGAATATCATATTCCAAGCCCTTTGATCTTTTAATGTAGAAGCCGCAAGGTCCTGTGTAATGCTGACTCTGGTTCCATGATATTTAAATTGTTTCTTTCTAACTGCTTGTAGTATTTTCTCTTTGACCTGATAATTATAGAATTTGGCCACACTATTCCTTGTTATTTTCAATTTGAGATCTCTTTCAGGAGGAGATCGATGGATTCTTTCAATGACTATTTTATACTCTGGTTCTAGGTTCTCAGGGCAATTTTCCTTCATGATTCCTTGAAAGATGCTTTCCAGGATTTATTTATGATCATGGCTTAAATCATCAATCCTGAATCTATTTTCCAGGTCAGTTGTTTTTCCAATGAGGTATTTTATGTTTTCGTCTATGTTTTTCACTCTTTTGATTTTGTTTGATTGATTCTTGATATCCCTTAGAGTCATTAGCTTCCACTTAGCCAGTTCTAATTTTTAATTAATTGTTTTCTTCAATTAACTTTTATACTTCCTTTTCCATTTGGTCCATTTTACTTTTTAAGGGATTCTTCAGTGATTTTTTTTTGTGCCTCCTTTTCCATTTGGCCAGTTCTACTTTTTAAGGAATTGTTTTCTTCAGTGTACTTTTTCCCTTTTGACCAATTGTATTTTTTAAGGACTTGTTTTTTACAGTCAATTTTTGTCCTTCCTTTTCCAAGCTGTTGACTCTCTCTTGCATACCTCTCATTTCTTTTCCCAGTTTTTCTTCTACCTCTCTTATTTGACTTTTAAAATCCTTCTTGAGCTCTTCCAAGAAGTCTTTTTGGGCTTGAGACCAGTTCATATTCCCCTCTGAGGTTTCAGATATGGCTATATTGACAAAGTTGTTCTTTTCTGAGTTAGTGTTTTCATCTTCCCTGTCCCCATAGAAAGAATCTATGATCATTGTCCACTTCTACTTTTTGCTTATGATAGGCTCACGCATATTTCCTGGCTTTTGAAGTTGAGCTCTCCTTTTGGAGCACAGGGCACACTGACCAAAGCTTCTTTTGCTGGAATCCAGAAACCTGGTAACTGGCTTTGTATGCTGGGGCCTCAAATCCTAACAAATGGTGGCTCTAAAGGGTCTGGAAGCTTGCCAGGTGATGAGCTGAGGTCAGCAACACTGAAGGTGGGGAAGGGGGTCTGGCCCCTGGAAAAAGCCTGCTCATCTGGACCAAACCAGAAGGTTTGGCCACTGGAGGAAGCCCACCTGCCTGAAGTTGTGCTTCCTGGCACTGTGCTGAAGCGCAGTGAGATTTGGTTGCTGGAGGACTCACATATGGTGGTTTTCCAAGCTGGAGTCTACTTCTTTCCCTGCCTGTGCCAAGGCATCTGTGGGTTCTGGTATTGGTGCTTGCCTGCTTCACCACCCTTGGGCTCAGAGAGAGAGAGAGTGACCTTTCCATTAATCCCCCAAGCTTCTCAGGCTAAAAGACTGCTGCACTCTATCTTTCTGCTGGTCAGATGTTCCAGGGTTTTTCCTGAGGTGATCTTTTCTGGGTTTTTAGAAGTCAATAAAGGAGAGTGAGAGTGACTTACTGCTGATTCCAACATCTTGGCTGTTGGAAGTCTGTCAACATTACTTCTTACCTGGACTGTGGCTGTAGCCTACTTATTGGTCTCCCTGTCTGAAGCTTCACTTTTCTCCAGTCCATTCCCTACACAACAGGTCTGACCAAGTTACCCCCTCAGTGAACTTCAGTAGCTCCCTAGTACCTCTAGAATCAAACACAAATGTCTCTGCTAAGCAAGTAAAGCACTGCATAATTTGATTCCAATCTACCCTTCCTGCATTGTTATATATTATTCCCCTCCTTCACACACTGTATAATCCACATAAATTGATATTCCTGTTCCTCACACATGACACTCTACATTCAGATCTCTGCAGAGGCTTTCCCTCACACCTGGATTATATACTCCCTTCTCACTTTTACCCTTACTCAACTTAATGGCCATTTTGCAAAAAGCCTTTTCTGATTTCCCCCACCTAATAATACTTCCCTTGAAAAATGACCTTGTATTTATTATGTATGTTTTTGAATATACATATCTGTGTACATACTTTCTCTCTTAATAGAATATAAGCTCCTTGTAGAAAGGGACTATTTTATTTCTGTCTTTATTTCTTCAGGATCTAGGACACTCTGGTCCATATTATGTACTTAATAAATGTTTAATGATCGATTCAGGATCATTAGTATCATATTACTAATGAAAGAACTGATTTCTAGTTCTGCATGATGATAAAGTGATTAATGCCGAAACAATTGCCAAATTCACTCAATCTAGGGTTATCTACCTGATACCAAGAACACTGGTTGATTCAATGAAAGAATAATGATTTCGTTGACTCTAAGCAAATGTAGGTAGTGATTTTGGTATTCTGTAGGCAAAATATCGGGATGACTGGGTGATTTTGTTTCATTTTACCATAATGTGGTCACAGAACCATTCAAAGTTGAGATGCTTTTCTATATAAACACATGGATGCCTGGAAGAAATTGATTCTTAAGTGATTTTCTTTTTTCACTAAGAAGTTTGCTTCTTTGAAGATTATCTCTGAATAATAGTGAGCTGAAAGTCACACCGGGTCCTTTCTCTGCTACCTGAATAACATAAAAATGTGTTTAAAATTTGAATTGTCTTAATAATGCTCAGAACATGTCTTATGCAGATGCAACTTTGCTTCTGAAGGTAAGGCACATTTAGTTCGTATTTTTCACATTTTCACCCTAAAAACATTATGTCATAGCTACTCTCTCTTAAACAGTATTTAGGAAGATGAAGAATGGCTTTTTGTAGGAGGTGGGATTTTATCTGGGACTTGAAGGAAGCCAGGAAAGGCATGAGTCAAAAATGGAGGGATAATTGAAGGTATGGGAGACAGTCATTGAAAATGCATATAGTTGAAAAATAGATTGTCTTGTGTGAGAAGCAGAAGGGGCTTAGTGTCATTGAAGGGTGAATAAAGTATACAAATACTGGAAAGGCTGGAGGACACCATGTTAGGAATGATGGCTTTGAATATCACATAGAGGATTATATATTTCAATTTGATGACTCACTGGGGATTTGATTTGAAGCAAGATGGACTAGAGTGGGGAGAGACTTGAGGCAGGGAGACTAATGGTAAGGTTATTTCAATGGTCTAAGCCTGAGGTAATGAGAGACAACATCAGGGAGGTGCATTGTCAAAAGTCAGAAGGTGGCATGTATTAGAGATGTTACAAAGGTAGATTCCTTAGGACTTGGCAACTGATTTGATATGAGGGTTTAGAGAAAGTGAGGAATAGGTACCAATGAATGAGATAATGAAGGTGGAAACAGAACATTATTATAACAATACTAAACTTCTCTTAGATTTGCATCTGAAAGTTACACTTATCCTGCCTGTTGAAAGAAAATTTTCTCAGTTCCTTTTCATTTCAAGTAAAGATGAAAGAATAATCTTCCAGGGATGTCAATTGGCAACCTTATATTATTCAAGAACTCTGGTCTCAAAAATGGGAGGTTTTCCTATACAAAAAAGAAAACCAAAACAGTTTCCCAATCCTTCAACAATGCCTCCAACATTGACTATTGCTATTTTTTTTCATTTTTGCCAATTATGGAAGTGTCAGATAAAACTTCAGTGCTGTTTTAATTTGCATTTCACTTAAGCAAATTAATTTTTTTGTTTTAATTGGAAATATTGAGAAATTAATATTTTTCTGATCTCAAGTATTTTGTAGACTTGTCTGAAAGAAGAAAAAAATAGCCATATTTGATTAAAATTCTTATGAAAAATATCTTCTAGTAAAATCTTTTTCTCTTTCTCCTGGCCTATTCTCCTCACTAACATGGCCCCATGAGGATATTTCTTCCTCTTTCCCTAATCTTTTTAGCTCCTTTTTGTGTACTTCTCTATCCTGTACAGTTTTATCTTTTAAGGGGAGAAACTGTCTTTCTTTGTATGTAGCACTGTATTTAGTACAGTGCCTGGAAGATGACACTTAATAAATTCTTCCTGCTGTGTCTTTTTATTGCAAACAATAGTACTGGGCTTAATTGTTCTTTGAATATTTGCAAGAATTCATTTGTGAATTCATTTGTGAATCCATTTGATCTTTGGATTTAATTTTCTCCTACTACTGGAATTCATTTCTAGCTTATCTAATTTCTTTTTCTGAT
This sequence comes from Phascolarctos cinereus, assembly GCF_003287225.1. Classification (NCBI taxonomy): domain Eukaryota; kingdom Metazoa; phylum Chordata; class Mammalia; order Diprotodontia; family Phascolarctidae; genus Phascolarctos; species Phascolarctos cinereus. Next base: position 249,296,130 of record NW_027555958.1, on the reverse strand, counting down.
ATTAAGTAATTAATTTTTTTTTATTCTGGGCATTTTATATTTTTAAATAGTCATCTATGTCCTCTAAATTGTCAGTTTTGTTAGCATGTGATTGGACAAAATAATTTCTGACAATGTTCTTTATTTTGTATTCAATTTTTTTTTTCATTTTTGATATGAATATTTTGGTTTCCCTCTTCCTTTTAAGAAAAAATAAAATTAGTTAACTTTATTTTACTAGTAATTTTTAAAACCTGCTCCTAGTTTTATTTATTAATTTCATGGTTTTTACTTATTTCAATTTTATTAAGCTCTTCTTAAATTTACTTTGTTATTTAGTTGGGTATTTTTATTTGTTGTTCAAATCTTTTTTTTTAATTTCATGCCCAATTTATTAGTTTGTTTTTTCTCTCTTTTGCAAATGACAAGTGTTTTGAGATATAAAATTTCCCCTCAAAACTATTTAGATGCATCCTATAAGTTTTGGGTGTGACTATTGTAATTATCTTCAATAAAATTTTTGATTGTTTCTGTAATTTGTCCTTCACAACTGTTACTTAGTCTCCAATTACATCTGACAAATTTTTATTAATATTGCCTGTTTCTTACATCATTGTAGTTATCCCAGTTATCTCTCCTCTTTCTCTCCCAGAGAGCTATTCTATATGCAAAAACAGCATTTTTTCATGAAGGAAAAAAATCGACACAACTGATTGATATATTAAAAAAGTCCAAAAAGATATACAACATGTAATATCTATGGACTTCCCACCTCCATTTAGGATTGGGATTATCTCCTTATATCTCCTTATCCAATTTCTGCTTGATATTTATAATTTTGTTACATTTACTTTTGATTTTTTAGGTGTGTAGTTGTTCTTTCCATTTATATTACTGCAGTTAATGTGTATTTTGTTTGTTTGGCTCTGCTTGAATTCAGTCTGAATTAATCCATATAGATCTTTCCTTGCTTTTTTCATTACAAACATCATTTCTTATGATACAGTAATATTCTATTACACTCATGTTCCACAATTTGTTTAGGTACTCCTCAAACGATGAACATCTGTTTCCAGTTTTTTAGCTATCACAAAAGTTGCTGTTATAAATATTTTGGAGTATATAAAGACTTTTTTCTTATGATGAGTTACCCAGTAATAGAATCTTTGGTTCAAAGAGTATGTACTTTTTAGTCATTTTATTTGCATAGTTCCAAATTCCTCTCAAAATTGGAGGTTCCATTTCACAGTTCCACCAACAATACATTAGTTTCCCTATCTTTCAACAGTGCCTCCAACATTGACTATTGTTATTTTTTTTTTCCATTTTTGCCAGTTTTTGAGGTATGAGGTAAAACTTCAGGATTATTTTGATTTGCATTTCACTTGTTACTAATGATTTGGAGTATTCTTTTTTTTTTTAGCCAGAGACAAGGTTTATTAGAACACCTGTCATATTGGGCAGACTCTTAAGGAGTCTGAACATTAGTAAGCTATTGGCTAGATTTTAAGAATCTGAGCAGTGGCTAGATTTTACGAATCTGAGTGTGAGAGACGGCCTAAAGTACAGTTTCCTCAGGCCTAATTCCTGAGTTGAGTTTCACCTTTCTCAAAAATCCATGTCAGCACAGGAAGTTAGCTCCTGGTCACTCCTGCTTCCTGGTATACACATACATCTAGTCCCCAAATATGGGTATGTTTGCTTCTATTGAGTATTAATTGCTGCATTTAGATTGTATGCCTTGAGTACCCAGCCAATGGGGGAAAGAAGTAAGAGAGTGGGAGGGGGCATGTGTTAGGGCTATAAAACTTTGCTTTTCACAGCCAGCTAGGCATTCCCTGGCTGCCACTGCTTGAGCAGCCACAAGGGCTGTGCCCTTTCTCATGAGAAAGAATACAAAACTTTTCTGATCTCTGATTCAGACTCCAAACTCTTGATTTCGGTGGTCACTGTCCCACACATGAGCAGTGGCTAGATTATAAGAATCTAAGGAGTGGCTAGATTTTAAGAGTCTAAGCAATGGCTAGATTATAAGAATCTCAGCATCTTAATGGAGACAAGATGGACCTTATATACAGAAAGCCTGTGGGAGGGATCTAGGAGTGGCTAAGTAGTCTGTGAGGTAATAGAATTACCAAGGGTGGGAAGTGGCCTGGGGGCCATAGGGAGGAAAGACAAAGGAGGGGAGATTGAGTCCAGCCACAATGAAAGGCCAGTTGATGGTATTATAGCCTCAGATGAATGCCAGAGATTTGGCCATGTGGGAAAGTCCAGAGTTTTTCCTTTCTGGGGTCTAGATACCATCCTCATCATTCCCCCTTCAAACAAATGGGACCCAAATTCTTTTGGGGTAAGGGGTGAAGGTTTCAGCTTCTGAAACTGTTTCTTGCTGTCAACGGGAGTAGAGCTGTCTCTGCCTCGAGGGGGTCCCAAAATGGAGGTTGACTGCAACGAAGCACAGGCTGCATCCAGGGAATGATGGGGGTACATTGGTGGGTACCCTCTGTTTGCTACCAACTGTAGGTGGTAGTCTGGAAGACATAAATCTGACAGAAAAAACTGCAGGGCCCAGATATAAAGCAGGGACTAGATTTAAGGCCTACCTGTGAGAGGATAAAACATCCTTAGCTCTATTTGGATTCAGGTAATTCAGTTTTCCAACCATGCAGTATCAAATCCACCTCCTAGCCAGACTCAGGAATAGCCAGGTGGATAACATTCCTTTTCAAAGGAACATAATGGGGAAACTGAGCCAGGAAGATCCCATCTTAGACTGAGGCTAAAACTTCCTCTCAGCTTTTCCCAATGCTAACTTCCCATCAGTGTCACCTTCTCTGAGTAGCTTGTGGCATTTCTTTCAGATGGTGGATTATTGATTATCGATGGATTATGACCCATCAGACAACTCAAAATTAAAATCCTATGAGTTTTTACCTCAAACAGAAAATTTTACTAATCACAGCTTAGGAAAAAACTTTTCCAGGATTTACATTTCAAGCTTAAATTTGTCCTGGGTGTAAAAAGCCAATCATTAGAGATTTCCATAACTTGAAAACTCTCAGCAAGCCATACATAACCCAAACAAACTTTTTGGCTAGTTTACACATTAAAACAATAACCAACAATAGCTAAATTATTTTAGTGGCAACCAAATTGTGAAAAGTTGCTTGATGTAACTAATACAGAAAGTTCACCAATTTGAAACTTGAAAGAAACTCGTTACCAATCAGGTGACTTCAGTTTTGTTGAATGTACTTCCAAATTAGTTTACACAGAGAATCAACATCTCATCATTAACAGTTAAAACTAAAAATTTAAAAGAGCGTGTTTACTCAAGTTTGGAGGCTACCTTCATTACCTTGAGAAGGCTGTGCAGAACTTGGGTGATACTTCCAGGAAAAGGTTACCCTAGAGCCCAAGGCCATAGCCAGGGGGGCCCACACCATAGCAGTTGCCCCTCCCCCCTCCTTCCTTTCCCAGGTGAGGGGTAAAGGGTGCCAGAATCTGCCAAGATATTTTTAGCTGTTCTAACTTTCCCTGCAACCTCCCAGAAGGAGGATTCAGAGGTATAGAGGGGAGGGAGTAAGTAAGCCTCAGGGAACCAAAAAGCAACTGCAATTTTCCCCAATTCCCTAGCACCGAGGTAATTAACAGAATTGAATATACACTTCTGAATAGGGCATCCATCCTTGTCGTCTATGCTGTGGAAGGCATACCCAGGTCCATGGCCTTGAACTGACCCAGTGGACCAAGAGCCTGAGAGCATCGGGCCAAGTTCAAGACAGCCTAATAACTGTCTGCCAGAAAAGCACCTCCAAGCCTTGGTGCTTGGAGAGAGACCCCAACTTCAGAGCAAGAAAGGAGGGAAGGGGGGGAGGCTTACACACCTTCCAGTCTTGGCTGGAGAAGAACTTGGGGTTAGGCAGTTTCCCCATATGGGCCACCAAAATGATGCAGTTTAGGAGTTCAGGAGTCCTGGGACCCCAAAATCAGAACACATGGATCCTGTCCAAAAGAATTCAACCCAAGCCTTCCTTCAGTCAAAGACAAGGTTTACTAGAACATAGCCATATTGGGCAGACTCTTAAGGAGTCTGAAACCTGGGTAAGCAGTGGCTAGATTAGAAGAATCCTAGCAGTGGCTAGATTTTAAGAATCTAAGCAATGGCTAGATTATAAGAATCTCAGCCTGGAGTATTCTTTCACGTGGCTGTTAGTACTTTGCAGTTCTTATTTGTTCATATTAGCAATCAATTAATCAATAAACATTTATTAAATAGCTACTGTGTGCCAGGCACTGTGCTAAATGCTAGAGATACAAGAAAAAACAAAAGCTAGTCCCTGTGTTCAAGAGCTTACAATCTAATGGAAGAGACAATATGTAAACAAATATATACAAAGTAAGCTATGTATAAGACAAATCAGAAATAATTATCATTTGATCATTCATCTATAAGTGATAGTAGTCATATGTATGTGTGTATATGTGTGTATATGGTTACATACATACATGTAACATCTATAAAAGATGGAAAGAGAGATAGATAGATAGATAGATATGTAGGTAGATTTTATATCTTGGATACCAAACCCTCATCAGAGAAATTTGATGCAAAACAATTCAGAGCTTTGCAGCATTGGTGTTACTGGAAGGGCCTCCAGCAGACTTTTGCTTTTGAAGGGCTATGGCTAAATTGGCTATCTCTCATGGTAAGGAAAATTTTCCACAGCACTGAAAAGCAGGAGTGGATCCAGGTTATCAAAACTGATATTGTTGTAAGCCTGTACCTGTTCTTGTGTCTGCTAATGCAGCCTCATTGATGGTAGCATGGAACGTGTGAGAGGCATTCTGAGTGAACTCAGGGTCAGTGTCAGTTCATGGGTTTGGGGATTTTTTACATTCTTTTTTATTTGGGATGTCCTAGTCAATGGAAAAAAGCTGAAGTACCTTTGGTTTTGGCCTATAATTTCTATGGAGAAGTTTGAGAAGTTTTGGGCATCAGAGAAAATGTTCAGTCCTCTACCTCATTGCTCAAGTAATCTGGAAACTTTTTAAATTATTTTAGGATATTTTTTTAATATTCAGTATTTTATTTTCCCCAGTTACACATAAAAAACATTTTTAACATTCATTTTTAAAACTTTGAATTCCAAATTCTCTCCTATCTTCCCTCTTCACTGCCCCTCATTGAGAAGGCAAACAATTTGGTATAGGTTATGCATAGATAGCCATGCAAAACATATTTCCATATTAGTCATGTTATGAAAGAAAACATAGAACAAAAAGAAAGAAAGGTATCACAATCAACATTGTTTTAGGGCTCAAGGGACAATACTGTTATTTCAATTAGAAAGAAATAATACATGAAATAACCATAGTAGGCAAATTAATCCAATCACATGGTCCAGATGACTGAATGTTTAATGGTATAGTTATTTAACTAAAGTAATCCCCAAATATGTCTTTCTCAAATTAAGATTTTGGTCTTTAAATCAATCCAACCCACTCCAATAAGCATTTATTAAGCATGTATTAGGTGCAAAACCTCATGCTAGGCACTGGGATTAGAAGGATACAAGGTAAGCTAGTCCCTACCCTCAAGGAGCATATTTTCCACTTAGGGGATACAAATTATATGCATACATAATAACTGAAGGAAGGAAAATACTAAATGTGATGGTGATCAAGAAGTTTCCTGCAGCAAGTATTACCTTAGCAGGGCCTTGGATGAAGCTACAGTTCCAAGGAGCAAGGTGATGAGGGATGGCCTGGGGAAAGCCTGGGTCAAGTGAGAAGTCATCAATGCAGAATTCAAAGCAAGTGGTTAATTAAGCTTGAGAAGGTGAGCTAAAGCCAGACTATAAAGAAGTGTGGTTTATCCAAGAAATCAGATTAGGACAATGACTTCTGCTTTATGAAGATGACTACAGCAGCTCTGTGGGAGTGGAACCAGAGAAACCTGGAAGCCAAGGGTCTCAAACCTTCCTTTTTGGGAGGCTGTTGCAATAATCTAGGCAAGAAGTGATGAAGGCCTGATGTAGCATTATCATGACTATCATTTATATCATCCAGCAATGCCAACTGGGTCAGACATGTCTGCAACTCATCAGCATCTATCTGCCCATCTTGTCCAGACACAGCAGCAAAATATCCACGCAAGGGATCTTGAGTTTGTCCCAGAAAAGCCGGGCCTTTGGGGACACCTCTGCACCAGCCTTGGAAGTAACTGCCTTCACCAGTGCCAGGAGGCCCCAGATACACCTGACCACAATAGTAACCATGGCCATTCCCAAGCTGCCACTGCCTGCCACCCCAGCCCCAACCAGAGTTAGCAAGGGTTACTCCCACTCTGAGCTAATTCTGTTAAGAGTAAGGGTCACTCTCTTCCTCTACCCCACCTTCCTCATCTCCCCCTTCACTGTAATGTGGGGATTAAAATATCCAACCTACAATAAGAGAGACTGAGGCAGAGCTCTGAACCAATGGCACTTTATTAAAGGTTCCAAGATTCATTCCAATGAAGTGGACCTCAGATCTTCCTCATGATCTGAGATGCCCCTTCTTTCTAGGGCCCAATTTTTATGGGGTCAGATATCTGAACATTCAAGAACAGCTATATCAAATACAAAATAATTCCATTGTTTGACATATAATGCATAGAGTAAAAGAAGCAAAAATGATCTGTCAGCAAGGTCACAAGTTGAGTGAAGCATAGGACATCTCCGCTGACAAGGTGGACACAACAAGAGAGAATTGTCCAGAGGTATAGAAATAAATTTAGGGGACTTTCCATACAGTTGAATCACCTCTGCCACACTGGGTTTGGTCACCATAACAAGAAAAACAAAGATGGAGGGACTCAAGCTAGCATGCTATGATTATGCAAGTAATCTTATAATCTATAACTCACAGCTTTGGGATGAAATATACTGAATTTATAATCACTACTCTTATCATATCAAATGGATTAATGCTGATTAAAGTTTGAATTGGAGTCCTCAGGTAATCAACTTTCTCAGTAAAAGCTTTTTCTTGCCTCTCATGTGAGATAATTTACCCCATTCTACCTCTACCTTTCCTTTTCTCTCAGTGCATTCTTCTTTTTCCACCCTTTAATTTTATTTTTTTAGATATCTTTCCTTCATATTCAACTCATACCTGTGCCCTCTGTCTATATATACTCCTTCTAACTGCCCTAATAATAAGAAAGATTTGTTTGAGTTACAAATATCATTTTTCCATGTAGGAATGCAAAATGTTTAACCTTATTAATCCCTTATGATTTCTCTTTCCTGTTTACTTTTTTATGCTTCTCTTGAGTGTTGTATTTAAAAGTCAATTTTTCTATTCAGCTCTGATCTTTTCAAAAAGAATGCTTGGAAGTCTTTTATTTCATTGAATATCTATTTTCCCCTAAAAGAATATACTCAATTTTGCTGGGTAGGTGATTCTTGGTTTTAAACTCAGCTCCTTTGCCCTCTAAAAGCCCTTCGATACTTTAATGTAGAAGCTGCTAAATCTTGTGTTATCCTGATTGTGGCACCACAGTACTTGAATTGTTTGTTTCTATCTGCTTGCAATATTCTCTCCTTGACCTGAGAGCTCTGGAATTTGGCTATAATATTCCTGGGAGTTTTCATTCTGGAATCTTTCACAGGGATTGATTGGTGGATTCCTTCAATTTCTATTTTGCCCTCTGGTTCTAGAATATTAAGACAGTTTTCCTTAATAATTTCTTGAAAGATGATATCTAGGATCTTTTTTTGATCATGGCTTTCAGGCAATCAACAAATTTTTAAATTATCTCTCCTAGATCTATTTTCTGGGTTAGTTGTTTTCCAATGAGATATTTCATATTGTCTTCTGTTTTTTTTTCATTCCTTTGTTTCATTGTGTCTTGATGTCTCATAAAGTCATTAGCTTCCATTTGTTCAACTCTAATTTTTAAGGAAGTATTTTCTTCAATGAGCTTTGTACCTCCTTTTCCATTTGGCCAACTCTACTTTGTAAGGAGTTTTTTTTTTATTTCAGTGAATTTTTTTGCCTCTTTTTCAACTTAGCCTAGTCTGTTTTTTAAGGTGTTATTTTCTTCAGTAGTTTTTGCCTGTCTCTTTTACCAAGCTGTTGACCCATTTTTTCATGATTTTCTTGCCTCCTCTATCATTTCTTTTCCCAATTTTCCCACTTCCTCTCTTACTTTCAAAACCTTTTTTGAGCTCTTCCATGGCCTGAGACAAATTCATATTTTCCTGGCGGTTTTGGACGTTGAAGCTTTGATTTTGTTAATTACTGAGTGTATGTTTTCATGTTCCTTGTCACCATAGTAACTTTCTATGGACAGAATTTTTTTTCTGTTGTTTGCTCATTTTCCCAATCTATTTCTTGACTTTTAACTCTTCATTAACTCTTCAGCCCCACTTTAGTTAAAGTGGAGGGAAGGGGACACTGTCCCAAGGTTCAGAGGCTTTGTGCAGTTGTTTTCAGAGCCACTTCTAGGGACCTGTAAGTTTTCAGTTCTTCCATGGTGTATGATATATGGAGAGGTGTTTAATACTTTCCTAGCCTGTGCTCTGGTCTGTGAGTGACTACAAGCACTCTTTTCTGCCCTGGAACTATGATGAGGGTTCCTGCTCCACTGAAGCCATACATTCTGGTGTGTTAGTGCTCCTCCTTGTTCTGGGACTGCCACCCAGGACTATTGACCCAGATTTGTGGATGGGCAAAGCAACAGAGTCCTGCCCCTAGTGCTAGCAAAGAGATCCTTGTAATTTCCTTCTGTTCAATTGTTCAATCCCCTCACTGTCTGTGGGCTGATAACTCCAAAAGGAGTTGCTGCCCCTGCTAATTCAGTGGCTTCCAAGGCCTGCTTCTGGTTTGCTGGGATCTGAACTGTGCTGGCACAGCCTGCACTGGACAGTGCTCCACTTTCACCTAGATGTGGCAGACCTTTTCCTGCCAACCTTTGAAATTGTCTTTGTCTGGAAAATTGTTTTCCCCCATCTTTTTGTGGGTTCTGCCACTCCAGGAAATGTCTTATGGCATTATTTAAAAGTGTTTAGAGAGTTTTTAGGGAGAGATCAAGGGAGTCACTGCTTTTTCTCTGCTATTTTGGCTCTGCCTTCCCTTTAGGACTTTTTATTGAATATATTTTTATTGCATAATGATTAGTAAATGATATATCTAGTATTTTTACTTTTTGACATTTGTGAAGATAGCTTTTTTATTAATAATTTATTTTGTTTTATCAACAATCACTTCCATATGCTTTTGAGTTTAAAATTTTTCTCCCCCCCTCTCTCCACCACCTTCCCCAAACAGTGCACGTAAAGATATTTTAATGACCCAATACATGGCCAATTTTCAAAGATATCATGTTCAGTTGGGAGTTTAGAAAATTCCTTTCTTCTCCCATTTAGGGATTACCAGATATCTATAATCTTTAATTTTCCTAAAGTTCTATTTAGGACCTTGATTTCTTTGTTTTTTATTATTTGATTAGATTTGTCTGTATCTGAAAGGGGTACATTAACTTTCTCACTACTATGGTTTTACTATCCAATTTCCCCTTCAATTTGATTAATTTTCCTTTAAATATTTAAATACTATGCTTAAGTGGACTAGATTTTACCCAGTCTCTCATTTTAATTCTATATAAATCTGTGTTTCAAGTGATCTTCTTGTAAACAATATCTTCTTAGATTCTGCATTCTAATCTATAGTTATCCCTTCCACATCATGACTTTCCTCATCATGGTATCAATATATTGCAGGTTGGCAAAATAAATTTAATGAGAATTTTTCGGGGAATTTGCAGAAGCTGTAGATCACACATGAAGGCCAGCAAATGACTGAAGGCCTATTACTAAATACTTAACCTAAAATTTTACAATAAGGTATTGTAAACACCTCATAAAAGAAAAAGGAAAAAAAATCAGACTTCTCTGTTATGAAGAGAACCAAAACATTTCATGTGCAAATATTCAAAGTTTTAACTCCTAATTTAACAATTCACAGGGCATTCAGAAAATTTTTACTTACATTTTTGTTCCCATCATTAGCTTACAAGTTCAAGTTAATGTCATAGCTAATTTGTTACATAAGCAATGATTTACTGTTTATTTTCAAAGCAGTAAATCTTGAGGAATAAGGGAATAATCTTTTCTCTCTGCCTTTTTCTGTTATGTTTTTCCTTTTTACTGCTCTGCAATAAGACTGCTGTGATGTGGAAAGAAAATACTTCTTCTTTTTCCTGAGGCTGAACATACACAGAAAAAAAGGAAATTCTCCCCAGATATGGTTTCAGCATTAATCAAGTAAATTTAAACTGACTCCAACTCAATTAAAGGCTATTTTATGTCATATTCAAGCACAAAACAAGTATTTTTTTTCTGACATAGACATACATTTAAAACATCCTCAAAAAACAAATAACAAGATTCTTAAGTAAAAAAAAAAAAGACACACCCTCTCTACCCCCTGTTCCCTTGTAAACCTCTGAATTCCAAGGATTGTTCCTAATTTTTGCTCTTTAATATATCATATCAGTTCCATTTATATAGAAATTTTTAATTGTGGGAGAATAATGAATCATGTTTATTGGAGTTCTCTTAAGAGGATTAGTAGCCAATTTCAATAGACCTATCCCATGGAAACACAGGTGGAAAAAAAAATGAGAAACTTATTCCATGCTTGTAATGTAGGTAGGTGGTTAGATGGACAATGTTGGATCTGGAGTCCAGAAAACCTAAGTTCAAAGGCTTCAGATAACTTACTGTTAATTAACTGCATTATTGATAATTAACTGTGTGACCCTGGGCAAAACTTTTAACCTTTGTCTGCCTTAACCTTTTCATCTGCAAGATGGTAATAAAAACAGCATTTATCTCCTAGTGTGGTTGTGCAGATAAATTGAGATAGTATTTATAAAGCATTTTGTGAAATTTAAAGCACTATATAAATACTAGATAATAATGATGATGGTGATGATATTATTATTGTTATGAATTATCAATTATAAGTAATTATAATTATTAATAATAATGTAATACTATATATAATAATAACCTTGAATCCATATTGCTGGGTGGAATCTTGACAAAGGTTTCCTGGCAAATGTTTAACAGCCAGCTCTGAGCAGTCATGACACACTTTTAAGTTTACATTGTCTCCAAGTCAATAATACAATAAATCAATCCTGATTTGTAATGCTCACACTGAAATTTAACGAGTTGGAACTAGATGCAGGCCACCGCTGAATTTAGATCAAGAGAAAATGTGTTTCCTGAGATAACACTGCCTTTGAGAAGACACAAGTGGGTTGGGAGTCAAAATTTTGTCAGGTGAAACATGAAACCAGAGACTCAGGGAAAAGGTGTTCAAAACAGTAAATAATCATGCTATGAGCCTGAGGCTACTATGTGCCACACTGTACTCTGGGTGCTAGGAGTCCCAAGATAAATAGAAACAGTCTCTGCCCGTAGAGAAAAGTACATCCTCTTGATGGAGACCAACTCTGTATTGGTAACACAAAACTCAATAAGTGTGGCCCATAAAAAGAGCAAGAAGATAGATCTCAGCATTCCTTTCCAGAGGTGAAAGGTCCTCCGAGATATCAGCATGAATTTATTTTCATATATTTTCAACGCATTGATTTGTTTTACAGAATTTTTCCTTAAAATTGTTTTTCTTCTATAGGATGGTTCTCTGTATACTTTTGTAGTTCAGTCATTTTTTATTCATGTCAGACTCTTTGGAACCCTATTTGGGGTTTTCTTGACAGAGACACTAGAGTGGTTTCCTATTTCCTTCTCCAGCTCATCTTAAAAGTAAGGAAACTGAGGTAAACAGGATTACACAGCTAGTTAGTGTCTGAGGCCAGATTTGAACTCAGGTCTTGCTGATGTGAGACTCAGAGCTCTATCTACTGAGCCACCTAGCTGCCCTGATCTCTCTGCTGTAAAGTGCTATAGATATATGAACAATCTCTTGGTCAAGGCTCTTAGAGTGAATGTGAAGGTGCCAGAGTGCTCAGCTCTGATGGAGGCTCTTCCTTCCAGCAGCACTGACTGGTAACTTCTTTGCCATTTTCTCATATAGGTCCTTGCCCCTCTTGCCTACTAACCTGCTAGACACTCGGTTTCCTCATCTGTAAAATTGGAATGATCCTGGCATTCTCTACTTAACAGGGATTTTTGTAAAGAAAGTGCATTATCCATCTCAAAGTTGTACAGAAATATAAGCTGTTCTATCATCATTATTATCTCAAGGGATCTCTGTCCTGGGAAGAGGTAAGAAAGGAAGGAAGGTAACTAAGAGGAGGCTTATGAAAAATCAGGAATGGCTGAAAAGTCCCCCCGAGTACAGCAAATATGAGGGGAGACTGAGCCTTGGGAAGGATAGTTTTCACAGTGAGGTGGGAAAGTAAGCCTGGAGTCTGGGCCAGCAAGAGAGGGGCAGAGGAAGGTGGGAGTAGAAGCAAGAGAGGGGAGAAGGGATTTCCCATACCACTCAAAGGAAGGGAGCCAGAGAGCAAGGACATGGAGAACACCCACCCCTACCAGATGGGAGTCACTGTTGCTGCTTCAAGGCTCCTGGGGACACAGAGCCTGCAGACATTAAACAAATGATGTCCCTCTAAGAAGAAAAAGGCAGAAAAGAGATCTAGCAATTTGGAAGACATTACAGAAAGGACCCCATGGGTAGCGCAAAGCCTGCCTGGGAACGATCTCTGGGGCTGAGCACCAAGTCTCTATGAAGAAGGCATTGAGCAAGGGCATTACTGTATTTGCTCTTGAAAGAGATGTTGACAACTTTCTAGGAGAGAATAGTAAGGAAACAGAGGTGCCCCTCCCCACAATGGCCTCAAAGCAGTGCAAAACCAGACAGTTCACAGGAGCCTCAAGTCTTAGGCTTGGAAAGGGCTGAGTCAGCCTCTCATTTCCCACTTGAGACACAGTGAATCCTGTCTATGATAACCCTGACAAGAGGCCATCTAATATCTGCTTGGAATCCTTCAGTAATGGGGAACTCACTACCTCCCAGCCTAGGTCGTTCCCCCTTTGAAAAATTCAGTTTTTCATTATTTTTAAGGCAAATCTGCATCCCTGTAATCAATCACATTAATCAATCAATCCCAGAAGTATTTATTAAACACCTACTATGTACCAGGCAGTTTATCTTTCATTTTGATTTTGGGTTTCCCTTCTGAAGCCACTCTAAAGTCTAATCTCTTTTTCCTGTGACAGTAGTTGAGATGTGAGGACAGCTACCACTGCCTCTACTGTCTTCTCTTTTCAGGGTGGAATGCCACTCACTTACACATTCACGGAATTTATAGCTGGCAGGGTCCAATCCCTTCCACTTAAACTAGAGGAAATGGGCCTAGAGAAAGAGGTTGAGTGACTTGCCCAGGGTCTCACAGGTGGTAGGGTGTAGAACTGGAGTTCAAACCAAGGTCCTGATTCTACATTCAGTGCTCCTTCCACCACATGACCCTCCTCTTTTCATTCCTCTCGAGTAAGGTTTCCAGGCCTCTACCATTCCTGTCTGTCAATGTCCTTCCTGAATGCGGATCCCAGAAGTGAACATGATATTATAGGTGTGGTTTGACCAGGACCACAGAGAGTTGCTTCTATTCTTGCCATGATTATTTTATCAGGCCCTGTGATTTCATTGGTATGGGAGCACTCCAGCTTGGAGAGTCCTGCTGCTAATGTCAATCAGCCAGGGATTAGGGAGTTGCCTAGGACACAGAAGGTTAAATAATTTGCTTGTGGTCACCTGACCAAGCCAGCAGTAAGGACTTGGACTCAGGTCTTCCTGACTCCCAGACTGGCCCTCTACTGTCTACCCCAGGCTCTATCCTAGCTTCAACAGCCACAGGCCAGTCATAGGGCACACACACACACACACACACACACACACACACACACACAAAAACATGCACACAGATACACACCTTCTCCTGAGGCACAGGCAAAGGAGGGAGGGGTCAGAGTTCCAACCTTCCCACAAGTGCAGAAGACATTGCTCCCTTTCACTCTGCTGTACCCTTCTGAAGTCCTCAAGGCTGAGCAGCACCACCTCTCCCTCCCCTTGCCCCACCTTAAGGATAATGTCTCCCTAACAGAAGGGGGAAAGATCCCCAGGGCAGCTGCTGCTCTCCTGACTCCCTCACTAACTTCTAAAGGCCTAGAAAAGTGATAAGACACAGGGTAGAAGCCAATGTCTAGGGTAGGTCTGCACAACCTGCGGCCAGGGGTCACTTCTTCTTGTAGCACACCAAAGGATTTTGGGTGGCCTGTTAAAACTGTAGAGGATAGTATACCCTATTGTATCAATCACTTCCTGAAAGACATATCAAAAGGAAAACTCCCAGGAATATAATAGACAAATTCCAGAGCTCCCAGGTGAAGGAGAAAATATTACAAACAGCCACAAAGAAACAATTCAGCTATCATGGAGCCAGAGTCAGGATCACACAAGAGTTAGTGACTTCTAAGTGAAAGAGCACAGAGCTTGGAATATGATATTTGGGAAGGCAAAGAGCTAGCATTGCAAAGAAGAATGAACTATTCAACAAAATTGAGTATAATCATTCAGGGGGAAATATACATTTGATAAAACAAAGAAATTTTAAGCATTCCTGAGCACAAGACTCTATAGAAGTGTAAAAACATGAACAGGAAAGAGAAATCATAAGGGACTCAACAAAATTAATTTGCTTACATACCTATATGTGGTGATAATACATGAGACTCTTAAGATCTATATCATAATAAGGGCAAAGAGAAAGAATCTACATAGACTATATATAGATAGTGGGTATTAGTTGATTATGTTGAGGTGATCTCAGAAAAGTAATGAAGGAGTGAGAAAGAGGGAGGCAATGGGAGAAGGGAGAAGGGAGAAGGGAGAGAGAGAATAGGGAAAATTTTATCACATAAAAGAGGCATGCAAAGAAGAACTTTTACAGTGAAGGGGGAAATGAGGAGCAAGATATATATGAATAGAGAAAATGTGGATACTCATACATATGAACTGAGAATGGATTTGTGAATACTCGTATATGTAGAAATAGAGTGAATGATTACTAATATACATGAGGAGATAGAATGTAGGTCATATAAATTAATTCACTGAAAGAACAAATGTCTTCATGTACATAGTAGTCAAGAGACAGGATCTGAATTCTTATATGTATGAATATTTACTGTGTCTTCATATATATGAGTTTTCTTATGTTATCAATATATTCATTTATGTTAGTAGGAAGTTACACTGCCTAGGAGAGACACTGTAGTCTTATTTATGAATACATACAGATAAAGATAGAAAATATCTAGAAATGAAATGTGCAAGATTTTTCTTATACAGGATGATATAATTTCATTCATATATATGTACATTTATACATATATTTATATGTTCCTGTATACTTAGGATTATGAAAAGAATCATTCACTACTCACGAAGGATAGAGAGAGAGAGAAGGGAAGATGACTCACTTGCATGAGTACAAAGAGGAAATATGTGAGCCCTCCTGGATAAGAATATACAAAGCCCAGTGGTTTGGAAGGGGGGCACAAAGGGACATCTGGAGAGACAGCAAGGTGTTGCTGGGCATCAGTACTGGTCCCTGGGGTCCTCTTCCTCTGTACCTGGCTCCCCAAATGGCAACAGTCAGGAAACTCCACTGGCAGCTTGAGGCACTTGTAGCAGCCATGGGGGAGCAGAAAATTAGCCTGAAAAGGTCTCTGGGGGAAGGGAAAATGAACACAGTGGGAGTCACAGGAGAGGGAAAATGAGTCCAAGATTCGAGGTGTTAGCCTAGGCAAAATTCCTGTTTCCTGCCCTCAAAGAATCTCTGGTGTAGTGACAGAAAAGTTATACCTTGGACATTCTAAATGTGGTAGTGGTGACAAAGCCTTGGAGAGGCAAGGATCAAGAACTGCTCGGTGGAGGTGGGCTGTGTGGCTCTTGAGCTTTCATTGACGGGAAGGGAAGGTACAGATTATCAGCAGAACAGAGGTAGGAATTTTCAGTTGCTCAAAGAGAACTGCTTGAACTGCAGAAGGGAGCTCTGAAAATCAGGGTGGAAAAGGAAGCCAAAATAACCACTGAGAAGAACTCATGTGCCTTTTTCTTTCCCACCCTGAGTAGGTCAGTGGGATTCTGCCCACCAGCGAAAGAGGGCTTTTCCCCCAACCTGCAGAGATCAGCCTCATGGACTAATATTGAACTGCTGCAAACAGCCTGAAGAAGCCAGAAGCAGGAGCCATAATCAATTGTTTGTCTAAAGAAGGGCAGCAATATAGGATAGTACCTTCAACCCCCAAGGGTATAAGCACTTTCTCAATGGGCCAAACTGATTGGAGCAAATAATGTAGCCAACAGAAATCTAAAGGAAAGCACAAAATGGAAAGATGTGCCCTACGTGACCTAGCCCAACTTGCTTGTTAGCAATGATCAAATGGGGTGTGATGGAGGTTAGGACATAGATGCACACATCTTGCTGCCACACTTACATACACACTGGTGCACCAATAATCCAACAGTGGATAGGACAGAAGTTGGAACATACACATACTCCCTAAAACACTGAAGAACATATGCTCCCACCCTTAGACTAACACATTTGTGAACCTTCAATACTATCATTTGGTAAAGAATTTTAATTGATAGCAATTAGCCATCATGGTGAGGAGATAAAAGACTATCTCAAAATTGCCTTCAGAAATATCTGCTTGACTTAAGACATGAAGGGATAGGACAGCCAAAGGCAAAACAGGCTAAGAACCTCATCTACTAAGGAAAATTTTATGGAAAGGGATTATGGAAGGTTTACAAATATCCCCTCATAGAAGAGCAATCCTATTTTCCATGTGTATTTTGTCCTGTATGAGTACTCCCATCTTTCTATATATCCATATATCTGAGCATTAATATATTTATAGATTTTATGAATTGACTCCTATAGCCTCCTGATTTTCATGTTCAGTAACCACATACACTCTATTAAGAATCAATATATGCAGTTTCCTCCATATTCTTTCTTTTCTACTCACATATATATATGAGCTACCATCTATTCAGTGTGTATATATACTATATTATTTCTTGTGACTCATATGTATGATTATTCTTATATTCTTTCTATATCTTGTCATATATGAGCATTCATAAAGCTTTTCTATATTCCTATATGAGTACTTCATTTGTAAGTACTCATTCACTCCTTATTCCTCTACATACAGATACTTCATTCTCTGTCTATATTCCTGTGTATGAGTCCTGATATCCTCTGGGTGCTCACAGACATGAGTCTTCATCTATATTCTCAGAGGGAAAGAAGAACTAGAATATTTTTAGGAAAAACATATAAATTAATAGAGAAAATGTGTGTACTCATAGATATGACTAGACAGTAAAAATGTGAATATACATACACATGTAAAAATAGAGGGTATGATTATTAATGTCTATGAGGAGATAGAATGTTTAAATTGTACAAATGAATTTATAGAAAGATCAAATGACTTCCTGTACATAGGAATGAAGAGAAAGAACTTGAGTGCCTTATATACATGTATATTTGCTGTCTTCACATATATGACTGACCATATATTCTCTATATAATCAATTACATAAGTATGAACCCATATTTTATAGGAGAAATACTCTGTAGTCTTATATATGACTATGCATAAATGGATGCAGAGACTATAAATATATGATTTATTCATATACACAAACATATGTAATTATAAGGACAGTCATGTAGTACTCATAAAGAGGAATAGAGAGAGAATGAATATGCAGAAGAAATATTTGAGCACTCATGAATATAAAGCCCAGTAGCTTTTAAGAGGAAGACAGAGGGCCATCTGGACAGATAGCAGAAGGTTGCTGGGCATCAGTCCTGGTCCCGGGGGTCCTCTCCCTCTATGCCTGACTCCCGGAATGGCCACAGTCACGAAACCTCTCTGGCAGCTTGAGCCACTTGCATCAACATTGAGGAGAGTGGAAATGAGCCCAAGAATTATTAGGGAGAGAGGAAAATGAGCCAGAAAAGCTGTGGTGGGGAGGGATGCTGACCACAGGGAGATGGGTGAGTAGGATGTCTGGTGAGGACCATAAAAGAGAGGAGTGACATAGTGGTAAGGGGAACTCCAGCCTCGCCAAAGTGGCTGCTGATGTCACCGCTTATCTGACCTTTGCCCTCAGCTGGGGTCCACCTTGCCCAGATTCAGCTCTGCTAGGCCAGTGGCTCTCAGAGGACCCTGAGGGCTGGAAGTGGATATCTGAGAGGCAGAAGAAGCCAGAGAAGGTGTGCATAGCCTCTGCCTGCCCCCACCCCCCAGCCCCCACCCACGTGGCCCTGGTTCCTGAATGTACAAGACAAGGGGCATGAAACATTAACTCCAGAAACCTGGACTCCTATTCATGACAGGAAAATGCTTCCCCATTGGTCCTTAAAGGACTTTGTTCTTCCACCTCCTGGGTTCTGAGGTCTGACAATCCCTGTGAGATGAAGGGAGGGGACCCAATCTTAGGGCTGGAATAAGGGCAGAACCTGATGATTGGGGGCTGCCCCAAGGGAAAGCATTCGACTAGCAAGGTTCTCTCATCTGGGAGTGTGGGAGAGAGTTTGTTAATATTGGGGTGGGGTTGGTGAGGGCGGGTATTGATGTGGGAGTACAGTCTGAATTCCCTTCTAGGTTTGGATAGGAAAGAGGGTTACAAGAGACCTCAGAGCTTATCTGGTCCCAACCTCTTCATTTGAGAAAAAGGGAAACTGAGCTGAAGAGAAGGGCAGGGACATGGCCAAGGTCACACAGACAATGAGGAGCAGACCCAGACCTTGACTGTCTTTCCTGTCAGGCCAGTGGGCTTCCGCCTCTCATCCTCTGACAGCGAAACTTCATGGGATGAAGGTCCCTGGGAAGGCACTCCCCAGAAGCAGTTGTGCAGGTTCCCCACAGAGCTAGGGGTTCTAGGAGTTTTCAATTATGGTTTTGGAGTTAAGTGAAGGGCAAATCGTGCCACACCCCACAACTTTGGGCCAGCCTGGGATGCACATTTAGCAGGGTGAGTCTGAGCCAATCCCATGCCTTCCTTGAATGAGTTTCTTCCATTTGTGAAATAAGGAGGATGAACTTTACCTGATGTTCACTCAGAACCCTACTTGGACATTTTCCTGGGGCTTGAAGGTGTTAATCTGGCAAGATTCCTCTTCCATGCCCTGAGACAACTCCTACTCTAGTAAGGGAAAAAGTCTGCCTTGAACATGCACAATATGGTAGTGGTGGCAAAGCCTTGGCTAAAGGAGGCAAGCCATGGAGAGGCAGGGATCGAAACCTGTTTGATGGAGGTGGGCTAGGTGACAGTAAGGCTTTCATTGATGGGAAAGAAGGTGCAGGTTATCAACAGAACAGAGGTGGGAATGTTCAGCTGTGCAAAGGGTCCTGTTTTGGCTGCAGATAGGGGCTCTGGGAATCAGGGTGGGAAAGGAAGCCCAAATAACCCCTAGACCAGAGCTCATGAGCCCTTTCCTTTCCCACCTTTGGCAGATCAGTGGGATTCTTTCCCTGGAAAGAGGCTTTCTTCCCCATCCTGCACAGATCAGCCTCATGGACATGTATCATCTATCATTATTGTTTCCTTGCAGCAATCAGCCTGAAGAGGCCAGAAAGAGGAACCAACTCCAATTGTTTGTCAAAAGGAGGCCAGAAATCTAGGAGGACAGCTTCACCAGCAGTGTTATAGACACTTCAGCAACAGACCCAAACTGACTGGAGCAAATACTGTGGTCAGTAGAAAAATAAAGGGAAGCACAACGCTGAAAGATGGGACCTTCATTAAACACACTCCAGTCTGTCCTATCCCACTGTGCTAGCAATGATTGCACAGGGGGTGGGTTGGAAGTTAGGACATAAACACACACATGCACATGAAAACACATAGAAGCATGCAAGCTTACACACTGGCACACACTGTTGAATCAATGAACAAACAGTGCATGGGATGTAAGTTAGTATATTCACACACAAACACGCAGAAACAGGCTGTCAGACTTATACACACCTACACACTGGTGCACCAGTGATGGAATATGAATAGGATGGAAATTTGGAGAAATGCACAAAGAAACACACACTTCCACCCTTACACACACACACACACACACACACACACACACACACACACACACACCCCTTTAATCTGGTCATTTGATAAAGAATTTTCAAATATATCAATTAGCAATTACTGTGAGGATACAAAAGAGAATCTCAAAAGTGCCATCAGAAACATCTTGGGAAGTGGAGAAGTGGGGCAGAAAAAGGCAAAACAAGGTGAGAAACTTCACTCCTAAGGGAAATCTCTTTGGAAAAGATATAATATTTAGATATATCTCCTCTTAGATGAGCATTCCTATTTTCCATGTCTATTTTGACATGTATGAATAATCACCTCTTCTCTCA
Organism: Phascolarctos cinereus; assembly: GCF_003287225.1. NCBI lineage: Eukaryota > Metazoa > Chordata > Mammalia > Diprotodontia > Phascolarctidae > Phascolarctos > Phascolarctos cinereus. The sequence continues at coordinate 249,275,668 of NW_027555958.1, read as the reverse complement.
CTACATCCATATATCTGAGTACTGATATCTTCTCTTTATGTATGAATATTTCTCCAGTCCCTTGATGTTCAAATATTAGTACTCATATATTCTCTCTACAGATAAAAAAACATATATTGATTCTTCCATATACTCCACATAGATCTATCTATACACACACATGCACATATATATACATATAAATGAGCAATCATGAATTCAATACATATAAACATAGTATCCATTCTTTTTGACACATATATATGATTATTCATCAAGTTTCTCTATATATTTGTGTATATCAGCACTTACATAGTCTTTCTATATTCCTATATGAGTACTTTATTTATGAGTATCCATTCAGTTAATATTTTTGTATAAACTAGCACCTTATTCTCTGTTTACATTCCTACATATGATTACCGGTACTCTGTGTGTAAATAGATAAGAGTTCTTCTATATTCTCTTAAAGGGAGAGAAGCAGTTTCCCAATTGCCTAGCGTGGAGAGAACTGAGAGGTTTGGACCTATGCTTCCTGATGGGCCGTCCATCCTCTATGCTAAGGAAGTGCTCAAGGTCCAAGTGCTCAAGCAGAGAGCCTGAGAGTGTCTGGCGCAGTTCCAGACAGCCTCGTAGCTGTCTGCCCTAGCAGGACCTAAGAGGTCAGGCCTGAAAACACTTCCAACACAAGCCTGGCTAGCTGCTTGGAAATCCCCCCCTCTCCATTTCCTAAGTCAATTAGATGTTTCTGAAGACCCTCTTTTTCAAGCCAGTGAAGTGAAATCTGTACGTGTCTGGGTTCTGAAAGTTGTTCTTATAAAAAGTGTTCTGTAACCTCTGTTTTTGTGTGAAGATTAGTTCCTTATTTGTCTCTGCTCCTCTTAAGGGGGAATGGAACAATGGAATTGAATTGGAATGAATTTAAATTAAGTGCCATTTATACTTGGAGTTCTAAAATAATGAACAGTTAAATTGTTAAAAATTGCAAAGAAAAAAGTGTAAAATTTTGAGAAAAGAGCAATGTGTGTGTATGAAATCTGGAAGGGTGTAAGAGTTTTTCCTTCTGTGGTATTGAAATATGAAATTAGTCTTTGAATATGTAGTATATATCAATGTAACAGTAACCCTTTAGCTTGTTAAACAGTGTTCATGTTAGGTACAGAGTTTAGATAAAGATGGAAAGAGCATGGGGTATTTGTAACCTCAATTGTCTGAAATTTTCACTGAATTATGGGCTGAGGGAGAAGGCAAGGTGTCAGGCAGCCAATATCAAAAAAAGGGAAGTGATGACAAGTGGCCTATTCAGGTCTACTGAAGAGGCTGGACTGCCCCCTTTTAATGCAAATTAAGGGATTGAAAGTATATGCAAATTAGCTGGACCTGAGTGAAGACAAGGACATCGAGGGCAGGGAAGGGAGGGGCCAAAAGCGTATATAAGCAGACGCACAAACTAAGGACTGAGTTTGTTCTTACTCTACTTCTGTCTGGTCCCCTTCTCAGGCTCCAGACAAGGGTCACGACCTGGCGCCTCTCCTCGTCTTTTCCCTTAATCCCTCCCACTCCTCCGGTGTCAGGAAATCCTCCCCCTTGCCAGTTCAGCCAGCGCTTTCCAGTCCCTCACTCATGAGAAGTGGGACTTCCTACCTCCCTCCCCTGCAAGCCCCTCCTCCTGCAGGGCCTATCAGGGCTTTTTCCTTTAAGGGAAGTACCCGCCTCTCCTAATGGGACATTTAGGGTTCATGTTCCATTCTCCATTTCAGACCTCACCCAGATTAAGAAAAGGCTGAGTCAATACTCTGAAGATCCAACCAAATTTACTGAGGGCTTCAGGGATGACCCCACAAAATACCCCCCAGGAACAGCTGCTGTTTCTGCTAGTGATCCGGGGTGACATTATCAGAAGACTGAGGATAGGGGAAAGAGTGACTTCATGATAATTTGCCTCTTAGAAAGCCTGAAAACAGCCTTTCAAAAGGAGGTAAAGTTTCAAAAGATTAAGGAAGTTACTCAGGAACAAAAGGAAAACCCTGCTCTTTTCCAAGATAGGCTAGTAGAAGCCATTAAAAAGTATATGAATTTAGATCCTGACTCTACAGAAGGGGCAGCAATCCTTATCATGTATTTCATTAACCAATCTGCCCCAGATATTAGGAGGAAACTACAGAAATTGGCAGTGGGACCCCAAACACCTCAGGCCCAGTTATTGGAGTCTTTCACAACAGGGACCTAGATGCAGCAGAGGAGAAAGAACTAAGGCAGAGGGCTAGAAACAAAGAACATTCCCGATTCCTGGCTGCTGCCATGGTCAGGAAAAGACCCAAGGGTGTTCTTGGCACCTTGGACAGTGGGAAAACCTGCTTTCGATGCCACCATGAGGGTCACTGGTCCAAGGAGTTTCCCTCCAGGTCACCCCCTCTGAGGAAGCCCAGTGACTTGGGCAGGGGAGGCCACTGGGAGGCTCACTGGTCCAAGGAGTGCCCCTCCAAGGCAACCCCTTGGAGGAAGCCCCCAAGACAGTCCTCCAGGACCTTGCCCAAGATGTGACCAGGAGGGACACTGGAGGAAGAATTGTCCCCGAGGTAGGACAAGTGGTAGAGCAGCCCCCCAGTACCCTGTCCTCCAGTCTTCTCAAGACTGGGAAGGGCAAGGGAGCCTGGGTACAGGCAACACTCCCACTTTCTCCATCTCTCTCGCCAAGCCCTGGGCAGAAATCGAGGCTGAAGGTAAGGTTACCCACTTTATCATGGCTATGTTCTTTGCTTTAACCAATCACTCTGGCCCTATTCGCCCCTTGACCTATCAGGTCATGGGCATTCAAGGGATAACTGGGGGATGTCTCCAGACATACCCCTCCCCCTGCGTATTTGAGAATCTGTTGTTTAAACACTCCTCCCTTATGCTCTCCTCTTGCCTTGCCCTCTTTTTGGGACCGGACCTGATGGTGAAGTTGGGGAGCCAATTTTCTCTGGTTAAGCTTCCCCTCTCCCTTTTCTGTCTGTGTGCCAGACCTCCCCATGTTCCCCTGGAAGTGTGGGAGACAATTTAGGATCGGGGAATTCCTGGACAAGCTACTTTTGCCACCCCAGCTGTTGTTCACCTCCAAGACCCTAAAGTATTTTCCCATCACTGTATTTGTAGCCTCACCCAAGAGGTTTCTTTGTCCATTGCCTCAAGAGTGCTTAATTTCTTGGGGACTCAAGACTATAGGGATAGCATCCCAGTTTGTAAAGTTTCTGGGCCACGAACTCCTGGTTCCAGCCACTAAGAAACAATTTCGAACTTTTCTAGGCATGGATAGATTTTGTAGAATCTGGATCTCTAATAATAGTTTGTTAGGTCCCTTTATAATGCTACTCTGGGCCCTGACTCACTCCCTCAAGAGTGGGGTCCAGACCAGACTAAAGCTTTTGTGATTTTAAAATCTAAATTGACCTCCATGCCCCAAACCCAGTCTTTGGGATCTTATCCTAGCCAGGTTACTTATTTTTCAAAACAATTAAACTTTGTAGCTGCTGTTAGGACTCCAAGCCTCAAGGTAGTGACTGCTACAGTCATTCTAATTGAGGAAGCCTCTAAATTTACATTTGGCCTCCAAAAGTGGGAAAATATTTCCCTAGTTAATCTGGGAAGCTCTTTAGACCACTCACACCCACACTGTAACTCTCATCTCCCCAAAGCCCCCCTTCCCAATATGACTTTCTCAGAAGTTTATGCTTGCCACTTCTCTATGGGCCACTCTCTCTGTATCAACACCTTGCTTCTCTGCAGGGGAATATTCCTTCACTTGGGAGACAAGCTGCATGGCCACTAGACAAGTTAATACCCCTGTGGAGGGAAGGATTTCTACAGACCTTTTAACCCAAACTACCCATGCAGAATACCACTAGTGACAAGAATTTGGGGGAAAAGGTGAAACTAAGTGCCAACACACGGCAAGACACCAGAACTACTGTCTTGGTCACTCAATGTTTGACACCCTACAAAGACTTCGGGGTGTGCGCCCTCAGATTTTTAGCACCCCCCTTTTCCATTTTCAGTGCCAAACAGCCCACAATCTCTAACTTAAGGGTAAAACATGGATTTTGCTCTGGTATAACTTACAACATGAACATAGTCTCTCTAACCTTACAGAGACTACTCACCAGTTGGCAAATGTGACAGCTTATGGTCTCTGGGAAATCCAGCAATCTTTGGATTCCTTAGCAAAAGTAGTTCTAGATAATAGAATAGCCCTAAACTACTTGCTCGCCTCCAGTGGGGGTGTATGTGCCTTAGCAAACACATCTTGTATGTACAACAGCTGGGCAGGTAGAGCTCTGCACTCAACATATTTTAGAGAAGGCTAGTTGGATGCAAGAAATTCACACTAACCTCAGTACATCAAAATCATATTTTTCATGGGAGCCCTGGCTTCTTTCTATACTGGCTCCTATTCTCATTCCACTACTGATCATATTTCTCTTGTGTTTGTTTGGTCCATGTTTACCACATATTCTTGCGAGATTCCTTTCTTCTAGGGTTGGAGCTGTCAACTTCCAGGTGACTGCTCAGGCTATATACCAACCCGAGGACTCTAGCCTGCTGAACCCAGCATCAGCCAGGTTTTGAAGTTTGACCTTGGACCCAGAGAGGCAGGGACAGCTCTATACCCCTTACCAGCAGGAAGCAGTTTCAGAAGCTGAGACCTTTATCCCTTTTCACCAAAAGAATTTGTGTCCAGTTTGTTTGAGGGAAGAATGATGGGGTGTGGCCCAAGCTGAGGTCTTCGCCCCTTGCCCCAAAGGGAATCTGATTCCTATTTGTCTACAGGCCCCAGCCCTTATCTCCCTTTGAAAGCCCTAGCCCCACCTTTTTGATCTCATTATCTATTCCCATTGTCTGTTAAATCTCTCAGACCTTCCAATCAGAATTCTCACCCACACCCTTTTCCCAGACCCTCCCCTGGTCACCCAAAGTCACTTTAGTATATAAGATCTACCCTGGCCCTCATTTGGGGCTGAGAATCTCACACCCAAGAGGCCGAGCCTTTCTCATGCCTGCTTGTCCTCATGGGTGTTACCTGGCCTATGTGATTTATCACTAATAAACCTTTCCTCTGGCTGGAAGATTTGAGTTGAATTCTTTCAGGCAAGGCCCAGTACAACAATCTTGGGGTTCTCAGCACCCCAAAACCTCTAGAACTCTTCAGGAATACATTGCCTTGAGCAGAGTAGAAGGTAATCCCAAACTAAGAAAATAAATTTTACATCCCAACTTTGATTTCTGGTCACTAAGACTATTTATGTTCTTCTCTGTGTTGTCTCTTTTGTCTCTTTCTCTCTGTGGCATCTTAAAGCAAAGATTAGCTTTCTAGGTTTTGGAGCTGAGAAGCAGGGTGAGACTTCCTCAGGCTATAATGTTTAAAAAGATAATAAGAGGAAAAAATTAATGAAGTAATTAATTAATTAATTAAGTTTTTCTTTGGATATGGCATTAGCAACTCTTTAAACCAATAAGGATCTGAGACCAAGCAGTCTACTAAATCTACCTTAAAATAGCCACAGAGTACAAGGAAAATTCTTAGGTCAGTTTAAGAATTCTTGTGCATTCTGAGGACTAAAAACAGTAAAAACAGCATATCCAAAGGGATTCTCTTACGTGAGTCAGAGAAAATATTGAAAGAAAAGGCAAACATGATTTTTATTAGATGGTACAAACCTTCCTTACCCTCTGATCTCTCCACCTGGAGACATAGAGAAGTTTACAAGAGGAAGGTGAGAATCTTAATCATTTTTAAAATGGGCTATGCAAAAGTGCTAATGCTAAACTATATGTGGGGTTAGATCCCATTAGTCTATGGATTTATTAAAAATGTTTATACAACAGATAAGCTAGTTGGTATAGTATATCTATTGAAACAGGAGAAAGGAAAGAAGAGGCATCAATTGGAGAAAGATCAGATACCAGACTTACCCTTTCTCCAGGTGATCTCTTCAACCAATTTTAAAGGTTGAATAACTAATCTTTCTATCCATGAGGTAACTAAATAACTGCTTACCAACTGAAGCTGAGTATGGAAGGAAAATTTGATTTTAACACAGAAGCAGCTATATATCTCTTCCTGCTCTTTAGGGTAAAAACTTTCATTGGAGAATGATCTTGGATACTAAAAGTTTATATATTCAGTTTTAATTGGATCCCCAAAATAAAATTAGTAGATTATATTCCATTTAAATCTGGGGAACTGTCTTTGCCCACCTAATATCTGACATCAGGGCAATATGTTTGAAACTACAAAATAAGTTTTGTCTTTTTAAGACACTTTGATCAAGGTTTTTCTGTCATAGCTTTAAATGCAATCACTAGAATTTTAACAATTTATGTTTAAAAGCTAAATTAACATGTAATTGCATATTAACATTGTAATGTGTCAATGTATTTAATTTATTAATGTAATTAGTTACATTAATGTAATTAATAATGTATATTAACAGTGTAAAAGCTGTTTGTATAAGTAACTTTGGTGAAAATTGTGAGAGAAATAAAACTCTCTTGATGTATGAATTATAAAATGTTAACTTACTCCAGATTTTTAAAAGTGAAGAGTAGCAAAAAAGAAAGGAAGGTAAGCATGACTTTTAGTTTGGAAAAATGTTTTTGAGGCAACATAACAGATCTCTGGTGTTAATTGGGTAGTCAAGCTTTATATAAGCTATTGACCAGGTCGGAAGAATCCAGAACACTACTCTTAGGCTTCAACAGGTTTTCTAAAAGTTTTTTGTTTGTTTATTTGTTTGTATTTTTGGTAATAACAAAAAAAAATCTTAATGGATTTTTAAAAAAAGATTTGTCCCACTAACTTCTCCCAGGACTAGGAATAGACAGTACAGGTTTCTATCTTCCTTTTAGGAGAATGAGAGAGATTTGGAGCTCTTTTGATAACACCTGAATAGTAGCTAATTAAGCAAAAGGTTATAATTTTGGTAATTAAATTAATGAAGAGAATAACTTGGGAAGATTTAACAACAGTAAGTGCAGCCCGGGATATGGTTGAAGTAAAGGAAAGTTGTGTAATCTGAGTAATGAATTAGAAAGATTTGAAAGAGAAATAAAGGAAAATGGAAAATATGGCAGGTAGATAAGAAAGCTTGGGGACAAGTAGGGGCATGGACAGTAGTGAGGCCACATGCTCCAAGCCCCTCTTGTCCCTGGACAGTTGCTCTGGCTACTCATGTGCTAGCTTCAGATAGTATAAGCATGTTGAGAGGATGTGAGGAAGATGACTTTAGATAGATTGAGAATGAAAATTTTGTAGCTTGATTTGAAAGCCAATACAGACAGCTATAAAGGGTTAAAGGAAATTTGATAAGCAAAGTGTTCCCATGTGTGATTATTCAAATCTTTTATGTACTATCACTTTTAAAGTCTTCGGCACTGGATTAGCTGGAAATAGTGAATTCCAATAATATGAAAGGCTTGGAATAAATGTCCCTTGTGTAAAATATATACTAAATAATTTAAATTATAAATTGAAGTACTATGTTATGCAATTTGGTAAATAGATCCAGGTGTGATTGAAATCTGACCTCATTTTAAGTGAAATTATTATTATTATTATTATTATTATTATTATTATATATGGATTAGGAAACTTGTTAGCTGTATGATTTTAAACCAAGTTAACTCAATTACATAATTTGTAATATATTGAAGAAAATTGCCTTAAATTAATTTTAAAATTCATTATATTAAGAATATTGTTAGAACAGTTACCTCTTTCATACCTTTTGGGTTATGGATTCAGCTGTTAAAAGATTGGTATAAATATGTTATTAAAAAAAACTCTTTAGAAATATAGGAGATAGGTTCTGCTTCAGGGAGCCAAGATGATGGAGTAAGGAGTAAGTCACTCTTACACTCCCTTATTAACCTCTGAAAGCCCAGAAAATATTGCTCCAGGAAAAGCCCTGGAACAGTTGAATCAGAAGAAAGATGAGGTGCAGCGGTCTGGTAGCCCAGGTAGCTTGAGGGATTAGCAAAGCAAAGCAAAAGGAGGGAAAGGAAAGGCCTCGGTGAGGAGGCAACCTCCAGGGGCCAGACCATGTAACCCTACTCCTAGAGTTCCAGTGTTGCTGATTCCAGCCCAATACCAAGTAAGCTGCCAGAACCCTGCAACCTCCAACTGCCAGCAGTTGAAGCCCTGGCACACCAAGCCAGTGACCAGGCCTTGTGCTCCTCAGTGCCCCCTGCTTCCCAACAGGAGAGCTCAGTTTTTTAAAGGCCAGGAAATAAGCAAACACCATGAGCAAAAAGAAACATGCAATAGATTCTTTTTATGGGAACAGTGAAGATCAAGGCAGAAATTCTGAAGAGGACAGCACTGTCAAAAAAACCACATCTGGAACCTCAAAAGGGATTATAAACTGGTCTGAAGCCCAAAAAGCCTTCTTGGAAGAGCTCAAGAAGTATTTTAAAAGTCAAATAAGAGAGGTAGAAGAAAAATTGGGAAAATAAATAAGAGGTATGCAAGACAGAGTCAATAGCTTGGAAAAGGAAGGACAAAAATTAACTGCAGAAAACAAGTCCTTAAAAAATACAATTGGCCTGGGGCAGCTAGGTGGCACAGTGAATGGAGCATCGGCCTTGAAGTCAGGAGGACCTGAGTTCAAATTTGGCCTCAGACCAAACACTTGACACTTACTAGCTGCGTGACCCTGGACAAGTTACTTAACCCCAATTGCCCAAAAAAAAAAAAAAAAAATGCAATTGGCCAACTGGAAAAAAAAGTACCCTGAAGAAAATAACTCTAAAAAGCAGAATTGACCAAACAGAAAAGAAGACACAAAAACTTGCTGAGGAGAAGAACTTCTTAAAAATTAAATGGGCCAAATGGAAAAGCGGGTACAAAATCTAATAGAAGAAAATAATTTGGGATGACACCACTCGAGCTCCAGGTGGAGCCTGTCAGGCTCCAGCAGGCTCCACACCCAGAGCTCCGGCTGCCCGCTGTCAGTCAAGGCGGCATGGAGCTGGCCGAGCCCGCGGCTGAACACAGGATGTGTTGTCCTCTTTGACTGCTGAGAGGCAAGTGCTAGGGCTGCTACGGGGCTGAGGCTGATCTGAGTCATGCTGTTACTGCCGCTGCTACTGGTACTCAGGGTACCCCCGGGGTCTGCCCACAGGAGGATCCCACCGACTGGAGGGCCACACTCAAGACGATCTGCAGTGGCATCCACTGCATAGACACATACCTGAAACTGCTGGTGGCGAGGACCGACTATCCCAGTACAGTAAACCTTCACCTCCAAATGGATGTGGCTCTCCAGGGTTTGGTGTTCATCTTAACATCGGCATCCTTTCAGTAACAAAGTGCTGCAATCATTATGACAGATGCTATAAGACCTGTGGCAGCACCAAGAATGACTGTGATGAGCAGTTTCATTATTGCCTCTCCAAGATCTGCAGAGAAGTACAGAAAACACTGGGGCTAGCACAGCAAGCTTGTGAATCCACCAAGGAGCTCTTATCTGATGCAGTTATACATGTAGGCTGTAAGCCCTACCTGGACAGCCAGAGAGCTGCCTGTAAATGCCGCTATGAAGAAAAAACTGACCTTTTAAAGAGGCTTCTGACCAGCAGCCCCTGCAGCTGAAGAGGAGCCCCACTGTTGACAGATCCAATGTGCCAACACCAAATGAAACTACCTGTTTTTTGTCACTGGCTTTTTAAGAAGAACCTGAAAATTTGTTTTGCCATTAACACCTCAGCTGCTTCTTGAAGAGAGACTGCACAGTACAGCAGAAAGAGCCCTAAATGTGGAGCCAGGAGGCACTGGGCTTGGGGGGCTGTGTAGCTGTGGGCAGGTTACTTCTGATCCGCTTTGTGGCTGTGGGAAAATTATTCTACCTTCTGAGCCTTGGTTTCCTCACCTGTCAAGTGAGGATAATATTTATAGTGCCTTGTTCACTAGCTTCTTGTGAGAAAAGTGCTTTGTGAACTCTTAAAGCACTACATAAATGTGAGTTATTTTCATGCACACACCTTCATATTTGAAACAACCTCTTGTAAAAATGTATTATTGCACTCTCACGTGTATTACTGTTATTGCCTTATTGTGCCAGACTACTGTGACTAAAAGTGAGATAAACTATGTAGGAACTGAAACAAACTGAAACTTTAGAAAGACAGAAGTAGGTAACTGCAGAATTCTTTTGTAACTATATCCCCCTCCCTCTGGAAAAAGTAGGTCAAACTTAAAAGTTCAACATAAGGCTGATAATAAAGGAGAAAACCCTTACTTTGGGAAAAGATTAGTTTACTATCAAACTTTAAATGTTTGCACTTTGATTCTTTGAAGGATCTAAATGTATTGTTTTTTCTTTTGTTAAATGTATGTCATCTGTTCCCTTTTACAATACATTTAGTATATTAACCAAACCATGCTGTAGGAAGAGCCCATTTAGGCTCAGGGACAAGGTTTGCATGTATCTAGTGTATATCTGCTTCTCTTGTAAGATTGAAAGTGTGAACAGGTACACCTTTAGAGGACATTAGCTGCTAGTCTGAGCATTATCCACCTAAAGAAACATGCAAGAATAACGCTTTATCTAACAAGAACATGAAGCACAGCCACTCAAATCCATTGAATTACTTCTTTTAATATTAAATGTAAATGTCTAATTTTCTTTTTTAGGCAGTTGGGGTCTTAACCCAATGTGACTTTCCCAGAGTCACATAGCTAGTAAGCATCAAGTATTTGATTGAGGCCAGATTTGAACTCAGGTCCTCCTGACTTCAGGGCCAGTGCTCTATCCACTGTGCCACCTAGCTGCTCCTAAATGTCTATTTTTCTAAACACTTTGCATATAGCCTAGAGGTCTAGCTTGGAGAGAGAATGGATTCTGGTGGGTGTAATGATTAAGTTGCTTGTGTTAATATACTTACATAAAATCACGTTATAAACTTAAAGAAATAATAATTTGTCAAAAATTAGAATTGAGCAAATGGAAGCTAATGACTCTATGAGAGAGCGAGTATCAGTCAAACAGAAACAAAAGAATCAAAAAATAGATGAAAATGTAAAATACCTCATTGGTAAAACAACTGACCTGGAAACTAGATCCAGGAGAGACAATTTAAAAATTTTTGGTCTACCTGAAAATCATGATGAAAAAAAGAGCCAGGACAACATCTTTAAGGAAATCATTAAGGAAAATTACTTTTTCATTTATTTCATTTTTTAAAAAATATATTTATTTAGTTTTGGTTATCAACATTGGCTTCCACAAGATTTTGAGTTCCAAATTTTCTCCCCAACTTGCCCCTCCCCCCCCAGACAGCATGCATTCTGTATATCCCTTCCTCTAAGCTGCACTTCATTCTGTCTCCACCCACCATCCCACTTCTCTTATCCTCTTCCCTTTCTATTTTCATGTAAGGCCTGATAGATTGCTATACCCCATTGCCTGTATATCTTATTTCCCAGTTGCATGTGAAAGCAATTTTTTTAACATCTGTTTTTAAAACTTTGGGTTCCAAATTTTCTCCCTTCCTCCCTCCCCACCTACCCTCATTGAAAAGGCAAGCAACTTGATACAGGTCATACATGTGTAGTCACGAAAAACACTTCCCAGTAGTCATGCTGTGAAAAACTAAGTATATTTCCCTTTATCCTATCCTGTCCCCCATTTATTCTATACTCCCTTTTGACCCTGTCCCTCCTCAGAAGTGTTTGCTTCTGATTACCTCCCCCAATGTGCCTTCCCCTCTGTCATCCCCCTGCTCTCTTGTCCCCTTCTCCCTCCCCTATTTTCCTGTAGGGTAAGAAAGATTTCCATGCCCAATTGAGTGTGTATGTTATTCTCTCCTTAAGCCAAATCCTGTGAGAATAAGATTCACTCATTCCCTCTCATCTTCCCCCATTTCCCTTCCCCTTTAAAAACCTTTTCTTGTCTGTTTTATCTGAGATAATTTACCCCATTCTACCTCTCCCTTTCTCCTTCTCCCAGTATAATCCTCTCTCACCCCTTAATAGTTTTCTCCAGATATGACCCCTTTTTCTTCAACTCACCCCGTGCCCTCTATCTATCTATCTACACATACATATAATTTTTTACTTCCAACTACCCTAATACTGACAAAGGTCTCATGAGTTATAAATGTCATCTTTCCATGCAGGAATGTAAACAGTCCAACCTTAATAAGTCTCTTATGATTTCTCTTTCCTATTTACCTCTTCATGTTTCACTTGAGTCTTATATTTAAAAGTCAAATTTTCTATTCAGCTCTGGTCTTTTCATCAAGAATGCTTGAAAATCCTCTATTTCACTGAATGGCTATTTTTTCCCCTGAAGGATTATACTCAATTTGCTGGGTAGGTGATTCTTGGTTGTAATCCTGTCTCCTTTGCCCTTCCGAATATTATATTCTATGCCCTGCAGTCTTTTAATGTAGATGCTGCTAAATCTTGTGTTATCCTGATTGTGTTTCTATAATACTTGAATCGTTTCTTTCTGGCCACTTGCAATATTTTCTCCTTGACCTGGGAACTCTGGAATTTGGCTACAACATTCCTAGGAGTTTTCCTTTAGGGATCTCTTTCAGGAGGAGATCTGTGGATTCTTTCCATTTCTATTTTGCCCTCTGATTCTAAAATATCAGGGCAGTTTTCCTTGATAATTTCTTGAAAGAGATGTCTAGGCTCTTTTTTTGATTGTGGCTTTCAGCTAGTCCAGTAAGTCTTAACTTCTCTCTTCTGGATCTATTTTCTAGGTCAGTTGGTTTTCCAATGAGATATTTCACATTGTTTTCTATTTTTTCATTCTTTTGGATTTGTTTTACAGTGTCTTGATTTCTCATAAAGTCACTAGCTTCCAATTGCTCCATTCTAATTTTTAAGGAAGTATTTTCTTCTTTTTTCCCCCCAATTTTATTAATTTATTGATTTATCAACAATTACTTCCATATGCTTTTGAGTTGAAAATTTTTCTTTCCCTTCCTCCCCCCCTCATTAAACATATTTTCACATTAGTGAAGTTGTAAGTAAAAATTAAAACCAATAGGAGGAACCATCAGAAAGATGAAACAAAACTCAACAGAAGGTAAAAATAAGTGATAGCAATTTGACTTCCATAGTTCTTTCTTTGGATGTGGAGAGCATTTTCCATCCCCGAGGCCTCTGGAGATGTCTTAGATCCTTGTAATGCTGAGAAGGGTTCAGTTTAAGGAAGTATTTTCTTCAGTAAGCTTTTGGACTTCCTTTTCCATTTGGCCAATTTTGCTTTTTAAGGCATTCTTCTCCTCATTGGATTTTTGGACCTCTTTTGCCATTTGGGTTAGGCTATTTTTTAAGGTGTTATTTTCTTCACTATTTTTTGGGTTTCCTTTAGCAACCTGTTGACTTTTTCATGATTTTCTCGCATCACTCTCATTTCTCCAACCAGTCTTTCCTCTATTTCTTTTTCTTCTCAAAATCCTCTTTGAGCTCTTCCATGGCCTAGGACCAATTCATATTTTTCTTGTAGGCTTTGGATGTAGGAACTTTGGCTTTGCTGTCTTCTTCTGGTTGTATGTTTTGATTTTCTTTCTTACCAAATAAAGATTCTGTGGTCTGACTTTTTGTGGACCTTTGTTTATTCATGATCCCAGCCAATTACTTGAGTTATAAACTCTTTGTTAAGGTAGAAAGTGTTTCAAGTGTGGTTTCATGCAGCTGTTTTCAGAGATAGTTCTAGGGACCTGTAAATTTTCACTCCTTCCAAGGTGGTGTGATAAGGGTTGATGTGTTTACTCCTTTCCTGGCCTGTGCTCTGGTCTATGAGTGACCACAAGCACTCTTTTCTGCCTTGGAACTGTGAAGAGAATTTTCTGTGCACTACCACTACAAGCTCCACCACTCCAGCACTCTTCCTTACCTCAGGACTGACACCCAGAACTGTGACCCAGATCCAAGCACAGGTAAAGCAAGAGATTCTTGCCTCAGCACTGGCAAAAAGATCCCTCCTGCAATCCCCCTCTGACCAACCACTTGATTCCCCCTCAGTCTGTGAGCCTGAAGTTCAGGAAGCAGCCATCACCCCGAGGCTACAATTGGGTACTGGAACTGGCTCTGCTCTTCTCTCTCTTACCACAGACACAGACTTTTCCCACTGACCTTCTAAATTTTATTTGGCACTTATGGGCTGAGAAGTCTGGAAATCACCACAGCTGCCTGTGGTTCAGTCCTCTGAGGCTTGCTCCAGATTTGCTGAGGCCTGCCTTGCCTGTGTACCCATAGCCAAACAGCACTCCTCTCCCAGCTCAGCGCAGTATACCTTTCTGAACAACCATCCAGGCTATCTTGGGTTGCAAATTTGTTTCACTCTGTCTTTTTGTGGGTTCTGCTGCTTTAGATTTTGTTTAGAGCCATTTTTTATAGGTATTTTGAGGGATTTGGGGGACAGCTCAAGCAAGTCACTACTTTTACTTCCCCATCTTGGCTCCACCCCTGGAAAACTGCTTTGAAGTCCTAGAACCTGAGGGTAAAACAGCCATAGAAAGAATCCACCAATCAGCTCCTGAAAGAGATCCCAAATTGAAAATGTCAAGAATATAGTAGCCAAATTCCAAAATTACCAGGTCAAAGAGAAAATATTACAAGTAGCCAGAAAGAAAGAATTTGAATATCATGGAATCACAGTCATAATTACACAGGACCTTGTAGCTTCTACATTAAAAGATAATAGGGCATGGAACATGAAATTCCATAAGGCAAAGGAGTTTGAATTACAACCAAGTATCAACTACCCAGCAAAAATGAGCATAATCTTTCAAATTAAAAATATTGAAAAGCAAAGGAGAAATTAAGAAAATGAAATTAAGAAAACTATTGAACTAATAAAACTAAGAGCTGGTTTTGTGAAAAAAAAACAATAAAATAGTTAACTTTTGGTTAATTTAATTAAGAAAATAAAGCAGAAAACCAAATTACCAGTATCAAAAATGAAAAGAGTGAATCTACCACCAAGGAATAGTAAGTTACAACAAAATTAGAAACTATTTTGCTCAACTGAATGCCAATAAATTTGACAATCTTAGTGAAGTGGATGAATATTTACAAAAATATAAATTGCCCAGATTAGCAGAAGAGGGAGTAAAATACTTAAATAATACCATTTCAGAAAAAGAAATTGAACAAGCCATTGATGAACTCCCTAGGAAAAAATTTCCAGGGCCAGATGAATTGACAAGCAAATTCTATTAAACACTTAAAGAATAATTAATTCCAATACTGTATGGATTATTTGGGAAAATAGTCAAAGAAAGAGTCTTACCAAATTCTTTTTATGATACAAATATGGTGCTGATACCTAAACCAGGAAGAATCAAAACACAGAAAAAAGTACAGACCAACTTCCCCAATGAGTACAGATGCAAAAGTTTTAAATAAAATATTAGCAAATAGATTAGAGGAACTTACCACAAGAATAATACATTATAAACAAGTAGGATTTATACCAGGAATGCAGGCCTGGCTCAATATTAGGAAAGCTATTAGCTTTATCATATCAACAACAAAACTAACAGAAACCACATGATCATGTCAATATATGCAGAAAAAGATTTTGACAAAATACAACACCCATTCCTATTAAAAACACTAGAGAGCATAGGAATAAAGTCTTCCTTAAAATAACAAATAGCATCTACCTAAAACCTTCAGCAAGTATCGTATGCAATGGAGACAAGGTAAAAGTATTTCCAGTAAGATCAAGGGTGAAACAAGGATATCCATTATCACCACTGTTGTTCAATATCATAATGGAAACATTAGCTTTAGCAATAAGAGAAGAAAAAGAAATTGAAGTTATTTGAATAGGCAAAGAAGAAAGAACACTATCACTCCTTGCAGATGATATACTTAGAGAATCCTACAGAATCAGGTAAAAAACTACTTGCATTAATAAGCAACTTTAGCAAAGTTGCAGGCTATAAAATAAACCCACATAAAAATCATTAGCATTTCTACATATTCCCAACAAAGCCCAACAGCAAGAAATAGAAAGAGAAATTCCATTTAAAGTTACTGTAGACATTATAAGATGTTTAGGAGTCTACCTACCGAAATAAACCCAGGAACTATGTGAACACAATTACAAAACACTTTACACACAAATAAAGTCAGATCTAAATAATTGGAAAAACATCAGTTGTTCATGGGTAGGCCGAACTAATATAACAAAAATGATAATCCCACCTAAGCTAATTTACTTATTCAATTCTATACCAATCAAACTACCAAAAAACTATTTCATAGAGCTAGAAAAAATAATAAGATTAATTTGGAATAACAAAAGGACCAGAATATCAAAGGAACTAAAGAAAAAAAATATAGCAGAAAGTGGCCTAGCCATTCCAGATCTTAAATTGTATTATAAAGCAGCAATTATCATAACTGCTTCATACTGGCTAAGAAAGAGAATGGTGGATCAGTGTAATAAGTTAGGTATGCAAGACACAACATTTAATGACTATAGTAATCTTTTATTTGATAAACCCAAAGACCCCAGCTTCTGGGATAAGAACTCACTATTTGATAAAAAACTGCTGGGAAAACTGGAAAAGAGTATGGCAGAAACTAGACATAGACCAAAATCTTACACCATAAACCAAAACAAAGTCAAAATGGGTTCATGATTTAGATACAAAGGCTGACACTATAAGCAAATTGGGAGAGCAAGGAATAATTTACCTATCAGATTTTTGGAAAACAGAAGAATTCATGACCAAACAGGAGATAGAGAATATTACAAAAAGCAAAATGGATAACTTTGATTACATTAAATTGAGAAAGTTTTTGCACAGACAAAGCCAATGCAACCAAGTTAAAGAGGGAAGCAGAAAACTGGGAGAGAATTTTTACAACCAGTGTCTCTGACAAGGGCCTCATTTCTAAAATATTAGCTATATGAAAAAATGCTCTAAATCACTATTGATTAAAGAATTGCAAATCAAAACAACTCTGAGGTACCACATCACATCTATCAGATTGGCCAACATGACAAAATAGGAAAATGATAAATGTTGGAGAAAATGTGGGAAAATTAGAACACTAATGCATTGTTGGTGGAGTTGTGAAATGATCCAACCATTGTGGAGAACAATTTGGAACTATGCTGAAAGGGCTATAAAAATGTGCATATCTTTTGACCTAGCAATAGCACTTCTAGGACTATGTCCCAAAGATATCATACAAATGGAAAAAGGACCCACATATGCAAAGATATTCATAGCAGCTCTTTTTGTGGTGGCAAAGAATTGGAAATTGAGAAGATGCCCATTAGTTGGGGAATGGCTGAACAAGTTGTGGTATATGAATGTAATGGAATACTATTGTGCTATAAGAAATGATGAACAGGCTGACTTCAGGAAAACCTGGAAAGACTTGTATGATCTGATGCTGAGTGCAGTGAGCAGACCCAGGAGAATGTTGTACACACTTTTTTTGATAGGTTTGTTATATTGGTAGACCAAAGACATTCTCTGGGTATAGATTATCTGGATTTAAGTGTCTATCTATCTATCTGTCTATCTATCTATCTATCTATCTATCTATCTATCTATCTATCTTCATTTATTTTGTGTTCTTAAGTTTTTTTCCTTTTAAAATATGATAATCATTTATTTCACCTTAATTGCTCTCTCATCCTTGCATTAAACTTCTTAGTAATAATAAAAACATTTAAACAAAGGACATAGTAACTACACCTACATATAGTCACAATGTCTCTATCAAGAAGAACTGTTTCATTGTCAATACTACAGAACAAATATTGTTCCTTAAAATTAATGAGTTACATTATTTCTTTGTGTTAACTTTGGTTTGCATTATTGTAATCTTTTGGTTTTGCTTTCTTTATTCCACAATTAGAACATAGTCCATGTTCCTAGTTAAAATAGTTCTCTGGGGTCACTTTGGAGACATAAGAAATGTTCTTTCACTTGTTTTCCCAGTGCCGATATAATAAATGCTCTTTAAAAGGTCATTGAGGCATCATTTTGTACAGTCCCACATATACAGGTAAAGTTCACATTTATTCATACATACAAAGTTTTGTAGACTCAACAAAAAGGGAACATTTCAAAAGTTTAACAAAAATTACTTTTGGCTTAATATTCTTCAGGTGCCTTACTTGGTGATCAAATGAATTTTCTCAACCCAAAAGGGAAAAAAAAAGTCAAGGTAAAGAAAGTTGTCTCCCTGTCTTAGGAAGGAAACTAGTCCATGCTGAACTTTTCAAGGCACATGGAGCCCTCCATATAGGGATTTCAGATCTAGCATCATTGAGTCATCACCTATCTCAGGTGAGAAACCTCTCCTGGGTGGATTCACTTCCAGCATTTCCTCACTAAATTAGGTCCATCCAACTAGGATCTGAATAAAACATTTATGTGTATCTTATATCTAGGGCACATCAAAATTCTGTGGCAGTCCCTGTACCATAGGCAATTCTCAAAACGTCCAGGGAAATATTCCCTGGGTCCTTATTCCAGGAAGGCATACAAATTCCCCCAGTGACTCTCTGCCACTGCAAGGGTAATCCATGTGGAACTGGAAACTCATTCAAGAGGAAAACTAGACAAGTTGGCTCAGTTAGAGAAATAACAAAGAAGTAAACTAGTGGTGTCTAGGCCCAAACAAATCTTTCCTTATAAGATACAGGGTATATTCTCTCACAAAAAGGCAAGCAGTCTAGGTCTGATTAAATGCAAGAGAAAAATGTGAATGTTTCTGCTAGACATTAGAATTTTAGTGATGTAAACTCCATATTTCTCACTTCAGACTTAATATCAACATGTATACAGGATTTAGCATTACAGCAAATATCAGTATCTAAATATTCAAAGAATCAAAAAATTAAAAGGTTGCAAAATTTCATCAATGGAACTGTTTAAGACAGAATATATACCAGAAAAAAAATCCATCGTCCAATTATAGCCTTAAAAATTGCTAATTTTCTACAAATTTGCAATTAACATATCCAAGAGTTGAAATTCTGAGCAGGCGATCTCTCCAGGTGTCCTCATATGTCTGAAGGGTTCAATTTTATACCAGACAAGTTCTATATTTAACATCATTTCACTGGTACCACTGTGAAGTGCTAGGTTTGTTACTTCTGCCACCACAGTTCTCCACTACACTTAGAAGTTGACTCAAGATCTCTCTTCTCTACCATTGGCTCAAGATTGCATTTCCCTTTTTTAGGGGTCCAAGCACTCTAGTTCCATATAATCCATGCCTATACAACCTGCCTCCCATGGACCTGGCAGGCCAAAGGATTTCCTCTATATTCAAAAGATGTTTTCCTCTACATTTTTCATGGGCTCCCTAAAATCCCTTGGTGTGCAGCAAATGGCCCAAGGGCTGTAAGTGGCCTGCAGGCCACAGGTTGTGCAGGAGTGATCTAACCACTTACATCAGATTTACTTTTACAAAGGAATATTTACTTCAAGGGTATAGCAAGATTAAATATACAACTATTTCCCTCCATCACTGTGGGGGGGGGAAATAACCCCCCAAATCTCCTGTTTCCATGGGAAGAAAAGGAAAGAAATTAGACTCTGCTATATTTGCAATTTTGATGGGAGTGAGGCAAAAGCTGAGTTCTTTTAAGTTGTGTTTTATTATAAGTGATGTGTATGTATGAATATATGTGTGTGTGCATATGTGTGTGCATGTATGTATGTATACATACTTATTTATCTGTGTGTATACATATGTACACACAAACATTTACACTGGATATATAGATCTGGGAATCATCTGCATAGTTATGATAGTTAAACCAATGGGAGCTAATGAAATCACCAACAAACAAAGAGAAAAAGATATAGTCTCGAAGGAAAACTGCAATTAATAGAAATTACCTAAATGAAGGTGTAGAAAAGGAGATTAACCTATACGGGAAGATAACCATAAAAGAGCAATGTGATTCAAGCCCCACTTTAGCAGAGAGTTAAAAGTCAAGAAATAGGCTGGAAAATGAGCAAATAGCACAAAGAGATACTGACTATAGAAGGTTACTATGCACTAGAGAGCATAGGAATAAATGGAGCCTTCCTTAAGATAATAAATAGCATCTACCTAAAACCTTCAGGGAGCATCATATGTAATGGGGACAAGCTAGAAGCATTTTCAGTAAGATCAGGGGTGAAACAAGGATGTCCCTTATCACCACTGTTGTTCAATATCATACTGGTAATGTTACTTTTAGCAATAAGAGAAGAACAATAAGTTGAAGATATTGGAATAGGCAAAGGAGAAACAAAACTATCACACTTTGCAGATGATATGATGATATACTAAGAGAATCCTAGAGAATCAAGTAAAAAACAACTTGAAATAACAAACAACATTAGCAAAGTTGCAGGCTATAAAATAAACCCATATAAATCATCAGCATTTCTATATATTACCAACAAAGCCCAACAGGAAGAGATAGAAAGAGAAATTCCATTTAAACTTACTCTAGGCATTATAAAATGCTCAGGAGTCTATCTGCCAAAACCAACCCAGGAACTATATGAACACAATTACAAACACTTTTCACACCAAAAAAAAAAACCTTAGATCTAATTAATTGGAAAAACATCAGCTGTTCATGGGTAGGCTGAACTAATATAATAAAAATGACAATTCTACCCAATCTAATTTACTTACTTTCAGTGCCATACCAATCAAACTACTAAAAAGTATTTTAAAGAGCTAGAAAAAATAATAAGATTCATTTGGAAGAACAAAAAGTCCAGAATATCAAAGGAACTAATGAAAAG
Source organism: Phascolarctos cinereus (assembly GCF_003287225.1). NCBI lineage: Eukaryota > Metazoa > Chordata > Mammalia > Diprotodontia > Phascolarctidae > Phascolarctos > Phascolarctos cinereus. The sequence goes on along the minus strand of NW_027555958.1, from coordinate 249,254,899 downwards.
AAATGCAGGGGAAGGTGGCCTAGCCATTCCAGATCTTAAATTGTATTATAAAGCAGCAATCATCAGAACTGCTTGTACTGGCTAAGAAAGAGAGTGGTGGATCAGTGGAATAGATTAAATATGCAAGACACAATATTCAATGACTATAGTAATCCACTATTTGATAAACCCAAAGATCCCAGCTTCTGGGATAAGAACTCACTGTTTGACAAAAACTGCTGGGAAAACTGGAAAAGAGTATGGCAGAAACTAGGATAGACCAAAATCTCACACCATATACCAAAATAAAGTCAAAATGGGTTCATGATTTAGATATAAAGGCAAACTGGGAGAGCAAGGAATAGTTTATCAGATTTATGGAGAACAGAAGAATTCATGACCAAACAGGAGATAGAGAACATTACAAAAAGCAAAATGGATAACTTTGATTACATTAAGTTGAAAAGTTTTTGCACAAACAAAGCCAATGAAACCAAGGTTTGAAGGAAAATAGAAATTGGGAAATAATTTTTACAATCAGTATCTCTGATAAGGGCCTTATTTCTAAAATACACAGAGAACTAAGTAAAATTTATAAGAATTCAAATCATTCCCCAATTGATAAATGGTCAAAGGATATGAACAGGTAGTTCTCAGATGAAGAAATTAAAGCATCTATAGTCATATGAGTAAATGCTCTAAAACACTATTAATTAGAGAAATGTAAATCAAAACAACTCTGAGGTATCACATCACACCTATCAGACTGGCCAACATGACAAAACAGGAAAATGATAAATGTTGGAGAAGATGTGGAAAAGTTGGAACATTAATGCATTGTTGGTGGAGTTGTGAAATGATCCAACCATTCTGGAGAGCAATTTGGAACTATACCCAAAGGCCTATAAAATGTTCAAACCCTTTGACCCAGCAATAGCACTTCTAGGGCTATATCCCACAGAGATCATAAAAGTGGGAAAAAGGACCCACATGTACAAAAATATTTATATCAGCTCTTTTTGTGGTAGCAAAGAATTGGAAATTGAAAGGATGCCCATCAATTGGGGAATGGCTGAACAAATTGTGGTATATGAATGTAATGGCATACTCTCATGCTATAAGAAATGATGAACAAGCTGACTTCAGGAAAACCTGGAAAGACTTGTATGATCTGATGCTGAGTGCAGTGAACAGACCCAGGAGAATGTTGTACACAGTAACAGCCATGTTGTGTGATTACTAATATTGATAGACTTAACCCTTTCCATCAGTATCAGGATCTAAATCATCTCCAAAAGCCTTATGACGGAAAATGCTATTCACATCCAAAGAAAGAACTATGGAGTTTGAATGCAGATTGAAGCATATGGCTTCCTGTTTTTTTCTTCTGTTTTGTTTTGTTTTCTCTTTCTTGTGGTTCCTCCTATTGGTTCTAATTCTTATTTACAACATCACTAATGTGAAAATATGTTTACTAGGAATGTATATGTATAGCCTATATCAGATTGTGCTCTGTTTTGGGGAAGGAAGTGGGGAAGGAGGGGGAGAAAAATTTGAAACTCAAAAGCTTATGGAAGTGATTGTTGATAATTCAAAATAAATTTAGTAAAAAATTAAAAAAAGAAAGTTACTATGGTGACTGGGACAATTAAAACACAAACTCAGAAGAATACAACAAAGTCAAAACTCCTACATCTAAGGCATCAAAGAAAAATATGAATTGTCCCCAGGCCATGGAAGAGCTCAAAACGGATTTTAAAAATCAAATAAAAGAGGTAGAGAAAAAATTCAGAAAAGAAATGAGAATGATGCAAAAAAAAATCATGACAAAAGAGTCAACAGCTTGATAAAGAAGATATGAAAAAATACTAAAAGTAACATCTTAAAAAAACAGAATAAGCTAAATGGCACAAAAATCTAATGAAGAGAAGAATTCCTTGAAAATCAGTATTAACCAAATTTTAAAAAGGTATACAATAAAAATTACTAAAGAGAATGCCTTAAAAAACAGAATTAGCAAAATGGAAAAAGAGAGACAAATCCATTGAAGAAAAGAACTCTTTAAAAAATAGAATTGACCAAATGGAAAAGGAGGTACAAAGGTTCACTGAAGAAAATCATTCCTTGATTTGTCCAAATCAAATAGGCAGGCAATAGCAAGGTTCTAATTTGATCCCAAATTTTCTGGTTCTGGGCCCAGATCTCTTTCCACTTCCCTATACTACCTCTCCAGGTTCAGACAAAACAAGCAAACAAATAAAATAATAAAGATAGAGAAAATCATTCCTTAAAAATTAGAATTGGCTAAGTGAAAGCTAATGACTTTAGGAGATGTGAAGAAACAATAAAAGAGAACAAAAAAATGGGGGAAAAATGGAAGATGTGAAATATCTCGTTGGAAAAACAATTGGCTTAGAAAATAAATCCATAAGAGATAATTTAAGAATTATTGGACTGTTTGAAAGCCATGATCAAATAAACAACCTCTACATCATCTTTCAAGAAATTACCAAGGTAAATTGCCCTGATATTCTAGAACCAAAGTGTAAAATAGACATTGAAAGAATTCACGCTGATTACCTCCTGAAAAAGATTCCAAAATGAAAATTTCCAGGAATATTATTGCCAAATTCAAAGGCTCCCAGATCAAGGAGAAAATATTGCAAACAGTCAAAAAAAACCAATTCAAATATTGTGGAGCCACAGTCAGGATGACAAAAGACTTTACTTTTTAAAAGATCTAAAATATTACTTTCTATATTAAAGGATCAAAAGGCTTGGAATATATGCTGGAGGGAAAAAGATCTAAGATTAGAAACAAGAGAAAAGGCCATGGTCTCCCACTGTGACAGGGGCCATCTCCAGTCATCCTCATCTAGATCTTGTCATTGGACTTAGATGACTCCAGAGGAGAAAGTGAGACTCGTGTCTTTGCACAACTATCTCTCACTTAAATCCAATTCACTTGCAAGTCATGGCATCATCTTCCTGATGTTACGGTCCTCTTTGAGAATGAAGGACAAACAAATAACAACTTTGAGAATGAAGGACAAATAATAACTTACTCAGCAAAACTTACCCAGGGGGAAAAAATGGACATTCAATGAAATAAGGAATTTCAGGCATTCTTGATGAAAAGACCAGAGTTGAAGAGAAAAATTTGGCTTTCAAATGAAGTACAAAAAGGTAAACAGAAAAGAGAAATCATAAGGGATTCAATAACATGAAACTCTTTACATTACTGCGTGGGGGAATGATACTTGTAACTCCTAAAATATGTTCTCATTATGAGGGCAGTTAGAAGGTGTACACATAGATGGAAAACAGGTGTGAGTTGAGTAAAATGGGGCAATTATCTTAAAAAAAATAAAGGGTGAGGAAAAGAATTACCCTGGAAAAAGGGGAAAGGGAGAGATAGACTGGAGTAATTTACCTGACATAAAAGAGGCCTGAAGGAGATTTTACAATGGAGGAGAAGATGGGAGTAATTGCAGGGCCAAGGGGAGTGACATGAATCTTACTCTCATTAGAATTGGCTCAGAGAAGGAATAACATATACATTCAGTTGGGTGTAGAAATTTATCTTACCACACAAGAAAGTGGGAGGGAAAAGGGAAAAGGGAAAAGAGAGAGGGGGAGCTGATAGAAAGAGGGCAGTTTGGGGGAGATAAAAGTCAGAAGCAAAACACTTTCAAGAATGTACAGGGTGAAAGGAGAGAGAGTAGGATAAACAGGGGGCAAACAGGATAGAGGGAATACACAGTAATGGTTACTGTGAAAAAAATTTTCAGCAAGTTTCTCTGACAAAGACTTCATTTCTCAAATATGCAGAAAATGGAATCAAATTTATAGAAAAAGAGCCATTCCTCAGTTAATAAATGGTCAAAGCACAGGAACAGGCACTTTTCAAACTAAATAAAGCTATCTAAAGTCATTTGAAAAAAAATTCTCTATATCACTATTGATTAGAGAAATGTAAATTAAAACAACTCTGAGCTACCACTACACACCTATGAAATTGACAGAAAAGGAAAATGATAAATGTTGGAGGGGATATAGGAAAATTGAAGCACTAATGCACTGTTGGTGAAGTTGTATACAGATGCAACCATTCTGGAGAGCAATTTGGAATTATGCTCAAAGGTCTATAAAACCATGCATAGCCTTTGACCAAGCAATACCACTTCTAAGTCTATATCCCAAAGAGATAAACAAAAAGGAAAAGGACCTGTATGTACAAAAATATGTATAGCAACTGTTTTAGTCTTGGCAAAGAATTGGAAATTGCAGGGATGTTTACCAATTGAGGAAAAGCTGAACATGTTGTTGTATAGGATTGTAATGGAATGCTATTGGGCTATAGAAATGATTAGCAGGATGCTCTCAGAAAAACCTGGAAAGATTTATATGAACTGATACACAGTAAAGTAAAGCAAAACCAGGAGAACATTGTACACAGTAACAGCAATATTGTATGGTGATCTACTGCAAATAACTTAGCTGTTCTCAGCAACACAATGACCCAAGACAACTCTGAAGGATGATGAAAGGTACTGTCCATCTCCAGAGAAAGAACTGGTGCAGTCTGAGTGCAGATTGAAGGTATTTCTTCATTACTTCCTTTATTTTTCTGGTGTTTTTTTTCTTCTGTTTTCTTTCACAGCATTACTCCAAATGGAAATGTATTTTGCCTTCTCAACGGGGGAGAGGAGAGGATGGGAGAGAATTTGGGACTCAAAATTTGAATAAAGAATGTTTAATTGTTTTTATGTATAATTGAAGAAAAATTTAAATTTTAAAAATATATTTTAAAGATCATACAGGAAGAGAAGGCATAAATATACTTTGGACTACATCACTAGGGTTTGGTAGCTAACTGGCACTAAATGTGTTACTTTCAGCCTTTCTTTCACTTATCCTTGTTATTCAGAGGCCTCATCTGCTGAAGCACAAATGCCTTTGCCCTGCTACCTCTCCCCATTGTTACCATAGTTACTTCATCTCTACCTTTTCACTGTCTGTGTCTTCCTCTGCCTCCCAAATTCATTGTGCCCCATGGAACCTCTGCTCTATTGTTAACAAATCCCCTGTCATCCAACAACTCTTCTTCACACTTCCCATAGTCCAATACAGACTAGAAAGCATTGCATCCCTGTTCACTCTCTCTCCAATCTGGGTGTTTTGAATCTCATACTCATCATGCCATCCCATGCTCCTCTCATTCCTTATTCCTCTGCTCCATTCTTTTTCAATTTACTTTTCTTCCAAGCACTCTATCCATTTCGTCCCTCTTCTAAAAATCAATCTCTGCTCTGCTTTCACTTTCCTCACTTTGCAGTCAATAGATTCCTATATGATTGTTGTGGAAGTTTGACAAGATTATTACAAATTCCCTGGACTTGTTTATTCTACCCTGGTTTTTTACTTAGGTAAAGAAACACTTCATGAGTGTAAACACCATCTAGGTTAGGATGATCACAAGTCAAATCCCTTTACATATTGTCCTAGAGACAATACTTATCTATCAAGGGAGTGGATCCTGTAAATCTAAAGGAAGTCCAGATATATGTAGAGCAAATTCCCATCACTACCTATTGCATTCTCCGCATTTGGGACTGACTGGTACAGGCAGAATATATGGAATACATATAACTACTTAGGGCCATTTAGAGGCTATTATCTTCTATATCTCCAAAATGCCCTATGCCAGCAAACCAACTGCATACATACTCTGTTGTACCAGACCACAGGAATCCTTTAAACATGGTACCAAGGGAGGATCCTTCCCGTTCTTCTCTCCAAAAATCTTCCTCCATCTTCCAAAAAAACCTTTCAAATTAATACTCCTAAAACATTAGTCTGATCACATCAAGCCTCCAGAAAAAAAATATGTATGTAAATGTCTTTCTAGCATTTAAAGCCTGCAATAATAAAACACCTACTTCTCTTTCTAGACATTTCATACTGGCCTATTAACTAGTGTTTGTCCACCTACTGCTTCCATATCTTTTCAGAAATTGCCCTCCAAGCTTGGAATGTGGTCCCTACTCACCTCTAGATCTTGAAAATCCTAGATTACTTAATGTATTCCATTGCCATGAACTACTCCTCCATGGCAACCCCACAGTTATATCTTTGCTCTTGTCATCATCACAAGTGTTCCACTTCCATGATCATAGATCCCCAAATTCCTTTATGTCTTACCCTGGGGTCTATGAACTTGGTTTAAATATTTTATAATTTTATTTCAAAATAATTGGTTTTTTTATAATCATATTGGGCAGCTAGGTAGCACAGCAGATAGAGTATTGGGCCTGGAATTGAGAAGACCTGAGTTCAAATCCGGCCTCAGACACTTCTTAGCTATGTGGCTTTGGGCAAGTCATTTAACCCAGTTTATCTCAGTTTCCTCATCTGTAAAATGAGCTGAAGAAGGAAATGGCAAACCACTTCAGTATCTTTGCCAAGAAAATTCCAGATGAAGAGTTGGGCATGACTCAACAACAATTTATATCATATTATATCATAGCATATCATATATGTTATATTATGTTATGCTATGTTATGTTATGTTGTATTGTGTTGTGTTGTATTGAATTGTATTGTATTATATCTTATCGTGTTATATCATATAATATTACATACAATTCAGAATATTATTCTGGGAAGAAATCCATAAATCTTTACCAGACTTCTGAAGGAGTTCATAGCACAAAAAAATTAAGGATTCCTGTTTCACATGATCATAATCTTTTATAATTCCAGTTTTTCCACTGCCTTATGACCCTTATCCTTGTTCTTCATCCTCAATATGACCTATATCTTATGGTTATTTTCCAGTCTGAACATCATTCTTCCCTTCTTATCTCTAGCTCTTTGTGAATTACTTCAATTCTATGCTGTCCTTGAAACTCAGATTCTTTCCCCCATTTTCCTGTTCCAAAGATATTTTGCCAACTCCAAATTTATATTATTCTGATCACATGCCCCCTTTTATTCTATTGATTCTTAAGAGCTTGATCAAAATCACAAAACTGCACTAACTAGACCTACTACCAATTCATATTACATGATCTCTACTGTTTTTAAGTCATTGTTTTCTAAATTTATGCCTTGAGTTTCCCTGACACCAGAGCAGCTTTTATGATTAGTTTCTTTTTGTTGTTTGCTTATTTCACAGCCTACTTCTTGACTTTGGACTTTATGCCAGAGATGTGTCTGGGTAGAGGTGATGATTGGCCTTATCTTCTGCATTTTATGTCTTTTAGATGCTTTTACATCTCAGTCTAGGAGCATATATGTTTTCAGTGCTTCCATCATGGTGTGATTCAGTTAGATGCCTGTTCATTGCTCTCCTGGTCTGTGCTCTGCTCTTTATCCATGTAGAGCCCCTGCTCCCTCACAACCACTCCTCTCTGCTTGGAACTGAGTAGTGTGTGGCAGGGCTGCTAGATGGCATTTATTCCTGTTGTTAGTGCTAGTACAGGGGCCTCCGGGATCTCTTTCTGCTCAGGCTTTCAATCCCTTTACTTTCCCTGGATACTCAGCTATTCCCCCATGTTGCTTTATTTCCATAACTCAGTGCAGCTTCCAGTGCCCCCCTGACTAACTCCTGCCCCAGTGTCCACAGACCTTTCTTTCTATTTTCCTAAGTTGCACTGAACTGGAAAAATGACTCACTGTGTCCTTTTTCTTGGCTTTCCTACTCAGAACTCAGTTTGGCCTATTTGCTTTAGTCGTTGTAGAAGTGGTTTTGAGGGAGCTTTGGAAAAGTTATAACCTCATTCAGTGATCTTGATCTTCCCTCCTTATAATCCTTACTGGGTCCACACCACAATAAGGCAATCCTTTAACATTTTCCTAATTGATTCACTTTCTCCTACTCACCACAGGGTCTATTTCAAATCTTTTCATCCCTTCTCAAGCTTCCCATGGAATTCTCTTTCCCTGCTCTCTCAACTGAGTACCTTGCTTCATACCTCACTGAAGAAAAAAAAATAAGGCAATTTGCTAAAAGGATTCTTTTTGTTCCTCTTTTTCTCAAATAATTCATATGTCTTCTACTTCTTTCTTCACTCATCTCTCCTGCCTCTGTTCCTCACCTGCAACATGAAAATGTGGCTCTTCTCCTTGTTAAACTTAATCTCATTCCATCCTATCTTTACCATCAGATTGCCCCCTCTAACATTTCTGCTCTATAACTAGTCTTCAGTCTCTGTCTATCTACTGGCTCCTTCTTTGCTTCTTGTAACATACCAATGTTTCCTCTGTCCTTAAAAACTCTTCATATTATCTGATGATCCATGGTACCTGTCATCCTATATCTCTCCTCCCATTTGCAATCTATGATCCATTGCTCTAATTCTTTTCCTGTCTCTCAATTCTAAACATTCTCCCTCCTCTGAACTGACCTGAAAGTGATCTCTCCAAAGACAGCAATGATGTCTTAATTGTCAAACCTAATGGAATTTTCTAAGTCCTCATCCTTCTTGATTTCCCTGCACATTTTGAAACTGTCAGTCATCCTCTTCTCTTGGATTTTCTCTTCTCTCTTGCTTTTAGTGACATTGCCTTCTCCTGGATTTCCTTCCAGTCTGATTACACTTTCTCGGTGTCCTTTGCAGAGCCTTCATCTACTCATGATTGCTAAACTATAGATGTCTACCGAGACTCTATCTTGGGACTTTATCTCTTGTATGGGCCCCCTTATCTTATTCCTCTATAAAATATTGCTTGGTGATCTCATCAGTACATTTAGTGCTGGTGACTTTCCTCTGAAATTACTGCATATTTATGGTTTTTTTCTTGTTTGAATATAGTTCTTTGTATGTTGTTTCTCTCATTAGAATATGAGGTCCTTGAGAAGAGGGGACCATTTAAAAAAAACTTTGTATCCCCATGATTAGCTATGCTGTTGACATATAGTAAGCACTTGATAAAAGCTTATTGACTGACCAACTGATCATCCTTTAAGACAGTTCAAATTTAAATTACTTTAAGATGTTTTCTTTGTTCCTCTCATCTAGTTGATAATGCTATCTCTGTCATTTGTAGATTTTAACCCACAGCATTTTGATTACCATTTCCTACCGTATTTATTATATACTAATTCCCATTATAGTTATTTGAATGTGTGGTGTGGGGCTCAAACCCTATAAAGGTTTGAGGTAGCACATATAAAGATAATTATGGCAAGGATTTTAAAAAAGAATGTAGTTAATAGAGGTGGATATATGAGCCAGAAGCACCTAAGGTATTTTATCATTCCCTTTGCTCCTTTTCTTATTCTTTTGCATGAGAGAGCAAAAGAATCTTGGACTTTAAAAAAATGGAGGTGGCTTTATACCCAGAAGATCTTTGATAGCCTATTGGAAGGGCAAGCTCTTTTATGTTGCTGAATGGGTGAATTTTAGCTACTATGCACTAAATAGGAGTTGCAATGACCTTCTCTATCTAAATCAGACAGGGACTTTCAAAATAGCGGCTGTCTTATGTGAGTGGGAAGTTCAGGTTAAAAAATAAAATGTGTAAAGATTATTGAGTGTTTTGTACTTGGTGAATTTGGCTCCCAGGACAAAAAAAAATCTTATTTTGGGCAAGAAACACCTGTTACAAGCAAATCTCTGAGAATCAATAGTCTCTCCTTATGGGGGAGCAAAAGTCAACTCATTCAGTGTTTACCCTCCATTGATGAGAGGTGTGTGGGTTCTACATTTCCTAAATACGTATAACTAAAGACTCTGGACTTTAAGCTACAAGAAAGATGGAAGACCATATTCTTCCTATTACTTCACTTTAAGTGAAGAAACCAGAAGCTGGATGTAGAGAGCAGCCCACTCTTTTCTCAGTGGAGCCATAGTCAGCAGTGACCAGCAGAGAATAGTAGAAAACTGTTGAGCAGTGTCCATGTAAAATCAGCAAGAACTACACGCTCATCAGAAACTGCATGACTTACAAGACCAGCAGGGGGTAGCTATAGTAGAATCAGAATGATGATGTCATCAGAAAACAATGGTGGTCTTACCGAATTTGAAGCAAATTGCTTCTCCATCTATATGCCTTCATCACCCATGTTCCCTATCTGTGTGTCTCTCTCTGTATTTTTTTTATGTGTCTAGGATAGTACATATATTTATGGGAAAGTGTGTCCCTGGTTCATAAAGGAAATGATCTATTGATATGTTTCTTACTAGATTGAATCATTAAATATTTTCATAATTCACTTTGAATTAAATAATCATTAAATAACTACATTAAATAATTCACTTTGAATTCTGTATCCCCTGACTGGCAAAAGTTAACATAGAGCAGGGTTCATTTTTTTAAAGCAGTTATAAACCCAGAGTACATAGAACCTGGAGTTGCTTATCTTGGGGTACTCAAATGTAAGGAGACATTGCCTCCAGGAGCCATATGTATTTATTTCATTCCATTACTAGGCTATGTGTTCCTTAATGATGGGGCCTGCATATTCTTTAAATTTTTGTATTCTACAACTCATTGCACATAAGATGCTACTCATGTGCATTGTGTGAATGAATCACTGAATGAACTCTCTTTTTTTACTTCTTCCCTAGGTCTACTACAGTCAGTTGATTATCACCAGATATCATGCAACAGATTATACACAGGTTGAAAACCTCAGCAATAAAGACATGATAATGAGTGATGAGCGATATTCTGTACAATGTCTATTAATAGGTACACCATAAACATTTATTGCTGGCATACAAGTGGAAGACATCTTAGTATGCCTAGATTTCATGGTGAATGCTCCTACATTTTCTATAAATTGTGCAGCTTTATATAACCCCTTCCCCATACCTAGTAACTGGCTCTGCACACTGGAATAGGTAATAAACGAACATTGTTAATTATATGATTGGATAAAGGGAAATCTTGAATAATGTGTAGATAATTATAAGAAGCATCATATTGGTAAATCAACTTGAAATGAGAAACCTCCACAATCTCTAGCAAGAATATGAAATTATGCATATGATACCAAATGATGTAAATTTAAGGGAAAGAAACTATCAAACTCATTTTCTTATGTCATTTATTCCAAACAGTGTGTTGAAATTGTTTTTTTTTTCATTTTCACCTGATTATTTTATTATCATATATACAATTTCTAACACTGAATAATTATGTTTATTTACTATCTTACAACTTTCCTAAGACTCCCATTACAATTTGCATTCTTTCTGATAGAGGATACTTTTGTCCACAATTTTTCTTTTTCAGAGAATCAAATGGGAATGGGCAACAGGTTGAGAATAAGGTAGTTGTAGTGCATAAAATTATAAGAGGCAATAACAGGCAGGTAATTAGTAACATAAGAAAAAAAAATAGAACTGCCCAATGTCATAGTATGTAAAACTATCAGTTAAATGTAGTGGTAAGTTAAACTATTACCATCAACAAACAATGAAAACTCAACAACCAGACTCTTGATTCCCTCAAACTTTCCATAAATTCCCTGACACATTGTGACCTCATTTTTAGCAAAATTACTATTGTTCTAGATAACTGGTGTTGTTTCTTCTTAAAAATTTATGTGAAGGGAGATTACAAAATACTTTGGGGTACTATCTTCATTTACTCATGAGAACCACTTAGCGTGAATCTCCATTCATCAAGTGAATCAAGTGAACCATCAAGTGAGAAAAGTTTTATAAGCTGGAAGGAAAGAAATTATGGATAAACCAAGATAATTCCCCTTTGCTTTAAGCCCTATGACTAATGAAAACAGTAGGCAACAGTGAAGATAAAGATTAATAGAAACTTATATTGAGAAGTCTAAACAAAGAAAATTAACTGGTTCCAATTGATGGAAAATACTGGGAATCAAGGAAGTGACCCCAAGGGAATCTCAATTAGTTTTTGTTACTTATTCCATTTAAACATTCCAAAATTTTCACCTCTCTTTTGCTTCCTGCTGCCTATCAAAAACCTTCTTCAATGCTCCCTTCACTTCCTTATTCCTTAGAGTGTAGATAAGAGGATTCAACATAGGGGTCACCAAGTTGTAAAAAAGAGTGAGGAACTTGCCCTTGTCCTGGGAGGAGCTGTTCCCTGGCTGCATATATATATAGATGATGCTCCCATAGAAGAGGGAGACTACTGTGAGGTGGGAGCTACAAGTGTTAAAAGCCTTTTTCCGCCCAGCTGCTGACTTAATCCTCATCACTGCTGCAGCAATGTAGCCATAGGAGACTAGGATGAGAAAGAGGGGCAATAGGACAATGAGTATGGCAAAGGTAAAGGCTAGCATCTCCACTGCACGAACATCTACACATGCCATCTTGATCAAAGCAGGCATCTCACAAAGGAAGTGATTGACGTGTCGCTTGCCACATCGAGAAAGGGTCATTGTCAGTGGGGACATGACAATGGCATTGACTAAGCCACTAATCCAGGCCACAGCCACCAGCTGTAGACAGAGTTGGGTGTGCATTATAGCCATATAGTGCAGAGGTTTGCAGACAGCAACATATCGATCATATGCCATGACAGCCAGAAGGATGCACTCAATCCCTCCTACAGAGAGAAAGGAGAATAACTGGACAGCACAACCTGCATAGCTAATGGTTTTATCTGGGCCCCAGAGGTTAACCAGCATCTGCGGGATGCAACTAGTGCTGAAACAGAGGTCCAGGAATGAGAGGTTAGCCAAAAAGAAGTACATAGGGGTATGAAGTCGAGGGTCCAATATGGACACCAGAATGATGGTTGTGTTGCCCAATACAGCCACAGAATACAGAGTCAAATTGACATTGAAGAGGATCAGCTCCAACTTAGGACGATCAGAAAAGCCCACCAAGATAAAGCCATATTCCGAACTATCATTGGCCTTTTCCATTGCTCTCATCTTGTTTACCTGTATGAGCAAGAAGAACAGAATGATTAGTGCTTCAATCTTTTCCACCCTAAGAAAACAGAAAAATGTGTATACTTATCTCACATTTCCCAAGAGTTGCCATTTTATGGAACATGAAAATCTGGCAAAAGAAGAGAGATTTTTTCAGAGGAATGTGAAAGGGACAGCATGGAAAATGTAATCAAGAAAAGCAAAGAAAATGATAAGGAACATTATAGGGAATTTTAGTTCTTATAATCTATCCAATTCACTTCAGCCTCAGCAGAGAGATAACCATCCTGGAAAATGTCAGACAAAATACACAGTGGAGTAGTACTTAATACTAGAGAACAGATTGAACAATAGTAAGAGTTAAATCCACTTTAGACAAAAAAAAGGATTGTAAGATATTTTATATGGTTATTCCACACTAGTTAAGAAATGATGGCAAATGCCTCCAATGTTTCCCTTGAATGTAGATATTGCAAGACTAGAGATTAACCAGGTCCAGATGGACTTATAATTGCATTTTATAAAACAACAACTATCAAATTAAGCACCTAATATGTACCAGACACTGTACTAAGTGCTAGGGATAAAAAAAGGTGCAAGAGTACTGACCCTCAAGGAGCTCACAATATAATGAGAAGAAAACAAACAACCAAATGTGTAAAAACAAACTATATATGGGATAAATAGCAAACAATTAACAAAATGAAGGTACTAGAATTAAGAGAGGCTTGGAAAGGCTTCCTGTAGAAGATGGCATTTAGTTGAAACCTAAAAGAAACTAGGGAATTCAGTAGGTGGCGATGAAGAAGGAGAACATTGTGGGAATGAGGGACAGCCAAAGAAAATGTCCAGAGCCTAATTGGTGTCTTATTCATGGAACAGCCAGGGAGGCCACTGTCGCTAGATCAAGAGAATGTGGTGGGAAATAAAGTGTAAGGAGGTTGGAAAGGTAGGAGGGGACTAGATTATTAAGGGGTTTGAAAATAAAATAGCATTTTGTATTTGATCCTAGAGGTGATAGGGAGTCACTGGAAATTATTGAGTATAGAGATAACATGGTTGGGCTTGTACTTTAGGAAAATCACTGCAGTGGCTGAATAGAGGATAGATTGGAGTGGGAAGAGACTTGAGATAGGCAGACCTACCAACAAACTATTTCAATAGTCCAGGAGTGAGATGATGTGGGCTTGTAGCAGAGTGCTGGCAGTGTCAGAATAGAGAAGAGGACAGATTGAAGAGATATTGCAAATATGACAGGCCTTGGCAACAATTTAGATATTGGGGGGGGGAGGTGAGGGATAGTGAGGAATAGAGGATAACACCTAAGTTGCAAGACTGAGGGAGTAGGAGGACAGTGTTGCCCTCTGTAATAATATGGAATGTAGGAGCATAGTAGGAGTAGGAGAGTTTAGAGGGAAAGATAACCAGTTCTATTTAGGAAATGTTGAGTTTAAGACATTTACTAACTTTCTGGTTCTGTGATCGCCATGGTGCCCATGAAGAAATCTTTGATGAAAGGCTGCAAAAAAAGAAGCAAGTCCTTAAGTTTACCCTTGATTGTACCCATCCTGTGGAAGATGGGATTATGGATGCAGCTAATTTTGAGCAGTTTCTACAAGAATGAATCAAAGTGAACAGAAAGGCTGGCAACCCCAGTGGTGGAGTTGTAACCATTGAAAGAAGCAAGAGTAAGATAACCGTGGCATCAGAGGTGTCATTTTCTAAAAGGTGTTTGAAGTACCTGACAAAGAAATACCTAAAAAAGAACAATCTTGGGGATTGGCTGTGGGTGGTGGCCAACAGCAAGGAGAGTTATGAATTATGGTACTTTCAGATCAACCAGAATGAAGATGAGGAAGACGAGGAGGATTAAACCATCTTGGGTCTGGAAACAGTTTATATATGATCTTGAATAAAACTTGAACCAAAAAAAAGATATTTACTGGACATCCAGTTCAATTGTTTGAAAGACAGTTGGAGGTGCAAGACTGGAGGTCAGCAAAGAGGTGGAGGAAGGATAGGTAGATTTGTGAATTGTCAGCATAAAATGATATGGAAGCTGATAAGATCACCAATTAAAGCAGTATACAAGGAGAAAAAAAAAGCTGGCCCAAGACAGAGACTTGTGGGACACCTGTGGTTAGAAATCATGATCTCTATGAGGATCCAAAGAAGACTGAGAAGGAGCAGTCAGACAGGAGAAGAACTGGGAGAGAGTGGAGTCCAGAAAACCTAGAGAGAAGAGAGTATCAGGGAATAGTGGGTGGGTGATCAACCGTGTCAAAGGCTCCAGAGAGGTCAAGGAGAATGAGACCTGAGAAAAGGCTACTGCATTTGGTAATTAAGAGATTATTGGTAACTTTAGAGAGAGTAGTTTCAGCGCAATGATGAGGTTAGGAGCTGGATTGTAAGGCGTTAAGAAGAGACTGAGGGAAGAAAAATCAGATGCATGTATTGTAGCTAGCATTTTAAAGAACTTTAGCCACAAAGCGCAGATGCAATATAAAATGATTGTGAGTGGGATATTGGTTTTCTCAGGATGGGTGACATAGGGGCACATGTGTAGGAAGGAAGGAATGAGCTAGTAGGTGGAGGAGTAGGTCATGGGAAATGAGTAGGTTGAGGAACCAAATTGTAAGGGTACTTGAGAAGGAATTAATATGTATGTTGAAGTTCCTTATTATGAGGTTAGGAGTTGGGGAGGAGAGAAAAATTGTGAACCATGTACTGAATTCATTGAGGAAGGAAGGGAAGTGACCTGGAAGTCTATAGAAAACAGCTACTAGGATTTTGATTGGATGTTAAATATGAATATCACAAGCCTCAAGGAGAAGTTAATGGGTGATGGAAGTAGGGAGAGAGTAAGGAACTGGAAATAGGGAGCAAAGTGTATTCAATCCCTCCTACCTCCCCCACCGAGACCAATGAGCTGAAGGGAATGAGTACAGGTGCAGTCAGTATTGAAAAGGGTAGCCAAGGGTGCTGTGTCATCAGAGGGGAAAAAATTTGCAATAACAGCTAATAAATGAAAAGAGTGAGAAAGAAAAGATTTAGGGTAAAGAAAAGTATTTTGCCTATGGAACAGGCATTCCACATAGTACAATGGAAGATGTGAGTGGTATTTGCTTGGAACTTTGGGATAGGGGGGTTGAATGAGGATGGGAATAAGTAATTGGGTGGTGGAAGATGAGGAATGAGGTTTGGATGATAATCTATAAAGGTTCAGAATCATAGGGATGTGTAGGTATAACCAAAATAAAATGTTAACAAAAATAAAGAAATAGAAATTTTACAAAACTTCTTCTCTTAAAGCAGCTGTGATTTTGATATTCAAATGAAGGAGAAAAGCAGAGAAAGAAAACTATAAAGCAATATCATTAATGAATATTGATAACAAAAACAAAATACCAATGACCCTTTAAGAATATACATTTACAAAAATTGTTCACATGTCCAGATTGGAATTATACTAGAAATATAAGCATACTTGTCACGTTAAAATTGCATTTAATTCTGATCCCCCTGACAACTCCTTCCTCTTCTGCTCTCTATAGTAAATTTATAAGCAGCCAGTATAAAGTAACAGGAAGACTGCGGAACCTAGAAGTCAAGCACAGGCTATCCCAAAGATCAAAAGAGCATAATTTGAAAACTATTGTATATTAACAAAAAATCATAGCCTGAAATTGTACCAAATCAGAGGAAGCCATCTAAGCCTGGCTACCAAGGCTTTTTGGTCGTATGATATGTGAACCTCAGATAAGCTCCACATATCCATAGTAAGGCCAGTAAAACATCAAATGATGCTGATAATTTTGACATGATGTAGTTATGTTAATGAACATATGGTGACATGTGGCATAGATAAAAGGTAAGATATGGCTCAATGTGGCACAGATAAGAGTTGATCTGCCCCTCACCAAAATCCCACAAGAATGAGATTCCAAACTTCTGATTTCTAATTACTCTTCTATCTCCATCTGGGGTCATGCTGCCAGGTGTTCCTAACTCCAGTCCATCATTCTGTGACTCACTATTTAGGCATCTCCTCATTCTCTTCTCCATGCTTGCTGACTTCCTCTACATTTCCATCCCTGTCCCCATGCTGTCTGCTTCTGTATCCACCCCCCTTTCACTGCTTGTCTCTATACTTTCTATACATTTGCTCCTGTACTCTCTGTGTCTGATTAAAGTATAGTTGAAATCTTCCTCCTCACTCCATCCTGGTCTTTCCTGGTGAGTACCCAAAGAACAGAGTGTGCCTGGCCCATTTAATAATTCTATAAATTAATTAGCAATTCAGTCATAGGCATTATCATAATTGATCATATTAGTGACAGTTTTTTAAAAAAATCATCCGTTTTAATAAGTAAAGAAAAAGCTTCAACAAAAATCCTCAATTATGTTAAAACACTAAAAAATATTTTTAAAAGTATTTTCCCCATTATGACCAAAAAATATATGCCTAAAAGCAAGAACTGGCATGAATTGAGCTAGTAATACCAAAGGTAAGGGAAGGGCAGCAAGGTGGCACAGTGGATAGGAGACTGGCCCTGAATTCAGGAGAAACTGAGTTCAAATCCAGCCTCAGACACATAACACTTACTAGCTGTTGACCCTGGGCACATATATATATATATATATATATATATATATATATATATACACGCATATATATGTATATATGTGTATATATGTATGTATGTATGTATGTGTATATATGTATGTATGTATGTGTATATATACGTATATATGTATATATGTGTGTGTATGTGTATGTATATATGTATGTATGTGTATATATACATATATATGTATATATGTGTGTGTATGTGTGTGTATATATGTATGTATGTATGTGTGTGTATATATACGTATATATGTATATGTGTGTGTATGTGTGTATATGTGTATACATACATACACACATACATGTATACACATACATATATATATCATTTTGTAAATTTAAAAGTGTTCTATATATGAGTTATCATTAACTACCAAATTTTTTTTATGGAAAAAGGAACTATAGAAATTAATAACTAATGTTTATGGCTAGATTTCAATAATATGATGAAATAATGATACTACCCAAACTACTCTACAGATTTGGTGCTAGGATAATCACATTACTAAAGGGACAATTTATAAAATTAGCCAATATAACAAATTCATTTGCAAGAATAATAGGTCAAGAAAACCAAGATTTATAACAATGGAACCAAAAGGTGGGGTATATACTGCTACCACATCTCAAATGATACTAAGAACTGTATCAAAATTATATTCTAATAGATAAAAAAAAAAGAAAAGAAAATTAACCAGTAGGCTAGATGATCCATGGGGTTTTCTTGGCAAGGATACTAATGTGATTTGCTGTTTCCTTCTCCAAGTGGATTAAGGCAAACAGAGTTTAAGTGACCTGCCCAGGGTCACATAATTAGTTCATGTCTGAGGCCATATTTGAACTCAGGTCTTCCTGAATTCAGGCCCATTGCTCTAACCACAGAGCAATCTCACTGCCTTCCAGGCAAATGGATATTAAGTGACTTGCCCAAGGTCACACAGCTAGTAAATGTCTGAGGCTGAATTTGAACTCAGGCTTTCCCAACCCCAGGCCATCTAGACGCCCCTACTAAGACCTACAAATAAATGTGCATAGAAGTATGCTGTTTAATACTACTAATACCAGAACACAAACTCCTGAGGACAGAACTCTTTATTTGATGACAAATGCTAGTAAAATGACTACTAAGAAAAAGACTAGTTAAAAAAAGGATTGGGGAGGGTAGGTAAAAACCATACATCATATATCATAAGTGATTCTAAGTGAATAAAAAAATATAAATATGAGAAATCATGCCACAAAAAGTAAATGAAAATGGATGATAATGTTTTTCACAGTGATTGATAGAATTTATAACTAGACATGAAATGTTAAGACAAAATCAATGATTTATGTAAATTTTAAAAGCTTTTGAAGGGAAAAAAATGCCAGTGCAGCTACAATCAGTAGAAAAACGTGTATTAGAAGAGAATCTTTGCATTAAATATTTTCAAGAAAAGTCTGAATTTCCAAAATCTATAAGAAACTGACATAGACATAAGTTTATGAATAGTGGTCAAAGGATACAAATACATGTATTTCAAAAAAAAAGTAGAAATTTAACTGCCTACAACATATGCAAAATCACAAGTTATCAGAGAAATAAAAATGAAAAATAAAATATCACTTAGCTAATGACCAAATGATCATTAACCACATTTTTGGAGGGGCTATGGGAATGAGGCAAGCTAATTCCCAGCTAGTGGAGCCATGAATTAGTTTAACTATTCCATAAGTGAATTTTAAATTATGCAAGACAAGTTACTAAATTATTCTGATTCTTTCATCCATAGATCTTACTATTGGTACCACATTTTAAAGAAATTGTTGATGAGACCTTCAATTACAAAAAAATCAAAGCAGCATTACTTGTGATATTAAAAGGGTAAAAATATGCTCTTTGGAGTACTAAACCATGAACCAACTCTCAAGTTGTTATTAAACCTCTTTCTATCCCCCGTTTTTCTATTTTCTTCAAAAAGATTGCATAAAAGTCTTTGCCCATGCTGTGCTAAAACCTAGATAATCATATCTAAAGAATTCCATTGATCTCACAGTCCAACAGCCTTATGCAAAAAGTGGTCAGTCAGGCAATGAATTGTTCTTGAAGAAACCAGGTTACCTTTTTGCATTTGTGGTTTCCTTTTCTAGTTGCTATTAAACATCACTTAAATATGGCATGCTATAATTTTGCAAACAATCAAAGTCAAGCTTGTCTATTTCTGTCTTCTAAATAAAATAAATAATTTGCACAGTATTTCCTCTTCTCTGATCCTGCTTTTTCAAAGATCATTCATGATGGTTTAACTATCTCAAATTCTATCAGTATCAGAGGGTTTAGTTTATCTACTCTTGATGACTTGAGTGCATCAAGAGTAGGAGTAGGAGTAGTAGTCATCACTGTCATAATAGTAGCAGTAGCCGCAGCATTTATATAGCGCTTTAAGTCTCATGGAACATTTTACACAACTTATCTCATTTGTACTTCACAACAACCCTGTGGAGTAGGTATTACTAAGGAAACCTTGGCTGATATGAAGAGACTTGCCCAGGATCACATAGCTGATAAATGTCTAAATTAAATACTGAATCCAAGATCAGTGCTTTATAAACTGTATCACCTAACTGTCCAACTAGTTTCTCTTTTAGCGTTTCCTTACTCATCTGTACCTCCAAAACATAGTACACATTTTTATTCTTTCCTTCCCAGCCTAAATATCGTTCTCTTTGGTAAAGAAATGAAAAGCTACATAAGAGTTCAATGATTCAATGATTCTACCTTTTTATCTGCCATCCATTATCACTGTCCTATCTACCTTGACCAGTAGTCCTATGTATATATATATATATATACATAGGACTACTGGTCAAGGTAGATAGGATATATATATATATATGTATATATATATATATAGGATATATATCTCATACTCTTTTCCATAATATAGCTTATATAAACAAAACAACTCTCTTTTATACTCAGTATGCCTTGCTAGTTTCAACTCTTTTTAAGCTTTGATCATCTTGATACTTGTTTAAATGTGTCATGATTTTATACTCACTTTCCTGCTCATTTGATTATTGACCAGTTTACTAGAGAGGAACATAGAGATTTTAGAATTATAGACAGATTTGGAAGGTTTTTATTGGTTGTGATTTTCTAATCTCACCTTCATCCCACTGGAAATTATTTTGTTACATATTTTATGCCTCTGTTTTGAATGTCTCTGTCCATTCCTTCATGAGATAGGCTATGCCATTGTTGGACATCTCTTATCGTCAAAGAGTTTTTTCTTATGATGAAACACAATCCACATCCCTTTAAGTACTGCCTATTGGGAATAGCTCTGCCCTTTAAACATTTTAATATAGCTCACAAACTCACTTAATTCTTCCTTCTTCATGTTAAACATACCAAGGTATCTCAGCAGTCCCTTATTCAAAGGGAGGAAACAATAATTTATTATGTGCCTACTGTAGGCCAGCAACTGTGCTAAGCACATTACAAATATCTCTTTTGTTCATCACAACAACCCTGTGAGGCAAATGTTAGTATCATCCCCATTTTACAGTTTAGGAAGCTGGGGCAGAGAAAGATTGTGACTTGCTCAGGTACATACAACTAATAAGTGCCAAAACTAGATTTAATTCAAATCTCCCTGATTCCTTGGCCTAGAGCTCTATCCACCGGGCCATTTAGTTGTCTCTAAATATTTTACATAGTTTTTTAGCTCTCTCATTACCCTAACACCCTCCTTTTTCACTCTCCAGTTTGCCATGGTATGTTTGAAAGTGTCAGTCATTATAAAATGTAATGGAAAATGTAGAATTACTAAATGATCAAAATAATGAAAATATATAAGGAAAATAAAGAAACAATGAGATAAATCTCTGCCACATGTAACATACACACCATACCACCATACTTATAATCTTAATTAAGCACTACAAAATGAGTATTGCAGATCAGTACTGAAAAAAAAAGCAATACAATCCTTGAAATTCCAGATCACCTCTAGAATCCACAGCTATACTCCTTAAATATACTCTTCACCTTGAATACATGTATACATACTCACACATAGCTCTAGATTTATTAAAATCAGCATTAAGTTGATTTTCAGTTATCAACCCTAAAGGATGTTTGGTTCAAAGCTTTTTGTTTAAACCTTCTTTCAAAGGCTTAGATAATTCAAAAGAGCTACTAACTACTCCTCACCTATATTAAAGAGGAGATTCACCTACATAATTCTTGTTCATCTAAGATTAATATTAAAAATGGGTTTGCATCTTCTGACTCATGCCACCTGACAATGGGGACCACCAGGAAGAAGCTGGTAAGGAATTAAATATTGGCTACAACTAAGATGAAAAATAATATTGAGAGACAATGTGGTCTAATCAGTTAAATTCTGTACTTAGAGTCAGGAAAATTATTTGTAAGCTACTTAGCCTCTCTGATCCTTGAACAATGCCCTAAAACTTATATATTAAGTTATGGAGAGGTCACAATCTGCAATGGTGATGGATGCTTCTGCATTGGGAAAATTACATTGCCTCATTGACCTAATGTGGAACTATACCTTTTGCTATTCAAATCAATCACACTTTGCTAGGAATCTTCTGTACTACCACATTTCCAAATTGTCTTATTTTCCACTTCTTTTAGAGATTCCTATATGTTTAAGATCAATTGTCAAAAACTATCATAACACTCCACTTTTTGCAATTTCATACCATTTCCTCAGAAAGAGCCAGAGAAGTTATTAATCTTTTCCATTCAGACTTACCTGCTATAAAAAAAAAAGAGAACACTTAGCAAAAAATAAGTTTATTCAAAAATACCCTGGGATGGATATAAAGACACAACATGGCTTCAGTTAGACACAACTATCCTTGCCTCCACATTTAATGCTATGCCACATCCTGTCCAAAGAATGTCCACTCCAACAATAGAAGGGAGTTCATCAATTCTTTTTTTTTCATTTGTTTGTTTTGTTTTTTTGCAAGGCAATTGGGGTTAAGTGACTCACCCAGCATTACACACAGCTAGTGAATATCATGCATCTGAGGATGGATTTGAACTCAGGTCTTCTTGACTTCAGGGTCAGTGCTCTATCCACTGTGCCACCTAGCTGCCCCTGAATTCATCGCTTCTGAGGAGCTCTGACTGCTACTAAGCTTGGCTTTTTATGTCTTTGACCAAGAAGCTATGTCAAAGGTTCAAGCCTTTGGCCCCTGGAAAAATTCTTAATGGTGCTTTCTTGGTCTTTTTCAGGGGAAAAAAGTAAGACATTTTCTTTGCCTTTTTATGAAAAAAAAAGTAAGGTGTGATGTACAAACTTCCTACCTGGCCTGTACTTCTCCCCATATTTATTTCAGCTAGAAGAAAATAGTGTCTAAGAAAAGAACTTCTTTTTCTCAATAGCACCTGTAGCAAGAATTAAGACACATTATTCCAAACTGATTTCAATGCCCATTGATTTCTATATCAAATAAACTCAGTGGCAGTAGAATTCAAAAGGTGACAGGGAATCAAACTGTGGCCTGTTTAGGCTACAAGTTGGGGAAGTACAAATCATTTCTGTCTGTCTTCTGTCTGTCTGTCTGTCTGTCTGTCTGTCTCTCTCTCTCTCTCTCTCTCTCTCTCTCTCTCTCTCTCTCTCTTACTCTTGCTCTCACTCTTCTTCACCTCAGTAGGGAGAAAGAAAATTGGGAGTAATTATCCCAAAATTTAGCTGGTTATTAGATAACTCTAGTTAAACTCTACAATTGAGAAGGAAAAGAAGTAAAGGTTCCAGGCTTTTCTGACAAATCTATGCAATGGTTTTTTGTTTTGTTTTGTTTTGTTTTGGTGGTAGTTGTTTTTTGTTTGTTTTTTTTTCTGTTTTCTTTTTTTTTAAATCTGCCTTTACTTCAAACAAAATAGCATTGGTCAGATATAATATTGAGATTTACATTTTGAATTTAATCTCCTTTTGTGATGTAAATCCATGAACCAGAGCTCTGCCAGAGAGACTAAATTAGCAGAGAGAGAAAAATAGGTGTAGTGAGAATAAAAGGCCAAAAATACATAAATAATGGGATGCATATGTAGAAAGACTGATGATCAAGACCTTAATTTGACTTGGATAAAATTTCTGAACTATCTTGTAGATAGAAAACCCCAAACCTCAAGAATAGAAAGAAATGGGCACATTCAGTCCATCTATTCTCACTTATTAGGGCTCAAATCATGAAGAAAAATGAAATTGAGATACATAATCTTCTCAAAGAAAGAGAAAGATGAACTGTACTGCAAAAAGAGAATTGAGAGAAAGGAGATGGCAGAAGCAAAATAATACAAGTATCATACCCCATTTGTTTTTGTTCTTAGTCCCAGATTCCTAGCTCTCAGGGGAAGTTTAGGACCTGACAATCCAGACAACATGCTTGGAACTCCAAAAGGCACTTGCTAAAGATTGGGAACCTCTTCTATCCCTGAAAAGACAAAGAACTGTGCTATATTCCTCAAAGTTAAAAAAAAAAAGCAAGAATGGGGAGAATTTTTTTTCTTTTCTGAGACCTTGGGGACCCATATCTCCTTTGGGCAATTCTTGATACTGCTAAGAACAAAATTAAAGCCTTCAAAGATAATGAAATAAACCAATCATGGTTGTATCTTGAGATGCAAGATACAAACATGCACTATTAAACTTAAATATAACAGCCTCTTTCTTAATTTATATCATTTTTCCCTTTGTGCAACAGTTAATATTGACTTTTTTTTTCTGAGTACCCTCTCCTGGGGATTTAGTAATATTATTTTTAATTTGTTCTCTTCTTACCTCTCTGGAA
This sequence comes from Phascolarctos cinereus, assembly GCF_003287225.1. Classification (NCBI taxonomy): domain Eukaryota; kingdom Metazoa; phylum Chordata; class Mammalia; order Diprotodontia; family Phascolarctidae; genus Phascolarctos; species Phascolarctos cinereus. The sequence continues at coordinate 249,230,600 of NW_027555958.1, read as the reverse complement.
TTTCCTTGGTCTCCTTTGCTAGATCACCCCTTATGCTTAATCCCCTAACCTTAGTAACTCCCCAAGGCTCTATCCTATGCCTTCTCCTCTTCTCTTTCTATACTCTTTCTTTGATCTTATCTGCTCCCATGGGTTCAATTATTTCCACAAAGATGATTCCCAGATCTACACATCCCACTCTACTCTTTCGCGTGAGCTCCTGCCCCATATCACCAAGAACCATGAGATATTTCCAATTGTATATCCCATAGAAATCTAAAATGCAACATATAAAAAACAGAGTTAATTAACTTGTCCCTTCAACTCATCAATTTCCCATTGTTCCCTTTTTTTGTTAAAAGTTCCTTACTTTTTCAAATAACCAAGGTTTACAACACTGGAGTCATCCTCAGTTTTTCACTCTACCTTGCCAACTCTTTATTCCCATATCTATTCTATTGCCAAGTCTTAGTAATGAAAATCTATCTTACCCAATATAGAAGAAGTTGAGAATGGAGGAATGATGAGAGAGAAGGCAAATAAAGGAGGCAGTGCACAGAGGAGACAAAAAAGACTTTAGAGGAGAGATAAGATAAAAAGAGAAAAAGGACAAAAAGATGAAAATAAGACAGAGGAAAATGTTATTTGATTCACAAATGCAATCAGTAATTATAATTGTGAATGCGAATTGAATGAACTCACCCATAAAAAAGGAAGTGAATAGCAAAGTGGAAGAGAAACTGGAATCTAATGACAAGTGGTTTACAAGAAAAACACTTGAAACAGACAGACACTCATAGAAACAAAATAAGGGGCTGGAGCTGAATCTATTCTGCTTCAGACAAAGTAAAGAATATAAAATAAAATAAAAATGAGAGGTAGCAATCATGATTTCATAAAAACAAAAGTAAAAACAGACCTAATTAAAAGGGAGAAACAGGGAAACAGCAATTTTCCAAAAGAAACCATAGACAGTGAAGTAATATCAACCCTAAACATACATGTGAAAATTTTTAAAGTTAAATGCAGAAAAGTTAAATGAATTATAGGAAGAAACAGTAAAAATATACTAGTAGAGAACCCCAATTTCCCCCTCTCAAACTTAGATAAATTTAATCTTAAATTAAACAAGAAAGAAGTCAAGGAGATGAATAGAATCTTAGAAAAGTTAGCTATGATAGACCTCTGGAAAAATTGAATGGAAATGGAAAGGAATATACCTGTTTTTCAGCTGTACGTGGTACCTACACAAAATTGAAATGTCACAACCAAGTGCAAGAAAAAAAGAGATCAGAAATATTAAATTCATTCTTTTCAGACTGTTATGCAATAAAAATTACATTTAATAAAGAGCTGGGGAAGCAGAGCTTAAAAACTAATTAGAAATAAAATTTTCTAAACCTAAAGAATGAGTGGGTCAAAGAACAAATCACGCACACAATCAATAATTTCATTAAAGAGAATAAAAAAATGAGACAAAAATCCCAAAATTTATGAGATACAGCCAAAGCAGTACTTAGCAGAAAAGTTATATCTCTAAATGCATGCATCAATAAAACAGAGAACGACCAAACCAATGATTTGAGCATGCAACCAAAAAAAAAACTAGAAAAAGAACAAATTAAAAATCCTCAATTAAAAATGAAAATATAGGGGCAGCTAAGTGGTTCAATGGATAGAGCACAGGCCCTGGATTCAGGAGGGCCTGAGTTCAAATCCAGCCTCAGACACATAACACTTACTAGCTCTATGACCCTGGGCAAGTCACTTAACCCCATTGCCTAGCCAAAAAGAAAAAGGAATTTATATATATATATATATATATATATATATATATATATATATATATACATGTACATATATATATGTGTACATATATATGTGTACATATACATACATGTACATATATATGTACATATATATGTACATATATATGTGTACATATATATATATATTTACACACACACATATATATATATACATATATACACACACACACACACATATATATACATATATATACACACACACACACACATATATATATATATATATCCTAAAAATGAAAGGAAAGATCAATACAACTGTAAACAAAAACAACAACAGCATTGAATTCACAAATAAAACTAGGAGTTGGTTTTATGGAGGGAAAATAACATAAATAAGTTATTAATTAATTTGATTTAAAAAAGAAAGAAAACCAAATTACAACTATCAAAAATTAAAAGGGTGAATGCACCACCAATGAAGAGGAAATTAAAATAATTATTAGGGGTACTTTGCCCAATTACATGCTGGGAAAACTGACAATTTAAATGAAATGGGTGCATATCTACAAAAATATAAAATAATTTAACAGAAGAGGAAACAGAATACTTAAGTAACCTTATCTCATAAAAAGAATGTGAACAATTAGATTCCTAATAAAGAATCTCTGGGACCAGATATATTTACAAATGAATTGTATCAAATATTTAAGAAGCAATTAATCCCAATACTATATAAACTATTTGAAAATGAATAGGTAAAGGAGTCCTACCAAATTCATTTTATAACAAAAATATGGTTTTGATACCTAAACTAGGAAAAACAAAAACAGGGAAAGAAAACTGTAGACCAATTTCCTTAATGAACATTTAGGCAAAAATTTTAAATAAAATACTAGGAAAGAGATTACAGCAATGTATCACAAAATAACACACTATGACCAGGTGGTATTTGTACAAGAAATGCAGTGAAGGGTTCAATATTAGGAAAACTGCCAGCATGATTGACCACATCAATAACAATAATAAGAAAAACATGTCATTATCTCAATAGATGCAAAAAGCGTCTGACAAAATACAAAGCATAAGAGTAAATGAAGCCTTTTACAAAATGATTAGTATCTATCGAAAACCAAACACAACTATAACTTATAATGGAAAGAAACTTAAAGCCTTCCTAATAAGATTGAGGGTGAAGCAAGGGAATCCATTATCAGCACTATTATTCAATATTGTTCTAGAAATGCTAGCTATAGTGATGAGAAGTAAAAGAAATTGAAGAAATAAAATACGCAATGAGGAAACCAAACTATTACTTTTTGCAAATGACATGATGGTATACTTAGGGAATCATAGAGAATCAAGGGGGGGGGAAAACTAATTGAAAAAATTAACAACTTTAGCAAAGTTGCAGAATATAAAATAAATCCACATAAATCATAGACATTTCAATATACTACCCAACAAGACCCGTCAGGAAAAGCTAGGAAGAGAAATTAAATTAAAAACATCAAGAGACAATGTAAAATACTTGTAAGTCTGCCTACCAAGACAACACCAGAAATTATAGGAATACAATTACAAAGCACTTTTCACAAAGATATAAACAATTGGAGAAAAATTAATTATTTGGGTGTGAGCTGAGCCAGTATAATAAAGATTGTACTAACATTGACTTTCAGTTGAGCTATAGTATTATTCCTATTAATGTGATAAATATATGAGTACTTCTTTCTCAACCAAGGAAAATATTGTTTAAATGAGCTTTTATCAATGAATTCAAATGAGGTTATGGTCTAATCATTCTGTACCAATTTTGCCATCTATGACACAGTCTTAAATAGAGTTTAAAGACACTGAAATCAGGTATAGCATTTAATTGACCAAATTAATTTTGAAATATATGGATGTTATTTCTACTGACTATACAATTGATTCAATTATATTTGTGAATCATTTTAAGACTTGTAGAAAATTGTAGAGATTTGTCAAACTGCTTATAGAAATGAGTCCATGGGCTATAGGCAGATAAAAGAGCAATGGAAAAAGAAAAAATAAAAGTGGAATGTGATGGAAGAACTACAAAATGGATTATAATAATTAATAGCTGTCATTTGTACTTTCCATATTTATGATGGATTTTACATCAAAATAGTATTTTATGGTGTAATGGATACAATATCTCAATTTAAATCTCATCTTAGTCATTTATTGGCTAGATGACCCTGGGCAAGTCCCTTAACCTCTATGGTTCTCAGTTCTCTATCTAAAAAAGCTGAGGGTATTTGTCCTTTAAGGTCTCTTCCAGCTTTAAGGCTATGATCCTATTATCCTGTGATGTCTCATGATCCCACAACAACCCTGTAATGTAGGCATAGAAAACAAAAGATGAATGGAGAATAATCTCCACTTTCATTCAATTTTCCACTTCATTGAGTACAATCAGGACTCAAAGAGGACCCTATAGCCACTATAAAAGCAGATTTAAGATCAAGAGTGTGAGCATATCAAAAAGAGAAAACATAAGAATAATCAGACTACCTGAAAGCTATGATAAAAAAGAATCTTGATATAATATACAAGAAATAATCAAAGAAAATTGTCCTGAAGTGAGGAAGACCAACAGGAATATCATAGCTAAATTACAGAACCCCAAGCTCAAGGAGAATATATCACAAGAAATAAGAAAAAAATAATTCATATATGGCACAGCCACAATTAGAATCACACAAGACCTAGCAGTGGTTACACTAAAAGGCCACAGGTCTTGAACACTATACATCAAAGAACAAAAGAACTGGGGTTATGGCTGAAAATATCACACCCAGCAAAGTTAATCACAATCCTGAATGATAAAAAAGGACATTCAATAAATTTTTTTCCGCCTTTTATTTTCATTTATTTATTTATTGGTATATAAGTTTATTTATTTTTACCACAAGATTTTGAATTCCATATTTTCACCCCATCTTGCCCCTCCCACCCCCAAGATGGCATGCATTCTGAATACCCTTCCCCTAGTCTGCCCTCCCTTCTATCTCTCCCCACCCTTCTCTTATCCCCTTCCCCTTCTATTTTCCTATAGGACAGGATAGATTTCTGTACCTCATTTCCTGTATTTCTTATTTCCCAGTTGCATGTGGAAACATCTGCTTTAAACATGTGTTTTTAAAACTTTGGGTTCCAAATTTTCTCCCTTCCTCCCACCCCACCCACCCTCATTGAAAAGGCAAGCAAGTCAATACATGCCATACATGTGCAGTTATGCAAAACACTTTCGTAGTAGAAGTGTTGTGAAAAACTATTTCCCTTAATCCTATCCTGCCTACCCCCATTTATTCTATTCTTTCTTTTGACCCTGTCCCTTCTCAGAAGTACTTCTTTCTGATTACCTCTTTTGCAATCTGCCCTCCTCTCTATCACCCCCCTGCTCTCTTGTCCCCTTCCTCCCCTATTTTCCTGTAGGGTAAGACAGATTTCCATACCCAATTGAGTGTATAGGGACATTCAGTAAATTCAGGATTTTATTATAAAATGACCTGAAGTCTATAGAAAATCTGGCATACAAGATCAGAGAGAAATATAAGGTAAATATCAAAGCCTAATTACAAGGGATTCAGTAAGAAGCGACTGTTTACCTTCTATATGAAGAAATGTAAACTGTATGTCTAAAGTAGTATCTGGGTGCTCGAAAGAAAGATCGGGGTAGAGCTGAGTATGATGTAAAAGGTAAAAAAAGTAATTATCTCATACATATGAGGTACATGAGGAAGAACTGACACAGAGGAATTAGATGGGGAGGAAGTTCTGGAATCCTCTCATCAGGAATGGATTAAAGAGGAACAATACATATATAATTAGAAGAGTACAAACATATTCTAAATTCAGAAAGTAATAAAAGGGGATGTGGAAAGAGGAAGGACTTCTCTTTAGAAAATAATATATACATTTAGAAAATAATAAAAGTCTTCTAAACTGATACAGCAATAAGAGGTTGAGGGAATAGGATGAGGGGTATAGAAGGGTGTCTAGATTAATGAGAATGTGATAAAGATGGAATGACATATATATATATATATATATACATATATGTATATATATATATGTATATATATATATATATATCTGGAAGACTATGAAAGTCTTTTATATTTTATATTAAGAAAGAAACAAGAGGGCAAGAGGAAAGGTAGGGGGAGAGGATAAGGGAGGGATCCTTGGGGAAGAGGGTACATTAAGTGATAGGAGAGCAAGGTAGTGGGTAGAAGTAAAATAGAAGAGTCAGGAAGGATAGGAAATAAGAGATACACACGAAGATAAAATAAAGATCAGGAACATTATTTATTAGGGAAAAAAGCAGGGGTAGTAATCATGATCTCAGAAAGTTAAGGCTCAAATAGACTTAATCAAAAGAGAAAAATAGGGAAATTACACTGTATGTCAGCCATACTAATCAATATTGTTTTATACTATTTAAAATAACTAGACAGGATAAGGTTGGAATATTGTTGTGGTGTAATGATGAGTTGGTGTATTTAGAAAAATATAGAAAGACTTGGACTTCTGAAGGAGGATGTTATCCACCTTCATACAAGCAGCACAAGCAAGTATAGTATGGTCTTATATAGATGCATATGTATGTATGTATATGTGTGTGTAATGTGTGTATGATTATAGATATCTATGTTTATGTATGTGTGTGTAAGTGTGTGTACATCTACATGTATGCTTCTGTGTGAGTGTGTTTGTGTGTATCTATGTGTGCATGTTTGTATCTGTGTTTAATTGTAGCCTTCTTGAGGAAGGAGAGGAGGGAGAGGGAAGAAGGAAAAAAACAAAGAAAAAACTACACAGCAGAAAACAAAAATAAAACCTACAAGGAAGTAAAGATAAGGTGGACAGTTCTGAACACAATGTGTAGTGTTGATTATATAGGCTTTCTTGACATGGAAATTTATTGCTTTATATTTTGAATCCTCTCATATTCTGCTGTGCACATGACAATATTATTTCCTTAATTTATTTCTAAATTTTAGTATTTAAGTTTATTTCTTTTTTCCTTTCTTATTTTGTATTTAAGTTTAAAATAAAAAATACAAAAAAAAATGAAAAAGATGAATGGCTTAAAATTGCATGCAATTTTAGAGGTCATCAATTCTAAAATCCTAATTTTACAGATGAGAAAACTGAAGCCTATAGACAATATTAGGGTTTTAGCATGGGTCAAAGTGTATTCTAACCAGTATAAGGCATAATTCCTAATCGCTCTTGACCTAGGGTCCATCAACTTTAAAAATAGTTTGGATAACTATATATATTTCAATATAGTTAACTTCCTTTATAATCCTATGTATTTTATGAATTTAAAAACAGTATTCTGAGAAGGGATTCATAAGCTTCCCCAAACCACAAAAGAGTCCTTGCCATAAAAAGTTTAGGAACATATTTTTAGAGTTTAAGAGATTTATCTGCTGTCACAGTGTATCAGGACTAAAACCAAGGTCTCATAATTCCTAGCTCAAAATTTTCTTCTATATCACACGTATGTGAATCTACCTGTCAAAAATTGGGAAGCCTTGTGATCTGAAACACATAGTGGACTTAGTTGTCTTGACTTACCTCACCTTAGCTCTTTGAGACTTTCTTCATTCCAGGGAAAGTCCTGGAAATGAATGACACCGTCTCCCCTCCTTCCCCCATCCCCAGGCTGGAATGGCAGATTCCACTTCTTCACTGTGGTTGAACAAGGCTAAGCATGATGATTTCTTGGCTTCTGTGATTTCTGCCACCTTGTTGCACAAGACTTCAATAAAAGGGATTAAATGCTCCTGGTACTGACTTTCTCAGTTTGTATATTCAATGATGTCATCATTAATAAGAGATAATACATGGCACATTTCCTTCCCAGGATTTTCATTTCAAAAGGTGAATCACCATAATTCAAAAGAGAATTTATTGACTTACACAAATGTCAGGTATGAGATTTGTTAATTCTAGGGAGTCCTCAGGGAATCTAAGTCTCTCTGTAGTAATTATAGTTCACTGCCAATTTGCTCAGCAAGGAAGAGACACCAGATATGGTCCCCAAAGATATGTCATCATTTTGAGTTTGGGATTAATAGTATTACCATGATTGTAATCAAGAGTTTGTGAACACCAGTGTGTGAACACCAGTGTAGAATAATTATAGCATCATAATAAAATGATTATTATATGGCATTTTAAGGTTTGCAAAACACTTTGCATATGCTAATTCATTTTAGGCTCACAACTCTGTGAAGTAGATGCTATGAAGAAATTGAGATACAGAGACTATGTGATTTGCCAGGGTCAAACATCTAGGAAGTTTCTAAGGCAGAATTTGAACTCAGTCTTCCTGACTCCAAGTCCCATATCATATCTATGGCAACTATAACCAATCTACCATAAACTCTTAGATATTTCAGGGAGCTAAGAATTCACATAATAAGAACTGGCTTTGGAATCAAATGCTTTGAGATACGTACTAGACATTTAATAAATACTTGTTGAGTTTTATAGAATTAAAATAAATGGAATAGGATATGTAAATGCCGGGCCTCATATGGTCAATGCAGAATTTTCACTATTCCCCCCACTCTACTCTATGCCAGGTTTCATCAATGTTAAATTTCATGTTGAAATTAAAAAAAATAACTTTGTATTAGAATCAGAGGCTAGGCTACTTTAAATTCATTGTATCCAATCAATTAAATTTAACACCTACTTTTGAAGAGCCTCCTGTGAGTCAGACACTGTTCGGACTTTGGGAATGTGAATAAAAAATAAACAAACTCTAGTCTTAATGAGCTTACATTTTAATCAGGGAAACAACGAATACATATAAAACATTCACAGCATCAATATGAAGTATTATGGTATTACTTCTTTGCCACTGTATCCAGACCCAGAGATTCAAGTCCTTCAGTTGAAGGCATTTCAGAAGGAAGAATAGATAGAAAGCCATGTATTATAAAATGATGTTACCTTAAACTATTTCCCTAAGTAATGTAAATGATCATTTTCTTTTCATTATTTTCTTTGTTGTTTCCTTCTATTGTTAAGCCCTTGTTCAGGGGCTAAATCTTCCTTTGGCTCTGACTTTTCCCTTAGGGGAAGGAGAAATGATGCAACTGGTTAGAGAGTTAGGGAGAAATCATGATCATCACCATCACTGGGTAACATAAAATATAAGCATAATAAATCTGTAGCCTATAGGTATAGTTATTTTGTAGAAGATGCAACATTAGATTTTGTGTTTGTTTTAATAAGACACAAGTAAAACATATGAAGGACTTTTGGTAATAGTCTGGTCAAATTTCTGATGGGCATTTTTGGTTGGCTGAACATAAAATCTTATCAGAATGATTCAAATAAAAGGAGCTCTGCTATTTAAATATTTTGTTTCTTCTGCACCAATGATTCCATTGGTGGAGTGAACTCCTGGTGTGGAAACTATTTTGGCAAATCTATTTAATTCAGGGTTTTGGAGAGTTGCCTGAGTTAATTACTGAGAGATGGTCAGAGATAGATATGCGTCTAGGTTTTTCCTTCTTCTAAGACTAGCCTTCTAACTACTTTATAAGGCTTCTTTTTACCAAATACACTAACCAAATACTAATAAATACTTACACATTTATTTTTAATATAGTGATATAGAACTTCATTTCTCTGAGCAATTTGTTCATAAATTTGTCAAATACGTACTTGTTTTCCTAAGATAGCATCACCCAAACAATGTCAATACATTTGCGTTATGTGGTATTCTACTAGAAGCCAGTCAGGCATAACAAACAAACAATATACATTTATTAAGCACATCCTAAATCACAGGCACAAAAATTGCCTCACAAATAATATATGGTACATGTATATTACATTTGCTCAGGATGGTATAGGATACATGGGGTCAGGGAAGAAGTTGTAATGTTTCATTCCATAGTACCTAGAAAGGTGATTGGCCAATTGTACATGCATATATTGTTCATTTTGATATGTTTATATACCAACTAAGATTGTTAAATTAATTAAACTTTTGATATTTATTGTTGGAAAAGTGGTATAGTCATCTCATATTCTGCAAGCTCTGCCTGGAGGAATCTATTATCTTTGATTTGGTCATAGCACTATGTGGCTCTCATGCTACTCTGCTAGTGGATTGAACATTGATTTTAAAAACCATGAATTTCAAAACAGGTGAGAAATGGAATATACCTTTTTTTTTTAGAAATATTTATTATGTATTTACTATGTACAAAATATTGTGCTTACCAACCAAGGAGCTTACAGAGTTCAGTTGTCAATGGGTAGTTCTTATTCAGATTCTAGTAGGGAATAGTGTCTGGTAGGAAACAGGATAAAGTTGTGTTAGGCAAAGATTGTAGCTGTGCTATATCATAGATTCTCAGATTTAAAGCTGAAGATACAATAGAGACCATGATAAGACTAATTTCTACCAGGATTTTTTTTAGGGTTCCCTTGTCCTTAGAGATGAGAGGGGGAGCAGATATCCTAGGACCAGACTCAACTTTTCCCACCAAAGAATACTTTCCCCTGAAAGTCAACGAAGCTATGCCCAGGACCTGAATGGTACTTTCTTTCCTTGATTCAGCCTCCTAGTAGCTTCTAGCTATATTGCCAGCTTCTTTATTTCATTTTATTTTTTTGAAATTCAAAGAGTATTTTTATTTAGTACTTTTTAAAAGTATTTTAGTATTTAATATTTTTGTCAGGAAAATCAAGAGAAGTCCTGTTTGTTTTTGTTTTTCCTTTTTTTCAAAATTTATTTATACTTTTATTTTTAGTTTTCAACATTCACTTCCACAAGATTTTGAGTTCCAAATTTTCCCTTCATCCTTTCCCACCCCTCATTTATTCTATTTTCTCTTTTGACCCTGTCCTCCTCAGAAGTGTTTGCTTCTGATTACCCCCTTTCTCAATCTGCCCTCTCCTCTATCATCCTCCTGTTCTCTTGTCCCCTTCCCCCACTATTTTCCTGTAGGGTATGATATATTTCCATACCCAATTGAGTGTGTATGTTATTCCCTCCTTAAGCCAAATCCTATGTGAATAAGATTCACTCTGTTCCTGGCCTGTGCTCTGGTCTATGAGTAACCACGAGCACTCTTTTCTGCCATGGAACTGTGAGGAAGATTTTCTCTCACCACCACTACAAGCTCCACCATGCCAGTGCTCCTCTTCTGTCTCCTAATCTGCCCTGCCTTCTATCTCCCCCCCCACCTTCTCTTATCCCCTTCCCCTTCAATTTTCCTGTAAGGCAGGATAGACTTCTATACCCCATTGCCTACATATCTTATTTCCCAGTTGCATTTAAAAAATTCTTTAAAACATTTATTTTTAAAACTTTGAGTTTCAAATTTTCTCCCTTTCTCCCTCCCTACCCACCCTCACTGAGAAGGCAAGCAACTCAATGCAGGTTATACATATGTAGTCATGCAAAACACTTCCATAGTAGACATGTTGTGAAAAACTAAGTCTATTACCCTTAATCCTATCCCCCCCATTTATTCTATTTTTCTTTTGACCCTGTCCCTCCTTAGAAATGTTTGCTTCTGAAATCTCCTCCTCCAATCTGCCCTCCACTCTATCATCCTCCTGCTCTCTTGTCCCCTTCCCCCCTCCCTATTTTCCTGTAGGGTAAGATAGATTTACATGCCCAATTGAGTGTGTATGTTATTCCCTCCTTAAGCCAAATCCTATGAGAATAAGATTCACTCATTCCCTCTCACTTCTCCCATTTCCACTCCATTGTAAAAGCCTTTTCTTGTCTGTTTTATGTGAGATAATTTACACCATTCTACCTTTCCCTTTCTCCTTCTCCCAGTATAATCCTCTCTCACCCTTTAATTTTATTCTTCAGATATCACCCGTTCATCTTCAACTCAGTCTATGCCATCTCTCTCTCTCTCTCTCTCTCTCTCTCTCTCTCTATATATATATATATATATATATATATATACATACATATATATATATACATATATACATGTATATATATGTATATATGTGTATATATATGTATGTATATATATATATATATATATATATATATATATATATATATATATATATATGTATACATACATATAATTTTTTCCCTCCAACTACCCTAATACTGACAAAGGTCTCATGAGTTACAAATATCGTCTTTCCATGCAGGAATGTAAACAGTTCAAACTTCATAAGTCCATTATGATTTTTCTTTCCTGTTTACCCTTTCATGTTTCTCTGAAGTCTTGTATTTGAAAGTCAAAATTTCTATTCAGCTTTGGTCTTTTCATCAAGAATGCTTGAAAGTCTTCTATTTCACTGAATGTCCACTCTTTTCCCCAGAGGATTATACTCAGTTTTGCTGGGTAGGTGATTCTTGGTTGTAATCCTATCTCTTTTGGCTTCCAGAATATTATATTCCAAGCCCTCTGGTGCCTTAATGTAGAAGCTGCTAAATCTCGTGTTATCTTTATTGTGTTTCCACAATACTTGAATTGTTTCTTTCTGTCTGCTTGCATATATTGCCAGCTTCTTGGTCACCTAAGGGCAGAAAAATCTCATGCAAATGTAGTTCAAGTCTATCACACTTTGTGGATACTTAGAGACCACATTCCCTGCTACCACATATGATGTAGTGGCTAACTAGCCACTTTTCCATAAGATTGGAAAGGAAGGCCAGATTTACCACACTTACAGATAAGTGCTATTACTCTTCTAATTTGTTTATGATGTGATCTTTTATATTTAAATCATGTATCCATTTGGATTTGTTATGGTACATGACATAAAATGCTGGTTTAAACTTAATCTCTAAATGACTCTTTTCCAGTTTTCTCACCATTTTTTGTCCAACTGTGAATTATTATACCACTTATTGTGATCTTTGGATTTATTAGACAACACACTACTGTGTTTCTTTGTTTCTTTACCTTGTGTACCTAATCTGTTTCAATGGCTGATTTTTTTTCTATTTTTTTTAGTTAAGTACCAAGGAATGTTAATGATTACTATTGCCTAGAATTATTTGAGATGTGGAACTACTAATTATATTAAACAGCTGTGTCATTGTCCATTATGCTTTTAACATTTGGATATTTTCTCCTTTTATCTGCTTTAAGCTAATCACTTTTTTTGCCTTTTCTAAGATTGTCATTTCAACCCTTTTTTGAGGTCACATAAAATTTAATAGATTTTCTCCAGTCACTTATTTGTCTATTTTTGTGTCAAATGAATTTCCTTTTTTTAAATTGTCATTTTTAAATTTTAAACATTCTTTTTAAAAAATTTGAGTTTTAAATTCTCTCCTCCCCACACCTTCACACCCATTTAGAAGGCAAACAATATGATATAAATTATACGTGTGAAATAATGCAAAACATATTTTCATATTCACCACATTCCCCCCAAAAGAAAAAGAAATAAAGTTAGAAAATTATACTTCAATTTGTATTCAGAGTTTTTTTCTCTCTCTCTGTAGGTGGATATCACTTTTTCATTATAAGCCCTTTGGCATTGTCTTGGATAATTGTACTGAGAATAGTCAAGTCTATTACAGTTTGTTCATCATTAAAACATTGCCATTTCTGTGCTCAACAATCTCCTGGTTATTCTCACTTTGCTTTGCCTAAGTTCTTGCCATTTTTTTCCCCCTGAATCTTCTTATTTGTCATTTCTTATAGCACAATAATGCTTTATCACAATCATATGTCACAACTTATTCTGCCATTCCACAATTGATTTCCAATTTATCGTCACCATAAAAAGACCTGCTATAAATGTTTTTGCATTTATATCTTTTTTTCATTTTTCTTTGATTTCTTTGGGAATCAGACTTAATAATGGCCTTGCTCGGTCAAATGACATGCACTGGTTTATATCCCTTTGGGCACAGTTCCAAATTGTCATCCAGAGTGGTTGGACAGTTCACTACTCTACCAGCAATTCATTATTTTTTCTTCATCCTCTCCAGCATTTGTCATTTCTGATAAATGTGAGTTGTTACCACAGAGCTATTTTAATTTGCCTTTCTCTAATCAATAGTGATTTAGATCATTTTTTTCTATTTTAAAATCATATTATTTTTCTTTAAATTATTTAGTAAATAGTATTTAACAAGCTGATAAGATTGTCTGATAAACAAGAAAATGTCCAAATATACCCCTTGATAAGATTCAAATGATAGTATGAGAATTAGTCACATACCAGACTGAGGGGTGACCTACAAGTTAAGTTGGTCTATCTATGCAAACATTACTACAAAAATATCTAAAAGCAATCTTTAGGAGGAGAGAGCACCAACAGCTTGGAGGTAGGGGGAGGTGAGGAAATCTTTGTGAGAAGATGACACTAAATCTGGGTTTTGGAGAAAGCTAGGTTTCTTAATTTAAAGAAGAGGAAGGATTAGAGTATTTTTTTCATATGACTGTAGTGCATTGATTTCTTCTTCTGAAAAGTGCCTGTTTTTATCTTTTGAGAATTTATCAATTAGGAAATGGCTCTTTTTAAAAATAAATTTGAATCAGTTTTCTGCTCAATACATATTTGAGAAATGAGTCCTTTGTCAGAGAAACTTACTTGAAAATTTTTTGGTATTGTTTCATCGTTTATAGTACCTTTTAGAAAAATGTAGTTTTCCTGATTATCTCTTTTAATTAGGTCTAGTTTTGTTTTTGTTTTGTCTGAAATCGTGATAGCTACCCTTGCCTTTTATACTTCAGCTGAAGCATATTAGATTCTGTCCAAGCCCTTTATTTTAACTCAGTGAATGTCTTTTGGTATCAAGTGTGTGTCTTGTAACCAACATACTAAATCATTTTGCTGTTTCCATTTTATGGGTGAACTTAACCCATTCACATTCACAGTTGTGATGAATAATTGTATATTTCCCTGTATCCTATTATCTTCTGTTTCTACCTTTCTCTCTCTTTTTGTCCTGTCCCTCCTAAAAAATTAATTTTGTTTCTAGCCACAGCTTTCCTTAATCCCCTCTCCTTTTTATCACCCCCACCTTTTCTCAATTTCCTCCATTCTTCCTCTCCCTTCTCCTTTCTCCCAATGCATACTGCTATCTCACCCCTTCACTTTTTTGGATATTATTACAGCATAATCAACTCACATTTATGTCCTCCATCTATGTAAACGCCTTTTACTTGTCCTAATAGTGATAAAGTTATTAGGAGTCACATATATCATTTTCCCACACAGGAATGCAAACAGTTTGACTTTATTGAGTCCCTTATAGTTATTCTTTCATGTTTACCGTTGGATGCTTCTCTTGAGTCTTGTTTCTAAATGTCATTTTTTAAATTATTGCTATTCAGTTGTGATCTTTTCATCATGAATGCTTGAAAGTCATCAATTTCATTAAATGTTCACTTTTCCCCCGAAGTATAATACTCAGTTTTGCTGGATTGTTTTGTTTGTTGTTGTTTCTGCTATTGTTGTTGTAACACTAGCTTCTTTGCCTTCTGAAATATTATATTCCAAGCCCTCCACAACTTTAATCTGGAAGCTGTTAAATCTTGTGTGATTCTGACTGTGGTTCCGCAATATTTGAATTGTTTCTGCCTGGCTGCTTGAAGTATTTTCTCTTTGACGTGAAAGGGCTGAATTTAGCTATAATATTTCTGAGAGTTTACATTTTGAGATATCTTTCAGGTAGTGATTAGTGGATTCTTTCAATTTCTATTTTATCCTATAGATCTAACATATCAGTACAATTTTCCTTAGTAATTTCTTGAAACATGATACATACGCTTCTTTTTAAAATCTTGGTTCACTAGTAATTGTTAAAGTATCTGTCCTTGGTCTATTTTCCTGGTCAGTTTTTTTTTTCATTGAGCTATATCACATTTTCTTCTATTTTTTCATTCTTTGATTCTGATTTATTGTTTCTTTACATCTTGTGGAACCATTACCTTCCACTTGCCCAATTCTAAATTTTAAACAGTTATGTTCTTTAGTGAAATTTTGTTCCTCTTTTTTCTGTTTGACCAACTCTATTTATCTATAAGGAGATTTTTTTTTCCCTTCAATGAATTTTTCTACCTGCTTTTCCATTTGGCCTGTTCTGCTTTTTAAAAAGTTCTTCTTCAGTGAATTTCCGTGCCACTTTTACTTTTAGGCCTATTCTGTTTTTTAAGGTATTTCTTCAGTATTTTTTGTACCTCTTTTAACAAGTTATTAATTTTCTTTTCATAATTTTCTTGCAGCACTCACAATGTTCCCAATTTTTCCTCTATCACATCTCTCTCTTAAGTTAGCATTTTTCTTTGAGTTTTTTTTTGGGGTAGCTATTTTTTCATTGTTGTGCTCTTCTGAGTTTACATCTTGGTCTTCTTTGCCACCATAGTAGCTTTTTTGGTCAAATTCTCTTTTTTTGTTGTTTTCTAATTTTTCCAGCCTATTTCATGACTTTAAATTTTTTTTGAAGGTTGAGTTCCAGTTACTCAGGCTTTTTTTTTCCTTTTTTGGTACTGCTTTTTTTTTTTAGAACTGCTTCGGGAGGTATGAAAACTTTTGGTCTTTCCAAGGTGGTATGATCCTGGGAGAGTTATGTTCACTGCTCTTCTTGTCTGCACTTTGTTCTTTACCAAGTAAAGACCTCTGCTCCCCTATAGCTGCGAATACTTGTGCTCCTTTTTGCCTTGAACTATGACCAGGATCCCTGTTCCCTTGTGACTGACCAGCAGCGTACCTCTCCACCATTGAAACTGTGACTTAGGACTGTGTACGAACAATAGAGTTGTCAATCAGCACCAACTATACCCAGTGCTAGTAAAGGGCCCCCTGTTATCTCTTTCTGACCAATTGTCTTACTGCCTCTGGTCTGAGAATTCCAGAAGCTGCTGCACCACCTCATGTATAGACTTTGGACAGTCTCTACCCTGGTATTACAGACTTTTCCTATTAATCTTTTAAATCTTCTTAGGTAGGAAAAATGTCTCACTTCAACCTTCCTTTTTTTTTGGCTTTGCCTCTTCAAAATTTGAATTGAGGCATTGTTTTTAAATTGTATGGAGGAGAATCTTGGGAAAATTCAGTTGGGAGGCTGCCCCTAATCTGCCATTTTTGCTTCACCTTAAGTGTGTTTCTTATAAGCAACACATTGCTGGATTTTTTACTCAGTAAATTGGCTAACATCATTTTATGAATTTGTTCTTCCCATTAATATAAATTATTATTTTTATTTGTGTGTTTCCTTCAATAATTATTTTTTTTCCTTTTCCTTTTTTTTTTTTGTTCTCTGCTCTCCTCTTCACAAAGAAAAGCATTACAAGAGGTGGGTGTTAAATATTGAAGACAGAGAGAGAGAGAGAGAGAGAGAGAGAGAGAGAGAGAGAGAGAGATAAATTCAATATTTTCATCATCATTTTGTCTTTTCCATTTTCTCAGATGCATTTAACTGCTTCTGTTTCTTTTCACTCCTATATTTATGTTTCAGATGGTCTACTTAACTCTGGTATCTTCATCCAAAATACTTCGAAACCCTGTATTTCATTTGTAATAATTGTTTGGATGGGTTTCCAGGGTTATATTATGCTAAATATCTACTGGGAAAGCAGTTCAAACCATCTCTTAGTATTTTGGGTTTGTACTCTAGGCTCATTTTCCTAGCCAAAACTCCTACACCAAGTTAAACAATATTTCACATGCATGAACCTTCCCACTCTGCAAAAGAGTGAGGGTGGCCATGTTTTCTTACTTCTCTTGAGACCATACTTTCTTTTTGTAACTTTTCAACATTCACTTCTGATTAATTTGTGGTTGTTCATTCCATTTACATCGTATATATTGTTTTCTAGCTTCTGCTTAATGCACCCTACATTAGATGACATAAATCTTTTCATACTTCTCTGTGCTTATCACATTCATCATGTCTGATAGCACATTAATATTACGTATGTATATGTATCATAATTTGCTTAACAATAAAAATTTTCTATCAAGAAAAAGAACTGTTATAAATATTCAACTGTATATGGGAATATTCTTATCATCAATGATCTCTTCATGGTATATTTCTAGTAGTGGTATCTCTGTGACAAAAGAGGACAATTTTGTCACTTTATTTACATTGTTAAAAATTACTTTACAAAATAGTTGTACATATTCATAGCTTCACCAATGATGAACTAATGTGGTTATTTCCCCCTAACTAACTCAGTTTTAATTATTACCATCTTTTGCCATCTTCATGAATTTGTAGGATGTGAAGTGAAACCTTGGAGTTGTTTTGATTTATATTTTTTTCTTATTAGTGGTTGCTAGTAGTTGGCCATTTTCCTTTCTATGTTCACTTTGACTTCTGGACAAATCTAGGTACTATTTATTTATAATATCTGGAAATATCACAACCAGGATATTTAAATGTTTATTGTTTTAAAGGGTATATTTTTTAATTATTTCTTCCTTCTTATTTTCTAGGTCATTTGATTAAAATAACAGATACTTTACATTTCGTTCCTTTTGTAAACTTTAGATTTTGTCTAACATTTCTTCTTGTTTTTGGAGTCATTGAGTTATATTTTCTCCTTTCTAATTTTCATGATGTCTGTTACTTGAATAAATTATCCCACAAAGCATTATGGTATAAGAACCAAGCCCTGGAGTCAGGAAGACTTTCTTTAACTTACTAAGCTTTGTGACCTTAGGCAAGTTATTTAATCACTTAGTTTTCTCGTATATGAAATGGGTAGCTTGAACTTTATGACCTCTAGGATCCATTCCTCCTCTAAATCTATGATGCTATTCACTCTTTCAAATTATTTCCTCCAGAATGTTTTTATATAATTCCATACTGTGCAGAAACCTTGTGTGCTATAATGTTTCTTCTGCAAGGAACAAGAGTTATCCATGAGACAATCTTAAAAGTGGTACTGCCCTAGAAGTTCACATTTTCAATTTAAAACCTAGATTCCAGGAACATGTCATCTAGAGAATTCAGATCCTTCCTCGTCTGAATAGATGTTTGGTGTTTAAGAAGTCATGACACTGAGTTTTCTTCTCAGGCTATGTGAAAACACATCTCTTATAGCTGTTTGCTTCTGCCCTAAGTCACCACTGTCAGTGGAAGTTGGAGGGTAGAAGGTGAAAGAAAGCCCCTCTTCCCCTTGATGATTAAGAACTGCAATTCTCAATATGACAGTGAGTCCTTAAGAGCTCAGAACTGAATTCAAAGAGTTTACTGACTCAGAGTGGTGCCAGCCTTTTTAAAAAACCTTGTAGAGCCATGGCTAATTCTGTAAACCAATCAGTAGACTTCTTCTACATCCCACCACATGCCTTCATTAAATAACTAAGTCCTCATAAAGTTATCGGCTTTATTACTTTACACTTTATTATCAGTATATGAAGACCCTTGACAGAATATTTTTTGTATATTATTAAATTGTTTAGGAATACTCCCTAATTTGATCAGAAAATTCCCTGCTTTCCCTGGGTGAAGATACTAATATTTTATAGAATCAGGTTGGATAGGCCTCTTGTAGAAGGTGATACTTAAACTGAATTTTAAAGGAAATTAAAGATTCTATAAGGTAGAAATGATTAGTGAGTGCATACCAGGCAACAGGGATAAAGTATACAGACACTTAGACTGGAGCTAGAAATTTAATGCATGAGAGTGACACAAACATAGGTCATATGTATAATTAGTTGGTATGATTGTTGCTGCATTAGCAATATGATCTTATAATGACTCATCTCTAGCCTTAGGTAGGCATTTAGAAAGTCAAGGCATCATGTTTATAGCAACCAGTAAAGGAGTATATTTTATAATTTTTCCAAGTAGGTGGTATTTTATTTCAGCCATCAAAAAAGTGGTCCTGTCAAAGCCCCTGAGATGTATATGCAAAAGACTATGTCTACATACATGTACAGAGAAAACCTTTCAAGAAATTGGTTTCAAAAGGCTAAGCAGGAAAGAAACTTTCATTGACCTGAGTTCTAAAGGAATACAAGGCATGATATAAAATCATTGCTCAGGATCAATTAATCAATCAACAAAGCAATTATTAAGTCAGTGTTATATAGCTGATATTGTGGGAGGTAAAGCCAGTGATATTAGACTGGATCTCAGGGGACAGACTAGGGTTGACACCAAAGAAATGGTCATCTTTTGTCTAGGGATGTTACTCAAGCCCATGGAATTTGATAAGATCATATAGATAAGCCAAGGACAGAATTTGGGACTACAACAACAGGTAAGTGAGTGAGATATGGATTTTATCCAGCAAAGGAGACTGAGAAGGAGGGACCATATGGGAAAGAGCACCACCAAGAGAGAATGGTGTCATCAAACCCTGATTGGAGAAAGTAATCAATAGTGTCAAATGCTATAGATTTCTCAAGATGGATAGAATAATTTATAACTGTAGAAGTCCCATCCCTACTATTTGGGAAATTTTCTAGCTCAATACTCATCCTTTAGGTTGATAATATACTTGTCTTGCCACATGGTTTATTCATTAAAAATTAATAAAATTGCAAATTAGCTGCTAGTGAATTCCCTCTTGCCTAGCACTTTACTAAGCATTTTTTTCAAATCTTACTCCATTCCAATAGGTCACATTAAGTGAGTCACAGTTTTACTTCACTTTTTTTATACTCTGCTTTTAGTTCAGGTCCTGTTGTACATTAAATATTTAAATGCTTGTTGACTGACTGAAAGGGGGGGAAAGGGAATACTCCAGAACTGAACACTGGGCCTGACATGAAAAGGAAAAAGCAATGAAATGAAGTAAAGTTTAGGAGACTGGATAGATTTATTAGCCTTCTAACCAACCACTGAGGGTTTTTGGAATGGGCCAGGCTTGGCTTTCTATAAGCTCATCTCTGAATGACTGCTCTAGTTTATTATTGGATCCAGCTCTTTTGGGTCAGTTCCTAGTATGATCTTGGTCAGGCACTGGGCTAGGCATTGGAGATTCAAAGGAAAAAAAATAATTAAACAATTTCTGTCCTTAAGGAGTTTATGTTCTATTGGTGGAGGCAAACAAGTCATTTTTAAGAATATACAAAATAGGTGCAAGGTAATTGGGGTGGGGAGTGCACTAGCAGCTGAGAGGATCAAGAAAAGTCTCTCCTGAAATGTTGGACATTATCTAAATTTTGGAGAAAGCTACAGATTCCTGATTTCAAGTCTTGCATATGACACCTCCTGTGTGACCCTGTGCAAATCACTTAAATTCTCAGAGACCTAAATTTCAGAAAAATTGCTAGTCTGAGTTAGTTGAAGAGATTCTCTACTTGGTGCTCCCACCACTGCTGAAATCATAGGTTCAGATCCCCTCACCACTCCAAAAAAGTAATGGAATACACCAAATCATTTACACCATTGCCTTTGTCTTCCCTTGAGTTACTAGGGCTATTAAAACAATGTTTATTTGCCTTCATGTTGAAGCCTGGAGAAAAGAAATCTTTAAAGAATCTAATTTCCTTTTTAAAGGTTTTTCACATGGACAAAGAAATAGTTCTGTTTGGCCCAGAAAGCAAAACTGGGACCAGGAAATGGCAGCCACAGTGACAGTTATTAAGGAAGCAAATGCTAATAATTAGAAATGTCCAGGAATGAAATTAGCTTACCTGGGCATTCATGTACAGGACAAGAAACTTCTTGCCAGGGCTATGGTAAGGGAACTTTCTGCATCAGGCAGAAGTTTAAACATATGGCCCCTTTCCAGTCTCTGAGGTTCTGTGATTCTATAGTTTAATTATCATCCATTAGATTCACTGTCATATGCATAGAGATGCGAAGGGCATCTACATTTTGGTAGGACAATTGCATGAGTTGCGGATAACACTAAGCATCTGGACACTTAACCCATAGTCTTGGGATTCCCTCATACTTTCCAGAGGGTTGTGGAGAACACCAGCATGTGCTGAGTTCAAGGTACATCCTGCTTATATCACTACTCCCAAGTGAAGTTGTAGAAACTTCCTTTGCACTGGAAGCTCCACCTATACACTTCTTAACCTCGGGATCATAATTCTATGGCCTGGCATAATGGAAATATATCCAGCCCATGAGAAACAGTTTGTAAAACACTGAAAGAGCACTTTTTTTTTAACTTGGAGCTTCTTACACTTTGCTACATTCTATTTAATCAAGTCATCTTTGCAACAATCCAATGAAGTAGTTAGTTTGCTATTGTTATTTTAAGTGTAAAGAAACCAGAGAGACATTTCAAACACGAAAGGTCAATTGGCAAGGGTTACCTAGCGGTCATCTCATTACTCCTTCTGACCCCAAGCTGGACATGCTCATGGATCATGTATCACTTTGCTTGGAGTGGCAAGAGTGCCAGCAAAGCTTCCAGATAAACTCTGGAAGGATGAGAATAAAAAAAGGGGATTTCGGCATATATCTTTGAGATGGATAAAAATGTTGATTTTAGTTCTCTACATTTCTATTCCTCTTCCCAAACCTCCCACAAGTGACTTAAGTATACATTCTTTCAGAATATATCTAAAGAAATGTACACGAAGAGCAGAAGAAGGTGATGACCCACAGACATTGATAAATCCTAGTGTTTTCTCAGTGATGGTCAGCTATCTCAGAACCAGTGAAAGGAGGCAAGAAGAACCTGCTAGAGTTCTGGGCCATTGTAATTTCCTTTACAGATTTATTAATCCATTCTTTCTTGAGCTTTCTTTTATATTATTATTTCTGGAGATAGAATTAAAGTTTGGACTTGGAGATCATCCCTAAACCTGATTAGCCCTTGTCAGTCCCATAACCCTTCCCTAGCACTTTCTTCACAGCCTCTTTCACATCCTTGTTCCTCAGTGTATATATGAGTGGATTGACACTGGGTGTGACAATGGTATAGAAAAGGGTAAGGAATTTGCCTTGTTCCTGGGAGTAAGTGTTAGCTGGCTGGAGGTACATGTAGATAATAGTCCCATAGAAGAGTGATACCACAATAAGATGGGAGCTGCAGGTGTTAAAAGCCTTTCTCCGCCCAGCAGCTGACTTGATCCTCAGCACTGCGCGAGCAATATTTCCATAGGAGATGAGGATAAGGATAAGGGGAGCTAGGATAATAAAAATAGCCAATGCAAATGCCAAAGCCTCAAGGTCCATAGTGTCCACACAGGCCATGCCAATCAGTGCTGGCATTTCACAGAGAAAGTGGTCTACCCGCCGATGCCCACAACGGGGGAGCATAAGAGTCTGAGGCACCATGATAAGTGCATTGCCAAAGCCACTCAACCACGCGACTGAGGCCAGTTGTCCACAAAGTCTTGGGTGCATAATGACTGTGTAGTGCAATGGTTTACATACAGCAGCATAGCGATCAAAGGACATAACAGCCAAAAGGACACACTCTACCCCACCCAGTGCCAGAACAAAGTAGAGTTGAATGGCACAACCTAGGTAGGTGATGCTTTTATCTGGACCCCAGAGATTGTAGAGCATCTGTGGAATGGAGCCTGTTGTGAAGCACATGTCAAGGAAGGAGAGGTTGGCTAAAAAGAAGTACATTGGGGTATGGAGTCGTGAATCAAGGCAGAGAAGAAGATGATAGTCATGTTCCCCAGGATGGTCAAGAGGTAGAAGAATAGTACAATCACAAAAAGAATCATTTCCAGATGGGGTCGGTCTGAGAAGCCCACCAGGATAAATCCTTCTAAGAAGCTGTTGTTCTTTCTTTCCATAGCCTGGGATAAAACATCACCTGTTAGGGAAGACAAGTATCTCTGAAGGTCATGAAAAAGAATTAAGGTAGGTCCATCCTTAGAAGGCTCAGGGCATTTATTCAGTAGCTCCAGGAGGAATAGATTAAATCAGTCTGAAGTGCTAGAATATAAGTATTTGATGATCAATTATAACTCACAATCCTAATTACCTTTCCAGGTCTACAGAGCACAATGCACTCTTCAAAGCTGCACACTCATCAATCCAACGAAGATTCTCAATGGCCCACTGTTACTGATGAAAAGTGTCAAATTATCCCACCCCCATGTACATGGTTAAGCTTTCCACAAATATGTGTTATCCAGGATCTGTGAGTCAGAGAAGTAAGCTCCATTATACAATTCTTCTGTTCTGGACATGTGCATTAAAACATTAAGTACTGTGTCTCTGATTCTCTTGGCTTCCACCAAATGAATAGTGTAGTGGCTTTGCTCATATTAGATAACTTTGGTCATCAGGATATTTCCTGGTATGGGATAGGATAGCATCCCAGTTAACTTCTGGGAAACTCACTTAACCTCTTTGTGCTTAAAAATTAAGTTCATGCAGCTAGTGTATGTCAGATATGGAACTTGAATCAGATATTCTTGGCCTTAAGGCTGTCTCTCGAGCCATTATACCAAGGGGCAACTCAATTAATTTCTCACTGCTCCGGGTTACTCTCTACATGTTTCAGGGAAGGTACTGACTTGAGTTGAATGAGGTAATTTCCTTAATAAGGAATTCCTTACACCAGAAAAAAAAATAATAAATCTATTCGCAGCCCTGTTCCTAGTAAGAGTAAACTGATACCTATTTGAATGTCCAGATTTACAGACCATCTTCAACCATCTTCATCATTTTCTAATCTAAAGACTGGAACTCTAGCCATGGTCCAGTAGCCATACATTTAGTACTTCATAGTTTACAAAGTATTTTCCTAAAACAAACAAAAACCTCAGGGAACAAACTCACAAAAGTACTATTATTTCTTCTTTATAAATGATAAATGGAGGACTAAAGAGTCCTCACAAAAGTGAATTGATACTTTGCCACAAAATCACAGAATCCCAGAGTTAGAAGAGATTGCAAAGGCCATCTCACACCTGAAGATGGATACTCTTTAAAATGTATCTGACAAATCCCACAAATGTTTTGGGCTTACTCTATCAACTTGCATGGTTATCCCTTCAACCCAGAGGGGTGTTATCAGTCATTGTTCTCTGAGAATATAACCTGCTGGTCCAGTGTGATTAGGAAGAGTGGTTCCAGAGAGGTCAACTATATACAAAAATCATAGAACTAGAAGAGACCTAAAAGATTTAATTTAATCCTCTCATTCTATAGATGATACATTGAGAGACAGGAAAATTAAAGTGATCACCCAAAGTCATGAACTTATTAATAATTTGAGGCAAGATTTTGATTCTTGGTCTTTTGACTCCTTAGTTAGTGCTCTTTTGCATATGTTGTGGTGACTCCACCCAGAAGCAACCCAGCATTTGCTCATAGAAATCTAATAACATAGGACACATGACCTTCCAAGAAGCCCATTCTACTTTGGTATAGTTCTAAGTACTAAGAAATAGTCCTTTATATCAAGTCTAAATTTGCTTGATTGTGATTTCCATTCATTGTTTCTAGTTCTATTCTTTGGAGCCAAACAGATCAAATACAATCCCTCTTCTATGTGATGGCTTTTCAAATATTTGAGGATAGTGACCACATCCCCATAAATCTATTCTTCGTCAAACTAAACATCCCTAATTCCTGCAACAAATTTTTGTGTGGTGCACATTTGAAAACCTTCACCATTCCAACTGCTCTCCACTAGACCATTTTGCCCACAACAATCCCAAAATGTTGTTTTCAGATCTGAACATACCATATAATCAGACTGATCAGATGATAATATGATGGTATTATTGCCTACCTTGCCCTGGACCCTATGATACTCTTAGTGTTCTTTTGTACCAGCTATCTCCGTTCCTCAAATATTCTCCCTCCTAATCTTTGCCTTCTGAAGGAGGTATTTTCTGGTCTGCTAAGAAGCTAATTATTTCCCCTCTTAGGCTTCCTTCCTTCTATTCAGTATTCATTGTATATATACCAATTTGTATGTATATTGTCACCTCCATTAAAATGTATGCTTGTTTGAATATGAGGAGTATTTTTACTTCTTTTTTGCATTCTCTAAACTTAGCTCATTACCTGGCACATAGTAAGTCCTTAATAAATAAATGAATAAATAATGCATTTTGATTGATGGAGCTAAAAAATGCATTAGGTTTTTCTATCCATCTCACTGTTGACTAAAATACAGTAGTTCACAAAAAACTGATAGAGCTTTTCTTCAAACTACTGTCTAATCATATCTCCCCTCCTTATACTGATGAAATTGAGTTTTCAGAAGCCAAGTGTAAGACTTTACATTTATCATTGTTAAATTTTGTCTTATTATATTTGGCTTTCAGGTTCTAGCTCTTCTAGATCTTTTAAAAAAATCTTGATTCTGTCATCCAGTGTATTGGCTATGCCTTCTAGTTTTGTATCATCTGCAAATTTTCCATGCATATCAACCATGTTTTCATCTAGGTGATTGATAAAAATGATAAATAGCAAAGGTCTGTTGCTTACTCCCTGTGAAACATTGGAGGCATAATTTAATCTCCCCCGGGTTTCAATTTCCTCAACTGAAAAACAAGGGGGTTGAAACAGATGGCTTCCGATATTTCTTCAAGCCAAGTTGAGTGTAGACCTATTTCCAAAGTGACATAGAAGGATCAAGTCATTCAAACAAATATGGATTAGCTAATCCTGAAGTGTATCTTTTCTATAAGAATAGCCAATGAGACTTTATCAAAATCTTTGCTGACATCTACATAAACTAGAGATATAGAATTCTCCTGGTCTTAGCTAGTGAAAAATGCAAAATAATAATAATAGATAAATCTAACATGATCTAACTCTGATGAAGCCATGGTGGCTCTTTCTTATCACTTTTAAACCTCCTAGATTTTTTTTAAGCTATCACTTTAACCATCACATTATATATTTTTTCTTTTTTTCCCTAGGAATTCTAGGATTTCTAGGAATCAAAGTTAAACTTATTCTCCTATAATTTGCAGATTCCCTTCTCTTCTTCTTCTTCTTTTTTTTTTTTTTGAAAATCAGGATATTTGCCTTTCTGCTGTTTTTCTGCTCTTCTGGTAGCCAGGGTCTTTCAAAGATCACAGATGATTCAAGAATCACATCTAGTACTTAGCACAGTGCCTGACACACATAGGACATATTTAATAAGTGCTTGTTGTTGGAATGACATTAGGCAAGTTGTAAGGGCATTATAATTTATTTTTCTGTTTCTGGATACTTGCAGAAAAAATGTTGCATTTGGGCTCACAGAACATGGCTTAAAATACTAATTCTGCTAATTAATACTTATGTAACCTTGGGAAGTAATTTAAATTCTCTGTGATTCATTACCTCAGTCATAAATGATGATCATGACTAGTTCTTTACGATTCCTTTGAATCTTAAAACTATTATCCTATAGCCTTATGAATAAAAAAATAGCTTTTAGCTTTACAGTTACATAGTAATCACCTTAGCAAAAAATTAAATAGTAATAATGACAGTAATGGCATTTTAATAATATCTTGTAGCACTGAAGTAATTTTTTACTTTTTTTAAGGTCTAAAGACAAATTCCTCATCTGCAAATTGCCCCCTAAGGAGGCCTCTCTCTGTGTTTCTAGCCTAATCACTAATCATTTTTCACAAAATATTTGCATTTGGCCATCAGTTCATAATTCTGCTCTAACCTTTTTCCATTATCTATTAAAGTGAACAAAGAGCTAGAATGGAATTTGATACTCTATAAAGTTAAATAGCAGGGGAACAAGTCCCAAAAGGGAGACAGAAGTGGACATAAGGTTAATGAGGCATATGGGGACTTAAGTTTTATAGGAAATGGTTTTCTCCAAGACTTTCCATTATCCTGAGCATGAATTCTGAGGTTCAAATTTTATACACATAGCTTCTAAGCCCTTGTGATAGACTCCTCTTTCTTGAAATTCAAAATCTTATGACCCTGAGAAGTCAGCCTTTTCCTAAGCAGAACTCTCCAGTATATTATGATTCCTATCTCCCAACAACTCTAAGTAAAGAGTTCTAGAACCTCCTAAGTTAAAGACTTCTTTTAAGAAAGAAATTTTCTTGTGTCTCATTACAGATAGAAAACCCATAGATAGTCAAGGGGTGATGAGAGGCTAAAATGTTTCATTTTCTGATGATCTACTCTGTACTGAATAAATTCTAAACATTACACCTTATTTCCACTGTACTCTCAGAATATGAATTTCTTTACTTTTTGAACTGGACTAATATTCCTTCTATTTGGGTAAAGACAAGGGTGGATACAGCCTTTAGAAGCCCCATTTTAGGTTGAAAAGTGAAGACCCAGGTGATTTTACTATCCACAAAAGATATCAGTCTTTTTAGATTATGCTCTAACATACATTAATTTCTAATAACTGGCTTTAGAAGTATTGAAGACATATTTGAAAATCCTTATATTATGAATCCAACTCACCAAAACTGACCACAGGTTCACATATATGATATCAATAGTCCCAAGACTTTTTTCATTCTTGTGAAATCACTTGAGAGTCCTTAAGTTATGATCAAAGTAGAGACAGAATGAAGAGACAGATGGTCATGAGAAATGTGCTGAGAATGGAGAAGTTGAAGAGGAAGAGGAAGTTAGATGAATCAGGGCTCCTTCAGGCTCAAAAAAGTAAAGACAGTGAGATTGAGATGACATTGTTTATACCATCTAGAGACCATAAACATCAATTCCTCCCATCTCCAAGACCCAGGTAAGATGGGACCTTGGAGAATGGATGATAGGGGACACTGGCAGGCCCCTCTACCAGGAAAGAGAGCTCTCTAAGTGGAAAAAGTGCAAGCTGCTAGAAAGAACTTCTTATGGGCTCTAGCAGTAATGTAGAATGCCACACTCTCCAGCCCCTAACATGCCCCCCCCAGACTAAGAGATCTTCTCTAATATTCCCTTTGCTTATTAACACTAGTGAGACTTTGGGGAATATATAGACCCAATACACTGTTGATGAATTGGTGTGATAGTTTCAGAAGACAATTTGGAATTATGTGAGAAAAGTTGTTAAAATGTTTGTATCATTGACTCATCCACCAATTTCACTCCTGGGCAATGAAGTAAGAAAGGAGGTCCCATGTATACAGTAAAATATTCATAATAGGATTTTTAATATCAAAAAGCTGTCTCTGTATATGTGCTCACATTTTTCGGAGTAGTGGAACAAGTTATATTATGTTCATATAATAAAGTTATTATACAATAAAGATAAATATGAGAAAATTAAAAGAAATGAGAAAATATGAACTGATACAGTTGAAAGGAAACAGAACCATCAGAATAATATAAATAATGACTATAATAATGTAAATGAGAACAACCTAACAGTTGATAGAATTCAATTCAAATACTGTGACCAGGTTATTACAGGTTATTGAAGTTATAACACCCCTTCCTCTCTGTTAATATGTGGTCAACTATGAATGCTATATGATTTGACAATAATAAAGGCTGCCTTTATTAGATGGCTTTGTTCAAGCTTTTCTATCTTCGTAAGGGAAGGTATCCATAGGATAGATTGTTGGTAATTTATTGTTATTAAAATGGAATTTTATTAATAAACCATTAAATAAGAGACTATATAGGCACAAAGAACAATTCATTCACAAAGTGGGCAGATCTAATTAATGAATAATATATGTGCTAATTAGGAAGAGCTAATTATCTTCACAATCTAGTTATTTTTTTAAACATCTTTAGTGGACATTGGGAATAAACCTGGATAGGGAGTAGGGTCTTTCTTATGTGAAATAGCAGGCATAGAATTGGGAATCAACAGACCTGACTATTTTCAACTTCACCACTAACTTGATATTTGGCTTTGGAAAAGTCATTCAAGCTCTCTGGGACTTCTGTTTTGTTTTGTTTTTTCTCTGTAAAACAAAGGATTAGATTTCATAGTTCTGAAGTCATGTAAAATTTGAAGCAGATGCCGGAGAAAGGACAAAATAGGATTAGGATAGTAGAAAAAAATGATGCTAAAACTCAATTTCATATCAAGGACACCACAGAAAAATAAACAGTAATGGATATAGATAGAAGTTAACTGAAGAGAAAGTTAATAAAAGAAAAAAGCCACCTCAAGTGGCTTCATGGAAACTAAGTCAAAATTCCCCAAGAAAGATACAAATATGATAACTAATTCTGTAAAATCACCTGGACTGATAATTGAGTAACTTCAAGAATCAACAGAATTATTCAGAAGAGTAATCAATGAGTTAAGCAAAAATACCAGAGAAATAAGAATAGAAACTGGAGAGGAGGAAAACAAAAGATGTAAAAAGACAGTGGAAAATTTAGAACATAAGGCAGACTTTCCAAAGTGGTAGGTTCTCTGAAAAAGAGAATAACAGGTTTAGAAAGTGAAAATGAAGAGGCAGAGAAAAAGTTAACCAAACAAAATAAAAAAACCAATAATATTGGAAGAACTAATGAAAGCAGAAGGATACTGAACTTGGGGTTAGGATATGAAGACATAATATAATTATTATATTCTTTGAGCAAAACATCATGAAAAAACTGAAAACCATGCTTTAGGAAATCACACAGGAAAATTGTTTACAAATTTTGAAAGCAAATTATGAAGTACATATAAAAAGAATACAGAGAACACCAATAAAAAGGGACCTTATTTATGCTATTAAGAAATACTCATGTCTTTTGCAGGCAGAAAGAAAAAACTCTTTGTACTCCAAGAAGAATCAGTCAGAATAGCACTGGATAGTTAATTTTTATAAGAAATGAAAAGAAAATATATAATATGACACTTTGAAAAGTAAAAATAGCCTGACTGTCATCCTCCCTACAAAGAAAAAACCCCTGTATTGTAAAGCTGAACCTAAACAACAATTAAAAAAAAACAACTGGGCATTCAACACAATGTGAGAATACAAGTAACTCCTTCAGAAGAATTTATAAATAAGTAGGATATTCAACATACAACTAGGTGTCACAGTGGATAAAGTACAGGATGTTAAGTCAGGAAACCTGACTCCAAATCTTGAGTCAGACATTTACTAGCTATGTGACCTGAACAAATTAAACTGCCAGACTCAGTTTCCTCATCTGTAAAGTGGAGATAATATTATCATCTACCTCAGAGTTGTTGTGAGGATCAAATGAATTAACATATGTAAAGCACCTTGTAAATCTTAAAGAACTATATAAATAACCCAAACTGATTATACAGAAGAAAGTTACTTTCAGATTGTAATAAAATACAAATCATCCTTACCATTTAGCAATAGTTATATACCACAATAAGCTCAAAATGAATATATACCCTTATGCACTGAATGTAAAAAGTGTGTGTGTGTGTGTGTGTGTGTGTGTGTGTGAGAGAGAGAGAGAGAGAGAGAGAGAGAGAGAGAGAGAGAGAAAGAGAGAGAGAAAGAGGGAGACAGCCTTTCTCAACTATGACTAGGCAAAAAATTTTTAATCAAATAAGAGATTAAAAAAAGACAATTTCAAGTCAGAAAGATTTGAAAGCTTTGAATGAATAAAATCAATGGGGATAGAACAAGATGAGAAATTCTGGAAAAAATGCTTGCATTAAATATCCCTAATAAATATTTGATATCAAAGATACATAGGAAAATCACACATACACACATATTCACCTGGGTTCAAATTCTGCCTTTGTCCTTAACTACTTGTGTGACATGGGCCCTCTTTTCTTTCTATACTTTCTCCCTTGGTGATCTCATCTACTCCCATGGATTCAACTGTTATATCTTTGTACATGGTTTCCAAATGTATGTATCTTGTCTTATTATCTCTCCTGAGTTACACATCGTCAACTGCCTTTTGAACATCTGAACCTGATGTCCCGTAAGTCTCTCAGAGAACTAGTTAACTTTTTTATAAAACCTTCCCATCTTCCCAATCTCCCTATTACTGTTGAGGGAACCACTATTCTTCAAGTTAATCATCTTTGGTTCACAAACTTCTCTCCTTTGTTCATCCCACATGGCCAATCAATTGCTAGATCTTGCTTTTTTACTTTCATAGTATCTCTTGTGTAAAAGTCCTCTTCTTTCTATTCATACAGCCATCATCCTAGTAATGACTCTCATCAACTTACACATGAATTATTTCAATAACTTTCTAACTATTCTTTCTGGCTCAAGTCATGCCACACTCCAACATATCCTCCACTTAGCTGCCAAAGCAATTTTTCTAAAGATTAAGTCTGTCTATATCACTGTCCTGCCCAGTGAGCTTTAGTGGCTCCTTATTAGCTCCAGGATCAAATTTAAACTCCTCTGTTTGGCATTTAGAGGCTTTCATAATTTGCCTCCTTAATACCTTTCTGTACATTCAACTATCCAGATGCATTGAATTACTTGCTGTCCTTCACCCATGACACTCCATCTCCCTCCTTTGTGCCCCCATACTGACTATTCCCTATTCCTGGAATGCTGTGCTCCCTCACATATGCCCTAATATTACTTGGATTCCTTTAAGATCCAGATTAAGCACCAGTCCAGGAAACTTTCTTCAGTACCCTCAGTTGTTAGTGCCCAAACCCTCAAAGTTATCTCTTGTGTAGTTTCTATATACCTTATACAGTCGATCCTCAATATTCACACATTCAACTTTCATGACTTCAAACATTCATGTGATTTTATTAGTAATCTCATTTTCACTTTTGAGTTGGCAACTACGTACATTTGCAATTGTGTGCAGTAAAGGAAAAAAAAATAAGTTGAGATGTGCAAGTTGGTATGAGCAGCTTGTATCCTGTAGATCCTTCACCAGTTTTGTTCAACCTATCATTGTAAAGAGTCCCCCAAGCATTCATTATTTATTTTAATTGTGTGCTTTTGAAACTCACGTTTTGTGTCGCAATTATGGCCCTGAAATCTAATCTAAATTCTTTTTGGCTCTAAGTATAAAAATGCAAAGTCAGTGATGTGGCTTATTGGGAAAATAAAGGTGTTAGATAAACTTCATTATGGAATGTCTGCAGCCACTGTCTCTTAAGAGTTCGGTGTTAAGCAACTGATAATTTGTTATATCTGCAAAGGAGGAAAGTGTTTATGGTACTGTAGATTTCACGTGTTATGAAAAGTGAATATTGTCAGAAATGAATATTTTTTGTTGAGGTGTTAGCACAAAAGTTCCCGCAATTCTAGGGAATCAGTAGAGAGAAAGTTTTGCATGTTACCAATTTTATTTTGTATACTATATTTTGTGTTACTTCATGGTTACTGTCTGAGGAAAAGAATTAATGTTTTGTTATAAAGAATTGTATACAGAAAGGTGTATTTTCAGCAATCTCTAGTGAAAGTTTATAGTTTTTTGGTGGTCATAGAAAATTAACCCCCTATGTTCCATAGGTACATTGTATTAATGCTTGCATTTGTTGCTTTTGTGTCATTTTCTAGGAATGTAATCCCCAAGAAATCTGAGGTTTAACTATACGTAACTATTTAATTTGTATGTTGTCTCCCCCAGTAGAAGATACATGAAGGCAGGGACTATTTTTTTTCTTTCTTGGTATTCCCATTGCCTGTCACAGTTCTGGCTCATAGTCTGTACTTTATGAATATTTCTTAACTGACTGACCTCTCTATCTCAGCTTCCTCTGCTATAAAATCAAGGAATTAGACTGGATCAATCAGTCAATTGAAATGCATATATTAATTACTTACTACAGGCCAGAAATTTTCCTAAGCACTGAGAATACAAAGGAAAGGGGAAAACAGCCTCTTTCCTCAGGGAGCTTACCTTTTAATGGACTTACAGTTGGGGTTCTTAACCTTTTTCTGTGTCATGAACCCCTTTGGAAATCTTATGACAGACATATGCTGCAACATCATTCTGCAAATAATTTTTTGACTCATTTTGATATGGTATGTTGGAAATTCTTTGCTGAATCTGATTTTCCCAAATACAGAAGAATTGACTTCTGAGATAGAAATATTAAAAACTTTGTTGTCGTGTATTAGTTAAGTAGGAGTATGAGGAGAGGGGAGAAGTAACCACTCTACCTCAGAGTTTATGATAGAGAAGGAAAGAAAAATTGAACTTAGTTTGATGGATAAGGGATTGGCTAGATTACCTAAAATGGGGTCACCCACATGGAAGGCACTGGTGACATGTTTCTGAGAGACAGGACAGCTGGCATATACATAGATATGGTACCTATCAGGTATTTAGGAGTAGCTTCTTTCTATTGGTTGCATAGCTAGAATCACCTACATCTTAAAATACGCCTAACTGAGCACAATCTCTCTTTCCAGCATATGGGCCTCTGAGCAAGTAATGAGTGAGCAAAGGGTGAAAGGCCTAAGAGCCATCTAATCTTCCTTCACCTTATGTCATGTAACCTGGAATTATGAGAAAAGCTAGAAACAAAAAAAAATGGAGATTTTGGGTGAAGAGAAAGAGGTTGTGTTTAGTTATATTGGGGGAAAGCAGAAGCTCAAAGAAAGGGTAAGAGTAAGGGTAAGTAACTTTATATGAATTTATGAGAATAGAAAGAACACCTATTTAATTTTTAATTTACTTCTGTTTTCTTTGCAAAAAAGAATAATCTCTGGTCTGAAAATGACACAGAAAAATGGGCTTTGTAATTTTAACTGTAAGGCCACTAGGTGGCACAATGGGATAGAGCTCTCAGCCTGGAGTCAGGAAGGCCTGAGTTCAAATGTAGTCTCAGACACTGACTCTGGGCAAAACACTTAACCCTGTTTTCCTCAGTTTCCTCATCTGTAAAATGAGCCATAAAAGGAAACATCAAACCACTCTAGTATCTTTGCTAAGAAAGCCCCAAATTTTAACTTTCACTCAACGAGCATTTATTTTCTCTCCTTGTGCCCCCTCCCGATTTAAAAGAAAAATGTGTGTAATGAAAAAAAAAAATTCACATTATCCATATTCAAAAATTAATGTTTCATTCTGAATCTTGAATCCAGCACTTCTGCCAGCATGTGGGTAGCATACATCATCATTATTCATCTGGAATGGGGGCAGGTTTTGATAAGAGATCTTAAGTGTTTCAGAGTTGTTTGTCTTTATAATGTCACTATTATTTTATACGCGTTGCTCCATTCATTCCACTCATTTCACTGTTCTTCAGATCATACCAGTCTTCTCAGATTTCTCTTCACCTAATCATTTCATCATTTCTTATGGCACAATAGTGGTATATTATATTTACATACTCATAATTTGTTCAACCATTCCCCAGTTTATGGATGTTGCCTTGGTTTCCAGTTCCTTGCCACTATTTTTATATAGAAGAGTCTTTTCCCTCTTTCCTTGATCTCTTTGGGATATAAGGACAGTAAAGGAATTACTGGGTCAAACAGTAAACACAAGTTAGTAACTTTTGTGGGGGAGGCCTAATTCCAAATTGCTTCTCCAAAATGGCAATTCTAATCTAAAAATCCATGACTCTACCAACAATGCATTAATGTGCTGATTTTCCCAGAGTCCATCTAACATTTGCCATCTTCCTTTATTGGGCTGATTTTGCTAATCTAATCAATATGAGGTGGAGCCTCAGAGATGCGTTTCTCTAATTATTAGTAATTTGGAACTTTATATATATATATACCTGTCGATAGCTTGGATTTCTTCTTTTGAAAATTGTCTGTTCATATTCTCATTTAACAATTGGGGCATAGGCCTTATTCTTAACAATTTGAATCAATAACCTATACAAAGTATCCCATAAACCTTACCACAGTTTTAAGCTTTAATAGTTAAAATGTGCACTAAGACCTTTGATTTAGAAGAATATCTTGTATATCTTAGAAGTGAGACTTTTACCAGGGAAATTGCCCACAAATATTGCCTTCTCTACTTCATTGAAATAAAATGGTGAGTAGTATGCCAAAATATCACATAAGCCAAAAGATGTATATTTTCAGGTGCTGAAAGAGATGAAATATCCTATCATGAATGCATGAAAAAACAAATGCTTATTATACGTTAGGCTGTGTGCAAAGAGCTGAGGATAATAATTAAAAAGAGAGCCAGTCTCTTCCTTAAAGGACTTTATATATTAGATAGATAGAACATTTGTTAATCAGTTACTGTGTTCCAGGCACTGTGCTAAGCACCAAGGTACAAATAAAGAAAACAATTGTCCCTATTCTCAAGAAGCTTACATTCTAATATGGGTATTTAAGATATAAAGATATGAGCTGGAAAATGGAAGTGGGGTTAGAGGAAGCACCCTGTGGGAGGGGGAGGGAGGACTAAGGTACCTACATAGGGGTAAAGCTGCTGGTGTAGAGGTAGAACAGTCCAGAGAGTGAATTGAACTGAGAGTGAGGTGATTATGACTGGGGTCTATTATGAAATAGTCATCCTTGCCAGCCAGAAACTTACCAATTAGGAAGCCATACATTTGGGTGGAGATAACCCTTAAAAGGAGGAAACAACATTTAGAAGGGACAGGACTGCCCCAACGTCCTAGGCCAGCCACAGTTCTATTGTTATAATACTATTAAAATTATGATTAATAAGCATATAGGAAAAGAAGCAATGATGAGAGAGACACAGAGAGACAGAGAAAGAGACAGAGACCAGATGACCACACAGAATAAGGCATGCCAAAAAAATCTCATTCCCGTTTATCACATACTAAACAGTTAAGTTAGGGGAATGTTGTAGCTATACTTTACTTAGATGTTGGAAAAACATTTGATGAAGTCTCTCAGTCTATTCTTATGAAAAATGTGGAGATATGTGGGCCAGATAATTGTAAAATTTAGCTGGATTAGGATCTTCTTGAATGACAGCTATTATGTACCCTCTCCCTTAAATCTTCTATTCTCTAAGTTAAACATGACCTATTCCTTCAAATGGTTGCTGTCCTCTGGATACTCTCTACCTTATCAATGGCCTTTTAAAACTCTGGTACCTAAAACTGAACATAATATTCTAAATAAGATTTGACACACCTGGCAGAATACAATAATACCATAACCTTCCTCTTCCTGGAAAGTATGCTATGCAAGACTCCATTAGCTTTTTTGACTAAGGCATCACACTGATGACTTATTTTGGTCTTGGAGTCCACTAAAAGTCCCAAATCTTTTTCAAAACAATTATTGTCTATCCAGGACTTTTTCATTTTGCCCTGATGAAGCTAAATCTTCATAACTTTACATTTATTTCCATTGAATTTCATTGTATTAAATTTAGACAAATGCCCTATCCTGTCTAGATCTTTTTAGATCCTGACTCTATAATGCAGTATATTAGTTATCTGTACAGTGTTATGCTATTTGGAAATTTGATGAACATGTTATTTATAGCAGGCTTTTATCCAAGACATTAGTAAAAAGGTTAAACAGCACAGGTTCAAGCACAGATCTCTCTTGTACTCACTGCAGACTTCCTCCCCTCTTGACATTGAGTAATTTGTCAGTCAATAAGCATTTGTTAAGTATCTGCTAAGTGCCAAACACTATGTTAGGTCCTGAAAATATAAAGATGAAAGTGAAAGAGAGCTTATGTAGTTTTGGACCTGGGCACATAAAGATCTGAGGTTAAATTCTGCTTCAGACATTTAACAGCTGGATGATCTGAAACTTAATCTCTTAACCTACTTAACATCTCGCAGCCTCAGTTTCCTCATCTGCAAAATGGGGGGTGGTCAAGTAGTACTTACTTTGTAAGTATCAAATGAGATAACATATATAAAGCTCTTTAAAAACTTTATTTCAATATAAAATGCAATAGTAATAATAAAAATATTATCTAACTTGGAACAATGCCTCTCATGGAATATCCTTAGAATATATCATTGGATCAGAGCTACTGAGTATTTTCATCAACAACTTGTATAAAGGCATTTTATATATATATATATATATATATATATATATATATATATATATATATATATATAATATATATATATAATATATATATATATATATTATATATATAATGTATATATTATATATATATATAAATGCACACACACATATACAAACATACATAATACACATACATATATACACACATACACATATACATGCAACACATACATATACATAGCAGTTTATCAAATTTCTAAGTGAACAAAACTAGGAAGGATAACTAATACACTGATGACAGAGTTAAAAATCTTTTAAAAATTAAAGGAAAAGACATTTGGTTATATTTAATAAGATGAAATTTAAAAGGTATAAATATAAAGTCTTATACCTGGGTTAAAAAATCAACTTCACTCATATGACGTGATGGGGGAGGGGCATATGTTTAAACAGTCATTTGTCTAAAAAAAAGCATTTGGGGTTTTCGTGGATTATAAACTCAATATGTGTTAATGAGTATACAAGTTTAGAAAGCTAATCATGCTGCACTGAGTCATAGTGAACTTGGTAGGTGATAGTCCTATTACCCTGGTTAGACACTATTGGAAGTGTTATATTCTGAAATTGGTCAATAAGCTAGATTTTTTTCCCCAGGAAAAAGCAATCAGAATGATGAAAGGTCTCAATTCCAAGTCATATGAGGATACATGAAGGGAAAGTTGATATATAACCTGAAGAAAAGATTTATGGGAGACCAATAATAGTAACTATACTCAAACATTAGAAAAAAACCTATCATACGGAAGAAGAATTAAGCTTATTCTCTTTGGCCCCAAAAACAAAATTATGAGCAATGGATGGTGGGTGTTAAAGGCAAAATTAGATTTGATATTCAAACAAAAAAAACCCTTTTCAACGCAATTATAGTTATCCTAAAATGAAATGGACTTCCTTGAGGGGTAGGGGTTCCAGTTCACTGGAGGTCCTCAAGCAAAGATTGCACAACCTTTTATCATATATGGCATTGTGGCAATTACTTTTCAGACATGGGTTATAAAAGAAGATCATTGAAGTCTTTTTTCCAACTCCAAAACTCTATGGACTTCAGAAAAGAATTGTAAAGCATAATATGCAAATGATTTTAAATCACATTTAAATATGCTATTAACATTATTAGACAACAGAATATTCATTAAAAAACTATTATTGCTCATTAAAGTGTAACAGCTCTAATTTTCATCTGTCTGTCCTACCATAAAGATTAATAAAGGCAAGAATCTTACAATTACTTTCCAAAGTCATGGAGGTCTTTGTTGTGCATAACTGAAGTTGACATTAATCAAATAAACTTTTCTCATGCTCTTATGCCAAACAGAAAAGGAAAACATTTGTTCTCTTTTTTCCATGCCTAATACAGTGTATTGTATGGTGACAATCATTGCAATCATATGATATGGTTTTGATATCAAAGCATTAAATGAGATCGAATGTATATATTAACTAGAAACAAATTTTAAAAACCTTTCATCTAATAATAATCTATCTTAACAGAGTTGATGATGTGAATAGACAGTTAAAACTATTTCATGAGGCATAATACTAACAAAGTTTTTAGTACATTTAGGTCCCTGTCCCTTGACACAATTGCCTTTCATTATTTAGTTGAATTTAGTCATTAGTTTCTATAGCACTGCAGTTTCCAAGGAAATGAAAAAGAAATACCTAGAGGTTTGGTTGCTACAAAAAGTTTGTGATCTGTGATAATAAGTCCCCCTGGATTAGTGATTTCAGTGTATGAAACTTGGTTCAAAGAATTGCTAATGAGGTATCTGGGGATGCCTCATACTCAGAAGAAAGCCTCCAAGCCAGTTGTTTTAGTTGTTTATCCCCAGACCACTCTGCTTTATCCCCACCATGCACTTTCGTAATTTAAAGTCCCATCTTGTACCTGACATTCATACCTGCTAATGCCTCCCCATGGAAACTCATTTCTTGCACAAAATACAATCATAAAGGCCCAAAAGTAGAATTCTAAGCCAGGAAAAAAAAGTTTTTAGATTCAGTTATATATTCAGATGACCAAGAGAGAAAGGTTTATTTATTTATTTTAATTTTATACACAGTGACTTCCTCATAAACCTGTTTGTTTTGCATATTTAAATATTTCCTTTGTCTCATATGATATATTTACCCTGATTTTTAAAAGTTACTTTTTAATATGCTACTTGAATATTTGCCAAGCACTTTACACACATTATTTCATTTGTTCTTCACAAAAAAATTGTGAGATTCTTATTTCTCATTTCTTTGGGTTGAAGAATCCAGCAGCTATGTGAGGAAATATATAGAGTGCATGACTTGGAGTCAGGAACATCTGAGTTCACATCCTGCCTCAGACACTTGCTAACTACGTGACCTTGGGTACGTCACTTAACTTATCTCAACTTCAGTTTCCTCATTTGTAAAATGGGATGGTAGAGTGGAAAATACATGGAATTTAGAATCAGTAAACCTTGTTTTTGAGCCTTGTTTATATCTATGATCTACTACTTCTTTGGCCTTGAAGAATTCATTCTTCTCTGAATCTATTTCTTCATCTATAAAATGGAGATAATAACACCTACTATAATTACCTCATATGACAAAAATGTACATAAATGTCTTTATTATTATAAATCTGAATACATATTTATTATTATGCTTTTCTTAAAATAGAATGTTTTTGAGAGGTATGACAGTGCAATCATTCCTCAGCTTTCCCAACTATTCACATTTTAGTGCCTTCTCAGTTAATCAGCTCCTCAGTCACCCAGCAAGACCAAAAGGAATAACCAAAGGTTTGGGAACCTTTATTGGGTCCTCATAGTGTCTAGGATAAAATATACATTCCCAGCCTGATATGTAATAATTCTTTTATAGTCTGGCTCCAGACTACTTTTATGTGTTTACTTTGTATTATACTGCTTCAGGAACCATATGTTCCAGTAAACTGATCTACTTTCTGCTCTTCAACTTCATATTCTGTTTCTTACTTCTGTTGACCTCGAGATCCACATGCATAATGATAGCTAGCATTTAAATAGCCTTTTAAGGTTTACAAAGCACTTTATAAATGTGATATCATTTTATCCTCACAAAACCCTAGGAGATAGGTACTATTATTAAGCCACTTTTGCTGATGAGGAAATTGAAGGAAACAGGTTAAGTGACTTTCCCAGGATCACTTTGTGTGACGGCAGATTTGAACTCAAGTCTTTCTGATTCTAGGAACAGCATGCTATCCACTGTGGCACTAGCCTCCTTTACACAGACCTGGAATGTAATCCCCCTCAGCTACATCTCTTCTGATCCCTGGTTTAATTCAAGGTTTAGTTCATGGGTCACATGAAGTCTTTCCCAATTTCCTCATTTTAATTTCTCTCTCTCTCTCTCTCTCCTCTCTCTCTCTCTCTCTTCTCTTCTCTCTCTCTGTCTCTGTCTCTCTCTCTCTCTTTGTCTCTCTGTCTGTCTCTCTCTTTGTCTCTCTCTCTCTCCCCCTCTCTCTTGATGCTTCAGTTAGGTTGCTTTGTCTGCCTTGCAAGTGGAAAGTGAATGCCTCATACTATAATTAGTCTAGCCATTTCCTAATGATGGTCATCTTTTTTTTTTAATTACATTCAAAGT
Source organism: Phascolarctos cinereus (assembly GCF_003287225.1). Classification (NCBI taxonomy): domain Eukaryota; kingdom Metazoa; phylum Chordata; class Mammalia; order Diprotodontia; family Phascolarctidae; genus Phascolarctos; species Phascolarctos cinereus. Next base: position 249,189,525 of record NW_027555958.1, on the reverse strand, counting down.
TGCTTAAGGGTAAGGACTGTCTTTTGTGATTTTTTTTCTTGTTTGTTTTCATATCCCCTATGCTAAGTACAGTGCCTGGCACATAGCAAGCCCTTAATAAATGTCTAGAGATTAATTGATTTCTAGTTCATTACCACTTCAAAAATTATTGTTATGAATATTTTGGTGCATGAAGAATCTTTCTCTCTGTCTCTGACATTCTTGGGAATATGCCTAGTAGTGAGATTACTTGGTCAAAAGGGACAGATAATTCCATCACTTTCTTAGTGTATTTCAAAATTGCTTTCCAATTTAACAATTTTATCAATTTAACAGTTCTATTAACAAGAATTCACACTTTTTGTCATACTTGTCAATTTATTGAGGTTAAAATAGGACCTCAAAAATACTAAGCTCTGCATTTCTCTTATTAATAGTAATTGGGGAAAGCATTTCATATGCTCATTAGTATTTTGTAATTCTACATTTGAAAAATAGTTGTATTATTGGCTCCACTTATCCTTTGAGGAATGGCTCTTGGTCTTATATATTTTTATTATTTCCTTTTACGACTTGGATATCAGACCCTCACTGGAGATATTTCATGTAAAGATTTTTTTGGTATTAAAAACTTTCCTTATTCTTCTAGCTGCATTGATTCTATTAATGCAAAAGATTTTCAATTTCATTTAATGCAAATTTTCTTTTTTATTGATGGTCCCTGTTGTACTTATTTAGCTAAGAATTCTCCCCTTAGCCTGTGAAAGGTGTTTGGTCTGGTTATTTTCCAAATTGTTTTATGGTTTAAACATTAATATTCATAGCCTGTAATATTTTCATAAAAATATTAATGTGATTTATCTTATAATCTACAGATTTTCATTGCTTCCCGTGCAAGACAAACTAAGCAAAAGAGGTAAAAAATTCAAAATTTATTTCAACTCATATTTCTTTGTTTGGCAGGGGAAATTCTAATATATTTATTAGTTTTTCTTTCTAAATACATTTCTGTGACTGAATGCCAGGTCTGGTCATAACTAAAATATAATGATCATAACCTATAGTTTTCTAGACATTCTCCTATCACTTTTACACAACTTAATTTGGCTTAGTTTAGATCTACATGAAGATGACGTTTGATTATCACAGTATTGTATTTAAATCTGTCCATCTCAGGCATATCAGAAATGTCTTTCTTGTCCAGATAACTTCACTTTTCCTCCAAAGCAACTGTTTCCTATTAAGTTACAGTTTATCCAAGTATTTAATTTTTGTAATTCTTCTAATCCCAGCTTTCAATGTGGTTCTCAATTTAATATTGTTCCAAGCAATAAACTATATTATATATGAGCTTTTAAATTTGAGCTTGAAATATGATAGATTCACTCATTCAAGTACCTGCAATATGTACTGTGGTAGATATTAAGTTAGATAGAAATTTTATACAGCACAAGATATCTATCACTATTGTCCACAGTCTGAGAACCCTAAGACATTTTAGGAGAAAGGATAAGTTCGAGACCTGTATGCCCGTATGAGATGGTGATAGCAATAGACATCTTATAGTCGTAGCATCTAGATATTAAAGTAACTTCGGAGATATATCAGTCCTTCCTCATGATTTCATGTGTGAGAAAAATGGGTCTAGAAAAATAAAGTATTTTAACCAAGATGAAACAGATATCAAGCAGTAGATTTGAGAGTTGAACCCAGGGGACCTAACTTCAAATCCAGGGTTCACTTTGCTACACCATTTTGAGAAAAATTTGCATAAAAATAACCATAATTTTAGAGAATGTGAACAGACTTTTGTCAGGGTTATTTGACACTGAATATTAAACCTCCCTTGGACCTGAAGATTCTCCTCAATAGATTGCCTAGAGCCCCTTTCACATTCTTATTTCTCAGGGTGTAGATGAAAGGATTGAGTGTAGGGGTAACAACACCATAGAAAAGAGCCATATATTTAGGCTGATCCCTGGTGATAGAAGAAGGAGGCTGGAGGTACATACTAATTGCAGGGCCATAGAACAATAAGACGACAATGAGATGGGAACAACAGGTTCCAAAGGCTTTCTTCCTCCCCTCGGAAGACTGAATTTTCATAACAGCCTGTCCAATATAGGCATAGGAGGTAATAACTAAGGCCAAAGGAATAGCAAGGAAAAATACACAGACCACAGAAAGCCCAAGTTCATTGGAACTCTTATCGCCACAGGCAACCTTGATAAGTACAGGAATCTCACACACCACATGGTCTAATTCATTGTGTCCACACATTGGCAGCTGCAAGGTCAAAGTAGCCTCTGATACAGCATAAGTCAGGCTACTTAACAATACAATGGACACAAGTAAGATGTAGATCCGATGGTTCATGATTAGGGTGTAGCGAAGTGGTTTGCAGATAGCCACATAGCGATCCAAAGACATGACAGCTAGGAGAAGACACTCTGAGGCTCCCATAAAATGGAAGAAGTAAAGTTGAATGGCACATCCCACATAACTGATTGTCTTCTTTGAACTCTCCAAGTTGAACAACATCTGGGGAACAATGCTTGTGGTGTAACAGATATCCAGCAAGGAGAGATTAGAGAGGAAAAAATACATGGGGCTGTGGAGATGGTGGTCCAACCTACAGACCAGAATGATGGAGATGTTTCCCAGCATAGCTAAGGGGTAGATGAAAAAGAGAATGAGGAACAGAGGAAGCTCCAGCCATGCATGGTTTGAGAAACCTAATAAGATAAACACTTCTGGAAGACTTTCATTGTTCGCTGACATGGTCTTCAGTAGCCTGCACCTGTGGGAATCAACAGAAGTAGAATCAGATCAAAGCAATGTCAGAATTTTTAAAAAAAACTTTCATGGCCAAAATAGTTTTCAAATAGCTAGGATTTTTAAAATATATCTATAAGTGAATCATAGAGGTCATCTAGATTCACTCATACCCCAAAAAAATCCTCACTGTAACATATCCATCAAGTGCCTTGAGCACCTTTAAGGATGGGAAACACATTGAGTCTTGAGGCAACCAGTTTCATTTTAGTCATTCATCCTCTATTTCTGGTCAAGGTAATCAATGATAAATTCTTGTGTAAAAATGAACATTTTCTTATTCTTAATCCATAATATCATTACTTTTATTATCAAAGATTAAAGAAAAATCTTCACAGAAACTTCTTTTCTAACAGCCCACTTTTCCATTAAACTAGAGAAGAGTATTGTCAAATCCTCACCAAAGTGAACCATCAGAAGGGATATTTTAAGGATGAACTCTTTACATTCTGATGGAAAGGGAGAAAGAAGAGTACTCTTAGAGTCCTAATGCCACAAGGGGTCTTAGAGGTAGGCAATTGAGACAGAAGTCCTATTTTACTATGTTCCAAAAGTGCTATGAAAAAGGGGGGAGAGTATATACATTAAAGGAAAGTAGGAGAAAAGATGAGTGTGTATTAGTATTTCACTACCACAAACTATCTAATCAGGTTTTCCTCACATGGAGGCTTATCCATGTGACAATGACAACGGTATAATCTGGGCAAACCATCTCCAAAATTTTATTTTCACCTTCCATGGAATATGTAAAATGTGGTGTGATATAATGGATAGCATGCTGGTTATGGAGTCGGAAGGACCTGAATTCAAATTTCAACTCTACTACTTGCTAGCCAAGGTCATGTTGCATATACTGTCTGAACCTCTCTCAACACTCTAAAACCCTAAACAATAACAGACAGATAGACAGACAGGCAGATAGATAGATAGGTAAATTGATAAATTGATAGATAGATGGATGGATAGACACCTGATATGCATTGATGGAGTTCCCAGACTGATGAAATCATAGGTCCTTGACAAATGTATCTTCATATTTTAAGATAGATAAAACATTTGTTAAGCATTTACTGCATCCTAGGCACGCTAAACACTGAAAACTCAAATATAAATTAACAACACCGTTCTTACCAATGAGCTTTCACTATAATAGGAGGAAGACAATGTGTAAAAAGGATCTAGAAAGTTTATTCAGAAGGAATGAATCAAATTCTTTCCTTCCATTTTGCTGTGTCAGGTTGGGCATATATATTACTTTGGCATTTGCATTTTCAAACTTTTCCCTGAAGGTTCTAATTTCTATCCTTAAGTCCACCCTTATTTCTTTTATAGCTCTTTTATTGTTCTTCTGAAATATTTTGAAAGTACTTATAGTTTTTCCATTTCATTTCATTATGATAGTTTTCCTTTCCTTGAGAATTTTTCAGTCCATCATGCTTATTCAATACATTGAATAATAATAATCCATCATGCTTATTTAACACATTGACTCCTTTTCTAAATTATTTGCTCAATTTTTTCTTACTTTATTAATCTCTGCTACTATCATTTGTTTTCCTATGTAAATCTTGTAATTGGTATTCATAATAGATGACTCTTTCCTTCTGTAGTAGAGTTTTTGTACAGGCCCAACCTTGTTGGAGCCCTCTCCCATCCAAGGTAGCCCATTATGCCTTCTGATCACATAGACTGGTGACCTCTACAATTTCCCCTTATTGGGGCACGAGGTGAACAGTTGAGCAACCACCATGACCTGTTTCTTTTCTTTCTGTGTGTTTCCTGTAGAGATGCCACCAACTTTTTGGGTTTAATTGCCATGATATACTAGAATTTAAGTTATTTGACAAAGGCATTATTTAATTTTTTTTTAACTTTGTATCCCCAGGTTCAAGCATAAAGACTTGTATATTGAATTGTGTAGGTAATTCTCAAATGTATGAATATAGTCTTGATCTGCCTGAGACACATCAAATCCTGTGCTCCATCTTCTACCCCTGCAAGAAACCAAGAGTTACCATTTTCAAGTCTACCTCATACTTCCAGGAGCTAATGCATTACCTGTGACTCAGACCTTTCACCTTTAAGGACAAGAGCCTGGGCACCATGCTCCTTGCCTATAGGACCAGAAATTCCAACGATTGCCTCTCATCTCAAGGATTCAGTCCAAAAGTAAAAACTCAGATTCTAGTACTCTGACCATAATGATTTAATTTATAGGATGAGTCACTAACCAAAAAACTGATTCCTCTTCTCTACTATTTAAAGGCCTCTTGAAGGCAGGAAGTCTCAGATAACAGGTACTATATTCTCTATGGATGGTAAATTCCTCTATAATATCATTCTGGTACCTGTGATATAGAATTTTCATTTACTTAACAAAAAAGTAACCACCCATTTCTTAGTCTCTTATCTCCATCCATCTAAGCCTTACCTCTTCCATGTTCAGATCTAGATCCTTCTACCCTACCCAATGTGCTCTCTGGAATCTCTATGCTATTTATAATACACTCTCCTTGATCCTAGACCTATTCATATCATTAATCATTCCATCTTCTTGGTGGTTTACTGAGATCTGGCTTCCCCAAGAAAACAATTTATTTTTTCAAAACCCTACCAATATTGATGGCACTCCATCTCATACCCCATGATCCACTAGTTGTGGATAAGGAATTGGCTTATCCCTTGCTACCCTTTGTTAGTTCTTGGCCTTCTCTTTTGCTATCACTCAATGACTTAACTTTCTTTGAAGTTTAATCTATTCAAACATATCTCCCAAACCAAATCTTGTCATAGTTATCTACTAGACTTCAGGTTATTCTCCCTCCTTTTTCAAGGAGTTTAATACCTGACCATCATCTTTCTCTACCTATTTATCACTGTTCTTATACCAATGGACTTTAAAATACATAATGAAGTTCCTTTAAACACCTTGACATGTAATTTCCACACTTGACTCATAATTATCATAATGTAGATAGAGAGGATAGAATAGATAATATATTCCCAAAAGTTCTTTCTGGTGCTTTGAATAAATGAAAAAGTAAGTTTCTTTGTACTCACCCACTCTTGGGCTGAAAGCCTTCTTTTAAATACAAACAATTGTGAAGGATAAAAGTGAAATTAAAAGAAATCAAAGAAGTTTTTAAGAAAATGAAGAATTCACAGTCCAGAGATGAGTATCTTAAGTATTAGTATCAAGACCATGTATTCCAAAGCAGATTTACATGAAGACACTTATGGGCAAGTAAGCAAATAGGATGTGGAAACATGACTCATTAATGGTGAAAGGTACTGGTTGCTAATTTTTCACCTTTCCTCCAGTCCTAAGGGTACAAAGATTGTTCTCAAATGGGACTTTTGTACCAGTACCAGACAATTCAAATGGGAGGATTTTGTGTGTGGGGGTGTGTGTGTGCATGTGAAAGCTCCCTGGAGAAAGTCTGTGCCTCTCTGGTGCAATTATTCCCTTTGAATCAGATTGCATCAGTGTTGGTGACATCTTTATGCAGTTAGTAGGACAAGTGTGATCATTCATTACAGGAAATCAAAAAAAGAGAACTGAATTAGATGCCTGCATTTAGAACATGCCTTTACTAATTGGGGCATAATTTAAAAGTGTAGACTTATCTAAATTAAATTTTCTTTCAATCAACAAAAATCTACTTTCTCTCCCTCCCACTTTTTCTTTCCCCCAAATGAAAAAGAAATACAAAATTCCTATTACAAACATATATAGTTAAGCCAAATGAATTTATATATTTTCCAGCCTCCATTCCCTAATAAAGGTTCACTTTTCATTCCACTTCTTGTAATGAATGAAAACTCCAAGAGACATAGTTTCTGGGTAATTAATAATGAATTTATTAATTATGGATAGTAAATAATTGATAGATCAGTGGTTTTCTCTCGTAAACCAAAGGTGCCCCCTAAGAGATTGCTTAAAAAGCTTTGGAAAGGGTGAGTGCAAGTGTGGAAATCGACTCTGATTGGCTAACAATCAGTGAGGGGTCTGAACATATTAATGAGGTGTGCAAAAAGTCTTCAGCTCATCCTGCTGAGAACATGACCCAAATCATGAGCCTCAGCTACCTTCAGCAACCTGGACAAAAGAATTCATCTCTATCCAAACTGCTCTGGCTGGTTTTCCTTTTATAAGCTGAATAATTAGTGGAAATATTTCAAGGACAGGATCTTATTTCCTAAGGGCAAGATCTTGCCTAAACTGGATTCTGTTTGTAAGGTCTTCTGGTTGGGTGGAGTCCCACAAGATTGGGAAGCATGTACCCAGAGGATTTGGACAATCTCATCTATCAGAAATGTCTTTCTGAAAGACTGATAGACTGAATAAACTAAGGGCTGGTTTCTGAATGAGGAAATAGGAATGAAAACTTTAATCCTAATTCAATATTTGGCTATTAATATGAGAAATAATCATGTCTCTCATTAGATTCTATTGATAGACATAGTCTCCTCAATGAATCACTAACTGATAAGACAAATACTTCATCATAACTATGAGGGTTATGATGGGAACTAATGTGAGGGGAAAAGAAGATAGATTGATTGATGCATTGACATGATCCATTAGGGGCAGTCCCCTTTGGCAAGCAGATCTTACAGAGAAAATGTACATAAGGAAAAAGTAAATAGTGAAAAAAAATGTCCATTTTATATGTCTATCTATATTTACATCTATCTAAGTCTCATCTCATACAGCAATCTGGTTCTCTGCAAATATCTCCTGATGCAGCCCTCTGATCTGGGTGTGGTCTCAGAACAGTTTCCAGCTGACTGGCTTCTCCAGTTCAGGTCATTTGTAGAGATTCCCTTCTCTGCTAAAACTCTCATACAAAATTGACCTTAACACAAATTTAAATTTGCTTTGCCAGTAACCAGGTCAAACAGTGATAGAAAATCAAAACGGGGAATCTTTTAGACCAGAGAATATACATCTTGAGGTTAGCCACTGTCACATTGATATATCCAAGAAAGTCAAATACAAACTGAAAAATTGGAAAACTCTGAACTCATTTTTTATACATGGCATTATTCATTCCCCCATTAAGAGGATGAGACTCTGCTAAGGAATTAATAACATAATACTTTCTGTAAGATGACCTTTAATAAAAGAATGATTTCTCTTAATGGTGTCCATATTAACTATAATTAAAATTAATTATAATAAGAACAGAAAAAAGGTGTTGGGATAGAATGTACAAATAGATTGAGTAATCAGTTTCAAAACAGTGTTTGTTAAATAGTTTATGATAAAATATTTTAAATTTCTAAACATGTTCAAATAAATAACTCTTAATAAAAGTGGACATCTTTTTTAACAGGCTGTCTCGTTAAAGCCCTTACAGGATAGACCAGAAGCAATTCTTTTTTTAATTGATTAATCAATTAATTAATTAATTTAGTTCTGAACATTCATTTTTGTAAGATTTTGAGTTCTAAATTTTCTCACCTGCCCTCTGCTCCCTCCTACCCAAGATGGCATATAATCTGATATAGGCTGTACATAAACATTCATATTAAACATAGTTTCACATTAGTCATGTTGTAAAGAACAATTAGAACCAATGGGAGGAACCATGAGAAAAAAGAAACAGAAACAGAGTGAGAGAGAGAGAAAGAGCACAAAAAGTATGCTTTGATATGCATTCAGATTCCAAAGTTCTTTTTTTCTGGATGTGGAGAACGTTTTCCATCATGAGTCTTTTAGATTCTCTTATATCCTTGCATTGCTGAGAAGAGCTAAGTCCATCAAAGTTAGTCATCACACAATGTCATGCAAATGTGTACAATGTTCTCATGGTTCTGCTCACTTCACTCAGCATCACTTCGTGTCAATCTTTCCAGGTTTTTCTGAAGTCTACCAGCTCATCATTTCATATGGACCGATAGTATTCCATTGCATTCATATGGCACAACTTGTTCAGCAGCTCCACAATTGAAGATTATCCCCTCATTTTTTAATTCTTGGACATCACAAAAAGAATTGCTATAAATATTTTTGTACATGTGAATTTTTTTTCCCTTTTTTATGATCTCTTTGGGATACAGATTTAAAGTGGCATTTCTTGGTCAAAGGGGATACACAGTTTTATAACCCTTTGGGCACAGTACCAAATTACTTTCCAGAACATTTGGATCAATTCACAACACATTGGAACATATTACTATTCCAATTTTCTCACATCTTCTCCAACATTTATCATTTTCCTGTTTTTGTCATGTTAGCCAATCTGATAGATGTGATGTGGAACCTCAGACTTGTTTTGATTTGCATTTCTATAATCAATAACGATTTAGATAATTTTTTCATATGACTATAGATAGATTGGACTTCTTCCTCTGAAAACCATATGGTCATTGGGTACTATGTCTTGTGCACCTAAACTATTCCACTGATCCACCACTCTATTTCCTAGCCAGTACCAAGTAGCTTTGAAATTTCTGTTTTATAATATAATTGAAGATCTTGTACAGCTAAACCACCTTCCTTTGCATTTCTTCTCATTAATACCCTTGATATTCTAGACCTTTAATTTTTCAGATGAATTAGGGGTTTTTTGTTTGTTTTGTTTTCTAGCTCTATAATTTTTGGTAGTCTGATTGATATGGCACTGAATAAGTAATTTAATTTAGGTAGTATTGCTATTTTTATTATATTAGCTCAGCCTACCCATGAGCAATGGATATTTTTCCAATTATTTAGATCTTACTTCATTAGTGTGAGAAGTATTTTGTAATTGTGTTCATATAATTCCTGGGTTTGTCTTGGAAGGTAGATTCCTAAATATTTTGTAATGTCTACAGTAACTTTAAATGGAATTTCTCTTTCTATCTCTTGTGTTGGGCTTTGTTAGTAACATATAGAAATGCCAAAGATTTATGTAGGTTTATTTTATGTCCTGCAACTTTACTAAAATTGTTTCTTATTTCAAGTATTTTTTCATTTGATTATCTAAATATACCGTCAGCTCCTCTGCAAAGAGTGATAGTTTTGTTTCTTCTTTGCCTCTTCTTATTCCTTCAATATCTTTGTCTTCTCTTATTGCTAAAGCTAACATTTGTAGTAAAATATTGAATAACAGTGGTAATAAAGGACATTCTTGTTTCACCTCTGATCTTATTGGAAATCCCCATTACATATAATGCTTGATGATGGTTTTTGATAGAAGCTACCTATCATTTTAAGGAAAACTCCATTTATTCCTATGCTCTCTAGTGTTTTTAATAGTAATAGGTGTTGTATTTTGTCAAAAGCTTTTTCTGCAACTATTGAGATAATCAAGATTTTTGTTAGTCTTATTGCTGACATGATCAATTATGCTGATTTTTTCCTAATATTAACAAGCCCTGCATTCCTGGTACAAATCCTACTTGGTCATAATGTATTATCTTTATGATGAGTTGTTGTAATCTCTTTGCTAATATTTTATTTAAAATTTTTGCATTTATATTCACTAGATTTGTCTATAAGTTTCTTTCTCTATTTTGGCTCTTCTCCCTTTAGGTATCAGCACCATATTTGTATCATAAAAATAATTTGGTAAGACTCTTTCTTTGCATATTTTCCCAAATAGTTTAATAACATGGAAAATAATTCTTACAATATAATTATTAATTGTATTAAAAATTAATTGTTCTTTAAACATTTAATAGAATTCATTTGTAAATCCATCTGGCCCTGGAGACTTTTTCTTAGGAAGTTCATTGATGAATTGCTCAATTTCTTTTTCTGAAATGGGGCTATTTAAGAATTTTATTTCCTATTCTGTAAATCTGGGCAAGTTACAATTTTGTAAAAATTCATCCATTTCACAAGATTATCAAATTTATTAGCATCCAGTTGGGTACTATTATTGTTTTAATTTTGTCTTCATTGGTGGTGAATTCATCCTTTTTCATTTTTGATACTTGTGATTTGGTTTTCTTCTTTCTTTTTTTAATCAAATTAACAAAGTTTATCTACTTTATTGAATTTTTTTCATAAAACCAGCTCTAAGCTTTATTTAATAGTTCAATAGTTTTCTTAATTTCCATTTTATTAATCTCTCCTTTGGTTTTCTGAATTTCTAATTTGTTATTTAATTAGGGATTTTTAATTTGTTGTTCTTCTAGCTTTTTTAGTTGCATGGCCAATTCATTGATCTCCTCTTTCTCTATTTTATTCATGTAAGCATTTAGAGATACAAAACTTCCCTTAAGAACCACTTTGGCTGCATCCCATAAGTTTTGGCATGTTGTCTCATTATTGTCATTCTCTTGGATGAAATAACTGATTGTTTCTACAATTTGTTGTTTGACTCAATCATTCTTCAGGATTAGGATATTTAGTTTCCAATTAATTTTTAAGTCTTTCTTTCTATGGCCTTTTATTACATGTAATTTTTATTGTGTCATGATCTGAACAGGATGAAATTTAGTATTTCTGCATTTCTGCAGTGGATTGTGAGGGTTTTATGCCCTAATAAATAGTCAATTTTTGTGTAGGTGCCATGTACTACTAAGAAAAAGGTATATTCCTTTCTATCCCCATTCAGTGTTCTCCGGAAATTTACCATGTCTAAATTTTCTAAAATTCTATTCAACTCCTTAACTTCTTTGTTGTTTATTTTGTGGTTAGGTTTATCTAGTTCTGAGAGGGGGAGATTGAGCTCCCCCACTAGCATAGTTTTGCTGTCTATTTCTTCTTGTAACTCCCGTAACTTCTCCTCTAAGAATCTGGATGCTATACCACTTAGTGCATATATGTTTGATAATGATATTTCTTCATTGTTTATGGTACCTTTTTATTTTTTAAAAATTTTATTTGGTATTTTACTTTTCCCCCTGTTACATGTAAAAGCAATCTTCATTTATTTATTTATTTATTTATTTTTAGTTTTCAACATTCACTTCCACAAGATTCCCTTCTCTTCTCCCTTTCCCCTTCTATTTTCCTGTAGTGCAGGATAGATTCTATATTCCTTTGCCTGTATATCTCATTTACCAGTTGCATGTAAAAACAATTTTTAACATTTGTTTTTAAAACTTTGAGTTTCAGCTTCTCTCTCTTTCTCCCTCCCCTTCCTCTATCATTGAGAAAGCAAGCAATTTCATATAGGTTATACATGTGTAGTCATGCAAAATACTTCCATAATAGTAATGTTGTGAAAGACTAGCTATATTTCCCTCCATACTATACTATCCCCCTCCTTGTTTATTCTATTTTCTCCTTTCACCCTGTTCCTCCTCAAAAGTGTTTGCTTCTGATTACTCCCTCCCACAATATGCCCTCTTTTCTAACACTTCCCTTCTTTTATGCCTTTCCCCCTAACTTTCCTGTGAAATAAGATAGATTTTTATACTTAATTGAGTGTGTATGTTATTCCCTCTTTGGACCAGTACTGATGATTTTCTCTCACATCCTCCTTCTTCACCTCCACTGTAAAAGCTTTTTCTTGTCTGTTTTATGTGAAATAATTTACCCCATTCTACTTCTCCCTTTCTCTTTCTCTGTATTCCTCTCTTGCTCCTGAATTTTATTTTTTTAGATATCACATCTGTGTCCTCTGTCTATACATACTCCTTCTAACTACCCTAACAATGAGAAAGATCTTATGAGTTACAAATATCATCTTTCTATGTAAGAATGTAAACAGTTTAACTTTAAGAAGTCCCTTATGACTTCTCCTTCTTGTTTACCTTTTTATGCTTCTTTTGAGTCTTTATTTGAAAGTCACATTTCCTATTTAGCTCTAGTCTTTTCTCAAGAATGCATGAAATTCCTTTATCTCATTGAATGTCAGTTTTTTCCCCTCATGGATTATACTCAGTTTTTCTGGGTAGGTGCTTCTTGGTTTTAATCCTAGATCCTTTGACCTCCAGAATATCATCTTTCAAGCCCTTGATCCTTTAATATAGAAGCTGCTAAATCTTGTGCTATCCTTATTGTGGTTCTACAATACTTCAATTGTTTCTTTCTGGCTGCTTGCAATATTTTCTCCTTGACCAGGGAACTCTGGAATTTGGCTTTAATATTCCTAGGAGGTTTCCTTTTGGGATCTCTTTCAGGAAGTGAACAGTAGATTCTTTCAATTTTTATTTTACCCTCTGGTTCTAGAATATCAGGCAATTTTCCTTGATAATTTCTTCAGAGAACATGCTTAGGCTCTTTTTTTTTTTAAATCATGACTTTCAGGTAGTCTAATAGTTTTTAAAATTACCTCTCCTACTTCTATTTTTCAAGTCAATTGCTTTCCCAATGAGATATTTCACATTGTATTCTTTTTTTTATTCTTTTGGTTTTCTTTTATAATTTCTTGATTTCTCATAGAGTCATTAGTTTCCATTTGCTTCATTCTAATTTTTAAGGAATTTTTTTTCAGTGAGTTTTTGTACCTCCTTTTCCATTTGGCCACTTCTGCTTTTTAAGGCAATCTTCTCATTGGCTTTTTGGACCTCTTTTGCCATTTGGTCTAGTCTATTTTTAAGGTGTTATTTTCTTCAGTATTTTTGGGGTCCCCTTTAGCAAGTTTTTGATTCATTTTTCATGATTTTCTTTGCATCACTCTCATTTCTCTTCCAATTTTTCCTCCTCTTCTCTTACTTGCTTTTCAAAATCCTTTTTGAGCTCTTCCACAGCCTGAGATCAATTTATATTTTTCTTGGAGGCTTTGTATGTAGGAGCTTTGACTTTGTTGTCTTCTTCTGAGTGTATGTTTTGATCTTCCTTGTCACCAAAGTAAGTTTCTATAGTCTGTTTTTTCCATTGTTTGCTCATTTTCCCAGCCTATTACTTGACTCTTTAATTTTTTGTTAATATAAGGCTCTGCTTCAATGTGAGAGTGGACAGTTCCAAGCTTCAGGGGTTTTGTGTAGCTATTTTCAGAGATATTTCTAGAGATGTATAAGTTTTCAGTTCTTCCAAGGTGGTATGATACAAGAAGAGGTATTTACTCCTCTCCTGGTCTGTTTTCTGCTCTGTGAGTGACTACAAGCACTCTTTTCTGCCCTGGAACTATAGGAAGGGTTCCCTCTATACTTCTGCCACAAGTTCTGCTATGCTAGTTCTCCTTCTTGCCCCAAGTTTGGGCAAAACAACAGAGTCTTGCCTCAGTGCTAGGAAAGAGACCCTTGTAATCTCCTTTTGACAAGTTGTTCAATCCTCTTAATGTCTATGGACTGAGAGCTACAGAAGCAGCTGCTACTGCAGCCACTGATGATTCAGTCACTCCCAAGGCCTGCTTCTGGTTTGCTGGTGCCAGGTGCTGTGTTGGGTCCAGGGCTGGACTGTGCTTCTCCTCTCATTTAGGTCTGACCGTTCTTTCCAACTGGTCTTCTTAGTTGTGTTTGGAATTTGTGGGCTAAGAAGTCTGGAAACTGCCATGGCTGCCAGTGATTCAGTACTCTAGGCCTGCTCTGGGTTTATTGGGGCCCTGTCTGTGCTGATGCAGCATATGCTGGAATGTGTTCCTCTCTCAGCCTGGTGCAACAGACCTTTCTTGTCAACCTTCCAGGTTGTCTTGAGCTGGAAATTTGTTTCACTCTGTCTTTTTGTGGATTCTGCTGCTCTAGAATTTTTTAGAGTAATTTTTAAAGGTATTTGGAGGTGTTTGGGGGACACCTAAGGTGAGACCCTGCCTTTATTCCATCATCTTGGCTCCGCCCTGCCATGACAACTTTTAGCAGGATGTAGTTTCCTTCCTTAATCTCTTTTAATTAGATTTATTTTTGCCCTTGTTTTGTCTGCAATCAGGATTGTTCCTCCTGCTTTTTTTTTAACTTCAGCTGAAGCATAATATATTCTGCTCTACTCTTTTACCTTTATTCTGTATGTATACCTCTCCTTCAAATGTGTTTCTCATAAGGGACATATTGTAGGATTATGGGTTTTTTTAATAGGCAGTTGGGGTTAAGTGACTTGCCTAGGGTCACACAACTAGTGTCAAGTGTTTGGTCTGAAGCCAGATTTGAACTCAGGTCCTCCTGACTTCAGGGCCTGTGCTCTATCCACTGCACCACCTAGCTGCCCCTAGGATTGTGGTTTTTAATGTACTCTGCTATGTGTTTCCATTTTATGGGAGAGTTCATCCCATTCACATTCAGATTTATGATTATTATCTTTCTCCCTTTCCCTCATCACTAGAGTTTTGATTTTGACCAATACCTCAGTCAGTCTGCCCTCCCTTCTATTAGTCCCCCTCCCTTTTCTTTCCCTCTTTCTTTACTATTTCCCTTCCTTCTATCCAACCACTTCCTTTTCTTTCTCATTTTCCCTCCTACTTCCTACAGGGTAAGTTAGATTTGTATACCTAACTGAGTATGTTATTCATTCTTTGAGCCAAATTTGATGAGAGTAAGGTTCAAACAATGCTCATCTCCCTTCCTTCTTTCCCCTTACTTTAATACATTTTTGTGCCTCTTCATGTGATGTAATTTATCTTTGTTTGCCTCCTCCTTTCCTCTTCTCCCACTACAATTCCTTTTCACCACTTAATTAGATTTTTAATCATCACAACAAAATCAACTTATACCCACTCCCTCTGTTTATGTATATACCCCTTCTAAATGTCATAACAAAGATACAATTCTCAAGAGTTACAAGTATCTTTGCATGTAGGGATGTAAACAGCTTGCCATTATTGAATACCATGTTTTCCCCTTTTCTGTTTACCTTTTTATGCCTCTCTTCAGTCTTATTTTTGAAGATCAAATTTTCAGTTGAACTCTGGTCTTTTCATCAGGAAGCTGTGGAAGTCCTGTATTTCATTGAATGTCCATCTCCACCCCTAAAAGATTATATTCAATTTTGCTGGGTAGCTGATTTTTGGTAGTAATCCAAGCTCCTTTGCCTTCCAGAATATCATATTCCAACACCTTTGATCTTTTAATATAGAAGCTGCAAGGTCTTGTGTAACACTGACTGTGGTTCTGCAATATTTGAATTGTTTCTTTCTGGCTGCTTGCAGTATTTTCTCCTTGACCTGATAATTCTCAAATTTGGCTGCAATATTCCTTGGCATTATCTATTTGGAATCACTTTCAGGAGGTGCTTAGTGGATTCTTTCAATTACCATTTTACCCTCTGGTTCTAGGACCTCAGGGCCATTTTACTTGATGAGTTCTTGAAAGGTGCTATCTAGGCTCTTTTTTTGATCATGACTTTCAGGTGAACCAATAATTTTTAAATTATCTCTCCTGGATCTATTTTCCAGGTTAGCTGCTTTTCCAATGAGGTATTTTATGTTTTCTTCTCTTTTTTTTCATTCTTTTGATTTTGTTTGACTGATTCTTCATGTCTCATAGGTTCATTAACTTCCACTTGCACAATTCTTATTTCTAATTAATTGTTTCCTTTGATTAGCTTTTGTACCTCCTTTTCCATTTGGTCAATTCTACTTTTTAAGGAGTAGTTTTCTCTACTGTACTTTTTTCCATTTGGCCAATTGTATTTTTTAAAGACTTGTTTGTTACAGTCAATTTTTGTCCTTCCTTTTCCAAGCTGTTGACTCTCTCTTGCATACCTTTCATTTCATTTCCCAACTTTTAAATCCTTTTTGAGCTCTTCCAAGGATGCTTTTTGGACTTGAGATCAATTCATATTCCCCTTTGTGGTTTCACATGTAGGCAATGTCTCACCTTATTGACTTTAAATCTGGCTATGCTACCTACATGATTCTTGTCTGAGATTTATGTGATGTTAGGGAAACATTCCCTTACTATAATTATAACCCTGATTCTCTTTTCATGGCACATTTTTACAATAATATCAGGTGATCAATATAAACATAATAATACATTTTTAGATTAACCCAGAAAATATCACCCTAGGGAAAACCCTGGAACAGCTGAAACAGAAGAAAGATAGGGTAGAACAGTCCAGTAGCCCAGGTAGCTTGAGGGATTAACAGGAAAGGCCCTTCTTGCCCTGGGGGATGGGGAGCAGCACAGAACAGGAGGTATCCCAGCAAGTTAGTGGAAAGCTGCACCTCAGCCTACCAGGAGGAGATCCTGAAACCCAGGTGGTGGAGTAGTACCTCAGTGAGGGCAGGTGAACCAGTGGAAACCAGCTCTGAAAACCACCAGGTGTCTCGGAATTCTATGGCAACTGGCTCTCCCAGTGCCTCAGCAAAATTAAGGGAAGTAGTGCTCCAAGGAGCCCCGGGTGGATAAACATCCTGCAACATCCATCTGAAAGGAGCTGAAGAAAGCAAAAGGAAGGAAAGGTGCGGGTGAGCAGGAAATCTCCAGGAGCCACACTACCCAATCCCACCCCTAGCGTTCCAGTGTTATTGATTCCAGCCCAACACTGGGTAAGCTCTCAGAATCCTACAACTTCCAACTGCCAGCTTTGGAGGCCCAAGCACACAAAGCCGGTACCATCTCAATCACTATAATTAGATGCAGGTATAAGATTTGAGCCATTTAACCTAGAATTTTATTCCTTCCAATATTCTCAACAACTAAGTAGATAAGCATATACTTTTGTCATGTGCCCTTGACTAGTTACATGTTGTTATGTAAGATAAGATCCTTTAATTTCTCACAGTGGTATGGGGATAATTAGGCAATGATGTAAAGACTTGTGAAACTAGGATATTGTTCTATTATTTAGTGAGGTTAATATCAGAACTTTTTTCCGTTCTCTGTTAATGAAAAGAATTTCATCACAATTAGTTATCTTTTTTTTTTTGGTGAGGCAATTGGGGTTAAGTGACTTGCCCAGGGTCACACAACTAGTAAGTATTAAGTGTCTGAGCCTGGATTTGAACTCACATCCTCCTGACTCCAAGGCCAGAGCTCTATTCACTGTACCACATAACTGCCCCACAATTAGTTATCTCAAAAGAAGAATCAGGACTCCACTTTCGGGATCCAAGATGGTGGAGTAAGCAGTAAGTTATTCTCACTCTCCTTTATTGACCTCTACAAACCCAGAAAATATTGCTGCAAGAAAAATCCTGGAACAGCAGAGTTAGCAGAAAGGTGGGGTGCAGGAGTCTTTTAGACTGGTAAATTTGGAGGATTAACAGGAAAGGTCTCTCTCACTCTGGTGGAAGGGAAGCAGTAGAGGATGGGAGGCATCCCAGCAAGCCCCACCTCAGCAAATCAGAGGGAGATCCTGAGCCCCAGGATGGTGGAGCAGGCAACCACCAACACCAGGCCCCCCTGCATGCTTTGGCAAATCCAGGAAAACCTGTAGCCTCCAACTGGGAAAATCACCACATGTGCCAGTAAGAAGGAGTCATCCAGCAGCCAAATCTCCCCATACATCTGCACAACCTCAGGTCGACAGGCATCTTCCAGCAGCCAAAACTCTCTATACTTCAAAGCAATCCAAATGAGCAGGAGTCCTCCAGGTGCCAAATGGAAAAAAAATCCACTGAAGAAACCAACTCCTTAAAAAGTAGAATTGACCCAATGGAAAATGAAGTACCAAAGTTAACTGAAGAAAACAATTCCTTAAAAATGAGAATTGGGCAAATGGAAGCTAATGACCCTATGAGGCATCAAGACTCAAAAGAATGAAAAATTAGAAGAGAATGTAAAATGTCTCATTGGAAAAACAACTAATTTGGAAAATAGATCCAGGAGTGAAACTTTAAGAATAATTGGAAAACCTAAAAGTCATGATTAAAAAAAGAGCTTGGACAGCATCTTTCAAGAAATTATCAAAGAAAACTTCCCAGATATCCTAGAACCAGAGGGCAAAATAGTCATTGAAAGAATCCACCAATCATCTCCTAAAGACAGCCTAAAATGGAAACTCTAAGAAATATTGTAACCAAATCCTAGAATTTTCAGGTCAAGGATGAAATACTGCAAGCAGCCACAAAGAAATAATTTAAATATAATGGAGCCGAAGTCAGAATCACATAGGACTAAGCAGCTTCTACATTAAAGTATCAGAGTGATTGGAATATGATATTCTGGAAGTGAAGGAGCTTGGATTACAAGCAAGAATTAACTACCCAGAAAAATTGAGCATAATCTTTTAGTGGAAAAGATGAAAATTCAATGAAATTGGAGACTCTCAACCATTCCTGATGAAAAGAATAGAGCTGGACAGAAAATTTGATCTTCAATTACAAGACTCAAGAGAAGCATAAAAAGGTGAACAGGAAAGGGGAAAAAAATGACATGTTATTCAATAAGGTTAAATTGCTTACATCCTCTCATAGGAAAATAATAATTGGAACTTCTGGCAACTGTATCTTTACTAATGCAATTAGAAGGGGTATACATAGAAAGAGGGTGTGAGTATAAGTTGACTTTGATGTGATGATATAAAAAATTAATTAAGGGGTAGAAAAAGAGGATTGCACTGGGAAAAGATGAAAGAGGGAGGCAGAATAGGGTAAATTACATCACATGAAGAGGTACAGAAGACCTACTGCAGTAGAGGGAAAGGAGAGAGGGAGTGAGCATTGTTTGAACCTTACTCTCATTGGATTTGACTTAAAGAGGGAATAACATACACATTCAATTGGGAATAGAAATCTATCTTACCTTAAAGGGAAGTACAAGGAGAAAAGGGAAAGAAAAGAAGGGAGATGGATAGAAGGGAGGGTAGAAGTAGTAAAGGAAAGGGGAAAGAAAAGGAAGGGGAGATGTTAGAAGGAAGGGAAGACTGAAGGAAGTGGCAGTCATAAGCAGAAGGAAAGGGTGAAAGGAGAGAGAGAAGTATAAATGGGAAGGGTGGAAAGAAAGATACAGTTAGTAATCATAACCGTGAATGTGAAGGGATGAACTCTCCCACAAAATGGAAGTGGATAACAAAGTGGATTAAAAACCATAATCCTGAGACTTTTCAACCCATGAATGCCAAAGACGACTTGGAAGGTAAGTGGGAAAAGTCTGTGTCTGTGGTGGTAAGAGAGAAGCACAGGGTACCAGCCTCAGTCCCCAAGCTTGGCCCTGGGGCAGTTGCTGCTTCCAGAGTTTTTGGCCCACAGACTGAGGGTGAATCAAGTGGCTGATCAGAGAGGGAATGCAAGGATCTCCTTGCTTGTGCTGAGGGAGGATTCTCTTGTTTACCCATGCTTGGATCTGGGTCACAGTTCTGGGTGGTGGTTCTGGGGCAAGGAGGAGCACTGGCATGGTAAAGCTTGTAGTGGCAGTGAAAAGAAAATCCTCCTCACAGTTCCAAGGCAAAAAAGAGTGCTTGTGGTCACTCATAGACCACAGCACAGGCCAGGAAAGGAGCAAATACATTGTCCCTTATCATAAAACCTTGGAAGAACTGAAAATTTACAGGTCCCTAGAAATATCTCTGAAAACAGCTGCACAAAACCCCAAAAACTTGGGACAGTACATTCTCCACACTGGAAATAGACCTCTACCTTAACAAAGAGTTTAAAACTCAAGTAATTATCTGAGATCATGAATAAACAAAGGTCCAAAAAAAGTTAGACCATAGAGTCTTTCTTTGGTAACAAAATCAAAACATACAATCAGAAGAAGACAACAAAGTCAAAACTCCTACATCCAAAGCCTCCAAGACAAATATTAATTGGTCCCAGGCCATGGAAGAGCTCCAAAAGGAGTTTGAAAAACAAGAGAGGTAGAGAAAAAACTGGTTAGAGAAATGAGAGTGATGCAAGAAAATCGTGAAAAACAAGTCAACAGTTTGCTAAAGGAGAACTGTTGGGGATCTGTAAGGATGTAGAGGGCCACAGACTATTCATGAGGTCTCACTTACCAGAAGGAAGGCCCCTCTCTGGTGCTGACCTTTGAGCAAAGGTCGCCTGGTTCGGTGCTCCATTGTATGGATCTTTAACAATCTTTTACTCCCCTAGTTATTGTATGGTCATTAGCAGTCTATTCTGGATTGGAGTCAGATAAGTGCACAAGAAGTGCATGCACTGCCCTTAAGCACGGCATGGGCTATACATCATTGTAACTTGAGAAAGAGTTCCTGTTATTTTACTATATAAGTAAGTGCTTCACTAAAAATAAATGGAGTTGCTTTCATTTTGTCTCCCGCCTCATCAATGCACATTCGAGATAGAAAATCAAGCTGGTCTTGATTCATCAGGTGATTGGAAAATCCTAGGCCCTAGGTAGGCTCTATAGCCAAGTGAACTAGTTGTGCACAACAAACTGGCACCCAATGTGGGGCTGCACTGCTGCCATGAAGAAGATACAGAGAGTAAGACAGCTGCATGAAACAGTCGGGAAACATCTGGACCAAGAAGACGCAACACCCACATCAAGACACCGAGGTCTGTCGGAGCCAGGCAGCCTCCTTGTGAGAGGTATCCGAATCATATCCCGTGGCAGAAGACTATGGAGAGGTAAGAGGATTTCTTACCATGGGGCAAAATCTAAGTAAACTCTCAGATAAGGAACAGAATTTTAGAGTAATATATAAATTGATTGAGGAACAGGGGTGCTCGGTAACTCCTAAGAAAATAAGAGAGTTTCTAGACATCATTGATATAAAATCTCCATGGCACCCCAGAGAAGGAACGTAGATTTAGAACAATGGAAAATAGTGGGAGAACAATTGACAGAATTTTATAACACTAAAGGCCCAAAATCAATTCCTCTGGGTATTTTCACTATCTATAATCTTATAAAAATGGGCTTGTAGGAGCTGTGAGAACAAAGGAAGCTCCCACCATGTGCCATGAGGAATTTCAAAAATCCCCAAGGGGAAGTAGAAAAGAAACATGTAGTCACAACACTATATTGTGGACATTGTGGAGCATTACAAAGTGAAAAAGCTTTTATAAAAACCAAAACCTTAAGAAAGATTTTGCCTGGTTTTAGAATACCATGAAAAGAAAAGATAAAAAAAATAAAATAAAAATAGTATTATTTCATTTGTGTAGGGAATTTCTGACAAGTTTCTCGCTTTTGGATTCTCCCTGTCATTTTGTTCTATGTTTGTCTGTGTCTGTGTGAATGATGGTCTGTGCTGAAATGCTGTTAGTGACTTTCTTCCCTTCACCTTCCCTAATACCAGCCACATTTCCCAGGAGCAGGTGGATGGGGGAGAGAATGGGAGAAAAAGTACTTCATTATTTAGGTTATATAATTTGATAAAAGGCAAGAAAGTTTAAGCATACAGGAATAAGAAAAGTATGGATAGAAAGAATAATATAATCTGTTTGCATGAATAGCAGGAATAGATGATTTGAGAGTAAAAGATTTGGAAACTTTTGGAGAAAAAATTCTCTTTCTTTTTTGCATTCTAAAGCTCTGGCCAAAGCTTTGGGTGTAAGATTGAAAGATTATGTTGAAAAATATTCTCTTCCTTTCTCTCGAATTCCAACCCTGGCCAGGTTGGGGTGGGGGAGAAAAGAAGGAGAAGGAGGAGTTTTCCTCTTCAAATCAAAAAGAAAAGTTTTTAAGTATTGGAACACAATCTAAAGATAATTTAGTTCATTCACATTAGTAATATGCATGTTTCAAGTTTTAAAAATCTAGTCTCATTACAAATTGGTACACTTTTATGTGTTTATCAAGCAATTTTTAATTTTGATGTTATTAAAATGTGAACTAAAAGAAACTGAAAGGTAGTGAGATAACTGTGTAAATCCAGCTAAATTATTTTATCAAGTCCAGTTAATCTTGTTCTATGATGTTTATAACTATCATTTAGAAAATCAGGTATTTCTATCTTTACCTATGATTAAAAGAACAGCTTAGAGCTAAAATAATTTAACTATCACTCATGAAAATTACCAAAATTGTTAACTAAGTTATTTGAAGTTACTGTTTTAAAGCTAAGACCTAGAATTCTTAATTACTTCTGAGTGAAAAGGAGGGACACAAGGCAATTCCCTTAACTTCGTAAGCTTGCCAAAAGCTCCTACCAACTGTGTCAAGGTCGTCTGCTCTGAGAGAAGAATTTGTTTATGTTATTGAGTTCCTAAACAATTCATTTAGCTTACTGAGAAATTGCAACTTTATATAAATGATTTCTAATAATTGGCTTTTTCACCAAGACAAGTTTAAATGTGGGAAAGAAAGGATGTTAAATAAAATTTCTTATATATGTGAGTCCTAGTAAATCTTTATTGATTATTGCACTTCTATGAAAATAATTAACTGTATCTGGCTTTAAGCCATAATCAGTGAAACTTACTGCTTGAGGTAAAAGACTCTTAGAACTATATTAACTTTGTTTTGAGCTTGAATTTGGTATGGTGTCTCATTAAATCAGTATTTCCCATTTTCCCTATTATGATCCTTTAAGGAAATGTTTTTACCATGTGCCAAAATTTTGTTCAACACTATTAAACTTGTTAGTCAGAAATATTCTCAGAGAAAAATAATTTATTGTATGTATGATAAACTTTGCAGTTGTCCTACTACTACCAAACTTTCCTTATTAATGCCCAAGTTTTAACATGCTTTTCAGTCAACAAGCCTTTCAGTCTCATAGATTTATAATTACCCCTGAAAGGGTACAGAGGGTGTCACCCTTTGCTTACTTTGGGTGTATTGTTCTGCAGTCTGCAGGTATACCACCAAAATGTTACAAATTAATCAAGATTCCTTGATAATTTTTAATAAGTTTCACATGACTTTTACAGATATTAATTACTTTTAGCTTGCCTAATAAATCACCACTAATCAATTATTTTAAGATGAAGTTAAACTACTAGGATAACAGATAGCTAAAACTCAATTCATTTCCCCTTAATTTGTGGGCACAATATTTTACATTTACTGAGAGCTGTTATTTTCTCCCGCCCACTGTTTGTGCTTTTTCTATCCATAAAACTGACAAAATACAAAATGAAATCCAATGAACTTGTTTGGGTTCCTTAAAATTCACCTGTTTTTATTATTGCAAAGAAGTCAGGAAAATTAACGATGCTTTATGACTTCCTAGCCTTTGATAGTTATTGATTTAAAAGATTGCTTTTTTACTATTCCATTACAAAAAGCTAAAAATGATACATTACATGGATGACATTTTATGTGCTCATCCCAATCCTGAAGTGGGAAGAAATCTTGTTAAAAATACAAAATTTGTTGCAAAGTCATGGGCTTCAAATAGCCCCAGAAAAAATTCAAAAACATCCTCCATATCAATATTTAGGTCACCAGATACTTCAAGAAAAAATAGTTCTACATCCTCCAAAAATAGACCTACAAAAGTTGAAAACACTTAATGATTTTCAGAAACTTATAGGAGATATACAGTGGCTTCGGTCACAGATAGGCATTCCAAATTATGAATTGATACCTTTATATGATTGCCTTAGAGGTGATCCTCAATTAGATTCCCCGAATACTGACCCCCGAACACAATTGTTGTATATTCAGGAACAAGTAGTTGGAGCACACACAAACAGGATTGATAGGCATGAAAGTGTGGAGGCTTCTATATTTAACACCCCAAATTCTCCAACAGCAGTATACATCAGAAACAAAGGCTTTTAGAATGGGTATATTTACCATCTCAGCCAAAAAATACTTTAAGTAATTATATGGTCCTAATAGGGGACTTAATACATAAAATTGACAACAGGTGTTTAACATTATGTGGCACACATCCGGAAGTCATACACCTTCCATTTTCTCAACAAATGATTGAAACAGCAATACAAACAATGCCTAACTGGCAAGTGAATATCAATTTGAAACTTGTGTATGGAAAACCCTTTAAATATCATGCAATCTTTGAGAATTGGCCTTGGATACAACCCACACTTACAGCAGGTGAACCCATACACGGGATTAATGTGTTTACTAATGCCACAAAGATGAATAAGGCCTCTATCTGGTGCCCTAAAAGAAAGGAGTTACATGTGATTGAAACACCCTTCATATCCACACAACAGAATGAATTATATGCTGATTATTGTGCATTTCAAAAATATGAGGAGCCAATGAATATTATCACAGATAGTAAATATGTTGAAGGAATTCTAAAACATCTAGAGGCTGCTGTAATAAAAAATACTGGTAACAATATATGTCAGCTGCTTAATGCTATACAACTTATGATACAGAATAGGACAGAAAAATTTTATGTTTTGCATGTTCGTTCCCACACTCTTGCCCCAGGACCAATTTTTGAAGGTAATGATATTGTTGATAGGTCTTTAACAATGAATGTGGAAATAGCAAGGAATAGTCATAATAAGTTACATTTATCTGCTAGGTCTTTAAGAACTTTATATGGCATAACAAAATCACAAGCACGTGAAATTGTTAAGCACTGTGCTACTTGTGTGCCTTTTCAACCCCCTTTCCATGTTGATGTCCATAACCCCAAGGGACTTACACCTAACACCTTATGGCAAATGGATGTTACTCATTATTCTCCTTTTGGAAGACAAAAATATGTTCATGTTTCTATTGATACTTATTCAGGCTTTATTTTTGCTACTGCTCAAGCAGGTGAGGCTGTTTGCAATGTTGTTAATCATTTGCTTCATTGTTTTTCCTTCACTGGCCCACCTCAATGCTTAAAGACTGATAATGGTCCTGCATATATTTCACAAGGTTTTAAAAAGTTTTGTACTGAGTTCTCTATTAGTCACACTACTGGCCTTCCCTATAATCCTCGTGGTCAGGCCATAGTTGAACGTGCCAATCGTACCTTGAAAATGGTGCTCCAAAAAACAAATGGGGGAATTAAGGGATCCCCTTGGCATCAGTTGAACACTGCACTCTACACTATAAATTATTTAAAATTCGATAATTGTAACCTCTCCCCTGCAATGAAATATCTGGCAGGAAATGACAACAGTACTAGTGACACCACTAAATCAAACAGATTCCTTTCTCCTAAACATAATATGAAAGTTATGTGGAGAGACATTGACAGTGTCTGGCAGGGTCCAGGTCAAGTGCTAACCTGGGGGCAAGGGTTTGTTCTTATTTTTACAGGTGATGGAGAACTCTGGGTCAGAACGAAGGATGTCTGCATTATCCATTCAGAAGGGACAAGGCAAGCAGAAGAGAAAACACAGGCCGGCCAGGAAATTGAAGGAGCCGAAAGAATAAGAAGGCACTACAAGAACTTTTAACTAAGCTGTGCCTCTTGTCATTATCATCAGCAGGGATATAGAATACAGCAGCAGCAGAGACAGGAAATACAACACGATGGGCCTTTGTGACAAAACCACCATGGCCCAGACTATTTACATGGGGAGAGACAATACCTGAGGTCATTCTGCAAGGAAATGCCTCCACAGGTTTTGGCAAGGAATTTCATTTCATATCACCTAAGAACCGGTCTTAACACACTGTAAAAATGAACTTTACTGGTGTGGCTTTGGTGCCACCTATTTGTGTTACAAAAGGCAATGACACCAAAGACTCCACGTGTTTACAATTATTTAATGTCACCACCCATTTTGATGGGTATGTGTTTAATAACACGGCACCCCCTCCTTATACTGTTGTCTTTTCTCAATTTTATAAGGTTACTTGCACAGGCATCTTGGGGTCACAGTGTGTTAATGACATACTTATCAGACGTCCAAGTAATTCAAAGCCATGCTATCATGTGACACCGATTAGCAAGAGCTTAGGGTATCCTCCTTGGTTATCTTATCATACTTCAGAACGTCATTGTGTTGTGTTACAAAAGAATTTTATGTTACAATCCTGGCACAATTATACTAGGGAGAAAAACAAACATACTTGGGCTTTTGGTGGGTTTCCATTTCCTCAGTGGGTTTCCTTCCATGACAGAGGGGTTGAAAATCAGTTGTGGAAGGCGTGGGCAGCCTTGGGCCCCATAAACATCACGAATTTGCAAAGTACCTTCCATGATAATATGACAATGTGAGCTTGTTTGACTGGTAATCATACATTTACGTGGGGAAAAGCACGGAATGTTAATATAATGGCCGTGGATTCAGGGGAATATAATGTCACTTGTATTAATTGCAGGGTGTCTGTATGTAGAGGAACCAAGATTAGAGACCAAATTATTTTTGTTATTACACAACAAAAGTTTGCCTTGGTGCCTGTGAAAAGCAAAGATTGGTATGAGTCACGTTCTGATCATATTTTTGGAATAATAGACCAAAGTAATCAATTAGCAGTTGCTAGGAAAAAGAGATGTATTTCATGTGTAGCATTAGGAATTGTTTCACTTATAGCTATCATAACTGCTTATGTATCTTTATCTCAATCTATATCTATTGCAAGAAATGAAATGGTTCAAGCTGATTTTATGGATCAATTAGCTCGCAATGTATCTAAAAGGTTTTCAAACACAAAAAAGGATAGATGATGAATTTTACCATATGCTTGAGGGAATGAAGGAAACCATTATTGAAACAGGTGATGAATTGGATATTTTAGAATATAGAATACATTTAAAATGTGATTATAGGTATGAATTAATTTGCCTTACCAATGTTAAATACAATAAATCCCAATGGGATTGGCAAAGAATACGTAGGCATCTAAATGGGCTGTTTGGAAATTCTACTATTGCAGTGGATATTGATGACTTATATGAAATTGCTAAAGATATTGCAAGGGTGGCTGATAAGGATCTGATGCCAGATAAAACTGCCCAGCATATACTTGATTGGATAGATAAACTCTGTAATCCTTTTAATGACCTTGAACATTGGTTTATATCTCTATTGTCTTCCTTATTGCCATTATGTTTGATTTTGCTGGCCATGCTGTGTTTTGGACCGTGTTTGCTCAGGTGCATAGCTAATCAGATAAAGGACTTTGGGACTGAGCTTCATATGCTCTGTCTCTGTCAAATACAAAAAGGGGGAGTTGTTGGGGATCTGTAAGGATGTAGAGGGCCACAGGCTGTTTATGAGGTCTCACTGATGGGTGGAGGCTCCTCTCGGGTGCTGATCTCTGAGCAAAGGTCGCCTGGTTCGGTGCTCCATTGTATGGATCTTTAACAATCTTTAACTCCCCTACTTATTATATGGTTGTTAGCAGTCTATTCTGGGATTGGAGTCAGATAAGTGCACAGGATGTGCATGCATTGTCCTCGAGCACAGCATGGGCTATACGTCAATGTAACTTGAGAAAGAGTTCCTGTTATTTTACTATGTAAGTAAGTGCTTTGCTAAAAATAAATGGAGTTGCTTCTATCTTGCCTCCTGCCTCATCAATGCCCATTCGAGATAGAAGGTTAAGCTGGTCTTATCCCTTCAAAGTTAGTATAGGATCCTGGCTCTTGTGGTGAGCTGAATTCGTTGTGCACAACAATGTGGAACTATCCATAAAGGGCTATAAAACTATGCATGCCCTTTGATCCAGCAATACCATTTGGGTCTGTGTTCAAAAGAGATCATAAAAAAATATAAAAGGACCCATATGTACAAAAATATTTATAGTAGCTCTTTTTGTGGTGTCAAAGAATTAGAATTTGAAGGGACACCCATGAATTGGAGAGTGGCTGAACAAGTTGTGGCATGTTAATGCAATGGAATATTATTGTGGTATATGAAATGATGAACAGGTGGATTTCAGAAAAACCTGGAAAGACTTACATGAACTGATACTGAATGAAGTGAGCAGAACCAGGAGAACATTGTACACAGTAACAACAACATTGTGTGATGATCAGCTTTGATAGATTTAGCTCTTGATGGAAAATGCTCACCACATCCAGAGAAAGAACTAAGGAGTCTGAATGCAGATAGAAGCATACTATTTTCTCTTTTTTTTCTTTCTCATGGTTTTTTTCCCTTTTGTCTTGATTCTTCTTTCACAACATGAGTAATGTGGAAATATGTTTAATATAATTGTACATGTATAGCCTATATCAGACTGCTTGCTGTCTTAGGGAGGGGAAGGGAAGGTACAGAGGGAGAAAAAAAATTGAAACTCAAAATCTTATAAAAGTAAGTGTCATAAACTAATTTACATATAATTTGAAAAAAATAAAATGCTTTTGAGTGGAAAAAAATTTAAAGACTTAAAAATATCCTAAGTGTCAAAAATAAATTCTAAATTATCATAAATAAAATAAATTCTTAATTATTACAAATAAATTCCTACTTACTACTCTGCTGTCATCAAAAAGTGCTTGCAGTGTAGCTGTGATTCAGTTTTCTAAGTGAAGCAATACCAAAAGTACCCAATTAAATTGATCCTATCATAACAACCCCTAATAATTTAACCAATAATCATAATTTTCATAAATGATGGCCACATAATTTTAGACGAGAGTTCTTCTTAAATATAAGCAAGCGTAGAAGTTTATGATTTCTTAAATCACAGTACTTCAGAATATTACAACATGTGGTCAGAACAGCTGAAAATAAAATGGTCTAACAGCTTTCAAACACATTTTCCTCTTCTTTCAACAGCACAATTCATGACCTAACAATATCCTAAATATAAAGAAAATTGCTTTTCTAACAGTAGCTAATATAATAGTTTACCAATTTTCACAATATAAAAAAAATTTAGAAATGTAGCAGTACCATAAACAATATTATGTAATTTTCAATTTAAAATGAAACTCATTACCAATCAAGTGGCCTCATTTCAGTTGAATGTGTTTCCAAATTACCTTACATAGAAAATCATTTATCTCATCACCATTGGCATTGCATACTGACCACATCTAAAATCCCATATAAAGTTATCAAGTACAAAGTAATTACATCTAATTAAAGAAATAATAACAGTTAACATTAGTATAGCACTTGCCTTATATCAGTCACGTAGTAAGTGCTTCACAATCATGTGATCCTCACAACAACCCTGGGAGGTGGGTACTCTTATTATCCATTAACAGACTAGTAAACTGAGGTAGACAACATAAGATAACTCGCTTTGAAGTCATACAGCTAATACATTTCTTAATGCCAAATGTAGCTTATATTATGTTCTGATTTATTATACTTATCTTGATAGGAGGACACACTTAGACAACATTCTGATTTCCTTCAGGACTGATTTCAGACCAAATCAAATCAAATCTAGATTTATAATTGCTAAGGGAAACATTTAAACCTCAATTTATCTAAGGCAGATCTACTCATAGCACTTCAAAAGAGAGAGCCCATTATTGTCAATAAACTCACTTTTTAAAAGACAACCAGATTCCTAGCTCCCTATAACCTGTTCCTCTATTTCTTCAAAGAGCTGCATCAATTCTTAACCCCCTTGTTCTTTTATATATCTTTGAGCTTTTCCACTTAAGGAACTACCTTAAGTATGCAGCTTTTAGTTCCCATCCCCCCAGTAATTTCAAGCTGCATATCACAAATAATCACATAAAGTTTCCATATTCAGATGTTACTGAAGGGAATTAGAAGAAATCTCAAAACTGAGGTGACAAATTTTTGTTAATTAATTTCACATTTTCCTTTGTTGCATTGTCAATCCTTCTGTTCCTTCTTAATTTTGTCTCACTCAGCAGAGTACATTTCAAACTTTATATTCTCAACTCTCCCTTCCCTCACTTTCTCAGCTGTAAATTTTTATTCATTCTTCACCAAAAACATGGAAAGCATTCACCCCAAACTCTCTTCTGCCCCTCTAATTTCACTCTCTTTGAGATCACATGCCACTATCCCCTCTTTCATTCCTGTAATGGATGATAAGATCACTTTTCTGCTGAGTCTGAAAGTTGTAATAGGATGCAAAAAATATTTGAATGCCCCTCCCTCACCTTAGTGAGTAATGTGTCAAGAGTATGAATGAAAGCAGTGATGGAAATGGTAGCCAGGAATGCAAACTATTTCACTGCATCATTGTGGCCACAACATAATCACCACACTCTATTTTTTTTAGTTCAAAAATTGTTTATTTGCTTTCATCACATAATTGTCATATGTTATAATTCTGTTCATCATGCTGCTTAAAAGGTAAACAGAGCAGCAATGTATTCACCAGTGGCATATGGATATGCATTTGGCTCTTGTGCGTTGTGAGCCACGAGCCTAGAATTCTCAGGAAATGCACATTATCAGTTTATTTCTGAAAACCAATTTGCATGGTTTGTTTAGAGTGCTGCAGTACTAACAATATTGTCAGCCCCATAAAGAGCTAAAGATGTAAGAGGAACTGGCAGGAAGGCGAACCTGCCATGGGTAAGTCACATGACGTGGTAAGACTTGCATCTTCCCAATTTTAATGCCTATTCATGAGTATTCTGTGCATCCCAACCTTGCACCAAAGACAGTTAAGTAACAAATTATTTTTAAGCAATACCGGCACAATTCTTAAAGCTTTACAAAATGGTCACATCCCACAAAAATTGGTGTAAAATATGTGACAATTATGTGGCAAAATTTGGTAGTACAGAAAACTACCTGTACAGAATGTCAGAAGATGGAAAAAAACAGAAGTGATAAAAGAGAGAAGCTTTTTATTTTTAATTATAGGGCAAATGTTCTAATGGGTACAGTAAAGGGTGGGAAGCTTTAGAGTGGGACATTGGGAGGGAAGGTTTGAGGTTCATAGGAATGAAGGCATGGACAATTGAGTTCAGGGAGAAGGGATTATCGTTTGGCAGACAAGGCTCTATATCACAAGGATGGGAGATTAAGAGGGGAAGGGGTGGGAGAATACTAAGCATTTGCTAATAATTCCAGATAAAGTAACTGCTGAAAGAAATATGCTAATGAAGGAAGGTAATTAGAGGGCTCATGATGGACCTGCCACTATTCTATACAGTTCACAACTTCCCAATCTACCCAGTTGCTATGTCATATGAGGCATCTAGAAATCTGCTTTAGGACTGGTATAAATGGGAGATGGTATATTCTTTGACCAGGAGGTTACTGTGTTTTTGGTATTGTTGTAGCCCCTTGGGATTCCAGAAGCCAAGTGAGGAGATGGGAGGTCATATGCCCTCAGTCAGTCTGAAAACTTGTTGGATCAGTCTGGGTCATAAGGAAAACCTTATGTTTTTCCATGTACTATTTACAAAGTGACATTCTTCAGCATTGGAGTAGCAGTCTCAGGATCAGGAAGAGACTTGAGGCAAAAAGACAAATCAGCAGGCAATTTCAATAGACATGTCATTAGATGATTAGGGCCTGGACCAGAACTGTTGTAGTATA
This sequence comes from Phascolarctos cinereus, assembly GCF_003287225.1. NCBI lineage: Eukaryota > Metazoa > Chordata > Mammalia > Diprotodontia > Phascolarctidae > Phascolarctos > Phascolarctos cinereus. The sequence goes on along the minus strand of NW_027555958.1, from coordinate 249,157,735 downwards.
AGAAGAAAGTGAATACACAGGAGGTGCTACAAAAGTAAAATAGGAAAGAATTGGTGACTCATTGGACATGGGAACTGAGTGAAAGAGTTGTAAGTTGAAGATGACTCCCAGATTTAGAGCCTAAGTGATTGGGATGATGGTAGTATCTTCAACAGCAACAGGGAAATTAGGATCAACTCCTCTCTGTCCCCAAGCCCCACCTTGATTTGGTACTTGGAAGTCAACTTCCCCCACACCTTGCTTTGGATTTTTGTCTCTAGTATACACATAAATTATATGGTCTTCTAGTTCACAGTTATAGCAAAGGATATTTCTCTTTCCCTGACTTCATTCTGTTATTTATGGGCTTGTATCAGACTGTCATGGCCTCCATTCCTTTGGTCTTTTTTCTTTCCAAGAAATGTTTTGACCACTATTCAATTTCTTAAGAGATTTTTCTGCATACAATCTGTTACTGTATTCTGGCTACCTTGATCTGGACCACATGCAAAAATATATTGCTATGCCAGTCAAAGTTTATCCTTTTTTTCCCCTCCCAGAGGTATTGTTGCCCTTTTATTTGCCCCATCACTTTTATCTATGTTGGTAATAGACATTCCTTAGGATTAATAATTGCCAACTACAGCACAGGGCTGTATATGAAATCTATTCAATCTTACTTCCATTTAAACTTAATCTTTTCCTTGCATATGTATATTAGTCTTGACAATTGAGAATATAGTAATAAATAGAGTGAATTAATGTACTGTTCATTTCCTGTGGAAGTCTCAAAGGAAATGTTCAAAATTTATGGATTTTAAAGAATACATTGATTACTGTTAAACATATTTCAGTGGATGCTAGAGCGAACAAGTCAAATATTTGAAGAATCATTCAAGCTCATTGATGAAACAGGATCAATTGGAATGTTAATCAATTAATAAATATTTATTGTGTCCACTATGTGTCAGGCACTGTGCTAAATGCTAGTATATAAAAAGAGACAAAAGACAACCTCTCTCCTCAAAGAGTTCACAATCTAATGCACAAAGGAAAGTGTGACTAATAAAAGAAAAATAGGGGAAGCTAGGTGGCATAGTGGACAGAGCACCAGCCCTGGATTCAGGAAGACCTGAGTACAAAGCCAGCCTCACACACTTGACACTTGCCAGCTGTGTGATCTTGGGCAAGTCACTTAACCCTTAGCAAAAAAAAAAACTAATAAAAATGAGGAAAGCTGAAGTAGTAAACATATTGTTTATTGAATATAATACTTGCCTAAGACATAAAACTAGTATCTGAGGCTAGATTTGAAGTCAAGTCCAATTAGCTACCTTATTAAGTAATAGTAAAAATGAATGGCTTAGTAAATTAAAAATGCATTTATTAAGTGCTAAATATATGCCAAGTACTGTGAAAAGCACTGGAAATGCAAAGAAAATATATGTATACAAATAAAAACATAAACAACTATTAGATTTTCCATATATTACCAAACAAATCAAACAGAATGACAGAAACAAAGAGATTTCCTTCCAAATAAGCAAGGAAAGTATAAAGTATCTGGGAATACACTTTAAGAAACACAGAAATTACATTAATAATTGAATTAATGATATGAAACTCTATTCATAGAAACAAAGAAAAATTCAGATTATTGGAGACTTATTCATTGTGGTTAAGCCATGGTAATATGTTAAAGATGACTACTACTTAAATTAATTTATAGGCTTGGTGTCATGTCAAAGAAGCTACAAATGGTTTACATTATATAATTATGCCAACTAATAACAAAATTTGAAATTCAAAATGTCAAGAAACTCAAGGGAAATAATACAAAGAGATAGGAGGTAAAGGAGCTTAGCAGAAACATCTCAAACTATACTTGAAGCAGTAATGATGATTACTATTTGGTTAAGGTCAGAAACAGAAAAGTTGATCAAAAACTCATAGAATAAGTAGAAAGCAATCTATTAGGAAAAAAAATTTTTATCGTCATCTCACAAGCATATTCCACAATAAGTTCTGAAAACAATTGACTAATATAAATGATAATATTATATGCAAATCAGAAAAGAAGGATATAACTTTTCACAACAGATGGGGGAAATTTTTTAACCAAAAAGGAACAGAGATGACCATAAAAGAATCAATTCACAATTTTGATTGCACAAAACTGGAAAGCTTTTCTCAAATTCACTGTTGTTTGAATAATAATGATAGCTTATGTATAGCATTTTAAGGCTTGTAAAACACATTACAAACATTACCTCATTTTGTCCTCAATTAACCCCAAGAGGTTAGTGCGAGTATTATCCCCATTTTACAGATGAGGAAATTGAGATAGGTGATATTTGAAACAAGTGATAGTTATGAGACTTGCACATGCTCACATGCCTAGCTGAGTAGTTGGATTCAGGTCTTCTGCACCCAAATCTAGCACTCTAGCCACTGTGCAGTATAACTGCCTTAAAGGAAACTTCAGTGAAGATTGGCAACTCTTCTGGAACAGAACTAATCATTTAAATTCTCTGTCCCAGGTAACTTTCTAAGGCTGTAAATGTCAATTTGCTCTTCTTCTTTGGTGAGTGGAGTTTATTTACTTAGAGTTGACTGCACCACAGTGAATCCATAGATCAGTTCTGGAGTGGGGGGAGAGGAGAGGGAGAAGAGGAGAAGGAGAAGGAGAAAGAGGAGGAGGAGGAGGATCAGAAAGAGGAAGAGAAAGGAGGGAGGGGGAAGAAGGGAAGGAAGGGAGAAAGGAGGAGAAGAAGAAAGGGAGAGAGGGAAAGAAGGAAGGAAGGCAGGAAGGAAGGAAATGAATTGCATTTGAATTTGGATGGTGGCTATGGAACTAGAGAAAGAACAGATCTGAAAGATACTGTAGATACTGCTTCCTATATATGACTGTACCCCGGGCTTGACCTAGATCTTACTCTTCTCTCCCTATACTCTTTCTTTTGGTGATCTCATCTATTTCTATGGGTTCAACTCCAACCTGTATGCAAATGACTTGAATCTACAGATCTAGTATTCATCTCTCTCGACTTTCAATTTCAATAAACTCCAAGTGTTTATTTTTCCCAAAGGTATATCAAACTCAACATGTCAAAAGTAGAATCCTAAACATACCCCTCTTCCTACTTTCCCTAATTCTGTAGAGGAGAGTATAATTTTTGCATCCATCCAGGTTCACAGTCTAAGAGTTATTCTGAACTCTTCATCCTCATTCACTCCCCATTTCTTATCCATTATGAAATCTTGAAGATTCTGTCTCCCGACATAGCTGACATCTGTTCCTTTCTCTTCATTTATACTACAAACACACTCATTTGGGTCCTCACTTGGACTATTGTCCTTCTGATTGGCCCCCCTGCATCTGGTTTTTCTTGCACAATCCTTCCTCAGCATAGATGCCAAACTGATATCATTGAAGCATAGATATGACTTTCACTGTTTGATTCAAGGCTCCCTCTAATCTCCAAACTCCACATTTGACACTTAACACTATTTGCATTCTGCTTCCAGCCTGCTTTCCAGGTTTATTGCATGGTACCCCCTTGTACATTCTATTCTAGCCAAACTGTCCTATTCCCCATATACAACTGTCCGTTTCCCATTTCTGTGCCTTTGCTCAGACCGGCCCTTAAATGTAGAATGTTCTCCTTCCTCACTTAATCCTTAGTTTTTATCAAAGCTCACATCAAGTGATACCTGGAATAGGAGAACTTTTCTCATTCTCCTAGTTTTTAGTCCCCTTTTCCCTATTGTGAAATCATTTCAAATTGATTTGGAATACATCTTCTCTTTACTTATCTGTATACATGTTGCTTTCCTTCAAGTCAGGAGCTGTAATATTTTTGTCTTTATGTCCTTAGTGCCTAACAGAATATCTGGCACATAGAAGGAGATTAATAAATAACTATTGGCTTAAAAATTGAATAAAAATTCAACTCGTAACCTCAAAGAGCAGGAAAAAAATTCATAATGGATTATTATTACGTACACATTTTTAGAGCCCTGTAAGATCTTGAATAGAAGAAAAGCATGGACATGTTGGTTGAAAAATGCTCTTATGTCAAAAACATTGGAGAATAGAAAGACAAGGAAACCAGCCCAGGAGTTGGTACAATCTTTGAGATCTGAACAAGAAATGCTCACATCTACAGTATATTCCTCACATTTTAATCGAAAATATTCTTTTTATGAGGCCCTTGAAAGCCTCCTTCATATCTTTGTTTCTTAGGGTATAGATGAGGGGATTCAACATAGGCGTGATGATTCCATAAAATAAGGAAACTATCTTCCCCCAAATCTCAGAAGTGGATGAAGGTGGTAGGAAATACATGTAAATGGCTGCCCCATAAAAGAGCGACACCACCACAAGGTGGGATCCACATGTCCCAAATGCCTTCTTCCTCCCTTCAGCTGACCGCATCTTCAATACCGCCTGGGCAATGAAACCATAGGAAATGAGGATCAGCAACAGGGGAATAAGTAAGATGAGGACAGAGAAGAATAACAGTTCAGACTCATTGGCTGTTGTGTCAACACAAGATAACTTGAGAAGGGCAGGTACCTCACAAAAAAAGTGGTCTACCTTATAGCGGCCACATCGTGGCATGAGAAAAGTCCAAGTTGATTGCAGCACAGAGTTGCTGAAACCACTAAGCCAGCATGCAGCTGCCAGCTTGAGACATAGCCGCTGGTGCATGATCACTTGATAATGGAGAGGCTGACAAATAGCCACAAATCGGTCAAAGGACATGATAGCCAGCAAAAGACACTCAGTTGAACCCAAAGCTAAAAAGATGATGAGTTGTGCAACACAACCACCATAGGTAATGCTTTTCACTTTACTAGAAATATTTATCAGCATTTGGGGAACTGTGCTGGTGGTATAGCAAAGATCTAAGAGTGATAGGTTGGTGAGAAAGAAATACATGGGCGTGTGCAGTTTGGGGTCTAAGTAGGACACCAGGATGACAGCCACATTGCCAAAGATGGTCAGTGTATAGGAGACCAGCAAGATTCCAAAGAGGGGAAGCTCTAACCAAGGCCAGCTTGAGAAACCCAGTAGAATGAACTCCTTTGGGAAAGTTTCATTTGCCCAATCCATAGTGGAAGGATCATATTTTAGCCATCTGTAAAATATAAAAGTAGGCAGTCAGTACATGTTATTGTATAGGGAACTGTACTGAATTAGACTGAATAACTCAGTAACATATGGGGGAAGAAAACACTTTGGTTTGAGAAATGGTTTGTCATCATTAACTGAGTTCTAAAGAGCCAGTCTCAGGATTAGTAAGATCATAGTTAATGTCCTGATTATGACACATAATAATGACTGTATTGCCCTGGGATAGTCACTTAGACTATGCCACTCTCTAAGATTATAACTTGCCGAAAACTTCCTCAGTTGTAGTACTAGAAAGGATTTCCTTAACCTACACCACTGAAATCACAGGTCTGGGAGAAAATAGTTATAGTTAAAAATAAATCTTTTCCGTTTGCTTGTTTCAATGAATGTTGAAATTTTTTTCTTAAGTGAATTACTACACCATCTTGTCTTTCTTTCTTTCTTTTTTGTTTTGTTTTCCTAAGGCAATTGGGGTTAAGTGACTTCCCCAGAGTCACACAGCTAGTGTGCATGTGTCTAAGGCTGTATTTGAACTCAGGTACTCTTGACTCCAGGGCCAGAGTTCTATCCACTGTGCCACCTAGCTGACCCTACCTTACCTTTCTTTATTTAAATTACTGTTCAGAATTGAATATGTCCTTCCTTCAAGAACATTCTACTTAGGTTTATCATTATGAACACTAATTAATAAGAATTAACTTCTCTCTTCTCATTCTTTATTGTCTAAACCTTCTGACACATGAAATTGACAACATGAAATTATCATATGCTTTACTTAATAATGTAACAAGACAGCCAATGGATGCCAGAATCCATAAAGTTCCTCATTACTACATCTTCTTATCTCTGTGCCAGTTTTTAAATATATATTAAGAAGTATCATCAGATTGGGCAAGATGACAAAACAAGAAAATAATAAACATTGGAGAAGATGTGGGAAAATTGGAACACCAATGCATTGTTTCTACTGGCTTATCAGCCCATATAGATGTTTTGACACCAATTTATCAGCCTACACCATGGGTCTGCTCATTGGTTTGGTAGGACCTCCTGAAGATTAAGATAAATCCATCAAGATCTGCTCATTAGCCTGTTTATCAACCAATGAGATTCTGGAGGATCAAGGTCAAGATCTATCAATCAATGGGATTTTGTAGTTTTAGTTTGCTTCATCTATATTATCTGGGTATCAAGTCCTATAAAACTAGGAAAGGAACATTTCAGATCGTGATGAAGATCTGAGGTCCACTTCATTAGAGGGGGCCATGGAGCCTTTAATAAATGCCATTGGATCAGAACTCTGCCTCAGTTTCTTTTGTTGTAGTTTGGGCAGTTATGGACCCCACAGAACAAACAATAATTTACCCTGCACTCCTGTACATTACTATATTAGAGGGCATTAAGGTGGTGGTGGTGTGGGGAGGGTAATATTTAATAGAATAGAGTATTCCAAGCATTTCTGATGAAAAGACCAGAAGTGAGTAGGAGTTCTGAAATACAAACATGAGATTCTAAAGAATCCTCAGAAGGTAAATGTATTAGCAGTTGGAAGGACCTGTATGATGATGTAGTTTTAATGTTCTTATAGGATGAGAAGAAACTAGTTGTCTCTTCAGAAATGTAATGTATTCAAAGGGAATTGAGGAAATAAAATAATACAAAGGATCTGAAGTAGACTGGTTCTTATCTGTGGGTTTAAAGAAGAAAATGAGAAGGTTGCTGTAGAAATGCAACAAAATTGATAGGGGAAATAAGTGGTGGGGGGGGCAATTAAAAAGAAGAAGAATATTGAAGAAGTAATAGATGTAAGCCTAGCAAAGTTTCTAATCTTAAGGGAAGGGAAGGAAAATGGAGAAAAAGAACTTGAGTTTGGGAGGTAATAAAAAAGGAAAAAAGGGAGGGGGAAAGCTTATGTTTCATTGGTGAAAGATGTCACAATTCTGTCATAAGCCTGTATTTCCTTGGAAATACAATGTATTGTTATTGTATTTCTTCATAAGAGGACACTGAAGAGAGAGAACTTGAGTCTGGGAGGGAGTAAATATGCACGTATGTATATATGTATTATGTGTTGTGTATGTGTGTTTACTCAATTGTAACAAATGTTATAATGTGTAACAAATATAAAAATTGACAGAACCTACAAATTGTACTGCTACATAATACTTTGTCTCTGTATCCTGCTTCCATCGTAGGTCTCTCTGATGATGCACTTCACAGGAGGCCAAGAGGCTGGAGGGGGAACACTGGCAATGAGCTTAAAGCCTTGATAACCATGTATACTTTCTCTTGCCCAATTCTAATACTCAGCTAGGGTTTCCAAGCTTCACACTTTTCACGTTTGCCCTGGCAGACAACTCAGTCATTCATCTATTCTCTCCCTTTCCTATCATAACTCTTGAATCCCCCTCCATGTCTCTATCCATTTTCTCTCCCTACCCCAAGGCTTTTTTATTCTCCAAATTCACAGACAAATGAATGGAATGGATCACCATCACTAGTTATCTTTCCATGTTCCACTGCTGAGCTGAGCATTCCCACAGTGATTTCTCCATTCCTCTCCCCCCCCCCAAAGAGGAAGTATGGAAGGAAACAAACATTTATTAATCATCCATCATTAAGCCAGGAACTGTGCTAAACACTTTACAAATATCATCTTCTTTGATCCTCACAACAACCCTGAAAGGTAGATATTGTGCCCATTTTACAGTTGAGAACACTAAGCAGATGGAAGTTAAGTGACTTGTTTAGAGTCAGATAGCTATTAAGTGACTAAGTCTAGATGTGAACTCTATGACACCAGACAGAGGGTTCTATCTACTGTGCAACCTAACTGCCTTGATGAAGCTCGTGTAGGCTGATAAAGAATTGAAATCAAGTAAGGCTTGGGATAAAACCTTGCCTATGACTTTGGTTGCGTGACCATCACTGAATCACTTAAGCTCTCTCTCATCTGTAAAGTTGAGACATTATTATCTACTTCAGAGGGTTGTTGTGAGGAGCAGTTGAAAAAATTTGTGTCAAGTCCTTTGCAAAGTTTTAAGTGTCAGACAATATATTTTTTCCTTTCTTCCAAGCCTTGTGCATGGTAGGTTTTAATTAACAATTGCTCTATTGCACTGAATTAAATTGAATAGCCTGTTTAGCAATAACTATAGGACCTATTTCATTAATATTTTCACAAGTTCAAATAAAATAATGTATTAAAGTGTTACGTAAATGTCAGGCATTATTCTTATTATTGACTTGCTGGCACAAAACTGGTGACAGAAAGACAGAAGCTACTGAGAATTCAAATCACAATTCTCTAACTCCACATTCAGGGCACTATCCAGAGCACTTGGACTGCTGAACTCAGAGGCAGAGATCTAGATTAGACAGACCACCTTCAAAGACAAGGCCAGCTTTTTTGCTCTGATGTTCCGCAAAGGATTCGGCTTACCTCTATTCCAAGGATTAGGCAGGTGTTGGGGGGATAGTTTGAACAGAAACTTGATCACAGGCACAGGATAGATATGATGGTTTTTCAATGTCTTTGACAGTTATGACTTTTATCTAATATAATTATCTCCCTTTCTCTCAGGTCCCCATTTACAGCCATGCCATGAGGACTGACTCAGCAACAGTTATGAAGTAAAGTTTGAGGGAATGGTCTAAAAATAAAATTATGTACACCTTAAAGTATCATCCCCTTGGGCACCATCAAGGGATGATTTGCAATTGGTTCATCCAACTGGACTTCTGGAATGGATGGACAGGACTTTTATGGCTGTTAGTTTTCTACACAGATGTGGGAGACAATGTGGTTTGTTGACTTCAATAAAACCCCAGAGACCCAACTGTCCCATATGGGCACAATACTGTGGATTTGATGTCCGAAGGGAAGAGATGCTGAGAGAAACCTTTTGTAAAGATTTCCCACTATTTTTGTTTTCTCTATTGCTCAGTGATGGCTTTCCGATGGGAACTGATGCCCAGCTGCCTAGATGTCCTTGTGATGTAATAGACTGCTTTCAAAGGCAAGAGAAATGATGGATGGGATGGAGAATAGACCTCATGAAGAGAAAGACACATACACAGAAACAGAAAGGACAGGAAAACAGAGAGAGAGAGAGAGAGAGAGAGAGAGAGAGAGAGAGAGAGAGAGAGAGAGAGAGAGAGAGAATAAAGGAAGAAAATTGGAAAGAAGATTAACATAAGGTGAAAGAATTAGGATTTAGAGGTGGAAAAGACCTCAAAAGCTATCTAATCCAAACCCTCATTGTAAAATTGAGAAAACTGCAGCTTAATGATATGTGACTTGCACAGTCACACAGATAGTAAGTGTCAAAGGTGGGATTTAAAATCAGACTATGATTTCTGAGTAAATGTACCTTTCATTGTACCATTCTACCTCCTAATAACTCAGGTAAAGGGAATCTACATTATTTTTGTTGATTCTCTTTGCAAACACCTCAAAGTACAACAATAAGATTACTGAAGCTACACAAACAAGAAGGCCATTTTTTTTTTCCTTTGGAGAGGGGAAGTTTTTCAAACCCAGCCAGATCCCTGACAGAATAACACTTTAATTTAAATCATTCATAGCTTGTGAGCTCATAATCCCAATTTTAAAAGTGATGGATTCATTATAACTCTTGTCAGAGAAATTTGTCATGTTGGCCCTGCTTCATTCTCCATGATATCAATGGTATATTGTTATTTTCACTTTGCCTTTGGATATTGACCTTAGTTCTGGATCTCTTTTTATCCTGCAAATAACCTAGATGTCACTAGGTTTGATCTCAAACTTCATGATTAGTGATCATGAGTATCCCTAGCTGAATCAGCATGCTTCCTCCATTACTTGCCTCACTCATTCACAATGTAACTCTTCTCTCTTTCTGTCATGGTGTGTTGACCTATTCTCAACCCTTTATATTACAACCCAGTATTGTCCTATGTCATAGAAAAATGAGATTTAGATTGAAACACCTTTCTTTATATTGGCAAGCATTCAGCCATAGGCCAATCCAAAGCTGAACTCTGTTTCACAGGGGTGGGGAACCTGCAGTTTACAGGCCATTCAAGGATAAATGTAGCCCTTTAGGTCCTCAAGTGGGACCCTTTGACTGAATCCAAACTTCACAGAACAAATCCCTTTAATAAAAGGATTTGTTTTGTAAAACTTGGACTCAGTCAAAAGGCCACACTCACTGATCTAGAAAGCCCCCCTGAACTAAGCCTATCCGAACTATCCAAATTATAGGTTAATAAGAATTATGTTCGAAGCTGTTGCTACAACATATATCTCATATAATTATAGGGCCATTTTTTTATGTCTTTGATTTCACACATCTCAAGTAGAAGAATCTCTAGTGATTTTTAATTTCCTTTGAAGCATTATTCCAATTTGCTTTCATAATCCATCAATTCTCACTCCATTATTCTCTATTAACAGTATATTGAGTCAATGCATCATAGGCCCTAAAACATTGACTTTTTCCAACTCCTATAATTTTTGCCAATAATTATGGGTGAGAAATGAAAGTTAAGTTAAGAATAGTTTTAATTAGCATTTCCTTTACTATGAGTAATTTGGTGAAAGGAAGGAGAAGGGAGGGGCAGCAGCTACAACAATGGGCCCCCTGGCAATGGCCTTAGGCCCTGGGGCAACCTTTGCCTAGAAGTATCACCCAGGTTCAGCACATCCTGCTCACTGTCCTCACCCCCAACCTTAACCCACAGCAGCTGTGGGGAACAAGGGAAAGGGTTCAGGTCAAGGTAAAGAAGCCAGCCTCTGAAGTTGTAGTTTTGATTGTTGGCAGGTTTCCCTGGGCACTCTGATGAGCCTGGGGCTCTGCTGAGCCATAGCCAGGAGCCCCCTAAGAGATGTTGGGGGATATTGATTCTCTTTGTCAAGTAATTTGGAAATGCATTTAACAAAATTGAAGTCACCTGATTAGTAATGGGTTTGTTTCAATTTCAAATTGGTGAACTTTTTGTATCATTTATATCAAGCAACTTTTCATAATTTGGTTATCACTAAAAACAATTTGGCTATTGTTGGTTATTGTTTTAATCTGTAAACTTGCCAAAAAGCTTGTCTGGGTTATGGCTTGCTGAGAATTTGCAATTATATAGAAATAATCTCTAATGATAGGCTTTTTACACCAGGACAAATTTAAGTTTAATATGTAAATCCTGGAAAAGTTTTTCCTAAATTGTGATTAGTGAAACTTGCTGTTTAAGATAAAAGCTCATGTGACCATAAATTATTTTATTTTTATAACATAAAATAATTTTATATTATTTTATATATTATTTATTTTTATAACATAAAATAATTTTATATTATTTTATATTGTTTATTTTTCTGATGGATCACAATAATCCATCAATAATCCACCATCTCTGAGAGAAATGTCACATGATACTCAGAGAGAGTGTGATACTGGTAGGAAGTCTACATCAGGAAAAGCAGAAAGGACAATATTAGCCTCAGTCTAAGATGGGATCCTCCTGGCTCAATTTCCTCATTATATTCGTTTGAAAAGGAATGTTACCCACCTGGCCATTCCTGAGTCTGGCTATGAGGTGGATTTGATACTGCATGGTTGGAAAGCTGTGAATTATCTGAATCCAAACAGAGCTAAGGATATTTTATCCTGCCATATTTGAGCTCTAAATCTTGTCCCTGTTTATCTTTTTATGGCAAATTTCTATAATCAGAGCAAGTGATCAATAAAAGATCATGCAAGTGTATGAGATCTTACTGTTTTGACCTGAATGTGTAGTCATTCAATACTCCCAAACAACTGAAATTAAATCAGAAACATCTTCAGTTTGGTTTGTGGAGGAGAATTTCAGTGATAATTGAAATGAAAGTCAGTCTTTTGGCAAATTCATTTTTGTAACAATTAAATCCAGGGGTGGAAAATTTCTACCCACAAAAATGTTACTTTAACTTTTGAAAAAGTAAGATCAGATAATCCTACAGGTCAAATGTAAATGATTTTAATGGGGCTCTTACAGTTTTACTTCTCCCTATATCTGGGCCCTATAGTCTTTTCTGTCAGATTTGTGTCTTCTAGATTTGTGTCTACAGGCCATTCACCTACAGTTGGTAGCAAACAGCAATACCAGTCAATGTCTCCTTCTCTTTCCCTGGATGCAGCCTGTGCTCGGTTCCAGTCAACTTCCTCTTTGGGACCCCCTTGAGGCAAGGACAGCTCTATGCCCCTCACCAGCAGGAAGCAGTTTCAGAAGCCAAGACCTTTGCCCCTTACCCTAAAAGAATTTGGGTCACATTTGTATTAGGGGGGAATGATGGGGATGGGATCTGAACCCCTAAAAGGAAAAGAACATGTCTTTGGGATCTGGACCCCAGAAAAAGAAAATCCCTGGACTTTCCCAAATCTCTGGCATTTGCTGTAATCCACTCAACTGGCCTTTCATTGTGGCTAAACTCAATCTCCCAATTCTATTCTGTTACCTCCAGATTGCCCATGGCCACTTCCACCCTTAATCCTGTCTAGATTCCATTCTCCCTTGGCCGGACCAGGTCCTTGACATTCTATTCACCCCAGCTTACTGACAACTCCCATATAGATCCTCTTTAGACCCCTTCTCCAGTCACTCCAGACTACTTAACCACTCTTTAGATACCTTCCACAGCCTTTCTATATATAAAATTCATCTTGTCTCCATTAAGGTGCTCAGATTCTTGAGATCTGGCTCACTTGCATTAGTGATTCAAATACTTAGATTCCTTAAGAGTCTGGCCAATATAGAGGATCTTTAATAAACCTTGTCTGTTGCTGAAAAATAAAAGAATATTAAACTCATTAAAAAAAACTTCTGTTCATTCTAGCTGTATTTTTTTTTTATGTTTTTCTAGTAGATATTTAGGAGTAATTTTCTTCTTGGTTTGTGTCTTGAGGCATCCCTGTCATCACAATAGCTCTTTATGGTGGATTCTTAATTTGTTACTGTTTATTTACTCATTCTTAGAGTATTAGAACTGGGCTTTATGGACTTCTGGAAGGAATATTTTGTCTTAATTGCTGCTCTTTTGACCAAATAATTTGGTCAAATTTTGACAACATAATTTGGTCAATTTTTTGGTCTTAATTTTTATTTTATTTGGATCTGTTGCTGCTTTATCCAGGTACAGTATCTTGTGTTCTTCAAGGATCTTAGATGCAACTCAGGCTGGTGACCATAGTCTTTCAGTGTGCCTGAAGTTTTCCAATCCAGGGAAAAGTCTGACTGCTACCCTTCTAGTCTGAACTTTTTAAGCTTCTTACTTAAGTTTGGGTTTGGATAATATAAATGTGGGCTTGCCTCTCTGTGTAACTTTAGGAGACAACTTCTTGGCCTCAGCCATTGTCAACTAACTGGAAGGTTCTGAAGGTTCAGAAATATAGAACTGTAGGTTCCCCCCTTGAAATAAGCCTTCTGACCTCATTATTCAGTTGTAAGTTTCAGACCAGGCTGGGAGCTATATCTGAGATATGCCATGTGTCTCCAAAGTCAGAGGCACACACATACCATTTGTTTCTGTCCCTACTCCTTGCCCAGTACACAGTCTCAAGTCTACAGCTGCTTCTTGCACTAGTTCTCCACTCCAACATATGATTCATCTCTGGAATGTGAATGATAGAGCTGCCTATTGTCACCTCTTCCTGCTTACTTCACTATCATTCCCATCAGTGCTAGATTTTGATTTCTTCTTGCCCTGGCACACAGCTATAGGTTCCAGTTCATTCTCTGCATTAGAAGGTGCTGTTCAGTACTCTACAGGCTAGAATAGGATCCAAGTGTCCACAGGTCTCTGTTTGTAGAAAAAGCTGCCACGAAGCCAACAGGTATTAGAAAAATTAACCACAGGGATTTATCCTTAGATTTCCCAGATCTCTAGTTAATATGGTGCCTTTTTAGTTGTTTCTGGAGTAAATATTAGGAGAAGGGATCTGGGTTGCAATCGTGGGTGGCAGTCCTAGACTGAAGAAGAGCACCAGCATAGCAGAGCTTGTGTCAGTAGTGAAGACAGGATCCTCCTCACAGTTTCAGGGCCAAAAAGAATGCTTGTGGTTACTCATAGATGGACCAGAGTACAGGCCAGGAAAGGAGTAAACACCTCACCTTTCATAATACCACCTTGGAAGAACTGAAAATTTACAGGTCCCTAGAAGTATCTCTGAAAATAGCTGCCCCCAAACCCCAAAGCTTGAGACTGTACATCCTCCACACTGGAAGCAGATCCCTACCTTAACAAAGAGTTGAAAAGTTAAGTAATTGGCTGGGGAAAATGGCAAACAGTGGAAGAAAAACTCAGACTATAGAAACTTGCTTTGATGACAAAGAGGATCAAAACACACACCCAGAAGAAGACAATGTAGTCAAAGCTTCTATATCCAAAGGCCCCAACAAAAATATGAATTGGTCTCAGGCCATGGAAGAGCCTGAAAGGGATGTTAAAAAGTAAGCAGGGGAATAATTGGGAAGCGAAATGAGAGTGATGCAAAGAAAATCATGAAAAATGAGTGAATGACTTGCTAAAAGAGACCCAAAAAATTACTGAAGAAAATAACACCTTAAAAATAGTCTAGACAAAATGGCAAAAGAGGTCCAAAAGCCAATGAAGAAAAGAATTCCTTAAAATTAGAAGGGAGCAAATGGAAGCTAAAGACTCTATGAGAAATTAAGAAATTATAAAACAAAACCAAAAGAATGAAAATATAGAAGACAATTTAAAATATTTATTTGGGAAAACAACTGACCTGGAAAATAGAACCAGGAGAGGTAATTAAAAAAAAAATTTTAGACTACCTGAAAGCCATAATCAAAACAGAGCGTAGACATGATCTTTTAAGAAATGATTGGGGGCAGAGCCAAGATGGCGGAGTGAAAGCAGTGACTTGCTTGAGCTCTCCCCCAAACCCCTGCAAATACCTATAAAAATGGTTCTAAACAAATTCTAAAGCAGCAGAACCCACAAAAAGACAGAGTGAAACAAATTCCCAGCCCAAACAACCTGGTTGATTGGAAAGATATATTGTGCCAGACTGGAAGAGGAACGCAGTTTGGCATGGGCATGGAGGCCACAGCGAACCTGGAGCAGGCCTCAGAGGACTCAATCACCGGCAGCTGTAGTGGTTTCCAGACTTCTCAGCCCATGAATGCCAAAGACAACTTAGAAGGTCAGTGGGAAAAGTCTGTTTCTGCTAAAGAGAGAAGCTAGGTTTCAGCCCCACTTCCCAAGCACAGCCCTGGGGCTGCGGCTGCCTCCTGAGCTTCCAGGCCACAAACTGAGGGGAATCTGGTGGCTGATCAGAGGGGATGGCAGGGATCTCCTTGCCAGTGCTGAGGCAGGAATCTCTTGCTTTGCCCGTGTTTGGATGTTGGTCACAGTTCTAAGGGGTGGTCCTGAGGTAAGAAGGAGTTCTGGAGTGGTGGAGCTTGTGGTGGCTGTATAGAGGAAATCTTCCTCACAGTTCCAAGGCAGAAAAGAGTGCTTGTGACTCACAGACCAGAGTACAGGCCAAGAAAGAAGTAAACACCACACCCCTTATGATACCACCTTGGAAGAACTGAAAACTTACAGGTCCCTAGAAGTATCTCTGAAAACAGTTCTACAAACCCCTGAAGCTTGGGACAGTACATTCTGAATATTGGAAGCAGATCTCTACCTTGATAAAGAGTTTATAACTCAAATAATTGGCTGGGATCACGAACAAACCTCACAAGAAGTGTCAGACCATAGAATCTTTTTTTTGGTAACAAAGAAGATCAAAACATGCAACCAGAAGAAGACAACAAAGTCAAAGCTCCTACATCCAAAGCCTCCAAGAAAAATATGAATCAGTCCCAGGCCTTGGAAGAGCTCAAAAGGTTTTGAGAAGCAAGTAAGAGAAGTAGAGGAAAAACTGGGAACAGAAATGAGAGTGATGCAAGAAAATCATGAAAAACAAGTCAACAGCTTACTAAAAGAGACCCAAAAAAATACTGAAGAAAATGACACCTTGAAAAATAGACTAACCCAAATGGCAAAAGAGGTCCAAAAACCAATGAGGAAAAAGAATGCCCTAAAAAGCCAAATTGGCCAAATGGAAAAGGAGGTCCAAAAGATTACTGAAGAAAATACTTCCTTAAAAATTAGAATAGAGCAATTGGAAGCTAGTGACTTTATGAGAAATCAAGACACTGTAAAACAAATCCAAAAGAATGAAAAATTAGAAAACAATGTGAAATATCTCATTGGAAAAAAACTGACCTGGAAAATAGGTCCAGGAGAGAGAATTTAAAAATTATTGGACTATCTGAAAGCCATGATCAAAAAAGAGTAGACATCATCTTTCAAGAAATTATCAAGGAAAACTGCCCTGATATTTTAGAACCAGAGGGCAAAATAGAAATTGAAAGAATCCACCAACTCCTCCTGAAAGAGATCCCCAAGGAAAACTCCTAGGAATATTGTAGCCAAATTCCAGAGTTCCCAGGTCAAGGAGAAAATATTGCAAGCAGCCAGAAAGAAACAATTCAAGTATTGGAAACACAATCAGGATAACACAAGATTTAGCAGCTTCTACATTAAGGACCAGGGCATGGAATATAATATTCCAGAGGGCAAAGGAGATAGGATTACAACCAAGAATCACCTACCAGCAAAACTGAGTATAATCCTTCAGGGGAAAAAATGGTCATTCAGTGAAATAGAGGACTTTCAAGCATTCTTGATGAAAAGACCAGAGCTGAATAGAAAATTTGACTTTCAAATACAAGACTCAAGTGGAACATGAAGAGGTAAACAGGAAAGAGAAATCATAAGAGACTTATTAAGGTTGAACTGTTTACATTCCTGCATGGAAAGATGATATTTATAACTCATGAGACCTTTGTCAGTATTAGGGTAGTTGGAGGAAAAAATATATGTATGATGTATAGATAGATAGATAGATAGATAGATAGATAGATAGATAGATAGATAGAAGATAGAGGGCACAGGGTGAGTTGAAGATAAGGGGTCATATCTGGAGAATAAAATTAAGGGTGAGAGAGGATTATACTGGAGAAGGAGAGAGGGAGAGGTAAAGGGTAAATTATCTCACACAAAAAAAACCAGAAAGGAAAAGACTCTTACAGTGGAGGGGAAACGTGTGAAGGTGAGAGGGAATGAGTGAATCTTATTCTCATAGGATTTGACTTAAGGAGGGAATAACATACACACTCAATTGGGTATGGAAACCTGTCTTACCCTACAGGAAAATAGGGGGAGAAGGAGACAAGAGAGCAGGGGAATGATAGAGAGGAGGGCATATTGGCAAAGGGGGTAATCAGAAGCAAACACTTCTGAGGAGGGACAGGGTCAAAAGAAAGAATAGAATAAATGGGGAGGGTGGGATAGGATGAAGAGAAATATTCTTACTTTTTCACAACATGACTACTATGGAAGTGTTTTGCATGACTGCACATGTATAACCTGTATCGAGTTGCTTGCCTTTTCCATGAGGGTGGGTGGGAAGGGAGGAAGGGAGAAAATTTGGAACCCAAAGTTTTAAAAACACATGTTTTAAAAAAATGTTTTCACATGCAACTGGGAAATAATAAATACAGGAAATGGGGTACAGAAATCTATCCTGCCCTACCAGAAAATAGAAGGGGAAGAGGGTAAGAGAAGGGGGGAGAGATAGAAGGGAGGAGACTAGGGGAAGCGATATTCAGAATGCATGCCATTTTGGGGTGGCGGAGGGGCAAGATGGGGTGAAAATTTGGAACTCAAAATCTTGTGAAAGTAAATGTTGAAAACTAAAAATAAATTTAAAAAAGAAATTATCAAGAAAAACTGCATTGTTATTCTAGAACCAGAGGGTAAAATAGAAATTGAAAGAATCCACTGATCACCTCCTGAAAGATATCCCAAAAGGAAAATTCTTAGGATTATTATAGCATAATTCCAGAATTCCCAAGTCAAGGAGAAAGTACTGCAAGCAGCCAGAGAGAAACAATTCAAGTACTGTAGAACCACAATCAGGATAGCACAGATTTAGCAGCTTCTACAGTGAAGGATCGAGCGCTTGGAATATGATATTCGAGGTCAAAGGAGCTAGGATTAAAACCAAGAATCACCTACCCAGCAAAACTGAGTATAATTCTTCAGGGGGAAAAGTGAATATTCAGTGAAATAGAGGACCTTCAAGCATTCTTAATGAAAAGACCGAAGTTGAATGGAAAATCTGATTTTCAAATACAAGACTCAAGAGAAGCATGAAAAGGTGAACAGGGAAGAGGAACCATGAGGGACTTATTGAAGTTAAACTCTTTACATTCCTACATGGAAAGATGATATTTGTAATTCATAAGACCTTTCTCACTATTAGGATAGCTAGAAGAAATATACATAGACACAGGACAAAGGCGTGACTTGAATATGAAGGAATGATATCTAAAAAACAAAAGTAAAGGGTGAGGGAGGAATGTACTGGGAGAAGGAGAAAGGGAGAGGTAGAATGGGGTAAATGATCTCACATAAAATTGGAAAGAAAAAGCTTTACAGTAGAGGGGAGGAGGGGGGACGAGAGAAGGAATGAGTGAACTTTACTCTCATCAAAATTGGCTTAAAGAGGGAAGAACATACATACTCAATTTGGTATAGATACCTATCTTACCTACAGGAAAATAGAGGGGAAGGGGATAAGAGAAGGGAGGGTGACAGAACGAAGGGAAGATTGGGGGAGGGGGTAATCAGAAGCAAATTCTTTTGAAGAGGAACAGGGTGAAAGTAGAGAACAGAATAAATAGAGGGGGAGGGTAGGATGGAGGGAAATATAGTCAGTCTTTTACAACATGGCTAGTATGGAAGTGTTTTGCATGACTACATGTATATGGCCTGTATAGAATTTCTTGCCTTCTTAATGGGGTAGAGGGGTTTGGAGAGGGAGGAAAAGAGAGAATTTGCAACTCAGAGTTTTAAAAACATGTCAAAAACTTGTTTTTAACTAGGGAAAAAATAAAATACCAAATAATTTTCTTTAAATGCTCAGATAGAAATATAAGAAGGTTCAGAGGAAAACAGACAAAATAGCTTGAAAGTAACATGATGAATTTACTATATGATTTTTAAAAAGTATTCTGTATAAAAATTCATAATTTCACACATACACAAAAATTGACCACATACTGGGGCATAAAAACCTCACAATCCAATTCAGAAAGGCAGAAATATTAAATGCATCCTTTTCAGATCATGATGCAATAAAAATATATGCAATAAGGGGCCATGGAAAGATAGAATAAAAAATAATTGGAAACTAAATAATCTATTCCTAAAAAACGATTGGGTCAAACAACAAATCATAGAAACAATCAATAATTTCATTCAAGAGAATGACAATAACGAGACAACATACCAAAACTTATGGGATGCAGAGAAAGCAGTTCTTAGGGGAAGTTTTATATCTCTAAATGCTTACATAAATAAAACAGAAAAAGAAGAGATCTGTGAATTGGGCATACAACTAAAAAAATTAGAAAAAGAACAAATTAAAAATCCTCAACTAAACAGTAAATTAGAAATATTGAAAACAAAAGGAAAAATTAATGAAATTGAAATTAAGAAAGCTATTGAACTAATAAATAAAACTAAGAGTTGGTTTTATGAAAAAACCAATAAAATAGATAAAACTTTGGTTAATTTAATTTAAAAAAAGAAAGAAGAAAACCAAATTGCTAGTATCAAGAATGAAAAGGGGGAAGCTACCACCAAGGAAGAAGAAATTAAAACAATAATTAGGAATTATTTTCCCCAACTATATGCCAACAAATTTGACAATCTTAGTGAAATGGATACATATTTACAAAAATATAAATTGCCCAGATTAACAGAAGAGGAAGTAAAATACTTAAATAACCCCATATCAGAAAAAGAAATGGAACAAGCCATTGATGAACTCCCTAGGAAAAAATCCCCAGGGCCAGATGGATTTACATGTGAATTCTATCAAACATTTAAAGAACAATTAATTCCAATACTATGTAGACTATTTGAGAAAATAGGTGAAGAAGGAGTCTTACCAAATTCTTTTTATGATACAAATATGGTGTTGATACCTAAACCAAGAAGAGCCAAAATAGAGAAAGAAAATTATAAACCATTTTCTCTAATTAATATAGATGCAAAAATTTTTAACAAAATGCTAGTAAATAGATTACAGCAACTTATCACAAGAATAATACACTATGACCAGGTAGGATTTATACCAGGAATGCAGGGTTGGCTCAATATTAGGAAAACTATCAGCATCATTGAGTATATCAACACCAAAACCAACAGAAACCACATGATCATTTCATTAGATGCAGAAAAAGCTTTTGATAAAATACAACATCTATTCCTACTAAAAACACTAGAAAGCATAAGTATAAATGGAGTCTTCCTTAAAATAATAAATAGCATCTATCCTAAAACCTTCAGCAAGCATTATATGTAATGGGGACAGGCTAGAAACATTTCCAATAAGATCAGGCGTGAAACAAGGATGTCCATCATTACCACTGTTATTCAATATCATACTGGAAACGTTAGCTTTAGCAGTAAGAGAAGAAAAAGAAATTGAAGGCATTAGAATAGGCAAAGAAGAAACAAAGCTATCACTCTTTGCAGATGACATGATATACTTAGAGAATCCTAGAGAATCAAGTAAAAAACTACTTGAAATAATAAACAACTTTAGCAAAGTTGCAGGCTATAAAATAAACCCAAATTATCAGCATTTCTATATATTACCAACAAAGTCCAACAGCAAGAGATAGAAAGAGAAATTCCATTTAAACTTACTGTAGACATAAAATATTTAGGAGTCTACCTCCAAACAAACCCAGGAACTCTATGAACACAATTACAAAACACTTTTCACACAAATAAAATCAGATCTAAATAATTGGAAAAACATCAGTTGCTCATGGGTAGGCCGAGCTAATATAATAAAAATGACAATCCTACCTAAGCTAATTTACTTATTCAGTGCCATACCAATCAAACTACCAAAAAATTATTTTATAGAGTTAGAAAAAATAATAACAAGATTCATTTGGAAAAACAAAAGGTCCAGAATATCAAAGGAACTAATGAAAAGAAATGCAGGGGAAGGTGGCCTAGCAATTCCAGATCTTAAATTGTATTATAAAGCAGCAATCATCAAAACTGCTTGGTACTGGCTAAGAAATAGGGAGGTGGATCAGTGGAATAGGTTAAATATGCAAGACACAGTAGTCAATGACTATAGTAATCTATTATTTGATAAACCCAAAGACCCCAGCTTCTGGGATAAGAACCCACTCTTTGAAAAAAATGCTGGGAAAACTGGAAAAGAGTATGGCAGAAACTAGGCATAGACCCAAATCTCACACCATATACCAAAATAAAGTCAAAATGGGTTCATGACTTAGATATAAAGGCTGATATAAGTAAACTGGGAGAACAAGGAATAGTTTACCTATCAGATCTATGGAGAACAGAAGAATTCATGACCAAACAGGAGATAGAGAACATTATGAAAAGCAAAATGGATAATTTTGATTACATTAAATTGAAAAGTTTTTGCACAAACAAAGCCAATGCAACTAAGATTAGAAGGAAGGTAGAAAATTGGGAAAGAATTTTTACAACCAGTCTCTCTGATAAAGGCCTCATTTCTAAAATATATAGAGAATTAAGACAAATTTATAAGAACAAGCCATTCCCAATTGATAAATGGTCAAAGGATATGAACAGACAGTTCTCAGATGAAGAAATTAAAGCCATCTATAGTCATATGAAAAAATGCTCTAAATCATTATTGATTAGAGAAATGCAAATCAAAACAACTCTGAGGTACCACATCACACCTATCAGATTGGCCAACATGACAAAACAGGAAAATGATAAATGTTGGAGAAGATGTGGGAAAATTGGAACACTAATACATTGTTGGTGGAGTTGTGAAATGATCCAACCATTTTGGAGAACAATTTGGAACTATGCCCAAAGGGCTACAAAAATGTGCATACCCTTTGATCCAGCAATAGCACTTCTAGGGCTATATCCCAAAGAGATCAAACAAATGGGAAAAGGACCCACATGTACAAAAATATTCATAGCAGCTCTTTTTGTGGTGGCAAAGAATTGGAAATTGAGAGGATGCCCATCAATTGGGGAATGGCTGAGCAAGTTGTGGTATATGAATGTAATGGAATACTGTTGTGCTATAAGAAATGATGAACAAGCTGACTTCAGAAAAACCTAGAAAGACTTATATGGTCTGATGCTGAGTGAAGTGAGCAGAACCAAGAGGACTTTGTACACAACAACAATCACGTTATATGATGACTAATATTGTTATACTCAACTCTTCTTGGCATCACAAGGATCTAAGACTTCTCCAGCGGCCTCATGATAGAAAATGCTATCCACATCCAAAGAAAGAACTATGAAAGTTGAATCGCTATCATTTTTTCCCCCTTCTGTTGAGTTTTGTTTCATCTTTCTGATGGTTCCTCCTATTGGTTTTAATTTTTACTTGCAACTTCACTAATGTGAAAATATGTTTAATAGGAATGTAAATGTATAGCCTATATCAGATTGTGCACTGTATTGGGGAAGGTGGAGGGGAGAAAGGGGGAGAAAAATTTTAAACTCAAAAACACATGGAAGTGATTGGTGATAAATCAAAATAAATTAATAAAAAAAATAAAGATGCAAAAAAGTTTCGTAATTTCAGTTATAATTCAATTTTTGCATTTTGCTTTCAAGTTTAATTTTTTGTTGTTTGGTAAATTCAGAAAAAAAATTAAGAAAGTAGGTGTGCATAATGGAAAGAGCTCTAGATTTAGAGTCAGAGCTGGAGTTAAAATCCTAGCTCTACTTACTATATGTATGGCCTTGTGCAAGTCATTTAATCTATATGCATCTTATATTCCACATCTATAAAAAGAGATGATTAGATTGATCTATATGGTCCCTTCTAGCTCAACATCTAAACATCCATCATGGTGCTATGGAAAGATTTAGACTCAGAAGAACCCATTTAGAAAATCCAAGTCATATAAAGTAGAACAATTTCCTCACTCTTAAAATGAAGGAATTTGGCTAGATGAATTTGAAGGTTTTTTGCTAGTGATTTTGACCAATCCTACTAAAAATCCTTTGAGGTACAGCTAAGTTCTTGCTCAACTGCTCTACTACAAAGCAATCTTTCTTCATGTTTATGGTC
Organism: Phascolarctos cinereus; assembly: GCF_003287225.1. Classification (NCBI taxonomy): domain Eukaryota; kingdom Metazoa; phylum Chordata; class Mammalia; order Diprotodontia; family Phascolarctidae; genus Phascolarctos; species Phascolarctos cinereus. The sequence goes on along the minus strand of NW_027555958.1, from coordinate 249,134,386 downwards.
TTAAGGGTGCATTGCTCATACTGTGGTATGAATTATTTAATGTGTGTTAGGTCTTGCTCCCTATTCTATATAAGTCACTTGAGAACAAGAAATATGTTTTACATTTCTCTCCTATGCCCCTCAGTCCACAAGAGAACCTCAAAAAAATTATTGAATGAGTAATTTACCAAATGACCAAGACAATCCCTTCAATATGAACATAATATGGTGTATGTCTATATTGTAAGTATTTTTGAAATAATTTCATATTTACAGTAGTGAGATTCCTCAGTGATTTAATAAGACCACTAATTAAATTTAAATATCACATAAAATTAAAAAATATATATTGATCTATGCCCAATTTCTGACACACTGTTTTCCAGTTTTCCCAACAATTTTTAAGCAAATAATGAATTCTTATCCTGAAATCTTAAGATTTTACATATAATAAGAATAATACCCTACAAAGCCAAGTATAAAACTAGAAGGGGGAAATGGATCTTTAATGGGAGAGAAAATTTCTAAGTATTCCTGGAAAAAAAAACCCAGAGCCAAATAAAATATTTGAAACACAAATGCCAAACATTATAGTTAAATGATAAACAAGTGCTAACTGGGCAATATGGAAAAAAAGAACAGCGTTCTTTCAGAATTTCACTCACTTCGTAGGTCACATATGTAATAAAGAAAAATAAATACAGGCAATAAGCATAGTTTTATTCTATTTTGCTGCTTTAAGAGAGAAAAGAAGGAATATACTATGGAAGAAATGTGGAAAAATGGAGAGGACACAATTATTTCTTGTAATTGGAGTGTTCCAAAGGAAAACCATATAAGGTTGGAGTAGGTGGAAGGTGCAGGGGGCACCTCACAATCCTCATTCTAATGTGAACTGTCATAAGAGCAGAGCATGCATATATAAACACAGTGTTTAGTTTAGAAATACGGGGTAAAATACAGGAGCAAGGGAAAGGAAAAGATAAAAGGCAATGAAGATTTATATAACACCTATGCATCAGGTACAAAACCAGTCAAATATCATATTTAACAAATATTATCTCATTTGATCATCAAAACAATTTTTCGAGATTGGACTTCATTTTATAGTTAAAGAAACTGAAGCAAACAGAAGTGACTAGTTTAGAGTTACACAGCTATTCAATGCTTGAAACCAGATTTGAACTCAAATTTTCCTGACTGTAGGCCTGGTGTTTTATCCACTCTCTCAACAAGATGGGAAAATATGGACAAAAAATAGTCTCAAGCAAACAAAAGTTCAAATTTGAGAGTGGATAATATGAGGGACTTAAAATATGCAAAATAAAGTAACAACCAATGATCAGAATCTGGGCTATGTAAAGAGACGAGATTAAGAAAAGTTTTATCAGAACACTTAATTTATAGATTACTAGGTTTGATGTTTTACCTTTCCTTTCCCTACTTCCCTATTCTTTGTAAACAGAAAATCATAGATCTAAGGGATGGAAAAAAAAGATATAGCATAGAGGAGGAAATACAGTTAATAATCATATCCATGAATATAAATGGAATTAACTCATCCATAAAATGAAAGAATACATCAGAAAGGATTGGAAACTAACACTATGTTGTTGTCCACAAGAAATACACATTAGAATAAAACAACAGCTCACACATAGAGAATTAAAATGAGGGAATGAAGGGGCAGCTAGGTGGCACGATGGATAAAGCACTGGCCCTGAATTCAGGAGGACCTGAGTTCAAATGCAGCCTCAGACACATAACACTTACTAGTTGTGTGACCCTGGGCAAGTCACTTAACCCTGTTGCCTAGACCAAAAAAACAAAACGAGGGAATTAGAAGAGTTTATTATGTCTCTGGTGAATCTTTTAAAGCAGGAGTAGAAATTGTCATCTCAGATAAAGCATCAGCAAAAGAAAAAATACACATAGTTAGAAGTGATAAATTGACAGTTGGGTGGCTCAGTGGATGGACTACTTGGGCCTGAAATCAGGAAGACTCATCTTCCTTAGTTCAAATCTGGCCTCAGATACTTACCAGCTGTGTGACCTTGGGCAAGTCATTTAACCCTGTTTGCCTCAGTTTCCTCATTTGAAAAATGAATTGGAGAAGGAAATGACAAACCACAGTAGCATCTTTGCTGAGAAAACCCCACATGTTCTTATGAAGAGGACAAAAATGAGTAAACAACAACAACAAAAGAGATTATTAGATATTATACTTAGTCCCAACTGCAATATTCCAGGAAAGAATAATGTCAGTCTCTGGGGCATGGGGCTATTTGTGTGCCTGCCCAGGATTTGGTTTGGGATGCGATGTAGTCTGGTAGCTACACCAGAGCTCACTGAGAAATAGATAGAAAAGAGAGAAGAGAGATTGATCAAGACTAGATTTGTAACTGCAGGCAGAAAGAGCACTAGCATAAAATAGAAAAGGTTCCAAAGCAAAGCATGAAGGTAGCAGTGAAATTTTCCCCCACTGTCTGAACAAGCAAGATGTAGAAGACATTTGCTTTCATCCCTTCTTCCCTACCCACCCCCTGCAAACAGAATTTTTTCTTTAGAGCTTTCTACCTCTGTAATATAGATCTTTTTCTGTGCACTGTTATTTTGTTAATCTTGATTCATTTGCATAAACACTTTGTTTTTCATTATTTTCTGAGTGTGACTATAAGTGCCCCTAAGGACACTTTGAGAAGGTTTTATATTTTATACTTTACAGTAAATAATTTAGGAATTTATTTCTGGTTTTGTGGTCAATGAGACCTCCTGGGAGCATATTTTATTAGCCATTTTTATCCTAAATGTTTCATAGTTGAACTACCAATAGCAGAATTGAAATGAGCCTAAGGTCTGTCCCTCACTACTAAGTTGTCTTGAATTTCTGTTGGTGTTAGCCATCTGGCATTATTTCCTGTCTGGATGTCTAGTGGGCCCTGTTGCTATATTAGTCTGTTCTCTCCAGGCTCTGGAGAGAGATAGGAAGGGAGCAAGAGTAATGGAATGGATTAGAGAAGAAAGTTGTACCCCAACTGGCCCTGGAAGCAAACACAGGCAAGTCAAGAGGTTTTGTTTAAATGAAACTCATTCATCTACAAAAAGGGGAAAAAATGGTTGATTAGAAAAAAAATTGTCTTAAATAGATGTCCACCAAGTTATGAAAAGTGAAGTAATTAGAGAAACATATACACAATTAAGCAACTATAGGGCCAAAACTGAATGTTGCAAAATTATGAAGAACAAGTTTAGGAAATAAATATATTCTCTTCCCCCACCTCTTCCCTCCTTTGCTGAGGTAGGAAATCCTCAAATGTCAGACACCGCAGATAGAGTTTCTTCCCCACCCCCACACCCCACCCCACTCCCCAGCAATGTATTGTTTGATTTTCCTAATATTTTCTTCTTCTACTTTTCCTTTTTTATTTCTACCTTAAAATTATTTGTTGTAAGGGATGGCACATTGGAAGAGGGAACAGAGAAGTCAATGAGGAAATCTAGGAGATTTTGATAAAATTCTATTTTAAAAAGAAAATACAATTATTAAATGCATCAAAATATGTTTGAAGAAATCATTCAAACTCCAAAGCAGAATAAATAATATAATTCTAAAAGTTTGTTATTCAAAGAACAAATTACAGAAAATAGGTAATTTCATCAACTAAAATAATGGCAATGAAAACATGCCAAAACTTTAGAGATGTAGCCAAAAAAATCATTCTTGGAAAATTAGTATCTCTAAAAACTTTTTGCAACAAAACAGAAAAATAGCTGATCAATAAACTGAGTGTGTAGTAGGAAAAAATCAACTAGAAAAGCAAAAACAAAGTCAATTAAATATAAATACAGAAAGGCTAAATATTAAAAGTAAGAAATTAACAAAATTGAAAATAAAAAACAGAGTTGACAGCTAAAACTAGAAACTACTTTTTGGAAAAAACCCAATAAATTGGAAAAAAATATTATTTTGATAAAAAAAAACGGGAAAGCCAAGTTGCCAAAATTAAAGATATTTACAACAAATGAAAAGTAAATAACAGAACTATTAGGAACTGTTTGGATTAGTTGTATTCTCCAAAATTTTGATGACTTAAATAGGTGAATAATTCACTAATAAAGTACCCAGCTCAAAGACATGAGATATAAAAATTTAATAACTCAATCCCAAGAAAATAAATTCAACAAATCATGTATTTTCTCTGAAAGGAAAATAAAATGGGAAGGGCAGATACAGTTGTAGTCAGAATCTATCAAACAATCAAATTAAAAAAAGCCAAAACAAATCATAAATATTATATTAATCAAATGTGGTACCAATTCCTGAAACAGAGAGCAAGAGAATATAGACAAAGAACATCCTCTGAAAATATTCTTAATAAATTCACATGCAAAAATATATACCTAACAAATTCAGAAGCAAAAATATTAGCAAAGATGCTATAGCAACATATTAAAATGTCATACACCATGGCATAATTGGTTATTCCAGGAATTCAGGACCATATTAATAACAAAAGTTATAAATCACATGATTATATCCATAGATATAATCCATATAAAATTCCTAGATGTAAGAAAAATTTTAACAAAATACAACAGTGATTTCCAAAATAAATGAATGTTTAAAATCATAGGAATAAATTAGCCTTGCCTTAATTTGGCAAGCATTTATCTAAAAATGAAACATAGCATTATATGTAATGGAGAAAAAAAATTCATACAAAATGACCATGGAAAGCATGAAATATCTGGGAGTCTACCCTATGCAAAAGAATCATGTAAATATAACTGTCAAATAATCTTTAAAGAAATATAGAGTAAAACAGTATACCAGTTATTAATTGTGCATGCCTGAGCCATGCTAATAAATTAAAAATGATTACATTATATAAATTAATTTCCAGATTTAGTATCTTGCCAATCAAAATATTAAATGATTACTTTATAGAACTGGAAAGAAAAACAAAATTAATCTGAATTTATAAAACATGAAGAATCTTCAAGAGAAATAATGGAAAAATAGTAGAAATGTATAGGACCTAGTAAACACAATTTCTAAACCAAACTGTAGAATTGTAGTCATCAGCACTATTTATTCCTCATTAAACAATAGAATAGTTGATTGAAAAATGCATAGGAAGCAAAATCAGTCTCAGAGAAATTAGATTAAACTAACTTGCCTCTTCATATGCCACAATAAACTCCGAGTCAATACATTTTCCAAAAATACAAGGTCGTATTGCAACCAAAATAAAAGGAGGAAAAATAAGAAGATATCCATTCACAACTATAGCTAGCTGTAATAGAGGGTAATTTATGGTCATAAAGTATAAAATGGACGATTTAGATTGTTGAAAATGTAAAAAGCTTTTGTATATGATCAGTGGCATTAGAAGGGAAACACTGAACTGGAGGGGAAAATTCCCTTTTTGTATGTGCATGCTCTGGCCTAGTGACAGAGGCCTCTTCTATTTTCTCTTTTTTGATACTGTCTCTTGGGGATTGCATGAGTTCCTAGGGGTCCAAATGTCATCCTTATATCCAGAATTTACAGATCCAATAGTGTTCACCTTTCTCCTAATTTCTGTTCCACGTTGTCAACGGCTTACTTTCCCATTGTCACATCCTGTTCATCATGTCAAAAACAGAACTCTCACTTTTGTCCTACTTTACTTATTTCTATTGAAAGTGATACTATGTTTCTAATCAGCTTGGAGTTATCTTCAGCTCTTCATTCTCACTCACTTATTCCCCATGTCCAAGATCTGGACATACCATCCTGCTTAAGAGTCTTTAGTAACTCCCTAGTGTTCCCAGGATAAAACAAAACTCCTCTGATTGGTATTTAAAGCTCTTTATAATCAGACTCTATCTTACGTTTTTGGGATGATTGTATGTTACTCTCCTTCCTACACTTTGCATAACAAACGAACTGTCTTGTTTCCTATTTCTCATACACAATAATTCATTTTCCATTCCTTTGCCTTGGCTGAGGCTGTCTTATGTTCCTGGAATGCTACCTAACATGAGAGTACTTTTCCAATCCAATTGTTACTTCTCCTGCACCTCCAGTGAAATTACTGCAAATTGATTTTGCATACATTTTGCATTTGCATATCTATGTATTGTTTTCAGGCAGCAAAATATATAATCCTTGAGAGCAGGAATTCTTTTGTTTTATCTTTATATCATTGGTGCATAACCCAGTGCCTGGCATATATAAAGTAACTTAACAAATGCTCACCAAATTAAAGTGAATTAAATAAAAACTCAAAAAAATACCTCAAGGAATAGGCGGGAAAGTTTTAGAATGTATTACCATATGTTCTTTTAAAAAGCTGCATAAGATTTTGAGGAAGAGAATATTATGTGAAAATCTATACTGTATCAAAGGCATTGGGAGGTCCAAAGAGAAGGAAACCAGCCTAGGAGTTGATAGAATCTTTGAGATCTGAACAACATGTAGAAAATGTTCACTACTAAAGTATATGCCTCACATCTTAAACAAAAATAATCCTCTAACCAATCCCTTAAAGGCTCCTTTCATATCCTTTTTTTCTCAAGGTAGATAAGGGGGTTCAGCATAGGTATAATACCATAAAAGAGAGAAATTATTTCCCCCCAGATTTCAGAAGTGGATGAAGGTGGTTGCAAGTACATATCAATAGCTGCACCATAAAATAATGACACAACTACAAGGTGGGGTCCACATGTCTCAAATGCCTTCCTTCTCCCTTCAGCTGACCACATCCTCAGTACTGTCTAGGCAATGAAGCCATAGGAGATAAGGATCAGCGACAGGGAATAAGAAGGTAAATGACACAGATAAAGAAGAGTTCTGCCTCATTGGCTGTTATGTCAACACATGACAACTTGAGAGCAGGTACCTCACAAAAAAAGTAGTCCACCTTGTAGCGGCCACATCATGGCATGAGAAAAGTCCAAGTTGACTGCAGTACAGAGTTGCTGAAACCACTGAGTCAGCATGCAGCTGCCAGCTTGACACATAGCCACTGGTGCATGCTCACTTGATAATGGAGAGGCTGGCAAGTAGACACAAATCTGTCAAAGGACATGATAGCCAGCAAAAGACCCTCAGTTGAACCCAAGGCTAAAAAGATGATGAGTTGTGCAACACAACCACCATAGCTAATTGTCTTCACTCTGCTACAAATATTTATCAACGTTTGAGGAACTGTGCTGGTGGTATAGCAAAGATCTAGGAGTGACAGGTTGGTGAGAAAAAATACATGGGTGTGTGCAGTTTGAGGTCTCAGTAGGACAGCAGGATGATGGCCACATTGCCAAAAATGCTCAATGTATAGAAGATCAGCAAGATTCCAAAGAGGGGCAACTCCAACTAAGGCCAGTTTGAGAAACCCAGTAGAATGAATTCCTTTGGGAAAGTTTCATTTACCCAATCTGTCATGGAAAACTTGTTTCTTAGACACCTGTAAAATAAAACCAGACAGTTAGTAGATGTCATTGTTGTGTGGGGAACTGCATTGAATTAGATTGAAAAGATAGGTGAAAAATGTTACAGTTAATTATTTTTTCTGATTAAATAAAAATTTTTTTTTCTCAAAGTCAAAGTGACCTGTTGTACAAATTAAAGAAATAAGGAGAAGCAAAATCTCTGACCTTATTAAAGAACAGAAATGCAGGAACTTAGAAAATTAAGATACATGAGCACTTAGAGATGACTTTTTCTTCTGAATGTAGTGCTAAAACTGGTGATGAGGAATTCTCCAGCTTCACAAGCAGGAGTGACACTCAGTGATACTCGGGGCACAAACCAAATTCTTATGAATTCTGTGCATCTCAAACTCTCTGTGTTTATCAGCTTTGTAATCTTCTGCCTGATGTTCAGTAGCATCAAACTTATCGAACTCTGTTGATCCTGACACCAATTTGATTCTTCTGATCTGGACCTTACCTTAATCCTCTGATTCCTCAGATCAACTTGTTTAAGCTCTAGCAACCAATACAAACACCCAAATGTCTATGAGCCTCCATGAATGGAAATTTCCAATTATGGATTTTCCCAAACACTGATTTTAATCAGTTTAAGCATATGCCATAGAAGACACTCATGCCACCCAGGTCAGATTCCATTCCCAGATCAGCCCCTGAGCAAGCCGAGAGGAAATATTATAGATATAACCTCAGAGATCATTTAAACCTACTCTCTCAGCACAGCTTTAAATTGGGCAGGCTCATAAGGATTTTGATCCACGGGGCTGAAATTTAAAGAGAACTAATAATAGTTCTTGTTCAATGCCCTCATATAGAAACCACTGTGCCAAGCTTAGCAAATAGTTAGAAAGAATAATTAGTTAAAAAGGAAAGTACCAAATAGACAACTTCTACCTCCTTACCACCAGCCAGGCTTACATTTTCAGCCTAGGTGAATTTCTCTTTGTCCTGGCTCCCTCCTGATATTTTACCAGCAATGGCCTCAGGGTATCCCAGTGGTTCTGTTTTTCTCTCAAAGGCCTTAGCATAGATTTTATCTTTTCTAAGAGCCTTGTATCTCAGTGTCCAAAAGTTGTTGCTTTAGTCTTTCTTCATCCAAAATTGAGTTAATATTTAAAAGTTGAATTGAGGACATATTTTAATACTGCTGGTATTGAGGAAACAATTAGGAGTTCAAGTCTCAGGTGCTGCAATTATTAGATATAGTTTCATCTCTCATATTACAGACGAAGAAACTGAGAGCTAGTTTTGTTGTTGTTTTTGTTGTTGATGATAATGTTGTTGTTGTTTGTGTTTGCCTTCCGGTCTCCTTACAATATTTTGACACTGCTTTCCAGGGTTTTGTTGTTGTCTAAAACTAAGAGCTTAGTGGATGAACATGTTTTCATCTGGTAAGGGACTTTTAATCAGAACTCAAATTCCACAGAGTCCTCTCTATTACCAAATTCATCAAATTATCTGTTTTATAGGGTTAAGAAAATTGTGAAATTTATAGAATGATACGAAAGCTTTATTATGATGATCATTATTATGCAATATCTGAAATCGGAGCTAAGAAGAAAATATCTTTAATGACACAAGCATCACTGTTCCTTAAAATATTAACACATCAAATGAAGATACACAATAATAAGTAAGATTTAGCAACTCCACATAAAGTAGGCATATATCCTACAGTTATTTTATCTCTTTACAATGTTCATCTAATTTTACTCCTTTGCTCAACATGTGATATAATTGAAGTCCAGAGAAGGACATACCTTTTATTTTCTGCTTCTAGCTCCTTTATCCAATCAACCTTATTCACTTAACTCTTCTCCCATTAGAGCTCATCTCAGCTACCACTACTTAATTAAAATGAGGGAAAATAAGGGAATAATTCTACTTCTCAAAAAACAGAAACTGCACAATTAAGATTTCAAGATGGCTGTGGTTCCATGTCTAAGTTAGAAGACTTAAACATATGTATTGATTCTTCCTCAACAACCCTAACTTCCCAATTTCTCAATCTACTCAGTTCCCATGGCAATACTCTCCCATTCCACCTCTGCTGTAAACAGAGATGGTTATACCTTCACATTTGATACACAAGTTAAACTACTTCATTCAACATGAACTCTAAAATTTCTTTATATGATCGGAATATTTCCTTCCTTACCTGTCCTCCTGACCTTTGACCTTAATTTTGGTTCTGTCCTTGATTTACAATGCCTCCAGCCTTCATTTCTTTTCCAGCCTACAGCTACTGTATTAGCTATACTCTCTGCATTCCATTTCTAGACCCCTTTGGTAAATCAGTTCGATCTATATATTCCTATACACTCAAATCCTTTTCCCTATTCCTATTATTAAACTCAAATCTTGGATTACTCCAACCCCTACATCCTTTACTCCTTTTTACATAAGGCTGATGGAGCCAGAAAAAATTGAAAAGGCTGATTAGCTGTATTACAAAATTATACTACCTAATTTCAACTGGGTCCTCACTTCAGCAAAGCAATAATTCTATATCTCCCTAACTTATTTGCTATCCCACTAACCACAGTAGCTATTCCAAATCTTTTCTTCCCTCCTTAAGCCTCCCACTCTATCTTCTTCCTCCAGTCTCAGCTATAGCATTAACTTCATACTTCACCAAAAAAAAATTGAAGCCATTTACCATGATCTCCCTCTTCTTCCCTCCTCCACACATCACTTAGGCATCTCCCTTTAAATTTCCCTTTTACCTCATCTCACATTTATAGAGGTAGTTCTTCTCCATGTCAAACAAAATAAACTCCTCTCCATACTTTTCTGATGTCATTTCCTCCCAATTCCTTGAGCAGATTGTCCCCACTATTATCCTTACTCTCTTGAATTTTCAATATCTTCCAATCTACAGGCATTTCCCTGCCACCTATAAATACACATATATCTCCCCATCCCTAAAAAAGTACATGTTTGATCTAATTTTTGGCAATAGCTATTATCCTACATATCTCCTCCCATTATTGGTTAAACTACTTGAGAAAGTTGTATAATTAGGCTCATTAAATTACTCTCCTCTCATTTTTTCTGAATTCTCTGCAGTCAAACTTCTGACCTCACTAGTCAACTAAAACCACTCCTCCAAAATTGCTAATGATTTTATAATTTCCATGCCTAATGGCTTTTCCTCAATCACCATTAAAAAAATAATAATAACAGATTTATATAGTGCTTTAAGATTTGTAAAGCACTTTCCATATGTGATCTAACCTCCTTGGCCTCTTATCCATATGTTAACTTCTCCTCCTACATATCACCTTATCTCTAGGTTTTCTTCTCTTCCGACTGATGTCCATCTTTTGTTGTTGTTCCATCATTTTCATTCATGTCCTACTGTTCTTTATCCCATTTGGGGTTTCCTTGGCAAAGATACTAGAGTGCTTTCTCTATATTATTTCCCTTACTGATATCATCAGCTCTAATTGCTTTACTTATTACCACTATGCAGATGATTCTATGATTAAATATCTAGCCGTAATCTTTCTCCTGAGCTGCAGCCCGTTATCACTAACAACCATTTGGCCATCTCAAATTGGATGTCCCAATAAGCATCTCAAACATGTCTAGAATAAATTTCTATATCTTTTCCCCCAAACCTCCACTCTTCCCAACTTTCTTTTTACTTAGAAGGCCATCACTATCCTCCCAGTCATCCAGGATTACAAACTGTTATCATCCTCAACTTCTCATTGTCACTTATTTCATATATCCAATGTTACCAAATTTTGTTATTTTTACCTTCAGAAAATATCATGTCTATCTCCTTTTCTCCACTGACATAGTCCTTACCCTATGAAGGCCATTTTCAACTCATAGAAGAACTATTTCAATATTTCACTATTTCAACAGCATTTGAGTTCTAATTCATTTAGCTTCAAGTCTCTCCCTACTCCAATCCAATCTCCATATAGCTGCCAAAGTGATTTTCTTAAAGCAGAGGTCTGAATGTGTCACTATTCCCCTTACATTCAATAAACTCCCTCCATTGGCTCACCGTTACCTCCAGGATGAAATATTAAATCCGCTGCTTAGCATATAATCCCCTTCACAATTTGCCTCTTTCCTGGCTTTCCAGTCTTTTTGCCTTTTGTTGAACTTGAAGTATTCTGTGATCCATCTACTTTGGCCTCTTTGATGTTCCTCAAATACAACATTTCATCTCCTGAAAGTATACATTTATAATGTTTCTTCCCCATGACTGGAGAGCTTTTTCTCATCACTGCTGATTTTTAGATTCCCTGGATTCCTTCCAGAATCAACTCAAACCCCACTGACTGCAAGAATCCCCCTGAACTATGAGAAATTATTCATTTGGACCCCTACTCAGTTCCAATCAGTATTAATCAGTTCAGTGTGATTCTATAAAGGGATAATGATTGTTAACAATTATTCGTGATATACTCAACTAATAATATACATTTAGTCATTTATCTAACAATAGTACAAAAATAAATATGTATTAATACATATTTTATATGAATCAGATGGGAATAATTAGATAAAATAGGTTCTTATACTAGGGCTTTACACTAGTCCTAAACTTTAAACCAACATTCACTACTTGTTTACCAGTTATGAAGCTCACTTGCACAACCACAAGAATGTTGACAAGATATCTCCATTCTGTTTTGCTCAAATTCCACGTCCAAGTCTAGTGTGGGTGGAAAGTCCCCCAATTTGCTTTTATACTTCCAGACCACAGTCTCTTGTCTAATGTGAGCAGGTGGCTTTCTTATACTTAGTCACTGGAGATGACTATTGCTTTGCCCTTCTTGTGACCACTTAGTCAGTGGAGATGACACTTGCCTTGCCCATCTTGTGATAACCCATGTTGATGCATTATTTCTGGCCCTCCTGGAAAGTCAGAAGTCTATCAGCCAAATGAGATTTTTGTATTTTACTTTGCCTCTCCTGAGTGTCTGGGTATCAAACCCTACAAAAATAAGGTTCTGGGGAGCAGAGGGTTTCTCAGAACATAAGGAACATCTGAGGTCTACTTTATTAAAAGAGGCCATGGATCCTTTAATAAAGTGTTATTAGCTTGGAGCTCTGCCTCAATGGTGTTTTTTGCAGATTGGACAATTTTGGACCCCACACCACCAAGCCCTTGTCTCTGAGATTATCTTCCATTCAAAATACACATACGCTTATGTGCATATGTACACATGTGCATGTATATGCATGTGCCTGTTCATATATTCTCTGAACATGATTATTTTGAGGTTTTCTCCCATATTCCAGTGTAAATCACTTGAGAGTAGGTACTGCTTTTTACTTTTGTCAGTGCCATGTACAGTATGTGGCACACGGGTGGTCCTTAAATATTTTTTGACTGACTGATTGGCAACAATAATTGTTGTCTTTGGTGTTGACCTTCACTCTCTCTGCCATTCTAATTGTGAATATAATACATTAGGCTGTTTTTGCTACAAGGCACCTCGGAAATCATCTAGTCCAAAGGACACATTTTACATTTCAGGAAACTGAGACCCACAGAAGAGAAGTGATTTTTAGAAAATGTCCATAAAACAAACAATATGTAATCATTTAAGAGTTCAGACCAGTGTGTTGATTGCCTTCATCTCTTATGGTGCAAAAAAGAATGAACTAGAGACTAGATTCATGGATGGATGAATGAAAGTCTATAATTGTTCTTCATGTTATCTTGTGCAATTATTGAATGTTTCCTGAATAAAAGTGTGCTAGAGGAAGAAAATTTGAGTTCAAGAGGCAGAGAAGGGAAGAAAAACAAAAACTACATACTGGTGCTTCTGCAATAATGAATTCTGCTCTTCCATGGCTGACAAAAAAAAAAATTAAGAGGTTATTTAATCTTTCTCCTCTGCTTTTAAAAGAAACTGCTTTCTATCTCTCCTAGAAAGACAGTAACACATTTCATATATAAACTTCCACTCTTTTGTAGATGAAAAGAAAATATAGGTCAACTAGATTATGAAGTAGAGTCAGGATGAACTGAGTTCAAATTCAGCCTCACACATTTACTAGCTGTGTGGCCCTGGGCAAGCTGCTTAACTTTTCTCAGCCCCAATTTCCTCAATCATAAAATAGCAATAATAATAGTATGTATCTCATAGGGTTGTTGTGAGGATTAAAGTTTTAATATGTATAGCACTTTGCCAACCTTTAAGTGTTATATAAGTACTCATTATTATTATTATTATTGCTAGTAATAATAATAAGGCAATCCATCCAGTTATTAAACCTAGAGATCAGAGACCAAGTTGGTATTAATTCTAAAAAGAAGTCTTCATTTAGTGAAAAGGGTCCTGGACTTGAGGTTAGTAGAACAGTATTTGAATTTCTGCTTTGATACTTAGCTTCAGTTTCCTCATTTGTAAAACAAGTGTAATTATACATATACTACTGGCCTCATAGAGTAGTTATGAGAAAAGTAATTTTATACCCTTACAGTTGGATATCAACATGTATCATCAACCCTATCATCAGAATTTGCCATGTTTCTAGGGTACTCTGATTTTCAGAGGTCTCCTGTGTGATATATGAATAAATCTTTTCTGCCCTTTAGTTTACTCATCCTTCAACTTTCTTTAATTACCCCTTACTTCCATTCTATTGACTATTCATCATTAGGGTTTTTAACATGATATAGATTGACCATTTGCCAGCCAGTAAACAATTAAAGGTGGAGAGTTCTGACCTCTATAGTCAGAACATCACTCCCTTCACCTATCCAGTCTCAAAGTATGTTCACTGAAAGCCTTTCTGCCTCTATTCCTAACCAGCCCTATATCCTGGAGCTGATCAAAATATTCTTTCAAACACACATCAGTGCTCAGCACAGTACCTGGCACAGGTAGGCAACTTAACAAATTTCATAAACATTTATTGACTGACTGACACCAATTTCAAATGGATTTCTGTTGGAAGTATCACACTACTTTCATCCTCCATGTTTGAGCCAGCCAGTTTTTTCCCTTCCTCATGAAAAAGAAAGCAGTCCATATGTTTGTTTCATCTTCTAACAGGTTCCCTCACTGCCCCACAACCATTGCCAACAGAGAAGGAAGTGTGGGCTGGTAGAAAGACTGCTAGATTTGAAATCAACAGAAACCTAGGTTCAAACCTTGGCTGCAAGTCACTTAAACTCTCTCAGGTTCATCTGAGTGTGGGGTTACCTACTAAAGGATTGTTCTGAGCAATAAATGAGAAACTGTGGTCATGTCTTACAGACCTCTAAGTTTTATATCAATTGACATTCTTTTACTTTTTTTTTTCCACTGCCTTTTACATGGCAGGGGCTAAACAAACAATCACTGAATTACATTGAGTAAAAATGGCCATGTCAAATTCTGACTGTTTCCTGAAATGTGCTGGACCCAGCACTGATGGTTAAATACTCAGTATGAGCATTATATGAGTATCAGCTCAGAAATCAGCAAACATTACAAATCATGGTTTTGTTTACTGTTTTGTTGGTTGTCTAGACAAGAAAGTGATGGATAAAATGTTAATAATGCAAATCAAACTTGAAAGGGCATACTTTTTTTTCCCCAGTTGATCCCACATACTCTTGCTACTTAAAAATAGCCCTGTAGAATCAGGGAGAATTTTGATTCCCCTTGTAATATTTGAGGCACAGCTAGATCTCCCTTTACCACTCTAATCTCTACAACTTCCCATGCTGCAAACAAAGATAAACTTATTAATATTCCCCAATAGAAATTGGTGAAGGTGGTCAAGAATATTCCTGCAACATTTCAAATACATTCCCAATTATCTAAAGCATACACTAGTATCTGGGTTTGATAATATTTGAATAAAACTGAGGTTGTTCACATTGTTCACAAATGTCAGGTGGGAGGTGCAAGTATGATTATGCCCATCAGCCTTGGAGAAGTTAGAGTACAGAAGGTTGGATTTTGAGTCAGAAAGTCTTAAGTTCAAAACCTAACTGAGATTAAGTTTAACTATGTGACTATGGAGAAGACAGTAAATGTCTCTCACCTCAATTTTAATGTTTCTGAAATGGAGATAATGATACCTATAGAACTTATTTCACAAATATCTTGATAGGTTCCAATAAAATAACTTATTAAAGTGTTTATATATATATATATATATATATATATATATATATATATATATATATGTCACACATTGTGATAGTAACAAAAAGGTCGAAACTATTGAAAATTCAAATGCCAGCCCTGTACTTTCACATCTAGTATACTTTCCAGAGCACCATGCTCCCTCTGCTGAACTCTGAGGTATGAACATAGATTGGACACATCATCTTTAGATGTTCTTGTCAGCTTTTTCACAATGATACTCTACAAAGGATATAGCTCACCTCTAGTTTAAGCATCAGGCAGGTTTTGGGGTGATGGTTTCAATGGAAAAACTCACAGGTAGAAGAGAGATTTGTTGAACTTTCAATATCTCCTACAGTCATGACTTTAATTGATGTGATTGATTCCCTTTTCATTTGTTCCTCTACTCTGAGTCATGCCACCAGGATTTAGCAGCAGTTATGAAGTAAAGCTTGAGGGAATGTTTTGAGAATAAAATGCTGTGCATTTTAAAGTGGGCACCATCAAAGGATGATTTGTGATGGGCTCACCCAATTAGATTTCTGTAGGGTATTGACAGAGCATTTCATAGATATTAATTTATTAGGTAGGTATAGGAAGAGAATGTGGTTTGTTAATTCCAATGCGGCCCCAGAGACACAATTGTCTCATATGGATATTTCATTAGTTGAATGTGATGTCCAAAGGGGAGAGACACAGAGAGCATCCTTCTGCAGAAAGAACATTTTCTTCCATTTTTTTCCCTCTCAGTCAGAGATTATTCTTCTGTGGTAAATGATGCCCAGCTGCCTAGATGTCCTTCTTGTTGTGGTAGAACCTTTTCTTTTCTTTTTTTTTTTTTGTGAGGCAGTTGGGGCTAAGTTACTTGCCTAGGGTCACATTAGCTAGCAAGTGTCAAGTGTCTGGCTGCCCCAGTAGAACCTTTTCAATGGGAAAGGATATAAGGGTTAAAAAAAAAGTTACCTGTTTCAGAGAGAGAGAGGGAGAGAGAGAGAGAGAGAGAGAGAGAGAGAGAGAGAGAGAGAGAGAGAGAGAGAAAGAGAGGGAGAGAGAGAGAGAGAGAGAGAGAGAGAGAGAGAGAGAGAGAGAGAGAGAGAGAGAGAGATTGGAGGGAGATTTGGAAATAATACCAGGCCATAGGATCATAAATACGGAATTGGAAGAGACCTTAGAATTCTGTATGTTAACACATATTGTGTCACAGACCTCTTTGGCAGTCTGATGAAATTTATGGACCCCTTCTCAGAATAATGTTAGTTGTCCACATTCATAACTAAAGTAAATCTTAAATTTCAGTTAGTGGCTAATGAAAATAAAGATGTAATTTCTTCCCACTCAATTCTATGAAGCCTCTGAAATCTATCCACACACTTTTTGAGGGTACATGGACCCTTGCTTAATAATCTCTTCCTTAGATATTATCATGTTTGCCCCCACCCTTTGTTTCACAGACAAGGAAACTGAAACTCAGTGAAGTAGAGACTTGCCCAAATCATGCTGATAATAAGCTTCAGACATGGAATTCAGAATCACACCTTATGATTTCTGGAAGCTAATGACTCTATGAGAGACCAAGAATCAGTCAAACAAAAACAAAAGAATGAAAAAATAGAAGAAAATGTAAAATACCTCATTGGAAAAATAACTGACCTGGAAAATAGATCCAGGGGAGAGAATTTTAAAATTATTGGACTACCTGAAAGCCATGATCAAAAAAGGAGCCTAGACATCATCTTTCAAGAAATGATCAAGGAAAACTGCTCTGCTATTCTAGAACCAGAGGGTAAAATCAAAATTGAAAGAGTCCACCAATCACCTACTAAAGGAGGTTCCAAAAGGAAAACTCCTAGGAATATTATACCCAAATTCCAGAGTTCTCAAGTCAAGGAGAAAATATCATAAATAGCCAGAAAGAAACAATTCAAGTATTATGGACACACAATGAAGATAACACGAGATTTAGCAGCTTTTACATTAAGGAATCAGAGTGCTTAGAATATGATATTCTGAAGGTCAAAGGTACTAGGATTAAAACCAAAAATCACCAACCCAGCAAAACTGAGTACAGTGCGTCAGGGGGGGAAAGTGGATGTCCAGTGAAATAGAGGACTTTCAAGCATTCTTGTTGAAAAGAACAGAGATGAATAGAAAATTTGACTTTCAAATAAAAGACTCAGAAGAAGCATGGAAAGGTAAACAGGAAAGAGAAATCATAACAGACTTATTAAAGTTGAACTGTTTATATTACGACATGGAAAGATGATATTTGTAACTCATGAGACCTTCCCAATATTAGGGTAGTTAGAGGGAATATATATAGACAGAGGGCACAGGGTGAGATAGGATTGTACTGGGAGAAGGAGAAAGGGAGAGGTAGAATGTGGTAAATTATCTCATGTAAAAAACAAGCCAAAAAAAGAAAAGCTGTAACAGTGGAGGGGAAGATGGGAGAGGTGAGAGGGAATGAATGAATCTTACTCTCATTAGATTTGGCTTAAGGAGGGAATAACAACCCAGTCAATTAGGTATGGAAAATAGGGGGGAAGGGGATAAGAGAGGGGAATAATAGAAAGGAGCGCAGATCAGGGGAGGGTGTACTCAGTAGCAAACACTTTGAGGAGGGACAAGATCAAAGGAGAGAATAGAATAAATGGGGGGTGGGATAGGATGAAGGAAAATATAGTTTTCTTTTCACAACATGGTTATTATTGAAGTGTTTTGCATGACTACACATGTATAACCTATATTGAGTTACTTGCCTTCTCAAGAAGGGTGGGTGGGGAGAGGGGAAGGGAGAGAATTTGGAACCCAAAGTTTTAAAAATAGATGTTAAAAATTCTTTTTACATGCAACTGGGAAATAAGATATACAGGCAATGGAGTCTAGAAATCTATCCTGCCCTACAGGAAAATACAAGGGAAAGGAAATAAGAAAAGGAGGAGGGGGTGAAAGAAGGGAGGGCAGATCAGGGTAAGGGGTATTCAGAATGCACATTGTCTTGAGGTGTGGAGAGGGGAGAGATGGGGAGAAAATTTAAGACTTAAAATCTTGTGGAAGTTGAAAACTAAAAATAAAAAAAATTAATTTAAAATTAATTTAAACAAATTAAATTTTAATTAAATTAAAATTAATTTTAATTTATATAATGAATTTGAAAAAGAAAAATAAATAAAATTTTGGCATCTGTATTCATTAGGGAAATTTATCTATAATTTTGTTTCTCTGTTTTGACTCTTCCTGGTTTGGGTATCAACACCATATTTGTATCATAAAAAGAATTTGATAGGACTCCTTCTTCACCTATTTTCCCAAATGCAGCATTGGGATTAATTGTTTTTCAAATGTTTGATAGAATTCATTTGTAAATCCCTCTGGCCCTGGAGATTTTTTCTTAGGGAGTTCATTGTGGCTTGTTCAATTTCTTTTTTTGAAATGGGTTAATTTTTGATGCTGGTAAGTAGGTTTTCTTCTTTTTTTCCTTCTTTTTTATTCAAATTAACCAAAGATTTATCTATTTGATTTTTTTTCATAAACCTAGCTTTCAGCTTTATTAGTTCAATCATTTTCTTAATTTCAATTTTCTTAATCTCTCATTTGGTCTTCAGAATTTCTAATTTAGTATTTAGTTGGGGAGTCTTAATTTGTTCTTTTTCTAGCTTTTTTAATTGCATGCCCAATTCATTGATCTCTTCTTTCTGTATTTTATTCATGTAAGCATTTAGAGATATAAAGCTTCCCCTAATGACCACTTTCATTGCATCCTATAAGTTTTGGTATGTTGTCTCATTATTGTCATTCTCTTGGATGAAGCTATTGATTGTTTCTATGATTTGTTCTTTGACTCATTTATTCTTTAAAATTAGATTATTTAGTTTCCTATTAATTTTTAGTCTATCTTTATATGGCCCTTTATTACATATAATTTTTATTGCATCATGATCTAAAAAGGATTCATTTAATATTTCTGCCTTTCTGCATTGCATTGTGAGGTTTTATGCCCTAGGACATGGTCAATTTTTGTGTACGTGCCATGTACCACCGAGAAAAAGATATTCTTTTCTTTCCCTATTCAGTTTTCTCCAGAGGTCAACCATATCTAACTTCTTGAAAATTCTATCCATCTCCTTAACTTCTTTTTTCATTTGTTTTGTGATTAGATTTATATAGTTCTGAGAGGGTGAGGTTGAGTTCCCTCACTAGTTTAGTTTTGCTATCTTTTTCTTCATGAATCTCCCTTAACTTCTCCTTTAAGAATTTGGATGCTATACCACTTGGTCCATGTATGTTTAGTAATGATATTACTTCATTGTCTATGGTACCTTTTAGCAAGATGTAGTTTCCTTCCTTATCTCTTTTAATTAGATTTATTTTTACTTTTGCTTTGTCTGAGATCAGGATTGCTACCCTTGCTTTTTTTTTAAACTTCAGCTAAAATAAATATGTTCTGCTCCAGCCTTTTACCTTTACTGTATGTGTATCCCTCTGCTTCAAATGTATTTCTTATAAACAACCTATTGTAGGATTATGCTTCTCAATTCACTCAACTATCCATTTCCATTTTATGGGAGAGTTCATCGCATTCACATTCATAGTTGTGATTATTATCTGTTTCTTCCTCTCCATCTTATTTCTCCCCTGTTCATGCTTTTCTCTCTCCTTTCTCCTTTTCCCACCTCAGTAGAGTTTTGCTTTTGACTACCGCCTCTCTCAGTCTTCTCTCCTTTCCATTCACTCCCTCCCTTTTCTTCCTCTTCACCCTTACTATTTCTTCCCTGCCTTCTATTTATCCCAGTTCCTCTTCTTTTCTCTTTCCCCTTCTACCTCCCATAAGGTAAGTTCGATTTCTATACATAATTGATTATGTTGTTTCTTCTTTGAACCAAATCTGATGAGAGTAAGGTTCAAACAATGTTCATCTTCTTCCCTTCTTTCCCTCTGCTGTAATAGGTTTTTTGTGACTTTTCATGTGACCTAATTTACCTTATCTGCCTCCTTCTTTCCTCTATTCCCATTACAATTCCTTTCCGCCACTTAATTAGATTTTTTAGCATCATATCAAAGTAAACTTATACCCATGCCCTCGTGTAAGTATATCCCTTTTAAATGTGATAGTAACAATACAGTTCTGAAGAGTTACAACTGACATCTTCCCTCGTAGGGATGTAAACCATTTGCCCTTATTAATAACATGCTGTTGTTGTTTTTCTTTCCTGTTTATCTTTTTATGCATCTCTTGAGTCTTATATTTGAAGGTCAAATTTTCTATTGAGCTTTGGTCTTTTCATCAGGAAGGTATGGAAGTCCCCTATTTCATTTAATGTCATTCTTCTCCCCTGAAAGATTATGTTCAGTTTCACTGGGTAGTTGATCCTTGGTTTTAATACAAGTTCCTTTGCCTTTTGAAATATTGTGCTCCCAGCCCTCTAATCTTTTGATGTAGATGCTGCAAGTTCCTGCATAATGCTGACTGTGGTGCCATGAGATTTAAATTGTTTCTTTCTCGCTGCTTACAGTATTTTCTCTTTGATCCGGTAATTTTGGGATTTGATTACAACATTCCTGGGCACTTTCAATTTGAGATCTCTTTCAGGAGGTGATCAGTGGATTCTTTCAATGACTAATTTACCTTCTGGTTCTAGGACTTCAGGGTAGTTTTCTTTGATGATTTCCTGAAAGATGCTGTCCAGGATCTGGTTTTTTTTTTCATCATAGTTTTCAGGTAGACCAATAGTTTTTTAAATTGTCTCTCCTGTATCTATTTTCCAGGTCAGTTGTTTTACCAATGAGGTATTTTGCATTTTCTTCTATTTTTTCATTCTTTTGTTTCTGTTTGACTGATTCTTGCTCTCTCATAGCATCATTAGTTTCCACTTTCTCCATTCTAATTTTTAATGAGTTGTTTTCTTCTATTAGAAAACATCCTCCTTTTCCATTTGGCCAATTCTACTTTTTGAGGACTTGTTTTCTACACTTAATTCTTGTCCTTCCTTTCCCAAGCTATTGACTCTCTCTTGCATACCTCTCATTTCTTTCCCCAATTTTTCTTCTACCTCTCTAATTTGACCTTTAAAATCCTTCTTGAGCTCTTCCAGGAAGACTTTTGGGGATGAAGGTTTCTGATGTGGGTATACTGACAATGTTGTTCTCTTCAGAATTTGTGCTTCCTTGTACTCATACTAAGAATCTATGGTCATTTTCTGTTTCTGCTTTTTGCTCATGGCATTTGCCTATTTCCTGACCAAAAAAAAAAAAAAAGATGAGCTATCCTGCTGGAGCTAAGAGGGCACTTACCCAAGCCTCTTTTCCTTCTCATCTAGGCCTTTCACTTGAATATTTGACTTATGCTCACCTAGGCTTTGTGCAGGGATGTTTTGCTGCTGGTGGATATCTGTCAGCCTGGGAGTTTTGCCTCCTGGAGCTGTACTTCCCAGAGCTATATTGAGGCACAGGGTGGAGGCTGCTGGAGAATGCCATACCACATGGCGGTTTTCCAAGCTGGTATCTATCAGTTCCCCTACCTGTATTGAGGCTCTTGGGGGGGGGGATGATATTGGCACTTGCTTGTTCCACCAACCTGGGTCTCAGGATCTCCCCCTGGCATGCTAAGGTGGAGCTTGCAGCAGGCTTGCTTGGATGCCTCCTGTCCTGCACTGCTTTCCCTGCTCCAAAGAGAGAGGAGCCTTTCCTGTTAGTCCCACAACCTTCCTGGGCTACAAGACTACAGCACCCTGTCTTTTTGCTGGCTCAGGGTTTTTCCTGGGTCAATGTTTTCTGGGCTTTCAGAGATCAGTGAAGGACTTATGATGGTGAAAGTGACTTACATCTCACTCTGCCATTCTCTATTTCCTGTCTTTCAAAAAAAAGTTGAGTTCTCCTGATGGAGTGCAGGGGGCATTGACCCAGACTTCTTGTGCTAGGAGCCCAGGACCTAGTCACTGGCTTTGTGTGCTGGAGGCGCAGGTGCTGGCAGTTGGAGGATGTAGGGTTCTGGCAGCTTACCTGGTGCTGGGCTGGGATCAGAAACATTGGAGCTCTCAGGGTGGGGGTGGGGAGTCTGGCCCTTGGTGGATGCTTGCTCACCCAGGCCTTGTACTCCTTTGTTAGGCTCCTGCTCACTCGGGCCTTGCACTCAAAAGTTTTGGTACTAGAGGATGTCTGTCAGCCTGCAACTTTACCTCCTGGAGTTGTGCTTACTGGAATTGTGCTGAAGCACTAGAGATTTGGCTGCTGGAGAACACCATAGCATGTGGTGATTTTCTGAGCTGGTGTCTACTTGTTCTCCTGCCTGTATTGAGGAACTTGAGGGGGTCCTGGTGTTGGTGGTTGCCTGTTCCACCACCCTAGGGCTTAGCATCTCCCTCTGGTATGTTGAGGTGGTGCTTGCCGCTGGCTTGATGGGATGCCTCTCATCCTGCACTGCTCCCCCTACCTCAGAGCAAGAGGGGCCTTTCCTGTTATTCCCCAAGCTTTCTGGGCTACAAGACTGCTGCACCCCTTCTTTCTGCTGGCTCAGCTGTTCCAGGGTTTTTCCTGGGGTGATATTTTCTGGGCTTTCAGAGGTCAATAAGGGAAGGTGAGAGCAACTTACTTCTTACTCTACCGTTTTGGCTCCAGAAAGCAAAAGTCCAAGAATAATTTTAAAGATTGTACAATTTTTAAAAAAGTTATCTTTACCTTTTGATAGCCTTTTACTCCCTTTAGCAGCATAAGGAACTACTGATTTTAGGACACTGTTAGCCAGAAAAACAAGTTAAAAGAAGAAATGAAGTCTTAGAGTTAAAAATTCAAATTAAAATGCTATAGTCAAATCTAGCTCCTCTAATAAAAGTCTCCAGTAGATATTTATAAGAGTTCCAATTGAAGCAAAGATAAATAAGAGGAAATGGATACATCACTAAGGTATTCCATCCAGTACAAGAGTGCACAAAAGGACAGCCTGTGGATGCCAGGGCATTGGTGCACAATGGTAGCTTAAAGCCAGTGGGATCTAATCTTTGACCTGTTAAATTTGCAGCAGGGAAAAAGCAAGTGTGTTATCAAACATTTCTGGTTGTTTTTAATATTTTGATTTTGTTTTTCATGTTATTGGATTGCTGTTTTCTTTCTGGACCATTCTATTTTCAGAGTATTCAGTACTTGAGCAAGGTTTTCAATTATCTGTTCTAATATGTTCATTTTGGGGGGCTATTTTTTTCTCCCTTAGCTGTAGCATTTTGTAGATCTTGATTCATTTTTTCCAGATAATCCTGTAGTCCAATGGCCAGGACACTTTTCCTCTGGATTTTTATCTGGAATTATGGGATTTCTACACTTTGGGGGATGTATGACTCAAATGTCTCTCAAACTTAGATATTTCCTCATGGCATTCAAAGTTTTCCTTGGTTTTCTTGGATTATTTAGTATATAGTGCTTAAGTAAAGCTACATAACTGAGTGCCATAAGGAAGACATACCAATTACTGAATATAATGGCCCAGACTAGGTTGCTCTCTCAAGGGACTTAGAGGCTAGTACTAGGAACTGTCTGGGAACTTACACTTGTCACAGGGTGACAAGACCTCCCTGAACTATAGGCTATGCCTGGGGTCCTCCCTTTTCCTAAACTGCTGAGCCCAGAGACTATTTTCATGCTAGGTTCCCATGACAGGCTCAAAGTTTACTGGGGCTGCGTATTTTGTCTATCATATTTCTTCTATGGCTGTTCTTGGACTGTTAGTGTCTCACTCATCCCATTCTGTATGCCCAAAATGCCCCCTGTAGACCTTCCTGCAATGACCCAGAAGTAGCTCTTCTTAGTCTGGTTGGAATAGGGCCTTACCCAAATAAAGGATCAGAAAGGGAGTTCTAGAACAGCACATGCACTCTGTCTTCTGTGCTCTACCCTCAACCTACCCAAGATTTTATATATTCATATATATATATACACACACACACACACACATATCTATCTATCTATCTATCTATATACATACATACATACATATATATATATATATATATATGTATATGTGTGTGTGTGTGTGTGTGTGTGTGTGTGTGTGTATTTGCAGTATTCAAGGGTCCCTCTATGGACAACTGGGTTGGTTGGGGAAAATCCAAAGATGATATTTCCATTTCTTAACGAAGTGGTTAATCTCTAAGCCCCAGTGAAATGTTTTCTGGAGATATGGATATATCCTAACCTGACAATGTCTTCCCACTTCGCTGGTCAATGAGTATTCATGGATCTTCACCATCACCCTTGGAGCATTTTGTATGCAGCTCCCCTAATTGGTGAAGATAATGTTGACTAGACCCTTAGTGGTACAGTTAGAAATGACATGTAGGGCCTCTCCCTTAATTGCATTGAATTATCTCACCATCAAACATCCATGAGCAAAGTCCAGACCTCTCTTGGTTGAATTGAAATGTCTCTTTCCTGCAGGAAGATCTCAAATGTATTTCCTGGTATATTCTAATCTACAGAACATCTATAATTTCTGTTTGTTATTTGCTTGCATAAATGGGTTTACTGGTGATTCATTAATTACAATGGCCTGTTTGCGCATGAACTCTGCATTTGATGGGAAGAGGTAAAGCTAGTAAAACTGAACTAAGGCCTACTGTTCTCCACTTTAAGCAGCTTTTTGTTCTGAAAAAAAATCTTCCCCTGGACCACGCATCTTTAGTGGAGTCAGATAGACCTGATTTCGAGCCAGGGCCCTCTCATTCAGAGAAGAATGGTTTAATTGACCTTGTGGCCCTCTCTAATCTCTTCATGGGAATAATCAAAGTCTCCCTCATAGAGAGATGGCTAAGCTTCCAGCTAGCGATGCCAGCTGTGAGCTGCGTGTAGACAACTAATGTGGACATAAATATTTTTCATTGATTGTGTACACTTTACAAAGACAAATGTGCATAAGTTATCAACATTTCTGTCTATTATCAACAAAACCCAGTAAAAAGAGATAGAAAGAGATATTTCATTTTTTTTAAACCACAGAATGTATAAAATAGTTAAAATTAGGAGAGAAATGGGTATCTGGGGAAAATATTTATAGCAAGTTTCTCTGAAATATAATTCAAATTTATAAAAACAAGAGACATTTCTCCCCAAAAAGCAAATGGTGAAAGGATAAGAATAAGTAGCTTTCAAAGGAAGAAATTCAAATTATTGTCAATCATATGAAAAAATCAACTTTCTTAATCTCTAGTTCTGAGATAATGATGGCCTATTTAAGACATAAGACTAATGTAAGATTTTTTTACACATCCATATAAGTATAATATATATGCATGTATATCTATAACCACATTATATTGATAAATTCATAGATATGCAGACAGATAGAAAATAGATGGTAGCTGGAGTGAAGAAGACCTGGACTTGAATTATACCTCTAACAATTTCTAGCCATGTCACCACAGGCAGGTGATTTAACCTGAGTCTGTTTCTTCATCTATAAAATGTGGACACTAATATAAGGTATTTAAGAGGGTCAGTTGACCTAATGCATACATATGTGTACATCATTGCATATACAATCATAATATATGTGCATATATATACATACATATATAAACACATACATATGCATATATACTAAATATTTGCATATATGTGTACATCTATATATATGAACATCAGACTCAGCCTATCCTGGACATTAGGCAGGTGAGAATGGTGTCTAGGATTTAAGCCAAGATGCTGCTTTAGAATCCTATGATAGCTCAGTGGGTAGAGCAAAGGACTATAGAAACAGATTATCTGCATATCCTTAGGTTGCTGGTTCAAATCCAACTCAAAGGAGGTGATGCCAGTTGGGGAGCTAGGTACAGTAGTGGACAAAGTGCTGACCCTTGAGTCAGGAAGACTCGTCTTCCTGAGCTCAAATCTGGCTTTAGATACTTACTATCTGTGTGACCCTGGTCAAGTCACTTAACCCAGATTACCACACTTTATTGATCTATAGAATGAGTTGGAGAAGGAAATGGCAAGCCCTTCCAGTATGTTTGCTAAGAAAACTCAAAATGGGTTCACAAAGAGTCAGACACAGCTGAACAACAATAACAACAGCTCTAGAGGTTAGAGGTAGGGGACAGAGCCATTTTGGATTAGAAGAATACAGAAAGTGATTAAATCAGTACTAAGGCTGGAGAAGGTACAAAATTCAAGGGAGTGAGCAAATGAAAACTGAGTGTTTATTTTCTTTTCAATCATTGCTAGCATTGTAATCTCAGCCCATTATTTTGTTCTTCAGAAATAAACTGGTCATCATGTCAGTTGGTTGCAAGAAGTGGTTGTTAAGGGATAAGAGTAAGGAGGAGGAGAATAAGCTATTATACAAAGTGGTAATAATAAAAGAGTCCTTTTTTATATAAAAAGTAAAAATAAAATGAGAATTAACAGTCAGACATACTTTTGGAGAAGCTTGGAAATAGGAAGTGATGCTAAAAATATAGTCTACTAACAGATGTGAAGGAATCAGGTAAAATCAGAGAAAGAAATTTTCAGGATAGAGATTTGTTAATGGAAATAATGGAAAGAGAGAAAATCAGTGTACTTTCTCAACTACTTAAATCTTGAGTTCACCTTCTTTGTTTGGCAAACTGACTAGAGAGTCCTAAAAATTTGGAGAATTGTAATTTTCTGAAATACTAAAAAAATTACATCAAAAGATGCAGTCCTCAACAGGAGGACAATATCTTCCATTACCTCAGAGATTACCTTTTTGTGTCTCTTAGGAAACATTATCTCCTGGCAACTTCATGCAGGAATTAATTGGATATATGGGACACCAAATCACCGAGCTGTGCTATCTGTTCTTGTGTGAAATCATTCCCGAGTATTTATTTATCAAGCACTGCCCTTATAGTACTTCACATCTTCTCCTGGGGCCAAAGAATGATTTCTTACAGTTCTCAATTTGATTGGAGAAATTATAGCAGACTCTGAGAGGACTTATAAACTTCTGCTTTATGATTCCCATAGAGAATGATTATAAGCTGGGAGTATTGGCAATCAACCTCTGTCAGGATTTGGACTTGATCCTTTCACCTACATTTCAAATGTTGTCTCTAATTCTCAGTGCACCTCTGGAAAATAGAAAAAGTAAATAATGAAAATGGATATCCATATAATATGCAAATGATCAAACTTGGCCCAGGAACAATGTAACTTGTTACTTGGCCTAGTGATTTATCTACCAGTCAGTGCCCCACTTTGAAATATGTTTTTAGAAGCAACTTAAAGGAATGAAGCTAAACCTGAGAAGCTAATAATTGAGAAGATTTCACCTGGCTCTGTCATCAAACATTTATCAAGAGGTTTGTAATTGTGGTATAAAACCTATTTTTATCTGTAATAAAAGAGAAAAGTCCTGATAGATTCAAGAAGGACTGGGATAAATTATTGGATGATAAAATATTTTATAATTGAGTAAAAATAGTGATAAATATGGATCCAAGAAGACCTGGGTTTGAGTTCGACATCTGGAATTTTCCTAGCAAGTCATTCAAACTCTCTGAATTTCTTTCCTCATTTGTACAATGTGGATACTGATGCCTCACAAAGTTTTTTATAAGGCATAATTGAGATAATGCATATAAAACTCTTTGAAAACCTTAAAATACTGCATTAATATCAGCTATGTTAATACTTAGAGTGAAGTTGGGCATTTTCAAGAGATAGTGCTAAGCGGTGAGAATTTCATACATATTTCATACTAGCATTGTTTCTCATCAGAACATACTTGATGAAATGAATTACTATATGTGCCAGGCACTAAGTTAAGTGCTTTATAATGATTATTTTATTTGATCCTCACAACAACCCTGTGAGATAGGTGCTATTATTATTCCCATTTTACAGATGAGGAAACTGAGGTAAACACTGGATAAGTGATACATCCAGGGTCTCATAGCCGAGGTCAAATCTGATTTCAGGTCTTCCTGATTCTATGTCCCATGTTGTATCCACTGCACCATCCAGCTGCTCATTGCTATGGACTCCCTAGAGAGGTGATGAGTTCTTCCTCCTTGAAAGTCTTCAAGCAGAAGCTGGATGACCTCTTTCCGGGTATGTTATAGTTGCTTAAAACTTCACTAAAAACCTTAGTAAAATTTTTATCCTATTAAAAAAGATCCTTCGAGGTAGATAATACTTTGATATTTTTGATCGTTTATACCTTTGTGTAAATCATAGGAGAGTATATTTTGGGAGAGTAAAAAAGAAAGAAGATGAGCACACCGGGCTTTTCAGTGGAAATGGAAAAACAGGTGAAAAGTATGTAGATAAAAATTCATAGCAGTCATTGCTCGTGGGAACATTTCTTACTTATAAATCAGTGTTCTCACAAATACTTGTATATGCACGAAACATTATATAAACATGATTGAATGTAGCCAGCCTTTGGAGTAGAGAGACTAGATTTATGAAAGTGATACACTGCCAAGCAGAGAGATGGGGTGAAGTTTAAGGAAAGGAGAGTAGGAACAGGAGACCATTAAGAAGGAAAATAACATATTATATTCACACTTTTTGATATGTTAAGTGGATAAGAAAGCTTAACATGGCTTATAATGCAATTAAACAGAGGGGAGTAAATTATCATTCCACTCCTAGCATCTATTCCTTGCTAACTGTGGTCTGACACACAAATAGCAAATAGTATTCAGGTAGGTAGGGAACTAGGCTAAAGTCTCACAATCAGTAGGGAATCTACTTGTTTATTTCTACAAGTGAGTCTCGATTTATTGCCCCAAGAAAAAGTAGTTTGCTTAACAAGAAATCAAAACTTTAAGTAGTTGTTTGGTTAAGAGATTTCAGGGAACAATAAGAAGAAATAATTTAAGAATGATAACTTCATTCTTGAATATTTCATTCTGTTTGGGGTGAGCAGCTTTATATATACTTCTAAAATAGATGTTCTTAACCTAGAATTCATTAACTTAATTTTAAAAATATTTTGATAATTTTGTTCCAATATAATTTATTTCCTTTTCTAATCCCATATATTTTATTTTATGCATTTAAAACTTTATTCTGAGGCATGGTCCATATGTTTTATCAGGATGACAAAGGTTTTCACAGCATACAAAAATTTTAAGCGCTGTCTGTAATATTCTCAGGCTGATAAGATTATTTGATACATGAAATATCTTGTGACATTACACACAATTCCCAATGTTGCCCTTATGTAGTAGATTTCCATGTCTCATACTGCTTCTCCTTGTAACCAGACTTAAATAAATAAGAATCCTAAACTAGCAAATGAGGGATGTAGATTTTTATTTAAAGATGAATTCATTTAATATAAGGATTGTGGGCAACGAGAATGAGTTATGAAAGAATGCCCTTTTATAGAACAAGTAGATTTAAGCAGAGACAAATGAATGCCTTATCAGTTATGTATATTTAGCTAAATTCGTGTCGAAAGAAAGAAGTTATTTTGACAGTTCCCTTACAGACATTACCAGATGTGGAGTGGTATTACCTTTTTAATCATAATCCACCTCAATTTGATGTTAGAACCATATTTTTTTTCCATGCTTTGTGTTTGAGTGAGTTATTGGCCTATCCAAAAGGAAGAGGGAAGAGACATGGGAATGAGAATGGCAAGGAAATAATGAAAGACAAGCAAAAATAGGGTGCAAAATGGCAAATAAAGCAGTTGGAGAGAAAAAGAGTTAAAATAATAAAATGGGAGATTAAAGAAATATGAGCACATACTACATGCCCAGCACTGCACTACACACTGTAATTGTGAATTCAAAAGCAAGAATATATTAGATATTCTTGTAATAACAGTGCTACAGCAGTTGGTAGATACTAGATTTCATTAAATATTTGTTGACTCGATATTTTTAAGAAAGAAAAGAGGACATACAACTATAGCTGGAAATGAGAGAGGAATGAGGGCAGAGAAATATAGAGGGAAGCAAATTTTGAGACAAGAAAATAAAGAAGTATAAGATAGAGATATGATGGAGGGCATCAGAGAATGCTCTCTATTAATCATAACTTGAAAAAATAATTGCCAAGGTTTTTCAGGGATTTTAGCAATTGACTCCCACTTTGAAACAGTCTGATTTCCATAGAAGCCTTGCTGTAAAAGGTCCCATGGTACTACTTTGTTTCTGATTCTTTACCATTTTTTTTCCCCAAAGGAGCCCATAAACAAAATGACAAGATTTTAGGGCAGGAAGGAAACCGAACAGTCCAACTTTTTAAAATCATGCTTATAATTGAAGAATTCTTGAACTGAAGGCTTTTTTTTTGTCTCAAACATTATTGGGAAAAAGGAAACCCACAGAAAAGATGAACAGGATATACAATGTCAGTTCCAGAGGATATTTCACCCTGGTGGGTTTCTCTGACCAGCCTCAGCTGGAGAATGTACTGTTTTGGCTTATGCTGATTTTTTATTGCTTGACCATTGTGGGTAACATTACCATCATCCTTATTTCCTTCCTGGAACCTAGACTCCATACACCCATGTACTTCTTCCTCTCCAATTTTTCCCTACTAGAGCTCTGTTTCACCACCAGCTGTGTACCTCAGATGTTGGTCAATCTCTGGGGGCCAGAGAAGACAATCAGTTACATCGGTTGTGCCATTCAACTATATGTTTTCTTGTGGCTTGGAGCTACCGAGTGTATTCTACTTGTTATCATGGCTGTGGATCGTTCTGTGGCAATCTGTCGACCACTACATTATGTCTCCATCATGCACCCCCGCCTCTGTCTTCAGCTAGTAATTCTGGCATGGGGAAGTGGCCTGATTCAATCAATAATCCAGATACCATCCACCTTACATTTGCCTTTCTGTCATCACCACAGAGTGGATGATTTTGTATGTGAGGTACCAGCCATGATTCGCCTATCCTGTGGGGACACTACCTATAATGAGATTCAGCTATCTATATCGAGCATCATTCTCCTGGTAGTTCCTTTGACCCTCATCCTGATCTCCTATGGTGCCATCACCAATGCAATCCTGAAGGTGAAGTCAACTGCTGGGCAGAAGAAGGCCATTGGCATCTGTGGCTCCCACCTTCTAGTGATATCCCTTTTTTATTGTACTGTCACAGCTGTCTACCTTCAACCCAAGAGCCAATATAGTGAGAAACAGGAAAAGTTCTTTACCCTCTTCTACGCTGTAGTCACTCCCACACTCAACCCTCTCATATATACTTTAAGGAATAAGGAAGTAAAGATAGCATTAAGGCAGTTAGTAAAGAGAAACTGCATCATCTTGGAGATCTATAGAAGATGATAAAATGAAAACATAGAAAATTAATGCTAGAAATACACACACAAACATATTCACACATACATAAATAATGTATTATACACACAAATGTGTGCGTGACATCTAGCTACAAGGTAATTATAAAGATAAATAACTAAATAACTAAAAACCACCTCCCAAAGCTCCGCTCCCAGTCTCTCTTTACATTGCTCAAAGACAGGCCATCTTTAATAGGCCCCATATCCTTTTAGGCTGCTGCATTTTTAGGTATTCAGGTTTAAAATTAAACCCTTTCCAATAATTCTAGGGAAACTTGATCCTAGTTCAAATTGAAGCCATGATTCATAATTCATATCAGGCTCAAGAGGAAAGAAAGGGGTTGAGTATAGAAGAGTACAGAAATTAGAAGTAGAAGACTCTTTAGGGAGGTACCCTGAAGTATGTTATTGGTTACTTTTACAACTATTTTTTTTTAGAAAGAAATAGGTAGACAGCACAAAGACCTAGTTAAGGTAGACAATGGACCCAATTACAAGGATTCTTAAAGTTTATCCTCCATAGAGTCAAGAACAAATGTGCACCAGCATTTTTAGGGGGTGACTCTTGAATACAACCTTCACTTGGGTTTAACTTATGGTCTAAAGCAATAATTGTGAACTCCCTGTAGTCACATCCCAACCGGTCATTGACACCAATTGATGGCCACAGACTTCATTCAACCAAACAATCATCACAATTTAAAAAAAAAAAAAGAGAAAAGAGAAGAGAAGAAGAGAACTGAAGAGAAGAAAAAAAGAAAAGAAAGTTTCCCAGAAATACAAGGGAAAATATGTTAAAATAACATAAGAGAATCCACAGAATACCAATAGAAATAAAGTAGATATTTAATTCATCAAGGAACAGCAGAGGCAAACTTTGGAATGATGTATCTCAAGAGAATACATTTTAAGGAAAGGAAGGAAAAAACTGCACCCATTTCAATCAAAATCAACTATCATAACAGAGAATTTTGCTTGATTTAGAAGAAATCAAAGAAGAAAATAGGATATGACTAAAAACAAAGATAATCTATTTAAACCACAAAATAGCACATCCTGCAAAGCAAGGCATATTAGTAAAATTAAAGCAGTGTGTGTTCAGTAAAAGGAAAAATTCATGATAAAATAATAATTCAGTATCCAGTGAAAGGAAATAATTAAGTGATTCCTTTGAAAAGACCCAAAGTCATCAGGGTACTTAACATGTCAACTAATCATGCAGAAAAAGGTCAAGCACTTGAAGATAGCAATGAAAGACTAAGAAACACATTTCACACACATATGTTAACGTAAATATGGTGTATATATACATATATATCTTTTCATTTCTTAATCTTTCATTACTAGATGAACCTGCTTGACTTTGTTCTCTTTGCTCAGTTTGCTTGTTCAATACTTCAATCACTTCTCACTTCTTTTAAAGGAATAATTCAAATTCTTCCTTTTTACTGAACATTTTATAATTATAATTTTATTCATCGAGATTATGATGATGATGCTCAGCTTTGGATGGGGCTAGACAAAGCCATGACCATGGATGGATGAGTCATTTACTTCTTGAATTACATATTGTCTAACAGACATTGAGAAAACACTGAGGACAAAAATGGGTTAAATAATCTAAAGGAAAAATCAGGAAAAGAGTAGATGTAAGAAATGAGTTAATATGCCAGGTACGAACTTATGGGACACAGTTCCACAAAGCAGTCCTCAGAAGTAAATTACTATCTCTGAAAAGTAATGTTGACCAAGTTTTTAGTGAGCATCAATACGTTAACGAGCAATTAAGAAAACTAAAAATTGACAGATCATTAACCCTAAAATAAGTGCAAAAGAAGAAACTTTGATAGCAGAGAAATTTGGTGGGGGGGAAGGATTATATGGCCTATGAACAAAAGCAATAAAGAAACTAACAAATTCAATAAGCCTTTAGTTAGCTGCAAAATAAGCTAATCAAGGGGAAAATAGAATAAGATGGTAGATTAGTAGCTTTATGCAAACTTCTTCAACCCCTCAACCTCAAAAGAAAGGAATTCTGAGAAAATCATAGAATAATTAGTGATAATTCTACAAGATAGAATACCTCCAAACAAGGTGAAAATTGCATTAATTAGTACTGAAGAACTTTAAAGTTCTCACTCGACATCCCCACCTCCAACCCTCAACCTACTCCACAATAATGAATACAAACTAACTTGTAACCAAGTATATGACTGTAGAGATCCCCTGCATCTTTTGCTCAGTGCCTTTGACCAAACACTCCACTCCTTCCCACTCCACAGGAAGTTTAAAACATTAATGCCACCCAGCCGCATAAAGAAAAGTATGATAAGGGACCAAACAATGGAAACGCATGTGCCGAGTAGCAATGCTGAAAATCATGGTTTAGAGGGAAGCAGTGTGTCAGGTCAGATAGGGACTTGGGGCTGGGGGGAAATGGAGCTAGTCTTATCCTCTCAGAGGTTACACAGGATAAGGACTTGGGGAAAAGTCTTCCATATTCTCACTAAACAAAGAAACTCAGGCTTCCTGAACCCCCATCCACTTGTTCCGAAACTGAGCACAGCATAACGACCTTCATACCCTCATGCTCTTCTAGAAGCTTTATGGATTCTCCATTGCCTTTAGGATAAAATGCAAAAGCATCTCTTCAGCATTTAAGACACTTCTGATTCTAATACCAACCTATTTTTATTATTTATTACTTCATGTCACTCCCAACCACATACTGTATATTCATACCAAAGACTGTAACATATTGTTCCTCATACATGATACAACTTTCAGATTCTGTGCCTTTGCACAGGTTCTACTCTCTCCTGTAATGCTCTCACCTTTGCTCTTGTAATCCCTCCCTTCCATCAAGATTCAGGCCAAGGTACCACCTCCTACAAAGGCCTTCCCTGATCCTCTCAGTTAGTGTGTTCTCTCTCTCTCTCTCTCTCTCTCTCTCTCTCTCTCTCTCTCTCTCTCTCTCTCTCTCTCTCTTTCTCTCTCTCTCTCTCTCTCTCTCTTAAATTATTCTGTATATATGTTGTATTTACTCATTTTGTACATATTTTTCTCCAGTTGAAGTCAAGCTTCTTCAAATCAGGAATTATTTCATTTATGTCTTTGTATCCCCAACACCTCATATGATTGCTGACACAAGATATGTGCTGAATATATGCTTATTGAATTAAATTGAATAGTCATGCTTTGACTTGAATCATTGAGATTAATTTCAGATAATACCATTGACTAATGTAATTTTCCTTCTGAGGAGAATCTTGTTCCCCAAACTCATACTCGCTTTGAATGACCAGAGAATAATTAATACTATTACTCATTCTTCCCATTAATTGTTAATCTATCAAAGTTAATTGCCACCTGTCAGGAACAACTACTCTTCCAAGGGCATATAAGCATCAAGGTCATCATGATCCATTGTTGGTTCATGAGAGACAGCCAAATGACCATCCTTTTATTATTTGCTTGCCATAATTAATAAAATGATTAATTACCAGAAATTACGTCTCTCAAACTTTTTTATTTTAGTTTTTTTTCTGAAGCTTTTATTTATTTTTTTTAAGATGTGTTTTTAAAACTTTGGGTTCCAAATTTTCTCCCTTCCTCCCTCCCCACCCACCCTCATTGAAAAGGCAAGCAACTCAATACAGGTTATAGGTGTGTAGTCATGCAAAACACTCCCATAGTAGTTATGGTGTGAAAAACTAAGCATATTCCCTTCATCCTATCCTACCTCCCATTTATTCTGTTCTCTCTTTTGACCCTGTCCCTCCTCAGAAGTGTTTGCTTCTGATTATCTTCTCCCCCAATCTGCCTCCCCTCTATCAACCCCCTTCTCTCTTGTCCCCTTCCCCCCTTATTTTCCTGTAGAGTAAGATACATTTCCATACCCCAATTGTGTATGTTATTCCCTCCTTAAGCCAAATCCTATGAGAATATGATTCACTTATTCCCTTTCATCTTCCCCCATTTCCCCTCCATTGTAAAAGCCTTTTCTTGTCTGTTTCATGTGAGATAATTCACCCCATTTTACCTCTCCCTTTCTCCTTCTCCCAGTATAATCCTCTCTCATCATTTAATTTTATTTTCCAGATATCACCCCTTCATCTTCAACTCACCCTGTGCCCTCTATCTATCTATTTATCTATCTATCTATCTATCTATCTATCTATCTATCTATCTATCTACCTATCTATCTACATAAATATATTTTTTCCCTCCCACTATCCTAATACTGACAAAAGACTCACAACTTACAAATATCATCTTTCCATGCAGGAATGTAAACAGTTCAACCTTAATAAGTCTCTTATGGTTTCTCTTTCCTGTTTACCTCTTCATGTTCCACTTGAGTCTTGTATTTGAAAGTCAAATTTTCTATTCAGCTCTGGTCTTTTCATCAAGAATGCTTGAAAGTCACCTATTTCACTGAATGACCATTTTTTCCCCCTGAAGGATTATACTCAGTTTTTCTGGGTAGGTGATTCTTGGTTGGAATCCTTTCTCCTTTGCCCTCTTGGATATTATATTCCATGCCCGCTGGTCCCTTAATGTAGAAGCTGCTAAATCTTGTGTAATCCTGATTGTGTTTCCACAACACTTGAATTGTTTCTTTCTGGCTGCCTGCAATATTTTCTCCTTGACCTGGGAATTCTGGAATTTGGCTACAATATTCCTAGGAGTTTTCCTTTGGGGATCCCTTTCAGGAGGGGATTGGTGGATTCTTTCAATTTCTAGTTTGCCCTCTGTTTCTAAAACATCAGGGCAGCTTTCCTTGATAATTTCTTGAAAGATGATGTCTAGGCTCTTTTTGATCATAGCTTTCAGAATAGTCCAAAAATTTTTAAATTCTCTCTCCTGGATCCATTTTCCAGGTCAGTTGTTTTTCCAATGAGATATTTCACATTCTCTTGTGTTTTTTTCATTATTTTGGATTTGTTTTACAATGCCTTGATTTCTCATGAAGTCACTATCTTCCAACTGCTCTATTCTAATTTTTAAGAAAGTATTTTGTTCAGTAAGCTTTTGGACTTCCTTTTCCATTTGGCCAATTTTTGTTTTTAGGGTATTCTTCTCCTCATTGCCACTCAGGTTAGGCTATTTTTTAAGGTGTTATTTTCTTCAGTATTTTTTGGGTCTCTTTTCGCATCACTCTCAGTTTTTTTCTCTACTTCTCTTACTTGCTTCTCAAAATCCTTTTTGAGCTCTCCCATGGCCTGGGACCAATTCAAATTTTTCTTGGAGGCTTTGGATGTAGGAGCTTTGGCTTTGTTGTCTTCTTCTGGTTGTATATTTTGATCTTCTTTGTCACCAAAGTAAGATAATACAGTCTGACTCTTTTTGCACTGCTTGCTCATGATCCCAGCAAGTTACTTGAGTTATAAAGTCTTTGTTAAGGTAGGGGTCTGTTTCCAGTAAGAAGAATGTACTTCAAGGGTTTTGTGCAGCTGTTTTCAGAGATACTTCTAGGGACCTGAAAATTTTCAGTTCTTACAAGGTGGTGTGATAAGGTGTTTACTACTTTTCTGGCCTGTGCTGTGGTGTATGAGTGACCACAAGCACTCTTTTCTGCCTTGGAACTGTGAGGAGGATTTCCTCTCTATCCCCACCACAAGCTCCACCATACCAGCACTACTCCTCACCCCAGGACCACCACCCAGAACTGTGACCCAGATCCAAGCATGGGCAAAGCAAGAGAATCCTGCACCAGCAGAGAGATCCCTGCAACCTCCCTCAGATCAGCCACCAGATTCCCCCTCAGTCTGTGGGCCAGAAGTTCAGGAGGCAGCTGCCACCCCAGGTCCATGCTTGGGGACTAAAGCTGAGACAACCACACTTCTCTCTCTCACCACTGACTTTTCCTACTGACCATCTAAAGTTGTCTTTGGCATTTGTGGGTTG
Organism: Phascolarctos cinereus; assembly: GCF_003287225.1. Lineage (NCBI taxonomy): Eukaryota > Metazoa > Chordata > Mammalia > Diprotodontia > Phascolarctidae > Phascolarctos > Phascolarctos cinereus. Next base: position 249,096,654 of record NW_027555958.1, on the reverse strand, counting down.
AGAGTTCTAGAAACTGCCACAGCTGCCTGCGATTCAGCCCTCTGAGGCCTGCTCCAGGTTTGCTGATGCCTGTGCACCCACGCTGAACTGAGTTCCTCTTTCAGTCTGGTGTGATATACCTTTCTGATCGACCATCCAGGTTGTCTTGGGCTGGAAATTTGTTTCACTTTGTCTTTTTGTGCGTTCTGCTGCTTTAGAATTTGTTTAGAGCCATTTTTATAGGTATTTGAAGGGGTTTGGGGGAGAGCTCAAGCAAGTCAGTGCTTTTACTCCACCATCTTGGCTCTACCTCCTCTCAAACATTTTTTATACATCATAGTTTGGCAACCATGAAGGGATAAGAGCTATGCACACTAAATTTTTAACAAAAACCAAAGTTCTCCTATATCTTGGCCCCAAGTGGAGAATTTCTTCACAAGGGAAGGTTTCTGTTAAGACTCTGGCTGTATGATATGACTCTGTCTATTACCAGTAACTAGATTTTCCCTGGATAAGTTTATATGTTCTATGTCTGTTTTAAATGTGTTTCTTGATGCTGCAGCACTCTTAATTTTCACTTTCAACAGCAGGGGATTTTGTTGATCAGGTTACAGAGACTAACTGTGATTAGTACACACAAATTTTGGTGCTGTAGGTCACCCAAGAAATTTTAGATTGATTTTGAAATTGCTGCCTGGGTATTTCAGGCCTGCTATAAGAAGTAGACATGGCTTGTAGCTTCTTGCAAGTAGAATTTCTGTATAAAGAAAACTGAGGCAAGCTGTGAGAATATGAAACTCTTTTTTTTCTAGGCAACTGGGGTTAAGTGACTTGCCCAGGGTCACATAGCTAGCAAGAAAGAGAATATGAAACTCTTGTAAAAGCTATAAGTCCTGGGGAGCATGTGTTCAGGTAGCCTTAAATGGAGGAATTAGATCAAAATGTAGGATTGAGTGTGGCACTAAGCAAAAAAATATACTGTGAGTACAGTAGGAAGCTAAATACAGGTAAGTAAAAAAAAATCACTTGAGCAGAGTAGAAGGCACTCCCAAGCTAGGAAAGTAGCTTTTATATCTCATCTTTGATTTCTAGTCATTAAGACTCTGTGTGTTCTGTCTGTGTCTGTGTTTCATCTCTGTGGGAATCATAAAATAAAGCCTACATTTGCTAAGTGGGGGAACTGAAAAGCAGGGTAAGACTCTTTCTGGCTATAAAGTTTGAAAGAGTAATTTAAGGGAAAAAAAGAGAGAGTTTTCTCTCTGTCTTTTAATTGTGGCCAAAATCAAAAAACAGACAGGGAAGGGGAACTTTCCTCAATGTGTAAGAGTTTGTAGATTTGGAGGTGGAAGCAGAGAAGAGATTTTTCTCTGAGAAGTAAAAACACCAAGTTTTTCTTTGAGTGGGGCTATCCTAGTTTCAAGCTGTTAAGATCTTAGACCCAGCATCCCATAGACAATGTAGCTATTAACATAGGCATAGCCTATAAGGGCTGATGAGGGAATTCTACCTTTGATTCTTACAGGGCAAATCACCATTTCAAGAGAGATTAATTAAATAGCCACTTAAAGCCACCTGCAAAAGGGATTTTTTTGGTCACTCCAAAGTTTTTGAACTAAGATTCAATGGGATTCCAAAGCTAAAATTTGTAGATTATGTTTAATTAAATCTAGAGAAATGTCTTTGCAACCCAATATATCTGACATCACAATAATGTATTTAAAACTGCAAAGTTAAGTTGTGTTTTGCTTTCTTTTTGTCTTTTGAGACACTTTGATTAGTCTTTGCTAAGACATTAAGAGACACCCTATTTTCCAGAGCTAAGGCCCAGCAAGCAATCTATGCCCTGAGCTTGGCATAGCAGCAATCCTTTGCTCTCACCCTCTAGCAAAATCACATAATTATTCTATTGCTTTGACCAGCACCAGATGCTCTCTGAGCTTAGACAAGAACTTAATTGAATGGAATACCATTATGAAGACTTCTCAGTGTAATTAAGATTTGGGACAAGACTATTCTGGATCTGGTATTGGGTCTAGGAGGTGGGATAGGGTTAAGTATGGACTTCTGTAAGATCATTTTTTTTTCTTTTCTCCTGGTGCCAGACATTAGTTGTTGGAATTTGTCTAATTGTTAAAGCTCTGGCCTGGTGTTTGACCTTACCCAAATGCGTTTTCTTTTTTGGCTCCCATTCATCTACCAGTCTTGGGAAACCCTAAATTCTTCAAGTCCCCTTATCTCCCTTTGACGGGATTTTACTTAGATGTCTTCCTGTTCCCAACATTGTCTGTTCAATCCCTAAAACCTTCCAAAACAATTGTAAATTATCTTCCTAACTGCACATTTCTTTTAATTGCTTCTTTGACATCTCAACAAACTAAGAAATATAGAGATGTATACTATGTCCTTTGTCCTATGTTAGAGTCTGGTGTGTAAGATTGTGAGCCGAATTAACGGGCAGTGGGGGGGGGAGGAATTGAGTCTTCAGGGTTATATAAGCTAACTTCTACCTCTGCGGGCTGTCTCCTCTCATCAGAGCCATTGGTGCGAGGACACCCAAATCTCAAGATTTGAATAATAATAAACCCTAAAACTTTCTTTTTCTACCTAGAGATGCCTCTCTGTTTTTTAAATTTGAATCAAATACCACACATGCTGTATCCATGTTCTGGTCATGAAGCCCTGCTATGAATCAAACTTGTCACATTGTTGCTGTTATCACTCATTGTCAGGACTAGAACTCACTGTATATAGACATAGGTATAAGTATTGAAATCTGCCTATACGGAAGTGGGTCCCCTCCCACTAGGGGCAGGGCTCCAACACATGTTTTCTTGCTTGCAGATTTTCTAAAGGCAAATGGAGAATGCCAGTTCCAGATTTTAATAGTTCTTATATTTCAGAGTGATGTTTCATTTCTTTTCTCCACAATCAAAGTTTGAATTGATTCAGTACAGGCAGCCCAAGCTGTGTGAACTTAATCTGGCAGTTAGTAGGCTGAAATCCAGTGAGAATGGGGGCCTTTGGGAAAGTCAGTACATGTCCATAGAATATCCTCTGGTACTTTCCTAGAGGCATGAGAATAGTGCCATGTGGAGGCTAAATTAAATGTTACTTTCCTTTTAAAAAAAAAGTTAAAAGATAAAAGTCTTCTAAATTTAGAAGAAATAAAGCTCTAAGGAGATGAATGGAGACGATAAAGGAGGGATCTTAAGAAGGGAAGGTGAGGGAATAGATTAAAAGGGGGATATAAAAAGGTGTATAGATCAACAGGAATGGGAGGATAAGGAGGAATCTTTGGAGGGGAGAGTGAGGGAAAAAGTCAAAGAGGTGGACAAAAGGGTGTTTTGATTTATGGGAAGGAGAGGATAAGGGAGAAATTGCTGGAGAAGGGGTAGGTTAAGTAATAGGAGGACAAGGTAGCATAGAAGTAAAGTAGAGGAGTTAGGAGAGATAGGAAAAAAGAATACATACAAACATAAAAACAAAGATTAGGAGTAGAATCTCTTAGGAAAAGTATAGGCTTATATATGTATACATGTATATCTATATATCAGTATCTATATATAAATATCTATATATAAATATAACCATGCTTAATTGTAGCCTGAGGGAGGGAGAGGGGAGAGGAGGGGGGGGGAAAGGACAAAGTAAAAAGTGTACAGCAGAGAACAAAAGAAAACCTACAAGAAAGCCAAGAAAAGATGGACAGTTTTCAACAAAGGCTTAGAGGTGAGAGGTGGAAGGTCAAGGAGACCAGCTAGGCTGTAGCATAGAATTATGAGAAGGAATCAGTCTGGAAACATGTGCTACAGATTGTTAAGGGTATTAAATGATGAACAGAAAGATTTTTATCATATCCCAAAAAAATAGCCACTATAGCTTCTTTAGCATGGGAATGGTATGATCCAACTTGCACTTTAGAAATATCTATTTTGTACCTGGTTTGAGAAAAGTTTGAAAAGGAAAGAGATGCAATTTAAGGAACCAATTAAAAGATCACTGCAATAGACCAGATGAGAAGTGATGAGGGGCAGTTCAAGGTTATTTGTGGTATGATGTGATAATTAAAAGTGAGATCTAGAAAGGCCTGAGAGGCAAGATGATGAGGAGCCCAAGGGTGGAGGAAAGCATAAAGCTGAGCTACTTAAGCAGAGAGCTGAGATTTTGAAGGAAGAAAAGTCATCTCTTGAGGGAGCAGGGAGATGTTCTAGTGATCTGAGGTTGCTATAATGATAAGAGAAAAGATCGAGGGTGGGTAAAAGCACACAGAGAGGTGGAAAAGTAAGATATTAATATCATATAGATGAATGTCAGAGTTATAGATTTTGGAGGTGAAATTTTTTGAGTGATAATGAATGCAAGGGTATAACAATTCTTGTATGGGGCAATGTGGAGGGAAGATGAAGAACATAGGAATTGAGGAGACTGATAAACTATTGTCAAGAGGTATGGCCCAGGGGGTGGGTACCCTTCACGCAAAAGGGCCTCAACTCTGGAATCAGGCAGGTTGAGTTCATTCTTATAAGAATCTGACCCCAGAGAGAGGGGATTAGGATTTTCCTATACTTTCTAACTCTCTCTGCCCTTCCACAGACTAACACTTTGAGGAAAATCTAGAACAAAAATTAAAAGTGGTTCATTTTAAGGGTCTTCCCAAAGGGAATTAATAAAGTCCCTTCTAGAAATAAAATTACTATGCAAAGAAGTCTGGTATAAGACAGCTATTTATTTTTTTCTACACCAAAGAATCATAGGAGTATATTGACAAACACAAATCATGAAACAGTAACCCTTAATTCCTATTTACTTTCCCACAAGATATGTGGAAATGTGAATAGTCATTTCACTATATTATGCAAGCATAAAATAGTGAAGTACTATGTTACTCAAAGTAAGCACTATATTATTCTATGCCCATATATTCTGAGAAGCTACACCATGGCTTGGGCTTTCCTCATCTTTTCATTTATAATATCTTCCTGGAAGAGATCACTTTCCTCTCTGAGAAATTGTTATGGAGCTTATTTCCTTCTGGGCAACCTGTACCCACACCCACAAGTTACTGATCTCTCAAATTCACAAGGTAACTTACCGCCAGGCAAACCAAGACTACAAACATCCATCTCAGTCCAACATTCAGTCACCTGTGCCAAAGGAAAGAAACAAAAAAGCCACAAAACAACAAATAGGACCCTGTGATCCAGTCTCAAACTCAGTTATTCAAGCATGTGCTCTTACTTGCATGTGAAAAGCTACCCCAGGTACTGAGGAAAAGGGTAGGATGAAAGAAACATGGCCCTACTTCACTGAAGTCTGAGGAAGGAGTTTGAAGAATCTCCATGCTTGGCAGATAGGAAGAGAAAGCAATACCAAAAAAAGAAAAAGTTTTTCTTTCTGTTCAGTGGACAATACAATTTTTATCCATCTCCATCTCACCCCGATCACTCAGACTAAAAGATGACCACAAGCTTTTGGTCATGTGTGCTCTTCAGCAAGAGGCTAGTGCATATTTTCACCAGAAGTGACCCAGGTCCCAGAACCCATGGTCCATGAGATAGCCCTCAAAAGGTTCCAGTACAGAATATCAAGAGAACATTCCTTAATTATCTCCAGTTAAACTGAGAACCAAGGATTTTTGAGACATTTGCTTTCACTCTTCCCTAGAAGTTCTACTCCTACAATCTTTTCATTATGGACTTACTTCATGGAGTGCCCAATAGCCTGCTGAATAGGGATAAGTAGTTCCTTCAGACTATGAATAAAATTCTTACTCTGGAAATCTGGGGAGGCTCCCAGGTTATGGGATTATTGCATGTGACCATAAAAATATCTTGGAGATGTCATCTAGTCATATTTTAAATATTATTTTCTGAACCCATTTGAGCACTAACATTTAAACAGTTTCACAAAATTGTTCATCTCTAAATTTTTATTTTTTTGTAAATATGAATAATTTTTCATGTAGACTTCAATATAATTTTTCAAGTGGAAACCCCTTTGAGGATTTAAAATTGTTCTTACAACACTTATTATCTCTACCCCTGACATCACATAAAAAATTTTAAAATAAAACAAACAAAACCCCTCATAACAAATATGCATAGTAGCAAAAAAAAAAATTAAAAACCCATGTTGGCCATATCCAAATACGGATATCTCAGTCTGAATTTTTAAATTATTTTTTAAATTAACAAATAGCTCTCTTATCACCTTCCCATCTTCACTTTCCCTGCAAGAAAAAGAAAAACAAACCCCATAGAACAAATACATCTACTCAAGCAAAACACATTAGATGAGGCCAGGGATGAGTATCTCACTTTGTGTATCTCGAATTATTCTAGACTATCACCACTCTGTTAGAAAGTGAGCAGCAGCATTCAAAATCACTGTTTCTCTGGAACTGTGGTTGATCATTGTGCTGATCAGAGTTCTTAAGTCTTTCCAAGTTGTTCATCATCCATTTACAACTCATCACTTGATTTTGCTATATATTAAATCTTATCATCCAAAGATTCATAGCAATCTAGGCATATGTTATAGTAATGTATTTCTCATTAATAGACTGTAAATCTACTGTAATTAATTAATTAACTTTAACCCCCATTGAAATTTATTAAATAATATTTATTAACAATATAGAGACCTCCTTTCCCAATAACAATTATTCTTAATTTTCTATATTCAAATAACACTGCAAAATTTAAATAAATACAATTTATTTGACAAATGGAGACATTAATAAATATAAAATACAAATGTGTGTAATATTTTAATTATGATGAATGTCATACCCCAAGTAACCTCAAACTCTTAATATACTGTAATAGGAGTTTAGTCCTCTTCAGTTCTCTAGAACCTTAGTCTTAACCTATTTAGTTCACTCCTGATACTGATTAAAGTCTCTTGTTAACCTGCTTGATAAATATATAGCAGGATTATTTCCTTTTTATTCAATAACTAGAGGAAACAATCTCTTCAAGATATGTCTGTACTTGGCAATTACTCATAGAGCTTTCATGCAATTCTAGCATATAGAATGCTAGATTTAGAGTCAGAATGATTTTAATTTGAATCCTGACTTAGACACTTACCAGCTGGACAAATCATTTAACATCTGTCTTCCTCAGTTTCCTCATCTGTAAAATGAGGACAATAATTGCAACTGCCTCAGACAGTTATTGTGAGGATAAAATGAAATGTTTGTAAAACATGTTGCAAACTACAAAGTGCTAAGTAAATGCTACCTATTGTTATTACTATTATTTATAATTCAAGAATTAAAATAGTTCTAACATAGAAGTTTGTTCTCATCTACTTCCTATCTGTGCTCCATACAGCCTCTTCACAGACCCTCATGGCCCACAGTAAAGGGTTCATCAGTAAATGTTTATCAAATTGCTCCCCAAAAATGTACACACAACACACTTTGAATTTTAATCTGTATTACTAACATTATTCTCCATCACTTTCTTTAAGTCTAGACTAGGGGTATGGAACCTGTGGCCTCTAGGTCCTCAAGTGTGGCCCTTTGATTGAATCCAAACTTCAAAAAACAAATACCCTGGTCTAGATAATCAACAAAACAATAAATTAGGCCCTGTGGCATTTTCTGATACCCAGTGTGTAAATGCTTACACTAAAAACATAACAATCAGTTTTCAAGAGCTAGTTTGGAGCTGATTCCAGTACGCCACCAAATAATATATACATGTTGTCCATGGTTCTGTAGCAAGAAATACTTCACAATTATCCAAGTTCTTGATGGATTCTTTTAATTGCCAGTATACATTCCTCTTCTTAACATTTTATCTGCTTTTGATGAGACAGTATCACTTTCTATAGACTCTAAAAGAAAACTATTCAAAACAGGATTTACATAGGAATAATGTGGTGAATCTAAGGGGAGAGCCTGGAGAGAAAGGTACTGTCCAGAGGCTATTGTAATAGTCTAACTGAGAGATGATAGGGTGTCAGTTTAGGTGTTAGTAATGAGAATAGAGAGGAAGGGATAAAGTAAAAAATATTGCAGAGTAAAAACTAACTGATTAATAGCTAATTGGATATGTTGAGACGTAGGGAGGAGACTAAGATGGCTCTCAGATTTTAAACCTCAAGAATTAGGAAAGTTACAATGGAATTACCAAAAATAGGGTATCCTATGATGTTACTGAGTGAATTAATGAAAATATGTTCCTTCCTGTAATTCAGTATCTATCACTATTAGTATCAGTAATATACTTATACTAACACTATTATTAATAATGATAGTAAAATCACTATAATTATTATTCTATTGTGCGGTATCCCTCATGTAATTATACTTATATATGTGTGAATGCATATCTTCTTTCTCATTCATCCTTCCAGTTCTGTCCATCAATCATTTCTTCACTTTGTGTGCACCTCTCCATAGATGTGCAATGTTATATATATCATTATTATTATATTTCTATATTCTATATTATTTACTCTATTTCTAATCCATGAAGATAATGACCTTTCAGAAACCCACATTCGCATCATGCAAACATTTGTGTGACACAATTGCGTCTACCACATAAAAGGGCATGCAAGAGACAAAAGAGATATAAAATTACCTATAGAGTAATTACCTTATGTCCATACTTCAAAGATTAGTAAAACTGAGACATGAAGGAGTGAGTGATTTGCTTCAGAAACTAAAGCTAGTTTATGAACCAGGCCTATAACGTCCTAAGTTCTCTTAAGTTCCTGGATCACTGAATGCAGCATACTGCCTAACTACTATTATAGTCAAGAGAAGAAATGGGATGTCTCCCTTTGAATACATCAGGCATAGTTCTCAGACCTCCATTCAAACCGCCATATTAAAATATTAGTTGGGCTTCCCGATGTTCCTCGCCACTCTTGACAAGCATACCTGTCCCTACCTATTTGCTTCATGAAGTCCTACAGTTTTCATGATGATCAGAAGAAGCAATACCAGAATACTGTCATGGTCTCTCTTAAGAATTTTGGTACTGATTTTGTGACATGGGAGACTCTGGCACAGGACTGCTCAGCATGGCATGCCCACATCAGAGAAGAAGCTGTGCTCCAAGAGCAAAGCAGAATTGGGGTAGCTGAAAAGAAAGAAGAGATGCACAAATTTGGACAGAGACATCTATACTCTATGTGAACTATTTGTGCCCAACCTGTGGTAGAACATTCTGAGGTCATATTGGTCTGATCAGCCACAGTCAGACTTTACTCTAGCATAGTGATGTCATTTTGTTCCTCTTCTAGAACGAAGGAGAACAACCAGTTGGGAAAGGAAGGCAACCATGCTAGTATTAGTCAAATCCTTTATTCCTTCTGGAGATATTGCCAGGACCAATTTAACTCCAAAAGACAGATATCAGGATCCTTTGAACTATTATGTTTCCAGGTTGATAGTTGATGCAAAGGTGTTATCAAAATGAGTTAGTGACACTGTTTTGCCTTGTTGACAATAAACACTTATACTTAAATAGTATTACATATACATAAATAGTATTACAAGACATTTGCACTTTTATGTCATTGTGTTAGAGGTAGAGGGGTATCATGGTTAGAAGACTGTCCTTGGAAACAGAAAGACCTAAGTTTAAATTCTGCCTCTGACACATACTACATATGCAACCATGGGTAAATTGCTTTACCTTTCAGTTCTTCATGAAAGTGTGTAAGATTATAAATTAACAAATGAGTTGCCAATCTGAATTGGTGGAGGGGGCTTCTACAACAGATGTTACTAACACAAAATCACATGTCTATATCAAAATAAAAGAATGAAGAAATGAAAGAATTTGGTTTTCACAAGGTACTTTAAATCAAAGAGGTCAAATATTATTATTCCAATTTCACGTATCACATATGAGCAAACTGAGCTACTCAGATATTGATGTGTGAAAGGTTTCATAGAGAATTACTCCAGCAAATGGAGTCTCCTGACTCTGAGTTTTTGTTGGTTTGTTTTATTTTTATGGTACATGTAATTGTTTTCACTAGAATGGAAAAACAGATAAACTTTCATCAAAGAGAATATTTTTTGAAACACAGAATAAACAACATTTACTAAGAACAGAATTAGAATGAAAAATATTACCATTAAAAAGGAAATTTAAGGGGTGGCTGTGTAAGAAAGAAAGGAAGGAAGGAAGGAAAAAAGGGGAGAGAGAGAGAGAGAGAGAGAGAGAGAGAGAGAGAGAGAGAGAGAGAGAGGGAGAGAGAGAGAATAGGTTAAGTGCTAAGAAGATAATTCCTTGCAGGGGTTGTGGGGAGAAAGCAGAGTGAGGAAATTGTAGGAAATGGCAATCACAAGGTTTTCTAATTCCTGGCAAGATTAGGTAAAGGATCACCTATCAGAGTGGCTGGGATCTGGGAGAAAAGTCTAAATTTCTTGTATAAAAGAGCTAAATTGCTCCTCTTTTGCCTTCAGTTTGCACATCAGCCTACAGAAAGCAATTACTACAGTCACAGAAAGCAAGAAGTTTCTATCTTGGTGGCTACAGAGAAAGCCAAATTCTCCACCTATGACTAAATTCACTTAAAAGCTCTTTTTGCCACCTCTTGATGACACTTTGATATCTTCTAATCAAAGGGCAGGAAGGATACTTATTAACAATGGAGGTTTTATGACATTGTAATGTCTTTAAGGTAATCATTCCAGCTTATCTTAAAGCAAATGCTTTCCTCAACTGAATGGAAATACAATCAGAAAGGACTGCCCTTGTTTGGGGGTTCTAGAGAAATATGTAAATAGATAACGAAGTACTGGAACAAGGATTTGTTAACTCTTAGTTTATTTTTCTCCAGAACCTTGGTTTTGACATAGCAACCTTCTCACTGCCCCCTTAACGTCTTTGTTCCTCAAGGTGTATATCATGGGGTTGAGAGTGGGGGTGACTACAGTATAGAAGAGGGTAAGGAACTTGCTCTGATTCTGAGTATACTTATTTTTGGGCTGGATGTAGACAACAAGTATGGTTCCAAAGAATAAGGTTACTACCAACAAATGAGAAGCACAGGTCCCCCAAACCTTCTGCCTCCTTCCAGTTGACTTTATCCTCAGTGTGGTTCTAGCTATGTATCCATAGGAGATGATGATAAAGCCCAAGGGCATTATAACATAAAGGATACTGGCTATGCAAAGCTCAGTCTCCAAGAAGGTGGTCTCGACAGCAGCAATTTTAATCAAGGCTGGCTCCTCACACATAAAATCATCCACCCTGTGGTGACTACAGAGAGACAACTGAAAAGTCAATATTGACTGAACCAAGGACTCTATGAAACCACTGGCCCAGATCACAGCTGCCAATTTTTTGAGAAGCCTTGGGTGCATAATGATGGCATAGTGAAGGGGCCGGCAGATGGCAATGTAGCGATCATAAGCCATGACAGTCAGGAGAACACATTCAGTGGAACCCAGGCCCAGAGCCACATAAAACTGAATCACACAACCAATGTAAGTGATGCTCTTATCAGGACCCCCAAGGTTCCATAACATCTGAGGGATAATGCTGGTGGTGAAGCAGAGATCCAGAAAGGAAAGGTTGGAAAGGAAAAAATACATGGGGGTGTGAAGTTTAGGGTTCAGGTAAGATACCAGGATGATGGTTGTGTTCCCCACCAGGGTCAAGATGTAAAAGATGGAGATGATAAAAAGGAGGACCACTTCTAGTTGAGGCTGGTCAGAGAAACCCAATAGGATGAACCCTACTGGGCTGCTCTCGTTGATCCTTTTCATTGTCTCTTTACTGTGAGTCTCCTCCCATTAATCATTTGCATATGTCATCCTGTGGGAAGAATGTCAGAAAGTTTCAGTTATAGGTAGTAAGTATACATGTATGTTAATGTAATGGTGAATAAATAAGCAAATAAGGGATCAGAAATCAAGATTATGCACATAGAAACTGAAGTAAGGAGAAACTAAATTCATCAGTAAGCAGATAGGATGCAGAGAGCTGTTAGCTAGAGTGAGATGTGTAGAAAGAGCTATAGGCAAAGGAAACAACTCAATTCAACGAACTTTTTTTCATTAATCACTAACTACACCTTATAATAAGGAGGCATAAAAGAAAGGAGAAAAGGAGGGAAAGCATGGTAGCATAAAATGCTAAATAAGATCATTGACATAGACCAAGATTCATATAGAAAGTGAAAGATACAATGAGATAGAGATAGAGGATAGAAACTAAGCCTGTGGTTTCTCTGGTGATCCAGAGTGAAGAAATTCTCTCTACCAGTATAAGTCACTATGTTCTTTGCAAGTTAGAAACCTGTCTAGAACCCTACAGATAAATTGACTTGATATGGGTCACACAACCAATATGTGTCAAATGCAGGACTTCAACCCAGGTCTTCCTGTTTTTGAAGCTAGGCTATCCTCTATGTCATAGTTACCTCATTTATGTCAACCAAAAGATAAATTCATAAAAAATAGCAATACCCATTGTTGCTCATGCAGAGATTTTTAAACAAATAAATTGGTGTGAAAGTTTGTAAAGAAATGGAGTCAGTCAAACTGTTAGTATATATCCACACATCTCTTCACAAAGCAGACACTGAGATTAGAGAGGGGAGTTGGCCAAGCTCTCAACAGCAGGCCAAATGGAAGCCTATGTGTGGATTTATCCAAAGGCAGCATTGTGTGGGAGGAAAGATCACAGGAAGGTAGCAATAGAGGTGTAAAAGAAAGCATCTCTAAAAGATTGCAAATATATGTAGATAAAAACAACATGGTGACACAAAGAGGGAGATTTTATCACTGTTAATTAGAATATATACTCAAAAAAACCAGGATATTCAGCAGAGGTTATTGAATTCATAAGCAAAATTCTTTTTTATTCTTTGCATATCAAATGTTTTCATTCGCTGATGATCGATAAGTTCATAATAAAGGCCTTTGAAAAAAAGAAATTGAGTCAATGAGAGACAGAGGAAAAAATAAAAGATTACAAAATCATTGTAATCATTATCACTATTATTACCAAAGTCACAGACTCTCAACGGTGGAAGGTATCTAGAAATAATTTACTATAACTCATACCTGAAAAAGGAAAGTTCTAAATCTAGAAGTCCTTTACACATATACCCACATCCACTTGAAGACTCAGTAATGGGAAACTTGCTACCCACAGAAACTAGTCATTCCACCACTGAATGACTGTAATTGCTTCCAATTTTTTTTTTAATTTTTGGAGAGTAAATTCACCTCTGCAGTTTCTGCTCATTGCTCTTAGTCCAGCTCTTTGCAATCAAGCAGATTGAGTCTCATCTCTCTTCCAAATGACATCTCTCTCAATATTGGAGAAACTTATAACGTTCCCTAACATCTGTTTTCCAAGCCAAAAATCCACTATCAAATTTTACCATCCTGTCACTTTTCTCTAGGCACTTACTAATCTGTTAATTTTTTTCCCCTATAATGTAAACCTAGATGATTCTAGGCATGATTCTAGGCATGTTCTGAACAAGGGAGAGTATATGGGAAGGAAGGAAGAAAAACAGGAAGGAAGGAAGGAAGGAAGGAAGGAAGGAAGGAAGGAAGGAGGAATAAATCTCCCTCATTCAGCAAACTGATTTTGTTGATGAAATGTGATCAGTCTGATGCTTATTCTTATGTAACATTTTTTCTTTATAAATACATTCATTTGCAAGGAATTTGTTTAAGATAAATTGAAAGAGTAAAGACAAAATTTGAAGGGATTGTTACCGGGAAGAGGGATTCAAATTATTATTAGATCACAGAACACAGGTACTCTTTCTAAGCTCATTCACATTTCACTTCATCCAAAATCAGCTAAAGAGAATTTTTACAAAGAACAAAAAAAAAAACAAAAACAAAAAACAAAGAACAACAGTGATAAAATGCAAGCCCTTGCTAAAAGCTGGCCTATATATTTTGTTCCATGGGAACTGGCCACAATAAAACACATATTCACAAGGTCGTTGTGCTGGCACAGGCCCTCATGACCAATTATTATAATATTATTACTGCCACTGTTTGGTCTGCCTGACAGAAGTCTCTCTTCACTCCAGCCTATCCTCTATTCAGCTGTCAAACTGATCTTCCTAAAATACATATATAACCATGTCATTCTTACCCCCATTCATTAAATTTCACTGGCTGCCCATTACCTCCAGGATTAGATATAAATCCCAGTTTTGTATCCAAAGCCCTTCACAACATGACCCTCTTCTACCTTCTAAGTCTTCTCAGATCTTTGTTGTTGTTGTTCATTTGTTCAGTCATGTTTGACTCTTTGTGACACAAAAGACATTGTACAAGGGGTTTTCTTAGCAAAGATTTGTCAAGAAAGTGATTTTCTATTTCCTTCTCCAATATGTCCCCATTTTACAGATGAGAAACTGAGGCAAATGGGGAAAATTGACTTGCTCAGGATCAAATAGCTAGTAAATATTAGGATTGAATTTCAGTTCAGATCTAAGTTATTCCAGGTCCTCTGTTCCACCTACAGTACCACCTAGCTGCCCCTCTTATACCTTATTGACCTCTGTGTACTCTGGAATCCAATGGCACTAGCCTCCTTGATGTTCTCACACAAGACCATCCATCTGATGATGACATTCATTTTCACCAGATGCCTGTCATGCTTGGAAATCTCTCCCTTCTAATCTCTGTGTCTTGTTTTCCTGGCTTCAAATCCCACTAAAATCTCATCTTCTATAAGAAATCTTTTCCATTTCCCCCTCATTATGGTGTCTTCCCTCGTTAGTCATTTCCGATTTATCCTGTATATACCTGGTTTATAAATAATTGTTTTCAGCTGGTCTCACTCATGAAACCATGAATTTTTTGAGACCCATTTTTTGTATCCCCAATGCTTAGTACAGTTGTGCCCAACTCTGTGACTTCATGGACACTATCCATGGGGTTTTCTTGATAAAGATACTAGAGTTTTCCATTTCCTTCTTCAGTGTGTCCCCATTTGACAGATGTGGAACTGAGGCAAATAGGGATTAAATAACTTGCCCAGGGTCACAAAGCTAGTATCTGAAGCTAAATAAGATCTTCTAACTTCAGACATCATGCTGTCCACTTCACTACCTAGCTGCTCCACTTGGCATATATTAATCACTTAAAAAATGTTTGTGGAATGAAACACAGTGATATCAGTATTTTCTCACCTAGTCCCCAAAGAAGACAAAAGCCTACCCCCTGAGTCACTCAACATTAGATGGTCTTGACTGCTAGAACACACTGCAGGCTCATTAAGGCACTGGGGCTCTCTCTCAGTAATTAGGGATCTAGCATGCAAGGCCTCTAGTAAAATGCTGGTGAGTCTAATAGTTAATCAAACTGTGCTTGTTTATTACTCCAACAAAGTTCATTTCATTCCATTACAATGTGTCTCTCCTGCAGTCATTTCCTTCACCTCTCACTTAAAACTCAAGCTCTGATTGACTTCTCCAGCAGACTCTCACACAGCTAGCAAGTGGTCTGGGGTCCATGGAATCTGCTTGCTAAGTGGACACATGACAGCTGAAAACCTGCTCACCTTCAGATCAGTAAAAACATGGCAGTTTGGTGCCTGAAAACATTCTAATGTGCTTCTCCCTAGAGTCCAGTTGTCTCATGAATTAACCTCTTCTGGACCAAACTGTTTCTAAACATCCTTATTCTCTGATTCCTGGTTTATGTCTATATTGTGATCAGCAATTTCTCAGTCTACTTTACCACATCCTCTACTACTTACTACCAATTTTTTATTTTTGGTAAGTCAATAATGTTACCAAGCTCCAGTTTTTTTGTCATTGTTCAAGGGAGAGGCATATTAGAATCCTATACAGGTGAAGACATAAATAATGAAAGTCAATATAGTGAAGAGGATAATGACTTTGCCCTTGGCTGTGGGGATATACATTTTTGGAAAGCTCAGGACAACTGATTTTATCTTTCATGAGCAATAGTCAGCTTCTTATTCCTTCATATTGCCCTAAAAACTCATCTCATATTGAGGATCAGGAATGAGAATCACAGAATTTCACAACTGGAAGGAAATATCAAAAGATATTCAACATTCAGCTTAACTAGCAATGGCATTTAAAACATCCTCTACAAATAACCAGTTTTATTCCCCTCTATCTTCCCCTTCTTAATATCAAAAAGAAGCAGCATATCTACCTTCCTGGGAAAGCTCCAGCTGCAATTTCTGTAGGTAGAAGATACTAATGTATCCCTTGTACACTCTCTGGTTACATTTCCATTGCCAGTGCAGGCACTTGTAAAGCCTCCTATAGGAAAAACTAAAACACCTGTAACTTGCTACTTAAATTTCCTCAATGAAAAACTTAGATCTTGATTGTTTTGCTAAAACCTCTAGAGACTCCTTTTCAAAGACCTCCTTTGTATTACCTTGGGAGAAATACCTCTAGTGAAACAGAAGCAGCAGGGACTTCTGTCTTTGTCTTTGCAGACAAACAATGATCTCTGACTTTTCTATGAAACACTATGATGTTATTAAAAACTTAAAGAATAATTTTGGCCAAGTAGAAGTTGAAAATTCCCTTCAGTCATATCCTCAAAAATTAAAAAATGTGAGGAAATTTTTCTTGTTTTTCTTTTTTTTGTCCAGACCTATGATTTCACTAGTGTATAGAACTTCCATTGAGGAAACTTCTTCCAACAGCGCATATTAGCAGCTGTTGTGTGATTTATGTGAAGTCACTAAAAAGTTAATTGAGTTGCCCAGGGCCTTATAGACAGTATAAGAGGTAGACTTGAACCAACATCCAAGGCCATTTCACTACACATTAGGACACGGCCCCTCAGAGACTTTGATAGATTGACTTTTATCTCCCTTAATGATATCACCTAAAACATTCAAAATACCTAATCTAGTGCTAGTTTGAAATTTCATTAAAGTAATAATTAATATTTTAAGTAATGCTTTAAAATGTATAAGTACTTTTGTCATAACAATTGTTATCAGTGAATTAAGAGTGATGTTACATCAAACTGATGCATTAATTTAGCAGACTATGGTAGGGGAAAAATACAAATTTAATGATTATTAACCTGAACATAAAAGGGACACAATTATTTTCAAAGTAAGAAAGTGTCATAATTTTTTTCTTTTTAAATTAATTTATTTTGAGTTACCAGCAATCTTCCATAAGCTTTTGAGTTTTCAATTTTTCTTTTCCTCCCCCCTCACCTCACTCCCCAAGAAGGCACACAATCTGACATAGGCTATACATATACATTCCTATTAAACATATTTTTACATTAGTGATGTGGTAAGTAAGAATTAGAACCAATAGGAGGAACCACCATAAAGAGGAAACAAAACATAATAGGACAACAAAAAAATAGGAAATGGTATATTTCGATCTGCATTCAAACTCCATAGTTCTTTCTTCTTTGTGGATAGCCTTTTCCATCAAGAGGCCTGTGGAGATGTCTTAGATCCTTGTATTGCTGGGAAGGGTTAATCTCACAACATGGCTGTTATTGTATACAGTTTCTCCTGGTTCTGCTCACTTCACTCAACATCAGACCATATCAGTCTTCCCAGGTTTTTCTGGAGTCAGCCTGTTCATCATTTCTTATACTACAATAGTATTCCATTACATTCATATGCCACAACTTGTTCAGCCATTCTCCAATTGATGGCATCCTCTCAATTTCCAATTCTTTGACACCACAAAAAGAGCTGCTATAAATGTTTTTGTATATATGGGATCTTTTCCCATTTGTATGATCTCTTTGGGATACAACCCTAGAAGTGTTATTGCTGGTTCAAAGGGTATGCACATTTTTGTAGCCCTTTGGGTATAGTTACAAGTTGCTCTCCAAAATGGTTGGATCATTTCACAACTCCACCAATAATGCATTAGTGTTCCAATTTTCCCACATCTTCTCCAACATTTATCAGTTTCCTATTTTGTCATGTTGCTCAATCTGATAGATGTGATGTGGTACTTTATAGTCCATTTGATTTTCATTTCTCTAATCAATAGTGATTTAGTGCGTTTTCTCACATGACTACAGATAGCTTTAATTTCTTCATCTGAGAACTGCCTGTTCATATCCTTTGACCACTTATCAATTGGGAATAGTTTGTATTCTTATGAATTTGACTTAATTCTCTATATATTTTAGAAATGAGGCTATTAGAGACACTGGTTGTAAAAATTCTTTCACAATTTTCCACTTTCCTTCTAATCTTCGTTGCACTGGCTTTGTTTGTGCAAAAATTTTTCAATTTAATGTAATCAAACTTATAAATTTTGCTTTTCATAATGTTCTCTATCTCCTGTTTGGTCATGAATTCTTCTGTTCTCCATAGATCTGATAGGTAAACTATTCCTTGTCTCCCAGTTTGCTTATGTATCAGCCTTTATATCTAATCATGAACCCATTTTGACTTTATTTTGGTATATGGTGTGAGATTTTCTATGCCTAGTTTCTGCCATACTCTTTTCCAGTTTTCCCAGCAGTTTTCAAAGTGGTTCTTATCCCAGAAGCTGGGGTCTTTGGGTTTATCAAATAATAGATTACTATAGTCATTGACTACTGTGTCTTGCATATTTAACCTATTCCACTGATCCACCACTATTTCTTAGCCAGTACCAAGCAGTTTTGATGATTGCTGCTTTATAATACAATTTAAGATCTGGAATGCTAGGCCACCTTCCCCTGCATTTCTTTTCATTAGTTCCTTGATATTCTGGACCTTTTGTTTCCAAATGAATCTTGTTATTATTTTTTCTAACTCTATAAAAAATTTTTGGTAGTTTGATTGGTATGGCACTGAATAAGTAAATTAGCTTAGGTAGATTGTCATTTTTATTATATTAGCTCAGCCTACCCATGAGCAACTGATGTTTTTCCAGTTATTTAGATCTGATTTTATTTGTGTGAAAAGTGTTTTGTAATTGTGTTCATAGACTTCCTGGGTTTGTTGCGGGAGGTAGACTCCTAAATATTTTATGATATCTACAGAAAGTTTAAATGGAATTTCTCTTTCTATCTCTTCCTGTTGGGCTTTGTTGGTAATTATAGAAATGCTGATGATTTATGTGGGTTTATTTTATAGCCTGCAACTTTACTAATGTTGTATATTATTCAAGTAGTTTTTTACTTGAATCTCTAGGATTCTTTAAGTATGTCATCTGCAAAGAGTGATAGCTTTGTCTCTTCTTTGCCTATTCTAATACCTTCAATTTCTTTTTCTTCTCTTATTGCTAAAGCTAACTTTTCCAGTACGATAATGAACAACAGTGGTAATAATGGACATTCTTGTTTCACCCCCAATCTTATTGGAAATGCTTCTAGTGTCCCCATTACATATAATGCTTGCTGAAGGTTTTAGATAGATGCTATTTATTATTTTAAGGAAGACTCCATTTATTCCTATGCTCTTCAGTGTTTTTAATAGGAATGGGTGTTATATTTTGTCAAAAGCTTTTTCTGTATATAGTGAGATGATCATGTGTTTTCTGTTAGTTTTGGTGTTGATATGATTGATTATACTTTCTCTAATATTGAACCAGCCCTGCATTCTTGATACAAATACTACCTGGTCATAGTGTATTATTCTTGTGATAAATTGCTGTAATCTATTTGGTAATTTTTTGTTTAAAATTTTTGTGTCAATATTCATTAGAGAAATTGGTCTATAATTTTCTTTGTTTTGACTCTTCCTAGTTTAGATGTCAGCACCATATTTGTATCATAAAAATAATTTGGTAGGACTTTTTCACCTATTTTCCCATGTAGTCTATATAATATTGGAATTAATTGTTCTTTAAATGTTTGATAGAATTTGCATGTAAATCCATCTGGCCCTGGAGATTTTTTCCTAGGGAGTTCATCAATGGCTTGTTCAATTTCTTTTTCTGAGATGGGGTTATTTAAGTATTTTACTTCCTCTTCAGTTAATCTGGGCAATTTATATTTTTGTAAATATGTATCCATTTCACTAAGATTGTCAAATTTGTTGGCATATAGTTGGGCAAAATAATTCCTAATTATTGTTTTAATTTCCTCTTCCTTGGTGGTAGCTTTACCCTTTTCATTCTTGATACTAGTAATTTGGTTTTCTTCTTTCTTTTTTTAAATTAAATTAACCAAAGGTTTATCTATTTTATTGTTTTTTCATAAAACCAGCTCTTAGTTTTATTTATTCAATAGTTTTCCTAATTGAAATTTTATTAATTTTTCTTTTAGTTTTCAATATTTCTAATTTGGTGTTTAGTTGAGGATTTTTAATTGTCTTTTTCTAGTTTTTCTTTTTTGTTTTTGTATGCCCAATTCATTATCTATTTTTTTTATTTAAGCATTTACAGATATAAAACTTCCCCTAAGAACTGCTTTTGCTGCATCCCATTAGTTTTGGTACATTGTCTCATTATTGTCATTCTCATGAATGAAATTACTGATTGTTTCTATAATTTGTTGTTTGACCCAATCATTTTTTAGGATTAGATTATTTAGTTTCCAATTATTTTTTAGTCTATCTTTCCATGGCCCTTTATTACATATAATTTTATTGCATCATGATCTGAAAAGGATGCATTTAATATTCCTACCTTTCTGCGTTGGATTGTGAGGTCTTTATGCCCTAATACAGAGTTATTTTTTGTGTATGGGCCATGTACCACTGAGAAAAAAGTATATTCCTTTCTATTCCCATTCAGTTTTCTCCAGAGGTCTATTATACTTAACTTTTCTAATATTCTATTCACCTCCTTAACTTTGCTCTTGTTTATTTTATAGTTAGATTTATCTAATTCAGAGAGGGGGAGTTAGGTCCCTAGTATAGTTTTGCTGTCTATTTCTTCCTGCAACTCTCTGAACTTCTCCTCTAAGACTCTGGATGCTAAACCATTTGGTGCATATATGTTTGGTAATGATATTACTTCATTGTCTATGGTGCCTTTTAGCAGGATGTAGTTTCCTTCCTTATCTCTTTTGATAAGATCTATTTTTGTTTTTGCTTTGTCTGAGATCAGGATTGCTACCCTTGCTTTTTTTTACTTCAGATGAAACATAATATATTCTGCTGTAGCCTTTTACATTTACCGTGTGCGTGTCACACTTTTTCAAATGTGTTTCCCGTAAACAACATTTTGTAGCATTATGGTTTTTAGGCCATTCTGCTATCTGCTTCCATTTTATGGGAGAGTTCACCCCATTCACATTCACAGTTATGATTACTATCTGTGTCCTCTCTATCCCCATTTTAAACCCTAATCACTCTGATTCTCATTGATTGCTCAACAATAACTACCATTCAGTCACTGTTTGGGCCCTGACGGCTAAGAGTGAATATAAATAACAATTGTTTCTGTTTTGGCCAGAAATCCTGAGGTTATTTCCTCCCCAAGATTGATTTTTTTTAACTAGGTAAAAAAGGCCATTCTCTCCCTCCTTTCTTACCTAGCTTTAATCACTGAATGGTAGTTGTGTCATCAAACCGAGACTTGAGAAAGAATTTAGCTTAAAAAGGGTCTCCCACTGCATCTGGAGCCATCTCTAGCAGTCCTTATCTATATCTTGCCACTGTGGATGGCTCTGCAGGAGAAAGTGAGGCTGGTGATTTTGCACAGCCCTCCCTCACTTAAAGCCAATTCATTTGCAAGTCATGGCATCACCTACCTGATGTCATGGTCCTCTTTGAGAACAAAGAACAAACAACAACATGCCCATGGGAAATCTCCCCATACTTTATTCCACAATTGAGAGGAAGATAGACTGACTCATATTGATCTCCCATGTTTGGTTTTTTTATGACATCGATATTGCCTTACTGTATCAATTGAAGATTTACTAATCACTAAATGTGAAATATTTCAAAGTTAACATCTTTACCCACTTCACTCCTTCTGAGTGCTGGCTTTGAATCTCTCCAGAAAATCTTGATTTTGATTTTCAAATATCAAATCAAATATCAACCTTTTGGAAGACTATCTTTTAAAAACAGGTAAATGGTTAATCATAATCATAATAAAACAGGTAAATGGTTAATCATAATCATAATCATATCAAAGAACCTAGACAATAAGTATTTATTAAGGGCCTACTATGTGCCAGGCACTGTGCTAAGTACTCAGATTATAAGAAAGGCAAAGACCATCCCTGCTCTCAAGGTGCTTACAGTCTAATGGAGAACTTATAGCCCCAGGAAATTGTTAGGAGACATAATCAAGAGATAGATTGTCCAAAATGGAAGATGTACTCAAGAGTTACAAAAACATGCTATTGTTTTCTAAAGAATCAAAACTTGTTTTCCCTCACACAGATAAGAATAAAACAAATAATCCACATTATTATGAAACCTTGTGGTGGAGAGAGAAAGCACTTAATAAATGCCTGTGGACTGGTTGACTGATGCATGCCACTGAACTATCCATACTCTTTCTCATTTGTGATGGGTAGCTTGCAACTTATTTGACCAGGATTGGGAATCCTATGTGTGTCTGCAGACAGAGTAAAGGTGACTGGCCCATACAGAATAAAAGATTAGACTTTGATCTAATTAAAACTATGCTCTAGACCACTAAGCAGGAAAAAAAAAGTTCCTCATTTATTTTTTGGGCTTATTTAGTATTTTTTTTTCCTGTTACATGTAAAACAATTTTTAACTTTCACTTTTAAAACTTGAAGTTCCCAATTCTCTCCTCTCCTCCACTCCCTACCTGCTCTCATTAAGAAGGCAAGCAATTCAATGTATGTTATACATGTGTAGTCATGCAAAACATCCACAATAATACTGTTGTGAAAGAAAACATAGACAAAAGGGAAAAGAAAAGAAAGTCAACAAAAACGAAGACTTTTCTTTAAAAAAAAGTATGCTGCAATCTGTATTCAGACACCATCAATTCTTTCTCTGGGGATGGATAGTATTTTTCATCATGAACCCTTCAGAGTTGTCTTAGATGGTTGTATTGCCAGGAAAAGTTAAGTCATTCCCAGCTGATCATCCTTCAATATTGCTGTCACTTTGGACATAGTAAAATTCGCTTTGTATCAGTCCATGCAAGTCTTTCCAGGTTTTTCTGAGAGCATCCTCCTCATCATTTCTTATAGCACAATAGTATTCCATCATAATCACATACCACAATTTGTACAGTCATTACCCAATTGATGGGCACCCCCTCAATATCCAATTCTTTGCCACCAGAAAAGAGCTTCTATAAATATTTTTGTACATGAGATCCTCTTCCTTTTTGTTTTTGTTCGTTTGTTTGTTTTTTATCTCTTCTGGGATACAGACTTAGTAGTGGTATTTCGAGGTCAAAGGATATGAATGGTTTTGTAGTCCTTTGGGCAGAGTTCCAAATTGCTTTGCAGAATGGTTGAATCAGCTCACAGTTCCACCAACAGTACATTAATGTCTCATTTTTGCCACATCCCCTCCACCATTTGTCATTTACCTTTTCTGTCCTATAAGCCAATCTAATAGGTATGAGGTAGTACCTCAGAATTGTTTTAATTTTCATTTCTCCAATCAATAGTAGGTATTTTTTCTTATGGCTATAGATAGCTTTGATTATTCCATTTAAACTGATTATGTCATTTATCAATTGGGGAACGGCTCTTTTTTTTTATAAATTTGACTCAGTTCTCTATATGTTTGAGGAAAAAAGGACCTTTTTTGGAGAAACTTGCTTCAACATTTTTTTTTCACAGTCACTATTGCTAATTGTATTTCTCTCCATCCTATTCCCCTTCCTGTTTATTCTATTCTCCCTCCTTTCAGTCTGTCCCTCCTCAAAAATGTTTTGCTTCTTACTCCCCATTCCCCCAGTATGCCTTCCATTCTATCACTGCTCCTCTTACTCTTATCCCCTTCCTCTCCTAATTTCCTGTAGGGTAACATAGTTTTCTATACCAAATTGCATGAGTATGTTATTCCCTCTTTGAGCCAATTCTTATGAGAGTAAGGTTCGCTGTCTCCCCCTCACCTCCATTATAAAAGCTTTTTCTTGCTTCTTTTATGTGAGATAATTTACCCCATTCTACCTCATCTCTTATCTTTCTCCCAGTACATTCTTCTATCATCTCTTGACTTTATTTTTTACCCTTCATATTCAACTCACACCTATGCCCTCTGTCTATATATACTCCCTCCAACTACCCTAATAATGAGAATGGTTTTATGAGTTACAAATATCATCTTCCCATTTAGAAATGTAAACAGTTTTCAAAAAACTGTTTTAAAAAATAATTTTAAAAAAATTTAAAAATTCATTAATTCCCTTGTGATTGCCCTTTCATGTTTATCTTTTTATGCTTTTCTTCAGTCTTGTATTTGAAAGTCAGATTTTCTATTTAGCTCTGGTTTTTTCATCAAGAATGTTTGAAAATCCTCTATCTCATTTAATATTCATATTTCCCCCAGAAGGATTAGCCTCAATTTTGCTGGATAGGTGATTATTGGTTGTAATCCTAGCCCCTTTGCCCTCTGTAATATCATATTCCAAGCCCATGATCCTGTAATGTAGAAGCTGCTAAATCTTGTGTTGTGCTGACTTTGGCTCCACAGCACTTGAGTTGTTTCTTTCTGACTGACCTCAATGTTTTCCCCTTGACCTTGGAACTCTGGAATTTGGCAATAACGTTTCTGGCAGTTTTCATTTTGTTATCTCTTTCAGGAGGTAATGACCAACTTTGACAGACTTAGTTCTCAGCAGTGCAATGATCTAAGACAATTCCAAAAGACTCATGATGGAAACTGCTATCCACATCCAGAGAAAGAACAATGGAGTCTGAATGCAGATTGAAGCATACTATTTTCTCTTTTTTTTTCCCCATGGTCTTTTCCTTTTGTTCTGATTCTTCTCTTACAACATGACTAATGTGGAAATATGTTTAATGTGATTGTACATGGATAGCCTATATCAGATTGCATACCATCTTGCAGATGGAAAAGGGAAGGGAGAGGGATAAAATTTAGAACTCAAAATCTTATGAAAGTGAATGTTGAAAACTAAAAATACATTAATTAACTTAAAAAAGAGAAAAGGAAAGTGATGGAATTTAAGGGAACCATTTAAGAGGTCACTGCAGTAGTCCACACAAGAGGTGATGAGAGCCTGCTCTAGCGTATTTGTGGTATAAATTTAAAATTGAGATCTAGAAAGGACTGAAAGGCAAGATGATGAGGAATTGAAAGGTAGAGGAAAACTTAAAGCTGAGCTACTTAAGTAAAGGGCTGAGATTTTGAAGGATGCAAAGTCTTCTCTTGGGAGAAAAAGGAGGTGTTACAGTGATCTGAGGTTGTTATAATGGTAACAGATGGGTAAAAGCCCACAGAGAAATAGAAAGATAAGATATTAAAATCATATAGCTAAATGTCAGAGTTATGGATTTTGGAGGTGACATTTTTGTGAGGGATAATGAATGCAAGAGTATGACAATTCTTGTGTGAATCAATGTGGAGGGAAGATGAAGAGCATAGGAATTGAGGAGGTTGATAAACTAGTGTCAGGTGGCATGTCCCAGAGGTTGAGTATGCCGCTTCCCACAAAAGGGCCTCAAGTCTGGAGTCAGGCAGGTTCAGACAGGAATTTGACTCCAGAGAGAGGAGATTAGGATTTTTTTTATACTTTCTAACTGTCTTTGCCCTTCCACAGAGTAATACCCTGAGTAAAATCTGGAGTAAAGATTAAAAGTGGTTTATTTTAATAGTCTTCCCAAAGGAATTAGCAAAGTCCCATGTAAAAATATAATCACTAGGCAAAGTAGTCTGGCATGAGACAGCTATTTATTTCCTTCTACACAAAAGACTCATAGGAGTATATTGACAAACACAAATTTTTCATGAGTAATAACCCTTAATTCCTATTTGCTTTCCCACAAGACGTGTGAAAATGTGGAAAAGTCATTTCACTATATTATGCAAGCATAAAATAATGAAGTACTATATTATTCAAAGTAAACACTGTATTACTCTATGCTCATATATTCTGGTAATGACCATGATAACCAAGACTACAAACATCCATCTCAGGATCACTATTCAGTCACCTGTGCCAAAGGAAAGAAACAAAAAAGCCATAAAATAACAAATAGGGCCTTGTGATCTAGTCTTAAACTCAGCTATGCAAGCATGTGCTCTTACTTGAATATGCAAAGCTACCACAGGTACTGAGGAAAAGGTTAGGATGAAAGATATACAGCCCTACTTGATTGAAATCTGAGGAAGGAGTTTGAAGAATCTCTATGCTTGGCAGATAGGAAGAGAAAGCAATACCAAAAAAGAGTTGTTTTTCTTTCTGTTCAGTGGACAATACAATTTTCCACCATCTCCATCTTGCCCCCGATCACTCAGACTAAAAGATGATCACAAGCTTTTGGTCATGTGTGCTCTTCAGCAAGAGGCTAGTGCATATTTTCACCAGAAGTGATCCAGGTCCCAGGAACCATGGTCCATGAGATAGTCCTCAAAAGGTTTCAGTGTAGAATGTCAGGAGAACATTCTTTAATTATCTCCAATTAAACTGAGAATTAAGGATTTTTGAGACATTTGCTTTCATTCTTCCTTAGAAGTTCTACTCCTACAATCTTTTTGTTATGTACTTACTTCATGGAGTGCCCAATGGCCTGCTGAGTAGGGATAAGTACTTCCTTCAGACTATTAATAAAATTCTTACTCTGGAAATCTGGGGAAGCTTACAGGTTATGTGATCATTGTATGTGACCATAAAAATAGAACTGATCTTGGAGATGTCATCTAGTCATATTTTAGATGGTATTTTCTGAAGCCACCTGACTAATAACATTTAAACAGTTTCACAAAACTTTTTTTTGTAAATAATAATTTTTCATGTAGAATTCCATATTTTTTTCAAGTGGAACCCCCTTTGAGGATTTAAAATTGTTCTTACAACACTTAATATCTCTCCCCTGACATCCCATAAAAAATTAAAAATAAAATAAACAAAAACCCTTATAACAAACATGCATAGTAGCAAAAAAATTAAAAACCCATGTTGGCCATATCCAAATATGGATGTCTCAGTCTGAATTTTTAAATTATTTTTTCAATTAACAAACATCTCTCTTATCACCCTCCCATCTTCACTCTCCCCACAAGAAAAAGAAAAAGAAACCCCATAGAATAAATACATATAGTCAAGCAAAACACGTTAGTTGAGGCCAAGAATGAGTGTCTCACTTTGTGTATCTAGAATTATTCTAGACCATCACCACTCTCTTAGAAGGTGAGCATCATTCAAAATCACTGGTTCTCTGGAATTGTGGTTGATTGTTGTGTTGATCCGAGTTCTCAAGTCTTTCCAAATTGTTTATTGTTATAATGTTGTTTTAGTATAAATTGTTCTACTTGTTCTTCATTTTGTATCATTTCAAAGTGGGGTTCAAGCGATGCCTGCCCCCCCACAAACTTTTTCCTCATTTGTATAGACCTCAGTATGTGTACCCTGATTATGTGATAAATTATATCTCTCTCAAGCCCCTAATTTTTTTTTTATTTCCTCTATGACTCTTGCTGAGATAAACTTTCCTAAGGGATGCATATGTCATATAGATTCCCCACTGAAATGAAAATACTTCATTCTTATAAAGTCTTTTCCATTTGCTCACCTATGTTTAAAGAGTTACTCTTTCTGGGTAAAGCATTCTTGACTGCAAGCCCAAATCTTTGACTTTTTTGTCTCATTGCATCTCATGCTCTCCACTCCTTTATGATGGCAGGTATTAAATTTTATATGATACTGACTATGACTCCTTAATACTTAGACTCTTTTTGAATACTTGTAATGTTTTACTTTGACCTGCAAGCTCTGGTTTTTGACAATAACTTTGTGGGAAGTTTTTATTTTAGTGTTTAAGGAGATGACTGGTGGATTGTTTCTATTTTCATTTTAACTTCTGTTTTTAAGAAACCTGGGTTGTCATCTTTTATTTCTTGTAACAGGATATCCAAACTTTTTTTTTTTTGTTATGGCTTTAAGGTCCAGTGATTCTTGAATTGTGACTCCTAGATATGTTTTCCAAGTCAATTTTTTTTTTAAATGAGACTACTTCCATATTCTTCTGTTTTTAAATCTTTGGCCTTGTTTTTAATGGTTTTGGTTGAAATAGAGTGCTAGAAGTAGAGACTGGAATCAAGTTGTGAAGTACTTTGATTGCAGATTAAGAAATTAGTGCTCTAATCATAGGGTAATAGGAAGCAATTGACTGCAGGTTTAGGCATATTTAAGCAGAAGAATGCTGTGAATAAAGCTATACATTAGGAAGATTAATATCATTGTAGCAATTTGTAAAGGGATAGACATGATTCCCATGAGCCTCAACATGTGGTATGGTTTAATAGGCCTAACATCTGTTATAAGATTTAATTGATCCTTTTTGGGTCATCCATTTGCAACTCATCACTTGATTTTGCTACATATTTAATCTTATCCTCCAAGGTTTTATAGCAATCTAGGCATATATTGTAGTAATGTGTTTCTCATTAATAGACTGTAAATCTACCGTAATTAATTAACTTGAGCCCCCATTGCAATTTATTAAACAATGTTTATTAACAATATAAATAAACCTCTTTTGCCAATAATAATTATTCTTAATTTTCTATATTCAAATAATTATACAAAATTTAAACAATTACAATTTATTTGACAAATGGAGTCAGTAATAAATATAAGATGCATTAGTGTGTAATACATTAGTTATGATGAATGTCATAGGCCAAGTGTTAATATACAATAATACTTGTTGAATCCACTTCTGTAGAAGCTTAGTCTCTAACCTATTTAGTTCATTCCTGATACTGATTCAAGTCTCCTAATAAATTTCTTAATTAATGCCTAGCTAGGTTATTTTCCTTTGTCTTCAGTGATTAGAGGAAACCATCTCTTCAAAATATACTGTACTTGGCAATTACTTTTCAAGTAGACTTTTCAAGCAATTCCAATATATAGAATTCTAGACTTAGAGTCAGAAAGATTTTAATTTGAATCCTGACTTAGACACTTACCAGCTGTGTGACCTTGGGCAAGTCATTTCACCTCTATCTTCCTCAGTTTCTTCATCTGTAAAATGGGAACAATAATTGCAATTGTCTCAAATGATTATTGTGAGGATAAAAAGAGATGTTGGTAAAATATGTTGCAAACCATAAAGTGCTAAATAAATGCTACCTATTGTTATTATTTATAATCTTCTTTCTCATTCACCCCTCCAGTTCTGTCTATCAATCACCTTTTCCCTTTGCGTGCCAAATCTCCATAGATATCCAATGTTATATATAGCATCAGTATTATTCTTTCCCCTCCACTTTATTTCTAGTCAATGAAGATAATGACCTTTCAGAAACTCATACATGCATCATTCAAACATTTGTGTGATTCAATTGCATCTCCCACATAAAAGGTGTAAAGAAGAGACAAAGGAGACACAAAATTATGTATGGAGTATTCACCTTATATCTGTACTTCAAAGATGAGTAAAACTGAGACATGAAAGAGTGAGTGATTTGCTTCAGAAACTCAAGCTAGTTTATGAACCAGGTCTCCCAAGTTCCAGGATCACTGAATATAGCATACTTAAGAGAAGGGAATGAGATATTTACCTTTGAATGTATTAGACTACTAGTTCTCAGATCTCCATCAACACAGCCTCCTGTTTTTCCTCACTATTCCTGACAAGCATCCCTGTCCCTACCCTCTTTGTTTCATAAAGTCCGGCAGTATGATAGCCCAGCTTGGGTTATTGGAGGAAGAAGGGAACCATCATAGTAATATTGAAATCTTTTATTCCTTCTGGAGATTACAATATTACCAGGACCCATTTAACTGTCAAAGAGAGATATCAGTATCCTTTGAACTACTATGTTTCCAGGTTGACAGTGGCTGCAAAGGTGTTATCAGAGTGAGTTAGTGGCATTGTTTTGCCTTCCTGACAATGAACATTTATACTTATACATTTGTTCAATTCTAACTGATGAAACAAGCAAAGACTGGGGTAGACCTAAGCTTGATGTGACTTCAAAAAGTAAAACTGCTCAGGAACAGCTAAAAAGAGTAATTATCTTATACAAATGAGGTACAGGAGGAAGAACTGATACAGATGAATTAGATGAGGGAGAAGAGCTGTTAGTTCTGGAAACCTACTTTCATTGGGAATGGGTTGAAGAGGGAACAATGCATATACATCTAGAACACTATAAAAATCTTCTAAATTTAGAAAGAAATAAAATGCTAAAGGAATAGGGAGGAGAAGAGGTTAAGGGAGATATCTTTAGAGGGGAGGGTGAGGAAGTAGGTTAAAAGGGGATATAGAAAAGGGTTTAGATTAATGGGACTGGGAGGATAAGGGAGAGATCATGGTAGGGGAGTAGGTTAAGTAATAGGAGGGCAAGGTACTGAATATAAACGAAGTAGAGAAGTCAGGAGGGACAGAAAATAAGAGATATACGCAAACATAAAAATAAAGATTAGGAGTAGAATGTGTTAGGGAAAGCATATGTTTATATATGTATGTATGTAAATACATGTATACACATATGTAAATATCTATATATAAATGATGAGGCTGATGGAACACTAATGATGGACCCTAGAGTTTGCCTGAGGCATCTAGCTCACCCAGATGCTTACTTGACACTCCTTTAATCCCATCTAGACCGTTTTCTCTGTTACCTCTGGACCACTCCCGGCTACTTGCCACTCCTAGCTCCCATCCAGATTTTCTCATCTTTTTCTGTATAAAAATATCCATCCCATCCTCATCAAATGCTCATATTCTTAAAATCTGGCCATTTCTATTGATGTCACAAATAGCACAGACTCACTGGGAGTCTGGCCCACTTCTATTGGTGTTACAATAAACTCCCTACTTGGACTGAAAGAAGGCTTGAGTGCCTTATATTTCACTTCCTCCAAACCTTTGTTTTTACTGCTTTCTAATTCTAAAATGCCCTCTTCTACCTTTAACCTTTAAATTTCTATTTATCCTTTAGATCTCACCAGAAAGACTACTTTTTTCTGCAATCCTTCCATAGTTCCAACTCAGATCTCATTGTACACTTCCTTTGTGCTGATCATGAACTTATGTAATATTTTGCACTATAGTTACTTATGTATGTCATTCCCCTACATCTTCATCAAAGTAGGACATGATTTTATCTAATTCTTATAACCTTTACAGGACCGAACCCAGTATTCTAGACAGTAAAGGTACTAGCAATGCCATTATATACTGCATTAGGAGAAGCATAGCTTCTAGAAACAAGGAAGGGATTTGATGGTACTGTTGTGTTTTGCCCTTATTATATGGTAATAAGAGTATTATGCTCCGTTCTGGGCACCAAAGTTGAGAAAGAAGATCAAAAATCTAGACAGCAACCAGAGAAGGGCAACCAGGAAGTAGAGAGCCCAGACACCATGTCATACAAATATTGGTTTATAGAGCTGGGAATGTTTATCCTTGATAAGACAAGGGTCAGAGATGAACACATAGCTTCCTCCAAATATTTGAAGGGATTGTTACCTGGAAGAGGGATTAAAATTATTATTTGATCACAGAAGACAGATACTCGTTCGGAGCTCATGCACCTTTCACTTAACCAAAATCAGCTGAAGAGAATTTTCTCAAAAAACAAAAAACAGTGATAAAACACAAGTCATTATTAAAAGCTGGCCTGTATACTTTGTTCAATGAGAACTGGACACAATAAAACACACATACAAGTGGTCATTAATCTGACACAGGCCCTCATGACCAATTATTGTAATATTATAACTGCTACTATTTGGTTTCCCTGACAGAGGTCTCTCCCCACTCCAGCCTATCCTCTACTCAGCTGTCAAACTGATCTTCCTAAAATGCATATCTAACCATGTCACCTTACCCCCATTCATTAAATATCACTGGCTGCCCATTACCTCCAGGATCAAATATAACATCTCCTTTTGTATCCAAGGCTCTTTATAACATGACCCTCTCCTACCTTTTCAGTCTTCTTATATCTGTTGTTCAGTCATTCAGTCATGCTTGACTCTTTGTGACCCAAAGGACATTTGTACATGGGTTTTTCTTGACAGAGATTGGGCAAGAAAGGGAATTGCCATTTCCTTCTCCAGAGTGTGCCCATTTTACAGATGAGGAATTGAGGCAAATAGGGGATAATTGACTTACCCAGGATAGAAAGTATTTGAGGCTGGATTTGAATTCAGATCTAAGTGCTGTACCTACTGTACCACCTAGCTGCCCCTCTTATACCTTACTGACCTCTGTGTACTCTGGAATCCAATGGCATTAGCCTTCTTGATGTTCTCACACAAGACCATCCAACTCATGATGACATTCGTTTTCACCAGATGTCTCTCGTGTTCAGAAATCTCTCCCTTCTAATCTCTGTGTCTTGCTTTCCCTGGCTTCAAATCCCAGCTAAAATCTCATCTTCTATAAGAAACCTTTCCCCATTTACCCCTAATTATAGGGCCTTCCCTCTGTTGCTCATTTCCAATTTATTCTATATATAAAAGTGCTTTATATATAATTGTTTTCAGCTGGTCTCCTCATTAAATCATGAACTTTTTGAGACCCATTTTTTGTATCCCCACTGCTTAGCACCGTTGTGCCCAACTCTGTGACTTCATGGACACTATCCATGGGGTTTTCTTGATAAAGATACTAGAGTTTTCCATTTCCTTCTTCAGTGTGTCCCCATTTGACAGATGTGGAATTGAGGCAAATAGGGATTAAGTGATTTGCCCAGGGTCACAAAGGTAGTGTCTGAAGCCAAATAAGACCTTCCTTACTCCAGGCCTCTCGCTCTATCCACTTCACTACCTAGCTGCTCCACTTGGCATATATTAGTCACTTAAAAATGCTTGTTGAATGAAACACAGTGATATCAGTATTTTCTCACCTAATCCCCAAAGAAGACAAAAGCCTACCCCCTGAGTCAATCAACATTAGATAGTCTTGACTGCTAGAACACCATGTAGACTTATTAAAGCACTGGGGCTCCCTCTCAGTAATTAGGGATCTAGCATGCACGCCCTGTGGTAATCTGCTGGTGAGTCTAATAGTTGATCAACCTGTGCTTATTTATTACTCCAACAAAGTTCATTTCACTCCATTACAATGTGTCTCTCCTGCAGTCATTTCCTTCACCTCTTACTTAAAACTCAAGCTCTGATTGACTTACCAGCAGGCTCCATGGAATCTGCCTGCTAAGTGGAAATATGAAACCTGCTCACCTTCAGATCAATAAAAACATGGCAGTTTGGTGCCTGAAAACATTCAAATGTGCTTCTCCTTGGAGTCCAGATGTCTCATGAGTTGACCTCTTCTGGACCAAGCTGTGTTTAAACATCCTTATTCTCTGATTCCTGGTTGAAGCTTATATTGTAGTCAGCAATTTCTCAGTCTACTTTATGACATCCTCTACGACTTACTATTGATTTTTACCTTCCTAAGTTAATAATGTTAACAAGCTTCAGTTTGGGGGATTTGTTTGTTTGGGGGTTTTTTTTGTTTGGTTGGGTTTTTTTTGCTATTAAAGGGAGACACATTAGCATCCTATACAGGTGAAGGCATACATAATGAAAGTCACTCTAGTATGAAAAAGAGTGATGACCTTACCCTTGGCTGTAGGGATATACATTTTTGGAAAGCTGAAGACAACTGATTTTCTCCTTCATGAGCAAGAGTCAGCTTCAGATTCCTTCATATAGCCCTAACAATTCGTCTCATATTGAGAGTCAGGAATCAGAATCACAGAATTTCACAACTGGAAGGAAATATCAAAAGATATTCAACATTCAACTAAAACGTCAATACTATTTAACACAAATAACCAGTTTTATTCCCCTCTATCTCACCCTTCTTAGTATAAAAAAGATACAGTATATCTACCTTCCTGGGAAATCTCCAATTGCAATTACTGTAGGTAGAAGATACAAATGTACCCCTGGTACACCCTCTGGTTACATTTCCATTGCCAATGCAGGCTCCTAGGGGAAAAACTAGAACACCTATAATTTGCTACTTAAATTTGCTCCATGAAAAACTTAGATCTTGGTTGTTTTGCTAAGGCCTCTGGAGATTCCCTCTCAAAGACCTTCTTTGTACTATCTTGGGAGAAATACCTCTGGTGAAACAGAAGCAGCAGGAATTTCTGTCTACGTCTTTGCAGACAATGATCTCTGACTTTTCTATGGAAACACTATCATGTTATAGAAAACTGAAAGAACAATTATGGCCAGGGAGAAGCTGAAAATTCCCTGCAGTCATATCCTCAAAAATTAAAAGCATTGAGGAACTTTTTTTTTGTCCAGACCTATGATTTCACTGGTCTATGGAAGCTTCCCTCCAACAGTGTAGATTAGGAGCTGTTCTGTGATTTATGTGGAATCACTGAAAGGTGAAGTGAGTTGCCCAGGGTCTTATAGACAGTATATTTAAGAGGTAGACTTGAACCAGTTGTTTGCACGATTTCTAATGCTGTTTCATAAGGTTTTCATTTATATCATTGTGTTAATTATGTATAATATTCTCTTCATGCTGTTTCTTTCATGACATGCATGTGTGCCCAAATTTCCCCAAGTTCTTCATATTCATCTTTTATTCTACAATGATATTCCCTTATATTTGTATGGCACAAATTATTCAGCCATTCCTTAGCCTATGGGGTCATAATATATGTCTAATTTTTCCTTGCCATAAAAAGAATTGCAAAGCATATTTTGGCAAATATAGCTCTTTTTTGGCCTTAGACTTCCTTGAGGCTTATGGTCATTTGTCTCAAATATTATGAATAGTTTTGTGACTTTATTCTTTCTGTATTGCCAAATCTAATGGTCTTTTCTCCATGGCTACCCTTCTTTACATCTCTGCAGCCACTGACACCATTTATCATCCTCTTTCCCTCGATAATCTCTCTCTAGATTTCCCTGACACTGCTCTCCCATGATTCTCCTTCCCACTTGTGAATTCTTTTTCTCTCTTTTGCTCACTCTTCATCCAGGTCACATCTGCTCTTTCTTGAGCCCTTTTTGTCTTCTCCAACTATATTATTTCACTTAATGATCTCATCTGCTTACATGGTTTCAATTATTATCTCTATGGAGATGATTTTCACATCTACTTGTTCAGTCATTCTGCTCTTTTGACCTCTGGTCTACCATTTCCAGCTACCTATTGGACATCGCAAACTGGATGTCCTTGAAACATCTTTAACTTAACATGTCCAAAACTGAACTCATAATGCTTCCCCAAAAATCTTCTCCCCCTTTCTAACTTCCCTGTTATTGCTAAGGGTACCACCAACATCCTAGTGACATTATTTCTCAACTTAGCTGTCGTCCTTGACTACTCATTTTCTCATCCCAACCATGTCTAGTCAGTTGTCAAATCCTATTATTGCTACCTTAGTAATCTTTCTCAAATACGCCCTCTTCTCTCCTCTGACATTGCCATTACTATGTTGCCATCCTTTATCACCTCATGCCTGGACTATTTCAATAGCCTGTTGGTTGGTCTCCTTTCCTCAAGTCTCTCTTCATTCCATCCCCTACTCAGCTACAAAAGTGACCTTTCTAAAGTCAAGCCTGACCATGTCACACATATCACCTCCCCACCACTGTCAATAAACTCCAATGGCTCCATATTGCCTTAGGATGAAATACAAAATCGTCTCTTTGGTTTTCAAAGCCCTTCATAACCTAGATTCCTCTTACTTTGCTAGTCTTCTTACACTTTACACAAAGCTGTGTGGTACAGCAACTCTAACACAATTAAATTCAGAGACTTCTCAAGGTGGAAGCAAAAGTTACTTTTTATTACAATTGTTACAATCTCATGAGAAGGGGCATCTGCTCCTCCAATACAGTACCAGCAGGAGAGAGGAGAGGCACAGAAAGCAAAATGAGATTATATACCCTAACGTAAACAAACCTCCACCCACCGCTATCCCTTATTCCCATTGGCTGGGAGGCGGGCTTACACTCTAGGTGAGGAAAAAAAGAACAAGGAAACAGGGTATAGCCAATCCAAGCATACATGTCCTTACTTAGCAAACCTAATGCTGATGTGACAGTGGTGTGGCAATCAAGGGGGGTTTATAGTCGAATTCCCATGAGTTAGGTAATTGCTAGGAAGCAGAAACTTACTGCAATTTCCCCTCCCTAACCCCCTTCCCCTTATCCCATTGGCTGGGCTTCTATTTAGGAACATCTTCCCCATTAACAGAGAACAAAGGCTGTTATACAAGTTTGCCCAGAGACAAGAAAAAGCGGGAAGTTCTGCAAGGACAAGCAGTTCAGGTTGGAGGCAGGACTATTCTTTCTGCTAAGCATTTAAAAACAGGGTCTGAGCAGGGGGAGGATTTTGAAAGCAACACTCAAGAACTGTTAACAAGAACCACTGACCCCCTGAGGAGGCTTCACTTCTGAGAGATCATCTCTCACACACCCCTCACACTTGGTGATCCATTAACGTTAACCAGCCTCACAGCATCCCATCTCCCAAATCCAAGCATTTTCACTCACTGTCCTGTGCCTTGAACTTTCTCCCTCTTCATCTCCACCTACTAGTTTCCTTGTCTCCCTAAAGTCCCTTTTTCTTCAGGATGCCTGACTGAGTCCTCTTTCAACTTTCTGCTTTCCTGCTGTAGAGTCAAAATGATAGAGTGAGGAAGGTATTTTGCCAAGCTCTTTTATCTTACTCCTCTAGACAGAGTTAAAAACCATGTCAAACCACATTCTGAGGAGAATAACCAACAAAAAGTCAAAGTGAGTTATTTTTTTCCATCTCCAGGGCAATTTAGGAGGTCAGAAAGAGAGGTGTATGGACTAGGGAAGGGTTTGGCTGGGACTGTACTGGTGTAGAAGCGAGACCAACTGTGGCCTTGAAGCTGTGGCAGCAATAACAGGAATAACAGTAGCTATGACAGAACCTGGAGTACCAAAAGCCAGGAATGGAAGGGAACTGAATGCATGGTCAGAAAGAGATTCCAACATATTGTTGTGCCAGCATTGGGCACAGGATCAGGCACCATTTAGCAGAACTATCACCTCTTACCCATTTCCACAATGTAGTTCCAAATCAGACAGGAGCTGTTGCAGTAATAAGGAGCAGGGGCGCCAGAGCACATACCTGGAGAACAGTGATTATAATTATATCCATGTCATATGATCTTGGAAGCACAGAAAACTTTTAGGTCCTCAGACCTTAACTGTGAAAGTAAGGTAACATAAAAGTTAGAAGAGCAGGTTAAATATTATCCACTCCCAGAGATGAGGAGACCCTAACTCTTACTTTAATTAAGTCCAAAATCTAGGTATAAATTGGAAAAATGAGCAAACAGCAGAAACAAAAAAAAGCCAGACCATAAAAAGCTTCTGTAGGGACAGTAAAGCTGAAGAAATAAACTCAGAAGACAATTATCTTAAAACTTCTATAAGCAAACCTTTAAAGAAAAAATCAAGATTGGACACAAATCCAAAAAAAATTTCCTGAAGACCCAAAGAAAGAGATTTAAAAATTTTTTTTTCTTTTGTCCTTCTTCTCAAAGATGACCATGACATCAGAGAGGTGATGCCATAACATGCAAGTGAACTTGATTTAAGTGAGGGAGGGATGTGCAAAGTCACCACCCTCCCTTTATCCTCCAGAGACACCTGGATCCAATGGCCAGATATAGATCATGACAACTGGAGATGGCCCAGGATGCGGTGGAGACCGTGGCCTTTTCAGTTTGATAACAATAATAATGATAATAATAAAAATGAAAATTTAAAATAAAAAAAAATCAATCTGTCAGGGGAAGACTCTCAAGGTTTCTGGCCAAAACAAAAACAATTGCTATTTACATTCATTTTGAGCCAATCAAGGGCCAAACAATGACCAAGTAGGGCCTGGCCTGGGACCTGTTGTTGGGCAATCTATGAGAGCCAGCATGATTTGGGGTTAAGGCTGGTCTTCAAGAGAGAAAAAAAAGTTTCCAAGATTAAAATTTACGTTCCCTTTGGGCAAAGCAAGGGGTATGATA
Source organism: Phascolarctos cinereus (assembly GCF_003287225.1). Classification (NCBI taxonomy): domain Eukaryota; kingdom Metazoa; phylum Chordata; class Mammalia; order Diprotodontia; family Phascolarctidae; genus Phascolarctos; species Phascolarctos cinereus. The sequence continues at coordinate 249,058,672 of NW_027555958.1, read as the reverse complement.
CCTCATGTGGACAGAGGGAAGAGAGAGAAAGAAAGAAAGAAAGAAAGAAAGAAAGAAAGAAAGAAAGAAAGAAAGAAAGAAAGAAAGAAAGAAAGAAAGAAAGAAAGAAAGAGAGAGAGAGAAAGAAAGAGACAAAGAGAGAAAGAAAGGAAGAAAGGAAGGAAGGAAGGAAGGAAGGAAAGAAGGAAGGAAGGAAGGAAGGAAGGAAGAAAAAGAAAGAAAGAAAGAAAGAAAGAAAGAAAGAAAGAAAGAAAGAAAGAAAGAAAGAAGAAATTGAACACAAGCCCAACAAAAATTCCTAGAAGACCTAAAAAAAGATTTTTTTATCTTTTTTTTTAATTTTAGACTTAAATAGTAAAACTTAAATATTACAAAAAGGAAAAATATTACAAACTTATATATAAAATTAGAAAGAAAAAACATGTTGTGTGCACAGCAGAATGTAAGAGAGGATTCTGAATATATAGCAATAAATTTCCATTTCAAGAAAGCCCATATAAGAAATAGTATATGTTGAGAGCTGTCCATTTTTGCTTCCTTGTAGATCTTTTTTTCTTTGCTGTGCACTTTTTACTTTGTTCTTTACTCCTCCTTCCTCTCCTCTCCATCAGACTACAATTAAGTGTGCAGTTAACTGCTGCAGACTAAGGGTGCTAAGAACCCCAAAATGCAAGGGTACAGGGTGGCAGGGGGTTGGGGGGGTTGTTTCTAAAGAATTGGACCACTCAAGCCTTCTTTCAGTCCAAGTAGGGAGTTTATTGTAACACCAATAGAAGTGGGCCAGACTCCCAGTGAGTCTGTGCTATTTGTGACATCAATAGAAATGGCCAGATTTTAAGAATATGAGCATTTGATGAGGATGGGATGGATATTTTTATACAGAAAAAGATGAGAAAATCTGGATGGGAGCTAGGAGTGGCAAGTAGCCGGGAGTGGTCCAGAGGTAACAGAGAAAACGGTCTAGATGGGATTAAAGGAGTGTCAAGTAAGCATCTGGGTGAGCTAGATGCCTCAGGCAAACTCTAGGGTCCATCATTAGTGTTCCATCAGCCTCATCATTTATATATAGATATTTACATATGTGTATACATGTATTTACATACATACATATATAAACATATGCTTTCCCTAACACATTCTACTCCTAATTTTATTTTTATGTTTGCGTATATCTCTTATTTTCTGTCCCTCCTGACTTCTCTACTTCGTTTATATTCAGTACCTTGCCCTCCTATTACTTAACCTACTCCCCTACCATGATCTCTCCCTTATCCTCCCAGTCCCATTAATCTAAACCCTTTTCTATATCCCCTTTTAACCTACTTCCTCACCCTCCCCTCTAAAGATATCTCCCTTAACCTCTTCTCCTCCCTATTCCTTTAGCATTTTATTTCTTTCTAAATTTAGAAGATTTTTATAGTGTTCTAGATGTATATGCATTGTTCCCTCTTCAACCCATTCCCAATGAAAGTAGGTTTCCAGAACTAACAGCTCTTCTCCCTCATCTAATTCATCTGTATCAGTTCTTCCTCTTGTACCTCATTTGTATAAGATAATTACTCTTTTTAGCTGTTCCTGAGCAGTTTTACTTTTTGAAGTCACATCAAGCTTAGGTCTACCCCAGTCTTTGCTTGTTTCATCAGTTAGAATTGAACAAATGGATTAGGTAGAATTGTAATTTTTATTATATTAGCTTAACCTACCCATGAACAATTAATATGTCTTTAATAAATTAGATCTGTCTTTATTTGTGTGAAAAGTTTTATAATTGTGTTCATATACTCCCTGTATTTGTTTTGGCAGACAGACTTCCCAGTATATAAAGGTCCGCAGTTATTTTAAATGGAATTTCTCTTTCTATCTGTTTCTGCTGGATTTTTTTGTAATATATAGAAATGCTGATGAATTATGTGGGTTTATTTTGTGTACTGCAACTTTGATAAAGTTACTAATTGTTTTGCATATGTTCTTACTTGATTCTCTAGAGTTCTCTAAGTATATCATTATAACATCAGAAAAGAATTATAGTTTTAGATAGCGTTCTATTCCCCCTTTCGTTAATCTGGGCAATTCACATTTTTCTAAATATTCAGCAATTTCATTTAAATTATCAGTTCTACTGACAGGTAAATGGGCAAATTAACTCCTAATAAATTGCTTTTATTTCATCTTTATTGGTGGTGCTTTCATCCTTTTTTGATACTCGCAATTTGTTTTCCTTTTTACTCAATTGTCTATTTTACTGGGTTTTTTCCCATAAACCACCTTCTACATTTATTGATTTTCTTACTTTCACTTTTATTAATCTCTCCTTTGATTTTTAGGATTTTCTTTTTGGTGTTTAATAGGATTTTTAAAAAATTTGTTCTTTTAGTTGTACTCTCCGTTTATTGTTCTTCTCTTTCTCTATTGATGTGAACAATTTGAGACATAAATTTTCTCTTTACTATTGTTTAGGCTACATACCACAAATTTTTTTTTGTTGTCTCATTGTTGACATTCATTTTAATGAAATTATTGACTGTTTCTATGATTTGTTCTTTGATCCACTCATTGCTTAGGATTAAGTTATTTAGTTCAAATTAGTTTTTAATCTATACTTTTCTGGCCCTTCATCAAATATAATTTTTGTTGCATTATACCCTGAAAGTGGTACATTAATATTTTTGCTCTTTGGAAATTGTGTGGTTTTTATGCCCTAAAACTTGTTCAATTTTTGTGAAGTTGCAATACACAGCTGAGAAAAAGTTATGCTCTTTTCCATTCCCATTCAGTTTTCTCCAGAGGTCAATCATAGCTAGGTTTTCTAAAATTCTATTCATTTCATTAACTTTTTTCTTATTTATTTTATGGCAAGGTTTATCTAGATCTGAGAAGAAAACATTGAGGTCCCTCACTAGTATAGTTCTACTATTTCCTCCTGTAATTTATTTAACTTTTCCTTTAAGAATTTGGATGCTATGCCATTTGCTGCATATATTTTTAATGTTGATATTATTTCAAGATGTAATTTCCCTGATTGTCTCTTTTAATTATAAAGTTTGCAGTTTTTTTGCTTTTGCTTTATCTGAGATTATTATTGTTATCCTTGCCTGTTTTACTTCAGTTGAATCATAATATATACTCCAACCCTTTAAGTCTTTGTGTGTCTCTCAGTTTCAAGTGTGTTTCTTGTAAACAACGTATTGGTAGGTTCTGGTATCCAAATTAATCTGCTGTCCCCATTTTATGAATGAATTCCTCCCTTTCACTTTCATCATTATGATTATTAACTGGGCATTTCTCTCCATCCTATTTTCTTCTGTTTATCTTTTTTTTTTTATTCTATCCCTCCTCAAAAGTCCTTCTTGCTTATTTCTGGCTTCCTTAGTCTACCCTCCTTTTTATCATACTTCTCCCTTTCACTTACTCTCTTCCCTTCCTACTTTTCTGTTGGATAAAATACATTTCTATACCCAATTGAGTGTGTATTTATTCTTCCTCCTTTGAACCAATCCTGATGATAGGGAGATTTAAGTATTGCTTACCACTACCTCTATTTTCCCCTCCACTGTAAAAGTTCTTCCTTTTTTCTTCCTCTTTTACATGAGATAATTTCCTCCATTCTCCTCCCTTCCCCCTTCTAGCAGTGCATCCCTCTATCTCACCCCTTCATTTTTTAAGATCATTGCAACTTGATCAACTCACACCCATGTCCTTCACCTCCATGAAATCCTTCTAACTTCCCTAATAATGATAGTTTTTTAGAAGTTACATCTATCATATTCCCATAGAGAAATGTAAGCAGTTTAATCTTACCGAGTCCTTTATGATTTTTCTTTCGTGTTTACCTTTTTATGCTTCTCTTGAGTCTTGTTTTTGAAAGTCAGGTTTTCTATTCAGCTCTGGTCTTTTCATCAGGAATGCTTGAAAGTCATCTATTTCATTAAATATTTATTTTTCCACTGAAGGACTTTATTCAATGTTGCTGGTTAGGTTATTCTTGGTAGCAATCACAAGGCTCCTTTGCCTCATATTCCAAGCCCTCTGCTCTTTAAAGATGGCAGCTATTAAATCTTGTGTGATTTTTAATGTGGTTCTATATTATTTGAATAGCTTAATTCTAGCTGCTTGAAGTATTTTCTCTGTGATCTGGGAGCTCTGGAATTTGGCTATAATAGTCTTAGATGTTTTCATTTTGGGATCTCTTTCAGGTGGTGGTTGGTGAATTCTTTCAATTTCTATTTTACTCTATGGTTCTAGAATGTCAAGGCAGTTTTCCTTTATATTTTCTTGAAAGATGATGGGCAGGCTTTTTATTTGATCAAGACTTTCAGATAGTTCAATAATTCTTAAATTATCTGAAGGAGAGATAATTTTATTAACAGATAGATTTAAAGGAATAAAGCCAAGCTAATAATAGCCATGTTAAAATACTTTAAATCAATGATATAGAAATTACAACATAAATTTCCACTTCATACCCATCACATGTGTAAGAGAGCTATGGAAAAACAGGCACTTTAATGCACTCTTGGTAGATCTGTGGACTGGTCCAGCCATTCTGAAAAGCACTTTATAACTATACCAATAAAAACTATTAAACTGTGTATGTTCTTTGGCCAAGGAATGCCACTAGTAGGTTTATAGCCCAGTGATCAAAGAAAGAGGAAATGGAGCTTTATTTTAAAATATTGAAAAGAATTGTAAGGAGATATGGGGGAGTAATGTATCAATTTTAAAAGTCACAAAATAGTCTGGAAAATGGGCAGAAAAAAAGAACCTGAGCATAGAAAGATATTATGGTGACAGGAAAGATCAAAACACAAACTCAAAAGAGGACAAACAATGTTAAAATGGCTAAATTCAAAGTATCAAAGAAAAATGTGAATTGATATAAGGCTCAAAAAGAACTCATGAATGAGCTCAAAAAGAATTAAAAAAATAAAAGAAGTAGAAGGAAACCTCTTACCATCTCTGGGTTAGGAGCTCTTTAAGCTGCTGATGCCACTGTAACAAGTCACCTCCAAGGCCTACTTTGATGCTGCTACTACTGTATTCCAGGCCAGCCCCTTTGCCCCAGGCCAAGAAGAGATCATAGATCTCTTCTTCTGACTTCCTAAGTTTTTTTGACCTGGAAAAATGTCTCACCCTCAATCTTTTATTGATTTTGCAGCTCTAAAATTCAATTTGGGGCATTATTTTAATGTTGTTTGGAGGTGAATGTTTGTTTGCTTCCCCTACCCTACCCTCTTTGCTCTGCCCCCTTCCCATGATCTCTTTTTTAAATTAAATTAAATTAATTTTTATTAAATTTTAGGTTAAAAAATGTCTCCTTTTCCCACCCCCACAATAGAGAAGGCCATCATTTGACACAGACATATCAATGTAGATGCAGATATGTTTGTGTGTGTGCACATGCATGTGTGCATGTGTGTGTGTGTGCTTAAAACATTTACATGTAAAACCATACTATGCTTACATCTGTTTGTTCTTTCTCTGGAGGTTGATAGCATCTTCCTTCATAACTCCTTTGTAGTTGATTAGAATATTTATAATAATTGGAATAACTTAGTCATTTATAGTTATTCTTCCTTTTTCCTGATCACCTTGGGAAATAGACGTAACAGTGGTATTATGGGATCAAATGATACAAGCAGATTTTATAACTCTTTGAGCATAGATTTCCAAATTCTTCTTCAAAATGGTTGAAACACTTCACAGTTCAACCAACAGCTTATTAATGCCCCATTTTTTCCCACATACACTCCAACATTTTTAATTTTCTTTTTCTGTCATATCAGCAAATTTCATTCATAGATATGATATCTCAAAGGGTTTTTTTAATATTATTTTTTCCAATTATATATAAAGACAATTTTTAGCATTCATTTTTACAAGATTTTGAGTTCCAAATTTTTCTTCCTCCCTTCCTCCCCTCTTTTCTTCCTAAAATGGTAAGAAATTTGATATAGATTAGATATGTGCAATCATGTCAAACATTTCCACATTTGTCACAGTTGTGAAAGAAGAAATAGACCTAAAGAAAAAAAAACACACAAATATATAGTGAGTGAAAATAGTATGCTTTGATCTGAATTTGGAGTCCATCAGTTCTTTATTTGGATATGGGTAGCATTTTCCATCATGAGTCATTTGTAGTTGTCTTGTATCATTGTATTGCTGAGAAGAGCCAAGACATTCATAGTTGATCATCACACAGTGTTGATGTTACTGTGTAAAATGTTTCCCTGATTCTGCTCATCTCACTTTGCATCAGTTCATACAAGTCTGCAACTCATAAATTTTGTTTGTTGTCTCATTGTTGCCATTCTCTTTAATTAAATTATTGTTTCTAATGATTTGTTCTGCCCACGTGGTGTACATGTACTGTAATCTACCTATTTGCCTGAGGCTACACTGAGACACATGATGAGTCCTAGGGGTGGCATCTCCCTGTTCCCCTGGGTTGTAGGGAGAAAGGTTCCTGATGCTAGTATCTTCCCATTTATTTGGGCACATCCAGGGTTTGGGCATTGGCACCTGCTAGGGTGCTGAGGTATGTGGGTTGGTCTGCATGCTTGAGTCTGCCCATTGTCTGGTTATGATGAGACACACTGGGGGTCTCAGTGTTGATGTTTTTCTGCTCTGCTGCACGGGGGCTCAGGACCTCCCACTGACTTGTGGAGGTGAAATTTGCTGCTATCTTGCCTGGATGCTTCCTGTCCTAGACTGAGTTCCCTTTTTACTTGAATAAGACAGATCTGTTCTGCCAACCTTCCAAGTTTTTTGGACTAGAAGAATGTTTCACCCCATCTTTTTGCTGGTTCTGCTGTTCCAGGATTCATTTAGGGATGCTATCTAATGGTCATTTGGAGGTGAATATGGGACAATTGAGGCAATTTCAAGCTTCCTCTTCCATCTTGGCTCCTGGAAGTCTCCAAGTTGTTTTACTTTGCATTTCTGTAAGCAATAATGATTTAGAGCATTTTTTCATATGTGTATATATAGCTTTGATTTCCTCATCCCAAACTGTTCATATCCCTTGACCATGTTTCAATTAAGGAATTACTCATATTCTTATAAATTTGACAAAGTTCATATCTGAGATATGAAATCTTTATCTGAGGAACTATAAAATTCCCTCCCAATTTTCTGCTTTCCTTCTAATCTTCACTCCATTAGTTTTACTTGTACAAAACTTTTTAATTTAATGTAACCAAAATTACCCATTTTACGCTCACAATGCTCTCTATCTCTTGTTTATTCATAAATTCTTCTCCTGTCAATATTTGACTAGTAATATATTCTGTCTGCTTCTAATTTATTTTTGATATCACCTTTTATGTCTAGGTCATATATCCATTTTGACTTTATCAGGAACTACGTGAACATGATTATAAGATATTTTATGCAAATGAAGTTCAATGTAAATAATTAGAGAAATATTCATTGTTTATGGGTGGGCAGAGCCTATATAATAAAAATGATAATTTTACCTAAACTAATCTATTTACTCAATGCCATCCCAATTAAATTAACAAAAAATTATGTTATTGGGCTAGAATAAAAATAACAAAATTCATTTGGAAGAACAAAAGGCCAAGAACATGAAAGGAATTAATGAAAACATATATAGGAAAGAAGTCTAACAGTACCAGATCCTAAGATGTATTGTAATTTGTTGATTAATAAAACTATCTGGTACTGGCTAAGATATAGAAAAGTGGATCAATGGAACAGAATAGACATAAAATATGCAGTAGTAAATAATTGTAGTAACTGGCTGTTTGACAAATGTAAAGATTTGAGCTTTTGGGATAAGAATTCACTATATGGCAAACAATTATTGGGAAAACTGGAAAGTAGTCTAGTAGAAACTAGATGTAGACCAATATTTACACCATTTAACAAGCTATGGTCAAAATGGATACAATGATCTCTCATTTGCCCAATCTCATGGTGGTTTTTCAATATTCATTCTTCTCAACCTCTCTGTAGCTTTGACTATTGACCATCCTCTTTTCCTTTATATTCTTCTCTCTCTAGAATTTTGTGACATTGCCATCTCCTTGTTCTCCTCCTATCTGGTGGACTGCTTTTTCAGTCTCCTTTGCTAAATCTTCATCCAGGTCTTGTCTGCTGCAATGGGTTTCTCCAAAGTCTCTCTCCTAGACCCTCTTCTCCTCTCTCTCTATGCTATTTTACATGGTGAACTCATCAGCATACATGGATTCAATCACCATTTCTTTGCTGATGATTCTCTACTTATCTGGTCCTAACCTCAGGGATTTCTGTAACCAAAGCCAAATGTCAAAGTGACAAGTCCTTTCAAGCATTGAGCTAAAGCCCCAAAGTGAAACTCTCACCTCCTTTTTCCCTGAAGTCCCCAGGAGTATGCAGGGAACACACTGTACAAACACTCCCCAGCATGTCCCCTATGTATCTGTACACGGGTATTATCCCCATTTGATTTATTAGGAAACATAGTCAGAAACTATGTAACTTGCAAACTATTATTTCTTCTAAATTTTTACTTTCTACTATAAACATACCACAGTAAATTCATTCTTGTATAGAAGTATGTGGAGACAGATGTAGGGAAAGAAAGAAGTGTACTAAAAGAGGATGGTAGAGCATAGAAGGAAAGAAATGGTGTCTAGTAACTGCCCTCATGACACTTCCAATACAAAAGAAAGAGTTTTACTTTGACATAGTCTGACTGAGTCAGTCCCAATATACAAGCACCTGTGTCTATATGTCTACCCAAACAACCTGTACAATCACTTAAATATAATTTTAATAACTTATTAGTTCATGAAAAATAGTCCAAATGTTTGTGATGGTAGATGAAATAATAACCTATTTTCCTTGGTTGGAAATTCCTTAAAGGCAAGGAATAGACATAATTTTCTGCCTCTAAATAGTTGTAATTCACTTTTCATATCATTCTAAGGTTTACAAAGAATTTTCCATTAAAAAAAGAGCTATGATATAGGTGATATGGGTTTCCATTTTTAAAAAAAAGTATTCTCATTTAAAATGAGGAAATTGGGACTCACCACTGTACCCAATTGTTACAGATAATGGGTTACATGGCAGAATTAGGAGTCAAATACAAATCCTTTTATTTCAAATGTAGAGTTCTTTGTACATATATAGGACTTCTATGGTAGGTGTTTAGTAACATTTATTGAATTTAATTTATCTCTCACACAGATACCCACAGTGGTGGGGGTGATGAGGGAGGGGATATTGGCATTAAAGGAACTAACACATGTACGTATATGTGTATGTGTATATACACACACACAAACTTATGTGTGTATATGGGTATACACACACACAAACACTTATGTGTGTATGTGTGTATATATCAGTAGAGAGATATTCAACTTGAAGTCAAGAAGACCTGAATTAAAACCCAGTCCCATACATGTAATAGCAGCGTGATCTTGGGCAAAGCATTTAACTTTCGTTAGCATCAATCTGTAAAATTGGAATAATAATAGGACTTACTTCCTATGTTATTATAAGGATAAAATGAAATAGTATTTTTCATGTGCTTTGCAGACCTTAATGCATTATCTAAATTTTTAGATGTTCCTTCAGTTCCTAGCACAATATTTTGTACATTAAGAATATTTACAGAATTGAATCTGTGATAAATGTTAGGAAAGACTATATCTAAATACAGATGAAGGCTCACATGAAGTCACAGACAAAAGATCAAATCAGTTAAGTATGAATTGTTTTGGAAGTGGGGCATTATTTAACAAGAATCAATACAAAAGTAATAATAGCAAATGCAGCTAACATTAACATAAAACATTTAGGGTTGCAAAAAACTTTATGAATATTATCTAATTTGATCCTCCCAACAACCCCAGAAAGTGCTCTTATTATCCCCATTTTATATATGAGGAAACTGAGTCAAAGCAGAGGGCAAGTGATTTGCTCAGGATCACAAGTTAGTAAGTCTTTGGGCAGGATTCCAAGTGCTCCTATTACTGCTTCTAAGAAGTTTTTTGCTATCTGCTCTGTAATTGAGTTTTCATTAAGCAATTTTATATGACAACACTACCCATGGAAACAGTTTTTTTTTTTACCCCAATAACACCTTCACCACCATCATCATTACCACAACAACACATTAATTTCTTCTAAGAACTTAATAATAACAAAGTTCACATACTACAAGATTAGGAACTGACTAAATCTGACTAAATTTTGTAGATCTCAAAAAAAAAAAGACTGCTTTGAAAAGTCAGTAAGTGAGCCAAGTAGTCTACACATTATCCAACTACACTTATTAAACAGAATTTACCAAGTTGATAAACCAGATTTGTCAGCACCACAGAGACAAAAATCTCAGTATGATTCATTATGATGTATAGGAGAGAATCTCCTTGTTTATAGAGCTGTGGAAGGATAATATATTTTTGTTCCTTGGAAAGATAAAATATGATCCTACATGAGAAGATAAATGACATGACCTTTTTATGAAAAACATATTTTTTATTATAAATTTGATAAATATAAATAAACATAAACATTTCAAAATACAAAGAATAGAATGAGCATCATATATGAAAATTTAAACTATTTTGTATAGTTTGTTTTTTTAAAATATCTATTAAATTTAACATGATAGTAATAAAACTGTCTTATTTCTCTGTGGAGATGGTTTTTAAGGTTCGCTTTGGCTCTAAGGTTTCCATGCTTCTCTGATGCTTGATCATATGTTTCTCTTAGTTTGGATCTTTTCTTAGAAGCCTTTTCAATGCACCCTTCATATCTTTGTTCCTCAAAGTATAAATGAGGGGATTGAGGGTAAGCGTCACCACAGTATATAAGAGAGTGATGAACTTGCCTTGCCTGTGAGCATAGGAACTATTGGGTTGAATGTAGACAGCTGTGATGGTGCCATAGAAGAGGGTGACCAAAATATGGGATCCACAGGTTCTCAGAGCCTTTTGCCAAGCTTGGGCTGACCTGATTTTCATCACTGCCTGGGCAATGAGTGCATAGGAGATCAAGATCAATCCCAGGGGGAGAAAAAGCAAGACTAAAGAGGCCATAAAAAGCTGAATTTCATTGGCATGAATGTCCACACATGCCAAGTTTATCATGGCAGGTACTTCACACATAAATTGGTAGAGCTTCCTATGCCCACATAGAGGTAGATTAAGGGTGATAGTGCTCTGTATAAGTGTATTACCCAAGCCACTTACCCATGCCATCCCTACAAGGGCCCAACATAGCCTTGGATGAATGACAGTAGCATAGTGGAGTGGTCTGCAGATAGCAGCATAGCGATCAAATTCCATGACAGCCAGGAGAACACATTCAGTGGAGCCCAGTGCCAAAGAGACATATAGTTGGATGGCACAACCTGTGGGAGTTATGGTCTTCATTGGTCCCCTTAGTTTCCATAGGAGCTGGGGAACAATGCTTGTGGTAAAGCAAAGATCAATGAGGGAGAGGTTGGTGAGGAAGTAATACATTGGAGTATGGAGTTTGGGATCCAGGCAGGAAACCAGGATGATGGCTGTATTGCCAACTAGTGTCAGGATGTAGGAAATCAAGACAACCACAAAGAGGATCTTCTCCAACTGGGGCTGTTCAGAAAAACCAACCAGGATAAAGTCACCTCCTTTGCTGACATTAGTCATCTCCATCATTTTGAGGGTCAAGAGAAAACAAATAGAGATGAAAAGTAGAGAATGTGGCATCGATCATTTGTAAAAACAAACAAATAAATAAATAACTTTGAAGGATAATTATCAGAACATTTAACTTGAGAGAGATCTGGGGAACACCCCTGGGAGAAAATTCAAAGACTCCATCACCCTTCAAGAGAATAAATAGAAGGAAGAGATCTACCATGGAGAGCAGTAATGAATCAACTCTAAATTCCTCATCTTTTTCCCACCTCAAAAAAGCTTTTTTTCCCCTTGTTTCTCAGTAACTCCTTAATACATTAACATGAAAAGAGAGTAAACATGACTAGCAAAACCTTTGGATGGCTCATTGGAAGCTTCTGGATTCATTAAGAGAAATAATTTTATAATTAGTTTTAATCACAGATCAGAGAATGTTAATTCTCTTTACCTGTGTAATGTCAAATATCTCTTTTTTTTATTTTCCCAAGATGTTTTAGAAATCTTTGTTTCATGATTGCTAAAATATCTGTAACATAGGAGAAAAATTCTCCCAGTATGAACGTCAAAATTAACCAACATTTCTTGACAGATGTAACAGCAAAAGTAGAAATTTTGATAACCCTCTTTCTGATCATTAATATCAGGCAAGCCATAGAAAAGAAACAACTATTCCTGCCCAAAGAGATCCAACATGAAGTCCAAAGTCCCTATAAATGATGAGTTTTTCCTCTTTCAGATAACATTGTGCTGGTTGCATCAACTTCAGAATGTTACAAAGTCTATTGTATGAAGTCCATAATCATTAAAATAAAAAGTGTTTGAACTAAACATCCACATGGGAAATATAAAGTGGATAGAAAATGTATATTGTCAACAGCACAGCAAACAATTACTTGGGTGATCTATAGAATTTCTAACCTCTTCTCCTTCTAAGTCTTTTCAGACAAATCTCCCCCCCTCAATTCAACTAAATTTCACTCCACAACCCTGTATAAAGAAACCCTGAATGTGCTGACTTCAAACAAATATTAATACTTTCTGTTAAAGGGAAGTGAAGGAAAACTGGTTATGAAAGGAGTGCAGGTTGGAGGAAAACAGGTGAGGTCAGGAAATTTCAGTATATCTATATATGATATAAAAGTATATGTTGCATACATTATATATGTTGTACATGTATACATATTTCCATTAGGAAAATTAACATATCATACAATCATAGAATTTCAGAGCAACCTGTAACCTCATTAGCCAGCTAGTCCAACCTAGTTCAAAATATCTGATAAGCAGTTGTCCAGTATTACTATGAGGGTTTCTAGTGATAGGGAAGCCACTGCCTCCTCAAGAAAGGTTTTCCCTACTTTTAGATAGTTAAAATTATGAAGAAGTTGTTTGTTTTTGCTGACATTTAAGCCTAAATTTGCACCTTTGTTAGTTCAATGCTCTACTCTTGGATTTGCCATCTCTGGACAAATAGAACAAGTCTAATCCCTTTCCCATGTTACAGTCTTTCAAGTACTAGTTTTGGGCTAGCACGTCCCTGCTGAGTCACCTCCTCTCAGAGCTAGTTCCTAGTTCCTTCAACCATTCCTTATGTGTCATAGACTCAAAGACATTAACAATTCTGGTTGCCCTTCTCTGGACATTCTCCAGATTATCAAAATGTCTTTTCTTGAATGGAGTGCCCAGAACTGAACATAATACTCCAAATGTTGTCTGATCAGGGAAGAACATACTCAGACTAACAATTCCTTATTCTTGGAAGTTATGCCTATCAATATAGCCCAAGACCACATTAGCTTTTTTGGCTGCCATATCACACTGTTGACTCATTTTGAGCTTGTGCACTACCTAAACACCCAGACTTTTTTTAGATGAATTATTGCATAGAAACATTTTTCCCATTATATAATTGTGAAATATATTTCCTGAGCCCAAGTACATTATGTTACATATACCCCCTTTTAAATATGATCATATTTGATCAGCTCTGTAGTCTAGCCTGTTGGAATCTTTTTGAATCATAGTATGTCACCCTTAATCACTTCTCCTGGCTTTGTATCATCCAGGAATTCAGCAAGTATGTGATCTTGAAATTAAAATTTTTGATAAAAATGTTAAATAGTACAGGCCCAAGTACAGATTCTTCACTCAATCCATGTGAAACCTCATTCCAAACTGTAATGTAATCATCAGTGGTGACTAGATGATTCTGGCCTTTTAACTAGTTCTGGATCCACATTATTGTAACTATCAATTAAATCCACATCTTTCCATTTTCCTGTAAGAATTGTTGTTTGTGTGCATGTATGCGTGTATGCACGTATGCATGTACATATATATATTCCCTTCCTTAAAGTCCCACTCACATGTTTCATGATAGTAAAATTGTGATACTGGGTTCTTTATTACTATGCTAGAAAGTCCCAGGTCCTACTAAGCTTCGACTGTGAGCCCAGTGTCAGACTGTGTGTGTCTTTCCAAAGATGAACAAAGGTAATTTCTGAAAGCTCACTGTAATAAGGATGGTCACCAGATGAAAATTTTTTTTTCCCTCTTAGGTTGTTGTTGTTTCTGCTGCTGCTGCTGCTGCTGTTGTTCTTGTTGTTGTTTTTGGCCATCAAAACTTAATATATCCATTTAGGTATGAATGGTCTCTGTTGGTGGATGAAGGATCCACACTAATGGAATTACAGATATTCAATGATCATGTTATATTTGTATACATATGTAATTATATAATATATGTTCATGTACATGTATTTAGGATTCTGTTACATTGCAGATATGCATTCATAGGCATGCATGTACAGAGATAGATAGGTAGATAGGTATCAATATATCACAAAATCATAGACAAAAGCAATCCAGTGTAATCTATACTTGAGTAGAAATATCCTTTAAAAATCTCTGACATATCATAATTTCACCTCCATTTGGAGAACTTTTTGGTGATAGAAAACACAGTGTATTGTTACACTTTGGAATCTGCTATCATTAAGAAATATTCATTTTTAACAAATTGTAATTGGTGTTCCTGAAAAGTTTACCCATTGCATCCAACCCTGTCCCCTGGGATCAAGTTTTTTTTTTTTTAAAGTCTTATTCTTCTTTCATATTTTAGTCCTTCAGATATTTGGATTCAATAATCATTCCTACCATCCATCCTTGCCTCTTCTCCAGCTACTTTCATAATCTTCAGACATAGTTTCCATTACTACCATCAACACACATGGTGTCACTAAGATATATTCCCTCTTATAAATATATTTCCTCAAAGTCAGCACCTGGAATTCTCTTTCGCTATCTGCATAGCTAGCTATATGCAGCTAACAAAGAAAAAGATGCCTCCAGAGTGCAACCTGATCACAGCAAACCAAACTAGATTGTCACACTAATCGCAACTGTCCCAAGTCTAGTCATTCTGATGAACACATGCATACTGTTTCCTAACACCTCCCCTTTCTTCTAGACAAAAATATTTAATAATTACTCAAAAAATAATTATTAATTACTAATCAAATTACTTAGTTATTAATTATTAATTACTAATAAAAGTAATTTATAATTACTTGGTTATTATCAATTACTAATAAAAGTAATTTATAATTACTTAGTTATTAATTAATTATTAATTACAAATAGTCCCAAAAAGATTAAGGGCCAGATCTTGTAACAACCATGTTAATGACTACCACCAATCAATAATAATCTGGATAATTTTTAAAAAACATTTGTGGGGGCAGCTAGGTGGCACAGTGGATAGAGCACCGGCCCTGAAGTGAGGAGGACTTGAGTTCAAATTCGGCCTCAGACCAAACACTTGACACTTACTAGCTATGTGACCCTGGGCAAGTCACTTAACCCCAATTGCCTAAAAGCTAAAAAAAAAAACCATTTGTGGACAACTGTTTGTCCATGGTATCTCTCTTGCACAGTTGTCTGCCATCCCTTGGAATCTTAAGCATATGTCACTAATTTCTAGCCACTTTGAAATGCATCCCTTACTCTTATCTAAACAAATAATAGAGGTAATCACAGAATATAAATTCGATCATTTTGATTACTTGATATTGAAAAACTTTTGCAAACAAATATAACTAGGATGAGAAAGTCTGGGGTGGGGATCTCAAATCAAATATCTCTGATAAGCTAATGACAGTCTAGATATGTAGGGAGCCAATACAAATATATAAGTATATATTGAGTCCTTCTTCAATGAATAAGAGATCAAAGGATAAAAACAGACACTTCTCAAAAAATGTAAGCTATTAACAACAAATGAAATATTGCTCCAAATTACTAAGAGGAATTAAAATCAAAAGAATTCTGAGGTTTCACTTCACACACAGAAACTAGCAAAAAATGGTGAAAGATAGAAATAGTTGGAGAGGTTATGCAAGCACAATAATACACTCTCAGCAGAGCTGTGAATTGTTCCAAACATTTTAACAATTAATTTGGAATGATGCTTTAAAAAGTGACTAAAATACCAACTACCTTCAATCCTGTTCTTTAGGACTACACACTACAAAGATAAGGAAGGAAGGAAGGAAGGAAGGAAGGAAGGAAGGAAGGAAGGAAGGAAGGAAGGAATCAATGACAAAATCTGCAGAATTAAGGACATCCAAGTTTGAGTGGAAAGGTCACTGTTAAGGTTAATATATGGGCAAAAACTTTTCTTTTCAGGACTTTGGGACATTCCTTTTTTCTGTTTGCCCATTGCATCTATTGTCTATGTTTCAGAAGAATATGTTAGTCCTTGAGAAGAGAGTTATAACCTACAGTAAATGAAGTGTTGTATCAAGAAAGGAAATGGTGGACAAAAGAAAGCCCAGAAATATCAAAAAGTAGTTTAGGTTATTAGAAAGACAGAACCGAGCAAGTCGTTTTACTTGGCCAACAATTAAAACAAGAAAGACCCTTATATCAAGCAAGGTAAAAGGATACAATCATATCAGGGAATGAAACAATTCAACCCAGTTACTAATACTCCTCTCCTTGCCTCTGAAAGTCTTCAGAACCTTTTTTAATGAAAAACAAAAACAAAAAAATGATTGTATGCCATAAGATCATCTGTACTACATCTAGGAGCTCTCTTCTCAAGGTCCAGATATGGGGCTAAAGGGTATATTTCTGGAGCTAGAAGTCCCTGAAGATGGGCACCTAAGCAGACATAGGTAACAAATGCAAGGTGCTGACTTTGGGAAGACCTTGGGAATATCACGCTCCCATTACAACAATTAATTTTAAGCATACAGGTGACCAGAGTTTAGCTTCCCTGGGGAAAGGAGAGGAAACATTGACTTCATCTCTATGATTCTTCACTTTCAGAGATGTCAGAAAAATAGACATAATGTTTCCTAAACACATGCTTTGCTAGCTACTGGTAGTTCAAGCAAAAGGAAAACACAAAGCTATCAGGATCAAGGAATTCCCAGCATAATGGTTCTTTCCTCAATAAGCTGTACCACAACAACCGTAATCATTTCATTCCATAATTTTCATATAATCTTCATTGCCTATGCCATTATCATAAAGCCTACATCTTTATTAAATATTATTTGGCTATTCTACATAATTTTCAGGCCTTTAACCTTGAATAGGCAGCATAATGCATTGGATGAAGTGCTGTCTTCATATTTGGGAAGACCTGAGTTCAACTTATTCCTCTAAAATATATTGGTTTTATGTACTGGTATTAAATACATAATTTTGTGTCATATTGAAATGAATTCTGTACAAATATAATTGATTGCCCTTATATAGCCCTACACATTGGGAACTTAAAATGTGAGACCAACATACTAAGATTCATATTAACAGGCCATTCAAATATGAGAATGGGAATACAAAAGCAAGAACTGAATTGGAAAGTAGAGTGCTTACATCACATATAGTTCAAAGTATGGAGGGGGGGAATTGGACCAAGTATGGGTTTTTATTGGGGTGGGGAGCTCCTGGTAAGGAACTACAGGGTGGCCAGGTGACTAAGTAGGCACCTTCTCTGAAATTTAAAAGTGTCACTTGGGGCACTGAGAGTTTAAATGACTTGCTGAAGGTCACAGAGCCAATATAGGTCAAAAAGAAGGACTTGAATTCAGGTCTTCCCAACTCTAAGGACAGCTCTCCTTCCACTGCACCACTCTGCCTATTCAAGGTTAAGGGCCTGGAAATTAGGCAAATAGTCATGCAATATGATCAGGTAAGATCATTTGCTGAGAGGGGCTGTACTGCTTCCCCCTACTCTGCTCCTGATTGAAATAAACTAGCTATGCAGTCTTAGACAAGTTGCTTCACTAGTCTGTCTTAATTAATTCATCAGAAAATAAATGAATTGGAAGAAATTCTTCCTGAGGCTCTCTTTAGCTCAAAAAGACTGTGATTCTATGATCTAAGAATATGGAACAGTTCATAAAGTTTTAAAGTTGGTAGTGTAGATGAAGGGGATGCTGAATCCCCCTCTGAGTGGGGAATCATCTTCAGAGACGAAAAGTGGGGAGAGGGTGTTGGAATCAATAAAATACACTGGAAGCAGTCCAACTGACTTTTTTTTTCACCTCAAATCTCAGCCTTTATTTTGGTTACAGATTCATACATACACATTGAGGTGCCTTTGAAAGCAACAATGTCAACACTCTATATGTAATCTTCTAACTTGATCTCCTCCTCCAGGTTGTCTGTACTGACCTTCTCATCCTCTACCACACATTGGATCTGCATCTTCTGAATGCCAGAGGCACCAGCTTGGAGCTTCCCCAGACCAGTCCAACCAGCTATATGGAGTGGACACACTCCTCCAACTTTTCCATGTCTATTTTGTCATCCCAAGGCTTAACATCTAGGAGGACAGAAGACTTTGCAGTCAGCCCTGGCTTCTTGGCCTTCGTCTCTGCATACTGCTGAAGTGGCTCCTATTGAAGCCAGACTGCTTCCTTGTCTTCTTTTTCATCATCGCTACCAAACAAGTCAATATCATCATCTTCCTCATCAATACTCTGCTGGGGGGGCCTCCTTGTTAGCAGGTAATGTGGTGTGTAGCTCTACCTTCTGCATAAGGGATACATGCTGAGTCTAAGGAGCCAGAAAGTGGTGAAAGGGGGAGAATTTCTCCAGAGTACACAGTCAGATTTTGAACTTGGAGATGGTGAGCCGTAGGCCCTGAATCACACTCCAAAAGCTCTGGTTCTCTACCTCTAGATTGGAGGGTGACCACTGGAAGAGCTGGTATTTGTGCTCTTCAGGAGGGGATGGGCACAGGACCATTCATCTACTCATAGAACTTTCCCTCTGCATCATTGTACCTGAATTTGTCAAACCAGATCTTCTCATGCACCAGGAAGCTGGTTGCCATCTTCATTCTGTGAGAAGAGAGGGCAGCAGCAAAAGGTTAGTCCCAAAGCCAATTTGGGGTGGGGAAGCAGCAAGACAAGGCCCAATGGACTTTTGAAGACCACAACAAGAAGTTAAGCCTGGATCTGGATTAAGAGGAACTAACTTCAAATCTTGGTTCTATTACTTACTGTATGATGTTAGGCAAGGCATGTTACCTTTCTGGTCCTCAGTCCCTCACCTGTAAAATCAAGTACTCTAAATGATATCTAAGGTCTCTTATAGTTCTTATTCTATGCTCCTATGATGTTATGTCTTTAGTCCTGAACATATTTTTGAACATATTTTATATGGAGATATATGTGTCTACATATATACACATACAAAACCTCTTTCCATATAAGATACACACACACACACATATGTGTACTCTATGTGTATGTGCATATGTATCTGGGTTTAGATAGACAGAGAGACAGATACATAGACAGATAGATAATAATGGGATGGGAAATGGGTGGGAATGATAAGGAGAAAGGAACAACATAAGAAATAGAAAACAGATTGAGTATCAAAAAGCTTATAATACAACTAAAATACATTAAAATGACATGTTTATCATCCAACAGAATACATATGTATAACATAATCAAAGAACCTAATAAGGTTGATTCCTTGTTATTATTCTTATAAGATTCCTTAAAGGATTCTAAACCAATAAGTAAAAAAAAAATGGAAGGTGAAAGTTATTGGGAATATAGAAAAAAAGAGTGATCAGAATGAATAGATAACTTTCTAGTTATAATAACAAGTGATATATGGACAAAAGTTGCGTGAAAGCCATCTTATTTATCCTCCTGTACTAAGAACACCACCTCAGTGTAAACTAAAATACTAGAGCATTACTCAGTACCCATCATCTCCAGCCTCCCAGGTCACTCCCACCTATCTAACAATATTTCTGTTACCCTTTTTCTGGTAAAGAGTTAAATAGATAGGTAGCTTGTAGCTATATCAGAGAGTTTGGGAAAGCCATCAGTGAAAAGGAGTATAGAGAAATAGTTCTAGACCTGGGTTTCCTGAATTCTCCGTACACCTAACATAAGCCTAAAATATTCTCTTCCTGTGTTCTCAAAACTTTTTTCTTCCATATGTTGCTAAAACCTCTTCTGGTAAGACCTATCAAGCACATGGTAGAGGCAGGAAAAATTCTCTAACTAAACTCACAACTCCCAAGATTCATCTTCCCGTCTTTGGCAAAGAAAGGAACAAGATTATATGAAAAAAAATATTAGTTATGTCTCTACAATCATTTGTCACACTTAATATAATGATCAATAATTTATCAAGTGAATTATCTAATTATTTGTTCAACATTCCCAATGATTTACTTGGACAATGCCGTCCTATGAGAGGAAGTTCATCATTCATCAGCCCCCAAAGCATGTTTACCCTCTAAAGACAATCAAAAATATGATATAGGTCAATATATCTTGGGAAAACTGTATTGGATTTTGGCAGAAACACTTGGGAGAATGTAAAAATAATTTCCCCAGTAGCAATATATCATTTGACATTCTTCTAAGAGGAACACATAGGATATTTGAGGGCTTATGTGGATTATGTATCAGTTTATGAGTCCTGTGAGTCCTTTAAACCTTCATATTTTCTGTGAGATGAAATAAAGACTGTCTTGTACCAAGTATTCATAGATTTATTTTATTATTTGCCCTCACCGAGGGAAACCTAGACACAAGCTATAGCCTGAGTATGTAAGATTTCTTTTCTGAAGCAACTTCAGGTGTTAGCAATGTGTTGAATAAAGAAAATCATCTTTTTTTTGCGGAGTTAGCCCTGGGATCAGACCTTGTCTGAGAGAGGCCATAAACTGAGGGAACTTAGGTCCTATGTTAATCCCAACATGGAGAATTATTCTAGCTGTTCAGTCATTCAGCTGTATCCAATCCTTCGTGAATGCATGGAACAGACCATAACATGCCAGCCCCTTCTGTCCTCCATAATGCTATGTATTCATCTCATCCTCTGCCATCCCTTCTCTTTTGCCTACAATCTTTTCCAACATGAGGAGCATTTCCAAGGAGTTCTGTCTTCTCATTATTGGACCAAAGTATTTAAGCTTCAGCTTTAGTATTTGTCCCTCCAATGAATAGTCTGAATTAATTTCTGTAAGTATTGACTGGTTCAATCTTGCTATCCAAGGGACCCTTAAAAGTCTCCTCTAGAGAGGTGGAGCCAAGATGGCAGAGTGAAAGCAACCTCTTGATTGAGCTCTCCCCCAAACCCCTCCAAATACTCATAAAAATGGCTCTAAACAAATTCTAAAGCAGCAGAACCCACAAAAAGACAGAGTGAAACAAATTTCCAGACCCAGACAACATGGATGATTGATCAGAAAGGTATATCTAACCAGGCTGGGAGTGCAGTGCAGTGCAGTGTGGGCACACAGACCTTAGCGAACCTGAAGCAGGCCTCAGAGAACTGAATTGTGGGCAGCTGTGGTGGTTTCCAGACTCCTCAGCCCATGAATGCCATTCCCCAAGTGCGTGGCTTTGGGGGGGGCAGCTGCCTCCTGAGCTTCCAGCCCATAGATTGAGGGGGAATCCAGTGGATGATCAGAGAGGGATTGCAGGGATCTCTTTGAGCCAGTGCTGAGGCAGGAATCTCTTGCTTTGCCTGTGTTTGGGTCTGGGCCACAGTTCTGGGTGGCGGTGCTGGGGTGAGGAGGAGTTCTGGCATTGCAGTGGAGCTTGTAGTGGCTGTGGAAAGAAACCCCTCCTCACAGTTACAGGACAGAAAGGAGTACTTGTGGTCACAGGCCAGGAAAGGAGGAAACACCCCGCGCCTTATCATACCACCTTAGAAGAATTGAAAATTTACAGGTCCTTACAAGTATCTCTGAAATCAGCTGTACAAACCCCCGAAGCTTGGGACAGTACATCCTTCACATTGGAAGCAGACTCTTACCTTAATAAAGAGTTCAAAACTCAAGTAAATGGCTGGGATCATGAGCAAGTAGCACAAAAAGAGTCAGACTAAATTATCTTACTTTGGTGAAAAAGAAGATCAAAATATACAACCAGAAGAAGACAACAAAGTCAAAGCTCCTCCATCCAAAGCTTCCAAGAAAAATATGAATCATTCCCAGGCCTTGGAAGAGCTCAAAAGGGATTTTGAGAAGCAAGTAAGGGAAGTAGAGGAAAAACTGGGAAGAGAAATGAGAGTGATGCAAGAAAATCATGAAAAACAAGTCAACAGCTTGCTAAAGGAACCAAAAAAATACTGAAGAAAATAACACCTTAAAAAATAGCCTAACCCAAATGGCAAAAGAGGTCCAAAAAGCCAATGAGGAGAAAAATGCCCTAAAAAGAAAAATTGGCCAAATGGAAAAGGAAGTCCAAAAGATTACTGAAGAAAATACTTCCTTAAAAATTAGAATAGAGCAATTGGAAGATAGTGACTTTATGAGAAATCAAGACACTGTAAACAAATCCAAAAGAATGAAAAATTAGAAACAATGTGAAATATCTCATTGGAAAAACAACTGACCTGGAAAATAGATCCAGGAGAGAGAATTTAAAAATTATTGGACTATTGAAAGCCATGATCAAAAAAAAAGCCTAACATCATCTTTCAAGAAATTATCAAGGAAAACTGCCCTGATATAGTAGAACCAGAGGGCAAAATAGAAATGGAAAGAATCCACAGATCTCCTCCTGAAAGAGATCCCCAAAGGAAAACTCCTAGGAATATTGTAGCCAAATTCCAGAGTTCCCAGGTCAAGGAGAAAATATTACAAGCTGCCAGAAGAAACAATTCAAGTACTGTGGAAAACAATCAGGATAACACAAGATTTAGCAGCTTCTACATTAAAGGACCACAGGGCATGGAATATAATATTCTAGAGGGCAAAGGAGGTAGGATGACAACCAAGAATCACCTACCCAGCAAAACTGAGTATAACCCTTCAGGGGAAAAAATGGTCATTCAGTGAAATAAAGGACTTTCAAGCATTCTTGATGAAAAGACCAGAGCTGAATAGAAAATTTGACTTTCAAATACAAGACTCAAGTGGAACATGAAGAGGTAAACAGGAAAAAGAAATCATAAGAGACTTATTAAGTTTGGACTGTTTACATTCCTGCATGGAAAGATAATATTTATAACTCATGAGACTTTTGTCAGTATTAGGGTAGTTGGAGGAAAAAATATCTATCTATATAGATATAGATAGATAGAGGGCACAGGGTGAGATGAAGATGAAGGGGTCATATCTGGAGAATAAAATTAAGGGGTGAGAGAGGATTATACTGGGAGAAGGAGAAAGGGAGAGGTAGAATGGGGTAAATTATATCACAAAAAACAAAAAAGAAAAGTATCTTACAGTGGAGGGGAAGCAGGGGAAGGTGAGAGGGAATGAGGGAATCTTATTCTCATAGGATTTGTCTTAAGGAGGGATAACATACACATCAATTGGGTATGGAAATCTGTCTTACCCTACAGGAAAATGGGGGAGAAGGGACAAGAGAGCAGGGGATGATAGAGAGGAGGGCAGATTGGGAAGGGGGTAATCAGAAGCAAATACTTCTGAGGAGGGACAGGGTCAAAAGAAAGAATAGAATAAATGGGAGGACAGGATAGGATGAAGGGAAATAGAGTTAGTTTTACACAACATGTTCACTATGGAAGTGTTTTGCATAACTGCACATGGATAACCTATATTGAGTTGCTTGCCTTTTCAATGATGGTGTTTGGGGAGGGAGGAAGGGAGAAAATTTGAAACCTAAAGTTTTAAAAACTTATGTTTAAAAAAAATGTTTTCACATGCTACTGGGAAATAAGAAATACAGGAAATGGCATATGGAAGTCTATCCTGCCCTACAGGAAAATAAAAGGGGAAGGAAATAAGAGAAGTGGGGGAGAGATAGAAGAGAGAACAGGGCTAGGGGAAGGGAGATTTAGAATGCATGCAATCTTGGGATGTGGGGAGGGGTGTGATGGGTGAAAATTTGGAACTCAAAATCTTGTGGAAGTAAATATTGAAAACTAAAAATAAATAAATTTATATTAAAAAAATCTTCTCTAACACCACAATTAAAAAATGTCAATTCTGTGTTGCTTAGCTTTCCTTATACTACAATTCTCATAGCCATACATTACTGCTAGAAAAATGATAGTTTTGACTATACCGAACTTTGTTGACAAGGTTGTGCTTCCGCTTTTTAGTATGCTGTCTAGATTTGCCATTGCTTTCCTTCCAAGGAGCAAGTGTCTTTTAATTTTTTGGCTACAATTGCTGTCTGCAGTGATCTTTGAGCCCAAGAATATAAAATCTGACACTACTTCCATTTTTTCTCCTTCTATTTGCCAGTTGACAAGATCTTGGATTTTTTCGGATAGTAAGCTTCAAGCCAGCTTTTACATTCTCCTCTTTCACCCTCATCAAGAAGCTTCTTAATTCTTCTTCACTTTCTGTCATCAGAATGGTATCATCTGCATATCTGAGATTATTGATATTTCTCCTGGCAACCTTAATTCCAGTTTTTGATTTATCCAGCCTGGCATTTTGCATGATGTACTCTGCATATAATTTAAGTAAATAAAGTGATATTATACAGCCTTGTCATATTCCTTTTCCAATCTTAAACTAATTTGTTGTTTCATGTTCAGCTCTAACAGTTGCTTCTTGTTTCTTGCTAACTGTTGCTTCTAACTGTTGAGGAACTGAGGTTCCTCAAGAGGCAAGTAAGATGCTCTGGTACTCCCATTTCTTCAAGAACTTTTCACATTTTGTTGTGATCCACAGAATCAAAGGCTTTAGTGTAGTCAAGCAGAAGTAGATTTTTTTTTTGGACTCCATAGTCTGGCAAATGTTGGCAATTTGGTGAGTAGTTCCTCTGCCTCTTTCAAAACTATCCTGTTCTGGTCATATATTGCTCAAGGCTAGCATGCACAATCTGAAGCACAACTTTGCTAGCACGTGAAATGAGCACAATTGTTTGGTAGTCAGACCACTATTTGGCATTGCCCTTCTTTAGGATTGGTATGTAAACTGATCTTTTCCAACCAGTGGCTATTGCTGTGTTTTCCAAATCTGATGGCATATTGAGTATAGCACTTTAACGGTATTGTCTTTTAGGGTTTTAAATAGCTCAGTTAGAATTCCATCACCTCCACTAGCCTTATTGTTAGCAATGCTTCCAAAGGTCCATTTTACTTCATTCTCAAGACATCTGGCTCTAGGTCATGGTTATCAGTAATATTAAGATCTTTCTTGTGTAGTTCTGCTGTATATTTTTGCTACCTCTTCTTAATCTCTTTTGCTTCTGTTGTCTCTATCATTTTTGTCTCTTACCACACCCACTTTTGCACTACATGTTCTCTTGATTTCTCTAATTTTCTTGAAGAGAGATTTTGTCTTTCCCATTCTGTTGTTTTCTTCCATTTCTTTGCATCGTTCATTAAGAAAACCTTCTTATCTCTCCTTACTATTCTCTGGAATTCTGAATTCAGTTGGGTATATCTTTCCCTTTCCCCTTTATCTTTCCTTCTTTCCTCAGCTATTTGTAAAGCCATTTTGTTTTCTAACTCTTCTTTTTCTTTGGAAAGTTTTTTTTTGTTTCTGCCCCCGTACAAAATTGTGAACCTCTGTCCAAAGTTCTTCAGACCCTCTATCTACCAGATCTAATCCCTGAAATCTATTTGTCATTTTCACTTTTTAATAAGTGATGTTATTTAGGTCATACCTACATGGTCTAATGGTTTTCAGTATTTTCTTCAATTAAATCTGAATTTTGTGACAAGAAGCTAAATATTTGAGCTACATCTGAGCTCCAGGTCTTGTTTTGGCTGACTGTATAGACATTCTCTACCTTTTTGTGCAAAGTATATAATCAATCTGATTTTGATATTGACCATTTGATGATGTCCATGTGCAACATTGCCTTTTGGGTTGTTGAAAAAGAGTGTTTTCTGTGCCCAGCAAGTTATCCCAACAAAACTTTATTAGTTTCTATCTTGCTTCATATCGTGCTCCAAGGC
This sequence comes from Phascolarctos cinereus, assembly GCF_003287225.1. Taxonomy (NCBI): domain Eukaryota; kingdom Metazoa; phylum Chordata; class Mammalia; order Diprotodontia; family Phascolarctidae; genus Phascolarctos; species Phascolarctos cinereus. Next base: position 249,032,639 of record NW_027555958.1, on the reverse strand, counting down.
CAAACTTGTTTGTTATTCCAATTATCTTTGTATTTCCTACTTTAGTACCTACTTTAGTATTCTAATACCCAATGGTAAATGTCACATCTTTTTTATGTTATTTCCAGAAGATGTTGTAGGTCTTCAAAGATCTGATCAACTTTAGCCTCTTTGGCATCAATAATTGGAACACAGACTTGTACAAAAGTGATGCTGAATGGATTGCCTCAGATTTGAACATATATCATTCTGTCATTTTTTATATTATATCTCAATGCTACTTTTTTCACCCTTTTATAGACCATGAGGGCTACTCCATTTCTCCTAAGGCATTTTTGCCCAGACTAGTATATTAAATTCATCTATTCTTATCCATTTAACTTCACTGATGCCCAAGATGTTGATGTTTAATCTTTCCATCTCCTTTTTGACCATATCTAGCTTATCTTTGTTCATACAGCTTACATTTCAGGTTCCTATGCAATATTGATCTTTATAGCATCAGACTTTCCTGTCATCACCAGACACATCTGCAGCTGAGCTTTCTTTCAGCTTTGGCCCAGCCACTTTGTTCTTCCCAGAACACTTGAAGCTGTCCTCTGCTCTTCCTCAATAACATGTTGGACACCATCCTGCCTAAGGAGCTCATCTTCCAGTGTCCTATCTTTTTATCAATCTAATGCCATCCATGGGGTTTTCTTGGCAGATACTGGAATAGTTTGCTATTTCCTTCTCCAGTGCATCATTTTTTGTCAAAACTTACCACTGTAACCTGTCTATCTTGGGTAATCCTGGATGGCATAGCTTATAGTTTCATTGAGCTACACAAGCCCCTCTGCCATTACTGGAAAGAAACCAAAATTTAGAGTTAGACAACCTATTTTGCCACTCAGAATAACAGAAAAAACAGGAATACTGAATTCCAAAGTTGAGAGGAAACTCAGTGGCCATAAAGCCTAATCTATACTCAAAAAAAAAAAAGAATCCCTACTACAAAATATCTGAATTGTAGAGACTTCAAGTATCATGAAATCTACTACCTCACAAGGCATTCTGTTCCTTTTTTATAGGTCTAATTGTTAGGGAGATTTTTGTTATCTCTTTGAAATTTCAATCCTTGGCTTTTGGTCCTGTCTTCCAGGTCCAAACACAGCAAGTTTAATCCTTCTTACACATGGCAGCCTTTTAAATACTTGAAGACAGATGAAATGTCACTGCTGAGCCTTCTCTTCTTTAAGCTAACCATCCCCATCTCCTTAAACTAATCATTGATGATACGTCCTAGTACAAGGTCCTTAATCACCCTGACTGTTCTCTTGTTGGTGTTCTTCTGATTATCAATAACCTTCCTGTGGTGTGGTGTCCAGAACTGAATAAAATACATGTGTTCTGACCAGGGTGAAAAAAAAAAAGACAGTTTTATAAGTAATACCTGAAATGCATTATACATCCCCCCCACCTCGAAAATGAGTAACGTGAAAGATATTTGTAGTTGCTTCTTTGGTTGTTGTTTTCTTGTGTAAATGGAAATACTTAAAATTTTTTTAGTTTGGTGTCCAAGTTAATAATAAATGTCTTTAAAATGTTATTTATCCTTTTAAAAACACATTGTTTCTGAATAAAAGAGGCATCTGTTCTCTCCTGACCCAAAATGAGTCTTCTATATTGTAAACAAACAAAACCAACTGATATTGTTACTACAACTGACAATGTGTTCACTCATTCACGTGCAGGCTCTCTGCAAATTTGATATGTTGCCCCAAATGACACCTGAGATGCTTCTGTAGCAAAAGCAAACATTATTCCACTCATCTATAGCTTTCTGTAAGCTTACAGAAAAGCAATCTGTCGTTTAGTAATTAATTAACCAGCACAGGAGTATAACATTTAATTTATCCAAAAAATGATGTTATATTCAAGCCAGCAGACAAGTGATTTAGTCAGTGTGCATTCAGTGCACCTGCATGGCCTCCCAAAGGCTGTATACCCTCATTTGCTTACGATAGGATTTTCAGCAACAAGTTATTGGCCTACTTCCTATTCCTACCACTGCAACTCATGTTTTCTTATGGCAGTAAGAATTGTCCTCAATTGTTAGGAAAAGGAAATGGAAAATTGCTCTAAATTATCAGAATTGTTTTTTATGGGGCAGTGCTTAGAGCATGAGGAAAATCTGGTTTCAGACCTAGGCTCAGACACTGACTAACTGTGTGATCCTAGACGTGTCACTTAACCACTATTTGCCTCAGTTCCTAACCTATAAAAAGGGGACATACTGGAGAAGGAAATAGAAAGTCATTTTAGTATCTTTGTCAAGAAAACCCCACATGGCACCACTAGTAATTGGACATGGCCAAACAACTGAACAATTGCAATTTATACCTCCACTCCTATCCTGTGTCTGAGAAATTTAATAATTTTCTCCAATATCTGCAAAGCACAAAGTACTTCATGATAACATGATTAGAAAAAGTATTCAGCTTTGCCATATGATGCCAGAAAATAACTGATGGTTACTGTATAGTAGAGTTTCAATGCATGACTAAAGACATCAGAAAATTCTCCAACCTGCCCTGTCACTTAGCACAGAAGCTAGGACTTCATAAGGCACATATAAGAAGCTAACTACTACTTCTTACACTCCCAACCCTATATCCTGTCCCTCCTTGACCAAAAAAACTTTATTACCATCTCATGTTGCATAATTTATACCGAAACTCACATCACTTAAAATTGTGATTGATAGAGAAGTATCTTTCTTATTTTTAATTCAACATCTATATATAACACACATATATATATACATATCTATATCTATATATATATGTATACATATATAAATAAACATCTATATTATCATAAAATTCCCTTGTGACATAATTTATGTTGAACACATTATTTTAATATTAAGTAAAATATAAAACAGGGAGAGGTGTGATCATCAGAAATACAATTATCATGAATGATGCGCAACACAATGTTCAAATGGAAGAGAGTCTCCCCATATGTTGAAGCTCTTCAAATGCTCAAAATTAAAATGTATTGTGCTCATTGCTACATCTCTGAAGCATTGTATGATTTCCTAAATGACCGTCATAATAACTCAGAGAATTAAGTCTAACTGTTCATACAGGAAAAAGCAAGTGGATACAAAATGCCTACTGTTGATACAGATATATATATAGTTATATATATATATATATATATATATACATACATATATGTATGTATCTTGGACAGACTTTGCATGGAACTGAGTACTTAACTGAAAAGAGCAATAAGAAAGGGCTATATTACCTTTAGGAAATTATTTAAAGCTTTAATAATTCTGCTTTTCCTTGAAATAAAGGTCTATGTTTCTAATAATAATATGCTTCTGGTGATACTAACATGAAATAGCATTGTCTCTGAAGAATTCAAGTGTGTGTGTTACTCAAAAGAAAATGGAGATGTATGCAGCATGTATGAATTGTCTGAAATGATAACCAGCCATGAGTCACAGAATTCATGTAAAGGATATCATGAGAGAGTTGCATACCCAAAGAAAGGTGTTCTATCCATGTAAGGGAGAGCAGCAGCGAAGTCTAGCAAAGGATAACCACTAGACAGTCCATGTTCTCCACTGGAATCTACAAAATGGCAAGAGAACACAAGGAACACCAGGGAATGTTGGCTGAATACCCAGTTTAGGATTTATGGGAGGCTGTGAACAAGAGCCTCACAGGAGGAGCGTGTATAAATGAACAATAAGCTTCGTCTGTAGAGGATACACCCACAATAATGAGATCTCAGATCCATACAAGCATTGAAAAGAAAAAGATAGATTAAAGTGTTATGAATTTCAGGAAAGACCAAATTTGAAGGATGTTACTCTAAATCCTAATATAGATGATTAGGAGACCACCTGGGGCAGGGCAGGGAGATAAGTAGAAAAACAGGGACATATGTGAGAGATATTACATAAGTAGACTCACGTGGGCATAAAAACTAAGTCTTTATAAGGGTGGGGGTGCAGAGGTGGAAGAGCAAAAGGTGATACCAAAGTTAAGACCTGGATGATTAGGAAGATACTACAGCTATTAAAATTTACAACTACCCTAAGTGAATTCAGCCAAGTTTCTTTTTGTTGTTGTTGTTCTACCTAACAAGAAACAACTACATTTAACAAATTTTTCACCTTCCACTATCTGGTGGAGCATCATGAGGCAAGTTATATATGAAAACATAACCAGTGGAAATAATAATAATAATAATAATAATAATAATAATAATAATAGTAATAATACCTAACACTCATATAGCATTTACCATGTGCCAGACACTGAGCCGAGTACTTTACAATTATTATCTTATTTGATCCTCACAACAAAATTGGGAGTTAGATGCTATTATTATTCCCATTTTGCACATGAGGAGACTGAGGCAAACAAGAGTTAAGTGACTTGCCCAGTGTTACACAGCTAGAAAGTCTTAGTCTTAGTCTTAGATCAGTTATGAACTCAAGTCTTCTTGATTTCAGGCATATCACTGCATAACCAAGCTGCCCCTTAGTCCTCTATCTCTCCTAAGGAATAACAAATAAGAAGTGTCCAAAGATTACAAATGAAGATACTGGTTAGACAGGAAAAACAATTTTGTGGAGCTCAAAAAAAGTGAAACAATTTAGGGAAAAATAAAGAAGTCAATTAAGATCATAGATCTAGAGCTCTGGACCTCAGAGACCATCTAGTCCAACCCTGTCATTTTACATATTAGAAAGACAGGATGTTAAGAGACTCAATTAAGGTTGCTCTTGGGAAATTAAATGACAGAGACAGAATCTGAACCCAGCTCTTCTGATTTTTGAGTCACTGCCCCCTCATATGTATCAGAATGAATATTAAATTAAGCAGGCTGAGCAGTTGAAGACCTTCGACACTGTCATTTGTGAGGGCTTGTGGAAAATTGTGGCAAAAATCGGTTGCCCAGAGGAGTTCATTAGCATGGTACATTAGTTTCATGGCAGTGTGGTTGTCCAGTTTCTTGATAATGGATGATGCTACTACACTTTCCCAGTCACCAATGGAGGAAAGCAGGGCTATGTGCTTGCTCCCATGGTTTTTAGCATAATGTTTTCTGTAATATTGCCACATACCTTTAAAAAGGACAAAAACGGCATCAAAGTCAGCTCCCTCACTGATGGTAAATTATTTAATTTAAAAAAGCTATAAATCAAGACTAAAGTGGGAGGAGAGTTGGTGCATCACTTTTGTTCGTAGATGGTTTTACATTCAATGTAGCTTTCAAGGCTGAGATGCAACAAAGTATGGATTGGTTCTCTACTGCTTGTGCTAATTTTGGCCTAACGATTAACACCAAGAAAACAGAGGTCCTCTACTAAACAGCACCACACCATCCATATGTGGAACCATTGGTTACAGCAAATGGAGAAATTTTGAATGTGGTGGATAAGTTCACTTACCTTGGCAGTATACTTTTCAGGGATGTACAAATAGATGATGAGGTTGATTTTGCCAGAGTTAGCTCAGTGTTTGGGAGGCTTCAAAGTAAAGTATGGGAGAAAAGAGGTATCAGACTGCCTACCACACTGAAGGTCTACAGAGTCATTGTGCTGACCTTGTGGTTGTATGCTTGTGAAATCTAGACAGTATGTGAGAACCATGCCAGGAAACTGAATTGCTTCCATTTGAATTGTCTTAGGAATGATCACTTGGCAAGATAAGGTGCTGGACACTGAGGTTCTTTCTTAAGTTGAACTGCCAAGTATTCAAATTCTCCTACAGAGATTGCAACTCCAATGTGCTTTCCATTTTGTTCAAATGCCCAACATATGTTTGCCTAAAAGACTCTTCTATAGACAACTTACACAAGGGAGATGCTCACAAGGAAGTCAGAAGTGATATGAAGAAACTCTTAAGGTCTCTCTGAATAACATTGGTACTGCTCATGACACATTGGAGATATTGGTACAGGACCACCCAACGTGGCATGTCCGCATAAAAGAAGGAGCTATGTTATATGAGTAAGGCAGCTCAAAAGAAATTTGAGATGTGCAAATTTAGAGACATCTCCATTCTGAATATTCATATGGACTATTTGTACCTGACTTATGGTAGAGCCTTCCCAAATCATATTGCACTGATCCTTCACAGTTGGACACAGTGTACATTGACCTTGACATTGTGGTGTCATTTTGTTCCTCTTCAAGCAAGAAGGAAAAAGAACAATTGGGGAATGACACATATTCTTATAAATTTGATTTAGTTCTTTCTATATTTGAGAAATGAGAAACTTACTACAAAATTTCTTTCCCAGTTTCTTGCTTTCTTTCTAATCTTGGCTGCCTTGGTTTTGTGGTCAGGCCATATTGTTTGAATGCCAAATTTACATTTGCCTAAAAGACTATCATACTGAGAACTCACACACGGCAAGAGCTCGCATGGAAGTCAGAAGAAGCAGGACAAGCATACTCTCAAGGTCTCTCTGAGGAATTTGGAATCAATTGTGAGACATGGCACTGGCACAGGACTGCCTAACTTGGTGTGCCTGCATCAAAGAAGGCACTGTACTCTATAAACAAAACAGAGTTGCAAAGACACAAAAGAAATATAAGATCCACAAATTTACTTTTCTACTCCAAATGTTCATATTGGTTATTTGTGCCCAACCTGTGGGAGAGCCTTCTTAGCTTGCATTGGTCTGATCAATCACAGTCAGACACACTGTACTTTCACCCCAACATAGCAATGTTATTTTGGTCCTCTTTGAGAATGAAGGACAATAACCAAGCAACAGCTATTTGCTAGACACTGTAGTCAGTAATTGCTTTATAAATATTATCTCATTTGATCCTCACAACAACCTTACTAGGTAGATGTTATTATCATCCCTCTTTTAGAGTTAAGGAAACTGAGACACATAGAGGCTAAGTGAATTTCCTAGGGTCACATAGCTGGTAAGTGTCTGAGACTGGATTTGAACTCAGGTCTTCCTGACTCTAAACACAGAACTCTATCTTTGTACCACCTGATAACAAGATGAAATGTTTTGGGTCAAAACAATTCATGCAGACTTTCTACTAAGATATGGAAATGTAATCTGTAGCTAGAGGGAAGAACTTCATATGTGGCACCATGGATCCTTGAATTACCACTCATTACCATGGGCAACATCCCAGAATGTTTTATGTACTAGGTGCTATTGTGGGTACTCTAGTCACAGTGCCTATTTTACAACCTAGGAGGACATGAAAATCTTAAATATATTTGCCAAGTAATATCAACAAGTTGCATTTACAACTAAATTGGCATGATGTCTTCTCCTTTTTTTAGTGGCCTAACAATTCCCCAAATATTATTGAGCATGTTGTATATGCTCAACTAAAACTTACTGATTGACATAGAGTTAAAACTGAGTCATACTTCTAGCAAGGATGGTGATATGAAAGGTTCTAATTAAGATCTACATTCCTCTAAAGAACCACCTTAAGAATGATGAAGAATACCAGATGAAAAAAAATTAGAGAAAGATCATTGTAGTCTTAACCCCATCCAAGATTGCACTAGGAAAAGAGGGGGCTAAAGCTGAATGACTGCCACATTTGAAACTGTACCGAGTGACAATGACCAAAGCCAGTGCACAAGCTAGATATATTCCAGGGGATGAGATCCAAAGGCCCAGATTTTCTAGTAGATGACGCGGCTGAAGTCAAAGATTTTCTAGTAAGAGGTTGTGGCAGAGGGGTGGGACGTACTTCCAGCTTTGATCCCTTCTTAACCCCAGGTACCAGGCCAGAACTCTAGACTGAAGAAAAATCTGTCCCTGAGCAACTTCCCAAGCAGGGCCTACACAGAAAGGGAGAACCATGACACGCTCCCCCCTTACAGACTTGTAATATGAAAGCAGCATCCAAACTAGAGCCAGAAATAAGACCTGGGCCCAGTTACTGTTTTCCAGATTATGGCAAGGGGAAAATCCTGGACTTGGCACTAAGTCACAATTTAGGAACTGAGGCAAAAGTACATGAGTAAAGTGAGGAAAACTGGTAATACATTGAGGCAAATGAAGATTAAATAGATAGAAGCAAGAATAAAGAATAGAAGTACATTAATCAGAGAATAGTCAAAGACAAGAAGAGGGAAGAGAATGTTTCAATGACCATGATCACCTGTGGTGAAGAAACGTGCTGGCTGCGGACTTTATAAAGGTATCAGTCCATCATGAGACCTTCAGAGATGTCTTAGATTCTTGCATTGCTGAGAAAAGCTAAATCTATCAAAGTTAGTCATTGCACAACTTGGCTGTTACTGTGGACAATGTTCTCCTGGTTCTGCTCGCCTCACTCAGCATCAGTCCATACAAGTCTTCCTAGATGCTTAGGATACAAATATAAAGAATGAAATAAGTTGTAATTAATTTACATTCTAAATTTTTGTGTTGGAGGTAAGAGAGACAGGGAGACGCACACACGCACACGCACACATACGCACACACACACACACACACACACAGAGAGAGAGAGAGAGAGAGAGAGAGAGAGAGAGAAACCAAAAAAGACTACATGACTGGTGGTCTTAGGCTTTGATGAATAGAGAGGATTGGGTCTTGTAGAAATGGAAAAGAAGCTTGGGAAAGTTCTGCTGGTTCTTGCTCTCTCTATAGCCCAGCCTAGTGCTCTAGCATACCCCCTGGAAAAGACAGGAACCTTAAGGGGTTCCTGTATGTGACTGTTTGTCCTCATTCAATTATGATCAGTACCTAGAGAGTATGTAATTAGTTCCTCAGAGGCCCATCTGCCCTCTTAGCAATTGGCAGCCTATGTGGAAAGCCCATCTTGTTGTAAAAAGAGACAAGATTAAAGGACACAGTGGGTTGGGAGATATTCACAGCTCATCATCATCATGTCTGACACTTGAATAGGAGATGGGAGACGAAGGGATGAGACTGGAAGAAAGTAGGGCTATTTTCTTTGAGTACAGGTCCTACCCATATGTTAGCAAAGCACCAACATTTTGGCACCTGTGTGTCCTTTCAGGATGTACTTATGGAAAAGGAACCTGAAGCCAAAGGTTCTCAATTTTTCTGGTTGTTTTCCCAAAGCAAACAGAGCATTATTTTCTCTTCATGGTCCCTGTGTTAGGTGAATGGAGAGTTATTTGAGGTAAGTTCTCCATTCATGTATCATTCCCTTTATGCTTGAAAAGACAGATTTCTTGAGTGCTAATTTGGGCAGGGAATTTGAAAGGCCATCTTTTAAATTTCCCCTGCTTCTAAATAATTTTCAAGATGAATCAATTTCATTAGTATTGGAAAAGCAACTTTCTCCCTTTTAAAGGATTCCCCAGGTTCTATATGTTACCCAATTCTAACTTCTTCAGATGGGATCTTCTTCACTTCTATTTTGAAGGTATAGTATAGGTATTTGTTATTTTTTTTTTGTTGCTACCTTCACTGTTGTTCTTTATTAACACAGGATTTTTTTTAGCCACCTGCCTACATATCTACTTTCCCTAAAGATGTACAGGGTTGGGGGATTGCCATAGCCATTTCCTTTTTTGTAGTTTGGGCTTTTGGTGATAAGCTTGAAAATTACCTGAAGTGGGTCATGGTAGCCATTTTGGTCAAAAGAAAAAAAACAACTCAAATTACCTACTTTTATCATGTTTTAGAAGCTGTCTCACAAACAGGGTTTATATGGAAGATTTTAGCAAATAGAATAATAATAACTCATTTATCTGTCACTTTGTGCTTTACAGTGCTTTGTGCAAAGTATTTCATTCAACTCTCAGAACAACTCTGAACTGCCAGGTCACAAATTTCTATTATCACTATTTACCAAATGGGAAGTCTGAGATTCGGTGACTTGTGCAGGATCACATAGCTCCTAAATAGTATATCTGGACTTTCAACCCTGGTTTTATGACTAAATCCAGTGCTGAAACTTGCTATCTAGTATCTATTTCATATTATGTATTTTGACTTATTTCTCCATGTCTTGCCTCGACTATTAAAGCAGTGGGAATAATAATAATGATAATGATAATAGCTAGCATTTATATAGCACTTTAAGGTTTGCAAAGTGCTTTACAAATACCTTATTTTGCTCTCACAACAACCCTGGGAGGTAGGAGTTATTATTATTTTCACTTTACAGATGAAGAATCAGAGTCAGACAGATGTTAAGGCTAAATTCAAACTCAGATCCATTTGACTTCAGCTCCAGTCCTCTATCTATTGAAGTGAGGAATATGAGAAATATTGCAAGTGGTGCATTGATTGGATTGGGTAACTCATGCATTGCGGTTAGGGGATAAGGTGAAAAGAGTAGTCAAAGTTGATTCTATTATTTTGAGTTTTGGTGACTGGAAGAATAATGGTGCTGTTCATAGAGATAGGCTAGTTGGGAAGGGAAACTTATTTTGTGGAGGAGGTGATCTAATCAAATCCAGCAAGCATCATCAAATACCCACTATGTGTAAAGCAGTGTGCTAGATGCTAGAGTATGAAAATGAAATTTTTAAGAAGTCCTTGCCCTTGCTTACATTCCAATGAATGCTGAATTAAATTTTGGCCATGCTGAGTTTGAAATAGCCATTTGGTGGGAATTTAGAGAAATGGGATTTATACATATAAAGATTCCTGAAGATTTACCCTTTTGTTCATGTTCCTAACCCCACTAACTTCAGATCCAGATTCTTCAGGAGATTCTGAGATGCCTTGAAGTCTCTTCTCTGTGCTCATTAATTGAAAGCAGCTTGAATTGCCTTGATGGGAACCACTTTCAAAGGGAATCAATCTATCATTACAGAGTTTGTCCTCCTTGGTTTCTCTGAGTTCCCTGACCAGCACTTCCTCCTCTTCATTTTCTCAACCATTGTCTATTTAAGCACCATTCTGGGGAATATGCTGATTATACTGGCTGTGGTCAGCTCCCCAGAGCTCCACACACCCATGTATTTCTTCTTGGCCAATCTCTCTTTCCTAGAGATACTCTATACTTCCACAGTAGTGCCTAAGATGCTAGCAGGTTTCTTGAGGAAGGAAGCCATCTCCTTGGCTGGTTGCTTGCTCCAATTCTTTATTTTTGGTTCCCTAGCCACAACTGAATGCTTCCTTCTGTCTATCATGGCCTATGACCGATACCTGGCCATTTGCTACCCACTCCATTATTCACTCCTGATGGGATCCAAGCATTGTGTGGGTCTGGTGGTTACAGCATGGCTATCTGGGTTTGCGGTGGATGGCCTCATTGTGATTCTGATGGCTCAGCTGAAGTTCTGTGGTTCCAACCACATCAACCACTTTTATTGTGATTTCATGCCTGTAATAAGACTGGCCTGCTCTGATTCCCAGGTGGTGCAAACAACAACATTCATCCTCTCTGTGATCTGCCTTACTATTCCATTTAGTCTGATCCTGACTTCTTATGTCCGCATCCTTGTGGCTGTGCTCAAAGTACCCACAGGGGCCAGGCGAAGGAAAGCCTTCTCTACATGTTCCTCCCACCTGGCTGTGGTGCCCACTTTCTATGGGACACTTATGGTCATGTATATAACACCCTCTGCTGTTCACTCCAAGGTTCTCTCAAAGGTCTTTGCTCTGCTTTACACTATAGTCACCCCCATCTTTAATCCTGTGATCTACACCCTAAAGAACAAAGAGGTCCATGAGGTTCTCAAGAAACTGCTTTGCAGTAAACAATATGGTAACTTATCCTGAAATGAGGATCAATGGTAATTCTGTCCTTTGGATGCTGCCTCCAGTTAATCTTCCCTGAGTGTGTGAGAGAGAAGATAACTTTGTCTAATTTGTACATTTCTGAAATCCTCCATTTCATTGTTGTTCAGTTGTTTCAGTTGTGTCCAATTCTTTGTGACCTTATTTGTGGTTTTCTTGACAAAGATACTAAGTGGTTTGCCATTTCCTTCTCCAGTCCATTTTATAGATGTGAAAACTAAAGAAACAGATTTAAGTGACTTGCCCAGGGTCACACAGCTAGGAAGTGTCAGAGGCCAGATTTGAACTCAAGAAGATCAGTCTTCAAGACTTCAGGCACTCTACCTGCTGTGCCAAGTAGCTGCTTATAGCAATACTCTATTTGGGTAAATGACCTAATCAATAGGTCTGAGAAAACCTTATACCGCCAGGCCACTAGGCAGAATTTCAAGAGGGAAGACTTTAAATGTATAATCTTGCCTCGGAATGTGTAAATTTTTCCCTAGATCCCAAGGAACATCATCCCCCCACTGAGATTGTCCCACCTAATTTTCAAACTCAAAGTTATACTTAAACATTTTGCCATTCTTCAAGCATGACTCATTTTGCGTCAGGCTCAATTTCCCCCCTTATATTGTGCCTACCCTTCTCTCTTTCCCTCTTCCTCAGTGATCACTGCTTTTCCCCAAATTACTTTGTGTGTGTGTATATATGTCATGTATATATATATATGATATTTCTATGATGCAAAAGTCTCATTACCTTTTCATATCTTGATTCATGTTTCAACTCCTGAAATTGAGATGTGTTGCATATCATGTCTGTATGTGTCTGATATTAAAAATATATCTATCATTCTAGGCCAGAGTAAGCCCCTCTGTACTGCTATGCAAGAATTGTGTTCGCATTTTCTTTGGAGTGGTGGACAGTCTGTTGAATAGGAAAAGACTAAATCTTCTCCTCTCCAAAACAACAGAAATTTTTCTGGACTATAACACACCTATTAAAAAAGAAGGTATGGATAGACTGACAGCATTTGGAGACTCTGGAGCTTGCTACCAAGTTGATTACTAATTTAATCTTTTTAGGATGACTGAATATAGATGTCAAAAGGAAATCTTCAAGTTGAGTAACTATTTTTGTGTCTCTAACCTCTTGGATGGCATTTTAATTCTTGAAGGAGAAAAGGTTCTAACTCCTCACTTCTATCACCCCTCTTGCTTGAATTTTTTTTTATTGGTGTGTTATAGTCCAGAAAAACTTATTGGGGGGAGGGGGGTGTCGAGGAGGACCTATATTTTTCTTATTCAACAAATTACCTCCTCTATTTTCTCCTTCTACTACCTGGCCCTTGTTCCCTCCTGCCTTGACCCTTTTTGGGAATACTCCCATATTTGAAATCACTATGCATTCACTCTATTTATTGTTCCCTCTTCTTCTCCCCATTGTGAGAAACTTCAAGGATTTTGCTGGGAAATTATAATAAGAAATTATGAGAGATATACATGCAGTAGGGTGGTACGATGTTCAAGGTCAGTGCAAGATGTTAAGTTAGGATAATGGCAGCAGTAGATTACCATTGCCACATCCTTGCCATAGGCAATAGGCTATTGAGTCCATTCACTTTGATCTGTGATGGACTGAGACCAAATGTGGTAAAAGAACCCTGACACTTAACAGATATTGCAGTTTAGGAAAAGCATCCCCTTTATGTTTTTCAATTCATACCAGTACGAGTACCATGCTGTGGGCTGAGTCAGGGTCTGAGGCTCAGCATTTCTCAAGATTTTATGCTTCTTCATCTCAAGAATGACCCTGAATGATGCATGAAGACTTTTTCTCCTCTCTTTCCTCCTCCTCAGCCTCCTTGTCCTCTTCCTCCTTCTTCATCTTCTTTTTCTTATTCTTCTCCTCATCATCATCTTTCTTCTTTTCCTCTTCCTTCTTCTCCTTTTTCTTCTTTTCCTCCCTCTCCTCCTCTTTTGTCAGTAAGTTCATAGAAAGTATGGGAAATATAGACCTTTTGTGCTCTGTTGTACTTAGCATAGGGCTTTGCACCTTAGTAGCAAACGTTAGAAGTAACGTTCCTTAAAAGAATCAATACTTAATTAATGAATCTTCTAGGCTGCAGTGTTGGGCTTCTGAGACTTTCAAGACCCAGAAGGAAATTCTTAGTGAAGGCTAACTCTAGGCTAATTCCCCAAACTTGGCACTTGCAGATTTGTAGGTTGGTTCCCCAGTGATGTGACAACTATTATCTCAAGTTCTAAGGGTAGCAGTGCCTTATGGATCTGCATAACTAAAATACAGCTCATGGGGCTCCATTGGTGAGCTTACTCTTAATAATCAGCCAGTAAGCAATTAGCTCAAAGCAAAAGCATTTTTAAAGATGGCATAGTAAGAACACTTTCTACAAAATATTCACCCATAAATCTGGGGGAAGTATAGGAAATCTCTCACAAATGCACAGTATTAATGAGTATAGTGGGCACAAATTTAAGTGTACACTGATAGTGAAGCTCACACATAGGGAGAATATATGACCAAGGTAACTCATATCTCTGGTCCTATAAGGTTCTGATACCTCTTCCCTTTTCATACTATTCTCATAGTACTCCTCTTTGGTCACAAAATCTCTGCTATGCAGGTATTCAGTTGGGTTTCTGGGGTCTGCTCCTCTTTGCAACTTGGCTCTTGACTGCTACAGCTAGTTCCTTCCCCAACTGATAGTCAATACTTCCTGCTGCCAGAGGTCATGATTCTTGAAGGTGTTTAATATCTATGTTACTATTAAGCATACTATAATGCCACTGCTTATAATTTTTGACTTACATGTATTTTTATTGCCTTGTTTGAGATCATGATTGTTATATTTGCTTCTTATAATTAACTTGAAATATGATGAATTCTGCCCCAACTATTCTGTTTAACTGTATAAATCCTTATGTTTTCAGTATGTTTTCTTGTAAGCAGTATATTGCTGTATTCTACTTTCTAATCCATTTCTAATCCATTCTGCTGTCCTCTGATTTGTGGAGTTCATCTCATTCACTTTCAGTTGTGGTTGTTAAATATGCATTTCCTTCCATGATCTCTCCTTATGTTTTTTTTTAACTTTTTTTCTCCTGCTCTTCTCTTACCAAGAAGAAAGTTATGGAGAAGAGAAGGAATCTGGCCAATTTTGGTAATTTTTATTTGAAGTGATCTTTTCCTGAATTTATCTCTTCATCACAACTAGACCCTGATCTTTGCTTTTTTCTTTCTTTTTAATCCTCACTTTATGATCAACTGTTCCTCAAATTAAAGCTTATTTGACATCTGAATATTACTTCTCTGACTATACTCTCACTCTTTTATAACATTCTACAATTTCTCTATGAGTTTAATGTATTTATGTGCCAAAATCTATCTCTCTGTGTATGTGTTCAATTTTATTTTATCTGGTTCTGAAAAGAATAGAGCTATTAGATGACTGCTTCTTATGTATCCCATTTATGTGAAATAGCAAATTCCCTTCCCAGTTTCAATTCTTCCCTATGCTATTCTTTCCCCCCTCTCCTTTTGTTTACTTTCTTAAAATCAACAAAACAGAACAAACCCACATATACACTCCATATTTGCCTTATTTCACTCTCTATGTATCTTCCTCGAAGATATTAGGATTCTGATAGGATATTTTTCCCTTTTCCCTCTATTATAATTTAAGCACTTTATCATTCACTGAAGGTTAGTTAGGGTCAGAAATGGGGAAGGTAACAAATAAAGCTCAAACTGAGGGAAAAGATTTAGGGAAATACAGAGCTAATGAACTTTATAGTCTGTAGTGGAGACTGAGGCAGAGTAGAGAAAAAAAGAGTGACAGTCTCTTACCAAAGAACCTTACCAAAGCCCCTGTCACCTGAAGACCATAGTCTAACTACCACTACCCTCCAAGTAACCCCTAGACATGAAAAGAGTAGTCGATTCCTGCCTGGGGTATGAAGAAGGGTGAATTGAGGAGCCCCAGTAAGTGCCATGTCTCTAATCCTACCCTTAGAAATTCATTCCTTTCCTTTGGACATTGAAGTGTTCTATCTTCAAGAAGCCCTGATTAAAATAAACATCCTTAACTGTATGGAATTAAAGCACATTATAGGAATCTAGAACTAGATCATTACAAGATTTGAAGTGAAAAATTAATATGAGAAACTAGAGGAGAAAGACAAATACTGTGATTTTGTTAAAAGGTCTGCCCCCAGTCCCCACCTCTACCCCCACATCCAAGGCCCAACTACCAAGGGCAAATACTGCCAATGTGTAAGACATCAAACAAGCTAAGGGAGATGTATTTTGGGCAATAAATGGGAGACATGTCCAGGTTGGCTGTGTGCCTCCATGACACAAGGTTAGAGATTATTTCTTTTGGAGAATCTTGAAAGGACGTAAAAGGTTTGGAATTTCAGGAGTTATCTGAATAACTGGAAATAATAAGGCAGAGGAACAGACTATCTTTCTGTTGCCCCTCCAAAAATACTATCTGAACAGCACTTTCTACTTAACAAACATACTGAAGCCCTTAGCACAGCACCTGGCATGCACTTAACAAATGTTTATTAACTGAGTGAAGCATCCTTTCTGAAGGAAGAGTGGCTAGTTGAGGGAGGAAAGTATAGGGCCTGAGAGTTTCCGTAGACCTGAATCCTGGCTCTGCTACTGACTTTCTGTGTGACCTTGACCAACTCATCTAACTTGCCTGAGCTTCAGTCTTTTTTCTCTCTAAAAAGAAAGAAAACTAAAAACCCAGAAGTTTGTAAGAATTGCTGAGAGAAAAGACAATGTAATAAATAAATTTGAAAGTAAAGAAAATCTTGAAAATCAATATATAATTACTATTATTCCCACTCCCAAAAGCCTTTGCTATCCATCTTCAGGCCAGGAGTTGCCCCCAGCCCCCTAGTTTCCATCTATCAAAATTGTCCATCCTTCAAGGCTCAACTCTGTATGGGAACTTTGCTAACTATCCTAGTCCACACTGATGTCCCCTTTCTCTGAACTCAGATTATACTTTTAGCCTAAAGCACACTGTTCAATACTAGATTGTAATATTATGTTGTGTTGGCTCAAAAGGTATGAGAAAGATGTATGGTTGGTATAAGTAGGCTACAGCATATTGAGAAGAGAGAAGTGGCACAAAAATAAAGACCGTTTGAAGAACATGTATTTATATATGAACATTTATTTATATATGAAGTTTTCAGATGAAGAAATCAAAATAATTTGTAGTCGTATGAAAAAAACACTCTAAAGCATTATTAGAGAAATGTAAATTAAAACAACTTTGAGATATCATTTTACAACTATCAGAGTGGCTAAAATGATTGAAGGGAGATAGTGACAAATGTTGGAGGGGTTGTGGAAAAAACTGAGACATTAATTCATTGTTGGTGCAATTGTGAACTGATCCAACTATTTTGGAGTGAACTCTGGAATTATGCCCAAAGAGTTATTAAACTGCCTATACCCTTTGATCCAGTAATACCATTACAAGGTCTATTTCCACAAACAATTAGGGGAAAAGGAAAACAACCTGTATGTTATAAAATATTCATAGTGGCTCTCTCTGTGGTGGCAAAGAACTGGAAATTGTGGGGATGCACATCAGTTGGGGAAGGGCTGAACAAGTTGTGGTATGTGACTATGATGGAAAACTACTGTGCTATAAGAAAGCACAAGCTTGACAATCTTAGAAAAACATGGGTAGACTTGCACAAAATAATGAAGAGCATTTAAATGATAACTATCATATGTTTAAAAGGAATAACAAGTTGTACATAACAGATTTGCAGTTTCTCATGCAATCATCTGTTTTGTTATTGTAGTATTTTGTTTTGGAAATGCTTGTTTTATTCCATAAATTAAAAATGAAATAATTAATTTTTAAAAAAAGAATAGGTACAATTCGAAAGGAAAAACTAGAAAAGGACTAATCTGGGTTTATAAAGAACTTCTGGTGCAATCATGCAAATATTTGTTCCATATTAGGTCCATCACCCTTGAAAAGAAGTAAAGGCCACTTCCCTACCATTTTGGAAGCTGTCTGCTAAGGTGCAGATGTTAAAAAAGATTACTTTTTAAGTTTGTTCCTGCCCTATTGTTTTCACAGATTGAGTTGATGAGTTCAGTAATAAAAATATACATGATAGATGTTAAATTTAGGGGAAAAAAACATGTATGGCTAGCTATGGTGTGGGAAAACAATTTATAGTTTGTGTTTTAGCCAAAATCAATCATAGAATATTTATTAAAGAATAAGGATTTATACTTAAAGTGAGTCTGAAGAAAAAAATAATCCGTAAGAAAAAAACTTTCTGACCCAAGTAATTTGCAACTTGCATTGTATAAGCAATTATAATATAAAGAAGATAAGGAAACAAAGAAAGTAGTTGAAATTTAAGGAGGTTTATTTCCCAAATAAGGTGATAGTATTTCAAATGCAGGCACACACTTGTAGAAAATATCTCCCTGAATGAAATTGATCACTCCCTCTATAAACTCACCTTTCCAGTGAATAACAGTAAAGACAACGGATATCTTCTTTTCTTTGTTTAACAAAAAGACACACCTACTCTTATTTTGATCACTCTCAGTAATGGATCTATTCTCTAAGGAACTAAGACCACTTCCTGAAATTAAGTCTTCTACTCAAGGAAGATTACTTAGGGATTCAAGGGAGATTAAGTACTTAAGAGATGAATATTGTTATACTATTAATTCTTAGTTTTCTAAATAAAAGTGAGATGTTAACAGCATAGACTTCCACAAAAAATAGATTGCAGTAATAGATGTAGCAAGAGTAGGGTGACAAGAGGCAAGTAGGTGACACAGTGGATAGAGCACTGGCCCCAGAGTCAGGACCTGAATTCAAATACGGCCTTAGACACATAACAATCACTAGCTGTGTGACTCTGGACAAGTCACTTAACCCCAATTGCCTTACCAAAAAAAAAATAGGGTGACAAATGAGAAGCTCAAGAGATTTAAGTGAGAACAAAGCCTTTGTATCTATTACACTGTTACAGTAATTCCAACTTTAAAAGGTGCTGGGTTCCTGTTCTTTATAAGTCCTCCAGCTGAGCCTAGAGGACCACTTATTGCATATACTCAATTAACGATTCTTGCTGTCCTCACAACAATCCAGTTCTTGTGTCTTTATTATCATTCTGATTTTACAAATGAGGTATAATAAGGCACATATACATTAATCAAATTGCCAGAGGCCACGCAGTTAGTCACTAAAGCAGCTGGCACTAGAATCTCAATCTCCCAAATCTGAGTCCGGTTTTCTATTTGTAGATTCCACTGTCTCATAAATAGTCAGATGTACCTTCATCAAAGAACATAACTTTTTAAATGAGAAAATTATTTGTATCTACCTACTCAAGACAGAGTTATAATAAAAGACATTAGATTTGAAGAGAGAAGATTGGGAGATATAGTAAAAAAAATTTAAATATATGATTCCCTTTCCCCTTTGTATCTAGGTTATACATTGGAATCTCTCTGACTGCCCATTCAGTCTGTCTCTTGCTCCCCACATTGATTGGTTGATCAACTAATGAGAAGCATCATACCATAGTGCATAGAGAGCTGGCCACTGACAAATATTTTTAATATTCAATATAATAAATTCAATATAATATATTACTTGCCGCTTTTCTAGACATCATACTTCAAGAAATTATCAAACAAAATTGCCTTGATATCCTAGAACCAGAGAGCAAAATAGACATTGAAAGAATCCATCAATCACCTCAAGAATGAGATCCCAAAAATGAAAACTCCCAGGAATATTGTAATCAAATTCTTGAACTGCCAGGTCAAGGAAAAAATATTGCAAGCAGGCATAAAGAAACAATTAAAATATTGGGGAGCCACAGTCAGCATTACACAGGACTTAGCAGCAGCAATATTAAAGGATTAGAGATCATGGAATATGATGTTCTAGAAGGCAAAGGAGCTTGGATTACAACCAAGAATCACCTACCCAGAAAAATTTAGCTTAATCTTTCAGGGTAAAAAAATGGATATTCAATGAAATAGAAAGCTTTCAACCTTTCCTGAAGAAAATACCAGAGTTTAACAAAAAAAAAGATTTTCAATATCAAATCTCAAGAAAAACATAAAAAGATAAAAAAATGGCAAGAGAAAAAATAAGGGATTCAATAAGGCTAAACTGTTTACATGGGAAGATGATATTTATAATTCTTAAGAACTGTATCACTAATTGTGCAGTTAGAAGGAGTATACATAAACAGAGTATGTGGTATAAGGTGACTTTGAGGGGATGAGATAAAAATTAAGGGGATTACAATGGGAACAAAAGGAAGAGAGATGTAGAACAGGATAAATTACCTCACATGAAAAGACACAAAAGACCTATTGCAATGGTGGTGAAGATAGAAGCATGGGTGGTGGGCATTGCTTGAAGCTTACTCTCATCAGAATTGGTTCAAAATGGGAATAACATGAATAGTCATTTGGGTACAGAAACCTATCATACTCTACAGGGAATAGGAAGGGAAGAGATTAAGTAAAGGAGGGTAGATTGAAGGAAATGGTGATCAGAAGCAAAACACTGGTGAGGAGGGAAAGTGTGGAAGGAGAGAGAAGACAAACAGAAGGAAAAATAGAATGGATGAAAGTACAAATTAGCAGTCATAACTGTGAATGGGATGAACTCTCCTATAAAACAGAAGCAGAGGCAGAGAGGCAAAGATAAAACAGAAGTAGAGAATGGATTGAAAACCAGAGTCCTATAATATGTTGTTTGCAAAAAACACACTTGAAGTGGAGAGAAACACAAAATATATGTAAGGGGCTAGAGCATAATCCACTATGCTTCAAGTGAAGTGAAAAAAAAAAAGGGGCAGCAATCATGATCTCAGACAAGGCAAAAGCAAAAATACATCTAATTAAAAGAGATAGCAAAAAAACAACATCTTGCTAAAAAGTACCATAGAGAATGAAGAAAATCAATACTACAAATGTGTGCACCCAGCGGTGTAGGAAACAAATCTTTTTTTTTTTTGTAATTTTTTAAAATTTTAAACTAAAACATAAAATAAGAAAGAAAAAAGAAACAAACTTAAATACTAAAACCAAAGTACAAAATAAGAAAACAATTGCCACATGCACAGCAGAACATGAGAGGATTCAAAATATACAGCAATAAATTTCCATTTCAGGAGAGCCTATATATTAAATATGGCACATTGTGTTCAGAGCTGTCCATCTTTTCTTTACTTCCTTGTAGGTTTTATTTTGTTGTCTGTTATACACTTTTTGCTTCCTCCCTTCTTCTCCCTCTTCCAAGAAGGCTACAATTAAGTGTGGAAATATAAATAAATAATGAAAGAAAGAAAGAAAGAAGAAAGGAATAAATAAATAAATAAATATATGTGTGTATATATATGTGTGTGTGTGTGTGTGTGTGTATGTATATATATACACACATTCATATATATATACATATACACTGATATGCAAACATTATATATATACATACATATACACATACATATACAGATATCTATAATCATATACAAACATATACACATATACATTGGTATGACGTTGTTTGTATAACTTGTTTGTCCTGTTTCCCTGGAAGTAGATAATATATTCCTTCATAAGTCCAAGTCTTTACATATTTTTCTAAATCAACCAACTCATCATCTCCTACAACCCAGTAATATTCCAATCTTATACTGTCTAGTTATTTTAAATAGTCTGAAACAATATTGATTAATATGGCTGACATATAGTGTAGCTTCCCTATTTTTCTCTTTTGATTAAATCAATTTTAGCTTTATCTGAGATCATGATTACTACTCCTACTTTTTTTCCCTAATAAACTCTACTCCTGATCTTTATTTTATATTTGTGTGTATCTCTTATTCCCAATTGTTCCTGACTCCTCTGCTTTACTTCTACCCACTACCTTGCTTTCTTATTATTTAACCTACCCCTGCCAAATGATCTCTCTCTTATCCTCTCTCGGCAAACCTTTCCCCTTAGCCTCTTGTTTCTATCTGAATTTAGAAGACTTTTATAGCCTTCCACATATATATACAAATGTGTGTGTGTTTTGTTCCCTCTTTATCCCTTTCCTATTAATCTAGACACTCTTCTATAACCCTCCCTTTTCCTATTCCCTCATCTTCTTATTTCTTTATAAATTTAGAAGACTTTTATTCCCTTCTAAATGTATATATTGTTCTCACTGTAACCCAGATCTGATGTGAGTAGAGTTCCCTTTAAAAGTCTCTCCCTTTTCTTCTCCCCCACAATAATGAAAAAGCTAGCAATTATATAGTGCTTCAAGTTTTGTTAAATGCTTTACATATGTTATCTCATTTAATGTTCATGAAAACCCTATGAGATAAATTCTTATTATCTTCACTTTACAGATGAAGAAACAGGCTGAGAGGGATAAAATGAGTTATCCAGTATCGTATAACTTGTAAATATTTAAGAGTTTGACCTCTGGTCTTTCTGGCTGCAAGTCCAACACTCCATATAGTGGGTCATAATGTAACTACCTAATTAGGACACGCCCTCTATTGATTGGGTGTGTATGTGTGTGTGTGTGTGTGTGTGTGTGTGTGTGTGTGTGTGTATGAGAGACAAAGACAGAGACAGATGGAGACAGAGAGAAGAGAGATGGAGACAAAGAAAATTAAAAAAAAAAACCTTGGCTTTCAGCATACTTTTTGCCTAAGTGGAGCTTGCTGGGTTCTCCTGCTGCTGCTGCTGCTCCAGTCACCATGAACTGAGCTGGTGAGATAAGAAAAAGACTTTTCCTTCCTCTGCTCTCCTTCTTACTTTGGCTCTAAGAAATGGGTGGACCAGAGGGGTGTAGTGGGGAGTGAGGAGCAAGAGAGTTATGTATCTTCTTTGTGTTACTTGTCTTCAGTTTCTGGTACCAGAGGTGATTCCCACAGGTCTGGGATTTTGAGCCCTAACAAACTTGGAACACAATTGCAGGCTTGGTGGAGGAGCCAGCCAGGCCAGCATGGAGTCTGAGAAACAAGGGAACATAGGACTCATGCACCATGGAGATTTTGAGATTTGGACCTGGTATTCTGATCTATGAGAGCTAAGCTATGCTATAAAGCTAATCTTCTTCTCCTTTCCAAAGTTAGAGGTGGAGCAAGAAGGAGGATTATGACTACTGGGAATTGTGTTTGTATATTTGTGATGTATCATTCAAAAGGGTTTAGCCTTCCTATCCCAACAAGGAAAATCAATCATTCTCTATCTCCTTCCCTCAGTCAGTCTGTCTGTCTTTCTCTATGTGTGTATGTGTGTATGTATATATATATATATATATATATATATATATATACATATGAATGTATAGGTATATTAGATAATTATTTGGGCCCAAATTTTAATTATTAAAATTATTAAATTATTAAAAGGGGTACAGAAAGGATTTATTTCAGAAAACATAAAAATTCTTTAATTACCCCAAATTTTTACAAATACCCAACTAAGGTTTTTGTATATCTTTGAGTTACAGAACATCATAGTTTTTGAAGAACTAAAAATATTAATATAATTCAGAGAAAAATATAGACCCACATAGTGAATTTTGTCTGGAAGGAAAACTTGTATAAAGCACATAATTAAAGAAAAGTATGATAAAGAAAGAAAATGAGCTCATCACATGACTAGTTCACTAGAGTACAAATGTAAGTTCTCCTCTGCTACATGTGGGATGTCAGGAGAAAGCAAAGAATAGCCCTGTGACATTGTGTAAAGCATCTGCAAAAAATTCAAGGAAAAACATGGAAAAGGGTCAAACAGGATGGCCATGTGTGGAAGATTTTTCTGTGAATTATTGAAGGAAAGATCCACATCAATGAAATCAAATGGATTATATCTAATTAGTGAGGTTTTAGACAGTATATTAGCAGAGATCTTCCATATTCAAGATGGTTACTTACTCTGGGCAAAATCCAATTGTGAGTATTTTTGGCACTTAACTAATTAAATCTTGTGTATGGGGTTTTGTTTGTGGTTCCCAATGGAAATAAGGTTGAGATGCTTAAAGGAAATTGACATATTTTGGCAATTATTTTCTTTACCTGATGGCATTCAGTTTTATTGGAACTCTGTGTCTGCGACAAAATACAATTTATCTACTACACTAGGACTATAAGTCACTTCATCCAATTCAAATACACCATCCATCAATCAATTAAACTCTCAGGCCCAGAATAAATATAAACTGAATGCATGATTTTCAGAGAAGCACTGATGGTAGCTGGTTAAGATAAATGAAAGGAGATGCTTGGGAATGGAGATTATAGATTGAGATGAAATAGATGAAAACAGTGGAAATTAAGCAGGATTAAAAAAGAATTTTTATGATTAGTTATGCTTGAGAACTATATGCCAATAGCAAGCATATATGCATATATAAATCTGTTTATAGATACAAATGTTTAAATCTATACCTATTCATCGATACACTGATATATCAAAGAATTATAGAATTTGAGAGCTGTAAAATGGCCACCTTGTCTAATCTATACCTGAAAAAGAATCCCAACTATAAGCCACCAGTGAAGTGAACATCTAGCCATTGCATGAATATGTATCTCCAATGCTTCAAAACCAGCACCTCCCAAGGTAGCTTACTCTACTTTTTATAGCTCTAGTCAGTAGGAGTCTTTTTTTTTTCAGGTTAAACTTTCTTCCTTGTTTCTCATTCTGCACTCTAGAGCAAAATAGACCAAGTCCATGTGGAAACCTCTTACTAAGCTAACATCAAACCATTGATGATTTTTCTTTGGCCATTTAGCTAGTTCTGAATTTAGCTCATTGTACTATTGTTTAACCAATTTATTTCCAACTGTTCCACATGAATATTATGAGATATTTATCAAATGACTTGCTAAAAGTTAAAAGAAATGTGTCTCAAGAATTTTTCTGATCTGCTAATTTAGTAACACTGATATCTACCTCTGGACAGAATAGTAATGAACTCAAGGTGCAGAAGAGGTGTGCATTTTTTTTTTAACATGGCCCCTGTGTGGTTTGTTTTGTATGAATATGTTTATGAGTTGGCTTTTTTTCCTCTTTAATTTGGTGGGAGGGATTTAGGGAGAGAGGAGAGGTTAGCAACAGGGATTCCAAAAATAAGAGAGTCATTGAAACATTTTAAAAATACAAAAAAGAAAACAGAAGGAATTTCAGAAGGAAATACAAATAAGCAGGGAAGTTTTGAAAGTATTACCTGAACTTTATTATATGTTTTTTTTCTCCAAAAGAAAAGTGGCATGAAATGGAGACTTGTGGTTTCCTTAAACCAAACTTCTTGGTTATTCTATAGAAATATAATTTTCTGCTTGTTTTTGAAATTCAAATATATTTCTATTTAAATAAATTTAAAATAAGAAATCTATTTAAAATATATTTATGCTCTTAAAAAACACAAGACATTTCCAGATAAAAGGAGCACTTCCTTCCCACTCAAAATCAATCCTCCATTATTACAAATAAGTAAAACCAACTGATACATAACTACAACTGACAATGTGTTACTCATTCATTTGCAGGCTCTAAAGGCAGTGGGTGTCCTAAATGATATCAAACGTTTAGAAGAATAGTGTATTTTCAACATTATCTAAGGAGGTACTTTCTGATGAGAATAGCAGTGATAAATATGCAGTGATAAAAATAGATGTTTGTCATACTTTTACCTGAAGCAGACATCTGGAAGATTCAAATCTAGATATAGAACTCTCTCTTTGTTGGATTTATTGAATAAGAAGGAAGAAAAGTACTTCCTATCTCTGTGTTGTGCCTGTAGTAACAAAAGTGTTGCCAGGAACGATTCTCTGGATTATACCATAAATAAGTAATCATCAAAGTACTCCTTAACATGAACCTGAGCCTGGTGAAGTTAATTCTTTAATCTAGCATTTTTACCTCAGAAGGTTTCTTCTTGTGTTTGATAAGTTGAGCCTGAGGACCATTTTTTCACTTAGTTTTTTTTTTTAATTTTCTTGAGAAAGTACCAATAAAGGCTCCTTAAATCTCAAACAAGTTTTAAGGCTTTGGGAACTATTGCACCTTTTTAAGAAATGTAATAAATATACAGTTTGTGGCACCAATTTTTTAACTCATTAGTTTATTTTTCTTTGGATATCCATCCAGAAGAAAAAAACAATTCTAAAATGGTATTAAGTTTATAAGTTCGAATTTCTCTCTACATATCAAATTCAGTACAGGTGCTGATTGATAAGCATTCTTATTCTTACTGAATCATTCAATAAATTTCCCATTACAATTGAATTTTGGTAATTCTGTAGCAAAGTTATGGGTGATATAAGTATGATATAGTATGGTAGCTTATATTTATCTTTCAAACCAATTTGAAGAATAAGAAAAAATAATTTAACTAGCAAATGCAATGTATAAAGGAGAATTTGGCAAAAAATTTAAATATTCCTATATTCCATGCTTATCCTTTTCACATCGTTTTGCCAAATCTCAATGGCACATTATAATTGTTATAGCACTTGATCTTCTGTTAAAGTAACAACTGAACTGAATTAGAAGTCATCTACTCAGAGAGTTGTCATAGGTAGCTAGTTGGCATAGCAGATAGAGTGCCAGGCCTGAAGTCATGAAGACTCATCTCAACTTCCAATCTGGCCTCAGACACATACTAGCTGTATGACCCTGACAAGTCACTTAATCCTGTTTGTATTA
Organism: Phascolarctos cinereus; assembly: GCF_003287225.1. Classification (NCBI taxonomy): domain Eukaryota; kingdom Metazoa; phylum Chordata; class Mammalia; order Diprotodontia; family Phascolarctidae; genus Phascolarctos; species Phascolarctos cinereus. The sequence goes on along the minus strand of NW_027555958.1, from coordinate 249,006,179 downwards.
ATTTTCCCATCTACAAAATAACTGAATTAAATTCAAAATTCAAAAAGTTCTATTTATTCAGATTTTTTTCTCTGCAGTTCTGCTGTAATATGTAGAAATCTAAAAGTTATCTGAACCACTTCCTCCCATGTTTGAGGGATTTAGAGTTCAACAACTTGTACCCATTTCCTGTGTAGCCTCTGGGAAGGACAGGATTGGCCTCATGTAGATTTAAATATCCATTCTTTCTGGCCTAGTACAACCACACATCCTGCCCCCATGTCCCAGTTGATCCCTTGTTCCTCCTATTCCTTCTATGGCTAGGATGAATTTGTACCTATTATATTTGCAAAGTAGGAGGAGAGCTCAGAGGGCCTTCCAGGCTCAACCTTTATCATCTTGGGAAAATCTAAATTTGACCTGATCACAGAGAAATGGAAATGATCTCAAGCCTCCATTCCTTGCACAGTACTGAGTAAAATCAGTGTTTGTTAATTGTTGTAGGGTAGAAAAGATGATCTTGGGGGAATGGGTCCTGGTAGAGTTGGCAGCAAGAGAGGGATCCAAAGATAGGTCCCTGGTACAAGCCCTTGGGTCAATGTGTGCATCTCTGCCAGAAGCATGAGGCACATTTTCAGATGTTCACTCACAAGATTTTGCTTTTTGAGCATTTTGCAGGGGGTAGCCCAATTGTGACTCTGATGGCACAGCTGAAGTTCTGTGGCTCCAACTACATCAAACACTTTTATGGTGATTTCAAGCCTGTGGTGGGACTGAGCTGCTCTGACTCCCAGGTACTGCAAGCAACAACATTCATCCTCTCTGTGATCTGCCTTACCATTCCATTTGGTCTCATCCTGACTTCTTATGTGGCCGTATTGAAAGTACCCACAGGGGCTGGGCAAAGGAAGGCCTTCTCTACATGTTCCTCCCACCTGGCTGTGGTGTCTATGGGACACTTATAGTCATGTATATAGCACCCTCTGCTGTTCACTCCAAGCTTCTCTCTAAGGTCTTTGCTCTGCTCTACACTGTGGTCACCCCCATCTTTAATCCTGTGATCTATACCCTAAGGAACAAAGAGGTTCATAGGTTCTCAAGAAACTGCTTTGCAGTGAATATGGTAACTCATCCTGAAATGAAGAGCAATGGTACTTCTGTCCTGTCCTTCAGATGCTGATTCCAGGAAATCTTCCTTAAGTGTGTGGGAGAAAAGATAACTTTGTCTAATTTGTACATTTCTGAGATTTCCATTTTATTGTTGTTCAGTTGTTTCAGTTGTGTCTAATTCTTTGTGACCTCATTTAGGGTTTTCTTGGCAAAGATACTGGAGTGTTCTTCCATTTCCTTCTCCAGCTCATTTTGTAGATGGGAAAACTGATACAAACAAGATTAAATGGCTTGCCAGGATCAAACAGCTAGTAAGTGTCTGAGGCCAGATTAGAACTTGAGATGAGTCTTCATGACTTCAGGCATGGCACTCTATCTGCTATGCCAACTAGTTACCTATGACAACTCTCTGAGTAGATGACTTCTAATCAATAGGTCTGAGAAAACCTTATACTGTCTGCCCACTAGGCAGAGTTTCAAGGGGACAGAATTTAAATTCATTGTTTTACAATTGCACCTTGGAAAATGAAAAAAAAACGTTTCCTAGATCCCAAGGAACATTATTCCTCCACTAAGAGTGCCTCGTTTGTTTTTCCAGCTCGAAGTTATACTTAAACATTTTGCCATTCTTCAAGTATGACTCATTTTCCATCAAGCTCATTTCTCCCCATATATTGTGCCTGCCCTTCTTTCTTTCCCTTTACCTCAGTTGTCAGTTCAGTTCCCCCAAATTATTTTGTATTTATCCATATCTATATCTATATATCTGCTATGTCTATGATGCAAAAGCCTCATTGCCATTTCATATCTTGATTCATGTTTCTACCCCTGCAATTAAGATATTGAATACCATGTCTATATGTGTCTGATAATAAAAATATACCTATTATTCCCAGCCAGGGTAAACCCCTTTGTATAGCTTTGCAGAAATTGTGTTTGCATTTTTGTAAGAGTGGTGAACAGTCTGTCGAACAGGAGAAGACTAAATGTCTCCCCTACAAAACAACAGAAGTTTTTCTGGAGTCTAACACACCTGTAGAAAAGGAAGTATGGATGGACTGACAGAGGTCTAAAACTCTGGAGTTTGCTCTCAGGTTGATTGCTAGCTTAATCTTTTTAGGGTGACTGAATATATATATCAAAAGGAAATCTCTAAATTGAGTAACTTTTACGTGTCTCTAACCTCTTGGATGGCATTTTGATTCTTGAGGGAAATAAAGTTCCGATTCCTCACATACATTACCCCATTTGCTTATGTGGCTTGAATTTTTATATTATTGGTGTGTTATAATCCAGAAAAACATTTTTGTGGGTGGGGTGGGGAGGAGGACCTAGTCTTTTCTTATTCAACAAATTGCCTCCTCTATTTTCTCCTCCTACTACACAGTATCCATCCCTCCTGCTTTGACCCCTTTTTGGAATCCTTCCATATTTGGAATCCTGTATGCACTCACTGTATTTATTCCTCCCTCTCCACCCTCCCCTCTTCCCATTGTGGGAAACTTCAAAGTTTTGGCTGGGGAATTATGATAAGAAATGAAGAGATATATACATGCAACAGGTAGTACAGTGTTCAATATAACAAGATGTTAGGTTGGGATAATGGCAGCAGTAGATCCTGGCATAGGTAGCACGCTATTGAGTCCATTCACCTTGTTCTGTGATGGACTGAGACCAAATGTGGTAAGAAAACCCTGACAATGAGCAGACATTGAAGACTAGGGAAAGCACCCTCTTCATGTTTTTCAGTTCATACCAGTCCAAGTACTATGCTGTGGGCTGAGTCAGGGTCTGAGATCCAGAATTCCTCAAGATTTTATGCTTTATCATCTCAAGAATAACCCTGAAGGAAGCACGAAGACTTCTTTGCCCATTTGCAAGAGGTGTAGCCACGGGGAACCAAAACAAACCCTTAAACTGTGCATTTCTTAGAATTCCTAGGCTTAAAGCAGCTTTGGTATTATCTGGGTAGCCCTTCTGGGAGAACATCAGGCTTGGGAGATTTTTGTTATGCATTTATTGTTTTATTGTTATTATTTGCTGTTAACTTACCTTTCAATTCTCTGCTAACACAAAAAAAATCTGAACAGTATCTAAGTTTATTTGTCTGCTTCTTTAAAGACCAAAGTCCATTACTCCAAGATGATGGGAAAAGGACTCACTGACGCATAGGCAGGTTAGAAAGGAAGTGGAGTTCGTGAGTGGATAGGTGATCTTGATATATTCTTTTTTTAAAGCTGGCAAATCTACAAATATATATGCTCCTTAATGACAAGTCAGCACTGGACCGCAGAGAGAAATGGAGCTAAGGAATTAAAGGTCACTGCCTCTGAGAACCATTCTAAGTATGAAACTTACTCAGCATTTATGCCTAGTGGCACATGCATAAGCTCCTAGAATGAGCATGGGCCTCAGTACCCAGTTTTTTATTTATTTATTTTTGCTCTGCAAGATGAAGTGAATGGCTGTCAATAACACTAAGTGGCTAAACTAGAAACTTCCAGTTTCCTAATGAATTTGTATCTCCCAGTTTGTGGCCTCACATGTGGAAACCAATCATATTCATGTGAGCAGGGCCCTCTTCCTTCTTACTATATATATCTAAATTACCTGAGAGACCCTGAAGCATGGAGTGCAGATGGACTGAGAAATGCCAGCGAAAGCTTGGTGTAACCATGCACCAAATCTTGAGAACAGCTTCTTGAAAGGCCATTGTGAGCTTCTTCCCAAGGCCTGAAGACAATTATGCTACAGGCTTGAGATGATCTCTCTGGTTGTTTTCCTTTCTTTCCCTTCTCCATTCTGCTGTCCCAGTGTTTCAGATTGGCAGCCTGAACTAGTTTAGAGGTGTGAGCTGTTACAACTGTTATTTGTGTGTGGCTGTGTGTGGGGGGTGGGAATGGAGGTGGCCTCAGTATCCTTTCTTTGGTATCCCTGTTCTCTTGTTTATCTTCCTTGTTCATCAAGGTTCTGTTGAATGTCTCCAGTTAACCTATATGATCGTCCTTGAATTCCCCAAATAAAAGGGCCGTTTGCTTTTAACACTGACAATCTTGTCTAGATTTTTCTGTGGAGACTCTTTAACACCTAGCAATGGACCCAAGAAGGACGCAATCAGAGCCTAAAGGTTTCAAATGAAAATGCTAATTGAAATGATACATTGACTATAAGCTTATTAATACTAAAGTCAAATCAACTGTTAAGTGCAAGTCATTAATGCAGTCCTTTCTGTCTTGAAAAGAATTATGAAAACGATCATTCATTGAATATTTGCAAAGCACTTTTTTAGGCTGTGGGGTAGATGCAAAGATATGTAACTCATTGTCCATGCACTCAGGAAAAAAGACATTGGGGGTAGCTAGGTGGTGCAGTGGATAGAGCACCACCCTGGAGTCAGTGGTACCAGAGTTCAAATCCAGCCTCAGACACATAACACTCACTAGATGTTTGACTCTGGGCAAGTCACTTAACCCAAATTGCCTCACCAAAAAAAAAAAAAAGACACTGGGTCCTTGGAGTTAACCTTCCAGCAAATAGGAAAATGATCGAAGCTTCTTAGCTGGGGATTCCACATTTTTGCTTGAGGTCTTATTTATCTTCAGTGTGTGTTTTTGGGATATGATGGGTTTAAGTGCTCTAAATATGATTTCAGTTAGTTAAAAGATTGGTTTTGTGAATAACCACATATTTAAATAGAGGCACTGAATATAAGAAACTGTCTAATCAGAAATCCTTAAATGGCAAAGGAGTCACCATATCCGAGTCAGTTCCTGAGCGGACTCTGTGTAAATCAGTGATGAGCTGAATTTAAAAAAAAATTATGAAGATCACCTTTGACTGTACGTATTTGTGCCTTTCTTCTTCTTCTTCTTCTTCCCCTTCTTCTTCTTCTTCTTCTTCTTCTTCTTCTTCTTCTTCTTCTTCTCTCCTCTTCCTCCTCCTCCTCCTCTTCCTCCTCCTTTTCTTCCTCTTCCTTTTCCTCCTGCTTCTTCTCTTCCTTTTCTTCCTCCTCCTTTCTCATTGGTAAGTTCATAGAGACCTATTAGGTTCTGTTGTACCTAGCATAGGGCTTTGCAACTTATAGTTTAATAAACATTCCTGGAAAGAATTAATGATTAATTAATGAATCTTCCAGGCTGCAATGTTGGGCTTCTGAATCTTTCAAGACCCAGAAGGAAATTCTTGGTATAGCTCCACCTCTAGGCTAACTCCCCAAACTTGGCACTTACAGATTCGTAGGCTGGATCCCCAGTGATGTGATAACTACTATCTCAGGTTCAAAATGGAACAGTGCCTTGTAGATCTGTATTACTAAAATATAGAAAGCTTACCCTTAATAATCAGCCAGTGGGTAATTAACTCAACTCGAAAACATTTTTAAAGATGGCATAATAGGAACAGTTTCTGTAAACATTCACCCATAAATCTGGAGGAATTATAGGAAATCTCTCACAAGTGCACACTATTAATGAGAAGAATGGGCACAAAAATAAAAGTACACAGAAATTTAAGCTCACACATAGGGAGAATGTATGGCCAAGGTAACTCATATCTCTGATCCTATAAGGCTTTGATATTTCTTCCCTTTTCATACTATTCTTAATTTGCTCCTCTTTGGTCACAGTGTCTCTGCTGTGCAGGTATTTCAGTTGGGTTTCTGGGGTCTGCTCCTCTTTGCAACTTGGCTCTTGACTGCTACGGCTAGTTCCTTCCCAAACTGATGGTCAACTCTTCTTGCTGCAGAGGTCATGATCCTTGAAGGTGCTTAACTTCTATGTTACTATGAAGCATACTATCACATCCCTGCTTGTAATTTTGACTTGTATGTATTTTTATTACCTTGTTTGAGATCATGATTGTTACATTTGCTTCTTAAAATTAACTTGAAGCATGATGAATTCTGTCCCAACAATTCTGTTTAACTGTGTGAATCCTTATGTTTTCAGTGTGTTTCCTTGTAAGCAGTATATTATTGGATTCTACTCTCTAATCCATTCTGCTGTCCTCTGATTTGTGGAGTGCATCTCATTCACTTTCAGTTATGATTGTTAAATATGCATTTCCTTCCATTATCTCTCCTTATGGTTTTTACTTTTTTTCTCCTGCTCTTCTCTTACCAAGAAGAAAGTTATGGAGAAGAGAACGAATCTGGCCAGTTTTGGTAATTTTTATTTGAAGTGATCTTTTCCTGAATTTACCTCTTCATCAAAACTAGACCCTGATCTTTGCTTTTTTCTTTCTTTTTAATCCTCACTTTATAGTCAACTCTCCTGAAATTAAAGCTTATTTGGCTTCTGAATATTACCTCTCTGACTAAACCCTCACTCTTTTATACTCTTCTACTTCTCAGTGAGTTTAATGTATTTATGTGTCAAAATCTGTCTCTCTGTGTATACGTTCAACTTTATTTTATCTGGTCCTGAGAAGAGTAGGGCTATTAGATGCCTGCTTTTTCTTATGTACCCAATCTATGTGAAATAGTAAATTCCCTTCCCAGCTTCAATTCTTCCCTACTCTCTTCTTTTCCCCCTTCCTTTTGTTTCCTCTGTTAAAACCAACAAAACAAAACAAACCCACATATACACTCTGCATTTGCCTTATTTTATGGTATATTTGTCCCTTGAAGATATTAGAATTCTGATTGGGTATTTGTCTCTTTTCTCCCATTATAATATAAGCACTTTATCATTATTTAGCCTCATCTGATTGCACAGTTAATTTTCTAGGTTTTCCCTCAACTCTTGAATTTGCATTTCACAGTTTCTACTCATCTTAGATTTTTTTTTCATCAGGAATATTTTAAGCCCTCTATTTTGTTAAATATACATTTTTCTTCCTACGGTATTATATTCAGTTTTTCAGGGTAGGTTATTCTTGTCATAGGCATTTATATTTTGCTTTTGGATTCATCATATTCTCAGATTTTCTTTTACTTTGAATAGTTACAATTTAGTCTTGTATGATTCTGGGTCTGTGGTTCTTAATACTTGAACTCTTTTTTTTTTTTTGGCTGCTTGCACTAAGCACACAGACATATGCATATATAGGTAAATGTGAATAAACTCTCATAAAAAGGGAGAGTATAGCTCAATGAATTAGAAGGCAGAATCTAGCAATACGTTCTTTAAGAGAAACACACTTCAAGCATAAAATTTCACATAGTCAAAATAAATAAATAAGGAGTGAGAGTAAAACTTATTATGCTTCAGTTGAAGTAAAAAAATAGGAATTGCAATCCCAATCTCAAAGCAGCAGCAAAAATAAACAATTAAAGGAGATTAAACTGGGAAACTACATTTTGCTGAAAGTTTCAATGAATTAATATGAATACCAAGCATATGTACACCAAATAGCTTGGCATCTGAACACTTGCAGGAAAAGTTAAATGACAGGAAGAAATATATAATAAAAATAATAGTGGGGACATCATTTTGTCCTTTCCAGAGCTAAATGCACCTGAATTAAAAAAAAAAGAGCAAAGAACAAGAAAAAGAAATAAAGGACCTGAATAGAATTTTAGAAATATTGATAAATATGACAGACCTTTGGAGATTATGTAATTGGATTAGGGATATATTTCTCAGCTATGAATGACACCTTCACAAAAATTAAAAATATGTTAAAAATAAAAACCACACAGACAGATGCAGAAAACCAGAAATATTAAACACATCTTTTATGAATTTGATGGAATAAAAATTATATCCAATAAAGAACTGCTCCTGAAATGATTAAAATCAATTGGAGATTAAGTAACTTAATTCTAAAGAATGGGTATGTCAAAGAACAAATCATGAAAGCATCAATAATTTCATGAAATGTAATTATAGCATTGAGATAATATACCAAATATGCTGGTATGCAGCTAACACAGTTATTTGGGGAAAATGTATATCTTTAAGCACATTATGCAATAAAATTATGAAAGAGTAAATCAATGAGTTGAGCATTCAAAAAACCCACAAACCAACTTTAAAAAGACAACAAATTAACAATGCCCAATTAAATGCCAAAATTGAAAATTCAAAAATCAAAGAAGAGATTAACAAAAATTGAAAGCAAATAAATCAAGTTAATAAAAGTAGATTTTAAAAATAGATAAATGGTTGGCTAACTTGAATATAAGAAGAAAACCAAATTATTAGTCTAAAATGTAAAATGTAAATATTAGTATATAAATGTAAAAAGAATTTATGACCAATGAAAGAGGCATAAAAATTATGGCCACTTATGAACTTTTTGCCAAATTATATGTTAATAAAAATGAAAACCTAAATGAAATAGATGAATATTTATTAAAAATATAAAAAGGTCAGACTAGCAGAAGAAGAAATGGAGAACTTAAATAACACATACTTAGAAAAAGAAATCAAACAAGCCACAAATGAACTCTCAAAAAGTCCCAGGATTAGATGGATTTAAAACAAATTCTAAAAAGCATTTAATTTCAATGTTTGGAAAAAAATGAAGAATGTCCTATCAAATTTCTTCTAGGGTATAAATATGGTCTTAATACCTAAACCATGGAAGGTCAAACAGAGAAAGTAAACTGTAGATAGTATTATTAATGAATACTGATATAAGCACTTAAAATAAAATATTAAAAAGGAAACTATAGCAACACATTGTAAAGATTATGTATTCACTCTGATCAGGATGGATTTATGCCAGAAATGCAGGGTTAGTTTGACATTAGGAAAATTATAAACATAATTGACAATATTGATAGCAAGACCAACAAAAATAGTAATAAATGTTATAGATGCTTAAGGAGCTTTTGACAAGATTAATACCTATTCCTATTTAAAGCATTAGAAAATATAAGGATAAATTTATCTTTCCTTAATATTATATGCAGTATCTATCTAAAACCAATAGCCAGCAATATATGAAATGGTGATAAACTAGAAGCCTTACCAATAAGAAGAAGGGTAAAACAACATTTTTCATCTTTATTAGTCAACATAATCTTATAATTTCTTGCTATAGCAATAAAGCAAGGAAAAGAATAGAGGCAATAAGTTTTCTAGATGAATCAGAAACAAAACTGTCGCTGTTGGCAGATGATATGATAGTTTACTTGGAGAGCACTAAAGAGTCAACTAAAACAGTAGATGAAACAATGAATGATTTTAGCACCATTTATAAAATAAAATCATATAAATCATCAGCATTTTTGTCTGTTATCAACAAAACATAGCAGAAAGAGATAGAGAAATTTCTTTTAAAATAACTACAGAAAGTACGAAAGATGGAAATCCACTTTTCAAGATATGTACACAAGAATTTAATTATGTATGTGTATACATATACATATATGAGCACATCTACAAAATACCCTTTACACAAGTAAAGACAAATCTAAATATTTAGAGAAATATCACTGCTCAAGGGTTGACCAAGCCAATTTAATCAAGATGATGATCTTGTCTAAATTAATTAATTTATTTGGTGCCATATCAATAAATCTATTAAAAGATTACTTTGTAGAGCTAGAAAAAAATAATAACAAAATTCACTTGGAAGACTCCCCCCAAGAAACTCAATGGAATTAATTAAATATCTGAGAAGGAAGGGAGCCTGGTAGTACTAGATCTCAACCCTATGCTACAAAGCAATAATCACCAAAACAATTACATACCAAGAAGTAGAGGGTTTATTAGTAGAACAAATTAGATATAAAATATACAGCAACACATCAGTACAACATTCAAGTATTTGATAAGTAGTCTTTGCTACAGTCAAGTGTTTATTAAAAAAAAAGTCTTTGATAAACTCAAAGATCCTAGCTACTGGGACAAAAATCTATCAGGAAAACTAGAAAACTAGAAAGTAGTTTGGCAGAAACTATATATAGAACAACATCTTATACTATACCAGTATAAGTTCCAAATGGGTAAATGATTCAGACAAAATGTGACATCATAACAAAGCAGAGGAACAAGAAATAAATTACCTTTCAGATCTGTGGATAGGAGAAGAGTGCACCATCAAATAACTGATGGAGGATCATAGAAGGCAAAATACGCAATTATGATTATATAAATTCAAAAGGGTTTTATATAAACAAAACTAATACTTCCAATCTTTTTTTTTTTGTAAAGCAATCAGGGTTAAGTAACGTGCCCAGGGTCATATAGCTAGTGAGTACTCAGGTCCTCCTGACTCCAGGGCTGGTGCTCTATCCACTGCACCATTTAGCTGCCGCTTGCCAAGCATTTTTTTTGGGGGGGGGTTAGGCAATGGGGTTAAGTGACTTGCCCAGGGTCACATAGCTAGTAAGTGTTATGTGTCTGAGGCTGTATTTGAACTCAGGTCCTTCTGAATCCAAAGTCAGTGCACTATCCACTGCATCACCTAGCTGCTAATACAGCCAAAATTAAGAGAAACTTTGGTAAATAATAAAACTTTTTTTGTAGCAAATCTTTCATGAAAGTCCCATTTCTAAACTATGTAGAGAACTGATTCAAATTCATAAGAATATCGTCAAATTTCTAATTGAAAAATGATTGAAGGATGTGAATAGTCATTTTTCAGAGGAAGAAATTCAAGCTATCAATAACTGTACTAAAATGCTTTAAATCACCAATAATTAATACAACCCTGAGGTTCTACACCACACATATCATATTGACAAAGTTTACAAAAAAGGAAAATGATAAATGTAGAGGAAGCCATGGGAAAACAAGTAATTAATATACTGTTGGTGTAGCTGTGACATGGCCTTCCTAGCCATTCTGGGAAGTGATTTATATCTATGCCCCCCAAACTATTAAATTAAACAAAATAGTTTAATCCATATCCTACCACTAAGTCTATACCCCAAAGAAATCAGAGAAAGAGAAAAAGGACCCATATCTACAAACCCAACAAGATATCATTACATATGTGTGGGTATGTGTGTGTGTTGAGTGTGTGTGTGTGTGTGTGTGTGTGTGTGTGTGTGTGTATGGATAGATAGATACAAATGAATCTAGGCATCTCTCTAGATCTGTCTATCTACATATGTATATGTATACACATACATACATACATCAAGAAAAGAAAGGATTGGTTTGTAATATGGTGAGAGGAAGGGATAACCAATGTCAGTATTTTGCTTTATTATCCACATAATGTCAAGAATCTAGAGGAATGACTCTAATATACTGCCTGGACTTCTGTGGAGGATTTGGAGAAGGGTATGAAAAGAGCTTTTAGAATAATAAGGCATAGTCTGATTATGACTTCCACCGCTTGAGGGAGTAATAACCTCACTGATGAGATCACAAATCCAGCTATCTGAATAAATAATGAAAAACTTTCTAAAAATTGGATTTGTGATATATAAAATAAATCCACATACATTATCAGCATTTTTGTGTATTACTAACAAAATCCAGCAGGAAGAAATAGAAAAAGAAATTCCATTTAAAATAATACAGAATACAGAAATTAGAGCTTTCCAGAAGCTCAATTAGATAACTCAGAAAGCATTGAATTACCCATCACTTAAAGGGCTTTGCTTGGAAGCTAGACAACCACTTGGGAATAATGTAGAGCCCATTCATACATGAATTCATATTAAGAGAGAGGGCCCCTAATTTCTCCCTATAGTTTTTGGAATCTATAATTCTGTATAATTTTTAACTTCTTCCTTTCTTTCATACCTTGATTCCACTTGATTAACTCTGTGTCTCACATCTGTCTCACATCTGTTTTTACCACTTCCCCTCTTGCCCGAGATCTCACATTATGACAAGTGTATGCCATATGTAGAATTCGAGACAAGGATTTCTACTTCAAAGTCTAGTTTGCCCTCTACAATGAATAAAGAGGATCATTAACGGCCAGAAAAGGCCTATGGGGCAGATGATTTAAGGGGACTTGATAATCAGGAGAAGGGAAGCAGAAATTCTCTTTAGACTAAATCGTATAACCTCTTATAAATGCATCATTCTTTTTTGAAGTTATATAATTGAACAAGGAGAGGTAAGAGAAAGAGGGAAACTGTCCCTCATTCAGTCCATAAGTAGAGAAGGGATAATAATAGTCACTAAGCAAGAGTGAGTACTGGGGGTGGTGGTACAGATAGGATCAATGGAATGAACATGAAGGAATAAGATGGAGGAGGAGAGGATAAAGAATAGGGCACCACTGAAACATGCTCTCCTGGAAGGGAAGGGAGGCATATATCTGTGGTAAGAATCAGGATTCTTAAAATGGGCTTTATCTGGTAGAAATTTGAAACTACAGGATGCCACCTTCCCCATGGAAGCATCTTACCTATAAGGACTTCATCCTGGTCTAGGACAAGGAGTTATGTGTCTTCCACAGGAGTAAGCACTCAGAGAACGAGACTTCTAGATCTCTAGAAACTGTGTACTCAGGAACCAAAATTATTCAGCTCGAGGCCTCCTGCTGTGGGACATATGCTGTCTTGATTGGTGAATGTATGGATGCAAAAATCACATGACCCACTATATTTAATGAGGCCTAGCCATTATTTACATTCTACTGATCATATTTTAATAAATCCTGGGAAAAAGGTACGTGCCCCATACTCCACTCCTGTTCTCTATGTGTTCCTATTGGAAATATAATAAAATCAATATTGCCATTGCTAGTAGATGATCAGTTCTTTCATGACTCAATTTCCTAAATCGAAATGAATATTTCAGGCTACCATTTCCCATATGTTGTTTCTCCCTAATTAAGCTTCTTGAGGACAAAGATTGTCTTAGCACAATGCCTGGCACAAAGTACTTAATAAATCTCTCCTTTCCTATTTCCCTCATATTTGCATTTGTATCCTTAGCGTGTACTTGGCATATAGTATATCCATCTATCCATTCATATGAATATGAGGTGAGAGTGGGGATATGACCGAGGCCTCATGACACAAGATATAAGATAACTCCTACCATACAATATTACTTCCATTCAGCATTGCTTCCTTAATAAAGTGATATTTCTAAAAGTGAATCAAAGTAAGAAAAAAAAGATGAGAGTAAGATTTACAAATACAATAACATGGAAATAAGTTAGAAGAATAAGTTTAAATATGGTGTTTCAGAAATTTTACCTTCATGAGGAATTGCAGAAAGTATTCAGAAGGAGCAAGTAAAGAGATAGCCCATGATTTTGTAAATAACAAATATACTAGATTATAGAAATAAAGAGGAAACAATAAATGAAAGATAAAGTAAAGCTTTGTAAAGGACATAAAAAAGATACTTACTTAAAATATGTGATTGGGAGAGTTAAGGTATTTGGAGACATCGTGTTTCCCAGAGCTAAGGCCTAGCAAGCAAGCTGTGCCCTGAGCTTGGCGTAACAACAATCCTTTGCATTCTGGATGATCTCACCCTCTGACAAGGTGTATTGCTTTGACCAGTACCAGGTGTTCACTGAGGGATTTATGAGTTTCATATTAATCAATAATTGTTTAGATTTCTTGGAGCTCCTCCTATTTCCCAGGGATCTGAGAGCCAACGTGCTGTAGCCTAAAGCCATCCATCAAAATCTCCTGACATGCTAAGCATTCCTAAATTTCTGTGCTTGTGTAACCAAATCAGATACTGCATTCCTGTTCCCACTATGCTAACTCTGGTTCTGTACCCCACTGAATAATCATAAGGCTCAATGACCCTTAAGACTGAAGACAATCAATTTAAGAACTGTTCCCCACAGTACCCAGGAACACCTGCTTTGTGCACAGATGAGCCTGCCATGGGAACTACCAAGAATGATTGTGTCATGGCCCAGCCCACTTGTGGTTTTTTATGTATATAAGATCTGCCTTTGCCCCAGCATGTTAAGCCCTCCTTCTCAGGAGGGGAGCTTCTGTTTGCAAGCATTTTTCTCACTCTGAAGTTAATTAAACTTCTATTTGATGCATCTGCCTCTATGCTCTGTTTGGCTCCAACCGTTCCCAGATTAGAGGCTAGTTCCAGTCCAGTTGCCAGGAGGAATGAGGAGAGATTTTGAATTATACACTTCATTGGATTGGGGGAAAATCTTAAAAGAAGATGGGGAGATAAAAAACAGGTAAATAACAACAAAAAGAAATCAACAATTTCAGTAAATTCAAGCTATTTGGATGAGGGAAAGTAATTGACATCAGGTTTGGGGGAGAGAACTTGGGTGACTGAATAGTATCAAAGTAGTCTAAGGGAAACTAACTGCAATACATACATTGCTGACTTTGAAAAAGGTGAAGAGAAACATTGCTACAAAATTTAAGCAAGAAGAGGAAAAAAGCCTAACAATTTTATTCTTAAATGTGAATGTATTTAATGAGCCAATTAATCAAAATTGTAGTATAATAAATTGGAAAATAAAACCAGGATTCTACTATATGCCATTAACTCCATATGCCATTAAATGATACAAGCAGAACGAAAATTAGAGACTGGGATGAAATTTGCAGATCAAAAGAAAAAAAACCACAAGAACAAAGGAAGTGAGAAAATATGCTTTGATCTGCATTCATGGTCCATCAGTTCTTTATTTGGATATGGACAGCATTTTCCTTTATGAGTTTTTTGTTCTTGTCTTAGATCATTATGTTGCTGAGAAGAACTGAGTCATTCATAGTTGATCATCACATAATTTTGCTGATACTGTGCACAATGTTCTTCTGGTTCTGCTTATTTCACTTTACATTAGTTCATACAACTCTTTCCAGGTTTTTCTGAAATCTGACTGTTCATCATTTCTTACCGCACAATTGCATCCTATTACATTCATACACTACAACTTGTTCAGCCATTCCTGAATTGATAGACATCCCCTCAATTTCCAATATTTTGCTGCCACAAAAATGACTGCTGTAAACATTTTTGCACATGTAGGTCCTTTTTCCTTTTTGTTAAATTGTCTCTTGGGGATACAGACCTAGTAGTGGTATTACTGGATCAAAGGGTATGCATAGTTTGGTTATCCTTTGGGCACAGTTCTAAATTGCTCCCCAGAATGGTTAGATCAGTTCACAGCTCTATCAATAGTGCATTAGTATCCTAATTTTCCCACATCATCTCCAGCATTTATCATTTTCCTTTTCTGTTATGATAGGTGTGAGATGTTACTCAGAGTTATTTTAATTTGTATTTCTCTAATCAAAGGTGATTTAGAGTACTTTTTCATATTCCCATAGGTAGCTTTGGTTTCTTCACCTGAAACTGCCCATTTATATCCCTTTGACTACTTATCAGTTGGGGAATGGCTTATATTTTCATAAATTTGATTCAGCTCTCTCTATATTTGAGAAATGAGGCCTTTGTCAGAGAAACTTGCCATAAAGATTTTTTCCCAGCTTTCTGTTTTCTTTCTAATCTTGGTCGCATTGATTTTGTTTGTAAAAAGCCTTTAAATTTAATATAATCAAAATTATCTATTTTATATTTTGTAGTGCTATCTCTTGTTTGGTCATGAATTCCTCCTTCCCCATAATTCTGACAGATAGACTATCCCTTGCTCTTCTAATTTGCTTTTGGTGTTACCCTTTATATCTAAATAAGCCAAAGGTGTGTCATATCTAAATTTTGTAACATTCTATTTACCTCCTTAGTTCCTTTCTTGTTTATTTTTTGGTTGGATTTTCCAACTTCAGAGAGGGGGAGGTTGAGGAACTCTACTAGTATAGTTTTTCTGTCTATTTCTTCCTGTAACTCATTTAACTTTCCTTTAAGAATTTGGATGCTATTCTACTTGGTACATATATGTTTAGTGTTTAGTATTGATATTGCTTCATTGTCCATGGTACCGTTTAGTAACATGTAGTTTACTTCCTCATTTCTTTGAATTAGGTCCATTTTTGCTTTTACTGTGTCTGAGACAAGGATTGCTACCCCTGATTCTAAGTCAATGGAGGGTCCTGATGTTGGCATTTGCCTAATCACCACACTGGGCCTCAGGATCTCCTGCTGGTTTGCTGAGGTGGAGCTTGCTGCTGGCTTGTTGTGATTCTTCCTATCTTGAACTTTGCTTCCCTTTCACCTGAGTGAAATGGACCTTTCTTGCTGATCATTCAAGTTTCTTGGTCTAAAAGACTGTTTCACCCCATCTTTTTGCTAGTTCTGCTGTTCTAGGATTTGCTTTGGGACATTTTTTTTTTGAAGGGGACATTATTTTATGGTCCTTTGGAGGTGAATATGGG
The DNA here is from genome assembly GCF_003287225.1 of Phascolarctos cinereus. NCBI lineage: Eukaryota > Metazoa > Chordata > Mammalia > Diprotodontia > Phascolarctidae > Phascolarctos > Phascolarctos cinereus. The sequence goes on along the minus strand of NW_027555958.1, from coordinate 248,989,951 downwards.
AGAGTTACAGTGATTTACAGTTTACTCCACTATCTTTGCCCCCTGTAAGATATTTTAAATATTCCTTTCTCAGAGTTCAATAAATCTAAGAGATAGATAAATAAAAGTGAAAATATTGAATGGAACAATTTGTTAGAGAATTTATATCTAAAAGATTTATGACATCTTCTAAATGAGAACATTAAAGAATATATGCGTTATACATCTCTGATGACTTTTATTGAAAAAAAAAAGAAAAAATTATTGAATGGAATATACCAACAAAAAAGACTAGAAAATGACAAAGAAATCCAAAATGGACAGAAAAGAAAAATTGTTAAAAATTGCAGGAAAAAGAGAAGAAATGGACAAGAAAATGAGTATAGAAATACTTCTTTACTTGAAAATACTAATAAAATTCATGAACTTTTTGGCTAACATTATTTGAAAAAAGAGCTAAGACTATACTTCCAAAATTAAAAAAAAAAAGCTTTTGAGTATCACAGTTGAAAGGGCTGAGGTTGGAAAAAGCAAGTCAAATCTCCTATACCAATCATTAGTGAGATCTGTCCCATGAATGACAGGAATACTCAGTCTCAAAACCACAACTACAACCACAATACATACACACACTTGCAGTATTGTCATGAAAGGGTCATTTAAAAAATAGTCATGAGCACTGAATATTCTTCCAGCAATTTAAATTCTTCATTTCTTAGGGAGTATTTTGTAATTAAACTTATAGAAGTCTTCTGTGTGATTTGGTAGATTGCTCTTCAGATATTTTATGGATTTTGTAGCTATTTGGAATCTGGAGGGCCTGGGAAAGACCTCTTGCAAAAGGTTGGATGGAATCTTGATGGAAATCAGTAAAAAAGGTAGAGGTGAAGGAATAGATTTCAGACTAATATGGAAATAAGTTTTGCATGACTGCACATGTATACCCTATATCATGTTGCTTGCCTTCTCAAGGAAGGAAATGGAGAGGGAGAAAGAGGGAGAATTTGAACTCAAAATTTTAAAAGGAAAATTGTAAAAATTGTTTTTACATGTAACTGAAAAAAACTATTGATTTCAGGAGGGAAAAAGTGTTATTTGAACTTGTTTTCTGACTACAAATCCTGTGCTCTTGATTGGACAAAACAAATTCATATAAAAATGGAGTGAAACTGATGAAAATTTTCTTCACTACTATGGTTATGTGAAGAGCTCTAATGAAAACAAAGGCTACAGGGTATTACAACAGATAGAACAAAGCATTTTGATTACATGAAATTGAAATGCTTTTGTATGCAAATCAAAGTAACTCAGAATAAAAGGAAACCATAAATTGGGAAAAAATATTTGCATTAAATATTACTGATAAAGGCCTGAAATTCAAGGTTATAGGGAATTAACACAAAAATATAAAACCCAAAGCCATTCAGCAATGGATAAGTTGTCAAAAATTGTGAACAAAAGATTGTCAGAAGAATTGTTGACAAATAAAAATCATAAGAAAAATTGCTCCAATTATTCATAACCATTGCAATGTAAATCAATCCAACTCTGACAAAGATAATAAAAGATGGGAATAGATGGTGTTGAAGGCACGCTAGAAAGTGAAGCATATAAATAACAGTGTTGGAAGAGTTGTAAATTGGCTCAACCATTCTGGAAAGCAGTTTGGAGTTATACTGAAGTAACTACAATGTTCATACCTTTGACTCAAAGGTCCTATTTACATATGGCATATTCAAGGATGTCAAAGACAGGAAAAAGTTTCAATATATAACAATACACTCACAGCAATACTTTTTTTTCCTTAATAGTATTTTATTTTTCCAATTCCGTATAAAGATAGTTTTCAACATTCATTTTTGTAGAATTTTTACTTCCAAATGTTTCTCCCTTCCTCCCTTTCCTCCTCTATCCCCAAGACAGCAAGCAATCTAATATAGGTTGTGCATATACAGTCATGTTAAACATATTTCCATATTAGTCATCTTGTGAAAGAAGAATCAGAATAAAAGGAAAAAAAACATAAGAAAGAAAAAACACAAAAACACAGAAAACTGGAAATAGTATGCTTCAATTCACATTCAGTCTCCATAGTTCTTCCTCTAGATGTTGTTAGCATTTTCCATCATGAGTGTTTGAAATTGTCTTGGATAATTGTATTGGTGAGAATAGCTAGGTCTGTCAGTTGATCATTATACAATGTTGCTGTTGCTGTGTACAATATTCTCCTGATTTTCTAAGCAATGCATCATTCAGTCAGCAAATTGAAATAGTTTTATTTCCTCTTTACCTACTTTTACACCTTTAATTAGTTTTTCTTCTCTTATTGCCCTTGCTAACATTTCCAGAAATATATAAAATAATAAAACCTCCTTGCTTTATTCCTGTTTTAACTGTAAATACTCCTAATGTATCCCCATTGCATAGAAATCTTGCCTTTTGGTTTAAATGTGTACTTTTATGATATTAGAAATGTCCTTCTATTCTTAAACATTGTAGGTTTTAAAAAGGTATAACAGACTGTCATTGCCTTCCAAAGCTTTTTTTTTTGCAGCTATTGATATGATCATGTAGTTTTGAATACTTTTGTTTTAATACAATTTGTTATGTAGATGTGGCTACATAATGAGAAGGTGGAACTCATGAGAAAAGACCCTAATGTTTGGAAAGATTGCAGGCAAAAGGAAAAGGGGATGGTAGAGGACAAGATGAATAGATAATATGGAAATAATGATATTAACTTGGACAGACTTCAAGAGATAATGCAGGATAGAAGGGCCTAGCATGTTATGGTCCATGGGATCAGGAAGAATCAGACATGAATGAATAACTCAGTAAAAATGATAAAAAATTGTACTGTTTGTTTTCACAATGTTGAGCCCCTTTTTATTTTCCTGGCATAAATCAAATGTGGTGAGAAGAAATAATCTATTAGATTAATTGCTGCAGTCTAACAAGAGTATATTTAAAGTCTCTGACCTGATATTTGTCACTGATATTGGTTTATAGTTTTTGGGGGGCTTTATTTTTCCCTAGCTAAAGTGTTAGAATATATTTATCTTGTAAAAGGAATCCAGTAGAGTACTTTCTCTCTCAGTTTTTGAGAATGATTTGTATAGTGTTGATGTTAGTTGTTCCTTAAAAGTTTCTTAGAATTCTATTATAAATCAATGAGGAATAGGCAGTTTCTGCCTCTCCCCCTTATAATTCATTTATGGTTAGTTCTATTTCCTTTCTTGAGATTGGATTGTTGTAATTTCATTTAGTTTTCTGCTTTTTTGAGTAATTCATATTTTTAAAGTTATGTCTTCTATTTCTTTTGCATTCTCTGTTTTGGTAGTATATAATTGAACTTAGCAGGTTCAGATTATTTATTTTGTTTCTTCTGGTTTTGTTATGATTTCACTATATTCATTTGCTATGGTAAGTTTCCTGAGGAGTAAACCTTAAAGTTGACTCAAGCTTTTTCCCCATCAGGAAATTTACTTTTCACCAACCTCAGTCTATGCCCCAAGGGACTTCTGGGGGAATAGATATGGCCCAAGCTAGATGCCAGTTCCTTTTCCTTTACTCCCGGCACACACATAATAGTTATTTTATACATTGTTTTCCTGATTCTGTTCACTTCACTTTGCATCAGTTCATAAAGTATTTCTGGATTTCTCTGAAACTGACATCTGCATCATTTCTTATAGCACAGTAGTATTTGGTTATATTTATATACCACAACATTTTTTAGTCATTCCCTAATGGAAGGGTACCCTCTTGGTTTCCAATTCTTCCCCATCATAGATGTATATGTATGTATGTATACACACTCATACATACACACACATATGTGTCTTTTTCCTCTCTAATTTCTTTGGAATTTATTCAATGATTCTGAGAGTCAAGGGCATGCATTATTTAATAATGTATAATTCCAAATTTCTTTGCAGAATGGCTGGGAAAATTAACAACTGTGCCAAAAGTACATTAACACACTTGTTTTCCTTTTTGTTAACTTTGTCAATCTTAAGATTGTGAGGTGGAAACTCAGAGTTGTTTCATTCTGCCCTCCTCCCATTATTAATAATTGAGGACATTTTAATATGAATTTTGATAGCTTGTATTCCTTCCTCTGAAAATTGTTCAAATCTTTTGAGTATTTATCAATTGGAGAGTGACTATTATTCTTATAAATTTGAATCCACTTCTACGAAACATTAATTAGACAAAGAGGATGTAAATTCCCCTCCCTCCCCCATTTATCTTCTCTTCTAATTTCAGCTTTATTGGTTTTATTTGGGTAAACTTTTAAAATTTTATGTAATCATATTTGCCTATTTTACTTTTTGTGATCTTTTTTATTGTTTGGTCATGAATTCTTTGTAGTACCTAGATCTGGCAAGCAATTTCTTCCTTGCTTCTCAAATTTGTTTTCTGATTTCATCTTGTATGTCCAACTCACATATCTCTTTAGAACTTATGTTAGTATAATGTGTGAGATATTGACTTATACTAATTTTTTTCCAGATTGGTTTCCATTTTTCTGAAGTTTTTTTTTCAAATAGTGAGTTCTTACTACCAAATCTGGGATCTTTGGGTTTATTAAACACCATTGTTACATTGCTTCTATATATTGCGTACCTTATCTGTTCCATTCGTTGATCTATTTTTTTTTAAGCTAGTACCAAATGATTTTGATGATTACTGCCTTGTAGGATAGTTTGAGGTCTGGTAAGCCTGCTAGGCTCTCTTTGTTTCCACTTTTTTTTTCATGATTTCCCTTGAGATTCTTGATTTTTATTTCCCCAGACAAATTTTGTTATAATTTTTTTCTTAGTTCTATAAAGTACTACTTTGGTAGTGTGATCAGGATGACACTGAAAAACTAAATTTAATTTAGGTAATATTATCATTTTTTGTTATGTTGTTTGTCTTATTCATGAGTAATTAATATTTCTCAAATTATTTATATCTATTCATTTGTGTAAAGAGTGTTTATTCATAAAGTCCCGGAAGTTCCCCAAATTTTTATATATTCTGTATTTTTTTAAAATTGGAATTTCTCTTTCTATAGCTGCTAGGTTTTATTGGCAATTTAAAGATATACTGATGATTTTTGTGGGGTTATTTAATACCCTGAATCTTTGTGGAATTTTTAATTGTTTCAATTAATTTCAGTTGATTTTCTATGGTTCTGTAAGTAAAGAATTATATCACCTATGAAAAGTGATATTTTACTTCTATTTTGCACATGTTTATTCTCTCAATTTTATTTTCCTGACATATTCCCATAGCTAGCAATCCCACCACTATATTGAATAGTAATAGTGATAATATACATGCTGGCTTTACCTCTTTTCTTACTGGAAAGACCTCTAGTTTATTTCTAGTACATATGCTATCTATATTTGGGAAAAGTTTTTTATTATTGTACTTTCTAGTGTTTTTTTTTAACAGTAATGGATGTTGTATCTAGTAGAAAACGTTTTATGTATTTAAGAATATAATTATCTGACTTAAGTTGTTTTTATTATTAATATGGTCAATTACATTTATAGTTTTCTTATTATTGAATCAGTGCTGCATTAATGGTTTATGTCTAGCCTGGTCATGTTGTGTAATCTCTGTGATATATGTTGTAATCACCTTGTTAATACTTTTAAAAGTTTGCATTAAAATTCATTAGAGATATTGATCTACATAATCTTCTTTTTCTTGTTTGATTGTCTTCGGTTTAGGTATCAAGTCAATAAGCCAACAATGCCAATATATGTGGTATAAAGATGATATTTATAACCGAGATGGAATTGGCAATAACATTTGTTATCCTACATTTTCACATAACTTTTGTAATATTGGAATTAGTCATTATTTAAATGTTTGTAGAATTTGTTGTGATATCCATATAGTTCCAGTTTTATTTTTCTTCTGTCTCTCATTTATATTAAGTTCAACTTTTTTCCCCCTGAGATACGGTTGAGTTCTCTATTTCTTGTTTTTTTTAAATTATAAACATTTAATATTTTTATAAATATTCATCCATTTCATTTAGATGGTTATTCTTACTAGTGTAAAATTGGGCAAAATAGTTTCTAATATTTTTTCCTTCTTTATTTGAGATGAATTCACTTTTAAATTTTTGATATGGTTAATTTCATTTCCCCATTTATTTTAAAAAAGCAAATTTGCTGATGGTTTATTTTTTTTAAACTAGCTCCTTTTATTCTTTAGTTAAAGTTTTTCTTCTAATTTTGTCAATCTTTTTCTTTGATTTTAAAGATTTCTATCTTAAAGTTTAATTGAGGATTCCTATTTCTTGATTTTCTAATTTTTAAAAAATTTCATGCCCACTTTTTTGATGTTATTTTTCTCTTTTTTGATCAAATTCCTTAGAAATATAAAAATTTTCCTAAAGATTACTTTGCCCATGTCCCAGAAATTTGGGTATATTGTCTCATTGTTGTCATTTTCTGTAATAAAATTGAAATTTGTTTCTATGATTTGACTTACTCATTCTTTAGGATCAAGTTATCTTAGTTCTAGTTTTTAGTCTCTTTAATCTCATCTTTAATTTTTCCTTATTGTAGTTTCTAATTTTTAACAACTTTTCTCCACTGAATATGATTTATTTTGAATTGTGGTCCATAAAAGATATGTTCGATATTTTTCCTTTTGTACATTTGCTTGTGTAGTTTTGTGCTTCAATACATGCTCAATTTCTACAAAGAAATTACAGCCATGCCTTTCAGGTTCTAAGGGAACATACTTATCATCTTATATTAGAATACAAACAGTTCGTTTTTATTTAATTTATGTTTTGTTGTTCAATTAATTTGTTTCTTTTTATGTTTTTGGTTTGTATTTGTACTTCAAAGTTTCTACTCAGCTCTGGTCTTTTTTTTTAAATCAGGAATGCTTGGCATTCCTCTATTTTAGTAAATGTTCTTCCCCTTTCCCCTCTACTTCATCTGCAAAGTTTATACTATTTTAATTGGTGAGCAAAATTATACCAATTTTGCTTTAAACCTATATCTTTTGTTCTTTAAAAATATTTATTCCAAATTCTCTGTTCCTTTCAAGTGGTGGCTGCTAAGTTTTGTGTAATGCTGACTACAGCTCCTCAGTAGTTAAATTCTTCCTTTCTGGCTCCTTACAGTTGTATTGTTTCCCTTAATCTCAAAGCTTTGGATTTTGGCTATGATATTTCCTGGAGCTGTTGTTTTTGGATTTTTAAAAGGGGGTAACTGGTAGATTCTCTTCTCACTTTGCCCTTTGGTTCTAAGAGATCTGGACAGTTTTCTTTTGAAATGTGATTTTGGGGTATTTTTTTGTCATGGATTTCATCTAGGTTCTTAAACCTCTCCTCAATTTGTTTTCTAGAACAATTGCATTGACAGAACTGTACATTCGCCTTTGTTCTGGGAGTCTGGCCCTAGCCATTTTGCTTCTGGTTTAGATTGAGCTAGGGGCTTAAACTAACCTCTTTCCTACTATACTCTAGGAATCACAGACAACCAGATGTTTTCCTGCTTCAGTACTTGCTCCTTGTTCAATACACAGCTTAAAGCCTGTGACCAAACCTTGCCCTGAATGCTATTCCTACTTTCAAGTTCCCTTGTCAGTCAATCCTGGATTCATAAATCAGTAGACTGTACTGAGGAATAGAGCTGCCAGTTAGAACCTTTCTGCTCCTTACACAAAGTCAGACTGTTACTTCCCTACCCTATGGATTTGAGAACTCCTCTTGTCCTTGTGAACAATTTTAGACTGACCCTGTTTCAGTTTCTGGGCTTGAAGGCTTCATGGCTGATCCTGATGGCAATCCTTTCTACTCTTGAACTGCCATAGAAATTTATACTTACTTGATTTTTAAAATTTTCCTTGAATTATCTACATATGTTGCCTATTTCTCCTATTATCCTATAGTTCTTTTGAGGGAATAGACTATCTTACTATTCTCCCTCTGTAGTTACTAATATAATGACTCATTTATAGTAATAATTCAATGAATATAAATTAACAAGCAATGTTATTAAATAATAAACCCTGAATAAATGAAAGCACTGTATAAATTTGCAAAATCCCTAAAAGGCAGGACAGCACATAGCAAAAGGCATGATGTCACTCTGAATTCAATAAACTTACCTCTGACCTAAACATGAACTCTTTTGTTTGCTGTCCAAAAATCCTCATGAGTTGGCCATTCTTTTTGACTTTTCTAGTCAACCTACACATCAATGTCCTTCCTGCCCTCTATACTTTATCTATATTTGTGACTACCAGATGTAGCTTATTTGGTAATTCTGACCCCACAATGCTTTCACAGGTACCCAACAGTCTTAGGATATCCCTTCCTTACTTCGACCTTATATAACCACTAGTACCCTTTAAGATTTTGCTTGCGTTACTTTCTGTAGGCTTTTCCTGGTTCCCCAGTGCTCATGTTTTCTTCCAACTAGGTTACCTAATATTTGATTTTAATAGGTCTTATACTTATTTATATATGTATATGCTATCTCCATCTTCAAAATTTAAGATCATTGAATGCAGGAATCATTTCTATTTTGTTTTTGCACTTCTAGTACTTTGAACAGTGCAGATAATAGTACTTAATAAATGTTTGTTGATGGATGGACACAGATTTAGAATCAGGAAATCTGGGATTGAATACTGTTTCTGAAAGTTTTTAATTGTGTGATTATGGACATGGCACTTTCCCATGCTAAGTCTCAATTTCTTCATGTACAAAATGCCATAAAGTTACTTGCTCTATCTACTTCACAGAGCTGTAGTTAGTAAAGGTTCTTGAAAACCTCTAAGCACAATGTAAATATGGGTTATTATTTTTACAACCAGTGGGTCACTGGGTTTCTGTTCTTTAAAAACTCATTTCCAGTTTTTATTGTCCACATCATGAAGTCAATACTATTTTATTAACAGGAATCTGATAAGAAAGGAACAATACCTGGAGACATGGGAAATTAAGGTGTGTTACTTTCCCTGCTCCTTAAAAGGAGTGTGACGGGAGTTGTATTGTTGGAAAGGTAAGCATGTTAGTGACAGAAAATAAGGAGCATGATATTTCTGAGGAATTTGCTACTGTCTAGGGTTCTGAAATTGAAGAGGGAAAAAGGTACATGTAGGACATGAGGGAGAAAAAGAAACAAACTCAGGAGACAATATCCGTAAGGATATTGCCTCCTGTTTACATGGAAAAACATCATTTTAAAAGTTATCCAATCAGTATTTTCTGTCACCCCAGAGACCCTTTTATTTAGGTCTCATGCTCTTGAGCTGCATTCCTCTTACAGAGGCAGCCAGCATATCATAAGATGGATAAGAAGTTTCTTATTGATTATTGAAAACTTATATTGATTATTCTACAGACATTAAGCTCTTCCACTGCCGTTCAAACTTCTCCATCCTTGCCAAACTTGAGGACCTTTCTAATTCCTGCATTTGAAAATGTGGTCAAGTAAGAGAATCTTCTGGGAATCTCAAATTTTGTACTTCACAGTTCAATACTTACCTGATAGTTAGATTAGAAGGTACTGCTGAGTGATAACCCAATGGTGTGGCTCATAGTGGGAAGAAAAGCATATTATGTCTTCCCAACTTGATTACCCCTTTGCTTCATTCTCTTGTCAGAACTGAGTATCATCTTTCTAGCCTGTCCCTGAAGAGTTTTTCACTAATCAAAACTGTATAGAAGATACTTTTCATCTCTTTTGTGGAAGGTAGTTTAATATATTCTGTGAGAAGTCTTTCCATAACGCTCACTACTGGCTCACTCTACAATCTGTGGATGATTGAGTTAGTAATAGGATTTTACACATTCTTTCAATTAATTGAAGAGTGTCAAAACAAAAGGACAAATTGTTCAAGGACTGTCCTGTTTAAAGATACAGTGATTGTTAAAAGATCTCCAAGACCCTTTTACAACACTTGGACTTATGATTATGTAAGTTCTCCCTTCCAGTGCCTTCTATTTTCCCTTTAATATGCCTTAGCCTGTGGATCTTATCTACTTCATCTCTCACCTTCAACTCATATCACCTCTTGCTTGAAATTTATTCAGTACATATGCCTCATGTTAATGGCTATTTTTCTATTAGTGTACCCCACACTGTCAATGCCCTTCACTTTCTGTTTTACCCTCAAAATAAGGAAAAATTCACATCTCTCTTTCTCTTGGCAGCTGTGTGTATACAGCCACAAATGCATATGTACATAAGTATTCTTCTCTGTTAATTTTTTCATGAAGAAAGAGAATTATGAAAAAAAATCCATCTTTTCCTGTGTTCTTCAGCTCATTTCTCTCAACTCAAATGGGAGTATTATTCTTCATACACAACACGATTCTTGCCTTGAATGCCATTATTAGAAATTCTCAAGAAGATTAAATGCTATTTTGCAGTAATATTCCATTACATTCATTTTTCACAATTTGTTTAACTAATATCTAATTCAAAAATTTGTTCTTTACTATTAAAGACAGGATTCAAGAATAAACTATTTACTGAAGAGGTATTGCTATAAACAATTTTTTTTTTACTGTTTTTGGATCCTTTCTATTTCTGATGTTCTGCAGGTATGTGCCTGATAATTTGATCATTAGGTCAACAGAAAATAGACATTTTAGTCAAGTTTCTAGCAAAACTCCAAAATGTTTTTCCAGAATTTTCATAGCTCCATCAATAGGGTATTAATACTAGTTTTTCCACAAACTCTTCAACATTTATTATTCTCATATTTTGTCATGTTTTTAAATTTTCTGGGTGTGAAATGAAACCTCAAAGTTATATTGATTTGTACTTCTCTGATTATTAGTGATTTACAATTTTTCATTTAAGAACTATTTGTTGATAACTTTTGGTGACTGATCCATTGGGAAAACAGTTATTGACATTATATGCTAGTATAATTTATTATTATACATCTTAAATATCAGAGATACTTAATGTAAATGTTTTCCACAGTCTAATGCTTCCCTTCTTATCCTAGTAGTATTGATTTTGTTAGCTCAAATGCTTTTCAGTTTTTTGCAAAGGAAACTGTTGTCTTTTGTCATCATCTCTATTCTATGATTGGCTATTAATTATCCTCTTAACCACAGCTGTGAAAGGTACCTGACTTGGTCCTCTTCCATGTTTTTGTTTTTGTTTTTTTTAAATAATATGATCTTTACTATTCAGGTTTTGTCAGCATTTTGAGCTTATTATAAAATGCATTGTTAGTGGAAGATGTTGCCCCAAGCTTAATTTCTGCCAAACTTCATCTCAGTTTACCCAGCAATGTTTGTTAAAAAAAAAAAAAAAAGAAAAGAAAAAAAAGAAAAAGTTCTTCCTCAAGGAATTCATGTTCTCAGGCTTATCTAATATTGGATTGTTGAGTTTTAACATTTCTGATTCCTCATTATCCACTCTATTGTACTATCTACTCTTCTATTTCTAAAAGCAGTCATTAATTAGTTTTGATTAATGTTTTTTAATGTGAGTTGAAATCTGGAAGATCTATTTCCCAAATTATGATTTTTAAAATTCTGTCCTCTCTGTCTCTACCTCTTTAATGCTTTTACAAATTCAGTGCCCTTTGTTTTTGGTGGGCTTACACAAAGGAGCAAATTTTGTGTGAAGAAGAGGAGATGAGAGTGTTGCAGGTTCCACCTAAGACTTCTGGGAAGGCTATTGCCTGAGTTTTACAGTCAGAGGGGGCTGTAGGAGCTTTATAGATTTATAGAGTGGGAGTTTTTATTTCTTGAAAAATTTTCTAATGAGCCTGATTGCTCCTTGGAACACTCCTTCCCCTAAGTATGAAAGTAGTCAGCTAGCGTTTACAGAGGGGGTTTTTTTGGTTGTTGCAAAGGAACTTATATACATTCTTTCATTTGGTCCTCACATTTTTAATATGAGACAGTCAAGATACTTGTGCAGCCATGCTGTAGTCAGCTTAAGTTAGCTCTGTTTATGGGGAGATGAAGAATATACAATAGAAATTGGTGTATAACCCTAAACAGGTTTAGGGTTAGGGTTAACTACTGAGCACAAAACACTAGAGGATACAAGAGGGGAGGGCAAGACTCTTGGTTCAAGAACAAAGATAGGAGAGGAAATTATTTTGCAATGGAGAGAGAACCTTCAACTTGCAATATAAGAATTGATAACTCCTCTTCATTTGTCTGGATATTCAGCTTCATACCATTCAATTCACTTCAGAAACTGATGAAACCTCTTAAGAATCTTTTTAATAGTTCTCCATAAGAAAAGCATCAAGTGATTATATGTAAAATAAGCTAGCTGAATTCTTTTTATGCTCGCTTAAATAATCATAGGAAACAGTCTTTCCAGAATATACTGTATCTACTGATAAAATTAATGGGGAGCATAGTGGTGAGGTTTTGAGTGATGCTACTAGACGACCTAGCTCCTCAGGATTAACCCTAGAACTCTAAAGGAAAAAAAAAGTAGTCAGTTGCTTTTTTAGGGACTTTGCCTGCCAATTTTAATGAGACTTGTGGTAATTAACTTTGAATTGGGTACTATACCAGTCTGCCTTTATATTTCTTCCTGGTCCCTCCCACATTTGCAGATGTTCCTGATTCCTGTGGAGGACTGTTGACAGTTATTTTCCAGTTTCGTACAGAAAAGCATTAGTAGAAATGGATTTTTATTTTTTTTTAATTTTATTTATTTTATTTTATTTTAGATGTCAACCTACCATTTAACTGATACAACTAGCTAATGATTTGATGGTGGATTTATTACATTTCCTGCTCTATTTGATCTCAGGTCCTCCTTACTCTAGGTTTGTGCTCTACCCACTGTGTGCTTAGCTGCCCCACTTCCTTTTTGTTTGTGCAGATATTTACTTGTGTACCATGATTATATATTTTCCCCTGTCATTTCTCTTCCCTGCATAGCATATTTCTCAAATGTAATATTCCCACTACTAGACTTTGTCTGATTGTACTCTGTAGTCCCTGATGATGTTAAGGTTCAGAGGCAACATATGTATCACGTCCCTATATTAGAATGTAAGTAGTTTATCTTTACTTAGTCTTTATCATTGTTTATCTTTATTATGATTATCTTTGCTCCTGTGTTTGATCTTCAAAGTTTCTGTGCAGCTTAAAGGCCCTTTATTTCAATTAAAAGTTCATTCTTCTTTTTCCACTCCCAATGTTCCTTCCCTAGAGTATTATATTCTATCTTCCTGGGTAAGTCATCTTAAGCAGTAAGCCGATATTCTTTTCCTTCTGGAATATTTTATACCAAGTTTCTAGCCCCTTTATAGAGGAGGATCCTAAATTAAGTGAGATCTTTATTATGGCTTCTTAATACTTGAATTCTTTCTTTCTGGCTGCTTGCAATATTTTTTGTATGACTTAAAAACTTTGGAATTGTGGTATGATGTTCCTGAGAGTTTTCGTTTTGGGATTTCTTCCAAGAAATGGCCAGTGAGTTCTTTCTATCTCTACTTTGTGCTTTGGATTTAAGAGATCCAGGCAGTTTTTCTTTTAAGATTTCTTTAAATATCATGTCAAGAGGCAGAGCCAAGATGGCAGAGTAAAAGTAGGGGGTAGCCTTAACTCTCCCAAATTCCCCCCCAAACAACTTTAAAACGATAGCTCAAAATGGATTCTGGAGGAGCAGAGCCAACAAAAGGACAGAGTGAAACAATTTTCCACCCCAATACAACTTAGAAGGTTGACAGGAAAGGTTTACCTCACTGGGATGAGAGTGGAGTGCAGCCTAGCACAAGTCATTCCTGATAAATGAGCAGCAGGCTTTAGAGTTGATTGAATTGGCAGTGGAAGCTTCCTGACATGGTAAAGGGGTCAGAAGATTACAGGTACTGCTTCCTGGTACTGGGTGCAGGATTCTGTTGCATTGCTTATATGCAGTTCTGGGTCACAGAACCAGGATGAGGAAGAGCACGGCTGCAGGGCATCAGAGACAATGGTCACAGTTCCAGGGTAGAAAAGAGTGCTTGTGGTCACTCACAAACCAAAGCACAGACCAAGAGAACAATGATCACACCTCTTCTTAGATTATACCACCTGAGAAGAATTGAAAACTTACAGAACCCCTGAACCATATCTGAAAACAGCTGCACAAAAAAATCTGAAGCTAGGGACAGTTCCTCTCCTCCATACTCACCCTCCAGCATGGCTTCCTGGAAACAGACTCCAAATTTAACATAAAGTTAAGAGTCAAGAAATAGGCTAGGAAAATGAGCCAAAAAAAAAAAAACCTAACCATAGACAGTTACTATGCTGAAAAGAAAGATCAAAACACCAACTTAGGAGATAACATTGTCAAAACAACTCCATGCAAAGCATCAAAGAAGAAAAATGTGGATTGGTCTCAGGCCCAATCCTGAAAGAGCTTGAAAAGGAGTTTAAAAATCAAAGAGGTAGAGAAAAAATTGGGAAAATAAATTAGAGTAATGCAAAAAAAAATGAAAAAAGAGTCAACAACTTGGTAAAAGAGACACAAAAATACTGAAGAAAAAAAAATACTGAAGAAAAAAAAACCCATAATAGGCCAAATGGTAAAAGAGGCACAAAATTCAATGAAGAAATGGACTCCTCAAAAAGCAGAATTTGCCAAATAGAAAAAGATATGTGCAAAAATTCACTGAAGAAAAGAACTCTTCAGTAAGTAGAATTGGCCAAATGGAAAAGGAAGTACAAAACTTCACTAAAGAAAATAATTTTTTTTAAAAAAATTAGAATTGGGCAAGTGTAAGTTAATGACTCCATGATACATGAAGAAACAACAACATTTTTTTACCATTGCATCAAAGTCAACTTATACTCATCTTCTTTATATATACCCTTTTAACACAGTGTAACAACAATACAGTTTTTAAGGGTTGCAAGTGTCATCTTCCCTTGTAGGGATGTAAACAGTTTGCCCTTATTAATAACATGTTGTTTCTTTCTGTCTTATTTACCTTATTATGTTTCTCTTGAGTCTTGTATTTGAAGATCAAATTTTCTGTTGAGCTCTGGCCTTTTTATCAGGAAGGTATGGAAGTCCCCTATTTTGTTGACTATCAATCTCCTCCCCTGAAAGATCATGCTCATTTTTGCTGGGTAGTTGATCCTTGGTTGTAATCCAAGCTCCTTTGCCACATGGAATATCTGATTCCATGCCCTATGGTCTTTTAATGTAGAAGCTGCAAGGTCCTGTGTAATCCTGACTGTGGTTCCATGATATTTAAATTGCTTCTTTCTGGCTGCTTGCAGTATTTTCTCTTTGACCTGGTAATTTTGGAATTTGGCTACTATATTTCTTGGCATTTTCAATTTGGTATCTCTTTCAGGAGATGATCAGTGGATTTTTTCTATGGCTATTGTACCCTCTGGTTCTAGGACCTCAGGGCAGTTTTCTTTTATGATTTCCTAAAAGATACTGTCCAGGCTCCTTTTTTCATCGTGATTTTTAGATAGATCAATAATTTTTAATGTCTCTCCTGGATTGAGTTTCCAGGTCAGTTGTTTTACCAATGAGATATTTTATGTTTTATCTATTTTTTAATTTATTTGTTTCTGTTTGACTGATTCTTGCCCTCTCATAGTTATTAGCTTCCATTTGCCTGATTCTAATTTTTAACAAATTGTTTTTTTCTGTTAGTTTTTTACCTCCTTTCCCATTTGACCAATTGTATTTTTTAGTGGTTTGTTTTCTTCAGTGTACTTTTTTCCAGTTGGCCAATTATATATATATTTTTTTAATTTTTAGGCAATTGTGGTTAAGTGACTTGCCCAGGGTCACACAGCTGGTAAATGTCGAGTGTTTGGTCTGAGGCTGGATTCAAACTCAGGTCCTCCTGACTTCAGGGCCAGTGCTATATCCACTGTACCACCAAGCTGCCCCCCAATTGTATTTTTTAGGGACTTGTTTTCTACAGTGTGCTTTTCTTCCAGTTGGCCAATTGCAATTTTTAAGGACTCTCCCATCTCTCTCATTTGACTTTTAAGATCCTTCTTGAGCTCTTCTAAGAAGGCTTTTTGGGGTTCAGACCAGTTCACATTCCATTTTGAAGTTCCATATGTGGGTTTGTTGACAATGTTGTCCTTTTCAGAATTTCTGCCTTGATCTTCACTTCTCATAATATGAATCTATGGTATGTTTCTTTTTGCTCATGGTGTTTTCTTAAAGAGATTGAGCTCTCCTGCCGGGGAGCTGAGGGCACTGACCCAAGCTTCTTATGTTGGGAGCCTAGGTCTTGGTCACTGGCTTTGTGTGCTGGGACCTCAGATGTTGGCAATTGTAGGCTGTAGGGTTCTGGCAGCTTACCTGGTGTTGGGCTGGAATCAGCCAGACGGGAACTCTAGGGCACTCTAGATTGCCTGCTTTTCCTTTCCTTTTTGCTTTCTTCAGCTCCTTTCAGATGTATATTGCAGGGTGTTTATCCACGTGGGACCCTTTGTAGTATTCTTTCCTTTATTTTTGCTAAGGCTCTGGGAAACCTGTTCCCTGTAGAATGCCTAGGCACCTGGTGGTTTTCTGAGCTGGTTTCCACCAGTTTCCACACCCTCACTGAGGCACTCAAAGGTCCAGGTGTTGGTGTTTGCCTGCTCCACCACCTGGGTTTCAGGATCTTCTCCTGGTGTGCTAACGTGGAGCTTTCCAATAGCTTGCTGGGATGCCTCCCATTCTGTACTGCTCCCCTTCCTCCAGGGCAAGAGGGCCTTTCCTGTTAATCCCTCAAGCTACCTGGGCTACTGGACTACTGTTCCCTGTCTTTCTTCTGTTTCAGCTATTCTAGGGCTTTTCCTGGGGTGTTATTTTCGGGGCTTTCAGAGATAGATAGGGGAGGATAAGAGTGACTACCTTTTTACTTTGCCATCTTGGCTCCCGGAAGTGGAAGTCCAATTTTTAACACCTTAAAAAAGTTTTGAGTTCCAATTTCTACACCTCTTTTTCTCCTTCTCCCCATGAGATGGCAAGGATTCCAATATATGTGCAATCATGTAAAACATTTCTATATTAGTCATTTTGTACAAGACTCAAAGAAAAACAAAGAGAGAAAGAAAGTGAAAAAAAGCATGCTTCAGTATGTATTTAGACAATATCAGTTCTTTCTCTGGAAGTGGATAACATGCTTCATCATGAGTCTTTTAGAATTGTCTTAGATCATTATATTCCTGAGAATAGCTAAACCATTCACGGTTCTTCATCATACAATATTGTTCTTACTATGTACAATATTCTCCTGGTTCTGCTCACTTTGGATCAATTCATGTAAGTCTTTCTAGGTTTTTCTGAAATCATCTTGCTTGTCATTTCTTATAGCCCATTACATTCCATACATGTAATATTCCATTATATTCATATACAACAACTTGGTCAGCCATTCCCCAGATGATGAGCATCCCCTCAATTTCCACTTCTTTGCCACCACAAAAAGAGCTGCAATAAATATTTTTGTGCGTGTATATCCTTTTCTTCTTTTTCATGACTTGTGAAAAAAAATTTATGGCATGCTTCTCTGATAAAGGCCTCATTTCTCAAATATGTAGAGAAATGAGTCAAATTTATAAGAATACAAGTCATTCACCAATTGACAAATGGTAAAAGATACGAACAGTTTTTGTATAAAGAAATCAAAAATATCCATAGTCATTTGAAAAATACTCTAAATTACTATTAACTATAGGAATGAAAATTAAAACAGTTCTAAAGTACCACCTTACACCTATCAGATTGGCTAATATGACTGAAAAAAAAGACAAATGTTGGAGGGGATGTGGGAAAATTGGGATACTAATACAGTGTTGCTGGAATTGTGAACTGATCCATCCATTCTGGAGAGCAATTTGGAAGTATGCCCAAAGAACTATAAAACTGTGCATGCCGTTTGACCCTGTAATACAACTATTAGGGCTGTGTCCCAAAGCAATTAAAAAAGGGGAAACACCTACATGTACAAAAATATTTCTAGGAGCTTTTTTTTGTGGAGGCAAAGAATTTGAAACTGATGGGATGCCCATCAATGGGGAATGGCCAAGCAAGTTATTGTGTATGATCATGATGGGATACTATTATGTTATAAGAAATGATGAGCAAGATGGCATCAAAAAAACCTGGAAAGACTTCTGTGATCTGATGCAAACTGAATGAGCAGAACCAGAAGAACAGTAATAGCAATATTGTATGATAATCAACTGTGAATGACTTTGCTGTTCTCAGTAATATATTGATCCAAGACAATTCTGAAGGACTTAGGATGAAATATTCTTTCCATCTCCCAAGGAAGAACTGATAGAGTCTAAAGGCAGATCAAAGTGTACCTTTTTCACTTTTTTTTTTGATCTATGTTTTCTTTCACAACATGAATAATATGGAAATGTTTTTGCATGACTGCACGTATATAACCTGTTAAATTTCTTGCCTTCTCAATGAAGGGTGAAGGGAAGGAGGGAGGGAAAGAATTTGGAAATCAAAAATTTTTAAATGAATAAAATTATTTTACATGTAACTGAAAAAAATAAATATTAAAAAGAAATAGTATGTCTAGGCTCTTTCTCATTGCATTCAGATAGTCCAATGATTCTTATTTTTTTCTTCTCAATCTGTTTTTCAGGTTATTATTATTTTTCTATTAGATACCTTATATTTTCTTACATTTTTTCAATTTTTAGACTTTGAATATTTCTTGTTGTCTCATGGAGTCATTGGCTTCTGTCTGGTCCATTATAACTTTCAGAGGGTTTATTGCTTGGGCAAACGTTTTGTGCCTCTTGTGCCAAGCTGTTAAAATCACTTTCCAATTCATTCTTCCATGGCTCTTACTTCTTCTCCATTTTCCCCCTCGAGTGCTAAGAATTCTACTTGAATTTCTACCTAAGCTGTGCTTTTCTGCTTGTTAGATATTTTTGAGTCATTCTCTTCTGGATTTATGCGGTAAGCTTCTATGTCACTATTAGTGCTCTTCAAGGTGGGATTCTTTTTCTGCTTGCTCATTATTCCATAAAAAGAAGATACAAGGTAAGCTTGAATAGGAAAGCATAAGCAGTTGGGCATGAATAGCCTCATGTGGTTAAGTCTGGTTAAAAACCAAGCATCCTATGAAGCTGCAATAATGAGGAAGCAAATTCCAGGCATGGAGGAGAGCAAAAATAAGAGATGGAGTGTTTTCTAAGTAACAGTAAGTGGACTAATGCTACAGATGTTGTTGAGAGAAGTCAGAAGGCAGACAGGTAGCATTGTGTGTAAACTTTAAAGGATGATTCAAATGAGTTCTTTTCTATAATTGGGTCACTAGTGTCTTGTCTCTCCAAATTTCTGGGTACACTTCGTGAGGCAGAGGCAATTTGGCAAACAAAAATTCAAAATGAAGAAACACTAAAGAAAACTGGAATCTAAAGCATAGTTGGGTTGGGGGCTAGAGACTAGTTGGTGATGTTAATTATTAGAGGGGCAAGAATGGTGAGCTCCTGAGTCATTTGCTTCTGAATAGGCCACTGAAATTGAGGAGGGAGAATGGAACATGGATGATACAAGGTAACAAGAAGAGACAAACTCAAGAGAGGAGATTCCTAAGGATGTTCTTTCCTGTATATACATGCAGAAGCATCCCTTTAACTTTCCCAACCAGATTAGCTGGTACTCTGGGGCTACTTTACATAAGGTTTTTTTTATTCTTTTAAGCTGCATTACTTTTACTAAAGCCCTATGGCCACCATCAGATAGAATGGGAAGGACTGTAGGTTTCCCAGAAGCCAACATATTATCCAGCATCTTTGCAACCTTTGGTATATCTATCTGCTGGATTTGAGGACGGGTATATCTATCTGCTGGATTTGAGGACTTTTCCAATCCCTGAATCTGAAAATCTGATTAGGTAGGAGGAGGATGTAAGAAGTTCATATTTTCTAATTTCTTACTTCAAGACTTATCTGAGTGTTAGGCCAAAAGGCCCTGCTGATAACCCACTTTGTCCTAGTAGGAAGGGAGAATTCATCCCCTTACCCTGATTATCCATTAATTTAGTACCAGATCTATCTAAGCACTATGAACCTGAAGAGTGTCTTTAAATTGCACCTTCCAAAATAGTATGGGAAACAACTCTTTTGTTTCCTCTAAACCATAGAGGAATAGATTTATATTCTAAAACTGGAGTGAAGCTCTTTTTAATGAAGGGGAAGGAGGCTTCTAATTGATTTATTATAGTTCATTTTCCAATCTCTGGGTGATGGAGTTAGGCTTACTCCAGGAGTTAGGATTTAAAACGTCAATGTTGGTCCAAATTCCTATTTGAAGGGCTCTATAAGATTATTTACATTTATTTATCATTTTTGTGGTTCACAAGGTACTTTATATAAATACACATATATATATATATATTACACTCACACACACATATGTGTGTGTGTGTGTGTGTATACACATACACAAACACTTATGCATACATAATTGTCTTGCTCAGAACAACACTGAAAGGTAGTGAGGTCACTTAGTCAAATAGCATTTCTTTAGCACTAGTATGTTCTAGGCATTGTGTCAGTCCCTGTTCACAAGGAGCTCATAGTCTAATGGATAAGATGATGTGCAAACAACTGTGTACAAGCAAGATATAGGCAGGGTAAAATATAGGTAATCTCACAGGGAAGACACTAAGATTCAGGAGGATGTAGACTCATACATTTAGACTTTGAGGAAGAGACCCTTAGAGGCAATTATAGTCAAAACTCCTTATTTCAAAGATGAGCAAACTGTGAGAGTTTAAGTGATACTGAGTTTCAGTAGATACTCAGGAGGCATGGGGAGTGAGTGATAGACCTGGGATTTGAACTCAAATGATGCCAAATGCAGCATTCTTTCCACTGTGACTTCTTGTTTCTCAATACTCTCAGCAAAGTGTTGCAGGCATTTCCACTCCTATTTTATTGACCAGAAGGTTTAGAATCAGATGGGTCGTCAGAGATCACCTATTCAAATACCCTGATTTTACAGGTAAGGAGACTGAGGCCCAGAGAGTTTAAATGACTGTTTCAAAGCATTATAGGTAGTAAATAGAAAAATCATGATTTGAAAACCTTTCCCATGATAAACCCAGTGATATTTCCAGATACTCCCTTGTGGAGAGTTAGAAAAGCTTAAATGACCTGACAATGTCCATTGAGTTAATAAACAAGTGGCAGAAATAGGAATTGATCCCTAGTTCTTTATCTTCACATCCAGTGTTTTTGTAGCATGCAGGGTGGTATCTCCACGTGCTTTGCAGACTTTTTTTTTTTTCTGAGAGCAAAGCCATTTTGATGCTAATTGTTCATGAAGATCACTGGGCATGGGGCTGAGGCTGGCGTTATGCTGTTAAATAATGTAGCAATTTAGAGTAATGCTTCATTTATAAGTAATCTTCAGGAGTCTCACCATGTCAAGAGAAAAAAGAGGCAAGAAGAGTGCAAGTCTGAGTTATATGTGGACCTGCCAGTAAAGCACACTCCTTGGGCAAGCCCAGGAAACAGCAAAATAACCACTTAAAACAAAGACCTGTTGTGCGTAATTGAATATGAAAAGAGAGTAGGATGTTATCACTGGACATAGAATTAGGATTTTTTAAGCCTCAAAGACTTATCCTCTCATCTCTCTCTGTGTTTCCTTTGGTCTCTGTCACTTTCTGTCTCTACCCATCTGTCATACATTCACACACACACACACACACACACACACACACACTCACATTCACACTCATATACCCTTTCACTCCATCTAAATCCCTGTTTCTCCCATCTCTCTTCCATGGTATTGAATATTCATAAAGTTCCTTAGTTTGCTTTCCACTGTAAAAACACACAAGGCAGCAAGTCATTTGTGGAAGAAAGGAGGTCTAAATGTTGCAGTTTCCATGGAAGGTCTGTGGGAAGGCTTATTGTTTCCAGTGTTTCCACAGAGTCAGAAATCCATTCAGGGTGAAAGTTATAATCACCTGATTGTTTTCTAATAAGCTTGGTGCATTCTGATCAACTGCAAAACAACTTGTCTCTTTCTAAGCACTTTTAAGTTATAAGAATTTTAAAAGATCCTCCATTGAAGTTGTTTAGAGTTGCAAAGGAATTTATATGTGTTATTTCATTGAGTCCTGTCCTCATCCCAGAGAGGTAATCCAGATATTTGTTATGCTTTACCTTGAGAATGCTATCATTATTTCTTTTATTGTCTCCTTTTACTTCAAAACAATGATATTCCTACCATGAGATTTCAGATATCTTCATATATGGGCAGCAGTAGCACCAAGAAAAATGAATAGATAAAACCTAAACATCATTTTTATGTGATTAAGAATATATTTTATAATACTCTTCTTATTCACCCCTCTTCATGATTTTCTGCCAGGTTGTTAAAAATGAGACTGTAAGTTATTGAGCCTATAACAGTAGATGATGGGCTTGGGGAAGGATGAGATGATTCTTTTAAGAGTTTAAATAGGCAAGAGAAAATGTTGGTAATGTAGAATGTAGAATAAAAATAATGTAGAATAAAAAATAGTGTATGCATCAATGAGATTGAGGAGAGAGTGGTTACAAAATGTGGGAGGAAGAATAGGCCTGGGAGTCCATCTCACAACCACCATTATCTCAGTGATCAGAAAATATGAGAAAACATATCAATGAAGTTACTTCTTCAGGAAGGGCTTTTTTCTGTCTTCTTCAAGTTATACTGGTTGCTATATGTGTGTTCTGTGTCTTATCTTTCTTCATAGCGATGGTGAAGTCATCCTGTTGGTGTTCAGTTTAATTTAGTTAATTTGGTTAAATTCCATAAATATTTATTAAGTTTCTGTTGCATATAAAGGACTGAGGCAGGTGCTGCAAGAGGACTAAAGTTTAGAAAATCATGGACCTTGCTTTCATGAGGCTTACAGTCTCTTACTTGTCTATACACTGTTAGAGATGTTATGATTTTTTTTCACACCATTTAAGGTTGATTTCATAGAGAACAGGAATTACTTCCCCATGATTTGGTGTCATTTTTAGCATCAGAATTCTAGGCTGGTTCAACAACAGGTTATAGACAAGATAGCACTTCTTACCTTTTTTATGTTCTTTTGCAGCAATGCCTAAACATACCTCGGTGAATGAGTTCCTTCTTCTTGGAATAACAGACACTCAGGAACTGGAACATTACCTCTTTGTGGTTTTTCTCATCATCTACAACCTCATCCTTATTGGGAATGGTGCCATCCTGGTGGTTGTCATCTCTGAGCCTCAACTCCATTCCCCCATGTATTTTTTCTTGGGTAACCTCTCCTGTCTGGACATCTGCTACTCCACAGTAACACTGCCCAAAATGCTAGATGACTTCCTCTCCACCCACAAGACCATCTCCTTTGTGGGCTGTATTACTCAGCTCCACTTCTTCCATTTCTTTGGTAGCACAGAGGCCATCCTCGTGGGTGTCATGGCCTTTGACTGCTTTGTGGCCATCTGTAATCTGCTCCACTATATGCTTCTCATGAAATACCAAGTGTGCCTCTGCTTGGCTGCTGTAACCTGGATCACTGGTTTCTTCCATGCCTTGCTCCATTCTGTTATGACTTCCCACTTGACATTCTGTGGATCCAATCACATCCACCACTTCTTCTGTGACATCAAGCCACTACTGGATCTGGCTTATGGAAATACAGAGCTCAACCACTGGATGCTTGAAACAGTCACTGGCACCATTGCCATTAGCACCTTCTTCTTTATACTCCTCTCCTACTTCTACATTATCAGTTTTCTCCTTTTCAAGAGTTATTCTTGTAGTATGCTTCAGAAAGCATTGTCAACCTGTGCTTCCCACTTTATAGTGGTCAGTGTTTTCTATGTACCTGTTGCTTTCACCTATATTCATCCTTCCTCAGGCAGCTCCATGGATCAGGACCAAATAGTGGCCATCATGTACAGTGTGATCACTCCAGTTCTGAATTCACTGGTCTATACCTCGAGGAACAAGGATGTGAAGGGGGCACTGAGAAAAGCCATTAGGAAGGAACTGTGGCCTGCACACCTTTAAAGAACTGTTCTGGGGCCTTTTTCAGTTTGTGATGGAGAAGAATAAGCCTGATTAAATTTCTGATTTCAGGCATATGATGTGTTTGGCCCACCATACTGATTTTCTGAGTATTGAGGAGGTGCTTTCTATGGTTTAGGAACTATGAGTTCAAGAGTGTGAACCTCCGTTGATTCCTATTCTAAGCCTACCCTTTTCTCCCCACTTCCTATTAGTTTTCAATGACAACTTCTTGACTTTTGGAACATTCTTGCCTACTCTGGCCACTAGTGGTATATTAAAAAACAGAATCACAATACAATTACATAGAAGAGAATGGATTCTTCAAGATAATTTTGTCCACACTTCTGATTTTTCATGTTGGAAAATGGAACCCTGACATGTTATATGCTTTGTTCAAGGTTGAGTAAGTGGAAGAACAATGATTTGAACCCTTGCCTTTTGTTTGTAACCCTCATACTGTTCCCAGAATCCTACATTAACTCCTTCAAGGACTCTTCCTTTGTCATTTGTAACAAATGACTCTGGCGCTAACAAAATATTAAAAGTATAATACCTTTTAGATGGAAAAGTGGCTTTTTCTTGGCATATTTTCAATTCTTATTTTGTCTTTGTTCCTTTTTTCTTTCTTTTTATATTGCTGTCACTACTTACCACAGAATGGCACCTGTAAGTAGTAAGTATAGCTAAGCAAAACCAGTTAACACATTAATTACATTGCAAGGTTTTTAAAACAATACAATTTATATCTTAGGATGGAAATAAAATATAAGCCATTAATATTGCTTTGCTTTTACTTTTAGAGTATGATGAGTACTTATAAATTGAAAAGAAAAGAACTAGATTCAAACACTGTATGTATCAGGTCAGAAAAGAATGGCCATGTGCCAGTGCCCCCATGTATAAGCAATATTGTGGGATATAGCCAATCTGACTTTTATGTCACTCCTATGTCTTCCACTTGGCTCATTCTTATATTTACTTTTATCTTCCTGAGCTTTAGAGTGATCCAAGGCTGTTAGGATAATTTGTTTTCATTAATAAATTTGTAATATTTCACATTCATTAAATTAACCCTCATCTGAGTTCATTAATTAATGATTATTTAATATAATAGAGAAACTTTCTTTCCTATAACTCTTATTCATTTCTCTATAATGAAACAAATAAAGAACTGAATAACAAATGAAATCAATAAAAAAAACCAGACATATATAATTATTTACAATATTTTGTCCTTGAGAAAATTTATAGCCAGAGTGACCTTCAAATCTTGATATTGTCTTTGAGAAAGTTTATAGCCTGAGAATCTTTAACTCTTTTTTCATTTATCTGAAAATTCAACCTCATGCCATTCAATTCAATTCAGAAACTGATTAAAGTCTCTTAAGAATATTTTAAAAACCAATTTTTTTCCCTAAGAAAAATGTCAAATTTAGTCTCTTCACAAATAAGCTAGCTTAATTCTTTCTCTTTGAGCTCTCTTAAGTAAGCACAGGAAATAATATTTCTGGAATATATTGTATTTGCTAGCTCTTCATATTCTCTTCACAGGATTTTATGGGTTTTTTTAATAAAACATAAACTAAGTGAACATGATTTTATTTACAAGGTTTCTTTGTAACAAATCAAAACATTTCTGACTAAAAAGAAATTTGATATCATCTTCTTCTCTGTCTTCTCCACAGATTGATCATAGAACCTCAAAGATCAAAAATAAAATACACACTTTCCCCTGACTCCATAAGGAGAAGTATTTCATAGTGATATATTTCTTTTTTTGTTTGTTAGGTCTTTTTTATATGAAAATATATTTTACACAAAACACAAACTTGATAAGATTAACAAATGTAGAGGGATTTAAATTCAGCAAGGTGTTCTGCTACATCAGTACAGACCTTTCAATTTATACCCTGCAATGTATATTTCAAATGAGTGGTGGTTTATAAAAAAAAAAAAAGCTGTGATATTAACTTCACATCCTACTTGAATTTTATGAATTGGTATTTCCATATGTACAAATGACTTATAAAAATCTTTGCATTTATAGCATAAAGCATGTTGTCCTTAGGAAGAAGGTCCTGGATCTCAGTTGTTGTTGTTGTTGTTTTTGTTGGGGGTTTTTTAAGCAAGGTCAGATGGGAGGAACTTTGATTTGACAGTTAGTAAGGTAGTAGACATTTCCTCAGCTATGGAAGGCAAAAAGTGTTCCAAGTAGTCCCTTGTGGCCAAGTCACTGTGGCAAGGCCCTTCCTTGTTTCCTAATGAGATGAGAGTCTTCAAGTAGAGAAACTCCCAGTTGTGACAAGCTAGATGCCAGAAAAATAGAATCGGTAGTGGTGCTGGTAACCAGTTCATGGAAAGCATCAACTTGTCTCTTCAAACTGTGTAAAGTGCCTTCTGTTTGCTGTTTGCCTTTCATTAAAGCCTCTGCAGGCTTAGACATAAGGCAGTGAAGCTGGGCCTTGAACCTGTCTTCATGGTGACTTAGTTTCTCTCTCATTGTTCATCTATGTCAGTGCTCCTCCACAATGTGAACTTTGAATAAGTTTAGCTCTCTTCAAAAGACTATTGATGCTCCTTGTTGGTGGAAAATGGAAACTTCTCTTTCAAACTTTCCAATTCATTGTCTAGGGTTTCTGCTTTTTAAAAAATGGCTTCTAGATCTTCTAGCAAGTCTGGAAGAGACTGGTTGAAATTCTTAATGCCAGCTGTGAGTTCACTTTTCACTTCTAATTATTGTTGCTTCATTGTGCATTAATTTCCTTATGTTGTTAATCCAAATCCTTTTGATTTTTCAGCTGTTGAGCTGCAGATAATCATACTCCATCTGACTAAACATCTTCATTAGGCACTTGGCTGGCTCATGGTTATCATGTGCAACATGTTCAATTGCTGCCATTTCCTTCTGCATACAACTGTTCTCATGTTTTTGATAAAGAAGGACTTTTTCCAGGTGGGCCTAATGGTTTCTGATTGCTTCTTTCAGGCCTGCAATACTATCTGAACAGTACTTTGTATTTAACAAACATACTGAAGCCCTTAGCACAGCACCTGGCAAGCACTTAATAAATGTTTATTAACTGAATGAAGCATCCTTGCTAGTTGAGGGGAAATAGTATAGGGCCTGGGAATTTCCATAGTCCTGAATTCTGGCACTGCTGCTGACTTTCTGTGTGACCTTGACCAACTCATCTAACTTGCCAGAGCTTCAGTCTTTTCCCTCTTTAAAAAGAAAGAAAACTAAACAACCCAGAAGTTTGTAAGAGTTGCTGAGAGAAAAGATAACACAATAAATAAATTTGAAAGTAAAGAAAATCTTGAAAATCAATATGATAATTGCTATTATTCCCACTCCCAGAAGCCATTGCTATCTATCTTCAGGCCAGGAGTTGCTCCCAGCCCCATACTTTCCATCTATCAAAATTCTCCATCTTTCAAGACTCAACTCTATGTGGTAACTTCATTGACTATCCTAGTTCATACTGATGTCCCCCTTCTCTCAACTGTTCAATACTAGATTGTAATATTATGTTGTGTTGGTTCAAAAGGCATGAGAAAGATGTATGGTTGGTATAAATAGGCTACAGCATATTGAGAAGAGAGCAGTGGCAAAAAAAAAGACAATTTCAAGAACTTGTATTTATATATGAACGTGTATTTATATATGAAGTTTTCAGATGAAGAAATCAAAACAATTTATAGTCATATGAAAAACACTCTAAAGCATTATTAATTAGAGAAAAGTAAAGTAAAACAACTTTGAGATATCATTTTACACCTATCAGAGTGGCTAAAATGATTGAAGGGGGAAAGTGACAAATGTTGGAGGGGTTGTGGAAAAAACTGAGACACTAATTCATTGTTGGTGGAATTGTGAACTATTTTGAAAAGAACTCTGGAATTGTACACAAAGAGCTATTAAACTGCCTATACCTTTTGATCCAGCAATATCACCAGAAGGTCTATTCCCAAAAATAATTAGGGGAAAAGGAAAAGAACCTATATGCTGTAAAATATTTGTAGCAGCTCTCTTTGTGGTGGTAAAGAACTGGAAATTGTGAGGCTGTCCATCAATTGGGGAAGGCCTGAACAAATTGTGGTATGTGACTATGATGGAAAACTACTGTGCTATAAGAAATCACAAGCTTGACAATCTCAGAAAAACATGGGTAAACTTGCACAAAATAATGAAGAGCATTTACATGATAATTTTATCATCTATTTAAAAGGAATAGCAAGTTGTACATAATGGATTTGCACTTTCACATGCAATCATCTTTTGTTGTTGTTGTATTATGTTTTGTAAATGCTTGTTTTATTCCATAAATTAAAAATAAAATAATTAAAAATTTTAAAAAAGGAATAGGTACAACTCAAAAGGAAAGACTATAAAAGGACTAACCTGCGTTTATAAAATACTTCTGGTGCAATTATGCACACATTTGTTCTGTATCAGGTTCATCACCCTTGATAAGAAGGAAATGCCACTTCCCTACCATTCTGGAAGCTGTCTGCTAAGGTGCACATGTTAAAAAAGATTGCTTTTTAAGTTTGTTCCTACCCTATTGTTTTCATAGATTGAGTTGATGAGTTCAGTAATAAAAATGTACATGATATATTTTAAATTAAAAAAAACAACATGTATGGCTAGCAGTGGTGTAGGAAAATAAAAGTTTGTATTTTAGCCAAAATCTATCATAGAATATTAATTAAAGAATAAGAATTTATACTTAAAGTGAGTCTAAAGAAAAAAAATAATCTCTAAGGAAAAAGAAAACTTTCTGACCCAAGTAATTTGCAATTTGCATTTTATAAGCAGTTGTTAGATAAAAAAGATAAAGAAACAAAGAAAGTATTTGAAATTTAGTGGGGGCTATTTCCCAAATAAGATATGCAGGTACACACTTGTAGAAATACCTTCTTTGATTTGTTTAACAAAAAGACACACCTACTCTTAGTTTGATCACTCTCAGTAATGATCTGTTCTCTAGGGAGCTAAGATCACTTCCTGAAATTAAGCCTTCTACTCAAGATTTCTTAGGGATTCAAGTGAAATTAAGTACTTAAGAAATGAGTATTGTTATACTATTAATTCTTAATTTTCTAAATAAAAATGAGGTGTTAATAGTATAGACCTCCACAAGGAAATAGATTGTAGTAGCAGATGTAGCAACAATAGGGTGACAAGGGTCAGTGAGGTGGCACAGTGGCTAGAGCACTGGCCCTGGAGTCAGGACCTGAGTTCAAATCTGGCCTCAGACACATAACAATCACTGGCTGCGTGACTCTGGACAAGTCACTTAACCCCTATTGCCTTACCAAAAAAAAATAGGGTGACAAATGAGAAGCTAAAGACATTTAAGGGAGGCCAAAGCCTTTATATCTATTACACTGTTACAATAAATATAACTTAAAAAAGGTGCTGGGTACCTTGTCCTTACAAGTCCTCCAGCTGAACCTGGAAGACAACTTATTGGATATGTTCAATGAACAATTCTTGTTGAGTGTGCTGTCCCTCACAACAGTCAAATTCTTGTGTTTTTACTGTCATTCCAACTTTACAAATGAAGTACAATAAGGCACATATACATTAATCAAATTGCCAGAGACCACACAGTTAGCTACTAAGCAGCTGGTACTAGAATCTCAATCTCCCAAATCTGAGTCTGGTTTTCTTATTTGTAAATTCCACTGTCTTATGAATAGTCAGATGCACCTTCATCAAAGAATGTAATATGAGAAAATATATGAGAAAATTATTCATATCTACCTACCCAAGACAGGTTTATAATAAAGGGCATTAGATTTGAAGGGAGAAGATTGGGAGGTTTAGTAAAAAAAAAAAAAAAAGAAATATATTATTCCCTTTCCCCTATCTAGGTTATACATTGGAACCTTTCTGACTCCCCATTTAGTCTGTCTCTTGTTCCCCATGTTGACTGATTGATTGACTAATGAGAAGCATCATAGCCTAGTGCATAGAGAGCTGGCCTCTGACAAATATTTTTAATATTCAATATAATTATTACCTATTACCTGCCACTTTTCTAGACATCATACTTCCAGAAATTATCAAAGAAAACTGCCCTGATATCCTAGAATCAGAGAGCAAAACAGACATTGAAAGAGTCCACCAATCACCTTCAGAACGAGATCGCAAAATGAAAACTTCCAGGAATATTATAACCAAATTTTCAAACTCCCAGGTCAAAGAAAAAATATAGCAAGCAGACATAAAGAAACAATTCAAATATTGAGGAGCCACAGTCAGGATTACACAGGACTTAGAAGCAGCAACATTAAAAGATGAGAGGTCATGGAATATGATATTCTAGAAGGCAAAGGAGCTTGGATTACAACCAAGAATCATCTACCCAGCAAAATTTAACGTAATCTTTCAGGTGGGGAAATGGACATTCAATGAAATGAAAGTCTTTCAAGCTTTTCTGAGGAAAAAACCAGAGCTGAGCAAAAACAAAAAATTGATTTTCAGTATCAAATCTCAAAAAAAGCATAAAAAGTTTTAAAAAATGGCAAGAGAAAACATAAGGGATTCAATAAGGCCAAACTGTTTACATAGGAAGATGATATCTATAATTCTTAGGAACTGCATCACTAATTGTGCAGTTAGGAGAAGTATATATAGAGAATGTGATATAAGGTGACTTTGAGGGGATGAGATAAAATTAAGGGTATTACAATGGCAGCAGAATGAAGAGAGATGTAGAACAGGATAAATTACCTCACATGAAGAGACACAAAAGACCTATTGCAATGGTGGTGAAGATAGAAGCATGGGTGGTGGGCATTGCTTGAAGCTTACTCTCATCAGAATTGGCTCAGAACAGGAATAACATACACAGTCATTTGGTTATAGAAGCCTATCATCCTTTACAGGGAAGTAGGAGGGGAAGATATTAAGTAAGGGTGGGTTGGGGGGGACTGGCCTGACAGAAGGGAGGGCAGTTTGGAGGAAATGGTGATCAGAAGCAAAATACTGGTGAGGAGGGAAAATGTGAAAGGAGGGAGAGGACAAACAGGAGGAAAAATAGGATAGATGAAAATACACAATTAGTAATCATAACTGTGAATGGGATGAACCCTCCTATAAAACAGAAGCAGATTATGGATTAAAGCAGAAGCAGAGGCAGAGGCAAAGATAAAGCAGAAGCAGAGAATGGATTAAATACCAGAATCCTATAATATGTTGTTTACAAAAAACATACTTGAAGCAGAGAGACACACAGAATAAATGTAAGGGGCTAGAGCATAATCCACTATGCTTCAGGTGAAGCAGGGGAAGTAATCATGATCTCAGACAAGGCAAAAACAAAAATAAATCTAATTAAAAGAGATAGAGAAGAAAACTACATCTTGCTAAAAAAAAAAAAGGTACCATAGAGAATGAAGAAAATCAATACACCTATTTGTATAGCACCCAAATCTTTTTTTAATTTTTTTTAATTTTAAACTAAAATATAAAATAAGAAAAGAAAAAGAAACAAACAAATACTAAAACCAAAGTGCAAGATATGAAAAGAAAATAATTGCCATATGCATAGCAGAACATGAGAGGATTGAAAATATACAGCAATAAGTCTCCCTTTCAAGAGAGCCTATATGATAAATACTGCACATTGTGTTCAGAGCTGTCCATCTTTTCTTTACTTCCTTGCAGGTTTAATTTTGTTCTCTGCTGTGCACTTTTTGCTTCCTCCCTTCCTCCCCTCCCTCCCCCAAGGAGGCTAGAGTTAAGTGTGAAAATACATACATACATACATACATACATACACACACACATACACACACATACATACATGCGTGTGTCTGCATGTGTCTCTGTATGTGTGCATACACACACATTCATATATATATACATATATACTTATGCACAAACATATACATATACACATACATACACTTTTGTACACATATATCTATAATCATACACGTACATACACATATACATTCATATGCATCTATGTAAGACCTTTTTTGTATAACTTGCTTGTCCTCTGTTTCCCTGGAAGTAGATAATGTCTTCCTTCATAAGTCCAAGTCTTTCCATATTTTTCTAAGTCCACCAATTCATTATTTCCTACACCCCAACAATATTCCAACCTTACACTGTCTAGTTATTTCAAATAGTCTGAAACAATATTGATTAATATGGCTGACATATGGTGTGGCTTCCCTATTTTTCTCTTTTGATTAAATCTATTTTAGCTTTAACTTTGTCTGAGATCATAATTACTACTCCTATTTTTTTCTCTAATAAACTCTACTCCTGATCTTTATTTCATGTTTGTGTATATGTCTTATTCCCTATTGCTCCTGACTCCCCTGGTTTACTTCTACCCACTACCTTGCCCTCCTATTACTTAAACTACCCCTGCCCTCTCTCTCTTTTGGGGGGGCAGCTAAAAAATTCTTTTTAATATTATGAACTTGACAAACTTCAACAACCAGTACAATTCATTACACAGACAGAAAAATAGGACCACATGTGAAACTGCGAATCTCCACTATTATACAGCTCAGTCTTTTTCAAATATTCCAGATTTAACACGGTAGTTGTAACAATGAATGTCCTGCTTGTCTCTGTCCCCTTCTGAACTTTCTTCTGTGTATTTTTAATGATTCATTTTCACTTTTCCTTCTTTTTTTTAGAAAGATAGTTACTCCCTAGCGTCATTCAGCTCAAAATAAAAGTTACACATACAAGCACAAAAACCAAATACACATATTGGCAATGTTTGAGGATGCAGGTCTTAATCTGCACCTCAAGTTCATCCCATCTTCCAGGAGGTGATAAGACTGCCTTTTCAGGGGTCTGGAATCAAGATGGGTCATTGCATTCACTCATTTTCAACTCTTTCACCGCTGTTGTCCTTGACGGTGTTGCAGTCATTATAAAAGCTGTTCTCCTGGTTCTGAGAAATTATCTTTTCATCAGTTCATTCAAGTCCTCCCAAGTTTCTCTGAATCTGTCCTTCCTGTCACTTCTTATGGCACGATAATGCCATTGCATGAATACACAATTTGTTCAGCCATTCCCCATTGATGGGCACTCACTATTTTTCCAGTTGTTAGAACAAATAGTTGCAGCTTCAAATATTTCCTTTCTCTCTTTCATTGATCTTTTTGGGCACAGAAGACTACCTACTAGTGATATCACTAGGTCAAAGAGTATATACAGCTCAGTGACTTTTGGGGGTAAGGTTGTAAATTATTTTCTAGACCACCTCACAATTTCACCAACAATGCATTAAACAATCTTAGATCCTTTCTAGATTCCTCCTCTCCCCTAAGGATTGATGTGAAATTAATCTGTTTCTAGAATCCAATCCCATGCTCCCACTGAAGAAAATTAAACAAGTATATACAAATCTCAAACTCTTAGCCTTTCTCATATTCTCCAAGATTCCTGACAGCAATCCTTTAGTTAGTCTGTGATGTAACTGGTCAGGGCTCAGGCAATCTACAGCTAGGTGGCTTCTTACATTAAAAACCAAATAGGGTAGGGAGGAAGAGAAGCAGAGGAGATTAATGAGCACTTATCTAGGAATCAGAAAGTGGACTAATTATTAACCATGTGACCATGGGCAAATGGCAATCTCTCCATTCCTCAGTTTCTTCACATTTATAAGAAAAGCACCTTGTAAAGGTAAAGTACTATATCAGTGTGAACTAGGATTATTTTCTCATCTATTTGGGGGTCTCTATTTCCACCCTCTTTAAGAAACCCCTATATTTTAGGCACTGGGCTAAGTGCTTGGGGAAGTGAAGATGAAAATGAAGAGTCTCTGCCTCAAGAGAGGTTACATTCTACCAGCACAAACCATGTTCTACCCTTTTCAGCTGAAAAATCATTCTCTTCTCTGGGGGCCCTGCCCTCTGTTATCCTCTCTCCCCAACCCTTTCCCTTACCTTCTTGTTTCTATCTGAATTTAGAAGACTTTTATAGCCTTCCAGATATATATGTATAAATGTGTGTGTGGTTCCCTCTTTATCCCATTCCCATTAATCTAGACACCCTTCTATACCCCTTCCTTATCCTGTTCCCTCACCCTCTTATTTCTTTATAAATTTAGAAAACTTTTATTCCCTTCTAAATGTATATAGTGTTCTCTCCTTAACCCAGATCTGATGTGAATAGAGTTGCCTCTAAAATTCCCTCCCTTATCTTCTTTCCCATAATAATGAAAAGGCTAGCATTTACATAGTCCTTCAAGTTTTGTTAAATGCTTTACATGTTACCTCATTTAATGTTCATGAAAACCCTATAAGATAAGTTTTTACTATCCTCATTTTACCAGTGAAGAAACTGATGTTCAGAGGGAGCTTGTGTTAAAGAGATTGACCTCTGGTCTTCCTGGCTGCAAGTCCAATACTCTATATAATGTGTCATAATGTAACTACCTCATTGGAGCATGCCCTCTCTTGATTGGGGTGTGTGTGCAGTGTGTGTGTGTGAGAGAGAGACAGACAGACAGACAGACAGAGAATTTAAAAAAAAAACCACCAACCCTTGGCTTTGAGCATACTCAGTTTGCCTAAGTGGAGCTTGCTGGGTTCTCCTGCTGCTGCTACTCTCATTGTGGTCACCATGAACTGAATTAGTGAGATAAGAAAAGAACTTTTCCTTCCTCTGCTTTCCCTCTTACTTTGGCTCTAAGAAATGGGCCAGAGGGGTGGAGTGAGGAGTAGGGGAGTTATGTATCTGCTTTGTGTCATTTGTCTTCAATTTCTGGTACCAGAGGTAATTCACACAGGCCTGGGATTCTGAGCCCTAATCACAGACTTGGTGGAGCAGCCAGTCAGACCAGCATGGAGGCTGAGAAGCAAGGGAACCTAGACCTCATGCCCCATGGAGATTTAAGGATTTGGACCTGGTATTGTGATCTATGAGAGTTAAGTTATGCTATAAAACTAATCTTTTTCCCCTTTCCAAAAATAGAGGCGGAGCAAGAAGGAGGATTATGCCTCCCATGACTAGTGGGAAGTGTGTTTGTATATTTGTGATGTATCATTCAAAAGAGTCTGGCCTTTCCATCCCAACAAGAAAAATCAATCAATCTCTCCATGTCTTCCTCAGTCAGTCTGTCTGTCTGTCTTAGTGTGTGTGTGTGTGTGTGTGTGTGTGTACACATACACACATACACACATATTTATATATGTATATACAAACATATGTACATATATGCACAATATGTTACATATACATATATACATACACATGAATACATGCATGTATATAAGATAATTATTTAGACCCAGATTTTAATTGCTAAAAGGAGTACAGAGAGAATTAATTTCAGAAAACTTAAAAACTTTTTAATGACCCCAATATTTTAACAATTTCCTGACTAAGGTTTTTGTATGGCTATGAGTCATAGAATATTATACTTTTTGAAGAACTAAAAATATTAATATAATTCAGAGAAAAATATAGATCCACATAGTGAATGTTGACTGCAAGAAAAACTTCTATAAAGCACATAATTAAAGTATGATAAAGAAAGAAAATGAGCTGATCACATGACTAATTAACTAGCTACTTCTGTCTCTTGTTTCTCATTCCATACTCTAGAGAAAAATAGAACAAGTCTATGTGGAAACCTCTTACTAAGCTAATATCAAACCACTGATGATTTTTCTTTGGCCATTTAGCTAGTTCTGAATTTAGCTCATTGTACTATTGTTTAACCAATTTATTTCCAACTGTTCCACATGAATATTATGAGATATTTATCAAATGACTTGCTAAAAGTTAAAAGAAATGTGTCTCAAGAATTTTTCTGATCTGCTAATTTAGTAACACTGATGTCTACCTCTGGACAGAATAGTAATGAACTCAAGGTGCAGAAGAGGTGTGCATTTTTTTTAACATGGCCCCTGTGTGGTTTGTTTTGTATGAATATGTTTATGACCTGACTTTTTTTCCTCTTTAATTTGGTGGGAGGGATTTAGGGAGAGAGGAGAGGTTAGCAACAGGGATTCCAAAAATAAGAGAGTCATTGAAACATTTTAAAAATACAAAAAAGAAAACAGAAGGAATTTCAGAAGGAGATACAAATAAGCAGGACAGTTTTGAAAGTATTACTCGAACTTTATTATATGCTTTTTCTCCAAAAGAAAAGTGGCATGAAATGGAGACTTGTGGTTTCCTTAAACCAGCTTCTTAGTTATTCTATGGAAATAGAATTTTTTTGGTTGTTTTTAAAATTTAAATATATTTCTATTTAAATAAATTTAAAACGTAGAATCTTTTTAAAATATATTTATGCTCTTAAAAAACACAAGACATTTCCAGATAAAAGGAGCACTTCCTTCCCACTCAAAATCAATCCTCCATTATTACAAATAAGTAAAACCAACTGATACATAACTACAACTGACAATGTGTTCACTCATTCATTTGCAGGCTCTAAAGGCAGTGGGTGTCCTAAATGATATCAAACGTTTAGAAGAATAGTGTATTTTCAACATTATCTAAGGGTACTTTCTGATGAGAATAGCAGTGATAAATATGCAGTGATAAAAATAGACGTTTGTCATACTTTTACCTGAAGCAGACATCTGGAAGATTCAAATCTAGATATAGAGCTCTGTCTTTGTTGGATTTATTGAATAAGAAGGAGGAAAAGCACTTCCTATCTCTGTGTTGTGCTGTAGTAAGAAAAGTGTTGCCAGGAACGATTCTCTGGATTATACCATAAATAAGTAATCATCAAAGTACTCCTTAACATGAACCTGAGCCTGGTGAAGTTAATTCTTTAATCTAGCATTTTTACCTCAGAAGGTTTCTTCTTGTGTTTGATAAGTTGAGCCTGAGGACCATTTTTTCACTTAGTTTTTTTTTTTAATTTTCTTGAAGAAAGTACCAATAAAGGCTCCTTAAATCTCAAACAAGTTTTAAGGCTTTGGGAACTATTGCACCTTTTTAATAAATGTAATAAATACACAGTTTGTGGCACCAATTTTTTTTAATCATTAGTTTACTTTTCTTTGGTTATGCATCCAGAAGAAAAAAAACAATTCTAAAATGGTCTTAAGTTTACAAGTTTGAATTTCTCTTTAAATATCAAATTCAGTACAGGTGCTGATTAATAAGCATTCTCATTCTTACTGAATCATTCAGTAAATTTCCCATTACACTTGAATTTTGGGAATTCTGTACTAAAGTTATGAATAACATAAGCATGATATAGTACCTGCTTGTATTTATCTTTCAAATCAACTTGAGGAATAAGAAAAATGATTTAACTAGTAAATGCAATGTATAAAGGAGAATTAGCAAAAAATTTAAATATTCTTATATTCCATGCTTATCCTTTTCACATCATTTTGCCAAATCTCAATGGCACATTATAATTGTTATAGCACTTGATGTCCTGTTAAACTAACACCTTGAATTCAAAAAGTTCTGTTCATTCAGATTTTTTCCATGCAGTTCTGCTGTAAGCTATAGAAATCTAAATGTTATCTAAACCGCTTCCTCCCATGTTTGAGGGATGTAGAGTTCAACAATTTGTATCCATATCCTGTGTAGCCTCTGGGAAGGACAGGATTAGCCTCATGTAGATTTAAATATCCATTCTTTCTGGCCTAGTACAACCACATATCCTGCCCCCATGTCCCAGTTGATCCCTTATTCCTCCTATTCCTTCTATGGCTAGGATGAATTCGTACCTATTATATTTGCAAGGTAGGAGGAGAGCTCAGAGGGCTTTCCAGGCTCAACCTTTATCATCTTGGGAAAACCTAAATTTGACCTGATCACAGAGAAATGGAAATGATCTCAAGCTCCATTCCTTTTATAGTGCTGGGTAAAATCAGTGTCTGCTAATTATTGTGGGGTAGAAAAGATGATCTTGGGGGAATGGGTCCTGGTAGAGTTGGCAGCAAGAGAGGGATCCAAAGATGGGTCCCTGGCATAAGCCCTTGGGTCAATATGTACATCTCTGCCAGAAGCACTGAGGCATATATTCAGATGTTTACTCACAAGATTTTGCCTTTTGAGGGTTTTCTCTTTTATTTCCTATGGAGTCAACTGTTAATTCTCTTTACCTGATAATTAATTCCTTGTTTGCAAGTCTTGACTGTTAGTGAGTTTTGCAGAAAGTGTCTAATCTGCTTCCTTGATAGTCCCTTGCCTAGAAGATTTTGACCTTCTCTCTAAAGCCACAAAAGTAGAAAATTATCCATTTATTGTCACAGAGAAAGCAAATGTTATAAATAAAAGGATATGACCTTCATATGTTAATGACAATTTGGTGTCTTCACAGAGGAATTCCTACAAGGAAGATTCTTAGACACTAAAATGCTTGCCTGCAGGGAGCTCTGGGATTTTCACAAAGATAATGTATTAAACTCAGGAAGGCCTTAAATATTTGGAGTTATTAAGCTGTGGTCCTGGAAGCATATAGGAGTATGTACTCTCCAGTGCATAGATTTAATGCTTTGCTGTTTGCACAGTTTATATATGTCTGGAACTTTTGTTTGAATCCAGCAACCTCCTCAGTGATCCTTTCATATCTTTGTTCCTCAATGTATAGATCATTGGGTTGAGGGTGGGGGTCACCACAGTGTAGAAGAGGGCTAGAAATTTACTTTGTTTCAGAGTATACTCATTTTTGGGCTGTATGTAGACAGCAATTATGGTTCCAAAGTACAAGGCTACAACCATCAGATGGGAACCACAGGTTCCAAATAATTTCCAACGGCCTTCACTTGACTTCATCCTCAATGTGGTTCTAGCAATGCAGCCATAAGAAGCCAGGATGAAAGCCGGAGGTATTACAACATAAAGGATACTGGCTATGGAAAGCTCAGTTTCCACAAAGGTGGTATCTACAGCAGCAATTCTGATCAAGGCTGGAGCCTCACACATAAAACCTTCCACCCTATGGTGAGTGCAAAGAGGCAATTGAAAAGTCAATATTGATTGAATCAAAGGTCCCACAAAACCACTCACCCAAATCACAACTGCCAACTGTTTGAGAAACCTTGGATGCATAATAATAGTGTAGTGAAGGGGGCGGCAGATGGCAACGTAGCGATCATAAGCCATGACAGTCAGGAGAATACACTCAGTGGAACCCAATCCCAGAACAACATATAGCTGCACAATACAACCAATGTAAGTGATAGTCTTATCAGTACCACTAAGATTCCATAACATCTGGGGGATAATGCTGGTGGTGAAGCAGATATCCAGAAAAGAGAGGTTGGAGAGGAAAAAATACATTGGGGTGTGGAGTTTGGGATCTAGGTAGGAGACCAGGATTATGGTTGTATTCCCCATCAGGGTAAGAATGTAAAATATGGCGATGACGAAAAGGAGGGCCATCTCTAGTTGAGGCTGGTCAGAAAAACCCAACAGAATGAACCCCATTGGGATGCTTTTATTGGTCTTTTCCATCACGTCTTATCCGTGAGTAAACTTCCTTTGACCATTCACATTGTTCTTCCTGTGATAAGACAGTCAAAGAGCTTTAGTGATGGTTATTTTATATTTAGCTTAATGAAATGATAACTAAATAAAAATGTGTTTGGAAACATAAAAAAGCAGACACACTAACAGACAGAAATTGGATATATCACTAAGAAGATAAGATGCAGAGTTCCAATGGAAGAGGAATACACGTGAAAAGAGTTACCAAAAAAAAAAAGAATTAATTCAATTCAACAAGCAGTAGTTATTAAGCACCTACTACATTCAAGGCATTGTATAAAAAGAGTTTAACTTTGGCTAAAGCATATACACATCACCACACAAAATGATAGGTACACTGAGATACTTATATGGATATGAATATTTATAGAAAAACTGATACATTAGCCAAGATATGCCATTGATGTCTGAAGAAAGCAATACTCATAGTTACTTTTTAGAAGAGATAGCCAAATATAGACACTTTCATAGAAATTAATAAAGAGAAAATTACATTTCTAAAGAAACTGAGAGGTGTAGAGATGTAGATTGAAATCATAGAGATGAACATTAGAATCACTGTTATTAAAATTACTAGAATCACAGAATTTCAAGCTTTAAAAACATTTTAAGGTCATCTGCTACAATTTATACCTGAAGAGACATCTCTCTAACATGCCCAACAAAAGGTCAGCCAATCTCCACTTGAAAATTTCCATTAATGAAAATCTTCTATCTACTGAAGCAGGCCATTCAACTTTTGGATAATGTTAATGTTGGTAAATTTGTCTTTAGATGGATCAGAAATGCACTTCTGCAATCTCCTCCCATTGCTTCTAATTTTGCCTCCTTGGATCAAGCAGAAAAAATTCTAATCCTTCTGCTACACGACATATCTTTGAAGAATGGAGACAGCTCCAATAAATGTTTTCTTTTTAAGTTAACAAGGTCCATTTCCTCCAACTAACCTTCTTGTGGGATGATTTCTATTCCCTTCACTATTGTCATCACCACTCTCTGGTCCTTTATAAGCTTGTTCATTACTAGTGTACTAATATAGCTGTTTATAGTAATTATGATACCTAAAACTGAACTCAATACATCAGGTTATATATGGTCTGACAAGTCGAGATCACAATTCGTCAGCCTCTCTCTCATTTTGGACAATTCATTTTATTGATGCTACTTAATGACAATAATGATAATAGTAATATTTATATTTACATGGAATTTTGCATTATAACTTCCTCATATGCATGGAATTTACTTTAAAAGTGATTGGAGGAGAGGATTTTGGGAAGATGGCAGAGTAGGTCAGAAAATTTCAAGCTCTCCAGATTTCCCCCACAAGTGAAATAAAATAGTGCCTTAGGAAAAACATAGAGTAGTAAAAATAAATAAGAATAGGAGCAGAATAGTGGTCCTCCTGGGAAAATTGGAGAAGATCTGAAAAAAATTCCCAGGATGAGGTTTGGAACCTGCGAAGAATAAACAACTCCAGGCTAGTTCTGCTTAAACAATAAGCAGTGAGCCCTAGGGTGAGCTGGGTTGAGAGGCACCCTCTTCCTCAGTCACAGGAACATTTACCTCCTGGACAGTGAGGGGAGTTGGGTGTCTGAGCCCAGGAAGATTGAGGGAACCTCTCTTGACAAGGAATACCAAACCCAGCTGTGCTGTGGAGACTCAGGCCTAGGTGAGAAGGAACCAGCAGATGCCCACTCAGTAAGTGCAGAAGCAATGGGGGAGAGATGCTGCTGGCTGTGGGTACTTACAGGAGGCTGGAGGTCTTGGTTTTGGTTCTAGGACAGATGAAAGAACTGAAGGAGGAACTGAGGCCAGAGGCACCACCCTCCATAACCCAAGACTAGAGGTGATAGCAAAAAATAAGCTGATACAGATTTTTTTTTTTAATGAGCAGGTGAAGGAAAAGGTATTCAACCTCAGAAAGCTGTTATGGGAATAGAGAAGATTGGAGTTTGTCTTTGGAGGAGAATACTGAAGCAAAGAAATCCTCTCCTACCCCCAAAGAGTAACATCAAATGGTCATCTGTGCAAAAAAGAACTTTACAGAAGAACTTTTAAAAGACTTAAAAATGGAACTAGAGAGATTGAGGAAAAATTTAAAAAAATAAAAACAACTCAAGAAAAACATGATTATGAAAAGAAAGTCAACCAGTTAGGAAAGGAGGTCCAGAATCTTAAGAAAGAAAATTACTCCTTGAAAATCAGAATTGGGCAAGGGGGAGCCAGCAAAGTCACAAGAGACCAAGAAATAATAAAACAAAATATAAAGAATGAAAAAAAATAGAAAAGAATATGAAACATCTCATAAGAAAAACAATTGATGTAGAGAAGAGATCAAGAAGAGAAAACAAAAAATAATCAGACTATCTGAAAGCTATGATAAAAAAAAGAATCTCCATACAATAATACAAGAAATAATTGAAGAAAACTGTCTTGATGTGTTAGAACAAAAGT
Source organism: Phascolarctos cinereus (assembly GCF_003287225.1). Lineage (NCBI taxonomy): Eukaryota > Metazoa > Chordata > Mammalia > Diprotodontia > Phascolarctidae > Phascolarctos > Phascolarctos cinereus. Next base: position 248,948,053 of record NW_027555958.1, on the reverse strand, counting down.
TGAAAGTAGAAATAGAAAAAATCCACTGATCACCACCTGAAAGTGATTACATGAGGAAAATCTACAGGAATATCATAGCTAAATTCTGAAAGCCCTAGCTCAAAGAGAAAATATTATGATAAGCAAGACAAAAACAATTTAAATATGGTAATACAACAATTAGAATCACCTAAGACCTAGCAATAATGATACAAAAAGACCACTCGTCTTGGAACACTTTATATCATAGAGCGAAAGAACTGGGCTTCTGGCCAAAAATATCATACCCAGCAAAGCAAAACATAATCCTGAATTTAAAAAAATAGGCATTTAGTGAATTGTCAGATTTCCAAGATTTTATTTTAAAAAATAAACCTGAACTTAATAGATGATTTGATATGTAAGTTCCAAGAGAAATCCAAGGTACATATCAAAGACCAATTACAAAGAATTTGATGAGGACAGATTATTCACCTTTTATATGAAGAAATGTAAAACATATTCTAAGATTGTTATTAATACTTGGGTAGTTCATAAGAAAGATTGAGGTAGACATGAGTATAATATGATTTTTTAAAAGTAAAACCATTTAAGAACAGCTAAAAAAAAGTAATTATTTTGTACAAATGAGATGCAATAAGAAAAACCAACAAAGAGAAATTAGATGGAGGAGGAGGGCTGGTACTTCTGGAAACCTACTTTCAATAGGAATGGATTCAAGAGGGAACAATACAGATATATATATATATATATATATATATATTATATATATATATATATATATATAGAAAATTTTAGTATTTAATAAAAAATCAAGTGATTGGAAAAGTGAAAAATGAAGTTTAAATCAGATCACCTGAACATAGCTTTTTTTCCTATTAAGGATAATAGCTGTTGAGGGTAAAACTGGAATAGAATCAAAAAAGATGTTCTTAGTACCTCTCCTTTTCCTGGTTATCTTATTCCCAGACATTATTCCCAATCATAATTTTTCATTCATCAGTAGTACATAGAGTCATAAATCCAAACAATGTCATAATAGAAAGTGACATTAGACTTACCTAGTACAATGTCCTTATTTTAAAGATGAAGAAATTGGGGCCAAAGGAGATTTTGGATTACTTATGGTCAAATGAACGATCTGACCTCAACATTTGTATAGCCCAAATTACCTTTTATCTTTAATACTTTTGTAAGAGGCAGTACCCTTGACTGGTTCCTCCTTGTTTGAAACATTGCTATTTTATTGACTCTTTCCCTTTTTTGCTTATATCTAATTATTCCCTTAAATCCTTCTAAAGCCATCACAATAAAATCTCTAATGTTTACTTTCTCCTCTCTGTTGTCATAGTCATTATGATAATAGAGATGTTCATTGATCCATGTCAGAATTATTGTAATAGCCTCCAACAAGATCTTGTCTTCTTTCCTCCATACCCTCTCTCTTCAATGCAGCCTTCACAAGCTTCCAGGATAGTCTGCCATGTGTATATTGTTAGCTGTGTCACTTTTCCACTCAATACTTAGTTAAAGTTCCTCTTTAAGGAACTTTACTTTTCGGAGTCAAGTATCACCATGTCCATTACCGATAATTTCGTTTCTATAGTCTACATTCCAACCATACCAGCTTACTCTTCACCGCCCAAAATTCTGTTTTCTTATTTGTCTCCATACTTGAAATGTTCCCCTCTTCCTTCAATTTCAAATTCTTATTCATCATTTAGATAACACATGAAATGTCTCTTCCTTCTTTCTTCAGACCTCATATAATACTTAATTTGTACCTTTCGTGAACTTATTTTTTGGTATGTGTCACATGCCCTACTAAACCTACATATGTTCGTGAAGGTGGGATTTGTTTTATCTAAACTTTTAAATCTTGTAATGCCCAGCACTGAATACTGAATAGGCACCAAATAAATGTAGTTTGAATGAAATTAAGAAGATATAAGATGCAAGATAAGGGAGACATGGTTAGACAGAAGTTTGGAGAAAAAGGATGTGAGGGAGTTAGAGAAATGTAAGCTGGGTAAACAGTGTACAATAGTAGCTAGGAAAGCTAATGCTATCTTAGGATAACTGAGATGTATGCCTTCCAGTAATGAATAGGTGATAGTCCTTCCATACTCTCACATGACCAGATAGATAAATTCACTACTATTAAAGAGAGGAAAAGGTTTGTGACCATTTCATACGAGGATTTCATGGAACTGAAAGTGTTTAACTTATAGAAGAGAAGACTAAAAGGGGGCAAAATAGCTTCCTTCTAATACATGAAATTCTGTCACCATGGAAAGGGATTAGGTTTGTTCAATTTGGATACAGAGGGCATGTATCCTTTACACTGAGCTAATGCGTCCTTTTCCCCATCAAGATCTGCTAAGGGGGTTGTCATCATGGAACAGTGATAAAACCTCAAACCTGTTTTCACAGCATTGGCTATATTCTTTTACCCTGTGTTTGCTATCTTCAGTTTTAAAAAAATCTGCAACAACAAATACAAAAATCATTATGTCAGTGCTTTATTCACTTAGCTCCAAGGGGTAAATAAGCCTCACCTCTGAGACTCATTTGTCATTGGGTAGAGGTGCTGATTTCTCAAGAACATTTATGACTGGTTTTGCCAATGGTCCTCACAGTTACTACGAGTCTAGGTCCAAAGTTACACATGAATGATTGGAAAAGTGTTTCAGGATCTGTGGTGAACTATCCTCCCTGCTGAAGAGGTTGGCAATCAACACTTTTTCCTATCAGAGCCTGCAATACAGCTCTGTTATTTCCATAACTATAAATCTCTCCTGTCCAGTCAATAAACATTTATTAAACACTTACCATGTGTCTGCTGCTGTCCTGTAGTCTTTATTTAAACCTTTTAATCTGAAGTCAAGCTGTGTTTATTTTGTCTATCAGGCTAATGCAGCTAATAAATGCTTTGTGTCCATAGAAAGAAAGCCTGCTAAGTGTATAGCTCTGGATCAGATGCCAGAGGGAACCTGCTAAACTTCAGATGAGTTAAAACAGGAGTTTTATTTTTTTAACTATAGGTTCCTATGTAGCTTTTCTTAGAGCCTAGGTAACCTATTACATGGCTTCTTTTGGTCCTCTCAATAGCCAGGCATCCTTACTCACTGATTCTTGGTTTTATTTCTTCTTTTCACTTGAATGTATTCCCAGCAGCTTTCTCAGCCTACTTCTAAATATCTGTTTTCACTTGCTGTCTGTTTTACCTTGGAAAAGTTATTTAACCTCATTGTTTCAGTCTTCCCATTCATTAAATGGATATAACACTTACATTACCGTACTTCTGATGATCAAATGGAGTAATTTATGCAAAGCATTTTGTAAATTCTAAAGCATCACTTAAATGGGAACTGCTATTATTAAACTTGCTGTTCTGACTGGAGATAAGAGTGGAAAGAGCAAGGATCACCGCACTTTAGATGAAAGTAATAAATTTTACAGACACTTTGGACAACATTTAGACAACTGAACATGTTCTTCATGCATTATAATGTATGTTAAATTCCTTTTCATTATGCTAACAACTCATTCCATAATGAGGGGAAGGAATTATGATCATTTTTTCAGATTTAGAAGGAATAAAGAAAGCATTGAATCAAAGCATCCATGCCATTTGAAATATGCCCCAGAAATAACTAATTCTGCTCCCCTTTCACCTCAGTCTTTTGAATATACATATATCTTCCTGGGAATGGTCCAAATCTAGCTATAGCAGGTAGAGGATAAAAGTCAACCTATGCTATACCTACCAGGAAGAATTTCAATGCCAGGATATGCAGCCACAGTGTCTCCTACAGAAAGAGCTAGAAACCCATCACCTGCAATTTAAATTTGTTCCAAGTGATTTGTCTAATTTACTCATTTGAGGGCTCTGGAGACTCCCTTTCAGACAATTCTTTTGACCTACTGTCAGAGAAGTCCCTCCGGTGAGAGAGAAGCAGCAGGGACTTCTGTTTCTACTGTTGCAGACAAACAATGATCCGAGTTTTTTATGCTATGCCGTCTGTCCACTACTGAAAGACTAATTATAATCAAAAAGCAGCTGAAAAGCTCTTCAGTTACATACTTGAAAGTTGGGAGTTGTGATGAATTAAGGTGAAAGGTATAAAGAATTTTTAAATTTTATTTTCTTGCCTATACCTATGATTTCACGGGCATAGAGAATTCCTAGTGAGAAAATTCCTTCCACAAATGCATACCAGCTGTTCTTCTGCAACTGAAAGTCTCAAGGAATTTTTCACTTGGAGGCATTAAAATGTAAGTGGCTTTCCCAGAGTCGTGTAGCCAATATTGTCAGAGTGAGTCTTGAAACGAGGCTTGCTATTTATGAAGTTGGCTCACTATGCCATGCTGTCTCAAAGGTGCTTTAATAAGGCAACTATTCTAATTGCTTACTTCCCATAAGGAGTTCATGTCAAACATTTCAGATACATTTCAGATACTGTGAAATGTTAACTAAAATTACTCATTTTAAAAATACAGCTTCATAAAACTTTTCCCTCATAATGATCAGTGCCATTAGTGAAATACGGAGGACAGTGCTCTGTATTCAAAGCAATTAATATGTCAGAACATAGTGAAAGGAAAATCAAAAATAATGACAATAAACATGAATACTAATGGAATAAATTATCTTTTAAAATCAAAGTGTCTCCAAATGGGTTTGGGAGTCAGAGGATTACAATATGTTGCCTAAAAGAAGCACAACTAAAATGTGAGGTTCAGTATAAAAATACTATTTTTCATGTTAATGTCTGATTCTGATTTCATATTGTCATTTCCAAAATGTGCCTTTCCCTCATCATCCATACTCATAACAAAGGGAAATAGTTTAATAAAACTGTCAGTATTACTGCATCTAAAAGACAATGAAAAAAATGTCTCTTATAGTCCTATGGTCCTATTGTACTATTGTCATTGAGAATCCACTGAAAATCTGAAGTCATGCTTTATCCTTATCCTTCTGGAACCAATAGTCATCATTACATTTTATCTGATTTCTTATATCTTTTAGTTTTAATTATATTCATGCAATCACTGTCAATATGATTTTCTTGGCTTTTTTTTTTACTCTGCTTAAATTCATTCAATTCTTCCTACATTTCTCTGAAATCTTCATATTCCTCACTACTACGTTGTTGGTGGAGTTGCGAAATGATCCAACCATTTTGGAGAACAATTTGGAACTATGCCCAAAGGGCTACAAAATGTGCATACCCTTTGATCCTAACACTTCTAGGGCTATATCCCAAAGAGATTATACACATGGGAAAAGGACCCACATGTACAAAAATATTCATAGCAGCTCTTTTTGTGGTGGCAAAGAATTGGAAATTGAGAGGATGCCCATCAGTTGGGGAATAGCTGAGAAAGCTGTGGCATATGAATGTAATGGAATACTATTGTGCTATAAGAAATGATGAACAGGGTGACTTCAGAAAAACATGGAAAGACTTATATGGTTTGATGCTGAGTGAAGTGAGTAGAACCAGGAGGACTTTGTACACAATAACAGCCACGTTATGTAATGACTAATATTGTTAAACTGAACCCTTCTCAGAATTACAAGGATCTAAGACATCTCCAGAGGCCTCGTGATGGAAAATGCTGTCCACATCCAAAGAAAGAACAATGGAAGTTGAATTGCTACCAGTTATTTTTGCCTTCTGTTGAGTTTTGTTTCATCTTTCTGATGATTCCTCCTATTAGTTTTAATTTTTACTTACAACTTCACTAATGTGAAAATATGTTTAATAGGAATGTAAATGTAAAGCCTATATCAGATTGTGAGCCATCTTGGGGAGGGTGGGGGGAAAGGGGGAGAAAAATTTTCAACTCAAAAGAATATGGAAGTGATTGATGATAAATCAAAATAAACTAATAAATTTTTTAAAAAATGAAATAAAATAAAATTCTTCATATTCCTCATTTCTTATCTGAGCTTCATATTCCATTATATCCATATGCAGGCATTTGTTTAGCCTTTCCTCAATCTATGTGCACCATGTCTCTTTCTAATTTTCAGCTACCACAAAAAGTATTATTAAAAAATCTCTTGGCATATATGAGATTCATCTTCCCGTTTTTTATTTCCTTAGGATATGCAGTATGTTTAAGTCTATTTATATGTATATATATACACACATTAATATATATGTATATATATACATACATATATGTGTATATATGTGTATATTAGATTTCTATATGTTTACTGTATTCTCATTTCTATTTTAAGTATAACACCAGTATAGCCTCTCTCAGAGACAATGGATACTATATATCTTTAAGAAGAAGCAGAATCTTGAGTGAATCAAAATTTAGCTATAATTTTTAAGAAACTGTTAACTCTAATAGTGAAGTCAACTCAACAGATATTTATCAAGTGCCTATTACAGGCACTATGTACTCTGTTCCAGGCACCATGCCAAATGATGGGGATTCAAAGAAAAGCAAATGATAATAATAATAACAAAAAGATAAACAGTACCTTTCAAGGAGCTTGCATCCTAATGGAGGCACTCACAAGCACTATGAGTAGGAGGACTAGAAAATGTTTCATGCAGAAGGTGGAATTATGACTGAGATTTGAAGTCAGCCAAGAAATGCAGAAGAGGAAGGAGGTAATTCCAGGAATGAAGAACAGCCAGTGAAAATGGCCAGAGTTAAAAGATGGAGTGCCATGTAAGAGAATCATTAAGGAGGCCAGTATCATTGGATTGAAGAGTATGTGGAAGAGATTAGACTGTATAAGAAGTCAGGAAATTTCGGAAGGGGCCAAATAACGAAGATCTTTAAACACCAGAGGATTTTAAATTTGATTATGGAGGTTTTTTAAATGTATTTATTTTTAGTTTTTGACACTTACTTCTACAAGATTTAGAGTTCCAAATTTTCAAGCCATCTTACCCCTCCCCCCAGCCCAAAATTGCATGCATTCTGAATATCCCTTCCCCTAGTCTGTCCTCTCTTCTATCTCTCCTCCCTTCTCTTATCCCCTTCCCCTTCTACTTTCCTGTAGGGAAGGATAGATTTATGTACCCCATTTCCTGTATTTCTTATTTCCCAGTAGCATGTGAAAACATTTTTTTAACGTGTTTTTAAAACTTTGGGTTCCAAATTTTCTCCCTTCCTCCCTCACCACCCACCCCCATTGAAAAGGCAAGCAACTCAATATAGATTATACATGCGCACTTATGCAAAACACTTCCATAATAGTCACTTTGTGAAAAACTAACTCTATTTCCCTTAATCCTATCCCAACCCCCCCATTTATTCTATTCTTTCTTTAAACCCTGTCCTCCTCAGAAGTGTTTGCTTCTGATTACCCCCTTTGCCAATCTGCCCTCCTCTCTATCATTCCCCTGCTCTCTTGTCCCCTTCTCCCCCTATTTTCCTATAGGGTAGGACAGATTTCCATACCCAATTGAGTGTGTATGTTATTCCCTCCTGAAACCAAATCCTATGAGAATAAGATTCACACATTCCCTCTCGCATTCCCCTGTTTCCCCTCCACTGTAAAAGCCTTTTCTTTTCTGTTTTTTTTGTGAGATTATTTACCCATTCTACCTCTCCCTTTCTCTTCTCCAGTATAATCCTCTCTCACCCCTGAATTTTATTCTCCAGATATGACCCCTTCATCTTCATCTCACCATGTGCCCTCTACCTATCTATCTATCTATCTATATCTATATCTATACATATATATAATTTTTCCCTCCAACTACCCTAATACTGACAAAGGTTTCATGAGCTATAAATATCATCTTTCTGTACAGGAATGTAAACAGTTCAACCTTAATAAGTCCCTTATGATTTCTCTTTCCTGTTTACCTCTTCATGTTCCACTTAAATCTTGTATTTGAAAGTCAAATTTTCTATTCAGCTCTGTTCTTTTCATCAAGAATGCTTGAAAGTCCTCTATTTCACTGAATGACCATTTTTTCCCCTGAAGGATTATACTCAGTTTTGCTGGTAGGTGATTCTTGGTTGTAATCCTATCTCCTTTGCCCTCTGGAATATTATATTCCATGCCTCGTCCTTAATGTAGAAGCTGCTAAATCTTGTGTTATCCTGATTGTGTTTCCACTACTTGAATTGTTTCTTTCTGCAGCTTGTAATATTTTCTCCTTGACCTGGAACTCTGGAATTTGGCTAAATATTCCTAGGAGTTTTCCTTTGGGGATCTCTTTCAGGAGGAGATCGTGGATTCTTTCAATTTCTATTTTGCCCTCTGGTTCTAAAATATCAGGGCAGTTTTCCTTGATAATTTCTTGAAAGATGATGTCTAGGCTCTTTTTTTTGATCATGGCTTTCAGATAGTCCAATAATTTTTAAATTCTCTCTCCTGGCTCTATTTTCCAGGTCAGTTGTTTTTCCAATGAGATATTTCACATTGTTTCTAATTTTTCATTCTTTTGGATTTGTTTTACAGTGTCTTGATTTCTCATAAAGTCACTGCTTCCAATTGCTCTATTCTAATTTTTAAGGAAGTATTTTCTTCAGTAAGCTTCTGGACTTCCTTTGCCATTTGATCAATTCTGCTTTTTAAGGCATGCTATTCCTCATTGGCTTTTTGGACCTCTTTTGCCATTTGGTTTAGGCTGTTTTTTAAAGTGTTATTTTCTTCAGTATTTTTTTGGGGGGTCTCCTTTAGCAAGCTGTTGATTTGTTTTTCATGATTTTCTTGCATCACTCTCATTTCTCTTCCCAGTTTTTCCTTTACTTCTCTTACTTGCTTCTCAAAATCCTTTTTGAGCTCTTCCAAGGCCTGGGACTGATTTATGTTTTTCTTGGAGGTTTTGGATGTAGGAGCTTTGACTTTGTTGTCTTCTTCTGAGTGTATGTTTTGATCTTCTTTGTTACCAAAAAAAGATTCTATGGTCTGACACTTCTTGCGAGGTTTGCTCATGATCCCAGCCAATTACTTGAGTTATAAACTCTTTATTAAGGTAGAGGCCTGCTTCCAATGTGGAGAATGTACTATCCCAAGCTTCAGAGGGTTGTACAGTTGTTTTCAGAGATACTTCTAAGGACGTGTAAATTTTCAATTCTTACAAGGTGTTATGATCTAAGGAGAGGTGTTTACTCCTTTCCTAGCCTGTTCTCTGGTCTATGAGTGACCACAAGCCCTCTTTTCTGTCTTGGAACAGTGAGGAGGATTTCTTCTTCACCACCATTACAAGGTCCACCATGCCAGCCCTGCTCCTCCTTGCCCCAGGACCACCCCTCAGAACTGTGACACAGATCAAATCCCAGGCAAAGCAAGAGAATCCTGCTCAGCACCAACAAAGAGATCCCTGCAATTCCCCTCTGATCAGCCACTGAATTCCCCTTCAGTCTGTGGGCTGGAAGCTCAGGAGGCAGCTGAGGCCCTGGGATCACACTCAGGAACTGGAGCTGAGATCTAGCTTGTTTCTCACTGCAGAAAGACTTTTCCCACTGACCATCTAAGTTGTCTTTGGTGTTCATGGGTTGAGAAGTCTGGAAACCACCACAGCTGCCTGTGATTCAGTCCTCTGAGGCCTGCCCCAGGTTTACTGCAGCCTGCATGCCCACGCCAAACTGCGCTCCTCTACCAGCCTGGAGCGATATGCACTTCCGATTAACCATCTAGGTTGTCTTGGGCTGTAAATTTGTTTCACTGTCTTTTTGTGGGTTCTGCTGCTTTAGAATTTGTTTAGAGCCATACTATTAAAATAATATTTATTTTTAAAAAAAGAATTTGTTTAGAGCCACCTTTTTTTGTTATTTGGAGGGGTTTGGGGGAGAGCTCAAGCAAGTCACTACTTTTACTCCACCATCTTGGCTCTGCCCCCTTGATTACAGAGTTCTTGAGGAGCCACTGGAGTTTATTGAATGGAGGAATGATGAAATTGTCAGACTCAGACTTTAGGAAGATCAGTTTGACAGCTGAAAAAAGGATGGACTACAGTGGGGAGAAACTTGAGGCAGGGAGACCAACCTGCAGGCTATTAAATAGTCTAAGTATAAAGTGATGAGGTCAGTGAAGCTGAAGTGTATGGAATTGCATATCTGTAAACCTGGCAGGTTTTTATTTTAAGCCTAGGAAATAAGGGGTTTTAATATGAAAAGAGAGAAGAGTTAGAGGTTATCAGAAAAGATGTTTCTCCAGTTTAATATTCATTAAATATCATTTACTAAACTGGAATGAGATCTTACAGTTAATTAAGAAAAGAGGAGTGCTCCTTTTGTGCTTAGAGAAACTACTACCACTGAGAAAATGTTATGCCTTCATGTACAACATCCTATTTCAGGAAAAGGGAAATCATAGATTGTGAGGATAACTAAGATCCTGAAGGGTGGAAGTCAGTGGAACCAGAGAAGAGATTTCAAGACAAATTGAGAAAAATTATTATGGAAAGGGCATGTGATAATGATGATTGAAAAATCAGTGACACAGTAAAATTTCAATTCTACAGCAATTCTTTTGTCCTCTCTATCTCTTCCAAGACTTTATATATGTAAGATTGAGGCACTAAAAATAAGCAGGAAAAGGGGCAAGATCTATAAAGACATATATAATATAGAAACATCTTGGAAGAAGAATCTCAGATTGGGTACCTTAGAAGCTTTAATTTACAAATAATGAAATAAATAAACTTTAAAAGTGAATAAGGCTAAAGGTTATGAATCAAAGATTAAAAGCCTGGAACAGACAGAAATTGAAGATAATTAATGAGGAAAATGAGGTAAAGGAAGCATTTTTAATAAAAAGGTACAGAAAATTTTAAAAAATATTGAGGGGAGAAAAGGAAGTGTGATTTCACTTGACTAACTTAACAAGAACAAGAGGGAAACATATTACTAGATAACAGAAAACAGAAAAAGGAAGGAAGGAAGGAAGGAAGGAAGGAAGGAAGGAAGGAAGGAAGGAAGGAAGGAAGAAAGGAAGGAAGGAAGGAAGGAAGGAAGAAAGGAAGGAAGGAAGACTCTAATAAGAAAAACTCCAGTACCAGGGAAAGAGCGTCAAATTGGAGGAAGGGAAGGATTGAGGAAAAAGGTAAGAGTATCCATGGGATAAGGTTGCCTTAAAGTAGATTAAGTAAAAATAACTAAAATTACAAAGAGTGGGAGTGGTCATTCCAAAGAAGAATTTAAAATCCCAAATCAGAAAAAAAAATGGTAGAAATAAATGAAGGAAAATGTAAATGTAGCTCATAATTTTGAATATGAATGCAGTAAGCAGTCCCATAAAATAAAACCAAACTAAACAAAACAAAGAGTTTGGAGATGACAAGAAAATAATACTCTACAATTTGTTACTTAAATGAAACATACCTAAAAACTAAAAACACACAAAATAAAAATCAAAGGTTGGCCAAAGTTTATTATGCATCCTTTGAATCCATGACACCAAGAGGTGCAGCAATGGTATCAGACAAAGCGAAAACAATAAATCACAACATAGAGATAAACAAAGAAATTACATTACACTTTAAGAAACCATAACAACAAATCCACTTCAATATTAAACTTAGGTGTTCCAAATGGCTCGGCATATAAGATCATAAAGGAAAACCTAACTGAATTAGAAGAAGATATAGACAGAAACATGACAATAGTAAAAGACTATAACATCCATCTCACAATTTTGGACAAATCTAACACAAATGTAAATAAAGAGAAAATACAGAATTTAACAAATTGCTGGAGGAAGGAAGGGGACCACTAAAGAATGTACATATTTCTCATTACTATATGAAACATTTCTTAAAACTGACCATGTATTCAGATGAAGAAACATGGCAAATAAAAGCAAAAGGGGGGAAATAGTAAACATCCTTTGCAAACCATAATAATTTTTAAGTAATCACTTCAGGAAGTACAATGGCACATATTGAAATAGAGACTTAGCGATGAAATCACAAATACATCAAACAGTTAATAAATATTTACTAAACATCTACCATGTGCAAACATTGTGCTAAGCACTGGTGATTCAGAGAAAGATAAAAGACAATCCTTGCTCTGAAGGAACACAAAATTTAATGAGAGAAACAACATGAAATAATTATGTCAATAAAGTTATATTCAGATTAATCAACAGAGAGAAGGAGATAGAATTAGGAAAGATTTGGAAAGCCTCCCAAGAGAGTGTGAAATTTTAGCTTCGATGTGAAGGAAGCCAAGAGGTAGAAATAAGGAAGGAGAGCATTTCATAGATGAGAACAGCCAGTGAAAGTGACTAGACATAGAGTGTCTTCTTTGAGCAACAGCCAGGAAGAAGCCAGTGCACTGGATTGAAGAGTTCCTTGTAGAGGTATAAGGAGTAAGAAGACTAGGAGTGGGAGGGGGGTACAGGTTATGAAGAATTTTTAAAACAATACAGAGTTTTATCATTTATCTGGAAGGTGATAAAGAGTAACTAGAGTTTAATGAATGGTCTGGGGGAGTGACATATTCAGATTTATACTTTAGAAAGGTCACATTGACAGGTGAATGGAGGCTGAATTAGAGTTGTGAGAGTCTTATGGTAGGCAAACCAATCTGGAGTCTATTGTAATATCCAAGCATGATATGATGAGGAGTTGCACCAAGGTAGTAGATGTATCAGAGAAGAGGAGGCATGTGTAAGATATGTTACAAAGGTAAAATGGACAAGCTTTGGCAACCTATTGGATATGGGGGGGAGGGGAATGTGACAGAGAATGAAGAGTTGAAGATGATACCTAGGTTGCAAGCTTGGATTATTGGGAGAATGGCAGCTATTGCTTCAGATAATTCTAGGAATACCAGCAATAGTAAAATGATAAGAGAAGGAAATAAAAGATATAAAGATAAGCAAAGAGAAGACAAGCCTATCTCTTTTCCTTGGTAAGATAATGGTTTATTTAGAAAATCCTGAGGAATTTGTGAGAATACTTATTAAAAGAATAATAAATCTAACAAAGTTGCAGTCTACAAAATAAAACTGCAAAAAATGAACATTTTATATAATAAAATTCAAGAGGCAGTTTAGAAAGGGAAATCATATTCCACATAACTATGAAATGCATAAAATGTCTGAGGATCAATCTACCAAAGCAAGCAAAACTCTTGTAGGGATTCAATTACGAAGTGCTATTTAAAGAAATAAAGAACAACTTAAATAGCTGGAGAAATATTCTGTGTTCATTGCTGAGCCATATCAATATGGTGGTACCACCAAATGGTGATACTACCAAAGCTAGGTGGCACATTCTTGAGGGGGCAGCTACTTGATACAATGGATAGAGTGCCAGGCCTGTAGTCAAGAAGACTTATCTTCCTGAGGTCAAACCTTATTAGATGTGTGACTCTAGGCAAGTCACAATTCTGTTTGTCTCCATTTCCTCATCTGTAAAATGAGTTGAAGAAAGGAAATGGTAAATCATTCACTTGCCAAGAAAGGCCCAAATGGGGTCACAAAGAGTAAGACATGACTGAAAAACACCTGAACACTATCAAAATTAACTTACAATTTTGGTGCTAAATCAATCAAACTATCAAAGGAACACTTTACAGAAATTGGTAAAATGGCAAAATTTGGAGAAACAAAAGATCAAGGACAATAAGGGACATTACAAACAATATAGGAATGAAAGAGTAATAGCACCTTCACACTTCAATTATGAAATAAAGCAGTATTATTTTTATAATTAATTTATATAATTAATTTAATTTAGTTTTCAACATTCACTTCCATAAGACTCTGAGTTTTTAATTTTCTCCCCATTCCTGTCCTCCTTCCTCCCCAAGACAATATGCAATCTGATATAGGCTCTACTTATACATTCATATTAAACATATTTGCACATTAGTCATGATGTAAAGAAGAATTAGAACTAATGGGAGAAAGCATGAGAAAGAAGAGACAAAACAAAACAACAAAAGGAGAGCAAATAGTATGCTTACATCTGTATTCAGACTCCAAAGTTCTTTCTTTGGATGTGCATAGCATTTTCCATCACAAGTCTTTTGGAGTTGTCTTACAGCCTTGCATTGTTGAGAAGAGCTAAGTCTTTGAAGTTCAGTCATCACGTAATATGGCTGTTACTGTGTACAATGTTCTCATTCTGCTCACTTCACTCAGCATCAGTTCATAAAAGTCTTTCTAGGGTTTTCTAAAGTCCTACTTCTTATTTTTTTTTGTTAACTAATTCATTTCTTTTTAGTTTTTAACATTCACTTCCACAAGATTTTGAGTTCCAAATTTTCTCCCCATCTCTTCCCTACCTACCCCAGGACAGTGTGCATTCTGAATACTCCTTTCCCCAATGTGCCTCCCTTCTATCATTCCCCCCCCTTTCTCTTATCCTCTTCCCTTTCTACTTTCCCATAGGGCAGAATGGATTTCTATACCCCATCGCCTGTGTATCTTATTTCTCAGTTGCATGTAAAAACAATTTTAAACATCCATTTCTTAAAACTTTGAGTTCCAAATTCTCTTCCTTCCTGTCTCTCCACCAACCCTCATTGAGAAGGCAAGCAATTCAATGTACATTTGTATAAAACACTTCCATAATATTGTGAAAGGGTAGCTATATTTCCCTCCATCTTATCCCGACCCCTGTTTATTCTATTCTCTCCTTTGACCCTGTCCCTCCTCAAAAGTGTTTGCTTCTGATTACTCCCACCCCTAATCTGCCCTTCCTTATATCATCTGCACCTCTCTTATCCCCTACCCCCCTAAATTCCTGTAGGGTAAGATAGATTTCCATACCCAATTGAATGTGCATGATATTCCCTTCTTAAACCAAATCTGATGAGAATAAGATTCGCTCATTCCCTCTCACTTCCCCCCTCTTCCCCTCCACTGTAAAGGTTTTTTCTTACCCTTTTATATGAGAAAATTTACCCCATTCTATCTCTCCCTTTCTCCTTCTCCCAGTACAATCCACTCTCACCCCTTAATTTTATTTTTTAGATATCATCCCTTCACTTTCAACTCACCCTATGCTCTCTGTGCATATATATATATATATATATATATATGTGTGTGTGTGTGTGTGTGTGTGTGTGTGTGTGTGTGTGTGTATGTATATATATATGTATATGTATGCATGTATGTATGTATGTATACCCTCCAGCTACTCTAATACTGAGAAAGGATCATGAGCTACAAATATCATCTTTCGATATAGGAATGTAAACACTTCAACTTCAATGAGGCCATTATGATTTCTTTTTCCTGTTTACCTTTGCATGCTTCTGTTCAATCTTGTATTGAAAGTGAAATTTTCTATTAAGCTCTGGTCTTTTCACCAAGAATGCTTGAAAGTCCTCTGTTTCATTGAATGCCCATTTTTTCCTCTGAAGGATTATACTCAGTTTAGCTGGGTAGGTGATTCTTGGTTTTAATCCTAGCTCCTTTGACCTCTGGAATATCATATTCCTAGCCCTTTAGTCCCTCAATGTAGAAGCTGTTAAATTTTGTGTTATCCTAACTGTGACTCTACGATACTTGAGTTGTTTCTTTCTGGCTGCTTGCAAGATTTTCTCCTTGACCTAGGAACTCTGGAATTTAAATATATACTCCTAGGAGTTTTCCTTTGGGGATCTCTTTCAGGAGGTGATCGGTGGATTCTTTCCATTTCTATTTTACCCTGTGGTTCTAGAATATCATGGAAGTTTTCCTTGATAATTTCCTGTAAGATGATATCTAGGCTCTTTTTTTTTTCATGGCTTTTAAGTAGCCCAATAATTTTTAAATTCTGTCTCCTGGATCTATTTTCCAGGTCAGTTTTTTTCTAATGAGATATTTCACATTGTCTTCTTTTTTTTTCATTCTTTTAGTTTTGTTTTATAATCTCTTGATTTCTCATAGAGTCATTAGCTTCCATTTGCTCCATTCTAATTTTTAAGGAATTATTTTATTCAGTGAGCTTTTGGACCTCCTTTTCCATTTGATCAATTCTGCTTTTTAAGGCATTCTTCTCCTCATTAGCTTTTTGGACCTCTCCTACCATTTGGGTTAGTTTATTTTTTAAGGCATTATTTTCTTCAGTATTTTTTGGGTCTCCTTTAGCAAGCTGTTGACTAATTTTTCTTTGTTTTCTTGCATCACTCTTATTTCTCTTCCCATTTTTCCTTCTACTTGTCTTATTTGTTTTTCAAAATCTTTTTTGAGCTCTTCCATGGCCTGAAATCAATTCATATTTTTCTTGGAGGCATATAGGACTTTTGACTTTGTTGTCTTCTTCTGGTTGTATGTTTTGATCTTCTTTGTCATCAAAGTAAGATTCTATAGTCTGAGTTTTTTCTTCTGTTTGCTCATGTTCCCAGCTAATTACTTGACTTTTTAACTCTCTGCTAAGGTAGGGCTCTGCTTCCAGGGTGGAGGGTATACTGTCCCAAGCTTCAGGGGTTTTCTGCAGCTGTTTTCAGAGATACTTCTAGGGACCTGTAAACTTTCAGTTCTTCCAAGATGGTATAATCAAAGGAGAGATGTTTACTCCTTTCCTGGCCTGTGCTCTGGTCTATGAGTGACCACTAGCACCCTTTTCTGCCTTGGTGTTGTGAGGAGGAGTCTCTCTTCATCACCATCACAATCTCTTCCAGGCCAGCACTGCTCCTAGCCCGAGGACTACTACCTACAACTGTGACCCAGATCCAAGCATGGGCAAAGCAAGAGAATCTTGTTTCAGTTCCAACAAAGAGATTCCTGTAATGACTCTCTCATTAGCTGCTTGTTCCCCCAACCATCTATGGGCCAAGACCTCTGGAAGCAGCTGCTGCCACCACCCTAGGGCTGCACCAGAGTTGGGGCCAGATTGTGATCCTCCCTCCCAGGTCTGACAGGTCCTACTGAACTTCTAAGTTGTCTTTGATATTTGTGGGTTGAGAAGTCTAGAAACCACTACAGTTGCCAGTGATTTGGTCCCCTGAAGCCTACTCCAGGTTTTCTGGGGCCCGTCTTTGCCTGTGTGCCCACACTGAACTGCACAGAGTACTCTTCTAGCCTGGTGCAACAGATCTTTCTCATCAACCACCCATTGTCTTGGGCTGAAAATTTGTTTCACTCTGGGTTCTGCTGCTCTAGAATTTGTTCAGAATCATTTTTATGGGCATTTGGAGGGGTTTAGGGGAGAGCTCAAGGAAATCACTGCTTTCACTCCACCATCTTGGCTCTGCTCCCCTGCTCATCATTTCTTGCAGCACAATAGTGTTCCATTACATTCTTATGCCACAACTTGTTCAGCCCCAATTGATGGATATCCCCTCAATTTCCAATTCTTTTCTACCAGAAAAGAGCTGCTATAAATATTTTTGTATATATGAGTCCTTTTTTCCTTTTTTATGATCTCTTTGAGATGTATTGCTAGGTCAAAGGATATGCACAGTTTGATTGCCTTTTGGGCATAGTTCCAAATGGCTCTCCAGAATGATTTGCTCAGTTCACAACTCCACCAACAATGCATTAGTGTTCCAATTTTCACACATCTTCTCCAACATTTAGCATTGTCCTGTTTTGTTGTGTTGGCCAATCTGATAGGTGTGATGTGGTACCTCACAGTCATTTTGATTTGCATTTCCCTAATCAACAGTGATTTAGAGTACTTTTTCACGTGACTATAGATAGCTTTAATTTCTTCCTCTGAAAACTGCCTATTCATATCCTTTGACCATTTAGTAATTGGGGAATGACTTGTATTCTTATAAATTCAACTCAGTTTTCTATATATTTTAGAAATGAGGCCTTTATTAGAGACACTGGTTGTAAAAATTGTTTTCCAGCTTTCTGTTTCCCTTCTAATCTTGGTTGTGTTGGTTTTGTTTGTGCAAAAACTTCAATTTAATGTAACCAAAATTATCCATTTTACATTTCATAATGTTCTCTAGCTCTTGTTTGGTCAAAAATTCTTCTCTTCTCCATACATCTGAGAGGTAAACTATTCCTTGCTCTTCTAGTTTGCTTATGTTATCACTCTTTAGAAGTAAATCATGTAGTCATTTTAACTTTATCTTGGTATAGGGTATAAGATGTTGGTCTATGCCTAGTTTCTGTCATGCTATTTTCCAGTTTTCCCTGTAGTTTTTGTTAAATAGTGAGTTCTTATCCCAGAAGTGGAGTCTTTGGATTTATCAAACAGTAGATTACTAAAGTCATTGACTGCTGTGTCTTGCATACCTAATCTATCCCACTGATCCACCACTCTATTTTTTAGCCAGTACCAAGTAATTTTGATGATTGCTGCTTTATGATACAATTTAAGATCTGGTATGGCTAAGACATTTTCCCTTGCATTTCTTTTCAATAATTGCCTTGATATTCTGAAACTTTTGTTCTTTAAGATGAATTTTGTTATTATTTTTTCTAATTCTATAAAATATTTTTGGTAATTTGATTGACATGGCACTGAATAAGTAATTTAATTTAGGTAAAATTGTCATTTTTATTATATTAGCTCAACCTACCCATAAGAAACTGATATTTTTCCAGCTATTTACATCTGACTTTATTTGTGTGAAAAGTTTTCAGTAATTGTATTCATTACGAAGCATTATTAATCAAAACCATGATATTGATTAAAAAATGAAGTAGATCAATGAAACTAACTAGACAGGGAAAAATCAGAAATTAACTCAGAACACAAAATATAGCCTAAAACATAAATTATTTAGGAAAGAACTCCCTATTTGACAAAGACTTGCAAGAAAAGTGAAAATTTGTCTGGCAGAAATCAGTTATGGCTTTCTATGAAGGAAAGTCCAAAGAATTCAGTGGGACATTTAGGTGATGTAAAAACAAAAAAAATTAAAAGTTTATTTAATAGATGACATAAATATCCCAATAAAATTTTAAAAGAAAAAATAAAATTAGCATATTCACACAGTTATCCAGATTAATAATAATTACAAATTAGACTAGGTCACACTCTCAGGGTTAAAAAAAAAAAAAAAACCTTACAATGGCTCCCTATTTCCACTAGGATAAAATGCAACATTTCAACCTTCCATTTAAAACTGATTTCAGCTCAGATTCTTATAATTTAGCCAATAACTCACTAACATGCAGACTCCTTAAGAGTCTGCCCAATATGACAGATGTTCTAATAAACCTTGTCTTTTGCTGAAAGAGGGTTTGGCTTGAATTCTTTTGGACAGGACCCGGGAGTCGTGATCTTGAGGTTTCAGCACCCCTAAACTCCGAAACCTCAACATTTTTGTGGTCCATATGGAAAAACTGCCTAACCCCAAGTTCTTCTCTACCCAAGACTAGAAGGTATATAAGCCTTCCTCCCTCTTCTTGCTCTGCAGTTGGGGTCACTCTCCAAGCACCAAGGCTTGGAGGCGCTTTTTGGGCAGACAGTTATCAGGCTGTCTCAGACTCAGCCTGTTGCTCTCAGGCTCTCAGTACACTGGTTTGGTTCAAGTCCGTGGACCTGGGCACACCTTCCACAGCATAGAGGGCAAGGATGGATGCCCTATCCAGAAGTGTATACCCAATTCAGTTCTCTCAGTGCTAGAGTATTGGAGAAAACTACAATTGCTTTTTGGTTCCCTGAGATTTACTTACTCCCTTCCCTCTATACCCCTGAGTCCTCCTTCATGGAGGTTACAGGGAAAAGTTACAGCAGCTAAAAATATCTTGGAAGATTCTGGAGGTTTTGTGATTGATCATTAAGGAGTTTTGAAACACCTCCTTACAACCCTGGTCAATTTCTTCCCTTGAGTCAAGAGGATATTGTTTACCCCTCTCATAGGAGAAGAGGGTTTCACACTTTCCCTCTCACCTTTGATTTCACCCTCCCTCACCTGGGAAAGGAAGGAGAGGGAGGGGCAGCAGCTACAGCATGGGTCCCAATGGCAATGGCCTTGGGCCCTGGGGCAGCCTTTGCCTGAAAACATCACCCAGGTTCAGCACATCCTGTTCAAGGTAAAGAAGCTAGCCTCTGAACTTGGGTAAGCATGCTCTCTTAAAGTTGTAGTTTTAACTGTTAATGATGAGATGTTGATTCCTTGTGTAAAGTAATTTGGAAATGCACCTAAGAAAACTGAAGTCACCTGATTTAGTAATGTGTTTATTTCAAGTTTCAAACTGGTGAACTTTTTGTGTCAGTTATGTCAAGCAGCTTTTCATAATTTGGTTACCACTAAAATAATTTGGTTATTGTTGGTTATTGTTTTAATGTGTAAACTAGCCAAAAAGTTTGTTTGGGTTATGGCTTGCTGAGAATTTGCAAGTTACAGAAATCTCTAAAGATTGTTTTTTTATACCATAACAAATTTAAATTTGAGATGTAAATCCTGGAAAAGTTTTTCCTAAGCTGTGATTAGTGAAACTTGCTATTTCAGGTAAAAGCTCATAGGATTTTATTTTGAGCTGTCTGATGGGTCATAATCCATCAATAATCAATAACCCACCATCTGAGAGAAATGCCACAAGCTACTGAGAGAGAATGTGATATTGGTGGGAAGTCAGCATTGGGAAAAGCTAAAAGGACAATTTTAGCTTCCATCTAAGATGGGATTCTCCTCCTGGCTCAGTTTCCCTATTATGTTCCTTTGAAAAGGAATGTTACCCACCTGGCTAATCCTGAGTCTGGCTGTGAGGTGGATTTGATGGGTGGAAAACTGAATTATCTGAATCCAAACAGGGCTAAGGATGTTTTATCTCATCATATCTGGGCCCTACAGTTTTTCTGTCAGATTTGTGTCTTCCAGACTACAGGCCATTCACCTACAGTTGATACAAACAGTGAGTACCAGCTAATGTCTCCCCCATCATTCCCTGGATGCAGCCTGTGCTTGGCTCCAGCCAACCTCCTCTTTGGGACCCCCTTGAGGCAGGGACAGCTCTAAGCCCCTTGTAAGCAGGAAACAGTTTCAGAAGCCAAAACCTTTTCCCCTTACACCAAAAAAATTTGGGACCCATTTGTTTGAGGCAGGTAATGATGGGGTTGGGATCTGGACCCCAAAAAGGAAAAACCCTGGACTTTCCCACATGGCCAAACCTCTGGTGTTCCCCTGAGGCTACAATCTCACCAACTGGCCTTTCATTGTGGCTACCCCCAATCTGTTACCCTTCCCTATGGCCCCTGGCCATTTTCTACCCTTAATCCTAACTAGGCTCCCTTCTCCCTTGGCCACCTGGTCCAGGTCCCAGGAGTTCTGTTCACCCCAGCTTACTGGCCACTTCCATTCAGATCTTCTTAGACCCCTCCAGTTACCTCAAACTACTTGGCCACTCCTAGATCCCTCCCACAGTCTTTCTCTATTTAAGGTCCATCTTGTCTCCATTAGGGTGCTCTGATTCTTATAATCTAGCCACTGCTCAGATTTTTACAATCTAACGAATAGCTCACAGATGCTCAGATTCCTTAATAGTCTGACTAATACAGCAGATCTTTAATAAACTTTGTCTTTAGCTGAAAAAATAATGATTCACCTTATTCCCTTGAATGCTACATTCTTTTTTTTTTCTTTTTGGTGAGGCAATCTGGGGTTGAGTGATTTGCCCAAGGTCACACAACTCATAAGTGTCAAGTGTCTGAGGCTAGATTTGAACTCAGGTCCTCCTGAGTCCAAGGCCAGAGCTCTACCCACTGCACCCTTGAATGCTACATTTGAGCCAACTTGAATAAAGGTCACATTTTCTCACAGCTTTATAGTCACAGAATCATGACACACTTCATGACTAGAATATCCTCCCTCCACATCTTTGCCTTACAGAAGTGATAAAGTGGCAAGTGATAAAGCAAAAATGAGTGGTCTAGTCTTTATTCCAATGCCTATTTTTCAAATAAAATATACTTTACATGCTTTCTTAATGATATATGTTACCCAATTGCATAATTAACAAAACAAACTGGAAGATTAATGTGCCTGTAAGGTATAATGAGAATTTTAATAATTTTCTCCAGCATCTAAAAGTATGAAGTACTTCTCAAAAAATGATTAGAAAAAAGTAATATGGTTTATCACATGATGCCAGAAAACAACTGACATAATGAGGGTTTCAACACATGACTAAAGATGTCAGAAAATCCCCCAACCAGCTTTGCCACTCAGCACAGAAGCTGGGCTTTCATAAAGTACATATAAACAAGCCAACTAATGGCTTCTTATTACATTCACCACCTGACTCCAGCAGCTCTTTTACCAAATAAAACTTTATTACCATCTCATATTGCATAATATTCACCAAAATCCAGATAACTTAAAATTATAATTAATAGAGAAATATCTCTCATATTTTACTTCAATATATATAAATGTCATGTATAGTATACATCCAATGTATACCATATATTAATATATCATACAAATTTATATTATACATAAATTATATATATATATATTTAAAACCATGAAATACCCATGCAACACATTGTGTGTTAGCATATTATTTATTAATATCAAGCAAAATATAAAATATTTTTGTATTTATTGTAAAATAAATGTATGATTAATAAATTTATTATAAAATAAAAAGACATATTTATATAGAAATATGCAAATAAAACAATAAAATAAAATAAAATATTTTGAGAGGCATGCTCATCAGAAATGTCATCACCATGGATAATGCCCAATACAGCGTTCAAATAGAAGGGTCCATCCTAGGTCTACACAACATGTGGCCCAAGAGCCACTTGCAGACCACCAAAGGATTTTATGTGGCTTGCAAAAACTGCAAAGGATATAAAAGAAAGTAAGATATAATGAGTGCTCTGTCCATGCCCCACTTAGCCTGCTTTCTACTAGTCACTATTGCACCTATTTTGTAACTTGGCAGGTGGGTGGCCACTGCACACTCTGTCCTGTTTGTCATGTGCCTCATGGCAGCACTATCATCAGTCTTTCTCTAATCTAGACCCGCACAACTTGTAAACTTCTTTGGGCCGCAGGTAGCTTAGACTAGAGACAATTGACAATAGTTGGTTGCCCTGGGTCATGTGACAAACAAAAGAGAGTGTGCAGTGGCAACCCTACATTTTTCATGGGCCACCCAAAATCCTTTGGCAGGCCACAAGCAGCCCACATGCTGTATGTTGTACAGGTCTGCTCTAGTCCAAGAGGAGTGAGAGTCATATCCTTTTGCTGAGTTTTCAGTTATTACTAAATGAAAACAGTAAGAAAAAATGTGAAACAGTAAGAAAAATGTATTAAAACTTGCACCACTTAGCAAAATAATTTTTTGACATTAATGTGATTTCATGACAAACAAAAATCATAAGTAATAAGTGTAATTAATTGATATTAATTGAAATTTCTCTTTTTAGTATGGTTTACTTGCGAAAATAGTTTAATCATTAATTATACCTTCAACTGGAAAGTGAGCAGTAAAAACCTATCTGCAACCTGAAGAAGTTCATCCTATTTTAATTTTGGCCCCTATCTATTGCCAAGTTGTGCACATCTGGTCTATCCAGATATTGAAGTCACTCAGATGCTCATGATTGAAATGATATTGTGCTGATTCTACAAGTTCTGAAACATTGCATGATTTCCTAAATGAGAGCCATAATCATTCAGAGTTAATCTAACTATATATAAGCCAAGTAGATGCAAAATGTCTACTGATGATACCATAACATACAGATTTATAGATAGAGATATAGATATGTATGTACATGTGTGTGTATGTATGTATGTATGTATGTGTGTATCTTGGACAAACTTTGGATGTAGCAGAGTCCATAACTAAAGAAGTCAATGAGAAAAGGCTAAACTGCCTTTAGGTAATCATTTAAAGCTTTAATGATCCAAGTTACTCCCTGAACAAAGGCCTATATTTATAACAAGATCTTTCTGGTGATACTGGTGCAAAATAGCATTGCTTCTGAAGAATTAAAACTACCCAAAGGACAATGGAGATGTACACAGCATGTATGAGTTGTCTGAAATACGCTACCAGCCATGAGACACAGAAGTGGCATAAGGGATATTAGCAGAGAGTTAAATACCCAAAGAAAGGTGCTCTGAACATTTAACTATAGGGAGGGATAACCACTGGACAGCCTATGTGCTCCACTGGTATCCATAGAATGATGAGAGAACATAAGTAACATCAGGGCATGTTGAATGAACACCCTATTTACTATTTATGGAAGTTATGAATAAGAACCTCATAGAATGAGAGTGTATGAATGGACCATAAGCTGCATCTTTAGAGAATGTACCCAAAATAACAAGATCACAATTCCATCTAAGTATTAAAAAAAAAAAAGATAGTTTAGAGGGGGTAGAAATTGCAGGAGAAACCAATTTGGAGGATGTTAGTCTAAACCAAATAAGAGCTGTTTAGGAGATAACTTGGGACAGGACTAGGGAGGTGTAGTACTTATGAGTAGAGATACAGGGTTATATGTGAGAGATATTACAGAAATCGACTCAAGTGAGCATGAAAACTAACTGTATAGAAGAGTGGGAAGAGCCACAGGTGATGTCAAAGTTTTAAAATTGGACAGCTAGAAAGATACTACAGCTATTGAATCTTAAAACTGCAGTAAGAATTTTAGGACAACTTTTTAGTGCAAGTATTATTGTTGTTAAAATTCAGAAATTGAATCTCAAAGAGGCTATAAATACACAGGATTATCACATGAATTTGTATATTCCCCTGTTAACACCATGGTAATCTCCATGTACTAAGTTGTATGAAGCTGTGATTATAAGTATGAAGAATATACTAAAACCAGAGTACAAAATGGTAGTATTGGTCAAAGAAAGGGCTCTTAGGCAGTAGATATCTGAGTTGAGGGACTCAATCTAGGCCAGGATCTAATATTTTCCAGGAGATTTAATGCTTCAAGTGGTAGAGGTTTAATGATTTAGGAACTTTATAAGTAGTAATAAGTGAAAAGACCTGAAGGTAAAGATAGGCCCACAAACCAAATCTAGTAGAGTATCAACCTCCTTCCCCAATACCTAAGAAGATGAAAGTAGGTCAGTGAGTCCTTTGGACCTTTAGGGATGGATCATTTATATCTATCCTTCAGGAAGGAATTTCTGAAATCTAATTTAAATCTCCTTTGCTATATGTTATACTTATTTTCTCTTGTTCAGTAACTAATAAGTGCTTTTAGATTCCAGTCATAATAGCTGACACTAACACAATGTCTTATATTATACAAGATACTTTATATGAATTATGCCAGTCATAACTGATTCCAACTGTAGAGAGAAAAGTTTTTTGGGAAGTTGGGGTAGTCAAATGGAAAATAATTCAATGGCAGGTGCAGTCATGGCAGGAGAGAGGATGGCACATCTATAAAAGAGGTTACAAGAATGGTGTGCACCAAGTAATAAACATCTCTTAGAAAGATCTCAAAGTATTATGGCCTGAGGGAGGTTGTACTTTATGGTGGCATGATACAGAAGAGGGTAGGTAAGTATGGCAGTGGAATGGAAGTTGCTGTAAATAGCACCCTTCCCTCGAGTGAAGTCATCAAGCTGGAACAGAATCCCATTACTCCATGTTATTTAGGTGGCAAAGGAGAGAAAATAAACTGTTTTTATGCGTATTATGTGCCAGGCACAGTGCTAAGCACTTTGAAATTATTATTTCATTTGATCTCACAATAACCCTATGAAGTACATGCTATTATTAGCCCCATTTTACAACTGAAGGAACTGAAGCAGACAGAAATAAATCTATCTGCTCAGGGTCACACAGCTAGGAAGTACTTAAGAATGGTTTGAACTCATCTTCTTGACTCCAGAAAGAGTGATCTTTCAGTTCAATTATTTCAATGTCAGTACTCTATCAATTAATTTCTAGCCTTAGACACACTTCATAGCTGTGTGATTCTGGGCAAGTCACTTCACCCCCATCTGCCACAGTTTCCTCCTCAAGAAAATGAGGAAAATAAGAGTACTTAACACCCAGAGTTGTTGTAAGAATAAAATTCAGGAGATATTTGTAAATTTATATGGCATTCACTGTCCTGCATTATTCCATCCAAAAGCACAACCAGTTTGGCTTATTATTAAGAATTTAATTCTGGGGGACATCTGGGAGCCAAGATAGTAGAGTAAGAGTAAACTGCTGCAAATCTCCTTACCTCCAAAAGACAATAAAATACAGCCCCAAAACAAATCCTAGAACAGCAGAACCAGAAAAAAGATAGAGTGAAACAATCTTTTAGCCCAAGAAACTTGGAGGATCAGCAAGATCCATCTCATTTGGGTGAAAGAAGAGTACAGCCCAGGATGAGAATTATTTTATCAAGCCGGCAGCAAGCCCCACTTCAGCAAACCAGAGAGAGATCCTGAGCCCCATTGTGATGGAGCAGGCAAATGCCAACACCAGGATCACTCTACTTGCCTTAGCATAGCAATGGGAACCTGCAGGCTCCAGCTCCAAGAACCACCACGTGCTTCAGCACAGCCTCAGGCAAACAGGCACTTTCCAGAAGCCTAACTGCAAATGCTTCAGTGTAGCTATTGAGAAATGCAGAAGCACACCACCAGCCTCACCACATGCCAGACACCATCACTAAGATCCCACCTCAGCACTAGGTGAGCAGCCAGACTCCTATGGTCTCCAGCAGCACCAACCAACCCCCACCCCATGGCCTCAGCACAGCACCAGATACAAAAGTCCCTCATGGGCCTCAGGACAACATCAGTGCAGCAGCAGATAAACAGTCAGGGCCTGCAGCCAGTAGCACAAGACGCCAGAGACAGTGCTCCTTTCATCTTGGGAGCACAGCTCAAATTTGAAAGAAAGGGAAAAGCCTCCCCCCCCCAAAAAAAAAAAGGATGAGCAGAAAACAACAAAAAAAGAATCTGACCATAGAAAGTTATTATGGTGACAGGGAAGACCAAGACACAAACTTAGAAGAGGACAACAATGTCAAAACACCTATGGGTAAAACCCCAAAGAAACATGGGAAGTGGTCTCAAGCCCAGAAAGAAGAGCTCAGAAAGGAGCTTAAAAATTGTATGAGAGGTAAAAGAAAAATTGGGAAAAGAAATGATATTTGTAACTCATGAGACCTTTCTCAGTATGAGGGTAGTTAGAGGGAATAGAGAGAGAGAAAGAAGAAAGAGAGAGAGAGAGAGAGAAAGAGAGAGAGAGAGAGAGAGAGAGAGAGAGAGAGAGAGAGAATACAGGGTTAGTTGAATATGAATGGATGATGTTTACAAATGAAATTAGGGACACCTAGGTGGCACAGTGGATAGAGCACTGATCCTGGAGTCAGGAGGGCCTGAGTTCAAATCTGGCTTCAGACACTTGACACTTACTAGCTGTGTGACCCTGGGCAAGTCATTTAACCCCATGGCCTAACAAAAACAAAAATAAAATAAAATTAAGGGGTGAGAGTATTGCACTGGGAGGAAAAGAAAGGGAGAGGTACAATGGGGTAAATCATCTCACATGAAAGAGGCAAGAGGAGCAGCTAGGTGGCACAGTGGATAGAGCACCAGCCCTGGAGTCAGGAGGACTTGAGTTCAAATCTGGCATCAGACATATAACACTCACCAGCTAGGTGACTCTGGGCAACTCACTTAACCCCAAATGCCTCACTAAAAAAAAAAAATGAGGCAAGAAAAAGCTTTTATGGTGGAAGGAAAGAAGGGGGAGGTGAAAGGAAATCAATGAATTTTACTCTCATCAAATTTGGCTTAAGAAGGGAATAACATACATATTCTATTGAGTATGGAAATCTATCTTACCCTACAGGAAAATAGGGGGGGAAAGGATAAGAAAGGGGGCAGATAATAGAAGGGAAAGTAGATTGGTGAGGGGGCAATCAGAATCAAATATAATGTAGTGACTAAGAGATGGGAGCCCAAACCATTTTATTTTACTATAAATCTAAGTAAGGTAAGTTATACTCAGCCAGGTAGTCCTTAAACTGCCTTCAACAGTCCTTAAATCATAGAAATGTTGATAGAACTTCCATGCAATAGAGGCATACTGTATAAATCATAGAAATATGGACAGGGGCAAGTTTATCCCTCACTTGAATTGTAAACTACATAATGTCAGGGAATGCCTTTTTTAAACTTTGTATTTCCCAAATGACTAGCACAATACTAAAGAAAAAAAAATTAACTCAGAATACATCCAGAGAAGAACTGAGAAAGCTTGTATGTTCAGATACCAGCCTACGTGAATTCACAAAGTGTGAATTCAACCAAATTGCATTTTGTTTTTGTTTTACCTAATAAGAAATATTTATATTTAGTAAACTTTTCACCTTCCACTATTTGGTGGAGCATTATGAGGCAAGCTGTGTATGAAAGCATCACCACTGGAAATAATGGTAGTGGCTAACACATTGTTTAGTATATGACAGGCACTGGGCCAAGTTTTTTATAATTATTATGTCATTTGATCCTCACAACAAATATGAAAGGAGCTATTATTACCTCCATTTTATAGATGAGGAAATTGAGGCAAACAAAGGTTAAGTGACTTGCATAGTGTCACATAGCTAGGAAGTGTCTTAGGCTGGATTTGTACTTAGTTCTTCCTGACTCCAGGCATGGCACATGACCAAGCTACCCCTCAGTTCTCTACCTCTCCTAAGATATGACTAATAAAAAGTGTCCAGAGATTACAAACAAAGGATTGACTAGATATGATAAGTACTTTTGTGAAACTTCAAATAAAAATGAAACTATATGTTGAAAACTGAAGAAGTCAATTAGGATGATAGATCTAGAGATAGGAGGGACCTCTAAGGCCATCTAATTCAGCCCTATCCATTTTATTTATTAGGAAGGTGTTGGGAGGTAGAGTGAAGATGGCAGAGTAAAGGCAGGGACTCACCTGAGCTCTTCCCCAAATTTCTCCAAATACCTTTAAAAATGACTCTAAACAAATTCTAAAGCAGCAGAACACACAAAAAGATGGAGTAAAACAAATTTCCAGGCTAAGAAAACTTGGAAGATTGGCAGGAAAGGTCTGTCACATCTGGGTATGAGTAGAGCACAGACCAGCCCAGTTGCACCAGCACAGCCCAGGCCCAAGCAAACTAGGAGCAGGCCTTAGAAGTTACTGAATCAACAGTGGAAGTAACAGCAGCATCAGTAGTAGCAGTGGCTGCTTCTAGAGCTCTCAGGCAACACATGGTAAAGGGGTCAAACAACTGGTTAGGAGATTACAGGGTTCTTTTTGCTAGCACTGAGGCAGGACTCTGTTGCTTTACCTATACTCTGATCTGGGTCACAGTGCTGAGTGGCAGTAACAGTGTGAGGAGGAGCACTAGCATAGCAGAACTTGCAGCTGCAGTGGAGGTGAGACCCTCCTCAAAGTTCCAGGGCAGAAAAGAGTGTTTATGGTCACTCACAGGCCACAGCACAGGCCAGGAAAGGAGTAAACACCTCTCCTTAGATCATACCACCTTGGAAGAACTGAAAACTTACAGGTCCTTAGAAGTGTCTCTGAAAATAGCTGCAGAAAACCCTCAAAGCTTGGGACAATGTGTCCTCTGCCCTGGAAGCAGATCCCTACTTAAGCAAACAGTTAAAAGTAAATTAATAGACTGGGGAAATGAGCAAGCAACAGAAAAAAAAACTCAGACTATTGAAAATTACTATGGTGATAAGAAAAATCAAAACACACACTCAGAAGAAGACAACAAAGTCACAGACCTAAATCCAAAGCCCCCAAGAAAAATATGAATTGGACTCAGGCCATGAAAGAGCTCAAAAAGGATTTTTAAAAGCAAGTAGGAGAGGTAGAGGAAAAATTGGAAAGAGAAATGAGCACAAGAAAATCATGAAAATGAGCCAACAGCTTGGTAAATGAGACACACACACTAAAGAAAATATCACCTTGAAAAACAGACTAGGCCAAATGGTAAAAGAGATCCAAAAAGCCAATGAAGACATGAATGCCCTAAAGAACAGAATTGGTCAAATGGAAAAAGAGGTCCAAAAGCTCACTGAAGAAAATAATTCCTTAAAAATTAGAATGGAGCAAATGGAAACTAATGTCTTTATGAGAAATCGAGATACAATAGAACAAAACCAAAAGAATGAAAAAATAGAAGACAATGTGAACTATCTCAATGGAAATACAACGGACCTAGAAAATAGGTCCAGGAAAGATAATTTAAAAATTATTGGACTTCCTGAAAGCCATAATAAAAAAAAAAAAGGAACCTAGACATCGTCCTTTAAGAAATTATCAAGAAAAATGGCCCTGATATTCTAGAACCACAAGGTAAAATAGAAATTGAAAGAATCCACCAATCACCTCCTGAAAGAGATCCTAAAAGGAAAATTTCCAGGAATATTATAGCCAAATTCCAGAGTTCCCAGGCCAAGGAGAAAATATTGCAAGCAGCCAGAAAGAAACAATTCAAGTATTGTAGAAGCACAATCAGGATAACACAAGATTTAGCAGCTTCTACATTAAAGGATTAAAGGGCTTGGAATATGATATTCTGGAGGGCAAAAGAGCTAGGATTACAATGAAAAATCACCTACCCAGCAAAACTGAGGATAATGCTTCAAGAGGAGAAAGGGGTTCAATGAGATCTCATGGATTTTCAATCATTTTTGATTGAAAGACCAGAATTTAATGGAAAATTTGACTTTCAAAGACAAGAGTCAAGAAAAGCATAAAAAGCAGCCAAAAGATATGAACAGGCAATTTTCAGATGAAGAAATTGAAGACATCTATAGTCATATGAAAAAATGCTCTAAATCACTATTGATTAGAGAAATGCAAATCAAAAAAACTCTGAGGTACCACATCACATCTATCAGATTGGCCTAGATGACAAAAAAAGAAAAAGATGAATGTTGCAGAAGATGTGGGAAAATTGGAACATTAATGCATTGTTGGTGGAGTAGTGAAATGATCCAACCATTCTGGACAGCAATTTGGAACAATGCCCAAAGGGCTATAAAAATATGCATACCCTTTGATCCGGCAATAGCTCTTCTAGGCTATATCCCAAAGAAATCATACAAATGGGAAAAGGACCCACATGTACAAAAATATTCATAGCAGCTGTTTTTGTGGTGGCAAAGAATTGGAAATTTAGAAGGTGCCCATCAATTGGGGAATGGCTGAGAAAGATGTGGTATATGAATGTAATGGAATACTATTGTGCTATAAGAAATGATGAACAGGCTGACTTCACTAAAAACCTGGAAAGACTTGTATGGTCGATGCTGACTGAAGTGAGCAGAACCAGGAAAACGTTGTACACAATAACAACCATGTTGTGCAAAGACTAATATTGATAAACTTAACCTTTCCCAGCAATACAAGGATCTAAGGCATCTCCAAAGGCCTCGTGATGGAAAATGCTATCCAAAGAATGAACTGTGGAGTTTGAATGCAGATAGAAGCACACTATTTGCTTTTTTTTTCTTGTTATGTTTTGTTTCCTCTTTCTGGTGGTTCCTCCTATTGGTTCTGATTCTTACTTACAACATCACTAATGTGAAAATATGTTTAATAGGAATATATATGTATAGCCTATATCATATTGTACACCATCGTGTGGAGGGAGAGAGAAAGGAAGGGAGTGTGGAGGAGAAAAATTTTAAACTTAAAGTTATATGGAAGTGATTGTTGATAAATCAAAATAAATTAAAAAAGAAAAAAAGAAAAGCAAAAGCGGTAAACAGGAAAGGTAAATCATAAGGGACTTAATAAGGTTAAACTGTTTACATTCCTACATAGGAAGATGATATTTGTAACTCATAAGACATTTCTCTTTATTTGGGTAGTTAGAAGGAATATATATATATATATATAGACAGAGGGCATAGGTGTAAGTTGAATATGAAGGGATGATATCTAAAAAAAATAAAATTAAATGGTGAGAGAGGAATGTACTGGGAGAAAGAAAAAGGAAGAGGTGGAACAGGATAAATTAACTCACATAAAAGAGACAAGAAAATGCTTTTCCATCAGAGGTGAAAAGGGATGAGTTGAAGGGTAGTGAGTGAACCTCATTCTCATCAGAATTAACTCAAAGAGTCCTGGAGTCAGGAGGACCTGAGTTCAAATCCAGTCTCAGACCAGACACTTGACACTTATCAGCTGTGTGACCCTTGGCAAGTCACTTAACCCCAATTGCCTGGCAAAAAAAAAAAAAGAATTAGCTCAAAGAGTATTCAATTGGGTATAGAAATCTATCCAACCCTACATGAAATTAGGAGGGGTAGTGGATAAGAGAAATGGAGATGATAGAAGGGAGGACAGATTGGGGATGGGAGTAGTCAGAAGCAAAAATTTTGAGGATGGACAGGGTTAAAGGAGAGGGAACAGAATAAATGGGGGAGGGAAAAGGAAATAAGGTTAGCATTAGTAACTGTGAAGAAATTTTGAAGCAAGTTTCTCTGGGATAAGTGACTCATTCCTCAAACATATGGAGAACTGAATCAAGTTAATAAAAATAAAAGCCATTCCCCAATTAATAGATGATCAAAAGGTATGGTCAGTTTTCACATGAAGTAATCATATGAAAGCAAGCCATATTAAAAAATACTCTAACTCACTATTTATTGGAGAAATGCAAACTAAACAATTCTGAGGTGCTCCCTCACACCTATTAGATTGGCTAATGGGACAAAAAAGGTAAATTATAAATGTTGGTGGGGATATGGGAAAAAATAAGGCATTAATGCATTGTTGCTGAGTTGTGAACTGATTCAACCATTCTGTAGAACAATCTGGAACTATGCACAAAGGTCTATAAAACCATGCATATCTTTTGATCTAGCAATTCCAATATTAGGTCTGTATCCCAAAAGAGATTAAAAAAACAAAAAAGGACCTATATGTACAAAAGTATTTGTAGTAGTTCCTTTCTGGGGATAAGGAATTAGAAGTTGAGGGGAAGCCCATAAATTGGGGGATGGATGAACAAGTTGTGGTATGTGATTTTGATGAAATAATATTGTACTATAAAAAATAATGAGCGAGATGCTCCCATAAAAACGTGGAAAGACTTTGCATGGACTGAGGTGAAGTGAAATGTACTGTGTACAAAGTAACAGAATATTGTGAAATAATCAGCTGTAAATGACTTAGCTATTCTCAGCAATACAACGATCCAAGATAACTCCAAAGGACTTGATGAAAAATGCTATCATCCTCAGACAAAGAACTGATGGTGTCTGAATACAGATTGAAGCATATTTTTTTGCTTTCTTATTTTTCTTGAGTTTTTTTGTCTATGTTTTCTTTCACAATATGACTTGTGGATATGTTTTACTTGACTACACATGTATGACTTATATGAATTGGTTGTCTTCTCAATGAAGTGGGGTGGGGAGGAAGGGAGGGAATGTGGAACTTAAAGTTTTAAAAACAAATGTTAGAAAATATTTTTATGTGTAACTGGGGGAAAATAAAATAACAAATAAAACCTACAAAAAAAGATGTTAAGAGACTCACCCAAGTAGCAGAGACAAAATCTGAACCTACCTCTTCTGATTCTAGAGACACTGGCCCCTCATGTGTCTCAAACTGAGTATTAAACTAAGCAGGCTAAGCAGTTTCTTAGCCTATATGTTGTCCAATTACTCTCTTTGAACCAAATTGATTAATTGAATTTCAACATGCTATGTTTCATGTGAAGAGATGACTAGTGTATCTGAGGATAGCTCCCTGATTACAGACCTATAAAATACATTTTTGGATCTTAAAAACCTCAAATGAGATCTAATAAAGGGATAAAGGTAAGGTAACCTTGCAAAATCTGCTTCAGCACTAAAGATTCCATAGTTCCTTCTTAGTTGGTTATGTTTCTTTTACCTTGGATCTTTTCCTAGAAGCCTTTTCAGTGCACCCTTCATGTCTTTGTTCCTCAAAGTGTAAATGAGGGGGTTGAGGGTAGGAGTCACCACAGTATACAAAAGTGTGATGAACTTGCCTTGTCTGTGGGCATAGGAACTATTGGGTTGAATATAGACAGCTGTGATAGTCCCATAGAAGAGTGATACCACCAAAAGATGTGACCCACAGGTTCTCAAAGCCTTTTGCCAAGCTTGGGCTGACCTGATTCTCATCACTTCCTGAGTGATGAGTGCATAGGAGATTAAGATCAGTCCCAGAGGCAGGAGGAGCAAAACCAAGGAAGCCACAAAAAGCTGTATTTCATTGGCATGAATATCCACACATGCCAACTTGATCATGGCAGGCACCTCACATACAAATGTGTAGAATCTTCTGTGCCCACAGAGAGGCAACTGAAGAGTGATGGTGCTTTGAATTAGTGTGTTGCCCAACCCACTCACCCATGCAATCCCTGCAAGGAACTGACATAACCTAGGATGCATGACAGTAGCATAGTGGAGTGGTCTGCAAACAGCAGCATAGCGATCAAATGCCATGACAGCCAGGAGAACACATTCAGTGGAACCCAGTGCCAGAGAGACATACAGTTGGATGGCACAACCTATGGGAGTGATGGTCTTAGCTGGTCCCTTCAGGTTCCACAGCAGCTGGGGAACAATACTTGTAGTGAAACAGAGGTCAATGAAAGAGAGGTTGGTGAGGAAGTAATACATTGGGGTGTGAAGTTTTGGATCCAGGCGAGAGACCAGGATGATGGCTGTGTTGCCTACCAGGGTCAGAAGGTAGGAGATCAAGACAACACTGAAGAGAACCTTCTCCAGTTTAGGCTGGTCTGAAAAACCCATTAGGATGAAGTCAATCCTGTGCTGTCATTCATCATCCCCATCATTGGGTTCAGAGTCAGGACCAAAAAAAAGGATCTAGAGAGAGAGGAACATGGCATACACTAATTATAAAAGCAACCTTGAAAGACAACTATTAGAAATATATTTGAAAGACACAAACTGTAGCACTGGGAGAAAATTAAGGCATCTCTCACAAGAATGAGTAATCAGTCAATTATATGTGTGTATATATGTATATGTATATTTTCATTTTGAGGATCTCTAACCTTTCCTTTACTCTATAAATACCCCTCAGAAGATTGACCTGAAAAAGTAATAGAAAGGGCCAGTCCAATCACAGATTAGGAAAACTAGTTGTTCTTTTTTACTGCCATACATTTGTCAAAATCATATCAACTCAACTTAATGAGAAGTAAAATATTCAGTAAATTATTCATATCATATCATATATTCATATTGTATCATATTCATATGATTCATATATGTATAGAATGTCAAGCATCTCTGATTTTTTTCCAATTTTTCCAAGATATTTCAAAGATCTTTGTTTCATCAGTGGAAAAAAATCTTCAATATCTATAGAAAACTAAAAAGCAAAAAAAAAGAAGAAATCCTTCATACATATCAAATTTACCAAAGATTTCTTAAGTATAGCAAAGAAGGTATCCTTGTTCATGACCCTCAGATTATTCGCATTAGGCAAGGCACAAAACAGGAAAATGTATTCTAGCTAAAATTATTCACCAATGAGATAGAAGATGTCCATTGCAAAGTCACTATTGGAGTGTTATCTATAAATTATGAGGTTTCTCTGTTTCAGATGGCTTTATGATGGTTGCATATAGCACTGAAACATTGCAAAGCCTGTAACACAGGATCCATAATTAGAAAAAAAATTTGCCTTCCCTCCTCATAAGAAAAATTAGAATCTTTCTACCTCTATCTCTCTCGGTCTCTCTTTCTCTCTTTAAATTTTCATAAATATAAATATATGTGTTATATATATATGTGTGTGTGTGTGTGTGTGTGTGTGTGTGTGTATGTGTGTGTATTCATATCTGTAGGATAGACAATGATTTGGGCTCATAGAGTTTTTTTTTTAAAAGGAGGAGAGAGAATTGTTTTCAGGAAATAAAAATGGTCTTTAAAGAACTCAAATTTCTACTAAGACCCTACTAGTGTTTTTGAATGGCTATGAGCCATGGAACATTATACTCTTTGAAGAACTAAATTATATAATTCTAAGGAAAAAGTAGAGCACCATAACAAATGAGTCTTGATGAAAAATTGGTAAAAAAGACATCATTAAAGAATTGTATGATTAAAAACAAAATAAACTGGTTATATGACAAATTAACTAGGGAACAAGTCCATGTTCTCCTCTACTACGTATTAGGAGAAAACAAAGAATAGTTCCAGGACACTGAGTGGACTTCCATACCTGAAAAAAAAATCCCAACCTCAACCCACTCAACAAGTAAGCATCTAACTTTTGCCTAAAAATAAATCACCAATGTTGGCAAACCCACTACTTTCTTTAAAAGGTAGCTTGCCCAACTTTGCGATACCTCTAATTGTTATATTTTTTTTCCTCTCAATATCCAGAATAAATTTGCTACCTTGACTCAGTGCTCCTACCATAGTCCTCTGGGGTCAAATAGACTAAGTCTAGTCCCTTTTTCACAAGATAGGCTTTCAAGTACTTGAAAGCAGCCATGATGTTCTTGTTGAGCTTCCTCTTCTCTAGACTAAAGCTCTTCAGTAATTTCAGTTGCTTTTCCTGTGCCATAGCTGAAGGCCACTCACCATTCTGATTTTTCTTCTATGGACACTCCAGGTTATCAATGCCCTTGACATACTCTGCTGCACAGAAATGAATGCAAGACCCCAAATGCTTCATGACCACAGCAGAATGTATTGGGATTGATACCTTCCTGTGCCTCACCTAATCCATTCCAAGAATTCATTTGCTTTCTTGGTTATCATAGCTCATTGTTGGCATATTGAGTTTGCAGAATTCTAAAATCCTAAAATGTTTCTTTAGATGAACTATTATTAGTTGTGACACCTCCACATTTTACTGTGAACTAAATTTATTTTACATGTATCCCTAATGAATTTCATTTTATGGTGTTATCCTAGTGTTCTACCTTGCTGAGATCTTTTGTAATCCTGTCTTTATTATTCAGCATCATAGCTATGCTTTCTAACTTTCTGTCTTCTGAATATTTGATAAGGGTTACATTTATCCCTTCATCTAAATCATTTATAGAAATGATAACAAAAGGGAACTAGTCAAAGATTTCCCAAGTCATTCCACTGTTGTTATTTTTTATTGAAAAAATTGTAGGTATATTTTCATGTCTTCCTGAAAACTATGTCATGGTTGCAAAGATATCTGGCCTTCCTTAAATTTTTGACATTAATAATTTGTCACCATTGGCCAGTTATTCCTTAGAACTCTTCTCCCTTTTCTTCAATTACAGTAAGGCTGCTTAGTGTTAGTCATAACCCTTGTTAACTCCTTTCTTATCTTCTTATTCTGACTCCTCTTCCTCTTTTAATTCTGTGGAATTAGTAAGAAAATCATGTCTTTGGAATCAGGAAGCCTGGAGCCAAATATTAGCTCTGATATTTCATAGAATATAGCCGTAGCCATCAAGTCCAAGACACTCCCAAAATTGAAGATATTTTAAAATACCCAACAACCAGTCAGTCAGCATTCACTTGAAGACCTCCTAAGCCAGTAAAGCCACTTCTCCTGGAGGCAGCACATTCTATGTCTGAGTTGTTAGGAGGTTTTTTTCCATTCTAGCATTCCTAACTTTTCCTTTTTTCCCCCACCCACTCCTTCTATTTCTTCCTTCTGAAGGAAAACAGCACAAGAGTAATATCTATTCATCAGATGGTCCTTCAAATATTTGAAGCTATATATCATGTCTGTCCTGAACTTTCTCTTTTCCAGACTAACTATAACCACTTAAAATGTGTAGCCCTAGTGCTTAGCACAGCCTTTTACCCATACTATCTGTTTAACAAATGTTTATTGATTGAGTGAATTCCTTAAACTGATTCTCACAGGACATGAACACAAGGTCTTTCATTATGCTGATTTCCAACTTCTAGACAGTCATTGTCATATCAATTTTATTCCTAAAATGTTGTGCCCAGAACTGAACACAATCCTCCAGATATGATGTGATCAAGGCAGACTGTCTTGGTCAATGCTCTTCTTAATCTGGAAGCTATGTCTAATGAAAAAATAGCAATGCAATTTAAGATTGCATGAGCTTATTGGCTGCCACATCATACTACCCATTCAAATTGAGTATGCAGTCCACCAAACCATCAGCTCTTTTAAAAACTGCTGGCTAACAAAACCTTCCTCATTTTGCACTTCAGAAGTGGGGTTTTTTAACCCCAGTATAAAACCTTCATCTTATTTAACTCAGTTCAGTGTAAAAGCTTGTCAAGAACTTTTGGAGCCTGACTTTGTGTATAAGATATATCTCCTAACTGTATGTAATTTGTAAATTTAATAACCATGCCATCTATGACTTTGACCAAGTTTTTAACAAAAATGTGAAAGATCTAAGGGCCAAGCATTGACTCCCTGGAATAATCCACTGGAAACATTCTTGCAAGTTAATATCAAAACATTAAAAACTGTTTTTAAGTTAGACTCTGCAACCAGTTCTGTATCTCAGGCAATATATTTTGACTGGCTCACATCTCTCTATCATTCCCATAAGAATCCTATGAGAGATACTTAAATCTATTATTAAAATCTAGATAAACAGCATTTCTGTTATCTACAAGTTTACTAACCTCGTTGAAAAAAAAAGAAAAGAAAAGAAAAGAAAATGATTTCCTCGGCATGAACTGTTCTTATTGAAAGTGTGTGTGTGAGTGTGTGTGAGTGTGTGTGTGTGTGTGTGTGTGTATGTGTGTGTGTGTGTGTATGTGTGAAAGAGAGAGAGAGAGTGGAACTTTATTTTCTAGCTGTTTACTAACTCTTCCACAATATGCTCTAGGTCGTTTTTTTTTTTTATCATTAACATTAAGTTCACAGGCTTAGGGTTTACAAATTCCATTCTCTTCCCTTATTTAAAACCTGGAAAACAATTTTATAAGTTTTTTGTAAATGTTGATACTTTTCACAGTCTTACAAATAGTATTAACAATGTCTCTCAGCAATCATATCTACCAGTTCTTTCAATACCTGAAGATGTAGTTTATATAGTCTAGATGACTTCTTAGCTTTATGACAAGTTGTTTAACCTCTCTAAGCCTCTGATTTTCATCTGTAAAATAGAAATAATAGTATTTGCATCATTTACTTTATAGGATTGTTAGAAGTAATGAACTTTGTTAACTTTAAAACTATGTAAATGTGAGTTTTACCATTACCTGTAATTTTATGACTCCTGTTTCACTATTATTGGATATTTAATATTCTTATCACTTTCACTGATTTTGTAAATTTAAAAAAAAACTTTTAATTTGGGTTATAGAGGAAAGGGAGTTTAATTGTTTGGTGGGGAGTTGCAAAGCATTCCATAACTCTAAACATAGAAAAGTGTGATAAATGAAATTTGATAGACATGATTTCGGGTAAGTAATCATTTTATTAATTATATCAGAGCTAATATTTGGCTACCAAATAATTAATAAAAAGATGGTCATTTGGCCTTCTCTCATAAACCAAAGACCCCTCCTGGAGGCTTCTTAATATATATATACCCTTGGAAGAGTGGGTATTCCCAATATGAATCAATCACCTCTGATTGTTTAAAAATTGATGAGAATGAGTATTATAATGAGAGGTGGACCTATTCTAATGAGAGTCTGGGGGACGTGACTTTGATTAAGTCACTCTTGTCCCCAGACCATGCCCAGGCTCTGGGCAATTTAGACAAAGCCTATGCCCCTCCCCCAAGCCTGAGTAGAGTACAATAAGGCAGAATTCACATAGATTAGATTCTCTTTGTAAGTTTTTCTGGTTGGATGTGGTAACAATTCCACTTAGTTAAGATGGTTTAGGTAGGGTAAATTTTTGGCTAAAGTCAATAATGTCCTTCCAAAACTGGCTGTATTAACCTACAGGAGGTTATTTCTGAAAAAGAAAATTGAAAGAAAAAAAATCTTAATTGGTTATTAATATGATAGAAATAATCATTTTCCTCAAAAGTAGGGTGATATATTTTCTTTTCTTGCTCCTTATCTAAGTTTCATTTTATTTCCAACAGACTACATAATACTTACTCAAATATCCTACTACCACCTCAAAATCAATATTTACAGAGCTGATTGTATTTTTCTACAGACTATCTTCCCTTCCCTATTTTTGCACATGGTATCAACATATTTCAAAGTATTCATCTGAAAAATTTTGAATCATTTTTCATTCATATCTCTTAATTCTCACTTAACTTTGAATAAATCTTCAACTGTTATTTGAAATACATTTTGCAACCAACTCTTCTTCCCATTCCTCATTCAACTCCCCTTGTCTCATCAGTTGCTCTTCACTTGAATATTACAATAATTTCATAAGTGGTTTTCTTTATTCCACTCTTTCCCCTCCCGAATCCATCCATTAACACCAGAGTTGACTCAGAATAATACAATGGTTAAGTTGAAAGGCATCTTAGAAAATTTATTAACTAATCATCTCATTTTTATACATGAGGGAAAACAAGCTCAAAGATATGAAGAAACTTGCACAACATTACATGTTGCTTTGTGAGGCATACAAAACAAAACCCCCTGACTTTCACTCCTTCTCTAGTATTCTTCTCAATATATTATCCTACTTTTCTGAAATATTGATTACATCATGTTACTCTCTTATTAAATAATTTCTGTAGCTCTCAAATGCCTTTAGAATCAAGTGCCTGCTCCAATATGCCGTAAATAGCACTTCATAATCCAATTTCACCTTTACCTTCCAACTTTTGTTCTCAATATTCTTTGGCACAAGTTTAATATAGGTCAGCCTAATCATTGCTCCCATACTAACACATAATAGCCACTGTTATTTCCAAACCTTTGCTCATATTATTACTCCTCTTGCCAAGAAATCCCATCTCTCAGACTTCCCCCTCTTTGATTTTTATCCATTTGAGAAGATCTAATTCAATATCCTCATTTTCTAAGAGATTTAAGAAAAATTCTGCTTCATATAGACATACATTCTCAGAAATTTGGTAGCTTTTTTGTATTTAATGTTGTATTAACTTGAATTACTGCTTACTTCTATTATATATGTCAATTTTATACTTCAACTAAAATTTAAGTCTCCTTCAGCACCTAGCACAGAGTTGTGTTAATAACTATTTGTTTAATGAATCGATGCCTCCTTTACACTAATTCCCTACAAAACTAACCTCTGTTCCTTCATTCTTTCCCCTTCTCTAATCAAGAGAATTTGATAATAATGTGCTCTCAGGGAGCAACAGACTTAAACAAATTGTATGGCTTGTACCTAGTTGTCTCTAGATGCAAAATAGTAGTATTGTAACTTAGCAATGCCCAAGTCTCCAAAAATGTGATCTTTTCCTGAAGTGTGAATCATGGAAGTGCTGTATCCTCAGGCAGTTTTGCTCATTGATTCTGACCATTTCATAATAATGGAAGAGAGGGACCAGAGACTCTCAGTGGTTTGCTAAAAGTTAATTAATTGGTCCAAGAATGACTACCCTATATATCTCAGTTGTTACTCCTTTTTACCCTATATTCATTGTCACTCCTTTTGTTACCCAATCCCAGCATCAAAACCATTCATATGTGACATTTAACTCATATTCGCAATTCCCACCCTAGTGCCCACCTCACTTTTTTGATGACTGAGAGAAAACTATCCCTTTTAATTATCATATCCAGTGGTTGGCCCTAGACACCAAACCATGCTTCTCTTTCATATGCCATCAAGTCATCCAGTTCTCCACTCAGCCCATCTTACCATCTGCTTGCTACCATGTGAATACCCTGTCACCTCACCCACCACCACCCTTTCAATCTCCTTGGCCACCACTGTCCTATGTGTGTTGTCTTTCTCATTAGGAAGCAAGCTTTCAAGGCCAGAAACTACACTCATTTACATGTGTATCCACAGGGCTTAGCATACTGGCTGACAAATAATAAGTACTTAATAAAAGTTTTTCATTTATTCATTCAACTTAGAAGGGATAAATGAAGAACTTTTCTGTCCATCTGTAGATATATAGTAGATATATCTATAGATACATAGTACAGAAATATGTAGATATATAGTACAGTAGATATATAGTCTGTAGATATATAGTCAGAAATACGAACTCTCCCTTGACCTCAGAGTTTCATAGGTGAACAAGCTGGACTTCTTGTGATCTGAAGCTATAAAAGACATTTGATATCATGTAGCTCATCCAACTAGATGGTGCAGAGAATAGAGCACTGGGCTTGGAGTCAAAAAGACCTGAGTTCAAATTTGACCTCAGACTCTTATGAGTTATGTGAAGCTAAGCAAGTCATTAAACCTCTATTTACCTCAGTTTCCTAATCTGTAAAATAGGGATAATAATAGCACCTACCTCCCAGGCTTTTGTGAGGGTCAAATAGGATAATTGTAAGGACCTTAGACCAGTGTCTGGCACATACTGAATATCATATTAATGTTAGTTATTACTACTACTGTAGATAAGGAAAATGAGAGTTGAAGTGATCAGGTATTGGAAAATAAAGCCTTTGATGTTAATCCAGTATGTCTTCCACCGAATCATACTGCAGATGACATTCAAATCCTAGAAAGATATTAAAATTATAATAGTAATATTACCCACAATTACACAGTGACAAACTATACAAAGAAAATCACTCATCCTCTGAAAGAGCTAGTGCAAATATGATTATGCTCATCTTATAGTTGAAGAGAAGCAATCATGACATGGTAAATAAAGAGCTGATCTCAGGATTAGAGTGGACCAAAGTTGAAGACTTACCTCTGTTGCATATTGCTCTGTGACCCTGAATGAGTTGCTCAACCTTTCGGTGTCTAAGAGGAAATTGCAATTCACTGCTAAAGGGAGTTCCCTCACTTGGAATGCCCTTATTCATATGAAAGCACAGATCTTGTCAAATACAGAAAGAAATTTCTGAGACACTTAATGACTTGTCCAAACTCAAAAAGCTTATTACTGACAGAGCAGAAATTTAAACCCTGGTGGCCTTAGCTTAAATGCAGTGCTATTTTTCTGAAATTACACTGCTTGAAATAATTATGGATTAGATAAGATTGATAAATATATGTTAAATATTCTTCTTAATGCAATTAATGCATGTAAAGGCAGAGATATAGAGAAGAGAAAGTATTTCTTCCTTCCTCTTCGCAATCATTAACAAAATGGACAGAGCTAAGGAAATCCCAATTTGAGTGGAAATCTCTCCTTTATACTCTGGACATGGGGGGAAAGTTATCTCAGGTACTCTAGAACATGTCTTTGTCTGTACTGTCTCTTTGATCCCTTTAAATGTCAGGTTCAGAAGAATCCATTAGACCTTAAAAAGGAATGATAGACTACAAAGAATAAAGTGCTGGAATATTTAAGTAAAAGCAGTGGCCAAAGACACCCAGCAGTCTGAAAAACAACTTAGACTAGGATTTCCCATACAAATGGATTAAAAAGAGAGAATTGAGGGAAGGAGGGGGTTATTCATTTTCCTTCTCCACATTTATAACAAGAAAGGCTCTTACATGAAACAAAGTAAGAAGATGCAAAGATATCAGAGAACATGACAATTCTGCTCACTCCTCCCAAACCTCTCCTTCATTCTTCTGCTTATTTCCCAAAAACTAGGGGATGATGACTCTAGGCCATACAAACAACTTTACAGTGATGGCTCCAAATGAAAGCTAAAGAACCCTGAAGATGGACACCTATATGGAAACAATGAGCAAAAACAAGCTGTTGACTCTGTAGACACCTCAGGGATATCATATTTCCATTGCAATAATTAACTTTAAGCACAAAGGTGACCAAAGCTGAGATTCTCTAGGGAGAAAAGAGGAAAAAGTTACTCCTCCTCTTTGATTCTTCATGCCAAAGTTGTCAGAACAAGATACAGAATATCTCCAATGCATTGTAACCCATGCATTATTGGATGCTGACAGATTAAGAGAAAGGAAAATATAGGGTTATCAAACTCAGGGAATGCCTAGTATGGTGATTCTCCCCTTAACAAGTTCCCATTCTCATACTTGTCATCATAATATTAACATAATTATAATACAGTCATCATTATTATTGTCATAATCATCATCTGGTCACTTTTATTCATTTATTAAATACATAACAGTGAGAGTGCTAAACAAAAAGTTTATGTTGGTATGGCTCCAACCCATTTGGGAATTAATAGAAAAGATTAACATACTAATATATGCACATATCACATACATCAGAATAGACCTTGGAAGACCTGAATGGATGGTAGGGTGCTGACATCATGTATAGGTCAAAGTTGAGGCCTTGGAAATTGGATAGAATAGTCATGCAATATTTATGATTGAGGAGGGAAAGTCAAACATTTCTGCATTAATCTGGACAATTCTTGAAGAATTAGTGTGTGGTGATGGTATTCTAGATGTTTTTATCATGAAGATAATATGTTGTAGTAGAAAGACCAAGTGAATTAGATTATCTGGTTTCTAACCCTGATGATCAATTAATAGCTTGGTGTCCACAAGTCTTTTACTTCTCTCATCTCCTATTTAGATGAAAAGTTTGGAAGAAAGGATGTCTAAGGTCCCTTTTGTCTTTAACATTCTACTGTTCCATCATCCAGGGATATGACATATATGTCAAGATTTGAACATTGGTAGAGAAGAGAATTTAGTAGAGGTATGTCAGAGAAGAGGAAGTAGGAGATTTTGGAATCAATAATGCATTCAGGGTATTAGTCGGATATCAGTGTATGAGCAACATTTATGTACAAAAACCATA
The DNA here is from genome assembly GCF_003287225.1 of Phascolarctos cinereus. Taxonomy (NCBI): domain Eukaryota; kingdom Metazoa; phylum Chordata; class Mammalia; order Diprotodontia; family Phascolarctidae; genus Phascolarctos; species Phascolarctos cinereus. The sequence goes on along the minus strand of NW_027555958.1, from coordinate 248,903,516 downwards.
TGAGGCATGATGCGGGTTGCAAAAGAAGAGCAAAAGAGGAGATGAGAGAAATAAAAAACAGACATTCTAGAAGACTTCATAGTCTGAGGGGACAGAACACACACATATAAAATAAAATTTTAACTAAATGTAAGATTTCTTTAGTATCTGAAACTCCTGGGGAGGAACTTCCTTTACTAATTCAGGTTGGCACTTTCTCTACAACTTAGAGTAATAGAGTTGCCTAGGGCACCAAGAACTTATGTTACAACCAGGGTCATACAACCAGTATATGTCAGACATGGTACTTTAACTCAGGTGTTCCTGACTTCAAGGCCACCCTAATATCATCTATGCTATGTCTGCCTAATATAATATAATAACAGAACAAAATAATTTTTAAAGTGAAAATTATACATCAGCAAGTAAAATGGAGGGGAGAAGTCATAAAGGGTCATTGAATTAAAGAGTGATTAGAAACAATAGTATAGAGGTCAATGTCTGGTAGAGTTTAGAAGGGAGAAAAAGCTATATGTCAGGAAAGAGCATGTAAGAGAGTATGCTAAGTACTCCTTAGTTTTAAGTCCTATTCCTCTAGACAGCATCACTTTGTTACATGGTTATGAGAAAGTGGTTGACAAGGAGAACCAACATTAGAAGTGGGAAGAATATAGAGTTTCAATGGTCATGCTGAAATAACACAGCCCCGTCAGTATCTGGCACTACCAGCCTAAAAGGTCACAATCATTTAACTAACAATATTCCCTTGTACCATCATTCTGGTACTAAGAAATGATGGAGTGGGGAAAGTACCTGATTGGGAGGTCTGGTAACAGTTCCAAGAGGAAAAGGCTGGTAGTAATTCTAGGATTATTAAATAATTAAACAAAATATTTATATGATTACATATATAAATATTTATATAATTACATACCTAAATATATAGTTAAATATATACATATTTATATAATTATATACATATAAATATTTATATAATTACATATATACATATCTATATAGTTAAATATACACATGTTTACAGTTACATATTAAATATTTGCATATTCATATGATTAAATATGTAAATATTTATATAATTAAATATGTAATTATTTATACTTATATAGGAAGCAGCTACATGGCTCAGTCGATAGAGCACTGGGTCTGGAATCAGGAAGATCTGAGTTCAATTCCAGCCTCAGACACTTACTAGTTCTGTGACTCTAGATCATTTGAGGTAAGATTTGTTTAAAAATACAGGAGTGGCAGTGCCTTCCCCTGCCTTGGACATCTTCAAGCAGAGCTCCAATAGCCACAACTGATTCAGTTGCCCCTACTCTGGGAGGTAGGTGCTATTACTATCACATCTTATAGGTGGAGAACAGGGGCTCTGGTCATGATTTCAAGGCATAAAAGAGTGCTTGTGGTTGCTCATAGACCAGAGCCCAGGACAGGAGAACAGTGACCACACCTCTCATTGGATCATGCCACCTTGAAAGAACTGAGGGTTTGCAGACTCCCAGAACTAGCTCTGAAAAAAAGCATCAGGCAGGAATGAGAGTCTCTCTTGGAGAAGGGTGGGGAAAGATGAGGCTAGAGATGTCTATTCGACTCCCTTGCAGCCATACACAACTACAACTCTTTGTCACATGTGGTCCTCTCTCCAATTTGGGCACCATATCCTTATATGTGGGTGCTCTGTCTGTAGGAATATAATTTTTGATTGCTTATATTTTGTAAGATATTTTGGGGTTTACAGGGCTAGATTTTTTTTCCTAAAAAGTAGGAAAATTTATATTTTGTCCTGTGCACTTTTCATTTATGAATTCTTGAAATAAGTTCTTTTATTAAAAAAAGTTTTAAAAAAATAATGGCTTTTAAGGATTTCAATGATTCTCTGGACCAGCCCATTTTATTTCAAATGGAGGTACCTGACTATGCCTTTAAACTGAACTTACTCTGGCTTTCACTGAATGGCCAATAATAGCCTCCAGCCCAAACCTCTATGGCACATTTTGATTGCTTAGAACAAGTATAAATGGCAACTGTTTTCTCTTCTGGCAAGAAACTTTGAAGATCTTCCCTTCCCAGACTGATTTTTGTGATGATAAATTAGGCCACCTTTTGTCTCAACTGTTACCTAGCCTGTATCAGTGGGACTTGCCTCAGGCAGACTTAAGGCCTGAGAAAGACTAATTTAGAAAGGCCAGGATCATCCACCACATTCTGGACCATTGCCAATCATCTTGACTTTTGTCTTCCTGCTGGACTTTGATGACTTTCACTGATAGAGTGAGGCAGATGACTTTGTAAAGCTCTGCCTCACTTAAATCCAATTCAAGAGCAAATCAAGATATCATCCATGATGTCATTGGTCTTCTTTGAGAACAAAAGATGAACTACAACATTTCTAATTATTCATAGATTATTGCATTCCATGTCTCACTGCCATATAGCAATACTGGTAAAATGTTGGGATTTAAAAGATATGACTTTGTTTCCATAGGAAGCTTGAGATGAGCAAAGGAGCTTTGAAATTTCTTGAAATCAATCCAAACTACTCTCATGTTCTTGTTAAATTCCAAGCTCAAAGTGTTGTCAATCTGTACTGTTTACCACAGATACACATACTGATAGACATGCTCCATAAGATTCCTAACCAAATGAATTGTAACTGGGGAAATTATAGACATTCTTCAACCATTTGGTCTATCATTTGTTATGTGAAAATGGAATGGTTAATAACTTCTCTAAACATCTTGATCTGCTTGAGTTCCTTTACTATCCATTGGAGGCCAGACTGACCTGGGAATCAGAATCAGTCTATCAGGAAGCACACTGATCATCCCTTAAGCTTGACATACCTGAGATCCTTTGCAGTGTTTGCTTGCTAAACTCAGAACTCCCTCTTGTAGTGTTTACTTGCTGAACCCTGAAATCCCTCTGCTGTTCTGGCAACCACAGAACTGACTTAAGCTGGTTCAGAGCAGCACTAAGGGACAGAACTAACACCAGCATCCTAGTTCTGGGACTTTAGGGACTTCTCAGCTTGACCCTCTTCCTTGTTCCATGTAGGCATATCATTATCTCTGTGAAATGGCCTCTCCTTGGGAAATGGAAAATGAACCAAAGGGACTGTGGTTGCACATGATTAGGCCATGACACAGACGTTCCCACTCAGTTTTGCAGTTCCTTTTTGTCTTTATAATCTGTGCAGCCTAATCCCAAAGGGATATCAGTTCTAACCATAACTCCACATGCAAGCCTGCCTACTTGAGAGAAATGAATATTCTATTCATCTTTCTTAGACCAAACTCTAGAGAATGACAATTAATGGTCAGGCCAAACTCTTCTGAATGGTTATAGAATTTGTTCAGCAGCCTCTATGTTGCTTTGGAACTTGATGTAACCTTCATGATGGCATGATGTAACCTGCAAACAAAACTCTTACCATCCACAAAACAACTCTCTCCAACTTGAACTCTGCACTGGGTCTTCTCTTCCTTCACAGGGGTAAATATACTTGGTGAGCTTACATCACCCTGTTTTATGTTGTGACTGTGATGAGCAGATCATTGTAAAGGATTCTTTCTATTCTGTGTTGTAAGTAATCTTGAATGATATGAATATATGAATGGCAGATATCTTATTGGAAACAAGTCTTTAATAAATGTTTTTTTCTATGAATTCAGTTACATTTTTGTAATCAACAAGAAGGAAAGACAATGGGTTCTTACACTCCCTATATGTTTTAGTATATTGCAAAATGGTGAAGATGTAGACCAGGCCTGAATATCATTTATTCACTAATTATATTCTCAACAAAAATGATTAGAAATGATTATCAGAAATTACATTATAATAGGGGAGGTAGAGGCAAGATGGCAAAGTAAAGGCAGGGATTTACCTGTGCTCTCTCTCCAAAACCTCCAAATAACATTTAAAAATGACTCTAAACAAATTCTAGAGCAGCAGAAACAACAAAAAGATGAGTAAAACAAATTACCAGCCCAAGACAACTCAGAATGTCAGCAAGAAAAATCTGTTTCACCAGGATAAGAGAGGAATGCAGTCCAGCACAGATCATGCCAGTGCAGACCAGGCCCCAGAAAACCCAGAGTATGTCTTGGGAGTGACTGAATCAGCAGCAGCAGTGGCTGCTTCTAGAGCTCTCAGTCCACAGATGATGTGGGGGTCAAACAACTGGTCAGAAGCAGATTACAGGGGTCTTTTTGCCAGAACTGAGGCAGGACTCTGCTGCTTTGTCCATACTCAGATCCAGGGTGCAGTCCTGGGTGGCAGTGTCAGGGCAAAGAGGAGCACTAGCATAGCAGAGGTTGGGGCAACAGTGGAGTGGGAACCCCTTCACAGTTGTGGAGCAGAAAAGAGTGCTTGTAGTCACTCATAGACCACAGCACAGACTTAGAGAGTAGTAAATACCTCTCATTAGATCACACCACCTTGGAAGAACTGAAAACTTGCAGGTCCTTAAAAGCATTTCTGAAAGCAGCTGCACAGAATCCCTGAAGCTTGGGACAGTGTGACCTCTACCCTGGAAGCAGAGCCTTATATTGGCAAATAGCTAAAAGTCAAGTAATGGACTGGGGAAATGAACAAACAACAGAAAATAACTCTGACTACTGAAAATTACTTTAGTGACAAGAAAGATCAAAACACACACTCAGAAGGAGACTATGAAGTTCAAGCTCCTAAACCCAAAGCCTCCAAGAAAAATATGAATTGGTCTCAGGCCATGGAAGAGCTCAAAAAAGATTTTGAAAATCAAGTAGGAGAGGTAGAGGAGAAAATGAGGAGAGAAATGATAGTGATGCAAGAAAATCATGAAAAATGAGTCAACAGTGTAGTAAAAGAGACACACACAAAAAAATACTGAAGAGAATAATACCTTAAAAAACAGACTAAGCCAAATGGTTTAAAAAAAAAAGGGTCTAAAAAGCCAATGAGGAGAAGATTGCCTTAAAAAGCACAACTAGCCAAATGGAAAAGGCTGTCCAAAAGCTCCCCAAAGAAATTAATTCCTTAAAAATTAAAATGGAGCAAGTGGAAGCTAATGTCTTTATGAGAAATCAATATACAATAAAACAAAGCCAAAAGAATGAAAAATAGAAGACAATGTGAAATATCTCAATGGAAAAACAACTGACCTGGAAAATAGATCCAGGAGAGATAATTTTAAAATTATTGGACTTCCTGAAAGCCATGATCAAAAAAAGAGCCTAGACATCATCTTTCAAGAAATTATCAAGGAAAACTTTCCTGATATTCTAGAACCGGAGGGTAAAATAGAAATTGAAAGAATCCACTAATTGCCTCCTGAAAGAGATCCCAAAATGAGAACTGCCAGGAATATTATAGCTAAATTCCAAGTTTCTCAGTCAAGGAAAAAATGTTGTAAGCAGCCAGAAAGAAACAATTCAAGAACAACAGTCAGGATAACACAAGATTTAGCAGTTTCTACATTAAAGTACCAGAAGGCCTAGAATATTCCACATGGCAAAGGACCTAGGTTTAAAACCAAGAATCACCTACCCAGCAAAACTGAGTATAATCCTTCAGGAGAAAAAATGGATATTCAATGAGGTTGAGGACTTTCAAGCATTCTTGATGAAAAGACCAGAGCTGAATAGAAAATTTGACTTTCAAATAGAGGACTCCAGAAAAGCATAAAAAGGTAAACAGGACAGAGAAATCATAAAGGACTTAATAAGGTTAAACTGTTTACATTCCAACATGGGAAGGTGATATTTGTAACCCATCAGACATTCTCATTATTAAGGTAGTTAGGAATAAATCTAGATAGTGGGCACAGATGTGAGTTGAATATGAAGGCATAATATCTCAAAGAATAAAATTAAGGGGTGAAAGAGGAACATGCTGGGAGAAAGAGAAAAAGAGAGGTGGAATGGGATAAATTATCTCACATAAAAGAGGCAAAAAAAAGTGTTTTCAGTGGAGAAGAGGGGGAGGTAAAGGGGAGCCAATTCTGATGAATTGGCTCAAAGAAGGAATAACATACATACTCAATTGGGTATAGAAATCTATTTTACCCTACTGGAAAGTAGGAGAGGAAGGGGATAAGAGAAGTGGTGGAGAGAGTAATAGAAGGGAGGACAAATTAGGAAAGTGGGTAGTAAGAAGCAAAACTTTTTTGAGGAGGTCCAGGGTGAAAGGAGAGAGAGAACAGAATAAGTGGAGGAGGAGGATAGGATGGAGGGGAACACAGTTAGCAGTAGTGGCTGTGAAAAACTTTTGAAGCAAATTTCTCTGATACTGGCCTCATTTCTCAAACATGTGGAAAACTGAGTCAAATTTATAAAAATAAAAGCCATTCTTCAATTGATAATAATCAAAAGATATGATCACTTTTCAGGTGAAGTAATCACAGCTATTTATAGCCGTATTAAAGTACTCTAATTCACTATTGAGTGGAGAAATGCAAATTAAAACAATTCTGAAGTGCTACCTCATACCTATTATATTGGCTAATAGGACAGAAAAGGAAAATGACAAATGATGGTGGGGATGTAGGAAAATGAGATATTAATGCATCGATAAAGTTCTGAACTGATTCAATCATTCTGTAGAAGAATTTGGAACTATGCCCAAAGGTCTATAAAATCTTTTGACCTAGCAATTCCACTACTAGGTCTGTATCCCCTCAGGACTTATATGTACAAAAATAGCTTTAAAAATTAGCAGCTCATTTCTGGGGGCAAAGAATTAGAAACTGAGGGGATGTCCGTCCTCTGGTAAATGACTGAACAAGTTGTGTTATGTGATTATGATGGAATGCTACCATACTATAAGAAATGATGAGCAAGATGGTCTCAGAAAAACCTAGAAAGACTTGCATGGTCTGATGCAAAGTGAGATGTATTGTGTGCAAAGTAAAAGCTTAATTGTATGATGATAAGTTATGAATGAGTTAGTTATTCTTAACAATACAAAAATCCAAGACAACTCTGAAGGACTTAGGATGAAAAATGCTATGTATCCCCAGATAAAGAACTGATGCTGTCTGAATGCAGATTGAAGCATACTTTTTTAAAACTTTCTTTATTTTTCTTGAGTTTTTTTGTCTATGTTTTCTTTCACAACATGAATGTTATGAATATGTTTTGCATGACTACACATGTATAACTTATATCAAACTGCTTGTCTTTTCAATGGGAGTAGGGAGGAAGAGAAAAAAAATTGAACTCAAAGTTTGAAAAATGAATGTTAAAAATGTTTTTAAATGTAACTGGGGAATTTTTTGTAAAATAAGTAAATATTTTTTTAAGAAAGAAGATATTATTAAGATGCTGTGAGGACCAGCAGTTCCCAGATGCCCTCCCACCTATAACATGGAGAAGCTTTGCCTACCAGAAGAAAACATTGCCTCTATGACAGCTTCCCTGATGCAGATTCTTTCCTACCATCCCCACTATCTTCCAGACAACAAAGGGCAGGCCAGCCAACTAAAGGCAGGCTCAGGACAAAGCTGCCTCTGAGACTTGATTTGCCCCCAGAGCTCTGATACAGCTTGCTGTCATCTAGAGGCATAAAAAGCCTCAGCCACATGGAGTCTGGGCCTCTCAGACTTGGCAGGTAACTAAGATCTTGTGAGTTGCTATATCTTGATGACCTACTAATCAAATACCTTATTTTTTTTTTGATGGAGTGGAGGGAGGCACTATATCTTGGTTGCTTGGTTTTTTTGTGTGTTTTAGCACAAAGTAAATCTCCTTCTATAAGTATTCAATAACCCGTGAATGCCTTATTTCATCCCAACATTGATCCTAAACTAAGATGGTACTGGCATTAAAACTAAGACTCTAACACATAACTATTACAATTAGACAGATTACAGATAGATAGATAGATAGATAGATAGATAGATAGATAGATAGATAGATAGATAGATTTGTTTTTACAATGCATTAGAATTCCTTTAATTACTTTGACACAATTATCATAAAATTTAATTGTTCCTTTATTACTTCTTCCATTCCAGGCAATATTTCAATTTGGACTTTTGAAAAATAAATTATTCCTTAGGTATTTCAGATAGCTAAAGTTCTTTATGGAATGAATGAAAAAACAAATTAAATGCTTACTATGTGCAATGCATTATGCTAAGCCCTAAGGACAGAAATAGAAAATATTTGAGCTTGCAAAAAACTCATGTTTCTTAGAATTTTTCAATTTTTTTCACAGCATAATGATAATGATCTATGATATTTAGGTACATCAGTTTATGCATTTCCCAATTAATTAGTAATCATTTTGTTTACAATTTTTGCTACCACTAAAAAGCACTCTGATAAATATTTTTTGCATCTATGAGAGCATTCTTTTTGTCCTTGATTGCCCACCATCCTAGTAATGGGCTAAGTACAACCAATGCTTTCTCCTAATTTAGTGGTCAAACAAAGTCTAAATGGATTTCTTACAGGAGGATAGGATAAACCCAACCACTCTCAAATCTTTAGATGCAGGTCTATTGCAGTGGATAGAGGATGGTCCTTTGAAATGCCCTTAACTCTTGTATAATAAAGATTTTAATTTGCATGGAGTTATTCGCCATATTTTCCACTTCCTGCTGCAATTTTAATTCCTTCATGTTTAGTGTTCTATCTTATCATTTTGAGGTAGTAATTATGTGGCTTTGTGGGAAAACCACTTATGCACCATCTTTTTTGGAGTTCACAATTTGAAATTGTACTAAAAAAGTTATCAAAATGTGCACTGTTTGCTATCACTACTTATCAAAGACAATGAGAAAGGATCCAAATATACAAAAATATCTAAAGCCTCACTTCTCATGATAGGGAAAAACTGGAATCAAAAGTGTTGTTCATAAATTGAGGAATGGCTAACCAAATGGAATATTAGTGTACCTTAAGAAGTTATGAAAATTGAGGGTAGCTAGGTGGTGCAGTGTATAGAGCACCAGCCTTGAAGTCAGGAGGACCTGAGTTCAAATCCAGCCTCAGACCAGATGCTTGACACTTACTGGCTATGTGACCCTGGGCAAGTCACTTAACCTCAATTGCAGAAGAAGAAGAAGAAGAAGAAGAAGAAGAAGAAGAAGAAGAAGAAGAAGAAGAAGAAGAAGAAGAAGAAGAAGAAGGAGAGGAGGAGGAGGAGGAGCAGAGGGGGAGGAGGGAGGAAGGGGAGGAGGAAGAGGGGAAGGAGGAGGAGGAGGGGAAGGAGAAGGAGGAGCAGGAGGAGGGATGAAAATGCTAAGTTCGGAGAAACATGAGATCTGAACTGATGTAGACTGCATTGATCCAAACCAAAGGGACAACTTATACAATTACTGTATTAATGTAACTATAACAAGCTACTGGAGGCCAATGCCCCAGCATTCATCTACTTAATCCTTGAGGGATCACATGACAACCTGGAGTAAGACTATGACTGAAAACATTATCTTCCAAAGACAAAGGCTCTGTGGTGCAAACATGGAATGTGAAAACCACACTGAGCAGGGAGGCTTGGGGGTAGGAGGAAATAGGAAGGTATGGGAAGGCAAATGGAGCAAACTCTACTGGCCAGAAGCTTCACTACGAAACATGATACCACTTGACTCAGTAGTTGTGCCATGGTGACTCAAGAACAGCTAACCATGGAAAAGGAAGTTGTCTTAGGGAAGTAGCCCTAGAGCTTACACTAGGAAATTTAGAGATAGGGATGAGAGAAATAGAAGGGCAGGAGATACCTTGGGAAGTAGCCCAAGAAGTGGCGGTGTATACCCAGGAAAGCCAAAGCCTCACCATGAAGGTAGAAACAGATCAGCAACAATCAGGTCAGCTACATTGGACACTGATGCTATTATGTTTGGGTGGATCCTGCTTACCCCAGTGTCCCCCATCCCAGCTTCTTTTAATCACCATGATCCAGCTGCTGGGAAGAGGTGGTAAATCAGAAGGCTAGTTGGTCAGTCACAGTCTGATCTCAGTCATCACAGAGTTAGATCAATTGCTCAGGGGATTGAGTAGAGGAATACAGTGGGATTCCCCACCCACAGGGGGAAATGTGTCCTCCAGCATCCTGCTAAGAAAACCACTAAGAAAGCCTTAAGAACTCTGATCAAGGTAATAAACTATCAAATTCAGAATAACAATGACAAATCATGCTTCCCACATTTTGGCAGATAAGTTACAAACTAGAAGCAAAATGTGACATATAATTTAGAATGTGGTCCATATGTGAATATTCTATATTTCTGCAATGGTTGTAGTTCTTCTTTTGTTATCTAACAGTAGCTGAGAAATAGAACCATTTGACTGAAATGGAAAATGTTCTACTCCCTTTGGGATGTTTCTCACCCTCATTAGAGCAGTTACTCTCCCCCAAATCCACCCCTCACAAGTGGCTCTCTCTCATCATCACCCTCTTTTCCACACTTAGAATGAGGGATTTACTTGAACCTGCCTTCAAAAATGGGACAATAGGGAACAGATATGTCTGAAGCTACCAAGGCAACTGTTTGGGGGGGAAATGACTCCAATCCTTTCCTTACCAACCAACCCTCTTTTCCCCTTACAGCACCATTAGCACACTCTTTTCCTAGTGGAATCCAGTAATGGTCTGGATTCATTTTTAGCTTTGTTCTAAAGTAGTATAATAGATGCTTTAAATAAAAATCTTATTGATTCACTTGAGCCCTCAACTAGCCACTCCAGTTATTTACAGAAAGAATTTCCTTGTCTCTCTATCTCTCTCTTTTCATTTCTATCTCCATCTCTATATTTGTATTTGTCTCTCTCTGTCTGTCTCACTGCCCCTCTCTTTCAGTGCCTTGCTCTACAGCTGATTATAATCATCCTCTCAGATGCTTTTTGAACAAATGAAATACATATAAACCAATAAAGCTTTGGGAGTTAACTATAGTTTTATCTTAATACCATATTTTAGAGTTTAGGTGAAGAGTAATAAATAAAATATAAACTACAAAGAAACAGAGATATGCTTTGGACAGATACACACTTTCTTTGGAGGGAAAACAGAGGAGCCAAGAAAAGGAAAAGGAGAACATCATGTTTCTCCTCTACCAACACAAACCAGTCTCTCCATCAGCAACAGGCAGGTTTTCTATGGTATAACTGCCACCACCAATATAACGGTAGTACTAGCATCAGGGGTTATAGTTGGTTCTTCAGGAGTTCCTCTAATCTAACTTCTGTCATGCAGAAGCAGAAGACTACCTTCTATTTTTTCAAGCATGTTTCTTCAATCTCCATTTCCTGAGCCCCTCGGCTCTCATGTGATGAGATAAAGAAATAGTCTTTCTTTAATATAGTCACAGCCTTGGGGTTTCTGTGATCAAATAGGAACCTTCTGTTCATCCATAGACATTGTCTTCAATGACACACTTCATCTGACTATGCTTGTTTTTTACAAGGGAGGTCTTCTCTTTGGGGAGGAGGGATTGTGGGAGTACTTGGGTGGTAGTAGTGGCACAAAAACGGAAAGCAAAAAGCATTAATGAGACTTTTAAAATAGAGAATAGAGCAGAAGAAACTTCAGAACAGACCCAGATAAGCAGAACAGTTTTGCTACTATCATGTTAAACTTAACATATACTTTTTAAATTAAACAAACTGTGCAATTCAAGTTCACAGCTCCATATGCAATGTTTCTTTAAAATGTCTTTGTATTTTTAAATATTCATATTTATTGATATTTGTTGAGTTCACAATATAAATAAATTTACAAAAAGTATTAAGAAAAAGTGCAAAAAGCCCTGTTGTTGAAGATTAGTCCAGTAAACCAGTTCCAAGAAAGATTCTACTTACTTCTTACAAACCCAAAAAGCTAACCCACAGGTGAGTGAGGCCTTTGGAGAGGAGCAGGATACTTATCACCACCCAACAGAAAGTTCTTTCTAAAGATAAACTACAAATTCCTTTGCTATACGTTAAACCTATTTTCTCTTATTCAGTCATTAACAAGTTCTATAAAATTTAAATCATAATAGCTGACATCAATGTAGTGCTTTAAAGTAGACTCTGAAACAGCATGGAAAAGCAGATTGAAAATTGACCTTCAAATAAGGAAGACCTGGGTTCAAGTATTCTATTAACTATATTGGCTAAGTAACCCTAAGCAAATCACTTAACCTTTTCATGCTCTAATAAAATTTTTAGAACTATGTTATATGAAAGCTGCCAATCTGCACAAGTAAAAGAAATGTTCTTATCTATTAGTTCCCTATACCAATGAAATCCCAAATCTATTCCAGTCCCCATCCCTTTAAAATTTATAAAGCTCTTCATATACTTGGATCCAGATATATAACCTACTTAACTAGGCCAAAAATAATTGTGGCATAGAAGCAGGAATGAAAATCATAATTATTCAGCCATACCACAAAGAATAAGCCTCTCCTTACCCCCAAAAGGAGTTGAGAAGAAGGACTTCAGATGCAGAGTGCCAAACTGATGAATCCCTAAGGGTGGTAGCTGTGGAATGGTGTACTATATCATGGCTTAAGACAGCAGAAGATAAGGAGCAACTAGGTGGTGCAGTGGATAGAGCTCTGGCCTTGTAGTCAGGAGGACCTGATTTCAAATCCAGGCCTAAGACACTTGACACTTACTATCTGTGTGACCCCTGGGCAAGTCGTTTAACCCCAACTGCCTCATCAAGAAGAAAAGAAAAAAGAAGACAGCAGAAGATAGCTAAGTGAAGCATGGAAGTGGCCATTAGATAAGGGAACAATCTTAATCATTGAAGGAAAAAAAGTAATCCTATCACAAACAATGCTGGCAACATGTGGCAAAAATCCTACCCCTCTCATGGTAGTTATAACTACATTATTCTATCTACAAACACAACTAGTTTGGCTACTTTCCTTGACAAGTTATTAACCCAAAAACAGTGTCTAAATGATTATTCAGATCATGCATATAAACATTTGTACATATAATTATATCTTTGTAATCATTTAATGTTTTCCTATGACAAAATATCTTTTTCTAGGTAGGGACCACAGTATTTTGAGGGCAAGAGTTCTATGTCCTTTCCTTTATCTCTTTGTATTCATTGCAGTATTTATCCTACTGTTGTAATAGTAGCTTATAGTCATATATCACTGTAAGAAGTACAAAGCAGAGGGGTGCAGCCAAGATGGTGGAGTAAAAGCAGTGACTTGCTTGAGCTCTCCCCCAAACCCCTCCAAATACCTATAAAAATGGCTCTAAACAAATTCTAAAGCAGTAGAACCCACAAAAAGACAAAGTGAAACAAATTTCCAGCCCAAGACAACCTGGGTGGTTGATCAGAAAGGTATATCATGCCAGGCTGAGAGAGGAATACAATTTGGCATGGGCACGCAGGCCACAACAAAGCTGGCGCAGGCCTCAGAGGACTGAATTGCAGTCAGCTGGGGTGGTTTCCAGACTTCTCAACCCATGAATGCCAAAGACAACTTAGAAGGTCAGCAGGAAAAGTCTGTGTCTGTGTTGAGAGAGAGAAGGGCAGTGGTCTCAGCTCCAGTCCCTGAGCTCAGCCCAGGGTGGTGGCTGCCTCTTGAGCTTCCTGCCCACAGACTGAGGGGGAATTGAGTGGCTGATCAGTGAGGGATTGCAGGGATCTCTCTGCTGGTACAGAATTCTCTTGCTTTGCCCATGGTTGGATATGGGTCACAGTTCTGGGTGGCGGTCCTGGGGAGAGAAGGAGTGCTGGATACAGTGGAGCTTGTAATGGCTGCAAAGAGGAAATCCTCACAGTTCCAAGACAGAAAAGAGTGCTTATGGTCACTCATAGACCAGACCACAGGCTAGGAAAGGAGTAAACACCTCTCCTTTGATCATAACACCTTGGAAGAACTGAAAATTTACAGGTCCCTAGAAGTATCTCTTAAAACTACTGTACAACCCTCTGAAGCTCGGGACAGTACATTCTCCACATTGGAAGCATACCTCTACCTTAATAAAGAGTTTATAACTCAAGTAATTGACTGGCATCATGAGCAAACCTCGCAAGAAGTGTCAGACCATAGAATCTTTTTTTGGTAACAAAGAGAAGTAGAGGAAAAACTGAGAGTGATGCTAAAGGAGACCCAAAAAAATACTGAAGAAAATAACACCTTTAAAAAACAGCCTAACCCAAATGGCAAAAAGGTCCAAAAAGCCAAAGAAGAATACCGTAAAAAGCAAAATTGACCAAGTGGAAAAAGAAGTCCAAAAGCTTACTGAAGAAAACACTTCCTTAAAAATTAGAATGGAGCAATTGGAAGCTAGTGACTTTATGAGAAATCAAGGCATGGTAAAACAAATCCAAAAGAATGAAAAAAGAGAGGAGAATGTGAAATATCTCATTGGAAAAACAACTGACCTGGAAAATAGATCCAGGAGAGAGAATTTTAAAACTATTGGTCTATCTGAAAGCCATGATCAAGAAAAAAATAAGCCTACACATCATCTTTCAAGAAATTATCAAGGAAAACTGCCCTCACATTTTAGAACCAGAGGGCAAAATAGAAATTGAAAGAATTCACTGATCACCTCCTGAAAGAAATCCCAAAGGAAAGCTCCTAGGAATATTATAGCCAAATTCCAGAATTCCCAGGTCAAGGAGAAAATATTACAAGCTGCCAGAAAGAAACAATTCAAGTATTGTGGAAACACAATCAGGATAACACAAGATTTAGCAGCTTCTACATTAAGGGACCAGAAGGCACGGAATATAATATTCCAGAGGGCAAAGGAGATAGGATTACAACCAAGAATCACCTACCCAGCAAAACTGAATATAATACTTCAGGATAAAAAATGGTCATTCAGTGAAATAGGGGACTTTCAAGCATTCTTGATGAAAAGACCAGAGCTGAATAGAAAATTTGACTTTTAAATGCAAGACTCAAGTGAAACATGGAAGAGGTAAACAGGAAAGAGAAATCATAAGGGACTTATTAAGGTTGAACTGTTTACATTCCTGCATGGAAAGATGATATTTATAACTCATGAGTCCTTTGTCAGTATTAGGGCAGTGGGAGGGAAAAAATTATATGTATGGATAGATAGATAGATAGATAGATAGATAGATAGATAGATAGATAGATAGATAGGTGGCACAGGGTGAGTTGAAGATGAATGGGTGATATCTGGAAAATAAAATTAAGGGGTGAGAGAAGATTATACTGGGAAAAGGAGAAAGGGAAAGGTAGAATGGGATAAACTATCTCACATGAAACAGACAAGAGAAGGCTTTTACAGTGAAGGGAAAATGGGGTAAGGTAAGAGGGAATGAGTGAAATCTTATTCTCATTGGATTTGGCTTAAGGAGGGAATGACATACACAGTTGGGTATGGAAATTTATCTAACCCTACAAGAAAATAAGGGGGGAAGGGGACAAGAGAGCAGTGGGATGATAGAAGGGCCTGCAGATTGGGGGAGGGGATAATCAGAAGCAAACACTTCTGAGGAAGGACAGGATCAAAAGAGAGAAAAGAATAAATGGGGTATAGGATAGGATGAAGGGAAATATACTTAATTTTTCACAACATGACTACTATGGAAGTGTTTTGCATGACTACACATCTGTAACATTTATCTAGTTGCTTGCCTTTTCAGTAAGGGTGTCTGGGGAGGGAGGAAGGGAGAAAATTTGTAATCTAAAGTTTTAAAAACACATGTAATAGATAGATAGATAGATAGATAGATAGATAGATAGATAGATAAGTAAATGAATGAATGAATGAATGAATGAATGAATGAATGATGATCAGCTGTGAATGACTTATCTAGTCTCACCAATACAATGATCCAAGGCAACTCTGAAGTACTTATGATGAAAAATGCTATGCATCCCCAGAGAAAAAACTGGTGGTGTCTGAATACAGATTGAAGCATACTTTTTAAACTTTCTTTATTTTTCTTGAAGTTTTATTACTTTTTTTGTCTGTTTTCTTTCACAGCATGACTAATGTTTTGCATGACTACACATGTATAAGCTATATTGAATTGCTTGCCTTCCCAATGAAGTGGGGTGAGGAAGGAGGAAGGGACAGAATTGAGAACTCGAAGTTTTAGAAATGAATATTAAAAATTGTTTTTACATGTAACTGGAGGAAAATAGAATACTAAGTAAATTTTCAAAAAAGAAAAAAGGAGGGAGGTAGCATCAAGAAAAGGTGGGGAACATTCAGAGAAAGAGCTATGAAGTCTGAATGCAGACTGAAGCACACCATTTTCTCTCTTTTTTTTCTTTCTCATGATTTTTTTTCCTTTGGTTCTGATTCTTCTTTCACAACATAACTAATGTGGAAATATGTTTCATATGATTGTACATGTGTAGCCTGTATCAGATTGCATACCATCTTGGGAAGGGGAATGGGGAGGGAGGGAGAAAAGTTTGGAACTCAAAATCTTATAAAGGTGAATGTTGAAAATGAAAAACAAATAAATATTTTTAAAAAGAAAAAAAGATGTACAAAGCACTTTACTCTCATTAACCCTATGAAATAGATGATGAAAGTATTATTGCCTTCATTTTTTAAAATGAAGAAATTGCAATGTCCTCAGTTTCATCCACTTATTCAAGGCAATGGAGTAAGTGGAAGAGCTAGGAGACAAGCACAAGTCTTCGCACTTTAAATCCAGTGCTTTTTACACTCTTCAAGATCACCCCTCATGGTAAAGTACATTGTAAATATGTATTGAACTAAAATGAACTTTAACATTCAATTCACACACACACACACATGCACACAAATTGGATTTAGACTTCAATAAAGCCAGACATAGGTATTACGAAAACCATAGAGAAGTTGATCAGGAGCAAAGTTAGTACTCAATTGAACAGTAAATCCCATCATAATTTTTTTTCCTATTTCATTTTTCATCAGCGCCCAGGACAAGGCTCTGGCCATATGGGATGCTCCATAAATGTTTCTGAATAGAACTGAATATGAGAGAACAGTTGAGAAAGACCGTATATAGATATGAGACTATACAAATGAATTCAATTGAATATATATTTTGTGTTGGGTTTACTTAATAAAGAAACAGTTGTATTTAGCAATGTTTTCCAGCATACTCAGGTGAATTATGAAGCACAGATATGATTATGAGGAAAAGGACTGCTGACTGTAACAGTGACTGTGGATCTCAAAAAAACAAACAAAAAAAGCAATGCGTTGAAAGGTTTAGTGCATACAACGTCCAAAATTCCCTTATTGAACTGAATTAACTAAATTGGCCAGTTATTTCAGAAACATGTTATGTTTTTCATGTTTTTCCCCCCAAAAAAGCATATTTTTAAATGTTAAATGAGATCTTATACAGAGAGAGAGATAAGTTAACTTTTATGATCCACTTCAGCTATGGGATTCTATGCATCCTTCATCCACGGATATACATCTCTTTTATCTTGTGTCTTTTCCTAAAAGCCTTATTAGTGCCTCTTTCATATCTTTGTTCCTCAGAGTATAAATAAGGGGGTTAAGAGTAGGAGTCACCACAGTGTACAAAAGTGTGATGAATTTGCCCTGTCTGTGGGCATAGGAGCTGCTAGGCTGGATATAAACAGCTGTGCTTGGCCATAGAAGAGGGACACCACCAAAAGATGTGACCCACAGGTTTTCAAGGCTTTATACCAAGCTTGGGTTGACCTGATTCTCATCACTTCCTGAGTGATGAGTGCATAGGAGATTAAGATCAGTCCCAGAGGCAGGAGGAGCAAAACCAAGGAAGCCACAAAAAGCTGTATTTCATTGGCATGAATATCCACACATGCCAACTTGATCATGGCAGGCACCTCACATACAAATGTGTAGAGTCTTCTGTGCCCACAGAGAGGCAACTGAAGAGTGATGGTGCTTTGAATTAGTGTGTTGCCCAACCCACTCACCCATGCAATCCCTGCAAGGAACTGACATAACCTAGGATGCATGACAGTAGCATAGTGGAGTGGTCTGCAAACAGCAGCATAGCGATCAAATGCCATGACAGCCAGGAGAACACATTCAGTGGAACCCAGTGCCAGAGAGACATACAGTTGGATGGCACAACCTATGGGAGTGATGGTCTTAGCTGGTCCCTTCAGGTTCCACAGCAGCTGGGGAACAATACTTGTAGTGAAACAGAGGTCAATGAAAAGAGGTTGGTGAGGAAGTAATACGTTGGGGTGTGAAGTTTTGGATCCAGGCGAGAGACCAGGATGATGGCTGTGTTGCCTACCAGGGTCAGAAGGTAGGAGATCAAGACAACACTGAAGAGAACCTTCTCCAGTTTGGGCTGGTCTGAAAAACCCATTAGGATGAAGTCACCTCCTGTGCTGTCATTAGTCATCCCCATCCTTATGTTCAAGGGCAGAAGAAAATGCAAGATTCTGGAGATAGGTGATCATGGTATCCATTGACAGTAAAAGTAACTTTGAAAGAGAACTATTAAAAATGTTATATTTGAAAGACATATAATCATTAACATTGGCTAAGAATTCAGAGAATCTGACACTATAAAAGAACTAATCAAAATAATGAGTGATAAATAATGCAGAAATTAGTGAGGCAACTCAAAATTACTCACCCTGGGAACTTCCAGAGCATCTTGCCACTTCCTTCCTGTCTGAGATCTATCCCTCAGAAACCCTTCAAAAGATTAGCATGGAAAGGAAGTATATAGGACCAGAATCACCTTTGCATCATCCTTTGGTAGTTCCTAGTCTTATCGAGAGGAAAATTAATGATTTTTTCTTAATCACAGATCAGGTAACTTTTCCTTTTCTTTGTCAACATCACAACAAGCCATTCTGATGAAATGTAAAATATGTATAAGCCACAATGTTTACTTACATAATGATCCATAGACATTTTTTTGATTTCTCAAGATACATGAGTAGACATTTTTCTTTCATGAAATGTAAAAGTGATTAATAAAAATGTTTTAAAATTCCATGTAAATGTCAGAATTATTCTGACAACCTTCTGATAATTAAAATATCAAGAAAAGGATAGAGAATGAATGCATATTTGTACCAGAAGTATTTGTTAATATCATAGAAGACATCCATCACAAAATCCTAGGGATTATGAAATCTTCCTTTTCACAGATAACATAATGCTGGTTACATTAAGCCTCAAAATACTACATAGGCTGCTGGACAAAATTCATGACCATTCAAAAGTGTTTAAGCCAAGCGTCTACACAGAGACTACAGATACTGCTATAGCATTTTTAAGAAACAACAAAATCTTAAGAAGTTACAGTTTAACTGTCATCTGTATGGAGACTAGAAGTTTTACTTCTGTTCTGGAGAAACCATTAACTGTGATGTTTGGGAGAAGATTGTTTAAGAATAGAGAGAAATGAATAAAAGAACTCCTTTCCTGGGATTTAAATATCAACAGAAATTGGCTAAATTAACTTCATTCAAATCTCATCTTGGAAAAAAATATAAAGAGAATTCATGAGCCTTTAACCACTATCCTATGAGTGCTGAATTTGGGACTGTGTTTCCAAAAATGAGAAGAAATAAGAAGTGGCAAGGATGGTTAGAAGAGACTCTAGTCATGACCTTCACAAACAGTATTGCAAATTATTTCTTTTGTTTATTGTATGTTACATTATTGGCTAATTGTTGTAGTCGGTAATCTTGATATCTAGGAACTTAGCGAGTTTGATGTTAAGAGATGAGAAAAGATGTTTATTAAGATTATTAATATGGCACTAGCTAATCAATTAATAGGAGATCATAATTTTATAAATTCATGAGGAAATATCAGGAAATATAAGAATTAGTAATGTAACAAGTTCTATAACAGGCTAAAGTTTGGGGGTTTGATGTGGCTATCAACTAGTCACACAACCCACCTGAGACTCCACCTACACATACACACACAATCTGCTTTCCTCTTTATTTCCAGTTCCTCTAACCCTTGTGTGGTGGTAGAAAGATAGATACAGATATATGACAATTTATCAAGGCACATCACACGTGTGTGTGTATGTATATTTCTATATCAGTATATAGATATATCTATATATGAAAGTACATGGATATATATATATATGCATATGTATCAAGGCTTGATTATATTGGCTATGTATTATATATGTATAGCAGTTAGACAATCTATAGTATATATTTATAGAGTAATTAGATAGATGTATAGATATGTAGTAGTTAGACAGACAATCTATAGTTAAACACATAACAAACATGTATTAAACACTTATAATGTACCAGGCACTACCATACTAAGTGCTAGGGAAATAAATAAAAGCAAAAAGAAAGACAGTCTCTACCTGCAAGGAAATGATATTCGAATGGGGTAAGACAAGACACAAAAGAGAGCCAAACAATCAGACTGGGTTAGCTGAGGGGGAGGAAATTACCCATTCCGTGACACGGTGTTGAAGGTTGGCAAGTCAAAAACAGAACTAGGAGAAAAATAAAGATTAGCCATTCCAGGCCTCTCTTCAAAATGCAGGCCCTGGGAGGAGAGGACCAGCAGGGTAGAAAGATGTTTCAGATTGAGAAGGTTACAAAGGCAGGTGGATATTCCAGGGTGAGAAGGTCCCAGGTGCTGAGATGGCAGCTGAGGCATGGTGGCAAAATATGGAAAGTCATACTCCCATACAGAACTGGGAAGGAAGTAAAGGTTGTTCAGCCTTGGGCCCCACAAAAATGGAGGCTCTGGGAGGAACTCACCAATAGGAAAAGAGTTTTTCTATCACTATATTTGTACGTATGTATCTATTTGTATAATTATATTGTTACATCATGTTATTTTACTGTATTATATTACATTATGTTATGTCGTGTTTTGTCATGTCATGTCATACCCTACTGTACTGTATCACATTGTATCGTATCATATCATATTATATTATATTACAGTGTCAAGCCATATATTACATTTTATTAAATTATTTATATCGTGCCATGTGGTGTCATGTCATCACATCATATATCATAATATATTGTATTATGTCATATCATATCAGATTATCGTATATCTTGAATAAAAAGTGTTTTGAGCCCACAAATGAGGAGAACAGATCAAATTTTCAAGCACACATTAGATCTCCCAACATAAGGAGACTAAGACCTTTCAAGAACCTTAGCCTCTGAGATTTGTTTCTGTGCGATGGGAGGAACCAAAGAGTATGTGATGATGATTGGAAATGCAAGAAAAAAAGTTTGAATAAGAGCCCAATACTTAATTAAAATGACTAGTCAGTCAGTCAATAAACATTTATTAAGTGCCAAGCACTGTGCTAAGTAACAGGGATACATAGAAAGCCTTCAATGAACTCATGTTTTAACATAAGATAAACTCCTGCACAACATAAGAGGTAATTTTGATTACATTAAAATGAAAAGCAGTTACACGAATAAAATCAACAAAATGATTTAGAATAGAAGCTGTTGACTGGGAAAATACTTTTATATCAAATATCTCTGATCCTCAAGTCCATAATATATGGAGTTTATATATGTAAATGTGAATTATGTTTATCATATATGTGTATATATGTTTATTATATACATATATATGCATAGAACCAAAAGACTAATTCTATGAATTATTCGTCCAATTCTGTATTTCTGTCTTTCCCTCAGTGCGTATGTGTGATTGTAGGGGTGTGGGGTATGGGGGCGTATAAACATGTGGCATAGCATCTAAATACTTAAAAGAAATGTTTATTGATTAAAAGAAAGAAATAGAAAGCAAAACTGTATTATTAAGAGCTTCAGTGTAACTATTTCAGACCTAGAAACAACAATAAACAAGAACAAAGTTAATATCTCAATATAATTTTAGAAAAATGACAGATTTCTGGAAATTACTGAATTAAATATATATTAATATACATTTTTCTCAACAATGAAATATGCCTTTACAAAAGTATGCCACATTTTAGACCAAAATAAAATACAAATATAGAAAAGCAGAACTGCTAAACATATTTTTGCTCACAACATAATAAAAAAGTATATTCGGTAAATGGATTTTAGAGGGAAATACTAAAATCAATTACAAACCAAATAATTTAATTTTAAAAAATTGGCTTGTAAAAGAACAAATCATAGAAAATAGATAATTTAATTAAAGAACATTATAGCAATGAGACAGTATACCACAACTTTCAGGATACAGACAAAATGTTCCCTAAGGGAAAATGTGTATCTCTAAAAACTTTCATCTTTAAGCTGACAATTTAAATAAAATAAATGACACTTATAAAAAATAGCAAATTTCAAAAATGATCAAATAAGAAATAGAAAAAAATTAAATAATCTCACAAAGAAATTGAGCATCAAGTGAACAATAAGAGGAGAAAAAACAGAAACCTCTGGATTTGCAAATTAATTCTGCCAGACATTCAAAGAGTAATTAATCACAATATCACATAAAATTCTAAGCAATGGCAAATGCAGACACCATGTCAAATTCCTTCAATGAACCAAATATTGTCTTAATAGCTAGACTAGGGAGAGACAAAACAGAGATAACTATAGACCAATATTCCCAATGAACATCAATGCAAAAATATTAAATAAAATATTAGCAAAGAGATTTCAATATTTAAAAGATTATACATTATTACCAGGTTGGATTTATATCAGGAATGAATGCTTGGTTGTATGTTAGAAAACTTTATAAACATAATATGCCAACTAGTTAAAAAATGTAAGTCACAAAAAAATTGTCAAAAAAGCCAAAAGACATAAAAAAGGTACCTCTCCTTAATATAAATAATATCTATCTAAAATAAAAAGTCAATATTATATGCCATAACAAACCAGAAGCTTTTTCCTATAAGATTTGTGGTAAAATAATGTTTTCTATAATCACCACTGTTATCATAGTACTAGAAATGCTAACCATATCGATTGGACAAGAAAAAATAAAAAGAGGAGAATAAGTATAGATAAAAGGTTCACAAAATTATTGCTTTTTGAAAGACAATATGATGATCTACTTAGAGAATCCTAGAAAACTGATCAAAAATTAATTGGAACAATGGCTCTGTTAAGTGGAAAGATCAGCAAAAGTGTAGGATATAAAATAAACCCACACAAATAATAAGTATTTCTGTATATTAACAATAAAATCCAATAGAAAGAAAAAGGAATAAATTTTCCATTCAAAGTAGTTATAGAAGGTATAAAACATTTGGGAGATACTATAAAATATGTCTACAAATTTACTAATACTCTTAGGACTGCAAAACGCTCTTCAGAGAAATAAAGATATATCTAAACAACTGATATTTTGACTTTGTTGTGCCATGCCAATGTAATAAAATGATAATACTACCCTGTATATTTATTTATTCAGCACCATATCATACTGCTGAAGGATTTCTTTATAGATGTAGAAAAAACTAACAAAATTCATCTCAAGGAACAAATGTCAAGAATCTCAAGAGAAATAAGGGAATAGGTGGAAAAGAAGGTAACCTAGCAATACCAGATTTCAAACTGTACTACAGAGCGGTAATCATATAAATGATTTGGTACTAATTTAAAAAGATGGAAAAGTTGATAATTGGTATAGATTAGGGACAAAACATATGGAAGCAAACATAAATAGTGTTATAGCTGTCAATTGAATTAGGGACTCACTTTCTGACAAAAACTTCTTAGAAAATAGTCTGTCAGAAGTTAGACAGACTCAAGAGAAGCATAAAAAGGTAAACAGACAAGAGAAATCATAAGGGGTTCAATAAATTTGAGTTGTCTACATTCCTGAATGGGAAACTGATACTAGTAGCTCTTAAAATGTTTCTCACTATTAGGGAAGTTAGAATAAGTATACTTAGACAAAGGGTATGAGTGTGAGTTGAATATGATGGGATAAATATCTTTTTTAAAAATAAAATTAAGGGTGAGAAATAGGAATGTGTTAGGAGAAGGGGAAAGGAGAGGTACAATGAGGTAAATTAACTGGTATAAAAGGGGCAAGAAAGAGCTTTTACAATGCAAGGGAAAGTGAGAGAGGTGGGCAGAGGGAAGTGCATGACTCTTTCATTGGAATTGGCCCAAAGAGGGAATAATATATGAACTCAACTGGATATAGAAATCTATCTAACCTTACAGTAAAATAGGAGGTCAAAGGGATAAAAGAAAGTGGAGGAGGGGAAGGTGATAGAAGGTAGGGCAGATTGGGGGAGGTAAAAGTAAGAAGGAAAACACTTTTGAGAATGGACAGGGTGAAAGAAACAATTGTGAAAAGCAATTTTTAGCAAGTATCTCTGATAAAGACTTCATCTCTCAAATATATGAAGAACTAAGTTATTTTTAGAAATAAGAGCCATTCCTCAATTAATAGCCAAAGGATATGAATGGGAAATTTTCAGATGAAGTAATCAAAGGTCTCTATTATCATATAAAAAAATGCTCTAAGAAATGCAAGTTAAAACAACTCTCATCCCCACTACCTAGATTGGCTAATATGACAAAAAAGGAAAATGACAAATGTTGGAGAGGATGTGGGAGAATTGAGACACTAATGCACTATTGGTGAAATAGTATATTGATTCAACCATTTTGTAGAGCAATTTGGAACAAAAACAAAGGTCTATAAAACCATATATCCTTTGATGAAACAATACCATTACTAGGTCTGTATCCCAAAAAGATTAAAAAAAGAAAAAGGACCCGTAAGTACAAAAATACTTATAGCAGTTCTTTTAGTGGTAGATTTTGAAATTCAGGGCAAGTCTATCAATTAGAGAATAGCTGAACAAGTTGTTGTCTGTGACTGAGACGGAATACTACTGTGCTGTAAGAAATGATGAGCAACACGCTCTCAGAAAAACCTGGACCTACATGAACTTATGCAAAGTGAAATGAGAAGAACCAGGAAAGTATGATATACAGAAACAGCAATATCATATGATAATCAACTGTGAATGATTTATCTATCTCAGCAACACAATGATCCAAGAAAATTCTAAATGATGTATGATGAAAAATACTATCCATCTCCAAAGAAAGTACTTATGCTTCTTTACTTTATTTTCCTTGGGGTTTTATAATCTGTGCTTTCTTTCACAACATGACTAACATGGAACTATATTTTGCATGACTACACATGTATAACCTATATGAACTTGCTTGCCTTCTTAATGGGGAGGGAGAGGAGGGAGAGAATTTGGAACTCAAAATTAAAAAAAAAAACAATGTTAAAAATTGTTTTTACATGTAACTGGGAAAAAATATTTTTTTTGAAAAAGAAACAATAGTCTTCATAAAAGAGCGGAATATGAAAAAAAACTGCCCCAAGTCATCAGCCTTTCCACATATTACCAACAAAACCCAGCAGAAAAAAAGATAAGAAAGGAAGTTCCATACTGTCTGGTAGTCCACTTGCAAAGATCCATATATTATATACTACTGCAAAGCACATTTTATAGAAATAAGACAAATAATTGAAAGATATTAATTACTCAAGGTTGAATCATGACAATAGAATAAAAAATGACAATTTTCCCAAATTTATTTCTAGATTAAGTGCCTCAGCATCCAAACTACCAAAGAGTCTTTTTATTGAACTAAGTGTAATACCAAAATTCATCTACAAGAACAAAATATCCTTTAAAATCAAGAAAAATAATGAATATCAAGAGAAAAATCATTGTATAGTGGAAAGAGTACTGGACTTGAAGTTATGAAGACTCACATGTGTTTCCTGCCTCAAACTAGCTTTGTGACCATGGGCAAATCACTCACTTAGCTTTTGTCAGGTTTATTTTCCTTATATATAAAATGAGAACAATAATAGGACTTATATTCTAGAGTTGTGAAATCAAAAGACTTAAAATACTTGAAGCACTTTTCAAACCTTGAAATATTATATAAATCCTAGCCATTGTTTTAAACTACATGGTAAGATCTCACTAAATATTTATTAAATAAATGAAGCCTCTTCCTTCTCATTATCTTCAAAGGTAATTTCAGACCCCTTACACTTTCCCCTCTTTACCCAACAGAACTATATGATTCTAAATATGATCAAGGAGCTATGAATTTATACTAATTGTATAACTCAGGTTTCGTTGCTTCTAAATGAGGCATACCATTATTAATCAACATGGTTATAATGTCCAAAAAAGTGAGCTATTCCCTCAAACAGAGTAGGAGTCTTCTACCATGGAAATCTAACACCTTCATCTATGTTGTCACATTAGCCCTGACAATTGCAACAGTTGTGGAATAGATAAATGGCCCTCAGACTCCAGATGGCTTAGAAGTGGTTTGCTACTATATAACATAAACATATGTATGTAAATTTATTATATATGCTTATATATTCAATGAACTTCTTTGTTTGCAATGAACACATAGAATGACAAATGAGATCACATCATCTTGTCCTCTGACAATCAATGGCAAAATAGGCAGTTAAAGAAATCCACTTTGAGTAGAAAGATATCCTCCATGTTCAAGGAAGGAAGAAAATTTCTCCTATAGTAACATAGGGTCATCCTTTATTCTCTGTTTGACCTTTGGCTCCATTATATGTCAGTTGAAGGAAAGGTATGTTAAATCTAAAACATGGAGCGACAACCACATTGAATAAAGTAGTACTGGAGCAACTAAGTATGGATGGTAGTCAAAAAGAAATCGCAACATCTTAGACTAAAAAGATTTCCAGCCAAAGCAGATTGGAAAAAGAATTGAACAAATACAAGAAGTGATCCAGGTTATCTTCTTAGGTTATCATTTAGAGCAGCAAAAAAAAAATCCACATATAAGGAAAAAGGTACAGAAAGTAGAAAGAAATCAAAGGACATAACAATTCTACCCAATTCCTCCCATTTCTCTACTTGCCTCTTGAAGTCCTGCCTTTTGTTTTTTTCCTCAAAACCTTAGAATGGTGATTTTGGGCCATTAAAACATCTGAACTGTGAGATCTGCAAATGAGATTTTTGTTCCCAAAGCCAAGCTGCAGAGCTAAAGGTCTTATTTGTGGAGCAAGGGATCCCTGAAGATGGACACTGAAGAAGAAGCAAAAACAGGATGTTGCCTCTGCAGAAGCCTTGGAGCTATTACACTCCCATTACAATAATTAACTTCAAACACAGAGGTTACCAAAGTTGATATTCCCTAGGGAAAAAAAAGAAGAAAAATTTGTGCTATCCTTCTGATCCTTTATGCTGAAAGATGTTAGAACAATATCTACTCTGTCATGCATTCCTGGCTATAGGAGATCAAGGGAAGAAAATTTTTTAAAAAAAATTAAACTGAGGGAGCTCCAAGCATAAAGCATCTTCTCTTCACAAGCTATCAGTATTTTATAATTATCATAATATCATTCTGTACATACTAAATAATCATCAAAACTGTACTAAAAACATAATTGCTTGTGGTACTTGACCCATTTAAAGCAGATATGTCCCTTATCCATTAGAACCTTATAATTCAACAAATATACATGACCTAGATTCATATAACCAGATCCTACAGATATGAGTATAGAAACATAAAAACTTGAAAGAAAAGAACCTGACTCATAGAAAAGCGTCACCATCATGAAGCAGGTAGAGAAAGTTTTATGTTGTCAACCAGGTAAGGAGAAATATAGTACAACAGATAGAATGTGACCAGAGGAGACAACAGTGAGCAAAGAGAGGAAATGCAGAGAAGGGCTTGAAGCCATATTGAATGAAGTGTTTCCGTAAGTCATTGCCAAGATAAATATGAGGAAATATAAAGGCAATTTTTATTTTGACTTAAAGAAAAACTTCTTAATAATTTGATAGTAGAGGTCTTCAACTGGAGGTTAGATTGCAACTTGGCCAGGATACTAGAGAGCAGATTTCTATTCAGGAATAAATTGAACTAAGTGCTTTCTTTGGTCCATGTTTCTATGCTTCTGTAGGCATAAATGACCTATAAAGATCTAATTTTTTTTTATTTAATAGTATTTTATTTTTTCCGATTACATGTAAAGGTAGTTTTAAACATACATTTTTATAAGATTTTGAGTTCCAAGTTTTTTCTCCATCCTTCTTCTTCCCTCTCCCCTTCTCCCTCCCCAAAACAGGAAGCAATCTGATATGTTATACATGTACAGTCATATTAATCATATTTCCACATTAGTCATGTTGTGAGAGAAGAATCAGAACAAAAGGGAAAACCATGAGAAAGAAAGAACAAAAAAAATCCAAAAAGTAGAAATAGTATGCTTTGATTTGCATTCAGACTCCATAGTTCTTTCTCTGGATGTGGACAGCATTTTCCATCAGGAGCCTTTTGGAATTTTCTTGGATTGTTGTATTGTTGAGAAGACTTAAGTCTGTGACAGTTGATCACCACACAATGTTGCTGTTACTACGTACACTGTTCTGGTTCTGCTCACTTCACTCAGAATCAGTCCATGTAACTCTTTCCAGGTTTTTCTGAAATCTGCCTGCTCATCATTTCTTACAGCACAATAGTATTCCATCACATTCATTTACCACAACTTGTTCAGCCATTCTCCAACTGATAAGAATCCTCTCAATTTCCAATTCTTTGCCACTGATGGGGTGCTTGGGTGCTTGTGTTTGGGTGCTTGTATTTAGACCCCAATTTCTCTCTAGCCTCAGAAACACTGTCTCTGACAGTTTCTCCCCAGCCCAAGGACTCTGTGCTTAGCAATTACTCATGAGTGGGCCCCACCAAGACCCTTATCTCTCTTCCTGGTGCAGTTCCAAACAGTACCTGAAGGAATTATTAGTTTAAACTGGCTTTGCACTGGGTCATAAAGACATTCATCCCCACTGGACTATCTATAGTACCGCCCTACCACATTATCTACATCCTGGGCTCCTCATTAACTGTATTCTAGACTTAAAACTCCCTACATCTATCTTGTCAAACAAGACCAAGACATTGATTGGTGGCAGACTGGACAACTCTCAGTTACCCTGAACTCTAGTTGACTTAGTGATGTAGCAGGCCTAAAACCACACCTCCACGTGGCCCACCTTGTGGGCTTTTCCCAGTGAACTCTGGGTAAAAAGCCTGCGCCTTAGGTACAAGAAGTACATGTTCCTTTAAGAACCGACCACTCCTTAACCACTCCCTAATCCCACTCTGAATCCCCTAGTTAGCATATTTGGCACATGTTTTATTGTATTTTATCCTGTATAAACTTAAACTGCACCTCTCTAAGGTTGCAGGAATCCTTAAGAATCCTTGCCCACTGAAAAGCATAACAATAAACTTTGCCACCTTGGCTTAAGAATGTTTGAGCCTGTGAACTCATTCCAGATGACCCATGTACTTCAGTCTTTGAGGGGTCACAACCTCTCAACCTCTCAAACCGCAACACCACCTTAAAAAAAAAGAGCTGCTACAAATATTTTTGTACATGTGGGTCTTTTTCCCTTTTTTATAATCTCTTTCGGGATACAGACCTAGTAGTGGTATTGTTGGATCACAGGGTATGCACAGTGATAGCCCTTTAAGCATAGTTCCAAATTGCTATCCAGAATGGTTAGATCAGTTCACAACTCCACTAACAATGCATTGGTGTCCTAATTTTCCCACGTCTTTTCCAACATTTATCATTTTCCTGTTTTGTCATGTTAGCCAATCTGATAGGTATGATGTATTTTGATTTGCATTTCTCTGATCAATACAGATATAGAGCATTTTTTCATATGACTATAGATAGCTTTGATTTCTTCATTGGAAAAGTGCCTATTCATAACCTTTGACCATTTATCAATTGGAGAATGATTTGTTTCTTGTAAATTTGACTCAATTCTCTATATATCTGGGATGAGGCTTTTATCAGAAACACCGGCTGTAAAAATTGTTTCCTAGTTTTTGGTAAAGCTCTCTTTCTGTTCTAAGTAATGTGGTTATCTCACTTGCTATGGTATTGCATTAAAGAGGTAAACAAGTACTGCCCATGACCAAAATGGTGACATTTGTCTTAGGCGCAGATGGTGAAACAACTTTAAAACTTTGTCAAAAAATGCTAAAATTAAAACTGATCTGTTAAGTGTAAAGTGTAAAGCTCATTTTGAAAAGAGTTTCTGAGAGAGTTTTCATCAGAGCCTATTGGGCAAGCTTTTGTTCCAATTTGTTTAATTGTACATTGTATACTCTTTATTGTAATGCATATTCCATCCCCAACTCTAAAGGCAAGCACCTGTTACCTCTATCCCTTCAGGGTTCTGAGGTACTCTAAGGGAGTTTGGATGTCTCTGATCTTCCATCAGCTTTAGCCCCCACTGAGTGTATTTCTCCCTTTGTCAGGGCCAGTGATTATTATTCCAATTCCTTCTAACCACTTAATATAATATAGCTTTTACAAAGGAATATGGACTCAAAGATATAGCAAAAACAAATGTGCAAGCATTTCCCAAAAAACTTTGGGGCCATAATTCCCCTATAACATCTTAGTCTTTAGTATTTATTTATTGAGGAAAGGATCTTGGTCATATACTTGTATTAATTCAATATATATCATATATGTACATATTACATATATACACATATATACATATATGTGTATATCCTGATCTTCAAAAATATCAGCAAACATGAACATTTTCAAATAAAAATGTCAAGTCCTTTGAGCATGCACATATATCCCTTCTTTAGTATCACTCCAAGCAACCACATGAAAATTTTGGGAGACCCAGTTTCTAGTCATATATGATGTATAGGCCTACACTGTGTGATTATGAAATTACTTCTAATTTTCTACAGGAGAACAGAAGAACTAATAGGCAAACCATGCTGTAAAAAACAAGATATAGTCAGGATAAAATGGGAGGTAGCCTCAGAGGGAATACACTAATATTAAGAAGGATTGGGAAAGGTTTCTTGCAGAAGGTGGCACTTTAGCTGAGACTTGAAGAAGTGAGCATAACTAGGAAGTGAGGATGAAAAGGGACAGAGTCCATGCAAGGGGAGCAGCAAATGAAAATGCTCATTCAAAGAATGGAATATTTTATGTGAGAAACAGAAAGGAAGTCAGTGTCGCTGATTGTGGAATTTGTATACAAGAGTACACACAAGTCCATGTAAAGGGCACAGCAATAGTGAGACACATATGTAGATACAGATATAGAAAGCAGTAACTCAGAGGTCCTGTCACTTTATAGCTTTGAAGTCCTGTCTTGAGTCCACATCTAATATTCTCTGGTGCAAAGATTCATGATTCTTAAAGTTTCTTCTCTTCCCATGGACCTGTGTGCATATGGCGGGGGAAGAGGATGATGTGCCAGGTTTTTGTTTTTGTTTTGGAGTAGAGGATATTGATATCAACTATTTTTATCATATCATATTAGTAAATACTTTGCTAAAAACTGAAGAAGTCTACTGGCTGATTGTTCGTGGGAAGCAATGTCAATGAGTACTTGTCAGCAAAAGTGTCAGAAACATCACCTCTCAGGTTTACTACAATCCTGAGGGTATTAGTCAGTCACCCTATGGGTACCAAAACTCTGTGTGAGAGAGCAAGTTGGAGGATTAGCTCTCAGATGGTACTACATGAAGATTGGAGGTAGGGGGAAAAGATTGTACATGAAACCAAAAATCTCTATCATGTACTGTTATTTATTATAGGGTTGTAAAGGTATGTAATAAATTCAACACACGAATTTGAAAGCTGCCCTGCTTCTCTGCCTTCCTCTGAACTGATTTTTGTTCTCTTTTGTGCATTTTAATGTTTCAATGACTCGTTTTCTTGCATCATTATCACTAGCCCCCCTCCACTACAATTGCCTGGCAAACTAAAGCATTCTTTGTTTTAAAAAGTACCTATATGTCTTGTATAAAACCTTTATCAAAAACATCTGAGATTTTTTTCCCAAATACTTTCATTTCTTATCCTGACAGCATTGAGTTTGTTTGTGTAAACTCCATTTCTCTTTCTGTCATAAGATTATAAGATTTACAGTTTTAAGGATCCTTTGAATAGACTAAGAACTATGGAGCTAAAGTTCCCCCATAAAGTTTGCCAAAGTAGTTCTTCAGGAAAGCTCCTGTGAAGAATGACAAAGAACTGAGAATCACATTCCCTAAAACATTGTCTTTGAATCAACTTAACTTCTGAATAAATTCCTCTCCCTCCCCTTCCCAGTGAATCTTCTTAATTAAAGAATCAAAAGGGGGAGGAAAAAGCGTTTCAGGAAAATGAACCCATTCATCAGTCAAGTAAGTCTTTGCAACATTTTCAATCAACTTATATGTTTCTATGCTTCTCTCAATTCTTTGTACTCATCATACAGTACAGTAAATTCCATTACATTCAAGTGTCACAATTTGCTTAGCCTTTTTTTTTTAATACTGAAGCACCTATGGTATGTTGTTTTCAGTTCTTCACTATACAAAAATTGTTGCTACGAATATTTTGGTGCATGTGGAGTCTATAATTTGCTTCTTTGGGGGTATGCACCTACCCATGGAATCTCTAGCTTACAGAACACAGATATTTTAATAACTTTCTTTTTAAATTTTATTGACTTTTTTGTTTATATAGTACCTCACAGTTTGAAACATATCTCTATGTACATGCTACCTATGGAGCCATCCTTTATAACAAAGAATTTTTTTTAAAAGAAAAAAATTTCAGCAAAATTAACTCACACATAATGCAAGTTAGATAGTAAAAAATTGTCTATGCCTCTTATCTGTACAAAGAACAGAGAAAGGTGCATTTTGTCTTCTCTTCTTTAGAACCAAGCTTGACCATTTTATTTACAAAATATTTGGTGGATTTTTTGGTTATTCTTTCCATTTACATTTTTGTATTCATTACATATACTGTTTTTCTGGTTCTGCTTATTTCATTCTCTATCATATATTATCATAGATTTAAATATGGAAGGAACATTTCACACTATCTGGTCCAACCCTCTCATTTTACAGATGAGGAAACTAATACCCACAGAAGTTAAGTGAGTTACTTGAGATCACACAGCCAATAGGTGTTGGCAGTAATATTTTAACCCAGGTTCTTCTAACAGTAAGTCTATGACTTAAGTCTTCCTATGTTTCTCTGTATTCTTTCTGTTCTTCATTTCTTAGGATGCAATAATATTTCATTGCATTCATGAACTTTGATTTGTTTAGTTATTTTCCAAACAAAGGGCATCTACTTTGGTTCCATTTGTTCACTATTATAACAAATGTTACTATAAATATTTCAGTGGATAGGGGATTTTTCTATTTTAGGGAACTTTTGGAACCTTGGAATACATGTTCAACAATGCAATCTCTGAGTTAAAGGGAATGGATGTTTAATCACTATTAACTATATTATTACAATTACAAATCACTTTCAAGAATATTTAGATAAATTCATGGCTTCATCAATAATATATTAGTATACCTATGCCTCAACAACTTTTCCCATATTGACTATTTCCATCTTCTGTATATTTGCCAGATTCTTAAGTGTGAGGTAAAATTTCAGAGTAATTTGCATTTTGATTCCCTCTTGTTACCAATGATTTGGAGTAATTTTTCATATGGTCATTAAAATTGCAATTCATCATATGACTGTTAGGTTCTTTGGCACATACTGTGTGTGGCTCTTGAATAGCTCAATTGATTTTCATCCTTGATTACCTACTCTATTCCATTAATCTGTTTCTACATTCAATCCTATCAAATAATTTTGATGATTACTAATCTGTGATGTAATTTGAAGTCTGTAAGCACCATTTTCCTTTCAATTGTACTTTTTCATCATTTTCTTTAAGATTCCAAACATTTCAGTTTTCAAAATAAATTTTTATTGTTTTGCCTATTTCTATAAAGTACTGTCTTAGCAGATTGGTGGATATGGCATTAAATTTCTAAATTAATATAGGTGATATCACCATTTTTATTATGGTGGCACAATGCAACCAAGAGCAATCAATGTGCCTATAATTCTTTAAATCATTATTTTTTTAATAAATTATTATTTTTTTTGTGAGGCAGTTGGGATTAAGTGACTTGCCCAGAGTCAGACAGCTAGGAAGTATTATGTGTCTGAGGCAGGATTTAAACTCAGGTCCTCCTGACTCCAGGGCCGGTGCTTTATCCACTGTGCCACCTAGCTGCCCCCATTCTTTATTTTTTTAAAGAGTATTTTACAATCATATTTTTATGAGCCTTGACGAGGGTCTGTTAGAATTCTAAATACTTTACTGCTAATTTTTTTTTGTTGTCTTTTATCTTTATGTAAATCAACCAGCAAGTAAGTATTAAGCCCTTTTTATGTGCCAAGCACTATGCTAGGTGCTTGCAGACAACAAAGGAAAAACAAAACTAGTTCCTTCCTTCACAATTTTAGGAATTTGCTATCAACACAGAATGTTCTGATAAGGCTTACCACCGAGAAATGCATTTGCCTACTGGAACAAACCTGATCTTTAGCAATTCCTGGGCCCTAACACTTGCACACTTCCCCCATTTCTATTCTGCCATGGAATGCTATTAATTGGCTATTATGCTAAGTGAGCCTAAAAAGCTATAAAAACCCAATTTGCACCCTAAGAAGCTGAAACTGCAACTAGCCCAAGCAGTCTTCCTTACTGCACTAATAATAAAATTATTTTCTTTTCAATCTGGTTACTCATTTTTGTAGATTGAAGACCTCATCTGGAAAACTCCTACAACACAGGAAAGATGTGTCCCAGGTACTCTGTGCCTGTGTCAGATCCTTATTACACAAGGACTCCTAATGGTTCCAATGGTTCTGGGAGGGCTTTAGGGGGACAGATGGAGGGAAGGGATATGACATTTCTTATTATTTTGAGGCAGTAGACACAGAACTTAGGCAAAAATCCCCACTCATTCTGCCACAACTTTTTCCATATATATTGCTTCTTGCCAGTTTTCCCCAGATATGGGTCTTAAAGAAATTTGTGAATGAGTCTCATAAAATGTGTATAAAATGCAAGCTTATAATATTTGTGGAGTAGAGGTAATAATGTTCAATCATTTCTCCCTCATCTTCTCTCCTGGACCTGGTCCATTCCAGAACTTATTTCAAAGAACTACTACCAGTGATGCTTTCTTCCCCTCTTTTGCCCTACCCCTCACCCAACTTGACTGCTCACAGAAGTTGGATAAGATAATGAAATAAGGACCACCAGCCCTTATTATCTGCATTAATACTGCTTCCTAAGATCCTCTAATCTTACCTGCCTCTATCCCCAAGATGCTTCCAGCACTGTCTTCTTAACAGCCTGTATTAATTTTGTTAATTAGATACATCTACCCAAATAAGTTATATCTACCTATATCCAAATTAATCTAAAGATGATTTTCAGGCTTTTCCAGCTATCCTACTAGTTCACTTTCCTTTGTGTATCATCTCCCCCAATTAGAGTGTGAGCTCCATGAGACTAGAGCCTGTCTTGATTTTTGTATTTGTATCCCAAGAATTTAGTACAGCACTTGGTACATAGTAAACACTTAATATTGCTGACATAATTGAATCCCATTTTGATCAAGATCTTTTTCTGCATGTTATATACTTACCTTATTTTTATTATTGTTAATGTGGGTTTCCTATGTTTATAGTTTTTCTAGCATTGAACATGAATTCTTGACATAAATAAATTCCTACTGTGATATGTAATATTTTCTTAAGTTTTCATTTTTATATTTTGTTTTACTATATTTTCCCTCAGTATGACTTCTCACTCCCATCCAAAAGCCATCAATATAACAAATAGGAATTTTTAAAGACAAAAAAGAAAATAAAAGGTAAAAATTAATATAAGTATTCAATACAACTGAAAAATCTGAAAATATGTGCAATATGCAATACTTGTGAATGTCCCAGATCTGCAAAGGGGTGCAATTGTTTTCTCATATTTTTTTCTTTCAAGTCATGATTGCTCTTTACAATTCTGAAACATTCACTTTTGATTGTGTGTTATTGTGTGGGGGAAGTGGGTATTCTTTCCATCCGTGCTGTCATAGTGTATGGATATAGATATATACAATTTTCTTAGCTCTTCTTAGTTCAATCTGCATCAGTTCAGGTAGATCTTTCCCCTCTGTATTCATCAAATTCATAATTTCTTATAGAATAATATTTTATCACATTCATGTACCACAATTTTAAGCTATTCTATACTTTTTTCCAATTCTTCAATACCACGAATAGTGTTACTCTAAACAGTTTAGTGTATAGCTACATCTTCTTATCAATGGCTACCTTGAGATGTAGGTCAAAATAGAATCTCTAGGTTAAAAGATATGGAAATTGTAGTAATTTTATTTGTGTAATTATCAATCATTTTCCAAAAATGTTTGTACTGATTCACAGCTCCACCAACAATGTATTAATGTATCCATCTTATGACAACCCCTCCCAAAATGTTTTTTCTCATTTTTGTCATCTTTGCCAATTTTCTGGGAATTATATAAAACCACAAGGTTGTTTTGATTTGCATTTTCTTATTACTAGTGATATGAAGCATCAGTATGATTGTTGATAAATGAATACACAAATTATAGGTGTATTATTTATATATCTTGGACTTATGTATCTTGGATATCAAATCTTTATTAAAGAAATTTGATACAAAAATTTTTTCCCATTCAACTGCTTCCATTCTCATGCTAGATGCATTAATTTTGTTTGTGCAGAAGCCTTACAATTTCATGAAATCAGTGTTATCTATTTTATCATTTGTAATTGCCTCTATCTTTTATTTGGTTGAGTGCTTCTCCTATCCACAGTTATAAAAGTTATATTATCTTCTTTTATAATTTTTAGTATAAATATTTTAAAGATGTAGACACACATATGTATGCATTTGTATGCATATATATGTATTTGTGTTATATATTTTATATGTTATGTATGTATAATTTAATAAAACTTTTATTTGTGCCTCCTAATTTTTTTATTTTCTTCTGTGCATTAAAATCTTATTGATTCTTTTCTGTGTACATCTCTGGGTATTTAGTAACCACCACACACCACTCTCCTTTGTTAAAAAAAAAAAGTATAGTAAAGCAAAACACATGAATGCCTTGACCATGTCTGAGAATGCATATCTCATTCTGCACCTTGCACCTATTACTTCCCTGTCATGAAATAAGAATTGAGTTTGTCACTGTTATTCAATATTTTGATCTGAATTCTAAGATCCTTCAAAATGGCTTTTATTCATGATATTATTTTTATCATATAAGTTGTTTGCCTAATCCTTATTTCATTTTGCATTAATTCATTCAAGTCTTCCTGTGTTTCTTTGAATTCATCACGTTTGACATGTCTTAGTGCACATTCCATTGTGTTCATGCACTACAACATGTTCAAACAATCCCCATGTGAAGGTAACACATTTTTTCTGGTTCTTACTAAATTCAGAAGTACTGCTATAAACATTGGTTTACATGTGGATCCTTTCTTCCTAACCTTAATCTCCTTGGCATGTGAAGTATTTATTAAGATATCATAAGTAACAGTTAAGGGTTTTAAAAGCCTACAAAAGAAAGAATGTATATAAGGGTAGATTTGATTTGGCTGGGTAATTGTGTAGGTGTGGGGTGCAGGGAGAGGTAAAAATCAAGATGAATTGAATATTAGATAAAATAGGTGATTCAGGGAATCACATGTGATTCAGATATATTAGTGGCATTAACAAAAATAGAAAAATAAAAAGGAGTTTGTTGGAGGTGGGAATTAAGAAGATTAATTTTTAATATGTCAGTTTGATTATTGATAATAATAGGTATGATAAGAATATTCCAGATGGAGATATTTAACATGATTAAAGCCCAGGCTACCATTTATATAAAGAAGGCTTAAAAATTAAGACTATATTCCAATATATCATAATGCTCAGTAAGTTCTCCAAAGGTATGTCAGCAAATCACAAGCTGTAATCAGCACTGCCAAAGTCAGAAGGCTTCAAATATAAATCACTTGTTTATTCGTTGTCTGAGGACCATCCTAGTTAAATATATAGAACTTCATCACCATATGGTTTGCACCAGGTGATAATTTTCTTTTTGGACAGGGTAACTCATAAAAAGCATCTGCATGTGTCTGTGTTGGTAAATGGCAGTAATCAAATCAATGAAATAAGGTTCCTTGTGCATTACAGAAAGAGTTAAAACTACTGGAATAAATGAAATCACAAATGAAAGTCAGGCAGAAAGTGTGAAGCATAAGGACAAAACTTTTGTGGTGAACAATTAAATTTAAAGAATAGGAAAAGGAAAAGGATCCAGAAAAGAAGAAAGAGAAATAATCAAGAAGGTGTAAGAAAACCAGAAGGAAAATTCAATAAGGGTAAGAGAGGAAAGAGCTTCAGAAAGGAGAGGATTTCTCAACAGTATCACATAATGTCAAGATATCAATAGGATGAGTACTGAAGAAAAGATGAATGGATTTTGTGAAAAGAATGTCATTATTGCCTTTGTAGAGATTATACCACCTTTTGTGGCTGGAATGCTCTCCCTTCTCACCTCCACCTTCCAGTTTTCCTGGATTCCTTCAAGTCTCAGCTCAAATTGCACCATATGTAAACATTCCCAATCCACCTACCTGCTAGTATCTTCCTTTCTGAGATTACTTCTCACATACTTTTTATATATCTGGTATGAGAATGTCCATTTATATATTATCTCCCACATTAGAATGTGAAATCCTTGAGGACATAAGCTGTTTATAGCTTACTTTGCATTTATTGGTATAATCATGTGGTTTTTATTATTTTCAATATTTATGTAGTCTTTTATATTATAATTTTCCTTGTATTTGATCAACCCTAAATTCCTGCCATAAATCCAATGCAGTCATATGATTTTAGTTTGTCAATATAGCCTTTTGAGTAGTAATATTGATCTAATAGTTTTCTGTTTTGTCTTTCCCTAGTTTAGGTATCAAGACTATATTTGTCTCATAGAAAGAATTTGACAAAATCTCTTCTTGTCATTTTTTAAAACAACATATAACGTTAATTTGAATTTGAATGCTCAATAGAGCTTACTTGTAAATTTATCTAGTCCTCAGCTTTTTCTCCTTTGGAAGTGTATAGGTTTTTGTTTCAATTTCTTTTTCTGAATTTGATTTACTTAGCTATTCTTGTTCTATTAATCTGACCATTTTACATTTTCATAAATACTCATCCATTTTCTTTAAATTATCAGTTTTATTGACAAAGTATTTAGCAAAATACATTTCAATAATGTCATTTATTCTTTTCTCATTTGTCATAACTTGCCTTCTTTTCATTTTGGGATACTGTTAATTTGCTTTCCTCTTTCTTCACCTAATTATCTGATTCTTAATCTATTTTATGAGCATTTTCAAAAATAGATCATGGTTTTATTTATAATTTCAGTGGTTGCTTTGCTTTCATGTCTATTAATCTCTTTGTTTTCCAGGACTTCTATTTTGATACTGAATGGTTTTCATTTAATTTTTTCTAATTTTCTTAGTTGTTTGCATTTCATGTTCTTTCTCTCTTTTGTCACTGTCTAAAGATATAACTTTTCCATTAAGGACTATTTTGACTGCTTCCTGAAAACTTTTGTATGCTATTTCATGGTTATCATTGTTAATAGTATTTTATTTTTTCTAATTGTGTGTAAAGACAATTTTCAACATTCATTTTTTGAAAGATTTTGAGTTTCAAATTTTTCTCCCTCTCTCTTCACCCAAGACAGCAAGCAAACATATGCAATAATATAAAACATATTTTCATGTTGTGAAAGAAGAAACAGAACAAAAGGAAAAAAATGAAAAAAAAAAGTATTGGCAGGTAGACTCCAAAATATTTTATATTGTCTACAGTTATTTTAATGGAATTTCTCTTTCTATCTCTTTCTACTAGGCTTTGTTGGTAATATATAAAAATGCTGATGATTTGTGTGATTTTATTTTACATCCTGCAATTCTGCTAACATTAATTATTTCATGTAGTTTTTAGTTGATTTGCTAGAATTCTGTAAATATACCATCATATCATTTGCAAAGAGTCATAGCTTTGCTTTTTCATTGCCTATTCTAATTCCTTCTATTTCTTTTTCTTCTCTTATTATATAGCTAACATTTCTAGTATAATAATGAATAATAGTGGTGATAATGGGTGATAATTGTTTCACCCCTCATTTTATTGGGAAGGCTTATAGCTTATCCCCGCTACAGATAATGCTTGCTGGTGGTTTTAGGTAGATACTCCTCCCAGACCTCTATCTTATTTGGCTCACTCTGTGACCTTTGATGGCTTTGAGATTTTGAGAGGTCACTTGTTTATTTTCCCTATTGAATAGAAATTCTCCTTTCTTATATAGTCTAATTGCTTAAACATCTTTACCTTTTTACCTTTCTCTTCACTCCTGCATTAATATTTGAAAGTTTTTATGCTGTCTGGTCTTTCAGTTTGGGATGGTGTTATTCTTATTTGGAAGTCTGTATCTTTTCCCTTTCCTTCATGGTAGTTGCTACCAAATCTCTTGTTTCCTGGAAATTGAACACTTCCTTTCTTGGCTACTGGTAGTATCTTTTATTTGACATGGAAGCTTGATACTTTAACAACAATATTTTTCAGCATTTTTATTTTGAGATTTCTTTCAGGAAGTGTCAATGGATTATTTCCATTTTGAAAACTTTGCCTCCCAGTTCCAATAGGCCTAAGCCGTTTCCATTCATGATTTCTTAATATGTTGTATTGATGCTCTTTTCTTGGTGATAGCTTTCAAATACTTCAATGATTTTGAATTTTTATGTATATGTATATATGTGTGTACATTTTTTCATATATATTTACATATACACATATTTATACATGTACATGTAAATGTGTATATGCACATATACTTATGCATATATACATGTATATGTATATGTGTGTGTGTGTGTATGTATTTGTTGTTGTGGCAATCCAAAAATCTTAGTGCATTTTTTAATTTCAATAGCTTAAAACTGCATGAAGTTTTTGGAACATCCTGGAAAGAGATAGGCAGACGGATAGATAGAGAGAGAGAGAGAGAGAGAGAGAGAGAGAGAGAGAGAGAGAGAGATAAATAGATATACATTTATACACATACATATATATGTATATATCCATGCATATACACATATGTGAAGTTTTACATTTTCTTCAATTTTATGATTTTTTTACATTCAATTTTAATATTTCTTGTCCCATGAGTCATTATCTTCCATTTGGTCCATTCTAGTTTTCAGGGAATCTGTTATTTGGGTAAGATTTTGTATGTCTTATACTAAGCTGTTTATTCTCCTTCTAAGTCTTTTCTATTCGACTCCAATTTCTTTTCTACTTCTATATGCTACAGCTTTCATTTCATTTATAACATCATTTTTTAATTCCAAAAACTCAATTTGACCTTGTGGCCAAGCTGCGTTTTTAGGGCTTATTTTTGGATATTGTAGAGTTATTCTCTTCTTCTCAGTTTGTATTTTGGCATTCCCAGCTCAGGGATATTTCTATATTAATTGTGTCTTTTTATTTGTTTGTTTACACATTCTTTCAGCCTTATTTCCCAAATTGGGAATTTTGTTAGCACAAGATTCTGTGTACTTCTGCAGGGAATGTTGGCCTTGTTTGATTCTGATCTGGCCTGGGCTTGGGTGATCAAGCCAAGTACTAGAGACTATTTGCAAGGCCTTCCTGGCTAGACCCTTTCTCCAATACCCTTAAGCCTGTGGCTATTCTCCTGCCCTTACTTGCATTGGGAAAATTATTTCTCCTTAGACTCCTTATAACCATTTGGCCTAGGTTTCTTCACAAATTATTTTTCAGAGCAATTATAGGTACAGAACTTCATTGTACTGCTCTTTTTTACTCCTCTACCTTTCCTCAGTCTCCTTGAGTCCCTTTTAAAGACTATTGAGTGAATGTTTCTTCCTGATACATCCAATCATCCTTTTTGCTAAAAGCT
Source organism: Phascolarctos cinereus (assembly GCF_003287225.1). Lineage (NCBI taxonomy): Eukaryota > Metazoa > Chordata > Mammalia > Diprotodontia > Phascolarctidae > Phascolarctos > Phascolarctos cinereus. Next base: position 248,861,689 of record NW_027555958.1, on the reverse strand, counting down.
CCTTTTCATCATAGGCACTGATAGGACCAATAAGACATTACTGTATCTTTCCAAATTGCAATTCTTTGAACACTAAGCCAGAGAATATATCTGTCCCTGCACTCAAAGTGCAGGGGAAATCTCTAAATGTATTCCATGGGAAGGCACCTGTAGTTCAATAGAGTAAGAGGCTCCTGGGTTATTCCAATTGCATATTTTGATCTATGGATGGTATCACTAGTTTGTTGTTGATACATCTTACTTTCTAATTCTCTCTTTCTAGTTCTTTCTCCCATTCAGGGGCCAACTATGTGGCAAGGACTATGATAAGCAAGTGGGTGTGGGGAAGACACAAAGAAAGATAAAAGACAGTCTCTGACATCAAGCTGCTCCCAATCCAATAGAGGATACAACATGCAAACTATGTAAAAACAAGATTCCGTAGAGGAAAGACACTAGCATTACTGAATATTGGGAGAATTAAGAACAGAGAGAAAAGGAAATGGAGTACCTTTAGTAGATGACCTTCTCAAGGAGTTTAGACACAAAAGAGAAGAGAGATATAGATAGTAGGAATGGATGGATGAATCAAGTGAGGGTTTTTTGAAGATAATAAAGACATGAATATTGTCAAATTTGAAAACAAATGACGAAAGAGTCACAGGGGTTATGCAACCACTGTTAACTCTAAAAATACCAAAGAGCTCACACAGGTCATCACAACCACAGTTAGCTCTAAGAAATAAAATAAAATAGAAACAAAATTAAACCAGAGAGCTAGCAGTGGTCATAAGCAAAAAGCTTTATTTATTCCTTTGGAGGAAGGAAAGTAGACACATGTGAAAGGGTCCTCCTCCTCCAGGAGGAGACCCACCTCAGTGAGGCCAAATCTTAATACATATTGCAACAGCTACACAGTGAGCTATGTGAGAGTGTGACAATGAGGAGTAACAGCAACAGTGAGACAAGTTTGATTCATAGCAGGGCTTAATGACCTGAATAGGGGTCCTGTAGGTTCTTATGCAAGTTCAGGGACCACCTGCATGAAACATTTCTGGGATTTTGCTGTGGCAGAGTTCATCCAGAGGATGATTGCAAGGATTGTTGCTATGCCAAGCTCAGGGCACAGCTTGCCTATTGGACCTTAGCTCTGGAAAACAGAATGTCTCCCAATAGCAAAAGGAGAGATGTAAAAGGAGAGAGAGAGTCTTGGCATGGCATGGGTATCCTGACATTATGTTTGTAAGCAGTAGAGAAATAGCTAGTAGACAGTGAGAGATTGCGGACTGGTGAGAGAATTGTGAAGATAGAGGGGGCAGTATGCTGGAAAAGACAGGATGGAATGAAATCATTTGTGCATGTAGAGGGGGTTGACCTGGTGAGGAGAAGGGCTACCTTTCCTGCAAGTTAGGAATATTGGAGGAGGTAGTGTCAGAAAGCATCTCTGTGATATGAGATGAGGGGGGAGAGATAAAGATAAAGCTCTAGCAAAAGGTCTTAATTTTTCACTGGAATATGAGACAAGGTGATAGTCCTGCTATACTGTATTTGGTCAGGCCACAGCTAGAATTTTATTTTCATTTCTAGGTGCTACAATATAAGGATAATATTGACTAACAAAAACATGTCCAGAGAAGAACAACCAGGTTGTCATGGGAACTATAGCTTGTCTCTGTTCAATAAATTGAAGTAACTTAGGCTATTAATAGTGAAGAAAAGAAGGTAGTGCACAGCAGATTTGATAATTGCCTTCAACTAGACTATTGTATAGAAAGTTATTCACTTGTAAAACTTGTCTCCAAAAGGGAAAGATACTAAAAACAAAGGATGGAAGTTGCCAAGATGCATTTCATTTCCATGTAGAGATCTTTCTAATAATTAGACTTGTTCAAAAAAGGTATAATGGTATATATAGGTATAGTGGCTTCCCCCTCCTTCAAAGTCTTCAGCTAGAATCTAGACAAACACCTTTGGTGGATATTGTAGAAGGTATTTCTGTTCATTTATAAGTTTGAATAAATGGCTTCTGAGGTCTCTTCTAGCTCTGAGAGCCTGTAATTATAAATTTCATTTAAAAAATGATTCTCCAAAGTATGCAAAGTCATTCTTTCTTTTCCAAGGCAGGGAGTGGAGACAGAAAGAAGTTTACCTCTGCTGCACGTTCTCCAAATATTTCACTTAAGTCTCCTGACATTATGAGAATTTGCTCAACTGTCTGGATAAATGTTGTCCAATCCTCTAAAGGCTCCCAATTGACTGACCAGGAACACTTCTTCATTGCTCCTGAGACTGTCTCCCCATCTAATTCCCCTTGATTTTCTGCTCTGCCCACATTGGCAGAAGATGCTAATTAGGTGGAATCTCAAATACCTCCACAGAGGAATGAGCCCAAGGACTTAATTGTACCAAAATAAGAACATTTCCCCTTGGAGTCTCAATTTCCTCTGATAGCCATAAATTGGCTTAGAGATTCTTGAGTTGACCTTTCATCAAGTGACAAAGATATAAACTGCAGCTACAGAGCAAGGAGTAGATGTCCAATGGGGAGATTGGGCTCCTTTGTCCACTTGGTGGGATGCTATAGCCCTGGTTTAGGGCCCAGATTTCTCCATGCGCATGTTGCTCATTTGAACAATTGGTCAAATCAGTCCTATAATAAGGTAAATCTATCAGACATTCCTGATAGGGGGAAATGGTAAGTCTCAGCCTTGCTTTGTTATTTCTTCATGGGATTAAAAGTCATGCCACACATAGGGATGTGGCCATAAGAGAATAATGATGATACATAAATCATATAATCGTTATCTATGCTTATATGTGGATGGAAACTATATATGTGAGCATAATGATAGCCATATATCTAATTTGCAATTTTTCAAATGCAGGATTTTTCAGTGTGCACTCACAATTTATTCACTAACATCCTCTGGTTATTCAGCTAGAGATCCTTTTCATTATCATTGTTTGAAATGATGGGGACCTTGGTAAAACTTAAAAAAAAAAAAGGCTAGACTTTCCAAAAGCAAATTCAGCCAACAGTCAGTCTGAGGAATTCTGGGTGCTTGTTACTAGAGTGTACCCACACTTTCATCCTCCTTGTACCACTCTTCTCCTCTCTCTCAAACTCTTTCTTCAAAAAGGAGGGGAAAGGGGAATATTTTTGTGCTGCAGGAATACTGGTCACAAAAATCAGCCCTTTGCCCATCATTTTCCTTTTGATATCTTTGAAGATGAGAGTTTTTTCTTCCTCTTCCCCAAGGTTCCCCAAGGTTCAATTCAATCATCCTTGTTTGTTTGTTTGTTTAAGCAGAGACTTGGGGAAGAATGTGTTTGCTCAGAGAAACAGGAATGGCCAATTTCAAAATAACCATTCCTGAAAATCCCATTTAGGCAAGTTGCTAAAATTTTGCTTCTTCTGTGGTTGTTTAGAATCCAGAGACTCACAGACAGAAAACATAAGTATGCTGCAGCATAAAAAACTAGGTGACACTTCAGAAAGAACTTTCTACTCCAGAATGCTAAACAGTAGTGTGATTGGAAGGGCCAGAGGAGTGTACTGGATTGCTTTTCAGTATCTTTTCTACGCTAATCTTACTATCAGAACATGCTAGGAATCTCTATGTGCAAAAGATTTTTACATCTTTGAGAAGAAGGCATCCATGGTAAGTGTCTGAGCCTGAGAGTTTCAATTTGCCTCTCTTCCCAGAACTAGTCTCATACTCTGCCTCTCTTTATGCTTTATCCCAGCTTTATTCATTCCTTCACTTTCCCTATTCCCCTGACAGCCACAAAGCCTAAAATCTCCACTATCCATCAGGGTGACATAGCACACTTCCTCTCTCCCTCCACAGGGAAATTAAATTCCACTAATGTTTTAATCCTCCCTGCCGAGATCAAACCAGATGCCTCCACAGCCCTTTCCAGACAAGTGAACTGCACATTCTCAGACTGTCTCTTTGTTTTGTTGGAACCATTTTGTCCACCTCTAGCTTTCTGCCTTTACCTTTATCTATTATTATCTTATCTCTATGATTTCATTCTTCTCCTGCCCTCTCTGGTAGGCACTGTCCTCCCTGTCTGCTTTCTACAACCTTCTCTCTTCTTTCCTTTTTTCTTGATCTTTTTCCAACCCCCTTCCATTTCTTTGTACTTTGTTAATATACTTTCTATTTCTGAGTTTCTACATTTATTTTTATTTCATTTCTTTGACTTTATTTTTATTCATTCTACTTAAGTTTATCTCTATTATCTTTTTAAATGCCTTACCATCTCTGCCTCAAGTAGTCTTTCTCTACTCTTTGAGCTCCCCCATCCAAAATTATCTGATTTTATAGTCTCCATCTCTATCCACTGCATCATTGTTCCATTGTTTTCACTCCCCTTTGCTCTATCTCTCATTTGCTTCCATCAAACCTATAAACCTTAAAAAGCTACAAATAGCACTTAAAATGTTACAAGTTTGGGGGAGGGTGGTATATATTCTTCTTCAATAATTTCCCTTTTCCCCTGGGACCCAAGATGAATATGTCATATCAACATGCTCTTCCCCTCTCAAAGCCTGTTTAGCAACCTGTCTATGGTACCCTGACTTAATATCTCTTCCTGGTTCCCTCTGTTCTTTGCATAAAGCCTATAGAATGGAATTATTGCCTCTTAAAAAAAAAAAGTGAAATCAAGAGAGACTTTATTAGGGAGCATTTTACCCAGTTGGGTTGAGCAGACTACAAGCTCGATGAATATGATGTGGTAAACCCTCAAAACTAAAACTACTTTAAGTTACGTTAAGAAAGAATTATAATGCCTAGAATGCCCACTGCATTCTTCCCTGCATATAGTTTGGGTTCCTGGGAACAAAATTTAGAAAGGGCATTAATGAATTGAAGAGAATCTAGAAGAGGGCAGACAGGATAGTGAAAGACCTCAAGATCATGCCAAATAAGAATCAGCTAGCTGGTACAGTCATTGAGCTTAGAGTCAGGAAGATCTGAGCTTTAAATTGTGCCTCACTAGCTTATTCCACCTACTAGCTATATGACCATGAGCACGTCATTAACTTCTTTGTGCCTCATTTTCCTCATCTATAAAATAGGGATAATAATAGTACATATCTCCCAGGGTTGTTATAGGGATCAAATAAGTTGACATATGGAAAGCACTTTGTGAATCTCAAAGTACTATACAGTGCTAGTTATCATTATTATTAATTATAATTTGAAAGAAGTGAGGTTGTACTTGGAGGAAATGTAATGTTGAGTATTTAAAGTGATGTTGTGTAAAGACAAGGTACAACTAAAAATATAAGGTTTGATGTAAGGAAAAATTTGCTAACGTCAGGGTAACATAAAAGTGAAATGAATTGCCTACACAGTGACAAGAGTCACTGGTCACTGTTGGGTATGTATATAGGAAATTATTTTAGATGGCGTCTGATGATTTTCTTTTCCAAGTCAGAGCTTTTATGACCCTGTAACTTTGAGAAAGGCCCAAGGGAAGGCATAGGGGTAGAGAAAAACAGAATAGATAATCTGAGAGCAAGTGAAAACAATTGGTGTTTTTTAGCTCTAAGATTAAAGGCAGAAGAGTTGATAAGTCTGCTAAAAGTTAACATCCATGGAATCTTGACAAATGTTTATTAAACATCAAGTTGTACAAAGCGTGCATATTCATATAGAAGCAGAATGGGATTTTCTTGCAGTCAGGAAGATCTAGTTCAAATATTACTTCTGACAAACAGCAGTTCTGTAATCAAAACTTCACTTAAACTTTCTGTGCCCCATTCATCTAAGATCACAAGTTATAGTACAGTTGCCAATCTAGATGTGTATCAGTAGCAGTTTCTATAGGGTGGAAGGTGGGGGTGAGGAAGGGGAAGTTCCTGGTTAATAACATCACAGGTCTGGGCCTCCAGTATAAAAGATACACTAGGTACACGAGATTGAAAAACTGAAATAGTACCTGACCTCAGGTAGCTTACATTCTACTAAGTTCATCTATTCCCTATTCTAGATATCCAAGAGTAAAAAAAAAAACCAGTGTGAAATTGTAGCATGTTGAAACTTTATTCAATAATACAGAACTTCCTGATTTGTGAGGCAGTATGAGATGAGACATTGAAACATGTGTCCCCATCTTGAAATTTAGTAAAAATCTTTAAGGTAGTATGGCAGAAAGAACAGCAATCTTTCTATCTCTGTCACTATCTCACACACACACACACACATGTGCACGCACACACACACACACACACACACATACACATATACACACATTCAGGCACAAGTACACACATACTCAATCACTGTTTCTTGCTCCAAGAACCCTTTATGCCAAACTAATTCCCCCTAAAACCTCTTCATTCTACCAGATGACTATATATGTGTGTGTGTGTGTGTGTGTGTGTGTGTGTGTATACACACACATACATACATGCATGTATACACATATATACACATATATATACACACACATACACACATATGTATGTATATATGAGTATATATTTACACATACACATGTACATATGCACACACTGTATATATATACATACTCTATATATACATATACATTATATATATACACATACATATATGTATATATACGCACATATACATATATATCTCCTCCTATATCTGTCTTTACTTTTCCTGTAAAATAGTAGCTAAAATAGATCAGTATTCCTAGCCATATATTCTTGATTCCACTGTACAGTTCTGTAGGTATAGAAAGTTAAAGAAGGAGAAATGAGAAGGATATGTTAAAGGAGAAAGATATGTTGAAGAAAATTCTTTTAAATGAAAAATGAAAGTGGGGGAGATGAATAATAAAACAAGTAGCAGAAAAAAAAGGCTTTAGATGTGCAGCCAATTTGCTTTACCATAGAAGTCCACTAGAAACTAGGACTCCACTGCACCAGAGTCCTGAAGTTGATATCTTTAAGCTTCTTCTACCCCATCACCTCCCACAGCTGTGATATCAGGATATTCTGGAGCCAGCTCTTATCAACTCTAGAGGGTCAATTTTAAATTTTCAGTATGAGCATTTACACTTGGGAAATTAGTAAATGCTACAAATTGGGGGTAGGTTTGTTATTTTTTAGATTGTCTAGATTAAAGTCTAATAGGTAAAAGTAAAGTCTAAAAAAAACTCTAAAAAACTAAAGTCTAAAGTAAAGACAAGAAAATACTAGTAATGTTGACTAAGCTTAAAAAATGTACAGGATACTTTTCCCCCTGAAAAACAAATTGTTAAACATTTACAAACACATCCTTAGTACAACTCAAACTATTATTAACTGCTAACAATGATGTTATCACTACTTACTGCTGTCATGATGCATCTACTACTATTACTATTATTAGAAATATTATTACTACTAGTTCCACAATTAGTAATACTAAAAAACAATTATATCTTACAGTTGTTTAGAGTTTTTAACTTCACAAAGTACTTTCTTGTCTGTGGTCTCAATTGATATTCACAAGGAGTCCTGGTATTGGTCTAATGGGTATTGATCTCCATGTTACAGATAAAGAAACAGTAATAAGGAAGATAAAGAAAATTGGAGAAGATCACAATATATGAAAGTAGTCACACAGCTCTGAAAATGAGTTCTAGTTTATACCATCTCTGAATCTCATCTGTTCATGTATCTGATCATCTGATCATCACTGATTGTAATCAATCAATACAAATTTAGTAACTGTCTACTATGTGTCAGGCACTGTGCTAGGCACTGGGGATACAAAGACAAAAAATAAAATCAGCCCTGCCTTCAAGCAGCTTATTTTCTAGGGGGAGAGACAATATGTAATTATATAAATATATGCAGAATCAATACAAGAGAATTTGTAAACGGAAGGGACTGGCAGCTGAGGGAATCAAGAGTCCTAATATAAAAGATGACATTTCAGTGGAGTCTTGAAAGTCGGCATCTTCTTATTTTTCTAGTTTCCTTACACCTGTGTTGACCATTCTAACCTTCTTATACTTCACATCAGAGGTTCCCAAACTTATTTGGCATACTGACCTCTTTAAAAAAAAAATTACTCAGAGCCCCTCTGCAAATCTACTTTCTTAAACCCTTTAACTTTTTTTTTTTTTGGAAAATACATCATTTCAAAAAAATATAAAATATTTTAAATGACACATCTTAAATTTAACAATTTAATGTAAATTTGTGGGGTTTTCCTGCATTGAAATTTTGATGACACAATACTGCATCATGTAGCCATATAGAATCATACTGTAAACAAGTCATTACATGCACATATTCCTGCCTGTGCATGCCAGACTTCCCAACAATGCACAACTAGCTCGCCTGCCAACATTTGCTTGTTAAGACCTGTCAGTGGACTTGACCACTGATTGCTTATAACTTGCATTTTGTATGTTTATTTGGAAAATAATGTAATCAGTGGCAGCTAGGTGGTGCAATGGAAAGAGCTCCAGCCTTGGAATCAGGAAGACCTAAGTTCAAATCTGACCTCAGACACTTGACATTCACTAGCTATGTGACCCCAGGCAAGTCACTAAACCCTGATTGCCTCACGAAAGAAAGAAAGAAAGAAAGAAAGAAAGAAAGAAAGAAAGAAAGAAAGAAAGAAAGAAAGAAAGAAAGAAAAAAAAGAAAGAAAGAAAGAAAGAAAGAAAAGAATGTAATCACTTCTACTTTAACTCTGTTATACAACAAACAAAACATAAGTGGTTTTTCAAAATTTTCTTATCTTCTCTTCTTTCCTCATGCTTTTACTCTCCCCTTGTTTTTATTCAAAGCCCCCCAGATGCACCTGAGGCTACAAAGCCTCCCTGGATCATTCCAGAACCCCCCAGAGGGTGGTATCACCCACTTTGGGAACCTATACTTTACATTTTCCCTGGCTATCCCCTATCTCCTTCCCCTCTCCCTTGTAGAATTCTACAGGGATTCTTTTAGAATAATGTAAAATTCTTCAAAACAGAGGAGAGGAGAGCATGCATCCCAGACATAGGGAAAGCCAGTGCAAGGTCCATTTATTCCTTTGCTTTTTAGTGTATTGGATATAAATGCATGTTGTCATCCTCAAATTTACCATGAAGAAAGTTTGGAGTGAAAGCTAAATGTGAAAAATATGAAGAGAATCAGTGTAGGGGTGGTAGAAACAAGTTTCAAATCCAAGTCTTCCCGACCCTAAGTCCAACACTCTATCTACTTGTGTCGTATGACATAAACTCTTCTAGCTGGAAGAGCCTTAAAGATCATATGGTTCAACTCTCTCCTTTTTTACATGAAGAAAGTGAAGGGACTTAACAGGGTCACGTGGATAGTCAGTAGCAAGACCAGGGACATCATTTGTTTTGGTCCTCACAAGATCCTCAAAAGAAACGATGTCTGGAAAAAAAAATTTAGAAAACTATAAAACTCTATGCAAATGTAAGATTGTATTGTTATTATAAATGTAGGTGTAGCTTTAAAGTTGAGATATGTGCAGACTGTGTCTATATATGTATTTTCTAAGGGGAAATAAACAATCAGAGTTATCTGGGTTAATTAAGGAAAAGTTTCCCAGGGAAGAGAAGCCATCCGTGAGGGAAAGAATACTACTTTGTATTTCCCAACAGAATTGGGAACATTCCATGCAGGGTGAGGAGGGAGGTATGGGAATGGCTTTATTTTTTTGTTTTGTTTTGTTTTTATTTTTGGTTGGGCAATGGGGGTTAAGTGACTTGCCCAGGGTCACACAGCTAGTATTATGTGTCTAAGGCTGGATTTGAACTCGGGTCCTCTTGACTCCAGGGCCGGTGCTCTATCCACTGCACCACCTAGCTGCTCCTGGGAATGGCTTTATTAAAGAAACAAATGGAAAGATGAGTGACATGAGAGCCAAAAAGATTAGTTGATAATTGTAAGGAAATCCTTCAGACTGCAACATAGAAGCCACATCGGGTAATTGTTGGAAGTGAGAATTGCTGAAGAGGCCTTGCATGGGAAAGCAATGCTTGGATTTGATCTGATGGATAAGAGGAGCCATTCTCAGTTCATAGAGTCATTTGTTCACAGGTTAATGGAACTAGAAAGAACCTTAAAGATCATGTAGTACTTCTACTCATTTTATAGATGAGGAAACTGAGGCTGAAGTAAAGTGCAAGTCCAAAACTCATACAGAAAAGTAATAATAGATCCAGGCCTCAAACCTGAGTCACCTCACTTCCAATCCAGTTCTCATTAGTTAAGTCAAAAGTCATTTATTAATCACTTATTATGTGTCAGGCACAGAGTTAAGTGCTGGAGATACAAATAAAGTCAATACTAGTCCCTGACCTCAAGAAGCTCTAACAATAGTGTAATTGGAAACAACTATGTACAAACAAAATATATGCAGGATAAACTGGAGGTTACCTCAGAAGGAAGAGATTGGACTAGCATTAAGGGAGGACCAGGTAAGGCTTCTTGTAGAAAGTGGGGCTTTAAACCAAGAGAACGTTGTACACAATAACAGCCACATTGGTGATGACTAATATTGATAAACTTAACCCTTCCCAGCAATACAAGAATCTAAGACATCTCCAAAGGCCTCATGATGGAAAATGCTATCCACGTCCAAAGAAAGAACTAGGGAATTTGAAAGCAGATTGAAGCATACTATTTGCTTTTTTTTTCTCTTCTGTTGAGTTTTGTTTCCTTTTTCTGGTGATTCCTCCTATGGGTTCTAAATTTTACTTACAACATCACTAATGTGAAAATAAGTTTAATAGGAATGTATACGTTTAGCCTATATCAGATTGCTCTTGTCTTGGGGAGGGAGGTAGGGAGGAAGGGGAGAAAAATTTTAAACTCAAAAGCATATGGAAGTGATTGTTGATAAATTAATAGAAAAAAGAAAGTGGGGTTTTAGTTGAGATGAAGGAACCCAGAGAAGCCAGGAGGCAAAGATAAGAAAGGAGTACATTCCAGGTACAGGGAACAACAGTGAAAATACCTAGAGTCAGGAGATGAAGTGCTTCGTGTGAGGAATGGCAAGGAGGTCAGTGTCACTGGACCACAGAATACATGGAAGTAAGGTATAAGAAGACCAAAAAGGGAGGTGGGATGTGAAAAGCTATAAAAGACAAAGAGAAGATTTTATATTTGATGTGGAAATGATAGAGAACCACTGTAATTTATTGCATAGTAGGATGACATGCTCAGACCTGTATTTTAGGAACATTATTTTATAGGTGAGTGTAGCATGGACTAGAGTGTGAGAGGAGAGCCAAGGCAGGGACCAACAGGCTATTTATGTCTGTTTCACTTTTCCACTTTTTATCAATTTCATGTCCATGCATGAGGCAATGACGGCCTACTTCATGGTAGTGGGTCCACAACCTAAACTGGGCCCTCACTGCTACCAGCCAATCCTACTATGCCTCCCTTATCAACTCGTTATCCCTTTCTCCATTGTGGCTCTTCTAAACCATTTCATCCTTCCTCACACTGTCCATAGCTTTCCCTCTCCCCATATGGCAGCTGAGAACTTTACCGCCAAGTTTACAGAAAAAAAAATGAGGCCTTTCACATGAGGTCCTTCTTCTAACCTCTTCCTCATCTTTTACCACTTAGATGCCTTCTGTCACTATCTCCATTATCCCCTGCCACTTAGTTTTCAACATCTACTTCCATAAGATTTTAAGTCCCAAATTTTCTCCCTCCTCTCCCCCTCTATGATGGCTTGCAATTGGATATAGGCTCTACATATATATTCGTATTAAACCTATTTTCACATTAGTCATGTTGTGAAGATGAATTAAAACCAGTGGGAGAAACCATGAGAAAGAAGAAACCAAAAAAAAAGAGAAAGAGGAAATAATATACTTCAGTCTCCATTCAGAAGCCACAGTCCTTTTTCTGGATGTAGACAGCACTTTCTATCACTAGTCCTTTGGAGTTGTCTTAAATCCTTGCATTGCTAAAAAGAGATAAGTCTATCAAAGTTAGTCATTGCACAACATTGTTGTTAATGTGTACAACAATCTCCTGGTTCTGCTCACTTCACTCAGAGTCAGTTCATATAAGTCTTTCCAGGTTTTTCTGAAGTCCACCTACTCATCATTTTTTATAACACAATAGCATTGCATCACATTCATATACCACAACTTGTTCAGCCATTCCGCAATTGATGGGTATCCTCTCAATTTCCAATTCTTTGCCACCACAAAAGAGAGATGCTATAAATATTTTTGTACATGTGGGTCCTTTTCCCATTTGTATGATCTCTTTGGGATACAGACATAGAAGTGGTATTGCTGGGTCAAAGGGTATGCACAATTGTATAGCCCTTTGGGCATAGTTCCAAATTGTTCTCTAGAATGATTGGATCAGTTCACAACTCCACCAACAATGCATTAGTGTTCCAGTTTTCCCACATCTTCTCCAACATTTATAATTTTCCTATTTTGTCATGTTAGCCAATCTGATAGGTCTGATGTGGTACCTCAGAGTCATTTCGATTTGCATTTCTCTAATCAATAGTGATTTAGAGCCTTTTTTCGTATGACTATAGATAGCTTTAATTTGTTCCTCTGAGAACTGCCTCTTCATATCCTTTGACCATTGATCAATTGGGGAATGACTTGGATTCTTATAAATTTGACTTAGTTCTCTATATGTTTTAGAAATGAGGGCTTTGTCAGAAACACTGCCTGTAAAAAAAAAATATATGTTTCTCAACTTTCTGTTTCCCTCTTAATCTTGGTTGCATCGGCTTAGTTCATGCAAAAACTTTTCCATTTAATATAATCAAAATTAACCATTTTGCATTTCATAATGTTCTCTACCTTTTGTTTGGTCATAAAATTCTTCCCTTCTCCATAAATCTGAAAGGTAAGCTATTCCTTGCTCTCCTAGTTTGCTTATAGTATCAGTCTTTATATCTAAATTGTGTACCCATTTTGACTTTATCTTTATGTGGAGTGTAAGATATTGGTCTATGCTCAGTTTCTGTCATACATTTTTCCAGTTTTCCCACCAGTTTTTGTCAAATAGTGAGTTCTTGCCCCAGAAGCTGGAGTCTTTGGATTTATCAAATAGTAGATTACTATAGTCATTGACTACTGTGTCTTGTGTATCTAGTATTAAAGTATTCCACTGATCCACCACTCTATTTCTTAGCCAGTATCAAGTAGTTTTGATGATTGCTGGTTTATAACACAATTTAACATGTGGTATAGCTAGGCCACCTTCTCTTGCATTTCTTTTCATTAATTCCCTGGATTAATTCCCTGGACCTTTTGTTCTTCCAGATGAATTTTGTTATTATTTTTTCTAGCTCTATTAAATAAGTTTTGGCAGTTTGATTGGTATGGCATTGAATAAGTAAATTAATTTAGGTAGAATTGTCATTTTTATTATATTAGCTTGGCCTACCCATGAGCAATTGATGTTTTTCCAATTATTTAGATCTTATTTTATTTCTATGCAAAATCCTATCTTTTAATAAAAACCTTCTTTAATCCCTTTTAATTCTAATGCCTTCTATCTGTTACTTATTTCCTTTTTGTTTGTTTCATATAGTTTGCATTGTATATATTTGTTTGCATATTGACTCCACAATAGAGACTGTGTTTGTTTTTTGGTTTTGCTTTTATAAAAATTCTCAATGCTTAGTACCATGCTTGGCACATAGGAGGAACTTAATAAAATTTGTTGATTGACTTATTAAAAGAGGATGTATAAGAGATGTCATGAAGGTAGAATTGACAAGACTTGGCAACAGATTTGATAAAGTGGGTGGCGGGTAGTGAGAGAGTGAGGCATCAAGAATGACACCAAAGTTTCCAGCCTTAATAAATGGGAAGAAGAAGATACCCTTGACAGTAACAAGGAAGTTTAGGAAAGGGGAAAGTTGTAAGGAAAAGATAATGAGTTCTGTTTTGGACCTGTTTAGTTTGAGATATTGATGAGGGATATCCAATTGAGATATCCACTAGTCAGTTAGAAATGCAAGACTGGAATTCAGGAGGAAGAGTAGGAGTGGACAAAAAGATCTGAGGGTCATCTGTATAAAAGTAATCATTGAATCCAAAAGAGGTGATGAGATGACCAGGAGAAATAGTATAGAGAGAGAAGAAAAGAGGCCCAGGACAGAGACTTGGGGGACATTCATGGTTAGTGAGAGTAATGTTGATAAAAATCCAGCAGAGAAGCTGAGGAGTAGTCAGAAAAAAACCAGGAGAGTACAATGTCATGAAAACATAGAGGAAAGAGAGCACCATATAGAAGGATGTGATTGACAGTGTGAAAGGCGGTAGAGGAATCAAGGATAAAGACTGGAAAAAAAGGTCATTAGAATTGGTCATTAAAAGATCACTGAGAAGTTCCTCTTGAATGATGCATCTCACTATATCAGACTACTGAGGAGTTTAGGTCTAGATGTTTAATGGTCATCCTGAAGAGTGCTGAGAAGGATTCCCAGGATTTGGGAGCTAATAGGTCAGAAGAAATAGCTGGAATTACTTCTAACTATTTAACTCTGAAGGGATAAGAGGAAGCATAGGATTTGTTTCACGTTATTCAGATACTGTTATAATGAGAACTTTTTCACAGAGAGTAAAATCCAGGAACTGACCTTTTATTATTTTATGTCTCAGAATCATGTTAGCTGCTGAAGGAGAATTGCAGGAATCCACAAAGTCCACTGTCATAGGAGGTAAACTCCAATCACCATGATACCTTCCAGAGCAACTATTGGGACCACAAGATCCAGTCTATGTCTCCCTTTCTGAATATTTATCTTCTTTCTTCAGGCCACATCTGCCATCTACTTGCACTGTGTTTGGGTATCTCTGCTCCTTTTTTTATCCAGAATCCTTCCTGGCTTACCCATAAAGATGGTGGGAAGGAATGGGTAAGGTAGCATCTCAGTTTCACATCAAATAAATGAAAGTTCAGGCAGTTTGGGTAACTAACCTGATGCCATGCAACAAGTAACTAACAAAACCAGACTTAAGCCCAAGTCTCCCAAGTACTCTTTTGATATTCTATGGCTAGGCCTTTGTCTTCTCTTAACCAAGGATCACTCTGCAATACAGTAATAAATATCCACTCACTATTTCATTACATACAGTATACAAGAAGAAGCAACAATATAAGTTTACTGAAATGACACCTCTAATTGGGATTTGAACTCAGAGCCTTATAGTTTTATTTTTCTCAGTGCCTTTACCCAATAATAATCATCCATTTCTAACAAGTATTCCCTCCAGATCTCAATCAAAAGGATACTTAAAAGTGCCAAAATGTGGACCAGCAACCAGAGCTCCTTGGAAGGCTTTGTTCTCCTGGGATTTTCTGACCGCCCTTGGCTGGAGAAACCACTATTTGTTATCTTTCTAGTGGCCTATATATTTGCTCTCTTTGGCAACATCTCCATAATACTTGTCTCTCGTCTAGATCCCCAACTTAATAGCCCAATGTACTTCTTTGTCTCCAACCTTTCCCTCTTGGACCTCTGCTATACTACCAGCACTGTCCCACAGATGCTTGTCAACCTCAGGGGCCCAGAGAAAACCATAAGCTATGGTGGTTGTGTTACTCAGCTCTACATTTTCTTGGCCTTGGGCTCAACTGAGTGTATCCTATTGGCCATAATGGCCTTTGACCGCTATGCTGCCATTTGCAAACCCCTCCACTACCCAGTCATTATGAATCAGAGACGTTGTGTGCACATGGCAGCTGGCACATGGTTTAGTGGATTTGCTAATTCCCTGGTCCAATCAACACTCACAGTGGTGGTCCCAAGGTGTGGCAGGAAAATTGTGGATCACTTCTTCTGTGAGGTGCCTGCCCTGATGAAATTAGCCTGCACTGACACTCATATAAATGAGGCTGAACTCAATGTGCTTGGTGCTCTGCTGCTCTTGGTGCCCCTTACCCTTATCTTAGGTACCTATGGCTTCATCGCTCAAGCAGTGATGAAAATCCATTCAGCTGAAAGCCGCTGGAAAGCCTTTAATACTTGTGCCTCCCACCTACTGGTAGTCTCCATGTTTTACTTCACAGCCATTAGCATGTATGTCCAACCCCCCTCTAGCTACACCCATGATCGGGGAAAGATTATGGCCCTCTTCTATGGGATTGTCACACCCACCCTCAATCCTTTCATTTATACTTTGAGGAACAAGGATGTTAAGGCTGCCCTACGGAAGGCACTGACAAAGGAATTTTGGGTCAAGGCAAGGTAAATATAATGAGTAGAATTTAAGGGCAGTGTTGAACATTTTTGCCTTTTAAAGCATATGTGTGGAATTGAAGGATAAGAGACAGAATCACAAATAGAAGCAGAGAATAAAGAGAAATAATTCTTGGTAGCATATATGAGCAGATAACTTTGGGAGGTAATTTGTACTTGTTATTTAATTTCAATATGGTTTTACACTTATAGCTTTGGATCTGAGCATTGTTTCCATTCACCTTCCCCCATCCCACCATTAGGCATAAGTATACTTAGGGAATTTAATTTGATTCATATTTATTATATATAGACCACTAAGTGGCAAGTTGAAGAGACTGCTACTGATGGAGTCCAGAAATTCTGATTCTTAAGCCTGCCTCAGACACTTCCCAATTGTGTGACTCTATGGAAATCCTTATCTATAAAGTGGAATTAATAATAATACCTACTTCAGAGGATTGTTGTGAAGAACAAAAGTTACAATACATGGAAAGTTGTTCACAAACTTTAAAGTGCTACATAAATAATAACTAAAATTATTATTATTGTTGTTATTATTATTATGAAGCACATGCTGCATACAAAATACTGTTCTAGGGCTGCCTTAGGTGCTAAGACATGGACATTCAACATTAATTCAAGCCGAGGTTTCCCACTGCATCTGGGGCCATATCCAGTCATCCTTATCTATATCTTGCCCCAGATGGCTCTGGAAGAGAGAGTAAGGCAGGTGACCTTGTACAGCCCTGCCTCACTTAAATGCAATTCACTTGCAAGTCAAGATATCACCTTCTGAAGTCATTGGTTCTCTTTGAGAATGAAGGATAAATAACAACAATGACAACAACAACAACCATTTAGAAACCATTTACATTGCTTATGGAATCCAAGGAGATAACAAAGGTAAGACAGTAAGCATGGCATACAGTAAGAGAAATAACACATATATAGAGCAATGGGACAAAATAGAACATGGTGAGTGAATAGTGTACATTCTAACAACATATTATGACAATTCTATGGAAGGAAAGATTTCAGACAGGTTATCAGAGATAGCTTCATGGAGTCAGAGATCAATGGTTAAAAAGGAGATCAGAGAACATTTGATTCAACCTCTTCATTTACAGATGACGAAACCAAGAGAGGTTAAGTGACTTACACAAGGTCATATAGAAGGTAACTATCAGAAGTAGTATTTGAACCTAGGCCCCTTGTCTCCAGAGCCAATTTTTTCCCACCATACCATGCTGAGGCAACATTAGAAAGTTAAAGGATGGTTAGGATTTCATACTAGAAGGACTAGGTACATCTGATTTTTTTTTAATTTTTAGATTGTGATAATTTTTTCTACCTGTGCAAATGTACTGAAAATAAAAGAAACAAATATGATAATTTACTTTGAAATAAAAAAATTTCATTCTACTGCCTCTATTTTCTTTGCTTTATAGATAAAAAAGAAACTGCATCAATTGACATAGATTGGCCCTTTGAAATACTCTTAAATTCCGGTCTTTCTTTAATAGTCACAGGTAGGGGCAGCTAGATGGCGCAGTGGATAGAGCACTGGCCCTGGATTCAGGAGGACCTGAGTTCAAATCCGGCCTCAGACACATAACACATACTAGCTGTGTGACCCTAGGCAAGTCACTTAACCCCATTGCCTAGCCAAAAGACAAAAAAAAATAGTCACAGGTAAAGAAGGAGGCTATATAAGGCATATGGAAAAATTCAAGTAAAGATAAATATGGGAATGATATAGATATAATTATGAAATACAGAATGATCTACTTGGCTAGAGTATATAATATGCGAATAGCGGATGCATGAAAAAAAGTTGGAATTATATCATTACAGAAGCCTTGAGTATTAAACTATTATTCAAATTTCATTCAGTAAACAAAAGGAAGGTTTTGAGCAGTGAAGTGACATAATCAAATTTATTCATATGGAAGTGGTGTAAATGACAGATTGGAGTGGAGAGAGATGGGAGATTAAGTGACTATTGTAATAGCATAGAAAATAATAGCAATGAATACATGAACTAAGAGAACGGCAGTGAGAATAAAAAGAAGACGTAATTGAGAGCTACTATGAAGATAAATTTGAAACTAATTGGATATGGCATGTAAAGAAGAATGAAGAGTCAAGCCTGGGTAACTTGGAAAAGAATAATGCTATTAACAGAAAGAGAGCACAAATTCAATGTAAGATGTTAAATTAAGATAACAATTAAGATATTTTATATCCTACTAAAATGCATAACTGGCATTCTAAAGTCAAGTAATTTGAGATTGTTCTCTTTTATGGATACATACTGTAATACTGTAGCACTATTGTACTGTTGATAGATTGTGTTAATTTATATATTTATGTGTAATTCATTTACCTAGAGCCAGCCCCCAGTGATCCAAGTTTGTAATCCCTCCAAGGTTTTCTTTCTGATCATACTAGCATCTGATTCTCCTAGTGACAATTAGAGTAAAAAATGCAGAAGGGAATAAATTTGGAAAGGCATTTTCAAGAAAAACTAAACAACAACAACAATGGCAAATGTAGATACCGTTTTCTCCACCTTATAGATGCCTTTCCATTTATCTTACCTTGCTATGCAATAATAAGGGTTGGAATGCATGCAAGTTTCCATAGTAGACAAAACAAAAAGGTGCTTGCTAGTAGCTTAGAAAGAGAAGGTCTGGGGCAGATAGGTGGTGCAGATAGTGGTCAGGAGGACCTGAATTCAAATCAGGCCTCAGATACGTGACACTTATTAGCTGTGTGACCCTAGGCAAGTCACTTAACCCAGATTGCCTAGCCAAAAAAAAAGGGGGGGTGGGGGGAAGATCCAAAAGCCAGCATGTGTTCATTAAAACAAGTCAAATAAATTTTGGGAGTATGGTGGAGTGATAGATAACAGAATCCATCACCACATCATATCAATCATAAAAGCGTCCTACAAGGGTAGTGAATAAGATACTACACTTAGTTCCAGGAACCCATACTCCATGCAACCAATTTTTATCTCTATTCAGGAGAGAGAGAGAGAGAGAGAGAGAGAGAGAGAGAGAGAGAGAGAGAGAGAGAGAGAGATCCAGCCCTAACCTCTCTTCTGAATTTCAGTCTCATATTACCAACTGCTTATTGGATATCTCAAACAGAACGTCCTATAGACATTTAAATTAAATATGTCCAAAACTGAGCTATTATCTCTCCCCCAAATCCACCCCTTTTCCAAACTTCCCTATAGTTGTCTGGGCATTACCATCCTCCCAGTCTGAACCAAAATCTCAGTATCATCTTCAATTCTTCATTCTCAATCATATATCTAATCTATTGCAAGTTTCGTCACTTCAAACTTCATATTTCATACACACATATGTATATATATATACACATACATATATACATCTATACACATATCTCCTTTTCTCTACTCACACCGCCAACACCCTGGTACAGGTCCTCATCACTCTGTGCCTTGAGTAATGCAAGAACCTTCTTATTGGTCTTCTTTCCTCATGTGTCTCCCCATCCTAAACCATCTTCCACTCGTCGTCTGACCATGCTGGCCACCCACTCAAAAAACTTCAGTTGCTTCATATGACGTCTGGGATCAAATACAAAATACTTTTTCTATTTTAAAAGTCCCTCATAACCAACACTCTTCCTACCTTTCCAGTCTTCTTTTATTTTACTTCTTTCCACATGTTCCAACTACACTGGCCTTCTTACTGTTCCTCACACATGACATTCCATCTCCCAACTTCATTCCTTTTCACTATCTCTCCTCCATGCCTGTAATGCTTTCCTCCTTATCTTTACTTCCTGTATTCTCCTTATCTTCATGTCCTGTTCTCTGGCTTCCTTCAGTGCTCAGCTCAAACCTCATCTTCACTCTCTCCCTGTCAATCAACCCATCCCATCCCCTTCTACTTCCTGCTGAGATAACCTTCCATTTACTTTACATATATTGCTTGTACAATTTTTTTTTCTGGTGTCTCTCCCATTAGATGTTGAATTTCTTAAGGACAAGCACCATGTTTTTGCCTTTCTTTGTATCTCCAATGCTTAGCACAGTCCTGGAACATAGTAAGCACTTGATAAATGTTTTTTGACTAATTGACTGAAGAAGATGAGAGTTTGAATCCTATCTCAGACACTACATTTTACCCTGGGAGATTTGCTTAACCTCTGTCAGCCTCAGTTTCCTCAATTGTGAAAGTGAGTGGGTTACACTTGATGGCCTCTAAGTTCCATTACCACTGAAATCTATGACCCTACCTTTCTATGAATGGGAGGAGGGCCTTCATAGTGTAATACTTACCGAAAATAACTGAGGACCATTTCACCATACAGTTGTTGTATCCTCTCCTAATGTCCTCTTTCACATAAACCACCACTGGGCTGGTCTAAAATAGTTTTATATCCATAGAGTAGTTTCCATTCTAGATGACAACTTTGGAATTTGCCCAGCTGAATACAGAATTCCAAAGAATATCAAGGAAAGATAAAGTTTTCTTAAATGAGCACTGCAAAGTAATATAAAAAAAAACAATAGAATGAGAAAAATAAGAGATTTCTTCAAGAAAATTAGAGATATCAAGGAAAGTTTCATTCAAAATAGGCACTATAAAAGGTAAAAATGATAAAGATTTAACAGAAGCTGAAGAAATTAAGAAGAGGTAGCAAGAATATGCAAAACAACTAAACACCAAAGATCTTCACATCACCATATCACCACGATGGTGTAGTTAGTGATCTAGAACCGGACATCCTAGAGAATAAAGTGAAATGGGCCTTAGGAAGTATTGCTAACAGTAAGCATAGTGGAGGCAATAGAATTCCAGTTAAGCTATTTAAAAACCCTGAAAGATGATGCTGTTGAAGTGCTGCACTCAATGTGCCAGCAAATTTGGAAAACATAACAGTGGACACTGGATTGCACAAGATCAGTTTATGTCCCACCCCCAAAGAGCATCAATGTCAAAGAATTTTCAAATTGCTGAACAATTATACTTATTTCAAACACCAGCAAAGTTATGCTTAAGATTCTGCAAGCTAAGCTTCAGCAATATGTGAACTTAGAATTACCAGAAAAGCAGGCCAGTTTTCGAAGAACAGAGGAGCTAGAGATCAAATTTTCAATATTTGCTGGATTATGAAGAAAGCAAGGAAGTTACAGGAGAAAAAAATCTTCTTCTGCTTCATTAACTACACTAAAGCCTTTAACTGTTTAGATCATAACAAAATGTAGCAAATCCTCAAAGAGATGGAAGTACTAGATCATCTTAGTTGTCTACTGTGGAACCTGTATGCAGGCCAAGGAGAGAGAGAGTTAGAACTAAACACGGAACAACTGATTGGCTTAAGATTAGAAAAGGAATACAACAAAGCTGTGTATTGTCACCTTATTTATTTAACTTATATGCAGAGCACATCATTTGAAATGCCAGATTGGATGAATCAAAACCCGGAATTAAGATTGCCAGGAGAAATATCCACAATCTCAGATATGCAGATGATACCACTCTGATAGGAGAAAGTGAAGAATTAAGAAGCCTCCCGATGAGGGTAAAAGAATGTGTAAAAGCTGGCTTGAAACTTAACATAAAAAAAAATCCTAAAATCTAGGCAACTGGTCCCATCACTTCCTGGCAAATAGAGGGAGAAAAAATCAAAGCATTGTCATGTTATATTCTTGGGCTCAAAGATGACTGCAGACGATGACTACAGCCATGAAATTAAAAGATGCTTGCTCCTTGGAAGAAAAGTTATGGCAAATCTGGATAGCAGACTAAAAATCAGAGACATCACCTTGCTAACAAAGGTCTGTATAATCAAAACTATGGGTTTTCTAGTGGCAATGTATGACTGTAAGAGTTGGATTATAAGAAAGTTAAGTGCTGCAGAATCAACACTTTTGAATTGTGATGCTGGAGAGTATAACCGATGCAAAATATATTTTGATATTGGTAATGTTGTGAAACAAAACATAGACCAAAAATAAAAACCCCACGAAAAATAAAGTAAAAAAAAAGTATGCTTTGATTTGCATTCAAATTCCATCAGTTCTTTTTCTGGAGAGGGATAGCATTTTTTATTAAAAGTCCTTTGGAGTTGTCTTGGATCATTGTACTATTGAGAATAGCTAATTCATTCACAGTTGATCATCTTACAATATAACTTTTGGTGTGTACAATGTTTACCTGGTTCTACTCATTTCATTTTGCATCAGTTCATGTAAGTCTTTCCAGGTTTTTCTGAGAGCATCCTGCTCATCATTTCCCATAGCACAACAGTATTCCATCATAATCACATACCACAATTTGTGCAGCCATTCTCCAGTTGGTAGACATCCCTTCAATTTCCAATTCTTTGCCACCAGAAAAGAGTTGCTATAAATATTTTTGTACATATAGGTCCTTTTCCTTTTTGTTTTTCATCTCTTTTAGGATAGTGGTATTGCTAGGTCAAAGGATATGCGTGGTTTTATAGCCCTTTGAGCATAGTTCAAAATTGCTCTACAGAATGGTTGAATCAGTTCACAACTCCAACAATGCATTAATATCTCATTGTTTCCCACATCCCCTCCACCATTTGTCATTTTCCTTTTTTGTCCTATTAGCCAATATAATAGGTATGAGGTAGTACCTCAGAATTGTTTTAATTTGCATTTCTCCAATCAATAGTGAGTTAGAACATTTTTTTTTCATATGGCTATAGATAGTGTTGATTACTTCATCTGAAAACAATTCATATCTTTTGATCATTTGCCAGTTGGGGAATGGGTCTTACTTTTACAAATTTGACTCAGTTCTCCGTATGTTTGAGAAATGAGGCCTTTATCAGAGAAACTTTCCTTAATTTTTTCCCCAGTTGCTATTGCTAACTGCATTTCCCCTCCACTTTATTCCTCCCTCCTGTTTATTCTATTCTCTCTCTCCTTTCACCCTGTCCCTCCTCAAAAGTGTTTCGCTTCTAACTACCCATTCTCCCAATCTGCCCTCCCATCTATTGCCACTTCCTTTTATCTTATGCCCTTCCCCTTCTACTTTTGTGTAGAGTAAGATAGATTTCTATAACCACTTGAGCATGTATGTTATTCTCTCTTTGAGCCAATTCTGATGAGAGTAAGGTTCACTCACCCCACCCTTCTCCTTTCCTCTCTTCCCCTCCACTGTAAAAACCTGGAGCTTTATGACATAATTTACCCCATTCTACCTCTCCATTTCCCTTTTTGCCAGTATGTTCCTCTTTCTCACCCCTTTATTTTATTGTTAGATATCATCCCTTCATATTCAACTCCTGGTTTGCTGGGGCCCAGTCTGCACTGGGGAGGCTTACATTGGACTGTGCTCCTCTCTCACCCTGATGCAACAGACCTTTCATATCAACCTTCTCAGTTGTCTTGGGCTGGAAAATTGTTTAACCCTGTCTTATAGTGGGTTCTGCTGCTCTAGAATTTGTTTTGAGTCATTATTTAATGGTATTTGGAGGGGTTTGAGGGAGAGCTCAGGCGAGTCCCTGCCTTACTTTGCCATATTGGCTCCACCTCCCTAGCAATGTTTTAGATAAATAAACACTAGAAATTTTCCCACTACAAATATAGATAAAGCAGTCTATAAATCTGTCAGTCAAAAACATTTATTAAGCACTTGCTGTTACCAATGCAAAGTACTAAGTGCTAAGAATACAAAAGAAAGCAAAAACAGCCCACACATTCAAAGCGGGTAACGTTTACTGGGGGAGAAAACATATAATTAGCTATGTAAAATATGTACAAAGTATATAGAAAGCAATATTGGGGAGGAAATGCTAGTAGCAGAGGTAATGAAAAAGTCTCCCTGAAGAAGGTGGGATATAAATTTAATCTTAAAATAATCCAGGGAATCTAAGACACAAAGATGAGGAGGTGAGAATGCCAACATTCTTGGCATGAGAGAAAGCCAATAAAAAGGCATAATAAAAGACTGAGTGCCATTTGTGAGGAACTACTGACCCATATTGCAAGATCAAAGAGCATGTAGAAGAGAATAAAGTCTAAAACTAGAAATAGTGGAAGAGACCAGATTATGAAAAGTTTTAAATGCTAAACAGGACCTTATATTTGACAACATAGAAAATGGGTAACAGCAGTGTTTGGGGGGATGTGGAAGGAAGGAAAATAGTTTGACCTATGCTTTAGAAAAATTACTTTCACAACTGAGTGGAGAATAGAATGGAGTGGGGAGAAACTCAAGGCAAAGAGACCAAATAGAAGGCTATTGCAATAGACAATAGACAGGTGATGTCACAACAGAGAGGTGATAAGAGACTGAACTAGAGCAGTAACTTTATAAACGAACAGGACAAATATGAAAGATGTTGTAAAGGTACAAATAATATGATTTGGCAGCGGATTGAATGTGTACTATGAGCAAGACTGAGGGATCAGGGATTACACCAGGGCTCTTAAAACAGGAAATCTTTCTACAATTTGTACTCTGTGCGACTCCCCAACATCACAGTGCTACTCCTGATGTTTATAATCTGAGAGTCATTACTGAAGTTTATCTTTGTTGTTATAGGTTTCAAAGAATCTTGAATGTTTGTGATATGTGGATGGAAGACATCATGGTGGAAGAAAGCCTTTAAGGTAGAATTTTGCTCTCTGGATTAGATTTTTTTAATAAATAAAAAACAATAAACAAAATATAGTCTTTAATATGAGGTGTCTCTCTGAAAAAGGGAAGGGAAGAATACAAGGGGAAATTTAAATGGTGTAAAAACAAACAGTATCGATAAAAATTTATCTAAAACAAACAGTAAGCAGAGTGAGATCTTGAAATATCTACATCATTCAGTTATTTGTATGAGGTTAAATATTCTGTCTACTGTGTAATAACACTTGTGAAGACTTACATATTTCCTTCTAATGCCCTCAACCTGGATATCATAAATTCATGTGTAGAAGATTCAAAACACTTTCATATAGATGAGAAAGTAAGTGTATAGATTGTTGCTACTATTTCTGGGTCACTTTTTTTTGGTATTAATAAAAATTGAGATTTTTTTTCTCCTTTCCCTAACTTTAGTATCTTCCCTTTCTACTAGTGTTTCTTCCAGCAAAAAATGACAAAGTAAAAGCAGTAACTTGCTTGAGCTCTCCCCCAACCCCCTCGAAATAATTGTAAAAAATTACCTTAAATAAATTCTAGAGCAGCAAAACCCACAAAAAGATAGAGTAAAACAAATTTCCAACCCAAAGACAACATAGGTGGCTTATGGGAAAGGTCTGTTGCACTGGGCTGGAGAGGAGTGCAGTTCAGCATGGGCCATGCCGGCAAAGATGGGACCCCAGCAAAGCTGGAGCAGGCCTCAGGGGACTGAATCACAGGGCAGCTGTGGCAGATTCCACAATTCTCAACCCACAAATGCCAAAGACAACTTAGAAGGTCAGTAGGAAAGATCTGTCAGACGTGGGTGAGAGACAAGCTGGTCTGTCCCAAACCCTATCACAGCCCTGGGACAGTGGTGTCAGCTGCTTCTGAAGTTTCCTGCCCACAGACCGGGGTGGGAGGAGGGTTAATAGAGTAGCTGATCAGAGGTGGATTGCAAGAATCTCTTTGCTGGACCCTCTTGCGTTGCCCCTGCTTAGATCTGGGTCTTAGTCCTGGGTGGCAGTTCTTGGGTTAAGAGAAGTGCTGGCATGGTGGAGCTTGTGGTAGTGGTGGAGAGAGAATTATCCTCACAGTTCCAAGGCAGAAAAGAGTGCTTGTGATCACTCATAGACCAGAGCATAAGCAAAGGAAGGGAAAAACATCTCTCCTTTGATCTTACCACCTTGGAAGAACTGAAAATTTACAGGTCCCTAGAAGTACCTCTGAAAACAGCTGCACAAAACCCCTGAAGCTTGGGAAAATACACACTCCACACCAGAAGCAAAGCCTTAACTTAACAAAGAGTTAAAAGTCAAGTACTTGGCTGGAAACATGAGCAAACAGTGGAGGAAAAAAATGAGACTATAGAATCTTACTTTGGTGACAAAGAAGATCAAAATATACAACTAGAAGAAGACAACAAAGCCAAAGTTCCTACATCCAAAGCCTCCAAGAAAAATATGATTTGGTCTCAGACCATAGAAGAGCTCAAAAAGGATTTTGAAAAACAAGTAAGAGATGTAGAGCAAAAATTGGGAAGAGAAATGAGAGTGATGAAAGAAAATCAAGAAAAACAAGTCAACAGCTTACTAAAGGAGACCAAAACATAATACCGAAGAAAATAACACCTTAAAAAAAAGACTACCTCAAATGGCCAAAGACATCCAAAAAGCCAATGAGGAGAAGAATGCCTTAAAAAGCAGAATTGGCCAAATGGAAAAGGAGGTCCAAAAGCTCACTATGGAAAATAGTTCCTTAAGCATTAGAATGGAGCAAATGGAAGCTAATGATTCTTTGAGAAATTAAGAAATTATAAAGCAAAACCAAGAGAATGAAAAAAACAGAAGGCAATGTGAAATATCTCACTGGAAAAACAACTGACATGGAAAATAGATCCAGGAGAGGTAATTTTAAAATTATTGAACTACCTGAAAGCCATGATAAAAAAAAAAAAGCCTAGACATCATCTTTCAAGAAATTATCAAGTAAAACTTCCCTGAACCTAGAACCAGAGGGTAAAATAGAAATTGATAGAAAGAGATCCCCAAATGAAAACTCCCAGGAATATTATAACCAAATTCCAGAGCTCCCAGGTCAAGGTGAAAATATTGTAAGCAGACAGAAAGAAACAATTCAAGTATCATGGAGCCACAATCAGGATAACACAAGATTTAGCAGCTTCTAAATTAAAGTATTGGAAGGTTTGGAATATGATATTCTGGGGGGCAAAGGAGAGAGAGAATTACAACCAAGAATCCCCTACCCAGAAAAACTGAATATAATCTTTCATGGGGGGAAATGGACATTCAATGAAATAGAGGTCTTTAAAGCATTCTTGATGAAAAGACCAGAGCTGAATAGAAAGTTTGACTTTCAAATACAAGACTCAAGAGAAATCTGAAAAGGTGAACAGGAAAGAGAAATCATAAAGGACTTATTAAAGTTGAACTGTTTACATTCCTACATGGAAACATGATATTTGTAATTCATGAGACCTTTCTCAGCATTAGGGTAGTTGGAAGGAATATATACGTGCATACATGTATGTGTGTGTGTATGTGTGTGTGTGTGTGTGTGTGTGTGTGTGTGTGTATATATATATATATACATATATATATATATATATATATATATATATATATATATATATATATAGAGAGAGAGAGAGAGAGAGAGAGAGAGAGAGAGAGAGAGAGAGAGAGGGCACAAATGTGAGTTGAATATGAAGGGGTGATATCTAAAAATCAAAATTAAGGGGTAAGAAAGAATTGTACTAGGAGGAGAGAGGGAGAGGTAGAATGGGGTAAATTATCTCACATAAAGGAGGCAAGAAAAAGGTTTTACAGTGGAGGGGAAGAGGGAGGAAATGAGAGGGAATGAGTGAATCTTACTCTCCTCAGATTTGGCTTAAAGAGGGAATAACATACACATTCAATTGGGTATGGAAATCTATCTTACTCTACAGGAAAATAGGGGGGAAGGGGAGAAGAGAGGGTGGGATGATAGAAGGGTGGGAAGATTGGGAGAGAGGGTAATCAGAAGCAAATGCTTTTGAGGAAGGACAGGGTCAAAGGAGAGAATAGACTGAATGGGAGGAGCTAGAGGGAAATATAGTTAGTCTTTCTGAACATGACTATTATGGAGGTGTTTTATATGGCTACACATGTAGAACCTATATCAAACTGCCTGCCTTCCCTGTGATGGTGGGTGGGGAGGAAGGGAGGGAATTTAGAACTCAAAGTTTTACAAAGTAATGTTAAAAATTGTTTTTACATGCAACAGAGAAATAAGACATAAAGGCAATGAGATATAGAAATCTATCTTGCCCTACAAGAAAATAAAAGGGGAAGGGGATAAGAGAAGGGAGGGGCAGTGATAGAAAAGAGGGCAGATTTGGGGAAGGGGTATTCAGAATGCATGCCATTTTGAGGTGGGGGAGAGGAGAGATTGGGAGAAAATTTGGAACTCAAAATATTGTGGAAGTGGCTATTGAAAAGCAAAAATAAATTACATATATACACATATACATACATATATATACATATAAAAGGAAAAAAGAAATCTCTTGCATGCGTATCTGGTGAAATCTGGGTTCCTTCCTTGTCTTTGTCATATCTAGACCTATTTCTTCCTCCTGGAAAACAAATTGAAGACTGGTGGTTCTATGGACCTTGGTGATAAAAAGATGTATATTCAGTGTCAAAAGATTCCAAAACAAGTCAATAAATGCCAAATTTCAGTCAGATGTTAAGAGCCTAGCGCTAAAGACTTATAGTTAATTGATTAATTTTTCTAGTCTTCAAAAGACATGTTTTGACATGATGGAGACAGGGATCCTGGGTTATGGAACCTCTCAAAAAGGGGAAACTCTTTGTCTAAACAATTTCATTTTCCAATCTGTATTTTGGTTAGATCTCCAGACAAAAATGAGTGAAGTAATGTCATAACCTGTTACAGCAGAAATAAGATGTGACTGTCAAATAAAAGGTAAGAGATCTGACAGTTCTCATATAGTAATATGAAACCCAGGGACAGGAAAAGCATAGCTTTGTGTAGGACAAGGGGGTGATTTCAGCAATATTTCAAAAGAAATTGAGAATCCTTTCACTCATAAACAGAAAGCGAGCAGGAAAACTCAAAGAAGTCAGGCTTGCGTTAGATGGAATTATGTGAGTGTTTAGCCTTATAAATTAGAATTTGCCAAACAGTCAAACCTAAATGAGAATGGCAAAAGTAAACAAAAAACTAAAAAAGATAGACTATAATAACTGAGAAAAGTTGCATAACTGTACTGCCACACAGAGGCAAGAGATGCATCACAGTAGCAAATACCAGAGAAGAAAATTTCACATCCATATTCATGACGTAACATCCATGTTTGGGCTTTGAACTGACAATGTGTGATGTCCAAAAAATTGTCATAGGAATTAAATAAATACATGCACACAAGTTTATGTTTTCCCAAAGTCCTTGAACTTACTGAACCACTCCTGGAATTTTTCTGAAAAAGAAAGATATTTATTTGTGAGCAATGAAAAAAAAGAAAGCTCCCTTCTGAAATGCTTGTGAGAACTAATAACTATGGGATCTTGGAAAGAAAATGCAGAAGTACAGACATACTGACCTTGAAGCTATTTTACTTACTCTTCTCCTAATATCTTTCAGTTGCATTATGATATCTGTTCTATCTATTCTCACCAAAGCAAAATACAAAATTATCTGTTAAGCTTGTGACTAAGGAGTCTCCCTACATGATTTCTAGCAGCACTTTGTGACCTATACCTTAACCTCGGTGGATCTGATTGCAGATGATGGAAGGAGCCCCAAGATGGCAATGTCCTTTTTCCATTTCCATTCCAAGTGGGGTCAGTCCCTAGGCCTCACAAAAAAAAAAAAAAATGTTGGCGATACCTTGAGAAAGCCCTGGATGATTGGAAAATCAATTCTTGAATTATTAGGGCTAAATAATGGAACATGGAGTTCAATCTCTGGGGCTAGGTCATTTGTTTGAGGGATAGAATTGAGATGGTCAAAAGATCAAAGCATTTAGAGCTAAAAGTTCTAAAAGATTCTAATGAGAGAAGGAAACTAATTTAGGTGGAAAATATGCTTGGACCATCCCACAAGAACGGTCTGTGGGGAATAATGCACACAGAGTACAATAGTACTGAGGCACATATTTAAGGAACATATGTGGTTGTGTCAACTTATAATTGTGGTACTGCAAAGCACTGATGCCCTTTTTTTTCTCTTTGTGACATCATGTTGAAGGCTACCCCACTCTTTCCCTGAGCACACTTCTGCTTGGGAAATTGCTCAGCTAGACTCCCAGGAATTCCTCCTTTCTGCAGCACTAGTCTTGATTTCCAAAGCTCTCTCTTAATCTCTCTCTCTCTCTCATTCATAGCCAGCTTTCTTCCCTACTGTAAGAAGTTACGTCTCTTTGAATCTGCTTCTGACCTGGAGGTCACCTGCATCTGTCTGAAGTATGAGTCTTAACTCCTTCAACTATTATTCAAAGTTCTTTAACTGGTGAATGAAGTGCTTCTTTCTGGAGAAGTAGCTCCACTACTAGACACAACAGCCAATGGGAATGAGGGAGAAAAGAGAGAAATACCTTCCTGCCCCACCTTTCAGGGGTCTCCTCCACAAACAGCTCCTGACTTTAACTTTTCCAAATTCTTCCCCAAGGCTTACCTATTAAAAACCTGCTGAAGCATTTCAGCCCAGCCAATACCCTTGCCCTTTCTGATTGACTCAGAGAAAGATGTTCATACTTTAGAAAGTAGGATGCTAACACCTTGATATGTTAACAGTTTATTGCATGTGGTTACACCAATTTGTCTGGGAATGGGGGATCAAATTCCCCTTTACACTTGAAAATAGAAAAAAAAATTGTAGTCAGTTATGCTAAAACACAGAAGCAGCTAGGTGGTGCAGTGGATGGAACATTGGGTTTGGAATAAGGAAGACTCATCTTCATGCATTCAAATCTAGCCTCAGATACACCAGCTTGTGACTGTGGGCAAGTCTGTTTCCTTCAGTTTCCTCATTTGTAAAATGAGCTGGAGAAGGAAATGGCAAACCACTCCAGTATCTTCACCAAGAAAACCCCAAAATTGGGTCACAAAGAGTTGGACATGACTAAAATGACTGAACAACAATAACAACATGCTATGACACATGTTTTGAAAAAGAAAATTCATTCTAACATGACTGATATATTAGGGAACAATAGGAGCCCAACATGTATTTTGCATTTACTTATATATAACTTCATAGAGAGAGGCTGTGATAATGCAGAAAAAAGAAGCACTTCATAATAACTCCCAAGCTCTATGCCATCTGAGGCCACTTCCACAAGCAAACTTCATGTTTTTTTCAAGATTAAGTGCCATATTTATTGAATATTTTCTGATGCAGTAGGAGGTACAGACAGAGAAGGACTTGTCCTCTTCAATCTTCTACCATGGCCTCCAACACCCAAAACTTAGAACTGTAGCATTTCCAACTTGCCAGCCCATCCCTAATCAAGGGTTGCATGGGAACTGATTTCAGGTTGAGAAGCAGGCACTATTTATTGTAGTATTTATTTCTTAACCATTTAACGCATATAAATTTTTACCATCATATTATTTATCAGGTTCCCCTCTTTTTTATACATGTCACTGATAAAATTTTTGAGCATTGTGTCCCTAACAATATTTTTCACATGACCCCTGTGGCTTTCATTGTGTGATTTTTTTGCACAGAAAGATGTTTTTTGGAAACACACATGTTGTACTACAGCAGAACTAAGTGTAAGCTCAGCCAGGGAGATCAGGAGAGCCCTAGCTCAATTTGATGACTCCTTTAATCAATTTGATGAGATTGCTAGATAAGGAGCTTTGTTAAAAGTTGGGCACTTCCCATCTATCAAGAACTTCTTTTTAATCCCACAGTTTACAATTTACTGAAATCTTGACCACATTATGAAATTCTCTGAGTTTGTCATCTTATATGTAAAATGGGAATAATAGTAATTCTTCCATATACAAAGGAAAAAATGGTTCTTGTAACATTTTAAAGAAAAACAACTTGGAAAGACTTGAGAATTCTGATTAACTCAGTGAGCAACCACAACTTTAAAGGTTGATGATGATGTATACTACTCACCTCATGACTAAAAGGTGATGTGTAGATTATGGGCAGGATCACTTTGTGGACTTGTTTTGCTCAACTCTGATTACCTGTTACAAAGACTGTGATTTCTTTTTAACCTTTTGGGGATGGGGTTGTGAGAAATGGGGAAAAAAATAAGAGGGTACATGGAAGAATCTTTAACTCTACACAGAAGGAAAAATAAACAAATAAAACTACACAGAAGGGAGTTCAAAGGAAAACAGATGAGCAAGATGGGTTTTAAAATAACATGTTGAATTTATCATATTTTTTTTACTAAAATAAGCTGTATATAATAAAGATCAATGCCCTTTAAAAAAAATGGGCACTGTGGGGTCCCAACTGGGGAAAAGTCATAAAACACAGTAAAAAGTAAAAGCCATAATTTAAACTTTGTGAAAGGTTGAAGCCTGGACATGGTGACCTGTTAAAATCATAATTCAGACACTGAATCATAACTCAGATAATGTGACTAGGCAATAATCGTAATATGGACACAGTGATCAGTTCATAACCAGTACATGGGATTAGTACACAAACCTGTGTTTGGGCATTTACCCAATAACATTGGCTTAGTATCCAAGCTTGAAAATGAGCTCATTACTAAGCAGAAACCCAAAATATTCACCAACCAGTAGTGATGCAGTTTATAGCCCCACCTCCCTTTGTTTGATTTCTATGATTACCACTGGGCTTTCCTGAGGTCTTAGCAGAGATCCAACCTGTGGTCTAGCCACTGTCCCAGACTGACGACTATCAAACTCTTGGCAGGGATCCATCATACTGTCCCAATGTAAGCACCCAATTGATCAAACTGCTACCTTTAATCAATCTGGAGCTCTTTGGCCTCTTCCTTTGGTATCGAATTTGCCCCACTGTTTGAGAGAGAGGTACAGAGTTCCCTAGGTGGAGGAATTCTAGGCCCTACAGGCATTTCCCATGGAATTAGACAAATTCTTTAGCCCCTTGATGGGATGACACAAAAAACTACTAGAGTCAAAAGTGATAGAGGTTCTATGGAAGATAATAATAATTTTTAAAAAAATTATTTAACACCTACTTAGTGCCAGGAACTGTGCTAAGATTTCAGGATATGTAATTTTATTAAAATGTGACCTTCTCTCACAAGACTAAATGTGTACATTAACTAGAAGTCCAAGAGAAAAATTGCAGAAATGGAGAAACATTTAAAAAAGAAGTTGGGTTATTGTTATAAATTCACTTAACCTGTGTCACAGTCTCCTCATTTGTAAAATGGTAGGGTGAACGCAATGTACTTCTAAGGTCCCTTCCAGCTTAAAATCTGTGGTCTTATGTCCCCAAGGAGGGAAGTTGCTTTTGAAAAGAGTCTGACACTCAGTTATCAATCATCCATCTGGAGCTAGGTGGAGCTAGGAAGAGCAGTCCTAATCTTGTAATCAGAAAGACTTGAGCTCAAACTGACCCTCAAGCACTTATTAGCTGTATGACCTTGAACAAGTCATTTAACTTCTGCTTACCTCAGTTTCCTCAACTATTCAATGGGTATCATAATAACACCTACCGAACAATTAATTGGGAGCAAGATACTTCTAATTATCCTTCATAACACTGTGGTTTTAAAAAATAATTTTGCAATTTGATCCTAGAAAAAGGAAACAAGTATTTTTTAAACATCCAATATGTGCCAGACACTGTGCTAAGTAAGCACTTTACAAATACTATCTCGTTTGATCTTCCCAACAACCCTGGGAGATAGGTGCTCTTATCCACATTTTACAGTTGAGGAAACTGTGCCAAATGGATGTGAAGTGACTTGCCCAGGGTCACACAGCTGGTAGTAACTGAGGCTGGATTTGAATTCAGATCTACCTGACCCCAGGAATAGCACTCTAATCACTGTGCTTCCTAGAAAAGGTATTAGACATTTCGTCTACCAAGCAGAAACATCAACAAGATGAATAGATATAGTCTCGTTATATAATAAACAGCCACTGAATGAATAACCAACTAATAGGGCTTAGAAAGAGTTATCTTCATGAGGATGTTATTCAGTTTCTATACTTCAAGTGGAACTGGAACAAAGTGCAAGGTGAGTCACCAATAGAAGTGATGTAAATTCTCTTCCTCCTCCTCTCCCTCTTCCTTATGCAGATATATTGTTTTTCTGTGACATTATTTTTTTTTTTTGGCTAGGCAATGGGGTTAAATGACTTCCCAGGGTCACACAGTAAGTGTTATATGTCTCAGGCCAGATTTGAAATCAGGTCCTCCTGACTCCAAGATTGGTGCTCAATCCACTGTGCCACCTACCTGCCCCCTCTCTGTGACTTTCTTAAGGAGAAAATATATAAAGCCTTTAGTATATGGCACATAACTTCTCTATAGCTACAATCTCTTCTGGGAGGACACTTAGTGATATTAATTCCCTTGGGCTGATCAATCATGAACAAACAAACAAAAAATTAAGAGGGGCTAAACTTTGGAGATCAAGGCTTCTAATGTTTTGCTTCATTTACTTAATCATCCCCTCTCCTGCCACTTTTTAGCTGCCTTGGGTATTTTACTAGGAACTAAGAAATCAACGTGGATTTATTACATATACTTTTTTTTTTCACCATTCATCTCTTTGGACAAATGAGAGAGACTTAGGTTTTTAAAAGTAATGTATGCAAAGCCCAGAACTATCTGATAATTATTTAGTAAATAACTATTACTTGATTAATAGCCTAGCCCTCAGAAATAAACATTTAAGAAGTTTGGGGAAGGTCTCTGATATAGATGAGCAGTTCCCTGCTAAGAAGAATTATTGAAAGAGAAGACTATCCCTAAGTACATTTACTAGTCGAGAATACCCAGCTATTGGTTCTAAATATTTGTAGAATAAGTCACTTCGGGTTGTATCTTGAGCTTCTTTGCATCTTAGAATACATTATTCCATTCCCTCCCATATTTCCTGGAGATTTTAGAATAGTCTTGTGTTATTTCAATTTCTTTTCCTTTATAATTGAAGGTCTTTTTCCAGGTCACTTGCAGAAGTTGTTGTTTGTCAGTGGAAATGTTAAATTTAACTTATCTGTCTTGGACTTTGCAGAATAGTTTTTTCTTTCCTTTTTTCTGTAGATG
The DNA here is from genome assembly GCF_003287225.1 of Phascolarctos cinereus. Classification (NCBI taxonomy): domain Eukaryota; kingdom Metazoa; phylum Chordata; class Mammalia; order Diprotodontia; family Phascolarctidae; genus Phascolarctos; species Phascolarctos cinereus. Next base: position 248,826,624 of record NW_027555958.1, on the reverse strand, counting down.
AGGATTCTTTTGACTAACATTTTATTTTTTATATTCAAAAGTTTTTGCAAGTTTTATTGTATTATTTCTTGCATTATGATGTTCAGGTTTTTTGATTAGTATTATTCTGGGAGACCTACAAACCTTAAGTTATCTCTCACCAAGTTGTAGAATTCCTGAAAAATGGAATGGGACAAATAGAATTCAATAACTCCATAATTTAAAAATAAATATTAGAACAAAATCAAAAAATAAAAAAGAAGTATGTGTAAGAAACCTATTTTTTTAAATTGACCTGAAAAATAGGTCCAAGAGAGAGAACTTCACATCACTAAATCAACATAAGTGATTACTATGAAACAGGCACCATTCAAAAACATATCACTGTTCTCAAAGAGTTTACATTCTAGCAAAGGAAATAACATGTAAATGCTTTCTGCAGAATGTGGTGGTATTTAGTCTAGAGGGAAGGTAGGGACCCTAAGAAATGAAGGTGAGGAGAATGAGCATCACAGGAATGACAGACAGTCAAGGAAAATTAATGAAGATGAGGGAAGGAGGGTGAAGAACATTCAACATATCATGTGTGAGGAACAGTAAGTATGAGAGTATTAATGGATATAGTATGTATGAAGGGAAATAAATGCAGGACAGTGGAAAGGTAGGAAAGTCCAGATTTAAATGGCAAACAGAGACTTTATATTTTATTCCAGAGTTAATAAGGAGCCACTGAAGTTCATCAAGTGGGGAGGCAATACAGTTAGAAGTGCATTTTAGGATAGTCACTTTGGCAGCCAAATGGAGTGTGGAGAGATGAAGCAAGAAGAATGAAAAAATATGGAAGAGATAATTTAAGAATTATAAGGCTCCCTTAATAAACCATGGCCAAACAAAACCTGTGAACATCACATTCTCAAAAAGTCACAAAAGTTACCTGCTCAGATTCATTAGAATCAAATGACAGAGAAATAGAAAGAATCCACTGATCCAAATTGAAAACACTAAGGCATGTCTTACCCAAAATACAGAATTTCCCAGTTTTAAAAACTGTGGACAACCAGAAAGAGTTCAAGTATGAAGGGGCTATCATCAGGATTACACAACAACTATGTTAACTGAGAGAAAATCTCAGAAAATTATATCAGAAAAAGGGAAATATAAAGGCTTATAATAAAAAATAATGTGTCTTTCAAAATTGATGATAGGAAGGAGAAAATCAGCTCAATAGAATGGAAGGTTATTAATCAGTCCTAATGAAAAGGCTGGGGCTGAAAAGAAACTTTAAAATTTAAACAAAAGAGTCAAGAAAAATTTGAAAAAATAAATATGCTTGAGTAAGCATGAGGCACAAGGTTCAGCTAAGTAGTGTAGTGGATAGAGTACCAGGCCCATAGTTTAAAAGACTTATTTTCCTGAGTTCAAATCTAATCTCAGACACTTACTAGCTGTGACCCTGGGCAAGTTACTTAGCACTGTTTGCCTCAATTTCATCACCTATAAAATGAGCTGGAGAAAGAATTGGTAAGTCACTCCAGTATCTTTGCCAAGAAAGCCCCAAATGGAGTCCTAAAGAGTAAGACACAAGTAAAAAACCACTGAACAACAAAAAACACAAGAGGCTAAATGATACTAAAACATGTACATTTTATTAGAGGATCACATGTCTCTTCAGAATCTTAATGTCTTCAGTGGTCACAGAGGAAGTTAAATGAGACAGAGGGCTTGTGCTGGTTTTGTTTTGCTTTGCTGGTTTTAAAAAAGGAAAGGAAAGAAAGTAAAATGGGAATATAATAGAGAATAAGAAGAGAATAAATTTTAATATCATAAGAGGCAGAGACAGAGACAGAAAGTACCTCATGATATCAATTATTATCTGAGCTGGATAAAGGAAGGTCGAATGTGCATTATGAATATGAATGTACACACACATTTGCAAAAGTGTAGTATAGAAATACATATGGAATAAATTAAACTCAGTAGAGAAATAGTAATAAACAACAAAATGATATGGGGGGAATAGAGTCCTAGAGGTAATTGCTGAACAAAACAAACTTCACTTTAGGACGATTGATCATAAAGGGATGATTAAAAAGAAAAAGTGTGATAAACAGAGATTAGGGTCTTTGTTTGATGAAGAGGCACAAATTAGTTGGCAGAATCCAAGCACTTCACTTATACATTATTAACATTGATTAGATTCATTCTCCATTTCTATTCCCTTCTACTTTGTAAAGAAGAAGCTGACAGAGTGGAGAAATGTTGGAGGGCTTTTGTGCAAGGTCAGATCACCTAAGAAGGCATCCACATAGGAAACAGCAATGACTTGCTTCTGGGGAAAGATCTCCTATAGTCCCCTACCACATGGGTAAAAGCAGTTCTTTCTATTGGCTGCAGAGCCAGAATAGGCTGAATCTTTAAAACTATGAGACTGGGACAGTCTCTTTCTCTTTCCAACAGCATCTAGTGGGATGAGGGTCCTGTTCACCCAAAGCATGGATGTCATGTGCTGTGCGTTAGGGAAGAAATACCTTCTCTTACCTTTAACTTTAGGCCCTGTGGCCATAAGAAACAGGCTGGGGGTTTTGGTCTGTCTCATTTATCCTTTTCAGTTCTAGGTGTAGGTAGTAGTCCCTGAACCCAGGAGCTCAAGGTATAACCTTGGAGTTAGGAAGCAAGGTCAGTTGTTACTTCCAATCAAGTATGGAGCCCCTGAGAATCTAAGTTGCTGAAATGCATACTTGGGGTTTGCGGAGGTGGGGTTTGAACTTAGAACCTTATGGGACTATATAAGAAGTGAGTTAAGGTATGAATTTAATCCCCTTTTCTTCCCCAGAGACTGAGGTGGTGTAATAATGAATTATGCCCAGGAACCAGGGGTGGGAGGAGGTAATTGTATGTTTGTTCTTGATGTATCTTTAAAGTAAATATATTTTGTAAAAGCTAATCTGGCTGGTAAGTGGTTAAATGGAACCGGGGCAAAAGAGATCTCTAAAATTGGGGAAAATCAATAGTGGAGTCTTGAGCCAGTGACAAAGATCCTAAACATTCCCAAATCCCCTTAAGGGTACATGAAAACTCTAGAGGAGGGATGGAATGTAACATAACTGGCATTCAGGCGGTGGGAGTCAGAGTAGGCACTGTCACAAAAGGATAAGAGAATATTATGAATGTAAATACACAATTAACAATAATAATAGTGAACATGGACGATGGGGTGAACTCACCTACAAATGTGAGGAGGGTAACAGAAAGAATTGGAAATAAGAAACAATCCAACAATATGCTGTTTACAAAGAGCAGAATTCATTACACTTCAGATATTTTTAAAAACAGGAAGAGCAGTCATGATCTCAGATAACATAATAATAAATATATGTAATTGAAAAGTAGGAAAACTATATTATGCTTCAAGGTAACATAGATATTGAAATAGTATCAATGCTTGATATATATGCACGAAATGTAGTAATATATCAGTTCTTTAAGAAAAAGTTGAATTACAAAGACAAATATCAAAATTAAAACAGTTGGAGACTTCAATGTGTCCCTTTCAGCCCTAGGCAAATTTAACTAAAAGATTCTAAAAGTTAAGGGTCTGAATGGAATTTTATGAAACCTAGATACACTACATCTCTTAAGTAATTGCTGAATGGAAATAGAAAGGAATATACATATACTTCAGCAATACATATACACATGGTTCAGCAGTAACCTTACATTAATCAAACATGTACTAGAGCATAAAAATCTCATGAACAAATGCAAAAAAAAGCAAATATATTAAGCACATACTTTACTGATCAGAACAACAGAAGTTATGATAAATTGAGAGACTTCAAAGAAAGGTTTTTAAAGAAATAGTAAGTAAATTACATGAACTACTGCCAAGTGAAGTGAGCAGAACCAGGAGAACAATGTACACCATAATACCAATATTGTATGATGATCAGCTGCAAATGACCTAGCTATTCTCAGCAATACAATGATCCAAGACAATTCTTAAGGACTTATGATGAAAAATTCTATCTATATCCACAGAAAGGGATCTGAATATAGATTGAAGCATGCTTTTTTAAAATTTTTCTTATTTCTCTTGGAGTGTTTTTTTTGGTCTGTGTTTTCTTTCACAACATGACTAATATGGAAATATGTTTTGCATGACCGTCCATGTATAACCAATGCCAAATTGCTTGCCTTCTCAATGGGGGAGGGACAAAGAGGAAGGAGAGAGAGAATTTGGAACTCAAATTTTAAGAAACATTTTAAAAATTATTTTTCCTTGTAATTGGAGGAAATAAAATATTAATTTTAAAAAGACAAAAAGTCAAAGAAGAAATTATAGAAGAAAACAGTTAATTTTATCAAAGAAAATAACAATGAGAAAGCATGTCAAAACTTTTGAGATGATGCCGCAACCATCCTCAAGTGAAATTTTTATATTTCTAAACAGACTTTCATCAACAAAAGAGAGGAAGCACAGACAGGTGAATTGAGTTTCAACAACAACAGCAAAAATCAGAAAAAGTAAAAAAAAAAAGTCACCACTGTGACTGCACATCATATTAATCAGGGAATGTCCCTTATGCTTAACCTCCACAAGGCATTTATTGCTGTATGTAAATCCTTTACTCTACCCTAGTGGACTCACTATCACACTTTCCAGAGCAGATCTTCCAAAGCTCCTGTTTCCTCAAACTCTTATGTAGAACCCTCTTACAATATTACTTATTTTTCCCCCTTCATTTTTAAAACTAAGGTTATCCATCATGAGTCATTCATCTCCCATCCTCCATGTATTTAAATCCCTTTACATCCTTATCCATCTTGTTTTGCCCCAGTATTTGAGAAAGAAGAAGTTATAATTCATAAAATTCTCTCAAAGATCCTCAAAGATCTTGTTCCATTTATTATTCCCTCTACTTCACCGTCATTCTTTTTCTGTACTGGCTCTTTCCACTACAAATATACTTCAATCCCCTCCTATCTAAAAAAAAAATACTTTTGTTCATTGACCCTGCAAACCCTTTGTTATCGTTCATTATAACTTTGTCTTCACTGATAGGCTCCCAGAAAAAGTCATCTACATTCTCTAGCTCTACATCCACGCCACAAATTCACTCTTACATCCCTCATAAATTAGCTTCTAATTCTTTCACTTTACTGTAATTGTACTCTCCAATGTCATCAGTTACCTAAATTTCTAAATCCAATGGCCTTCTTCGTCCTTATCCTCCTTGACCTTTCTGAAGCATTTATCACTGTTGATTAATCCCTCCCATTGGGTACTCTGTCTCGTCTTTGTTTTCATGACACTCTATCCTAGTACTCCCATCTGTCCTCTCCTTCTTGATCTGTGTCACTGGTTCATCATTTTCCCACCCCAGAAATATTGGTGTCCCTTAGGACCATGTTTCCAATGTTCTCTAATACTGTCTCCCTTGTAATCTCATCTACTACCATGGGTTGAAGAAGATGATTCCCAAATCTTTGTAGCCTGTATGTTCTGTTATAATTTTTCTCTTCAACAGCCAGATGGATATTTCCATCTAGCTGGCTGGCTGGCACCACAGGCTCAACATTTCTAAACCTGAACATACCATCTTCTCATATGCCCTTCCCTCAAATTTACTATGTTTGAAGAATCCTTTCAGCCACCCAGGTAAACAATTTCGTAGCCATCCTTGATGTATAACTCTTTTGCACCCCAAATATCACCACCATATTCAATTAACTGACAAATCCAATCCATTTTTTCTCTGCAAAATCCATCTTCTCTCCACTCAGAAAGCCACAAATTTAGATTAGATCCTTGTTACATTTTAGATTGTGTTAACACCCTAATTGATCCTTCTTTGACCAATCATTCTCTTCACACCAAACCCTCCACACAACTTCCAAAAGAATGTTTCTAAAGCATAGACTCCCTGCCCAAGTGTCTTCAGTGGCTTCTTATTGATTCTAGGATAAAATGCAAAGACTGTTAACTCAATCCAATCTTTCTTTTCAAGCTTATTTTATACTTCTGTCCTTCACATAGTCTTACATTTCAGCCAAACAGAACTACTACCTATGCACACAACTCAGCAGTTTATCTCCTAGGTCCATACCAGAAATTTACTCCCTCTTTATCTCTGCCTCTTAGAATTCTAAGCTCCTTCGAGACTTAGCTCAAATGCCAATGGATGTTTAAAGTCTTTCCTCATCCCCCTAGCTATTTACAATTCCTTCTCAAATTACTTTATGTTCATTTATCTGTGTGCAAGTTGTTTCCCCCCACAACATGAACTCCTTGAGAACATTGATTCACTTTGATTTTGTATCCTTACTGCCTAGTATAGTGTCCCATACATTATAGGTGTTTAATAAATATATATTGAATTGAATTAAATACCACTGGAATCCTTCTATCTCTTAAACTTCTATACTATTATTTCTCCCGTTCCCCTGCCTGCTCCAGCAATGAACTATTCAGTCTGTTTTCTGAGAATCTGCCTAGATTGATTTAGTTATTACTAGCCATCACTAGGAATGACTATCCAATGATTTTTTCGTACCAAAAGATTGAAAATATCTACTAAGGTTTAGGGGGGCTATAGTCAATATCTGTGGATCCAAGACTACCTATATTGATCATATCACAGACTACTAAAGGAACTTTAAAAATCACTTAACCAAACGTACTTTTTATTTTTAGTTGATCTAAATGCTTTATTAGTTCTTTTTTTAAATAATTCATTTTTCAGTGAATCTCTGGCCTCCAATAGAACATTACCTCACAACAAAGAAGTAAAGCTACACAAAACAAAGATATTGACCATGTCTGAAAGTATATGCCCCAGTCTGCAACTATTGCACACTAACTTTCCACTTACAAAGAGAAAGAAAGTAGGCTTCACCTATATTCACAGCACTAGCTGTGCAATTAATGATTGATTTTATTAGTTTGGTTGTCTTATTTTTTTAAGTTTTACTGATATCTTTTCATTTTTAGGAATCATTCCCAAATACCACTACCCCTCTTTCTCACAAGGAAAGTGTTATCATGGGAACATAGTTCTAGAGCTAGAAGGGCCCTTAGAAGTAATCTAATTTAAACCTCCAGGTTTTACAAATGAGGAAAATGAAGCTCAGAAAGATCAAGCAATTTGCCCAACTCTCATATGTTATGTGAGTGCCAGAGCTAGAATTGAGACTTATATCCTATGATTCCAAGTTCAATTTTCTTTAAACGGTACCTCCCTGACTCCCCAGATGTTCCTTCAATTTTTCCTCTCCCTTTTGAAGGGTAAAATTATTAGGTCAAGTCAATAAATTATTAGCTGCTCTACTTTTGGCAGAGAACTGCAGTGTATGCCTAAAGAGTCCTCCCCTCTATAATTACACTATTATTCATCCATGAAAGTGCTATGAAATTTTTCCCTATCTCATGATTTATTTTGTCTTTCTTATCAAGAGGTTTATAGTAAATTTCATTGACAATATTGCTTTTTTTCTTCCTCAGTTGTTCTTCACCCAATTCACTATACCAGACTTATGGTGTCTATATTTCCTTACATGAATAAATTATCTCAATATGTTATATTATCTACCCTATGATCCCAACTACTACCTTTCCTTTTCATTCTGAATAAGGGTTGTTACATCCAAGGTCATATTCTAATTTTGAATTTCATACCACCAAGTTTCATGGATTTTCAAGTTTCATGAGGCAAAATTTATCTCCTTATTTTGTTACCCATACTTTGTGAATTTTTGCATAAATAACTAAGACAATGTCCTTTATTGTTGCATCCATTCTTAGATTTTTTTTTAACTTATGAAATTCTGTGTTTCTGCTGATAGTTTCTTCCTACACTCTAGTTACTTTCCAGGCTATGAATCTTGGCAGGGAGGGGAGAAGAGGAAAATGGTTAAGCAAAACCGATCAATGTATTAACTGTGTCTGAGAGTATTACAACATTCCAGACCCATATTCCCTCACTTCCCTAAGAAAAGTTAGAGGTGTATTACTTCCTGATGTTCCTTAATTTTGTTGTTGTTGTTACATTTACATTATTTTGTTCATTGTATAAACTGTCCTCCTGGTTCTAGTTGCTTGGATGTACATAATAACCCTTCCAAATTCCATTAAGTGAGAAGAAAGAGAGTATAATTGATAGAGAGTTCACCTTTATGTCAAGAAGATGTTGACTCAAGTTGATTTGAGTTGACTCAAGTCTCAATTCTGAAATTGCTCCCTAGGCAACTCCCTTCTATTATATTGCAGAGAAGTTGCATTGATACAGGAAGTTCCTCACCAAGAGCTACCTATACAAAGGAAACTGCAGGATCAGTAAAACAAAAAAAAGTTTCCCTACATGTTCAATATTCATTATTGATTACTGTAAGGTAATGTAAAATACATTCCTCGAGTAAAATAGGAATGATTTTTTAATCTTTCAGTTACAGATTATCTGCATCGTTGCCCTCCTTTATCATCCTTATTGAAGACGCCAAAGTTATCTGCTGCATCCCAGGTCATTGCCAGTCTTCCTGACTTTTATCTTACTGACTAGATGTTGATAATACTGGAAGAGTGAGGCTGATGATTTGTGCAACTTCACGTCATTTAAATACAGTTCACATGCAAGTCAAGATAACACTCATTTTAGATGCCATTCATCTTCTTTGGAAAAAAAAAAGAGGACAAACAACAACAATATATTCTATGATAGACTATATACAAAAATGTAAAACACCCACCTTTGTGGGAAGTGGGTAAACAACAGTGAAGTGAATTATAGGAACATTATTAGGTTACTAAATTAAACATATATTATCCAAAAGGAAAATAATGCTTTTTGTTCAAAAATTATTTGTAGTAACATTTTTAGGATTACAAAACAACTGGAGAACAAACTATATGCCCAACTATTGGGGAATGGTAGAATGGTGGCCTATAAATGCAATGGAATAATATGATTAAGATAGTTAAACATAAATATAGAGACATCTATATTTGAAATAATGAAATGAAATAATTCATGAAATAGTATGAGAGGCATTATGGCTTAGTTGATGAAGAGTAGGCCTTAAGAGTACAGAAAATTTGGATTCAGATACTGCCTCTGACAGTGGATGTGTGACCATAAACACATTGCTTGACTTCTCAATGCCCCAAGCAAGTCTCTAAGACATTAAGTTATAGAGAAGTTTCCAATCTGCATCAGTGTGGGGAGGTACCACAGTTTGTCTGTCTGTCTCTCTCTCTTTCTCCCCTTCTCCTACTCCTCTTCTTCTTTCCTTCCTCATCTCCCCTCCCAAAAAAAAAGAGTTAAAAATTTTTCCCTAGAAAAATTCTAAATTACTTGTAAAGCTTCCCAAACTCCCTTTCCTTCAAGAGTTATTACTGTCTTCTTGCCTTTTCCTTTGCAAGATAAATGCTTTGCCAGTGAGAACCAATCACCCTTACCCTGGGGAGGCCTCAAACTTTGCATAAAAGTTTCCTTCAACTTTGTTTATTATGTGGCTGGCTCCAGAGGCCACTGTAGGTAACAATTGTTAAGACCATCAGGCAGATTTGGTTATAAACACTTCCTAACAAGGTTGGCACCTCTGGAGGCAAGTCTAAAAGTTTGTTCTACCCTGTCACGGCATTGTGCTCTTCAGAGAAAACAGTCTCCATGCATCCAAATTAATATGTATATGGAAATACATATCTCTTTCATCATGACAAATTAATAACTTTTTAATAACACAATTACCTGTTCTCCTTTTAATGAGCCCCCAAGCGACATATTAACAAGAAGGTGTTGGCAACAGCTGATTTCCAAGAAGACTGTTTTAATTACATGGAAACTGAAAACTGATGACTCTGGAGGAGCCAAGAGCTCTATGCTGCTTTGTACAATTTGAATAATTATTTTCTTGGTCTGGGCCTCAGAACAGAGCCGCAGCACAAGTTACCAGCCCTATGGGTTGTCTCTGAGAGACATCCAGGTTAGCACAGTCTGCTGAATCTGAACTCTTTCCATCCTTGTCTCCTCAGAGAGGGCTTGTCTTTAAAACTATAAGAAAGTGAAATTCCCTGCTGTGCTTTGTAAGAATGATCTAAAGATTCGGGCTGATGAAATATATTTGATAGGTAGGCTTTACCTTTGCAATCCTCTCTCTGCAGAAAGGACAAACATGAATATATTGCACTATCTACCCATTCATTCTCAAAGGGCATCACGTCCTTTCTCCCCTAAACATTTGGTAGCAGTGAAAGCCAGACAATATCTCAAAGAACACTAGAACTTATTCTTACGCTGCTTGTGTGTTTTCTAATAAGTACTCAACTTCACAAGTAATTGTGACCCTTTCCCCTCTCCAATTCCCATTATGTAGTGGACTTAGATTGTGGATTTTAATGGCAAATAATTTTCTTTCTACTTTCTTTGTATGAAACAGGATTATATTTTGTGTTTGTGGGTGTGTTTTATCATGCTATATATACAATACTTTCCAAATTTTAGCATTACACCAGTCACCTCAGAACTCTCACATCCTACAAATTTTATTACTCTGATAAACATCTTAAAGTTTTAATATCTAAACATGATTTATTTATAGTAAATATATATAACACTTTTCTCCAGAGAATGCACTATATTTAGCATACTTTGAAATGAGATCAGTGCTGTTTGTCACAAACCCTATGAGAGTTGAAAAGTAAAAGCAGTGTATTTTTAAATTAAGATGCAATGATCTTGAATTTAATCACTTCTTATTTTTGTGAGTCAGTAATCTTTAATCATCCCATGTTTTAAAAGGTAGTTAACCCTAATTGCTCTATTTTGAAAGTAGTATTAATTCAACTTGCAGGAAGCATAAGAGATTGTAGAGATTACCTGGTTTATAATTAACCATAATTTTTAAAATTTTTCTTTTCAATATATAAAGAACAAAAAGGGGATATATATGAAGCCATAAATTGTTGTAGTCTCTTTTATAATGTATATTAAATTTAATGTGCTTGTAACAAAAGTTTCCTATTTCTTTATACCCCTTCCAAACTTCCTTCTGCTCTATTCTGGGTGGGTTTTTTTTTTAACTGTTTCATTGACATTCTTTTCTCCTTTTTTTTTTTTTGCAACACTATCACTCCCCACCAACACTCCCCCCAAAATAGAAGCTTTTCTTTACAAAAAAAAAGCATAAGCAAGCAAAATAAATAAACATATTAGCTCTTTCTGAAAATGTATGTCTTGTTCTTCATATCTTATTCCATCACCTCTCTATCAAGAAATAGGAAGCATGATTCAACATGTCTTTTGAAGTCATGAATGGCCATGAATAAAGCAGAGTTCTGAAGTTCTTCAAAGTTGTTTTCATCTATGTTATTTTTGTCAATGTATAGATTATTCTCCTGGCTCTGGCTCTGCAGCAGTTAATACAAGTCTTTCCAATATTCTCTGAATCTGTCATGTTCACCACTTCTTATAGCGCAATTATATTCTATTACATTTATATACCATAATTTGCTTAGTCAGTACACAAATGATGATTTCACTTTATTTCTTTGCTACAACAAAAGTGCTACTATAAATATTTTATGATGTTTTATAAATGTGGATCCTTTCCAGAAGCCTTTGACTTCTTTATAGTATATGCACATTAGTGATATCACTGGATAAAAAGAGCATACATCTATAGCATTGTCCAAGATCACAAAATCATAGATATGGAAGACATCTTAGAAGCCGTCTTGTCCAACTTCCTCATTTTATAAATGAAGAAACAGACTCAGAGAAGCTAAGTGACTTCTCCAAGATTATTCAGGTTATATCAAAGGTAAAACATAAACCCTGGACTAGAAAAGATCCATGATAGAAGTGAGGCCTTTTTGATAGCATTAAGAAACAAAAAAGTGTGCTGGCTTTAGGATCAGAAATCCTAGGTTCAAAGGAAGGCTCTGAGACTTACTGTATATGTGATCTTGAGCAAGTCACTTCACTTTTGTATGAAGTAGGTGCCCAAAGTCACCACCACCACTAAAAATCTACCTCCAAACAACTGCCGTTGATGGGTCCAAGAGTCACACAATCCCAGGAATATTAGAGCCCACCAGACACTAACTCTGCTTCCAGCTTCTCCCCTGTAGCCATCACGGAGGAAACTAATTCTATGGAGGAAGTGTTCAGCACCTCCATACCTACCAATACCAACTGCCAACCAATGATCTTCAACCTACTGGGCATATAAGCCAGCAAAGCTGAAGCACCATGGTATCTTGAGGGAGACCTAAGAAAGTCTGTTTGTCATGTATCAGGAGTATTGGACCGCCACCACCTCAACCAACAACTCTGCTGAGACCTCAGTGAGGACTTCTCAGGTCACAGAGTCCAATAGCCAATGGAATTTCAGTGTCCTTCAGATCACTGATAATGACTACAGATCAGCCACTAGAGTCAACATTGGGGAGAAGCAACACTTGGAGAAGAAGCCTGCCATTTCTGTCACAAACATCCAATGCCACTGATGGGCCATTAAACCCAGTACTTCTCTCCTCCCACCATCAACCCTGTTACCAGTCCGGCCCCTTATCCAGAGGAGTAAGTTGTGGAAATGCAATGTGTTAATTACTCCTGAAGATGCTGTATTCTCAATAACCAAAGTTATTGGGGACCTGTAAAAGAAGGTTCTCACCACCGAAGTCCATAGCACCATTAAATGGTTCAACTGTAGAAATAACTCTAGTTTTATCAATGGAAATGAGATTAAATAAGATTCATTAATATCTGCTTTTCAAGTGCACCTTGGGGACACTGGACCTTTCCATCTGACTTGCATCTGAAACTTCTTATACATATTATTTCTCCTATTAAAATGTGATCTCTGTGAGCAAAGGGATCTCCAGTCATCCTGATCTAAATCTTGCCACTGGGCCCAGATGGCTCCAGAGGAGAAAGTGAGGCTGGTGATTTTACACAACCCTCTCTCTTATTCACTTGCAAGTCATGGCAAGTCCTGATATCATGGTCCTTTTTGAAAATGAAAGACAAACAACAACAACAACAATATCTCCAACACTTGGCACAGTGGTTCTGCACAAGTAAGTGCTTCAAAGATTTTCATTCTTTCATTCATTCTGGGCCTCATTTTCCCAACCTGTAAAATGAAAGAGTTCAACTAGATGATTGCCAAGGTCTCTTCTAACTCTTTATTTATGATACTATGATTATATTAATGTTTTGGGGATAGGGCAAAAGAAGCCACAAATATTATTGAGACCTTATTGGCGACTGAGAGAATATCAGTAATTTCAGATATATATATATATATATATGTATATATATATATATATATATATATATATATATATATATATCTTCTTTTATATCTCTAGAAAGTATTTATAAGAATAATTTATTTTAGTAAAGGGCATCGTTGATGAAAATATCTTAAGGGTACACATAGGCTTTCATAAACAATATTTTACAGAAGACTGTACCTTTACAAACACAAAATTTGCTGAAAGGTACAAAGAAAATAAGAAACCATTATATTATTTGCTAACTACAAAAAAAAAATTTGACAGAGTAAAATGTCTTCTCAAAGGCTCTTCTTCAACAAGTTTTAGGATATGTTAAGATCATAAACAATCTCTTGATAGTAATATCCAATGAAGTATCAAACTGCTTTCTTACAAAAAATGTCACTGTTTTGAAGGATGTCCATGAGAAAAGTATCTAAATATACGACGAATTCCCTAGAATTTCTCATGGTCCTCTTATTGCTCCTGTTTACAGTGATACTAGACTTATTATGTCAAACCTCAAAATATGTAAAGCCTCCAAAATCAGATAAGGAATAATTCAAGTGTATCTGGTCTACCTTTTTCACAAAAAAAAAAAGGAATGGATGAAGAATTCCTAATGTCCATTTTATGTTAGGTAGCTTGTAAAAGTGATCAGTCAGCATATATATTTTGAACAGATATTACATGTGGGAATTGTGCCAGATTCAGAATTAAATAAAAATAAGAGAGCTAGTTGGATTACCTCTGGGAATCTGGGTTTCAATAACCTAAACTTCTACCTGAAAGAAAATCACATCTCATATACATGTATGTGTGTAAAATTTGTGTGTATGTGTGTCTGTATGTATGCATGTGTATACATATGCATGTGTATGTTTGTGTATACACATACATACCCCCGTAACATAAACATATGTATGTATGTATGTGTGTATATATGTGTATGTAGATATAGATATAGGTATAAGTATAGGTATAGATACATTCTAGTAATACCATATTCTTGCTACTCATAGAATACTATAATCTCCAGGGTAACTAGGTGGTGCAGGGATAGAGCACTGGCCCTGAAGTCAGGAGGACTTGAGTTCAAATACGGCCTTAAACCAAACACTTGACACTAGCTGTGTGACCCTGGGCAAATCACTTAACCCCAATTGCCTAAAAATAATAAAAAAATTTTTTTTGAAAAAGAATACTATAATTTCCAAGTCATCAAAATGGTAGATCAGCCCCAAGGAAATAAAAGGACAGATTTTGTATTTTGATTCAGACCTAAAATATCATGACTATAGTGAACCTGCAATGAGGAAACTCTTCCAGTGCAGATCTGCACTTGCCCTATAACTTTAAGTCTTAAAAAGTTGCCTGAGAGTAAATAGATTAAGGCATATTATGAGCAGTGATTTCATATGCAAAATTGTATAAAGTTCCAGCCACAGGAACTTTTACCCCTGGGACAGTGAGGGAAGTTTGGCATCTGAGCCAGGGAAGATGAAGGGAACCTCTCCTAACAAGGATTGCCAGGCCCAGATATGCTGCAGAGACTCAGCCCTGGTCAATAAGGAACCAACATACACTGGGTGAGTGCAGAAGCAATGAAGCAGGGAAACTGTTGGCTGTGGGCATTTACAAGAGTATGGAGGTCTTGGTTTCAGTTCCAGGCCATAAGGGAGAACTGAAGGAGGATAAGAAGCCAGAGGTATCATCCCCTGTACCCCAGGAGTAGAGATGATGACAAAAAGTAAGCTGTTACATATTTTTAAAAAATGAACAGGCAAAGGAGAAAGGATCCAACCATAGAAAGTTACTATGGGTATACAGAAGATCAAGGTTCATCTTCAGAGGAGGATACTGAAGGAAAGAAACCCTCTTATATCCTCAAAAAGTAACATGAAATGGTCATCTGCTCAAAAAATAATTTATAGAAGAACTTTAAAAATACTTTAAAATCAAATGAAAAAAGATTGAGGAATAAATAAATAGGTAAGTAGATAGATAGATAGATAGATAGATAGATAGATAGATAGATAGATAGATAGATAGATGGAAGGATGGGTAGGTAAATAAATAAATCAACAGATAGATAAATAAATAAACAAATAAATGTGAACAATCCAAGAAAAACAAGAAGATTATGAAAAGAAAGTCAACCAATTAGAAAAGGAGATCAAGAATCTTAAGGAAGAAAATGATGCCTTAAAAATCAAAACTGGGCAAGGGGAAGCCAGTGAAGTCATAAGAGACCAAAAAATAATAAAACTGAATATAAAGAATGAAAAAATAGAAGTGAATGTGAAACTTCTCACAAAAAAAATAACTCATCTGGAGAACAGATCAAGAAGAGAAAACATAAGAATGATCAGACTACCTGAAAGCTATTATTGAAAAAAAAATCTTGATACAATAATACAAGAAATAATTGAAGAAAATTATCCTGAAGCATTAGAACAAGAACGGAAAGTAGAAATAAAAAAAAATCCACCGATCGCCAACCGAAAGAAATCCTGCAAGTAAAACACAGAAATATCATAGTTAGATTCTGAAACCCCCAGTTCTAGGATAAAATATTACAAACAGCCAAGACAAAAACAATTTAAATATGAAGGTGCCACAATTAGAATCACACAGGACCTAACACCAATGACACTAAAAGACCACAGGTCTTGGAACACTGTATATGGAAGAACAAAAGAACTGGGGTTCCAGCTGAAAATATCATACCTAGCAACGCTAAGCATAGTCCTGAATGGAAAAAATGGGCATTTAATGAATGGTCAGAATTTCAGGATTTTGTTTTAAAAAAAAAACCTGAACTTCGTAGAAGATTTGACATACAAGAACCAAGAGAAATATAAGATACATATTAAAGGGACTCAATAAGGACAGCCCATTTACCTTTTATATGAGGAAATGTAAAATGCATGTCTAACATTATTACTAGTAATTAGGAAGTTCATTAAAAAAATGAAGTAGATCTGAGTATGATACAATTTTTAAAAGTAAAACCATTTTTAGCTAAAAAGAGTAATTATCTTACACAAATAATGTGTGAGAGGAAAAACCAACATAGAGGAATTAGATGGTGGAGAAAGAGAGCTGGTAGTTTCAGAAACCTACTTTCAGCAGGAATGAGTTCAAGAGGGAACAATGCATACATGCATACATACATACATACATACATATATACATATATATGTATAAAAGTCTTCTAAATTCAGAAAGAAAGAAAACACTAAGGGAGGGGGGAGAGGATAAGGGAGGGAACTTTAGAGGGGAAAGTGAGGGAATAGGTTTAAAGGTGGGTATAGAAGGGTGTTTAGATTAATGGGAATGGGACAATAAGGGAGGGATCCTTGGAGAGGGGCTAAGTTAAGTAACAGGAGGGCAAGGTAGAAAGTAGAAGTAAATGTTGAGGGCTGGCTCTAAAGAGTCTGATCTGGGTTTAAGATCCAGGACAGAGTTTGACTCTTGCCCAGGCTTAACCCACAGGGCTCAGTCATTTAGGAAGCAGGGCTCTCCAAATCTCCCCCTGTAAGGGAGGCTCCTGAGACATTCCTTTTCACTCTTTGAACCTTAGATTTACGCATTCACTTTTCTATGCAGGTGGTGCCAAGGCACCTGGGAAAACCTTGGAAAATACAATCCAATCTAGGAACCCTGATAATGAAGAAATGTATGTTGTCACATCCTCAGCAGATGTTTTGGGGAATATCTCACGGGGAGGACTCTTTAAAGTTAGGCTAGATTTTCTCTATATATCCTGTACCCTCAGATGAATAAACTGAATCATTCTTTACTGCTCCGCCTGGCCCACGTCTCACATTTATTTCGTGCTTTCCCGTTCGGTGCACTATCTGATTGCTGGTGACAAGTAAAGTAGAGGAGTCAACAGGTATAGGAAATAAGAGATATACACAAATATAAAATAAAGATCAAGAGTAGAATTTGATAGGGAAAAAGGAGCAGGTGTGGTAAGCATGATCTCAGACAAAGTTAAGGCTAAAACAGATTTAATCAAAAGAGAAAAAATAGGGAAACTGCACTATATGTCAGCCATATTAGTCAGCATTGTTTTGGATTATTTAAAATAACTAGATAATATAAGGTTAGAGTACTGCTATGGTATAGGAAATGATGAGTTGGTGGACTTGTAAAAATATGGAAAGACTTGAACTTAGGAAGAGGTTAGTCACCCTCAGAGAAACAGAGGACCAATAAATATAGTATGGTCTTACCTAGATACATATGTATGTATATGTCTACATGTGAGTACAGTTATAGATATCCAAGTATATGTATGTATAAGTAAGTTTATGTATGTACCGGTATGCATATGTAAATATAAATACTTGTGAGTATATGTCTATATATTCATGTATGTGTATGTATGAATGTGTGTGTATATACATAGACAGACATGCATGTATGTATGTATGTATGCATGCATGTATGTATGTAAATATATACGCATCCACACTTAATTGTAGTGTTTGGTGTGGAGGAAGAGGAAGGGAGAAGAAAGTATAAAGTATAAAGTGCACAGCAGAGAATGAAAAAAACTTACAAGGAAGCAAGGAAAAGATGGACAGCTCTCAACACAATGCATAGAATTTATTATATAGTCTTTCTTGAAATGGAAATTTATTGCTATATATTTTGAATCCTCTCATGACAATGCATTGTTTCTTTTCTTATTTCGCATTTAAGTTTCAATAGTTAAGTTTATGTTTCTTTTTCTTATTGTGCATTTGTTTTAGTATTTGTCCAAGATATTTTTTAAAAAAGATAACATTAAGGAGATGCATGATTGGAAAACATCAATTATGTAGTGACAATGAAGAATAGCACATAAGCAATTGAAGTGATACATTGATATTATATGTCAGGACATCAAAAGAGTGGTCCACTCCAGTGTCTTTTTTTTTTTGCTTTAAATAGTACTTTATTTTTTCCCACAATTAGAAATCAAGAAAATTTTAGCATTCGTTTTTACAAAATTTTGAGTTACAAATTTTCCTCTTTCCCTTCCTTCCCTCCCTTCTTCTGAACACAGTTGGCAGTTTGATATAGTTTATACACATGCTATCATGTAAAACATTTACATATTCATCACAGCTGTGGAAAAAGAAACAGATCAAAAGTTAAAAAAAAACATGAGAAAGAATAAAGTAAGTGAAAAAATATGCTTTGATCTGCATTCAGAGTACATCACGTCTTTATTCGGATATTGATAGCATTTTCCTTCATGAGTCCTTTGTACTTGTCTTGGATCATTGTGTTGCTGAGAAAAGTGGAGTCATTCATAGTTGATCATCACATGATGTTGCTGATATGTTTTCCTGGTTCTGCTCATTTCACTTCACATCAGTTCATACAAATCTTTCCAGATTTCCCTTTACTCTGTATGTCTCTCTCAGCTTCAAGTGTGTTTCTTGTAAGCAACATATTGTAGGATTCTGGTTTTTGATCCACTCTGCTATCTGCTTCAGTTTTATGGGACAGTTCATCCCATTCACATTCACCATTATGATTACTACCTGTGTATTTCCCTCCATTCTATTCTTCCTCCTGTTTGTCTCTCTCTCCTTTCACCCTTTCCCACATCACCAATGTTTTGCTTCTGTCTACCACTTCCCCTGATCTGCCCTCTTCTGTCAGTCCCCAACCCCTCCTTTATTTTAATCTCCTCCTCTCCTACTTCCCTGTTAGGTAAGATAGATTTCTATATTCATCTGATTGTGTATATTATTCTCTCTTTGAGCTAATACTGCTAAGAGTAAAGTTCAAGCAATACTCATCACTCTCCTCCCATCTTCCCCTCCACTATAACAGGTCTTTCTTGCCTCTTCATGTGAGATAATTTACCCATTTTACCTCTCCTTTCCTTTTGCACCCATTGTACTCCTTTTTCTTATCTTTTATCCTTTTTATGTCATTCCCTCAAATACACCTGATACCCATACCCTATATGTTTATTCCTTCTATATATACTGTTAGTGATACAATTTTTAAGAGTTACAAGTATCATCTTCCCATGTAGGGATGTAAACAGCTTAGCTCTATTGAATTCCTTCTGGGTTTTTTCCCTTTTTTACCTGTTCACTCTTCTCTTGGGTCTTGATATTAGAGGGCAAATTTTGGTTTAGTTCTGGTCTTCTTATGAAGGCTTGAAATACTTTTATTTCATTGAATGACCATTTTTCCTTTGATATATTATGCTTAATTTTGCCTGTGAAGTGATTCTTGGTTGTAGTTCTAGCTCCTTCGCCCTCCAGAATATCATTTTCCATGGCCTCTGGTACTTTAATGTTGCAGCTGCCAAGTCCTGCGTGATGATGATTGTGGCTACCCAATATTTGAATGTTTCTTTCTGGCCACTTGCAGTATTTTCTTTTCCCTTGACCTAATAGTTCTGAAATTTGGCTGCAATGTTCCTTGTGGTTTTTATTTTGAGATTTCTTTCCTGAGGAGATAAATGGATTCTTTCAAGGACTATTATGCCCTCTAGTTCCAGGACAGCTGGACAGTTTTCCTTGATAATTTCTTGAAAGATGCTGTCCAGGTCTTCCTTTTGGTTATGGCTTTCAGGTAGTCCAATGACTCTGATATTGTTTCTCCCGGATCTGTTTTCCATGTCAATTGCTTTTCCCATGAGGTATTTTACATTTTCTTCCATTTTTTCATTCTTTTGAGTTAGTTTAATTGATTCCTAATGTCTCACAGGGTCACTAGTTTCCACTTGCCCAATTCTAATTTTTAAGGTGTTGTTTTCCTCAATTAGCTTTTATGCTTTCTTTTCCATTTAGCTAATTGTACTCTTTAAGGAGTTGTTTTCTTCAGTGGATTTTTGTATCTCCTTTTCCACTTGGCCAATTCTGATTTTTAAGCAGTTTTCCAAGCAGTTGAGTCCTTTTTTCATAATTCTCTTGCATCTCTCTCATTTCTTTTCCCCATTTTTCTTCTACTTCTCTTATATGATTTTTAGGCTCCTTTTTTAGCTCTTCCATGAGTTCTTTCTGGACTTGAAATAGCTTCCAATTTTTCTTGAGGGTTTTGTCCATAGGTGTTTTGACATTGTTGTCCTCTTCTGAGTTTGTGTCTTAGTCTTCCCTGTCACTATAATAACTTTCTATGGTCAGATTCTTTTTTTGTTGTTTTCTGCTCATCCCCTCCTTTTTTGTCTTTCCCCTCTCTTTTAAACTTGGTCTCTTCCCCCGGGGTGGAAGGGGTTCTGTCTCAGGCTTCTTGTGCCAGTGGATGCACACCCTAATTGTCTACCTGGTGTTGCACTGATGTTGCCCTGAGGCCCACAGAGGACCCTCATGTCTGGTGCTATGCTGCAGGGATGATGTGGATGTTGGCTGGAGCTGCTGGAGGGTGTAAGGGTCTGGCAGCTTACCTGTCCATGCCAAAGCATAAGGAGGTCCAGTTGCCATAATACACCTGCCCAGGACAATGCTGAAGCATTTGAAGATCTGGCCACTGCAGTAGGCCTGCTCACCCAGGAATGTACCAAGGCATGTAGTGATTCTTGGAGCTGGAGTCTGCTGGTGCAGCAGGGGTCCTGGTGTTGGCATTTGCCTGTTCCACTACCCTGAGGCTCAGGATATCTCACTGGTTTGTTGAGCTAGGGCTTGCTGCCGACTTGCTGGGATGTTTCCTGTCTATAATTCACTCCCCTTTTTTTAAATTTATTTATTTATAGTTTTCAACATTTACTTCCGCAAGATTTTGAGTTCCAAATTTTCACCCCATCTCACCCCTCCTCCCACCCCAAGATTGCATACATTCTGAATATCCCTTCCCCTAATCTGCCCTCCCTTCTATCTCTTCCCCCACCTTCTCTTATCCCCTTCTCCTTCTACTTTCCTGTAGGGCAAGATAGATTTCTGTACCCCATTTCCTATATTTATTTCCCAGTTGCATGTGAAAACATTTTTTTAAAACATGTTTATAAAACTCTGGGTTCCAAATTTTCTCCCTTCCTCCCTCCCCACCCACCCTCATTGAAAAGGCAAGCAACTCAATATAGGTTATACATGTGCAGTCATGCAAAACACTTACCTAGTAGTCATATTGTGAAAAACTAACTCTATTTCCCTTAAACTTATCCTGTCCCCCCATTTAGTCTATTCTTTCTTTTGACCCTGTCCCTTCTCAGAAGTATTTGCTTCTGATTACCCTCCTTCCCAATCTGCCCTCCTCTCTATCATTCCCCTGCTCTTTTGTCCCCTTCTCCCCCTATTTGCCTGTAGGGTAAGACAGATTTCCATACCCAATTAAGTGTGTGTTATTCCCTCCTTAAGTCAAATCCTATGAGAATAAGATTCACTTAGTCCCTCTCATCTTCCCCTGTTTCCCCTCCACTGTAAGAGCCTTTTCTGTTTTTCTGAGATAATTTACCCTTTTCTACCTCTCCCTTTCTCCTTCTCCTAGTATAATCCTCTCTCACCCCTTAATTTTATTCTCCAGATATGACCCCTTCATCTTCAATTCACTCTGTGCCTTCTATCTATCTATCTATCTATCTATCTATCTATCTATCTATCTATCTATCTATCTATATCTACACATAGATACAGATATAGATATATACATACATATAATTTTTTTTCTCCAACTACCCAAATATTGACAAAGGTCTCATGAATGCACTCCCCTTTTACCTGAGTGAGATGGACCTTTCTTGCAGATCCTTCAAGTCTCCCAGGCTAAAAGATCACTCCATCCTATCTTTCTGCTGGCTCTGCTGTTCCACGATTTGTTCTGGGGTGCTATTTTATGGTGAGTTGGTTGTTTGGAGGTGAATAAGGGGGAACTGCAACAATTTATTGTTTACTCCACCATATTGGCTCCCAGAAGTCCAGCCACTCCAGTATCTTTGCCATGAAAACCCCATGGACAGTATTGACATACTATGGTCCACAGGATCACAAAAAGTCAGACACAACTGAACAGCTAAACAACAAGACAAAGGAACCAACTAACTGAAATTTTCAACTGATTATTTTGGTTTCTGTATAGACTACAATTAAAGAGCATATCTTTGATAAAATCTACAGTCTGGTAGAAATGATTTGGGGGAGGGGAATTTAGAGGCAGTTGGTCTGCACAGTGGATAGAACACTGGTTCTGAAATATGGAAGACCTGAGTTCAAATCCAACTTCAGAATCTTAATAGCCATGTGACCCTGGCACTTATCCTCTAGTTGCCCCAGTTTCCTCAACTGTAAAGTGGGGATAACAAATCTACCTCCCAGGGTTGTTGTGAGGATGAAAGAAGATATTCTTGAAGTGCCTGGCTTTTTAATAAACATTATATGAATGTTAGTTATTTTATCATACAAAGACTATATCATAATCCCAACTAGCTATCTTGAAAGCACACAGCTTTGCTCTCAAAGAGGATGGACCAAGAGAATATGAATGGCTTGACAAAACTCATCCACACTACTGGAAAACAACTCAAAATGCATGCCCCACTAATGCTGAACTCACATCACCATATGGTTTTTGAGCTGGAAACAGCATTAAAGATCATCTAATCCAACCCACCTCAATTTATGAATGATGAAACTGAGTCACAGTGAGGTGGAGTGGCTTGCCCAAATTTACACAGATAGTAAATAGGTCTTTGATTTTAACCCAGGTCCTCAGATTCCAAATCTAGTGCTTATCTATTAAACCAAACTTTCTTTATAAATAGTTATAAATAAGACAAATCATTTTAAATGTACTATTAAAATGTGGTCATCCTCCTTTGTCTAGAATACTTTTAAAAACTAGATGTCACAAATTCCTGAGATGTAAGTAGAAACTAGGAGTACAGCTTAAGTGGAGATAAAGGAATAAAACTTAATGAAGGTCTGTTGTAGTGGAAAGCCTGAGGTCACAATAGTGATACATCTTACAGTTTTTCAGAAAAAAACATTTCCTTCCAAAGACTTTCTTAAAAGCAAACTTCACTTCCTTATTCCTCAATGTGTAGATCAATGGATTCAATACTGGAGTGACAGCACTATACATTATGGCAACTATCCAGTCTTGTGCCATGGAGCTGCCAGAAGTAGGATGGATGTAGGTGAAGCCCATAGGTCCATAGAAGAGACAGACCACCATGAAGTGAGAGGCACATGTGGACAGAGCCTTCTGCAGCATGTTCCAGGAGTGGCTCTTGAAAAGGAGAAAACCAATAATGTAGAAGTATGAGAGAAGGGTCAGGAAGAAGGCTCCCATGGAGATGCTGCCAGTGATGACAGAAAGGAGCCATTGGTTGAGCACTGTATTTCCACAGGCCAGTTCCAGGAGGGGTTTGACATCACAGAAGAAGTGGTTGAGTTGATGGGACTGGCAGAAGTTCAATTGTGAAGTCATGATTGAATGCATCAAGGCATAAAAAAAGCTGATAACCCAGGCCACAGTGACCAACTGAAGACATACTTGATGTTTCATGAAAACCAAATAGTGAAGTGGGTTGCAGATGGCCACAAAGCGTTCAAAAGCCATGATAGCCAGCAAAATGGCCTCTGAGCTGCCAAGAAAATGGAAGAAATGGAGCTGGGTGATACAGCCCAGAAATGAGATGGCCTTGTGGGTAGAAAGGAAGTTCTCTAGCACCTTGGGCATTGTCACTGTGGAGTAGCAGATATCTAGACAGGAGAGATTGCCCAAGAAGAAATACATGGGGGAGTGGAGACATGGCTCAGAGATGATAATCATCACAATGGCACCATTCCCAGCTAGACTGATGAGGTAGAGAGTAAGGAAGATCACAAACAAAATAGCTTCCAGCTCCTGAATATTGGTCAGGCCCAGCAGGAGAAATTCATTCACTATAGTTTCATTCTAGGGAAGAAACAAAAATGTAACAGTTTTACCTATTTTGGTAGGGATTGATGTATGTTCACGGTCACATAACTGAGCAGAACAAAATCATAATCAATGAGATCATAGAATCAAGTTGTATGTGTGTATAATTCCATAACACTCAATTTATTTCCACTTTAAAAAAATCAAATAAGAAAGAAGCAGCTCTAGAATGACTATATTTTTGCAAAAAGAAAGCTTTATGTAGGATGCAGGACAATTAATTATAACTGGCCTACTCTCCTGACATACACACAAAGTCAAAAGACCTCAAGTAAGATTGTCAGAACATTGAGTGGACTCCCTTGTATTGAATTTATAGGAGGACATGGACAAAAGTTGTATAGCATAAGCAGGCATGACTGGGTTACAATCTGCCTCATTGGGAGAAATATCTGTAATGAGTGCAAGGGGTAGCTATGCCCATTATAAATTACTTTATACCACTCACATGGATATGTGAACACCCATTCACTCTGTGGACTGGTTCATGCATTCCTACCTACCCTCATACTGGCAAGTCTAGTTTCACTGAGAAGGGCCACCACTACATAGTTCTGCTCAAATTTTCTATGCTAGAGGTCACCCTACTGTGAAGTAATACAATCTCCCTACTCACCACTGTATTTTCATTTGCACTCATCAGTCATTCACAATAATATCTTAAAATCTTATACATAACCATTTATTTAGAAATAACTTAAAAAATGATAACACAAGTACTCATATAATAATGCAAATACAAAAATAATAAATAATCCACACACAAACCTGGGTCACACTCTCCCAAGGTACTCAGTATCTATGAGGAAAAGTACTTATAGAAATCTTTCAGGAAAACACATGAGCATGTTAAAGGGCAAATAAATTGAGTGTTATAAAATTATATATGCATACAATTTGACTCTATATGCTTGAAATAACTTGCTACTCTGGATTGCAAGCTTTGATGTCAATGTTCCATTCATAAGCTGTTTTTACTGATCATCACTACTATACAGGCAGACAAATCCTCTTCTCTTCACAAAATATTGTAACATTTATAAGTTCTTTCAACTTGCAGTCATCCTTAAAAGGGTATGTTTTTAAAATGTCAAACTATTTTAAGACAAAGAACTACAAAGTTCATTAGGTTGTCATTTATGGGCTTACCACAATGCTGTGCTCTCCAATCAAATTATAGCAAACACTCTAAAGCATTCTTAAATTGGCTCTCCGGGCAAGGCAAGGGAACATAGCCAGCTCTTCACTCACTGTGATTTTACATCATCTAATTACATCTCAGCATCTCTTTTTTTTTTTTGTCTGTCTGTATCATTTATTGGAGACAGAAATGTTTTCTTTGATAGTTTATACATGAAGCAAGAGTACTGGTCTTTCATTTCACATGATTCAGGATGGACATGGCACATCCGAAGTGGCACATTAAATCTCTGAAAGGGGATGTACAGTTTGTATAAATAGAACTCTGAGGAATTCAACTAAGAGGACTCTTACAGCCATTACAAAAAGAATGCCAATAAAGCTGTGCACAGCACTATATACACACACACAATGAGGCCAGAAGAAGTGTGAAGTGACAGAGAGACTGGAGACACATACCTTGAATTGCTCAGTGCTCACAAAAAAATCATTATTTAGTCCTCGTTAAGGACAGAATATACACAAATGATGTTCAAAGACTACAAGGTGACAGTGGAAAGAGAAAAAAATAGAGTAGACTAATTTCTCAGTCTATGAATACGAGATAAATAATTCTTGGTGCTTTTCTTATTTGTTTCTGTACCAAAGTATCACAGGGAACACATGAATGAAATGGCATCACCCCTCACTTCCCTGCTTCCTCTTCCCTTCTGTACCAGCTCTGTGCCCAGCTATCCTATAGAAACATTATGATCTCATGCATTATTTCTGCAGAGCAAGCACACTGGATTTGGCAGCCTAAATTCCTTTTTTGGTTCCTTGCAGGATGTTTCTACAAAGACATTTTTCTCATCCCTAGACATCTTTTCCCTGGAAATCAAATGTGGTTTTTCTTTTACAGAAAGGGGAAGGAAAATTTGTGGTGTGTCAGTAGAGAATATAAATGGTTATAAAAGACAGTAGGTTTTCAGAGAAACCTTTGAATTTCCATTGTACCTTTTTTTACTGACCCCATCTCAAGACTATTCCTTCTGAGCAGAAGACAATGTGCTGGTGAGGCAATATCAGATATCTTAGTGAGCTGGGGATCCTAGGGAGGGGGCAACAGAGTGGCAAGACCATTTCTTTCTTGGAATGGAGAGCAAAGGCTTGAAAATGACTGCATTGCACCTTCTGGTCACACCTCAGGGAGACATGTCTCCCTGAAGTGTGCAAATAGCTGCTGGCTGTGACCATGGACTGGCCTAGTTTGGCAGTCAGGAAGCATGTGCTATTATTCACTGTACAGGAAAAGAGCATCTATTACCATAGGCAGAGCAGGGCAGCCAATGGGAACCAAAGGCATTCAATGGGACTGTGTGACATTGACCACTGCCACTTGTACTTGGGAGGTGCTTAAAGCAGCATTTCCAAAGCAGTGGCATTAAACTGAATTCCCAGGGCCAAGAGTTGGTGAGCCAGCCAGCAAGACATTCTGATGAGGCAGAGCAACCAGAATCTAATTGATAGGAAAGAAGCTTGACTGACCATGGGGCATCTCCTCATACCAGTTCTCATCAATCTGGTTGGTGAGGGTAATGACATCACCTTCATTTTCAGGTTCAAAACCTAACTCACCTTCATTTTCAGGTTCAAAGCTGTACCAAATTCAGCAGCAGGGTTGATACATTGGGACACCTATTGGTTTAGGAGTGCTGGTATGGGACAGGCCTCCATTATGTTGAGTATTGTCAGATGAAAACTCCAGGTTCATGTGAGGTTTAGGCTGATACTCTCTTCTAGGCTGGGATGAAGCTTCTTTTATCCTTTCTTCAAGCCTGACAGTAACTTGCTGCAGAGTCTGGGGAGCCTGCTTGTGATACTCCAGCTGGGCTTGTACCAGAGCAGAAAGCTGGCTCTCCTGTTCAATATCCATTTCCAGGAGGGTGAACATGGTCAACACAGCAATTTCTTTAGACTCATCAAATTTCTCTAGAGCTTGGCAAAGCTCCTTATCTGGAATCTTACCTTGCCTTTTCTTCTTGTAATCAAAGTCCAGGCTTCAACCCTCCAACTTCTTTAGATGATGCTGTATTTCCCTTAGGTCCTTGTCATGGAGGTTCTGGAGAGGATCAATGAAATTTTGTTTCACTTCCATGTCCAAAGAATCTTTCACCTCTGAAAGTTTCCTCATGGACTCCCCGACATCACCAAGGGCTGGGCTGAAATTGTATTCGTCTTCAAGCTCCCTTCTAAACTTCAGCATGGCTTCTGCAAGCAGGGCCTCAGCCTGAGGATAGCCTGGTCCTTTCTTTTGACCTCTGATCTTGGACATTATATTAATCATGCTGAGTTTAGCTCTAGAAGTTTTATCATCTTACACTAGGGGAAGGGAAGGGAAAAGGAGGGGAGAGGAGGGAAGAGTTAAAAAAGAAGAGGAAGGGAAAGGAGGGAAGGGGAAAGGAGGGACAAGGAAAGGAGGAGAGGGGAAAGGAGGAGAAGGGAAAGGAACTCAGCATCTCTTCTTAACACAGAAATTGTATTACTCGGTTTTTTATTCCCTTTCCGCCTTCCCATCTCACAACAAGAGGTAGCATCAAAGAGCAACAGGCACTTCCAAAAAGTTTCATCTCTCTTAAACATTACCCTAGGAGGAAATTAAGAATAATGCCTAGAACTGAAGCAGCTGTTCAATGGGGTTGAGTCTCTCTCCAACCAATCAGAAATCACATTGCTAAAGTCTTCTGTCAAGTGATTGTTGCAGTTGCCACTTCTGCAGTCAGACAAAGCTGTTTTTAACTCCTTTCTGTCTCTTCAATCTTTACTTACTAAGTTCTTTATTCTTTAGCCTCAATCTCCTAACATTTTTCAATGGCTAAAAACAAAACCTCTCAGCACTCAATGACTCACCTTTCACCTAATAGAATTTGCTATAAAATCAACAGGACATTTTAATCATCATTCAGTCTCCAAATAATTTTATGATTTCCAAGGGTTGGTTTTTTGTTTTGTTTTATTTTGCCCTTTTAAATCTACAAGTTATTTGTAAATGAAACATGAGACTCTTAAAGTCAGAATATGATTCACCATCTCATTTTGTGCCCCTAAAATAACATTTCTTTGCACTCATTTTTTGAATTTTTGACTAATAAAAAGTTTATTCTCTGACCTCCTTAAAGCACCAAAATGTTTACACACCAATGAGGCACCATTCTATATCTTTCCTATTAAGAATTTATAACATAACATACGTAACATTCATAACATAGCATAATATAACATTTATGCTACAATTCATTTTTTGTCCAAAACTATTCATCTCACTTGGAAACTGTGTTGTTTCTAAGCATATTTGAATAGTTTTTATTAAGCCAAAGCTATTTTCCTATTTACTTCTGGTATAAAAATGTTCATTTATGAAAGAAGCAATACCTTGTACCAATTAACATTTGCTAGAATGCCTTATATTTGTACAAAAATACTTTTTCTTTCTTTTTCTTCACCAGCCTGCTCCAATGCAAAAGCCTAAGGGTAAAGTACCTTATATATCAATAGTGATAAGTTTATAAGTTTACAAGTTATTGGAATATCGGAGGTGTGTTACCCCTAAAATAGTGACTCCTATCTTTTTGAAATAATAGTGTGGTGTGTTTAAAAGAGCACTGAATTGAGGGAATAAAGGATAGAAGACATGGTCTCTAATTCTATATGCACTACCTAATAGGTTTGAGAAGTCACGTCATCACTATCACCAATATTATCACCTCAACTCACAAATAGCACTTTAAGGTTAGATGCTTTCCTCAAAACAACCCAGTGAGAGATAATAATCCTAACTTTACAGAAGAGGAAATTAAGACTCAGAGAGGTAAAGTAACTGGATGAAGACATGTAGTTAATAAGTGTCAGAGATGGAATTCAGGTTTTGTTCTCCTGACTCCAAGCCAGTTGTCCAGGAACAAGCAGATGGACTATAAAATTTCTTTACATCTTTTCAAGATCTATTGAAATAAAGTCAGTTTAATGAACTTTTACCATGTGAGAACAATGTGCTAGTATCAGAAATAGATAAAAGGTTTTTTCAACTGCCCCTTTTCTCAAGGAGTTTTCAACCAAGTGAAAAATGGGAACAAGAACCCCAGTAGGTAGTGTACGCCAGTCCACCAACAAAAACGAAGTTAAGTATAAGGAACAAACATACAAGGAAGTGCTAAGTGAGGCTGAAAGATGAATAGATCATTTCTGTTGTGGGTTTTAAAATACATACATTCACATATATCTTACATATGTGTGCTTTCTTTTCATATCTACTGTATGAAGGTTTGATGTTAGAGCTATTAGAGCTAAGCAATGTTTGATGTGGGGCAAAAAAGGAATGATGATATGCCAAGTAGAAGCTAACCTTAGACTTCTGGAAAGATGAATCACTGAGAGGTCATGTATAAGCCTAGTTCCCCTTTATCATCTCAGTACAGCAAGAAATAAAACAAATAAATGGGGGGGGAGGGAATCACACAAAAAGAAGACAAAAGAAAAAAATTCCCTATAGGGAGAATCTTGCCAAAAATGGACTGAAGAAATAAGGGGGGAGGGGGAAGGCTCTGATACAAGGAGAAACTTCCTGATAAGTAGTAGCTGTATGATTGATGTCACATTTCTTGCCTTCACAACGTGTGGAGAAAGGGTAGCAGGGAGAGAATCCAGAATTCAAAATAAAATTTAATTAATGTTAAAGATAGGGGCAGCTAGGTGGTGCAGTGGATACAGCACTAGCCCTGAAGTCAGGAGGACCTGAGTTCAAATCTGATCTCAGACCAAACACTTGACATTTACCAGCTGTGTGGCCCTGGGCAAGTCACTTAACCCCAATTGCCTAAAACAAAACAAAAAAAATAAGAAAGAAAAAAATTAATGTTAAAGATATACAAATAATGATTTTTTTAAAAAATAAAGATAAAAGGAAAGAGAAAAATAATCTGAAAAAGTATTTTTAGATTCCTAATAGAACAACCTGGCATAAATATGAAGTAAGGTAGATAGGGCAACTATTATCCCCATTTTATAGATAAGGGAATTGAAACTTGGAAAGGTTAAGTAATTTGTAAGGGTCACACAGCTAATAATTTTCTGAATCAACACTGAAATTCAGGTAAGCCATTCAGACAAGAAACATTCATGAAATTTCTACTACATGCCAGGCACAGTGCCAAGCACTGACGATACAAAAAGAGGCAGAAGAGAGTCCTTGCCCTCAAGGAACTCACAAGCTAAAGGAAGAGACAATGAGCAAACAAATACATCCAAGCCATTCCCAAGATAAACAAGAAATAATTAATAGAGGGAAGGCATTAGAATTAAGAAGGGTAGGGAAAGACTTCCTGTAGAAGATGAGATTTTAGTTGGGACTTAAAGAAAGCCAGGAAAGGCAGTAGGTAGAGATGAGAAGGGAAGCATTCCAGGTGTGGAGGACAGCTAGAGAAAACGCTAGAGCCAAGAGATGGAGTGTCTTATACATAGAACAGGAAGGAGGTCAGTGTCACTGGATCAAAGAGAACGTGGTGGATAATAAAGTATAAGAAGACTGGAAAGATCTGGGAGTGGAGATAGATTATGAAGGGCTTTGAATACAAAATAGAGGATTTTATATTTGATCCTATGGGTGATAGGGAGGCACTAGAATTTATTTGGTAGGATGTGGTCAGATCTACTCCTTAGAAATGGATAAAATGGTCAACCTAGAGACAGTGGGCTTGAGTTCAAATCTTTCTCTCAGGTAATTACTAGCTGTGAGATGATAGGTCAAAAAAGTCTCAGGCCTTTGTTTGCTCATTTGCAAATTGAGATACTGACGTTCATACTATCTACCCCACAGAGCTAAGATGAGCATTTCGCAAAAATTGAAGTGCTCCATAATTTGTTTTGCATCTTTTTTGAACATCACATACTAGTCCAGAGCCAAACACCTGAGGAAGCCATCAAATAAACAAGGAATGAATATAAAAGTGTTTTACAGATGTAATACTTTCATTATTGTGAAGTTTAAGCAGATATCCAGATACTGGCAATGAGCTAGTACTGAGACTTCAGTTTTAAGGAGGAATTTCTTCTCCTTAAGTAGGGTAAGTTGTTGCTGTTATTTCAGTCATGTCCAACTCTTCATGAACTCATTTGGAGTTTTCTTGACAAAGATACTAGAGTGGTTTGCCATTTTCCTCTCCAGCTCATTTTACAGATAAGGAAACTGAGGCAAACAAGATTAAGTGACTTGCCCAGTGTCACAGAGCTAGTAAGTGTCTGAGGTCAAATTTGAACTCAGGTCTTCCTGACTCCAGGCCCATTGCATCATTTAGCTGTTCCCAAGAAGGATAAACAGGTTTAGGCATTCAAAGTGAGCAAGAACAGCTCTTCTACTAAACACATGAGGCTTAGCACAGAGCCTGCTGCAGAGTAAGTTCATAATAAATACTTGTTGCTTTGTTTCCTTTCTCTAGAACTCTCTCTTTTTGTTCTGATTAGTTGTAAGCTAAGTTCAAAGCTAAAATAACTATGGTTGCCTGGGGAAACATAGCAGCATAAAAGAAAAGAATAATCAAAATTGTATTCTGACTTCACAGCAGGACAAAAGCAAGAATAAAGCCCTAGACAGACAGAAAAAAACTAGAATTTTGGAGCTGGAAATATCAAATGCTTTTTTGAAAAACACATTTGCCAATACTTTGGTAGATAAGGTGATTGGGAAAAGGGAAGAATCAGCAGCTCATGAACAAAATTTCATATTTTTTTAAATTTTTGTTTATTTAGCAATATAGCAAATGTATCAGTTTCTTGTTTTCCATCACCCTTAAAAATATTTCTATCATTTTTCTATTCTTATTCATTTCTGATAATTCTTTCATCCACGTGTTCAACCAATTTTATTTTCTTAGGAGCCAAGAAAGGTAGGAATTTTTTTTTAATTTTGTTACTCATAACAGTTGACTATGCAATACAAGGCAAAACTCAAAATCAAATTTACATTTAAAATTACTGATTAAAATTACTACTTGCTACTGAAAAAAAATACTGAGGAAGGAGGCATGCAAGACACTTTGTTGGGGCAGCTAAGTGGCTCAGTAGGTAGAGTATCTCACCTGGAATCAGGAAGACTTGAGTTCAAAACCAGCCTCAGACACTAACTAGTTGTGTGACCCTGGGCAAGTCACTTAACCATATTTGCCTCAGTTTCCTCATCTGTAAAACATGACCTAGAGAAGGGAATGGTAAGCCATTCCAGTATCTTCACCAAGAAAACCTCAAATGGGGTCACAAAGAGTCAGACACAACTGAAATGACTGAATAATAACAAAAAGATCCTTTGTAATAATGTCAATGGGAGGAAAATCCTTGTTTAAAGTTACCAAAATACCTTTTCCTCCTTGCTTCATGTTTTACATTAGCCTCAAGTTTGACACATAAAATGCAATTGCAACTTTAAGGGAGAGAGGGAGGTGTCTAGCCTTTTTTGCACATGGGGTAAGCAACTGGAGTGAATATGTGGGATGTGGCTATCATAGGAAAGAAGGACATCCTGGGATGCCAATTTCTTCATTGTTGAAGGCCTGATCACTGCTGTGGATGTGAGGTCTGGGCTTGTTACTACTTAGCACAGGAAGCACACTTTAGAGAAAAGGTTCTTAACCTTTTTTGTGTCATGGACACTTTGGGGAGTGTGGTAAAGCCTATGGAACCTTTCTTAGAATACTATTTTTAAATGCATAAAATGAAATACAAGCATTTGAAATGCAGTTATCAAAAAATTAAGATTCTCTGCTCTAGGTTAAATGTTAACAGTGGCTGGGGCAGGGGCTGGGGCCGGGCAAAAGAGGAGATTATCTGAAGTGGAGTTGAAGGATAGTGAGCAAGTGAACCCTGGAATGCTGGTGTTGGTACCCTTTAAATTTTGTACCCTGGGGCAAAGGCCCAGTAGCCCCAAGCTAATTATCATTCTTACTATTTCTAATAAGTTTTTCTTCCTACACTTGTCAAATGTTTACAGGTATATGCGCTGACTTTTTATTTTTGGTCTGGATCTGGGATTTTATTGTTGTAGGCCCTACACTAGGGTACTGCCACTGAAGAAATCACCTCGACCAATGTAGTTCTGGAACTGCTCTGCAACTTACAGGCTTAGAGAGTGGCCTGAAGCAGTGTAACTTTAAATGGCATGCCTCTCACACAGCCAGTGTATGTCAGAGTCAGAACTTGAACTCAGGTCTTCCTGACTCTAAGACCTGCTCTCTATCTAATATGCCATTGTGCTTCTTCATAAGCTCTGAGATACATATACATATACATATACATATACATATACATATACATATACATATACATATACATATACATATACATATACATATACATATACATATACATATACATATACATATACATATACATATACATATACATATACACATACATATACATATACATATACATATACACATACACATACACATACACATACACATACACATACACATACACATACACATACACATACACATACACATACATATACATATACATATACATATACATATACATATACATATATGTGTGTGTGTATGTATATGTGTATATATATGTATGTGTATATATATATATATATATGTCATCTCCCTGTAAGCTTCTTGAGGGCAAAGACTGATTTTTTGTTTATTTGTTTTTTGCTTCTCCTATACTTAACACATCGCTTAAGGGTAGGAGGCAATAATAAACTCTGATTGATTGACATGCACTGACTAAAAAACATGACCAATTATAGGATTTAGCCATAGAAAAGAATTTAAAGATCATTAATTCAACCCTCTTTTTTTATAGTTGGTACTCTGAGACCCTAGAAGATTGAGTGACTTACCACTTAATGTGATAAGTAGAGTTATGACTAAGGTCAAGCACATAGTAAGGAAAAACTAAAATTTGAACTTAGTTCTTTTTATTAAAAATCCTAAACATTAAATCATAGAGTATAAAATCACAGGATCATCACCCTTTCTTTTTACAGATAAAGAACCTGAGACCTAGAACTGTTATGTGACTTGCCTAAAGGCACCCAGTGAATTAATGTCAGAGTGAGGATTGGAATCCAAGTCCTTTTTAGTGCCCTTCCCATGCATGCTGTGGCTTCTACTATATGGTCACCCTGATAACATAGGAAGGCTAATCTCCAAAAGACTAAATTCTTCAACAAGGTCTAACTTTAATCAATTCTTCCTGCTCTAAGTCAGAGATAAACTATCTTTTTCATTGTCCCAGTCAATGGCTTCATCCTTCATTGTCTGAGACTTATCAAAGTTGCTGCAAAGCAACAGGAGCAATGAACAATAGGGCAAGAATGGAAATTTTAATATCAGCATTATGAATTAGACAACTTCTTTCACAGCTACCTATATAACCAAGTGTGTCATGTGTGTGTGTGTGTGAGAGAGAGAGAGAAACAGAATCCTTATCACTTCTTTTTACATGTATATACATATATGTATATATGTGTTTACACACACATGCACACACACACACACTTTGAATACACCCTAGATTTACATTATGTAGATGGAAAAGAAAACATTGCAATGTTCTCCTGGATAGCATTGGGGTCCTTCATTCTGTTCCTTTGTGAATTCATGACTAAGGGGACTCCCAAAATACTATCATTCACCTATTTCTGATGACTCTTCCTACCCTTATCTTTAGGAGAAGTTTATTCTAAATTAATTTCAATCCCATCTACTGCCTTCTAAATCCATTTTGGATTCACTCTCCTCCATTCCATGCATACCTGAAAATGGTGATAACTCTTTAGCTCCATAAGGGAAATCAAATAACCAGAGCCCAGAAGCAGTTCTTTGAGGCAACTTGAACTGATATGTGTTTATATCCATCTCCATTCTGCCTGTCCTGGTCTATG
Organism: Phascolarctos cinereus; assembly: GCF_003287225.1. NCBI lineage: Eukaryota > Metazoa > Chordata > Mammalia > Diprotodontia > Phascolarctidae > Phascolarctos > Phascolarctos cinereus. Next base: position 248,791,426 of record NW_027555958.1, on the reverse strand, counting down.
AATAAAACAACCAAGTCTTTCCATGAACCTCCATGGAGATATCACAGATAGAGGTATCCTGGGATCTTCTCCCCAAAGCCCTAGTCTCTCTATCTCCCTTTCTCCTCCATTAAGAAATACTTCACCCCTCTACTTTCCTTGTTAATAGCCACAAATATCTTCCCCAAATACCACAGGAAGAAGCAAAAAAAAAAAAGACAAAGATGCTGCCCTCAGGATGATTATAATCTAGTTGGAGAGATAACATGTATGTGGGAAAATCCTTTTTAGAAACCTAGCAACTTATAGGAAAATAGAGTGTACATTTAGTTTAAAAGGACCACAGAGTAGTCTGAAGGGATGCAAAATTAAAAACATAATTGGAATGAGGGATGTGGGTTTTATTCATTGACATTTGAGGCTAACTTTTGGTGTACATTATTAGCATTAGTCACATAATTGTGCCTACCGATAGCCATATGCTGAAGCTGTCAATATTATTACTAGGAATGTCAAGAGCAAACTTCCACTAAATTCCAACCCTAATGAGTTACCATGGTGTGGAAATTTCTAAAGGATATACCCAGAGTGCACAAGCTCTAGAAACTCCTATCAGACTGGAAAGAGTTTTAGTAAGGGCTCAGAGAGAGTTTGGATATCTGTTACCCGAGAACAAGCATAAGTACAGAGATATTTATCACCTAAAGGTCACCCACTTCATGAATGTTTATGATCATGGCAACTCATGAAGAACCATACATTAAGTCATAGACTGAAAAGTGCATTGGCAGAGGGAGTGTCTACAAGACTTTAATTCACCAGACATTTAATAAGAGCCTAGCAAATTCCAGACATTATGATAAGGATAAGAAGGCAAAAAGGAAAATTTCCCTGTCCTCAAGGAGTTTATAGTCTACTGAAAGTAAGGTTATAGAGGGTGGCATGTAAAAAGATTGATAAATGAATGTTATATGTAATATATGTATCTAGTATTTATATTATATATTTATTCATTATATGTTATACTGTATATATTATATTATTGTGTATATTACATGTATTATTGTGTATATATAACAATATATATATTGTTAAATATATAATTGATCATATATCTATGTATGTTACACACATATATATTAAACACAAAGTAATGAAAAGGGAAGCTAACAACTGAGGATGTCAGGTACCTCTTATAGGAGGTGCCATTTGATTTGAAGACAGATTATCTGAGGCACCCACAAGAGAACACCAGCCCTGACTAAATTAGAATGCATTTCTCTAAAATCCAAACACCAACCTTGCTCCCACCATTGCAATGCCAAGTATCAAATACACTGAACTTTCATGATACTAATAATTCTCCATTTTGCAATATTCAAATTTTTATAAAGGATTATTATGTTTAACAAGGGCAGCTAAGTGGTGCAGTAGATAGAACACTGGGCCTGAAGTCCTCCTGACTTCAAGTCAAGTCAAGTCTGAGTTCAAGTCTCAGACATTTACTAGTTGTGTGACCCTGGGCAAGTCACTTAATCCTGTTTGCCTGATTTTTTCTCATCTGTAAAATGAGCTTGAAAAGGAATTGGCAAACTACTCTAACATCTTTGCCAAGAAAATCTCAAATGGGTCAGAAAGAGTCAGACATAACCGAAACAAATGAACAACAGTAAGTTATGTTTAACAATCTCGATACCTCATTTTACCAAAAATTAACAAAAACTCTGACACAGCCTGCTCATAATGGCATAAAAATGCTACCCTCTCTCATGTAGCAGGTTTTGACCTAATGGTTGGCATTGATCTGCAACTACTACAAGACTATATACAAATTGAAAAATGAACAGCATAGTATTTATTACTACTGGATCATTAACATGGCTATTATCAAGGTTTTGTATAATGTGTCACTGTCACTAACCTCATTACTATATATTTACATGATTTTCTATGTAATTGTCAAAAAACAGTTTCATGGTCAAAATGGGTACAAGATTTTGACATAAAGGGTGATACTATAAGCAAATTAGGAGACCAAGGAATAGTTTACCTATCAGATCTATGGAGAATGGAAGAATTTATGACCAAACAAGAGAGAGAATATTATGAAATGCAAAATGAATAATTTTGATTGCGTTAAATTTAAAAGGTTTTGCACAAACAAAGCCAATGTAACCAAGACTAAAAAAGAAGCAGAAAGCTGGGAAACAATTTTTATAGCCAGTGTCTTTGATAAAGGCTTCATTTCTAAAAATAGAGAACTGAGTCAAATTTATAAGAATACAAGTCATTCCCCAATTGATAAATGATCAAAGGCTATGAACAGGCAGTTTTCAGAGGAAGAAACTAAAGCTATCTATAGTCATATGAAAAAAAAATGTTCTAAATCACTATTGATTAGAGAAATGAAAATCAAAATGACTCTGAGGTACCATGTCACACCTGTCAGATTGGCTAACATAACAAAACAGGACAATGATAAATGTTGGAGAAGAAGTGGGAAAACTGGAACATTAATACATTGTTGGTGGAGTTGTGAAATGATCCAACCATTTCAGCAATTTAGCAATTTGGAGCTATGCCCAAAGAGCTATAAAATTGTACATACCTTTTGACCAATACCAATTCTAGGTCTGTATCCCAAAGAGATCATAAAAATGCAGAAAGGATCCACATGTACATAAATATTTATAGTAGCTCTTATTGTGGTGGCAAGGAATTAAAAATTGAGGGGATATTCATCAGTTGAAGAATGGCTGAACAAGTTATAGTATATGGATGTAATGGAATACTATTGTTCCATAAGGAATAATGAACGGGGGACTTCAGAAAAACCTAGAAAGAGTTACATGAACTGATGTTTAGTGAAGTCAGCACAACCAGGAGAACATTGTACACAGTAACAGCAACATTGTGTGATGACCAACTTTGACAGACTTAGCTCTTGTCAGCAATGCAATGACCTAAGACAATGCCAAAAGACTCATGGTGGAAAATGCTATCCACATGCAGAGAAAGAACTATGGAGTCTGAATGCTGATTAAAGCATACTATTCTCTCTCTTTTTTTTTCTTTCTCATGGTTTTTCCCTTTTGTTCTGATTCTTCTTTCACAACATGACTAATATGGAAATATATTTAATATGATTATGCACATATAGCCTATAACAGATTGCACACTGTCTTGAGGAGGGGAGGGGAGGAAATTTACAACTCAAAAACTTATAAAAGTGAATGTTGAAAACTAAAAATAAATGAATTTAATTGAAAAAGAAGAAAATTCATTTCATGCTATTGTGTCAAAACTACTTTATTTTTTTCTGAATTGTTTCCATGATAGTTTCATTTTCTTCTCCCATAACCAACCCACCGAAATAATATGTGACATGGGCACAGTCTTGCCCTGCTAAAGGACTTAAAATATGCTTTCTACTTTCTTCAGTGTTAAAGGGAGTAACCATTATTTAATATCAAGTGGCTAGGATGTGGGGTCAAGTCAGATAGCTCACTCCTATTTCCAAATTCAAGCTTATGTTTATATTCATTATGAAAATGAGTCATGGAGCTTAGAGTTATGGGAGATAAAGGAGAAATTGTGGTTCAATGTGTGGGAGTTGGGAAAGGCATTATAAAGGGAAATGAATGTATTACCATGTACAATGTTCTGTCACTTGCCAGAGCTCTATCATCTCTCATTTTTCCTAAAGTTCTATTCAGTTCTTTAACTGCTTTTTTATTTATCTTTTTGTTAGATTTATCTAGGTTTGAAAGGACTACATTATGATCCTCCACTATTACTATCTATTTCTCTCTAATTTGATTAATATTTTGTTTAAGTATTTTGATGTTGTGTTTATTGGGTGTGTGTACTAGAAACAACTAGTACCATATTATCTTTTCTGACCCACTGACCTTTTTTTCACTTGTTTGTTTTTTAGCTTCTACCAAATAGTTTTGATGATCACTATTTTATTATATACTTTGGGGTCTGGATATGATAAGGACACCTTGATTCCTTTTTTTTCCATTTTTCCTTAGAGTTCCTATAAATGAATAATGCAAACAGTTCTAACTTTTGATTTTAGATATACTTTGACTATTGATGAGAGTAAGGTTCAAGTAATGCTCATCTTCCTCCCTTCTTTCCCTGTACTGTAATAGGTCTTTGTGCCTTTTCATGTGATGTAATTTACCCTTTTCTGCCTCCTTCTTTTTCTCTTCTCCAAATGCAATCCCTCTCCACTACTTAATTAGATTCTTTTATTATCACATCAAAGTCAATTTATATCCACATCCTCTGTCTATGTATACCCCTTTTAAATGTCATAGTAAAGATACAGTTCTCGAGTTACAAGTATCATCTTCCCTTGTAGGGATGTAAACAGTATGCCCTTATTGAATAACTTTTTTTCTTTCCCATTTACTTTTTTGTGCCTCTCCTGAGTCTTATATTTGAAGATCAAATTTTCTATTGAGCTCTGGTCTTTTCATCAGGAAGGTTTGGAAGCCCCCTATTTCATTGAATGTCCATCTCCTCCCCTGAAAAATTATGCTCAATTTCACTGGATCCTTGGTTGTAATCCAAGCTCCTTTGCCTTATGGAATATCATATTCCAAGTTCTGAATAATCCTAACTGTGGTTCCATGACATTTATACTGTTTTTTTCTGGCTGCTTGCAGTATTTTCTCCTTGACCTGATAATTTTGGAATTTGGCTACAATATTCCTTGTTGTTTTCAATTTCAGATCTTTTTCCAGAGATGATGGGTGGATTCTTTCAAAGACTAGAACCTTCTGGTTCTAGGATCTCTGGGCAGTATTCCTTGATGATTTCTTGGAAATTGCTCTCCAAGCTGTTTTTTTCACCATGGCTTTCAGATAGACCAATAATTTTTAAATTATCTCCCCTGGTTCTATTTTCCAGGTCTGTTGTCTTTCCAAAGAGGTATGTTAGGTTTTCTTCTATTTTTTTTCCACTCTTTTGATTTTGTTTGACTGATTCTTGATGTCATGGAGTCATTAGCTTCCACCCGTCCAATTCTAATTTTTAATGAATTGCTTTCTTCAATTAGATTTTGTGTTTCCTTTTCCTTTTGTCCAATTCTACTTTTTAAGGAGTTGTTTTCTTCAGTGCACTTTTTTTTTCCATTTAGCCAATTGTATTTTTAAGGAATTGTTTTTTACAGTCAATATTTGCCCCTCCTTTTGCAAGCTATTGCCTCTCTCTTACACATTTCTCATTTCTTTTCCCAATTTTTCTTCTACCTCTCTTGTTTGACTTTTAAAATCCTTCTTAAGCTCTTCCAAGAAGGCTTTTTGGGATGGAGACCAGTTCATGTTCCCCTTTGAGGTTTTGGATGTGGGTATATTGACAATGTTGTCCTCTTTTGAATTTGTATTCTGATCTTACCTGTTCCCGTAGTAAGAATCTATGGTCACTGTCCATTTCTGCTTTTTGCTCATGGTGTTTGCCTATTTCCTGGCTTTTAAATTGAGCTCTCATGCTGGAGCACAAGGGACACTGACTCAAACTTCTTGTGCTGGGGACCAGGGACCTGGTCATTGGCTTTGTGTGCTGGGGCCTCAGGTGCTAGGAGGGGGAGGCTGTAGGGGTCTGGCAGCTTACCTGGTACTGAGCCAGGATCACCAACAATGAAGCTCTTGGGGTTGAGGGGGGGGAGGTTTAGCCCCTGGTGGATGCCTGCTTACCCAGGCTGCTTTGAAGCACTGGAAGTTTTGGCTGCTGGAGGATGCTTGGCTGTCTGCAGTTGTGACTCCTGGAGTTGTGCCTCCTGGAGTTGTGCTTCTTGGAGTTGTGCTGAAGGACCAGGACATTTGGCTGCTGCAGGATGCCTGCCCACCAGCACACATGCTGGTTTTCAAAGCTGGAGTCTATTAGTTCCCCTGCCTGTGCCAAGGCACCCAGTGGGTCCTGGTGTTGGTGCTTGCCTGCTCCACCACCCCAGGGCTCAGGATCTTCCCTTGGTTTAATGAGTTGGGCTTGCCCCTGACTTGCTGGGACACCTCCCATCCTGTACTGTTCCCCTTCCAGAGTGTGAAGGACCTTTCCCTTTAATCCCCCAAGCTTTCTGGGCTACAAGACTGCTGCACCCCATCTTTCTGCTGGCTCAGATGTTCCAGGGTTTTTCTTGGGGTGATATTTTCTGGGTTTTTAGAGGTCAGTGAGGGAGGTTGGGAGTGACTTACTTCTTACTCTGCCATCTCAGCTCCCAGAAGCATTGTACTTTTTGAAGTCTTTTTCTGACTTTTTCAAACCATATGATGTAATCATATGGTTTGGGTTTTTAACATGATGAATTATGTTAATTGTTTTCCTAGTGTTAAACCATCCTCACATGTCTGGTACAAATGCAAATTGGTCAAAGTGAACATTTTTTTAAAATAATACTGTATTATATGTGCTGGGGGTTTTGTTTACATATGTTTTATTCAAGTTTATTAGACTTTCTCTTTGTCATTTTCTTTTCTTTTTTGGGGGGGCTAGGTAATGGGGTTAAGTGACTTGCCCAATGTCACATAGCTAGTAAGTGTCAAATAACTGATTTGATCAGATTTGAACTCAGGTCCTCGACTCCAGGGCCAGTGCTCTATCCACTGCACCACCTAGCTGCCCCTCTTTGCCATTTTCTTTGTCAGTATTTGATATGTATGATATGGTTATTCATTGTTCCATAAATATTTGCTAAAATTTGCCTACAAATCCATCTAGACCAGTGTCTTTCTTCCTTTGGATTTTTATCACAGCTCTTTAAGAACCACTACCACGACTTATTAAGTACCTCCTCTGTGCCGTACATTGTGCTAGGCAGTAGGAATCCAAAGACAAAAGCAAAATAGTATCACTGAAGACTCTCTTCCTTGCTCATCTGGGTTATCTCCTTTTAGGATATGGTGTCTCACACAATGGATCAATTCACTTCTGGGAGGGGTTCAAGCAGATCACCTAGTTACTGTTCTAGCTCCTCACAAGATTTAGCTACTGCTGCTTCTGCTTCCAATGGTCTCTGCTGCTGACTCAGATTGATGAGGGAAACTCTAATGGCTCTTCTGACTTTTCAAAGCACACAAGGTCGTAACCTGATTGATGATATTTCTAGAGACTCACTCTAAGATTATGAAAGGATAAACAAAAAGAAGCATATGTGCTCACAGATATATGATAGCTAGGTAGAGAGATAAGGCAGCCATTGCCCCCAACCTCACTTCTACGCAGATAGCTCACAATAGATCTTGCTTCACTTGCTTCCAGGAAAGAGAAAAGCAAAAAAGGACCAAAGGCAGAGTCTATTGTCCTTTTGTATGCAAACTCAATTCCATCTCCATGCTTTCCAAGTCATCAGTCCTTGCACTCAGAAGCCAATCACAATACTTTTTAATACCACATAGTACAGACTCCTGAATTCATCATGGCCAGAGGTAGCTTCCAAAGTTCTACATGTTGGATTGGCATCAGGCAGAGAATGCCTGAGTTTCAAGGACTGAGCCCTTGTGGAACATTACTTCCATTACCCTTTAATTTAATATTTGTTACTGTTTAATATATATATGTAACCTTTGTTTCAAATGTCTGTGTCTCACAAACACTGCAGAGACTGTTGTCTCTTTAAGAGAACAGAAGCTAAATAAAATCTTGACTAAGGCAGTTTGTACTGGCAATTTGGAGTGAACTCGGCTCTACAGCAAAAAATGGGCCTCTCCAAGACTGATATGACCCACCTTCAAAATAGTTTCAGGTTTGAGAAAGAGGAAGCTGAAAAATAAATTACAGGCATGAAAGAAGCAATCAGAACCCAGCAGGCCCAACTGGAAAAAGTCCTTCTTGATCAAAAATATAAGAACAGCTGTACACAGAAGGAAATGGCAGCAATTGAATATATTGCACATAATAACCATGAGCCAGCCAAGTGCCTAATGAAGATGCTTAGTCAGATGGAGTGTGATTATCTGCAGCTCAAGAAGCAACTGAAAAATCAAAAGGATTTGGATCAACAACATAAGGAAATTAATGCACAATGAAGCAACAATAATTAGAAGTGAAAAGTGAACTCAGAACTGGCATTAAGAATTTCAACCAGTCTCTTGCAGAGTTGCTAGAAGATCAAGAAACCATGTTTGAAAAAGCAGAAACCCTAGACAATGAATTGGAAAGTTTGAAAGAGAACTTTCAATTTTCCACCAGCAAGGAATGTCAATAGTCTTTTGAAGAGAAGCTAAACTTATTCAAAGTTCACATTGTGGAGGAGCACTGACATGGAGAAACAATAAGAGAGTAACTAAGTTACCATGAAGACAGGCTCAAGACCCAACTTCACTGCCCTACATCTAAGCAAGCAGAGGTTTTAATGAAAGGCAAACAACAAACAGAAGGCACCTTACACAGTTTGAAGAGACAAATTGATGCTTTACATGAACTGGTTACCAGCACCACTACAGATTCTATGCTTCTGACACCTAGCTTGTCACAACTGGAAGTTTCTCTACTTCAAGATTCTCATCTCACCAGGAACGAAGGAAGGGCCTTGTCACAATGACTTGGCCACAAGAGATTACTTGGAACACTTTTTGCCTTCCATAACTGAGGAAATGTCTAGTAATTCACTAACTGGCAAGTCAGAGTTCCTCTTATCTGACCTTGCTAAAAACCAACTCAGATCCAGGACCTTCTTCCTAAGGACAACATGCTTTATGCTACAGATGCAAAGATTTTTATAAGTCATTTGTACATATGGAAATACCAATGCATAAAATTCAAACAGGGTGTGAAGCTAATACCACAGGTTTGTTGTTTTGTTCTTTTTTTTTTTTTATAAACACACCACTCCTTTGAAATACACATTACAGGGTATAAATTGAAAGGTCTGTACTGATATAGCTGAACACCTTGCTGAATTTAAATCCCTCTATATTTGCTAATCTTATCAAGTTTGCGTTTTGTATAAAATATATTTTCATATAAAAAGATTAAACAAAAAAAAAAAAGAAATATACAATTATGAAGTGCTTCTCCCCATGGAACCAGGGAGAATGTATGTATTTTATTTGTGATCTTTGAGGTTCTATGAACAATCTGTGGAGAAGACAAAGAAAAAGAAGGTGAATTAAATTTCTTTTTGGTCATAAATGTTTTGATTTGTTATGAAGAAACTTTATAAATAAAATTATGTTCATTTAAGAAGTTTATGTGTTCTATAGAAAAAAAACAAAATTCTGTGAGGACTCTATGAACAGCTAGAAAATACAGTATATTCTAGAAAAATTATTTCCTGTCCTTAGTTATGAGAGCTCAAAGAGAAAGAATTAAGCTAGCTTATTTGCCAAGAAACTGAATTTGATATTTTTCTCAGAAAAAAAAATTTTATGTTCTTAAGAGACTTTAATCAGTTTCTGAGTTCAATTGAATGGTGTGAAATTGAATTTTCAGATAAGTGAAAAAGAGTTAAAGGTCTTTTGGCTATAAACTTTCTCAAGGACAACATTAAGATTTGAAGGTCACTCTGGCTATAAACTCTCTCAAAGACAAAATATTGCAAATAATTATATGTGTCTGGTTTTTTATTGATTTCATTTGTTAATAAATTGTATATGTTCAGTTCTTTATTATTTGTTTCATTATGGAGAAATGAGTAATAATTATAGGAAGGTTTCTCTGGTATATTAAAAAATTATTAAAATAAACTCAGATGATGGTTAAATTAATTAATGTGAAACATTACAAATTTGCTAATTAAAATAAATTATCCAAATAGCCCTGGATCACTCTAAAGCTCAGGAAGATGACAGTAAATAGAAAAATGAGTCAAGTGGAAGGCTTAGGGATGACATAAAAATGAGATTAGCCATATCTCATAATATTGCCTACACATGCAGGCAATGGAGCACAGCCATTCCTTTCTAACCTGATACATATAGTGTCTGAATTTAGTTTTTTCTTCTCAATTTATAAGTACTCATCACAATCTAAAAATAAAAGGGAAGCAATATTAATGGCTTATATTTTTATTTACATCTTAAAATATAAATTATATTGTTTTTTTTAAAAAACCTTGCAATATAATCGATATGTTGATTGGTTTTGCTTAAGTATACTTATTTATTGCAAGGACAGGATCTCTGTGGTAAGTGGTGACAGTAATATAAAAAAAGAAAAACAAAATAAGAATTGAATATCTGTCAAGAAAAAAGCAAATTGGGGAGCCAAGATGGCGGAGTGAAAAGGTAGTCGCTCTCTCTCTCCCCTATCAACCTCTGCAAACCCAGAAAATATCAGCCCAGGAAAAAAAAAAAACCCTGGAACACCTGAACTAGAAGAAAGACAAGGAACAGCAGTGCAGTAGCCCAGCAAACGGATCTCTCAGTGCCTCAGCAAAAACAAGGGGCCCCAGGCGGATAAGTACCCTGCCGCATTCATCGGAAAGGAGGTGAAGAAAACAACCTAAAGGCTTCCTAAAGCCCGGGTCTTGCTGATTCCAACCCAACACCAGGTGAGCTGTAGGAGCCCTGAAGACCCCAGTTGTGAAGAAATCCTGAAGCCCAGGTGGTAGAGCAGGCAAACACCAACACCTGGACCTCCGAGTGCCTCAGTGAGGGTGGGGGAACCGGTGGAAACCAGCTCAGAAAACCACCAGGAGCCTCGACACTCCACTGCAAAGGAATCTCCCGGTGCATTAGCAGAACCGAGGGAGACAACACTGCAGGGGGGCCCCAGGCAGATAAACATCCTGCAGCAGCCATCTAAAAGGAGCAGAAGAAAGCGAAAGTAAAGGAAAAGCAGGCAACCTAGAATTGCCTGAAAGTTCCAGCCTTCCTGATTCCAGCCCAACACAAGGTAAGCTGCCAGAAACCTACAGCTTCCAAATCCCAGCATAAGAGGCCCCAGAACGCAAAGCCAGTGACCAAGACCTAGGCTCCCAACACAAGAAGCTTGGGCCAGTACCCTTTGTTCCCCAGCAGGAGAGCTCAATCTCTTTAAAGGCCAGGTAATAAGGAAACACCATGAGTAAAAAGAAACGTACCATAGACTCATATTATGAGAAGAGTGAAGATCAAGACAGAAATTCTGAAGAGGACAACATTGTCAACAAACCCACATCTGCAACAAAAAAAGGGAATATGAACTGGTCTGAAGCCCAAAAAGCCTTCTTAGAAGAGCTGAAGAAGGATTTTAATAGTCAAATGAGAGAGGTAAAAGAGTCCTTCAAAAATGCAATTGGCCAGTTGGAAAAAAATACACTAAAGAAAACAAATCCCTAAAAAACAAAATTGGCCAGTTGAAGAAGGAAGTACAAAATCTAACAGAAGAGTATGCTGAAGGAAATAAGTCCCTAAAAAACACAATTGGCCAATTGAAGAAGGAAGTACAAAAACTAACAGAAGAAAACAATCTGTAAAAAACTAGAATTGGACAAATGGAAACTAATGTCTCTACGAGAGAGCAAGAATCAGTCAAACAGAAACAAAAAAATGAAAAAATCGATGAAAATGTAAAATACCTCATCAGTAAAACAACCGACCTGGAAAATCGACTCAGGACAGACAATTTAAAAATTATTGGACTACCTGAAAATCATGATGAAAAAAAGAGCCTGGACGGTATGTTCCAGGAAATCATAAAGGAAAACTGCCCAGAAGTCCTAGAACCAGAAGGGGAAATAACCATAGAAAGAATCCACCGATCACCACCTGAAAGAGATCCCAAATTGACAACACCAAGAAATATAATAGCAAAATTCCAAAATTACCAGATGAAAGAGAAGGTGCTGAAAGCAGCCAGAAAGAAAGAATTTAAATATCATGGAAAGACAGTCAGGATTACACAGGACCTTGCAGCTTCTACGTTAAAAGACCACAGGGCATGGAACATGATATTCCAAAAAGGCAAAGGAGGTTGGAATGCAGCCAAGGATTAATTACCCAGCAAAAATGAGCATCATTTTTCAAGGGAGGAGGTGGATATTCAATGAAATAGGAGACTTCCAAACTTTCCTGATAAAAAGACCAGAGCTCAACAAAAAAAAATTGATCTTCAAGTACAGGACTCAAGAAGGACTTAAAAAGGTAAATGGGACAGAAGGATACAATATGCTGTTAATAAGGGGGGGGAGGCTGTTTAAACCCCTACAAGGGAATATGATATTTGCAACCCTTGAGAACTGTATTGTTATTACACCTTGTTAAAGGAGTATACATAAAGAGGGTGGATATTAGTTGACTTTGATGTAATGATAAAAAAAATCTGATCAACTTAAATGGATCCAAATAAGTGGATCAATCTAATCTTAGAAAAGGTACTGAAAAAGGAGGAGGCAGACAAGAGTAAATTACATTATAGGAAAAGAAACAAAATCCTATCACAGCAGAGAGAAAGGGGGGGGAGCATTTGTAGGGTGTGTTCTGACTGACCCGGACTCCCCTGCCCCTTTAGCCTAAGGGAGTGCACGTAGTCGCCTGAGGACCTCTGGTATCATGTAAAAGACATGAGGTGAAGGAGGCATTCCTGGGTAAGTGATTGGTCAGCACTACTCTGGATACACGCTCCTCACAAGGCCAAGATCTTCGGGGCGGCATACAGTGGCTTGCCTGGGCAGAGGTAAGAAAGGGTGACCAATGGGAGCTTATTTGGAGCTTACGAGGAGAAAAAGATATGAAAAGAGCAAGGGAAGGGGAGAGAGGGGAAGGAGAAAAAAGGAGAATAAAGAAGAGCTACTGAAAGTTGTTTTGTCCCTTGTGTTCTGTGGAGGGTGTTCTCCAGCTTAAAGAAGCTGGTGCTGGAGACGTCCGAAGCCTGTTGAGGTAAGTATAAGAGGTGAGTCTTAAAATATTGCCCAAGTTCTTTGACCTATTAAGAGATACAGGAACCTTACAAGCATTGTTTGAACCTTACTCTCATCAGATTAGGCTCAAGAAGGGCATAATATAATCAGTTAAGTATAGAAATCTAACTTGCCCTATAGGCAGTGGGAGGGAAAAGGGAAAGAAAAGGGAGGGGGAAAGAAAAGGGAGGGGGAAAGAAGGGAGGGAAGAAGCAGTAAGAAAAGGGGAAGAAAAGGGAAAGGGATAATAAAAGGGGGAAGGGACTGAAGGAGGCGTGGTCAAAAGCAAAACACTAGTGAAGGGGAGAAAGGAAAAAGGAGAAAAAAAGCATAAATGGGGGAAAGGATGGAGAAAAAGACACAGATAGTAATCATAACTGTGAATGTGAATGGGATGAACTCTCCCATAAAATGGAAACGGATTGCAGAATGGATTAAAAACCATAATCCTACAATATGTTGTTTACAGGAAACACATTTGAAAAAGAGTGACATATACAGGGTAAAGGTAAAAGGCTGGAGCAGAATATATTATGCGTCAGCTGAAGTAAAAAAAGCAGGGGTAGCAATACTGATCTCAGACAAAGCAAAAGCAAAAATAGATCTAATCAAAAGAGATAAGGAAGGAAATTACATCCTGCTAAAAGGCACCATAGACAATGAAGTAATATCATTACTAAATATATGCACCAAATGGTATAGCATCCAAATTCTTACAGGAGAAGTTCAGGGAGTTACAGGAAGAAATAGACAGCAAAACTATACTAGTGGGGGACCTGAACCTCCCCCTCTGCACTAGATAAGTCTAACCACAAAATAAACAAGAAAGAAGTTAAGGAGGTGAATAGAACATTAGAAAAGTTAGGTATGATAGACCTCTGGAGAAAACTGAATGGGGATAGAAAGGAATATACTTTTTTCTCGCAGTACATGGCACATACACAAAAATTGACCATGTACTAGGGCATAAAAACCTCACAATCCAATGCAGAAAGGCAGAAATATTAAATGCATCCTTTTCAGATCATGATGCAATAAAAATTATATGTAATAAAGGGCCATGGAAAGATAGACTAAAAAATAATTGGAAACTAAATAATCTAATCCTAAAAAATGATTGGGTCAAACAACAAATCATAGAAACAATCAATAATTTCATTCAAGAGAATGACAATAATGAGACAACATACCAAAACCTATGGGATGCAGCAAAGCAGTTCTTAGGGGAAGTTTTATATCTCTAAATGCTTACATAAATAAAATAGAAAAAGAGGAGATTAATGAATTGGGCATACAACTAAAAAAACTAGAAAAAGAACAAATTAAAAATCCTCAACTAAACACCAAATTAGAAATATTGAAAACCAAAGGAAAAATTAATAAAATTGAAATTAAGAAAACTATTGAACTAATAAATAAAACTAAGAGCTGGTTTTATGAAAAAACAATAAAATAGATAAGCCTTTGGTTAATTTAATTAAAAAAAAGAAAGAAGAAAACCAAATTACTAGTATCAAGAATGAAAAGGGTGAAGCTACCACCAAGGAAGAGGAAATTAAAACAATAATTAGGAATTATTTTGCCCAACTATATGCCAACAAATTTGACAATCTTAGTGAAATGGATACATATTTACAAAAATATAAATTGCCCAGATTAACCAAGAGGAAGTAAAATACTTAAATAACCCCATCTCAGAAAAAGAAATTGAACAAGCCATTGATGAACTCCCTAGGAAAAAATCTCCAGGGCCAGATGGATTTACATGCGAATTCTATCAAACATTTAAAGAACAATTAATTCCAATACTATATAGACTATTTGGGAAAATAGGTGAAGAAGGAGTCTTACCAAATTCTTTTTATGATACAAATATGGTGTTGATACCTAAACCAGGAAGAGTCAAAATAGAGAAAGAAAATTATAGACCAATTTCTCTAATGAATATAGATGCAAAAATTTTAAACAAATATAGCAAGTAGATTAGCAACTTATCACAAGAATAATACACTATGACCAGGTAGGATTTATACCAGGAATGCAGGGTTGGTTCAATATTAGGAAAACTATCAGCATCATTGAGCATATCAACAACAAAAAACAGAAACCACATGATCATCTCAATAGATGCAGAAAAAGCTTTTGATAAAATACAACACCCATTCCTATTAAAAACACTAGAAAGCATAGGTATAAATGGAGTCTTCCTTAAAATAATAAATAGCATTATCTAAAACCTTCAGCAAGCATTATATGTAATGGGGACAGGCTAGAAGCATTTCCAATAAGATCGGGGTGAAACAAGGATGTCCATTATCACCACTGTTATTCAATATTGTACTGGAAACCTTAGCTTTAGCAATAAGAGAAGAAAAAGAAATTGAAGGCATTAGAATAGGCAAAGAAGAAACAAAGCTATCACTCTTTGCAGATGACATGATGATATACTTAGAGAATCCTAGAGAATCAAGTAAAAAACTACTTGAAATAATAAACAACTTTAGCAAAGTTGCAGGCTATAAAATAAACCCACATAAATCATCAGCATTTCTATATATTACCAACAAAGCCCAACAGCAAGAGATAGAAAGAGAAATCCCATTTAAACTTACTGTAGACATTATAAAATATTTAGGAGTCTACCTCCCGAAACAAACCCAGGAACTCTATGAACACAATTACAAAACACTTTTCACACAAATAAAATCAGATCTAAATAATTGGAAAAACATCAGTTGCTCATGGGTAGGCCGAGCTAATATAATAAAAATGACAATCCTACCTAAGCTAATTTACTTATTCAGTGCCATACCAATCAAACTACCAAAAATTATTTTATAGAGTTAGAAAAAATAATAACAAGATTCATTTGGAAAAACAAAAGGTCCAGAATATCAAAGGAACTAATGAAAAGAAATGCAGGGGAAGGTGGCCTAGCAATTCCAGATCTTAAATTGTATTATAAAGCAGCAATCATCAAAACTGCTTGGTACTGGCTAAGAAATAGGGAGGTGGATCAGTGGAATAGGTTAAATATGCAAGACACAGTAGTCAATGACTATAGTAATCTATTATTTGATAAACCCAAAGACCCCAGCTTCTGGGATAAGAACCCACTCTTTGAAAAAAACTGCTGGGAAAACTGGAAAAGAGTATGGCAGAAACTAGGCATAGACCCAAATCTCACACCATATACCAAAATAAAGTCAAAATGGGTTCAGACTTAGATATAAAGGCTGATACCATAAGTAAACTGGGAGAACAAGGAATAGTTTACCTATCAGATCTATGGAGAACAGAAGAATTCATGACCAAACAGGAGATAGAGAACATTATGAAAAGCAAAATGGATAATTTTGATTACATTAAATTGAAAAGTTTTTGCACAAACAAAGCCAATGCAACTAAGATTAGAAGGAAGGTAGAAAATTGGGAAAGAATTTTTACAACCAGTCTCTCTGATAAAGGCCTCATTTCTAAAATATATAGAGAATTAAGACAAATTTATAAGAACACAAGCCATTCCCCAATTGATAAATGGTCAAAGGATATGAACAGACAGTTCTCAGATGAAGAAATTAAAGCCATCTATAGTCATATGAAAAAATGCTCTAAATCATTATTGATTAGAGAAATGCAAATCAAAACAACTCTGAGGTACCACATCACACCTATCAGATTGGCCAACATGACAAAACAGGAAAATGATAAATGTTGGAGAAGATGTGGGAAAATTGGAACACTAATACATTGTTGGTGGAGTTGTGAAATGATCCAACCATTTTGGAGAACAATTTGGAACTATGCCCAAAGGGCTACAAAAATGTGCATACCCTTTGATCCAGCAATAGCACTTCTAGGGCTATATCCCAAAGAGATCAAACAAATGGGAAAAGGACCCACATGTACAAAAATATTCATAGCAGCTCTTTTTGTGGTGGCAAAGAATTGGAAATTGAGAGGATGCCCATCAATTGGGGAATGGCTGAGCAAGTTGTGGTATATGAATGTAATGGAATACTATTGTGCTATAAGAAATGATGAACAGGCTGACTTCAGAAAAACCTGGAAAGACTTATATGGTCTGATGCTGAGTGAAGTGAGCAGAACCAAGAGGACTTTGTACAATAACAGCCACGTTATGCAATGACTAATTGTTAAACTGAACCTTCTCAGCATTACGAATTCTAAGACATCTCCAGAGGCCTCGGGATGGAAAATGCTGTCCACATCCAAAGAAAGAACTATGGAAGTCGAATCGCTCTCACTTATTTTTACCTTGTTGATTTTGTTTCATCTTTCTGATGGTTCCTCCTATTGGTTTTAATTTTTACTTACAACTTCACGAATGTGAAAATATGTTTAATGGGTATGTAAATGTAAAGCCTATGTCAGATTGTGCGCTGTGTTGGGGAGGGTGGGGGAGAAAAAAGAAAAAATTTTCAACTCTAAATTCTGGTCCTCCAGACTTTTTGTTAATTACATAATAAATAATGAAGAGGGGGAGAAAAAAAAGAAAAAGAAAAAAGGAACTTTTCCATCTAGAAGGGTATTATATTTTTGATGTTTTGTCAGAGCCAGAGTTTTTGTTACAAATGACAATGAAAGAGTCCTTGAAGAAGTTAATGTAACATTCTGGGAAAAGTATGAGAGTTACAAACAAAAGACAAGGGTTCAAACCACTGTTCTTCCACTTACTCAACCATGAACAAAGCACATATCATCTCAGGGTTCCATTTTCCAACATGAAAAATCAGAAGTGTGGATTAAAATGATCTTGAAGAGTCCATTCTTGCTCTACTATAAAATTGTATTGTGATTCTGTTTTTTAATACACCATAACTGCCAGAGTAGGCAAGAATGTTCCAAAAGTCATAAAGTTCTAATTGAACATTAATGGGAAATGGGAAGAGAAGGGTAGGGTTTAGAGTAGGAATCAACTGACATCCACACTCTTTGAATTTATAGTTCCTAAACCATAAAAAGCACCTCTATCATATCTGTCTTATAATTCAAAAAATCAGTACCTCAGGATGAGCCAAATGCATTATATACCTGAAATCAGAAATTCAATCAGGCTTATTAGTCTTCTCCCCTACAAATTAAAAATGTCTCCAGAACAGTTCTTTAAAAGTGTTCAGGCCACATCTTCTTTCTAAAGGCTTTACTCAGTGCCCCCTTCACATCCTTGTTCCTCAAGGTATAGACCAGTGGATTCAGAACTGGAGTGACCACACTGTACATGATGGCCACTATTTGGTCCTGATCCATGGAGCTGCCTGAGGAAGGATGAATATAGGTGAAAACAACAGGTACGTAGAAAAATATAACCACTATAAAGTGGGAAGCACAGGTTGATAACGCCTTCTGAAGCGTACTACAAGACCGACTCTTGAAAAGGAGAAAACTGATAATGTAGAAGTAGGAGAGGAGTATAAAGAAGAAGGGGCTGATGGCAATGGTGCCAGTGACTGTTTCGACCATCCACTGGTTGAGCTCTGTATTCCCACAAGCCAGATCCAGTAGTGGCTTGATGTCACAGAAGAGGTGGTGGATGTGATTGGATCCACAGAATGTCAAGTGGGAAGTCATAACAGAATGGAGCAAGGCATGGAAGAAACCAGTGATCCAGGTTACAGCAGCCAAGCAGAGGCACACTTGGTGCTTCATAAGAATTGTATAGCGGAGCGGATTGCAGATGGCCACAAAGCGATCAAAGGCCATGACACCCAGAAGGATGGCCTCTGTGCTACCAAGGAAATGGAAGAAGTGGAGCTGAGTAATACAGCCCACAAAGGAGATGGTCTTGTGGGTGGAGAGGAAGTCATCTAGCATTTTGGGCAGTGTTACTGTGGAGTAGCAGATGTCCAGACAGGAGAGGTTACCCAAGAAAAAATACATGGGGGAATGGAGTTGAGGCTCAGAGATGACAATCACCAGGATCGCACCATTCCCAATAAGGATGAGGATGTAGATGCTGAGAAAAACTGCAAAGAGGAAAGGTTCCAATTCCTGAGTGTCTGTTATTCCAAGAAGAAGAAACTCATTCACCGAGGTATAGTTAGGCATTGCTGCAAAAGAACATAAAAAAGGTAAGAAGTGTTATCTTGTCTATAACCTGTGGTTGATCCAGCCTAGAATTCTGTTGCTAAAAATGGCCCCAAAACATGGGACAGTGATTCCTGTTCTCCATGACATCAACCTCAAGTAGTGTGAAGAAATCGTAACACCTCTAACAGTGTGTAGACGAGTTAGAGACTGAGAATAGGGTCCTCATGAGAACAGGACCCTCATGAGAAGAGGGTCCATGACTTTTTTAAACTTTAGTCCTCTTCCAGCACCTGCCTCAGTCCTCTACAAGTGATAGAAGCTTAATAAATATTTTTGGAGTTTAATCAAACTAACTGAATTAAACTGAACACCAACAGGATGACTTCACCATCACTATCAAGAAAGATAAGACACAGAACACACATATAGTAACCTGTATAACTTGAAGAAGAGAGCAAAAAGCCCTTCTTGAAGAAGTAACTTCACTGATGTGTTTTCTCATATTGTCTGACCACTGAGATAATGGTTGTTGTGAGATGGACTCCCAGACCTATTCTTCCTCCCACATTTTATAACCCCTCTTTCCTCAGTCTCATTGATGCATACAGTCAGTTATAATAAAAGATTACTAGGCAATAAATGTTTCTGTTTTCCTTTAGTAGCCTATTTTTTTATTCTGCATTACAAAGGTTGTCTCTTACCTATTCAAACTCTTGAAACAACTGTCTCATCCTTCCCCAGGACCATCATCTATTGCTATAGGCTCAGTAACTTACAGTCTCATTTTTAACTTAACCTGACAGAAAGAGAATCATGAAGAGGGGTGAATAAGAAGAGTATCATAAAATATATTCTTAATCACATAAAAATGATGTTTAGGTTTTTTCTATTCATTTTTGTTGGTGCTACTGCTACCCATATACCCAGATATCTGAAACTTCATGGTAAGAATATCATTGTTTTGAAGTATAAGGAGACAATAAAGGAAATGATGATAACATTCCCAAGGTAAAGCATAACAAATATCTGGACTACCTCTCTGGGATGAGGAGAGGACTAAATTAAATGAAACATATAAATTCCTTTGCAACTCTAAACACCTTCAATGGAGGATCCTTCAAAATCTTTATAACTTAAAAGTGCTTAGAAAGAGACAAATTGTTTTGCGGTTGATCAAAAGGCACCAAGCTTATTAGAAAACAATCAGGCAATTATAACTTTCACCCTAAAAGGATTTCTGACTCTGTGCAAACACTGGAAGCAATAAGCCTTCCCAGAGACCTTCCATAGAAACTGCAACATTTAGGCCTTCTTTCTTCCACAAATGACTTGCTGTTTTGTGTGTTTTTACTATGGAAAGCAAACTAAGGAACTTTATGAATATGCAATACCATGGAAGAGAAATAGGAGAAACAGGGATTTAGATGGAGTGAAAGGGCTTTGTGAGTGTGAGTGTGAGTGTGTGCGTGTGTGTGTGTGTGTGTGTTGAGAGAGAGAGAGAGAGAGAGAGAGTGAGAGAGAGAAAGAGAGAGAGAGAAAGAGAGAGAGATGGCCAGATAGACAGAAAGCAACAGAAACAGAAGGAAACACAGAGAGAGATGAGAGGATATGTCTTTGAGGCTTAAAAAATCCTAATTCTGTGTCCAATGATAACATCCTACTCTCTTTTCATATTCAATTACACACATCGGGTCTTTGTTTTAAGTGGTTATTTTGTTGTTTCCTGGGCTTGCCCAAGGAGTGTGCTTTACTGGCAGGTCCACATATAACTCAGACTTGTAGCTCTTCTTGCCTCTTTTTTCTCTTGACATGGTGAGATTCCTCAAGATTACTTCTAAATGAAGCATTACTCTAAATTGCTACATTATTTAACAGCATACTCTCAACCTCAGCCCCATGCCCAGTCAGTGATCTTCATGAACAATTAGCATCAAAACGGCTTTGCTCTCAAGAAAAAAAAAAGTCTACAAAGCACGTGGAGATACCACCTTGCATGCTACAAAAACACTGGATGTGAAGATAAAGAACTAGGGATCAATTCCTATTTCTGCCACTTGTTTATTAACTTAATGGACATTGTCAGGTCATTTAAACCTTTCTAACTCTCCACAAGGGAGTATTTGGAAATATCACTGGGTTTATCACGGGAAAGGTTATCAAATCACAATTTTTCTATTTACTACCTATAATGCTGTAAAACAGTCATTTAAACTCTCTGGGCCTCAGTCTCCTTATCTGTAAAATCAGGGTATTTGACTAGGTGATCTCTGATGACCCATCTGATTCTAAACCTTCTGGTCAATAAAATAGGAGTGGAAATACATGCAATACTTTCTTGAGAGTATTGAGGAACAAGAAGTCATGGTGGAAAGAATACTGCATTTGGCATCATTTGAGTTCAAATCCCAGGTCTGTCACTCCCCATGGGACCTGACTATCTACTGAAACTCAGTATCACTTAAACTCTCACAGTTTGCTCATCTTTGAAATGAGGAGTTTTGTCTATAACTGCCTCTAAGAGTCTCTTCCTCCAAGTCTAAATGTATGTCTACATCCTCCTGAATCTTAGTGTCTTCCCTGAGATTACCTATAATTTACCTTACCTATATCTTGCTTGTACCCAGTTGTTTGCACATTATCTTACTCATTAAACTATGAGCTCCTTGTGAACAGGGACTGGCACAATGCCTAGAACATAATAAGTGTTAAAGAAATGCTATTTGACTAAGTGACCTCACATCTTATGGTGTTGTTCTGAGCAAGACTATTATGTATGTATAAGTGTGCATGTAGATATATGTGTACATATGTGAGTGTATAATGTATATATTCATATATATTCATATAAAGTACCTTGTGAAACACAAAAATAATAAATAAATGTAAATAATCTTATAGAGCCTTCCAAATAGAAATTTGGACCAACACCAATTGTCCAAATCCTAACTCCTGTAGTAAGCCAGAGACTGGAAAACGAGCTATAATAAATCATTGAGGAAAAGCCCCCCCCTTAATAAAAAACAGCTTCACTCCAGTTTTAGAATATAAATCTATTCCTCTATGGTTTAGAGGAAACAAAAGGCTTGTTTTCCATACTATTTTGGAAGGTGCAATTTAAAGGCACTCTTCAGGTTCATAATGCTTAGATAGATCTGGTACTAAATTAATGGATGATCAGGGTAAGGGGATAAATTCTCCCTTCCTACAAGGACAAAGTGGGTTATCAGCAGGTCCTTTTGGTCTAACACTCAGATAAGTCTTGAAGTAAGAAGTCAGAAAATATGAACTTCTTACATCCTCCTCCTACCTAATCAGATTTTCAGATTCAGGGATTGGAAAAGACCTCAAATTCAGCAGATATACCAAAGGTTGCAAAGATGCTGGATAATATGTTGGCTTCTGGGAAACCGACAGTCTGTCCCATTTTGAGCAAGGTTTTATCTGTCTGATGGTGGCCTTGGGGCTTTAGTAAAAGTAATGCAGCTTAAAAGAATACAAAGAACCTTATGTAAAGTAGCCCCAGACTACCAGCTAATCTGGTTGGGAAAGTTAGAAGGATGCTTCTCCATGTGTATACAGGAAAGAACACTCTTAGGAATCTCCTCTCTTGAGTTTGTCTCTTCTCGTTCCTTGTATCTTCCACGTTCCATTCTCCCTCCTCAATTTCAGTAGGCTATTCAGAAGCAAATGACTCAGGAACTCACCATTCTTGACCCTCATAATAATTAACATCACCAACTAGTCCCTAGCCCCCAACCCAACTATGCTTTAGATTCCAGTTTTCTTTAGTGTTTCTTCATTTTGAATTTTTGTTTGTCAAATTGCCTCTGCCTCACGAAGTGTACCCAGAAATTTGGAGAGACAAGACACCAGTGATCCAATGGTTTTAGAAAAGAACTCATTTGAATCATCCTTTAAAGTTTACACACAATGTTACCTGTCTGCCTTCTGACTTCTCTCAACAACATCTGTAGTGTTAGTCCACTTGCTGTTACTTAGAGAACACTCCGTCTCTTATTTTTTCTCTCCTCCATTCCTAGAATTCATGCCCTCGTTATTGCAGCTTCATAGAATCCTTGGCTTTCAGCCAGATTTAACCACAGGAGCCTATTCCTGCCCAACTGCTTATGCCTTCCTATCCAAGCTTACCTTGTATCTTCTTTTTATGAGTGTTGAATATATATATTTGCTCCTGTTGTCTCATTCATTAGAATGTCAAGTATTTGTGGCAAGAACTAATCATTTCCTGCTGAGTTCAGAGAAATCTTCATAGAAGATGTAACACTTAAGCTCAGCATTGAGAAATTAGAAGTAATTGAACAAGCACAGCTTGGGCTTTGGGCCTATTCCTAGCAGAAGGAACATTATGTACAAAATCACAAAGACCAAGTTTATGTGAAAAATATTTTAAAATTCAGTTATCCTGGAAAAAAATAGATAGATAGATAGATAGATAGACAGATAGATAGATAGAGAGAGAGATAGAGATAGAGATAGAGATAGAGATAGATAGAGATAGAGATAGAGATAGAGATAGAGATAGAGATAGAGATAGAGATAGAGATAGAGATATATACGTAAGGGCAATTGCAGAAATGCCTGCAAAGAAATGAGGTGGCAGGGATCTAGACGTGCTTGAATCCTGGGCTAAAAAGCCTGGACTTTTCACAAAGTTATAGGAAGCCATTGATCTTTGTTTTGAAGGGGTAGAGACCTTTGAGAGGATTAATCTGATTGCAGTGAGTGAAATGAAAGAGTGAATAAATCACTTATTAAGAACGTCCAGGTTGTCTTGGGCTGGAAATTTGTTTCTCTCTGTCTTTTTGTGGGTTCTGCTGCTCTATAATTTGTTTAGAGTCATTTTACAGGTATTTGGAGGAGTTTGAGGAAGAGCTTAAGAGATTCCCTGCTTTTACTCTGCCATCTTGGCTCCACCTTTCTCTAATTATTTTTCAATGATTATTTTCCCTTTCCATTGTTTCTCCTGGATTTTATTTTAATTGCATAGAAATACTAATGATTTAAGGGATTATTATATATCTCATTTCATTACAAAAACAACTACTTGTCTCAGTTATTCTCTTTGCTGATGCTTTGGGGTTTTCTAAATAAACTCCCATATCATTTGCAAGTGGGGATAATGTTATCTCTTCTTTTACAATGTTTATTTTTATAGCTTTTATTTTCTTGCTCTTGTCAAGTAGCATTTCTAAGACCACATCATATAATACATTGGGTAGAGTGCATCCTTGCTTTACACCTATATTTATTAGGAAAACATCTACTATTTGCATCATACAAATAATGCCAATTTTTTATTTTAAATATGTGCTTTCATTGTATGTAATGGTTCTTCCTTGGCTATGCTTTTAGACTTTCTAACATAAATAAGCATTGTACTTTTTCAAAGTCACTGCCTCTGTTGATACTATCATTTCATTTGGGGTTATAATTAACTAACTGTATAAATTGTTTTCTTAATGCTGAAATTCTGACATATCTGGCGTAAATCCAACCTGGACAAAATGAATTTTTTTAGAACTAGTGTCCCAGTATTTTTGAGAAGCTTTCTATTTTTTCCATTAATATTCATTCATTATTTTGGTATATAAAACTCTCTTTTTTTTCTCTATTCCTGGGTTAGATATCAATACCATATTACTCTAACAAAAAAAATTTGAAGGACTATTTTCTTTTTTAATAGTTAACAATAATTTATGCAAATGCTTATTAATTGTTCCTTAAACATTTGATAAAATATGCCTACAATTCTACCTAATCTAGTGGGTTTTTTTTCCCTTTTTGATTATGATTTTTTTTAAGTGAGGCATTTGGGGCCAAGAACTCAGATCCTCCTGACTCCAGGGCTGGTGCTCTATCCACTGCACCACCTAGCCGCCCCTTTGATCATGATTTTTAAACAGTCATTGCAATCATTTATTATCTCCTCTGTGCCATCCACTGTGCTAGGCACTAAGAATAAAAAGACAAAAACAAAATAGTATCTGTCCTGAAGACACTTACATTCTATTGAATACTGTGACACAAATGTTTGTTAATTGCTTTGACAGCTATGTGGAGGATTGGTGCTTCAGGTATGGGTTGGCTTGGGTAAATTCTAAAGTACCTTCCAACTCTGGAGTACTATAAATTCAATCTAGATGTACAAGCTGGGCAACCATGCAAGCCCAGAAAATAATATCACCATTGCTGAGTTTTTCAACATAAAGATGTTATAGTCTTGCACAATCACAATGGATGCCTTCCTAATAAGTACAAGTGAAAAGTCAGAATATGCCATATCCCAACTATTAGGTAATTCCAGAAATGCTAGTGAGGACAGCCGAGATGGCAAAGTGGTAGGAATAATTACACAAGTTCCCATCCATAAGCTCCTCCAAACAGTTCTAGGAAATGCACTAAAATAAGTCCTGATGGGAAAATCCAGAAAAAGTCAGTGAATCATTTGTCCAATCCAGCTCAGAATAGGGACACAGATAAGCAGGTCTACAGACACTGGGGCCAGGACGGGGCCAGGAGCATGCCCTCTGTGAGCAATCTAGCGCCCAGGGAAAGGTTATGCATGAGAGCAAGAGGAGATCTGAGACCCATACCCAGTCATTCTAAACTCTTACTAGGGTACTAAGACAGAGAAAGGATTGAACTGTCAGCTTTGTCACCTACTACTTACTTCTGAGACACAGGTGCAGACTGGAATGAGGAGGGGACTTGCATATATGGGTAGCATTCCAGGTAGGAATAGGTGCCTTAGGTGGTACATCAAGAAATGAGGAAGTTCCAAAGTCCCAGTAGCCATATGGCTCAGACCATAGTCTGCGAGGTCTAATAAGAGAGAAGTCTCAGTTCTAGTATCTAAGTCCAGTCTGCAGAAGAATAACCAGGGCAGAAATCCAGACAAAAGGAAAACCTACAATATTATAACTCTGAATGAACAGAGCTTTTCAGCTGGCTCATAGAAGCAGAGGTCAGCAGCAATCTCCTCTTGTTCAGAACCAAACCCAATTCAAGAACTTGCAGAGCTCAGACAAGGGTAGACTGTGGACTATGGCCTCAATCAGAAATTGTCTGAAGCACTGAAAGCTTGTAGCCTTGGTACCCCAACCTGCAGTAACACAACACTTAATACTCCAAGAAAGGAGCAACACAATCAGCCCAGACCTTCCCTTTACAAGTGCCAAAGAGCCCAGTTCTAAGATGAACTGCAAAGTCAGAAAGTAGGTTGGAATACTGAGCAGGCAGAAAAAGAATCCCACCTTAAAGAGCACTTATGGTGACATGGAAGCTCACCACATAAATGTAGAAGAGAATGACTCCAAAATATCTAACAAGCAGAAAAGCACAGCTTAGATAGAAATTCAAGTAGAATTCTTAGCACTTGATGGGGGAAATGGAAAAGAAATAAGAGCCATGAAAGAAAGAATTGGAAAGTGATTTGAATACCTTGGCACAAGAGGTACAAAAGCAATAAACCCCCTGAAAATCATAATGGATCAAACAGAAGCCAATGACTCCATGAGACAAGGAAAAGTTAAAGTCTAAAGATGGAAAAAATATAAGAAAATATAAAGTACCTAATAGAAAAATGATAATAATCTGAAAAACAGGTTTAGGAGGGAAAAAAAGAATCATTGGACAATCTGAATGCAATAAGAAAGAGTCTAGACATGCTATTTCTTTTTAATATTTTTTTCCAGTTACATGTAAAATAATTTTATTCTTTTTTTAATTTTTGAGTTGCAAATTCTTTCCCTATCTCCTTCTCTCACCTTTCATTTAGAAGGCAAGAACTTTAACATAGATTATACATGTGCAGTCATGCAAAACAGTTCCATATTATTCATGTTGTGAAAGAAAACACAGACGAAAAAAGAAAATGAAAAAATACACTTCAATCTGCCTTTAGACTCTATCAATTCTTCTTTGGAGGTAGAAAGAATTTTTCATCATAAGTCCTTCAGAATTGTCTTCGATCATTATATTGCTGAGAATAGCTAAGTCATTCACAGTTGATTATCATACAATATTGCTATTACTGTTCTTCTGGTTCTGCTCATTCACTTTGCATCAGATCACAGAAGTCTTTCCAGGTTTTTCTGATGCCATCTTGTTCATCATTTCTTATAACACAATAGTATCCCGTCATGATCATACACAACAATTTATTTGGCCATTCCCCGATTGATGGGCACCCCCATCAATTTACAATTATTTGCCTCCACAAAAAGAGCTGCTAGAAATATTTTTGTACATGTAGGTCCTTCCCCTTTTTCAATCGCTTTGGCTCATAGACCTAGTCGTTGTATTACTGGGTCAAAGGGTATGCACAGCTTTATAGCTCTTTAGGCATACTTCTAAATTGTTCTCCAGAATGATTGGATCAGTTCACAAATCTACCAACAGTGTATTAGTATCCTAATTTTCCCACATCTCCTCTAATCTGGTAGGTGTGAGGTCGTACGTCAGAATTGTTTTAATTTGCATTTCTCTAATTAATAGTAATTTAGATTATTTTTCATATGACTATAGATAGTTTTGATTTCTTTATCTAAAAATTGTTCGTATTATTTTATCATTTATCAATTGGTGAATGACTTGTATTCTTATGAATTTGACTCATTTCTCTACATATTTGAGGAATGAAGCCTTTATCAGAGAAACATACTGTAAAAAAATTTTTTACATATCATAAAAGAAGGAAAGGATCTACACATACAAAAATATTTATAGCAGCCCTTTTTGTGGTTGCAAAGAAGTGGAAATTGAGAGGATGCCTATCAGCTGGGGAATGGCTGGCCAAGTTGTGGTATATGAAAGTAATGGAATGCTATTGGGCTATAAGAAATCACAAGCAGAAGGATTTCAGAAAAAAATTGAAAAGACTTGCATGAACAAAGTGAAATGAGCAGAACCAGGAGAACACTATACACAGTAACAGCAGCATTGTGCAATGATCAACTATGAATAACTTAGCTCTTCTCAATAATACAATGATCCAACACAATTCTAAAGGATTCATGATGGAAAATGCTGTCCACATCCAGACAAAGAACTGATGTAGTCTGAATGTAGATTGAAGCATACTATCTATGCTTTCTTTATTTCTTCATGGTTTTTTTCCTTTTCATTTGTTTCTTCTTTTACAACCTGATTAATATGGAAATATGTTTTACGTGATTATACTTGTATGACCTATTTAAAATTCTTACCTATTATTGAATCTAAAGGGCTATAAAACTGTGCAAATCCTTTGACCTAGCAAAATCACTACTAGGTCGGTATCCCAAAGAGATTTGTTTTTAAAGGAAAAGGATCTATTTATACAAAAATATTTATGGTGGCTCTTTTTGTGGTGGCTAAGAATTAGAAATTGGAGGGATACCCATCAATTGGGGGAATGGCTAAACAAGCTGTAGCATATGATTGTGATGAAATATTATTGTGTAATAAGAAATGACAAGCAGGATGATTTCAGAAAAACCTGGAAAGACTTAAATGAACTGATGCAAAGTGAAGTGAGCAGAACCAGAAGAATGTTGTACACAGTAACAGCAATATTGTACAATGAAGTACTGTGAATGACTTAGCTATTCTCAGCAATGATCCAAGACAATTCCAAAAGACTCATGATGAAGCATGCTATCCACCTCCAGAGAAAGAACTGATATTGTCTAAAAACAGACTGAAGCATGCTATTTTTCACTTTCTTTCTCTTTTTCTTGGTTTTTGTTTGAGTCTTCTCATACAAAATGACTAATAAGGAAATGTTTTATATGATTGGACATGTATAAACTATATTAGAATCCTTGCTATCTAAGGGAGGGGGAAGGGGAGAAAGGGATGGAAGTACAGAATTTGGAACTCAAAACTTTTTAAAATGCTAAAAATTGTTTAACATGTAATTGGGGGGGGTAAAATACTATTTTTAAAAATATTTACCCTTTTAGGGAGGAAGGGAGAAAATTTTGAACTCAGTTTTTATCAAATGAATGCTAAAATTCGTTTTTACGTGTAATTGGAAAAATAAAATAGCACTTAAATTTTTTTCAGTTATACTTACTAACTTTATTTCCCTTCATCATTTCCCCCCATTTGTACCTCTCTCTCTCTCTCTCTCTCTCTCTCTCTCTCTCTCTCTCTCTCTCTCTCTCTCCACCCTGTTCCACCTCAAAATTTTTTTGCTTCTGATCACCACTTCCCTCAATTTTCCCTCCCTTCTATCAGCCCCCTTTCTCTTATACCCTTCCCCCTTTACTTTTCTGTAGGGCAACTGAGCATGTGTGTGTGTGTGTGTGTGTGTGTGTGTGTGTGTGTGTGTGTGTGTGTGTGTATTCCCTCTTTGAGTCAATTCTTATGGGAGTAAAGTTCATGAATTGTCAGCCACCTTTTCCCCATTTTCCCCTCCACTGCAAAAGCTCTTTTGTGCCTCTTTGATGTGAGATAATACCCAATTCTACCTTTTTCCCCTTCTCCCAATGCATCTTTCTCACCCCTCAATTTTTTTTAGATATCATATCATCATAGTCAAATCATGTCCATGTCCTTTGTGTATGTATATTCATTCTTGCTAGAGTAATAATGATAAAGTTCTTAGGAGTTAGAAATATCATTTTCCTATGTGGGAATGTAAACAGTTCAACCTCATTGAATTGCTTATGATTTCTCTTTCCTACCTATCTTGTTATGCTTCTCTTGAGTCTTGCATCAAAGTCAAATTTTCTATTCATCTCTGGTCTTTACATCAGAAATGCTTGAAAGTCCTCTATTTTATTAAATATCCATTTTCCCCTGAAGGATTATACTCAGTTATGCTTGGTAGGTGATTCTGGTTGTAATCCTAACTCCTTTGCCCTCTGGAATATCAAATCACAAGACTTCTGATCCTTTAATAAAGAAGATGCTAAATGTTGTGTTATCTTGACCATGGCTCCACAATACTTGAATTGTTTCTAGCTGCTTGCAATATGTTCTTTTTGACCTGAGACCTCTGTAATTATATTTCTGGGAATATTTATTTGTGGATCTCTTTCAGGAGGTCATCAGTGGATTTTTTGAATTTCCATTTTATATTCTGGTAAGAATCTTTTTCTTTATCATGGCTTTCAGATAGTCCAACAATTCTTAAATTATCTCTCCTTGATCTATTTTCCAGGTCAGTTGTATTTCCAATGAGAAATTTCATATTCTCTTATATTTTTTCATTCTTTTGATTTTTTTGGGGGGGGGTGTTTTTGTTTCTTCATGTATCATGGAGTCATTAACTTCCACTTGTCCCATTCTAATTTTTAAAAAATCATTTTCTTTAGTGAGCTTTTGTACCTCCTTTTCCATTTGGCCAATTCTACTTGTTGAAGAGTTCTTTTCTTCAGTGAATTTTTGCACAACTACTTGGCTAATTCTGCTTTTTAAGTACTCCATCTCATCAACGGATTTGGTGCCTCTTTTACCATTTGGCCTGTTCTGTTTTTTTAATGTATTTTTCTTCAGTATTTTTGAGTCTCTTTTACTAAGTTGTTGACTTTTTTATCTTTTTTTTAATTACTCTAATTTCTTTTCCCAATATTTCCTCTACCTCTTTCATTTGATTTTTAAACTCTTTTTCGAGCTCTTCCAGGAATTCTTTTTGGGCCTGAGACCAATCCACATTTTTCTTCTTTGATGCTTTGCATGTAGCTGTTCTGACAATGTTATCTCCTGAGTTTGTGTTTTGATCTTTCTTTTCACCATAATAACTATCTGTGGTCAGGGTTTTGTTGTTGTTGTTGTTGTTGTTGGCTCATTTTTCTAGCCTATTTCTTGACTCTTAACTTAATGTTAAATTTGGAGTCTGTTTCCAGGAAACTGGGGTAGGGGGTGAGGGTGGGGAAGAGGAACTGTTCCAAGCTTCAGGATTTTTGTGCAGCTGTTTTCAGAGCTAGATTGAGGGTTCTGTAAGTTTTCAGTTTTTCCCAGGTGGTATGGTCTAAGGAGAGGTATGGTCACTGTTCTCCTGGCCTGCACTTTGGCTTGTGAGTGACCACAAGCATTCCTTTCTACCCTGGAACTGTGACCATTGTCCCTGATGCCCTGTAGTCATGCTCCTCCTCATCCTGGATCTGTGACCCAGAACTGCATATAAGCAATGCAATAGAGTCCTGCACCCAGTGCCAGTAAACAGTCCTTGCAATCTTCTACTGACCAGTTGTTTAATCCCTTTACCATCTCAGGAAGTTTCCATTGCCAATTCAATCAACCTTAAAACCTGCTGCTCATTTATCAGGAATGACCTGTGCTAGACTGCACTCCACTCTCATCCCAGTGAGCTAAACCTTTCGTGCCAACCTTCTAAATTGTCTTGGGGTGGAAAATTGTTTCACCCTGTCCTTTTGTTGGCTCTGCCCCTCCAGAATCCATTTTGAGATGTTCTTTTAAAGTTATTTGAAGGGGAATTTGGGAGAGTTCAGGCTACTTCCTACCTTTACTCTGCCATCTTGGCTCTGCCTCTAGACATGCTAATTAAGGAAATCTTAAAAGAAAAACTGCCTGGATCTCTTACATCCAGAGGGCAAAGTAGAGATAGAAAGAACACACTAGTCATTTCCTGGAAGAAATCCCAAAATGAAAACTCTCAGGAACATCATACCCCAATTCCAAAGTTTTGAAGTCATAGAAAAAATGTTGCAAGCAGCCAGAAAAAAAAAAATTCAAGTACTAAGAAGCATAATAAGGATGACACTTAATTTAGGAGCCTCCTGTATAAAGGAGCTAGAAACTTTGTATGCAATATTCCAGAAGGAAAAGAATATTGGCTTACTGCCCAGGATGACTTACCCAAGAAGATGGAATATAATGCTCTGGGGAAGGAGAGAACATTGGGAGTGGAAAAGGGAGAATGGATTTTTAATGAAATAGAGGTCCTTTAAGTTGCACAGAAACTTTGAAGATCAAACATAGGAGCAAAGATAAACATGATAAAAATAAACAATGATAAAAATAAACAATGATAAAGACTAAGTAAAGATAAGCACTTACATTCTAATATAGGGAGAATATACATATGTCCCTTCTGAACTTTAACATCATCAAGGGTCATAGAGGGAGTCCAATCAGACAAAGCCTAGGAGTGGGAATATTACACTTGAGAAAAGAATGGAAATGGAGAGGAAGAGGAATACACTGTGCAGGGAAGAGAAATGACAGGGGAAATATCTTATATAATCATGGTACACAAGTAAATATCTATACAAACAAGAAGGAAAGAGGGCAGCTAAGCAGGACAGTGGATAGAGCACAAATCTGGAGTCAGGAGGACCTGAGTTCAAATACAGCAGGAAATGTAATAAATCCACCATAAAATCATTAACTAGTTGTTGCACTTAAATGGTAGGTTGACATCTAAAATAAGTCCTGTGTTACTACTTCATTCCATTTCTACTGATGCTTTTCTATGTGAAACTGAAAAACAACTGTCAATGATCCTCCACAGGAATCAGGGACATCTGCAAATGTGGGAGGGACCAGTAAGAAATATAAAGGCAGAGTGGCATTTCAAAGTTAATTTCCCCAAGTCCCATTAAAAGTGGCAGATGAAGTCCCTAAAAAGTAAATGACTATTTTTTTTCCTTTAGATCTCTAGGGATAATCTTGAGGAGACAGGTGCCCTAGTAGCATCACTCAAAACCTCACCAGTATGCTCCCCATTAACTATCAGTAGATACAGCATATTCTGGAATGACTGCTTGTTGTGATTATTTAAGTGAGCATACAAAGAAATGAGCTAGCTTATTTTACATAGAATAATTTGATGCTTTTCTTATGGAGAAGTATTAAAAAGGTTCTTAACAGACTTTCATCAGCTTCTGAAGTAAATTGAATGGTATGAAGCCAAACATCCAGACAAATGAAGAGGAGTTATCAATTCTTATATTGCAAGTTGAAGGTCCTCTCTCCAATGCAAAATAATTTCCTCCCCTATCTTTGTTCTTGAACCAAGAGTCCTGCCCTCCCCTCTTGCATCCTCTAGTGTTTTGTGCTCAGTAGCTAACCCTAACCCTAAACCTGTTTAGGGTTATACACCAATTTTTATTACATATTCTTCAGTTCCCCATAAACAGAGCTAACTTGAGCTGACTGCAGAATGGCTGCACAATTATCTTGACTATCTCATATTAAAAATGTGAGGATCAAATAAGATAATGTATATGAATTCCTTTGCAACAAAAACCAAAAAAAACCACCTCTGTAAACGCTAGCTAACTACTTTTACACTTGGAGAGAAGGAGTGTTCTAAGGAGCAATCAGGCTTATAAAAAAAATTTTCAAGAAATAAAAACTTCCAGTCTATAAAGCTCCTACAGCTTTATTGATCACACTATTAAAAAAAAAAAAGAACATAAAAGAGAACCAAGTCAACCTCCTTCTGACTCTGTGTAAAACCCAAAACAATAGCCTTCACAGAAGTCTTTGGTGGAACCTACAACACTCTCATCTCCTCTCCTTCACACAAAATTTGCTCCTTTGTGTAAGCCCACCATCCTAAACAAAGGACACTGAATTTGTAAAAGCATGAAAGAGGTGGAAATAGAGAGGACAGAGTTTTTAAAAATCATAATTTGGGAAATAGTTCTTCCAGATTTCAAGTCACACTAAAAAACAGTAATCAAAACTAATTGATGACTGCTTTTAGAAATAGAAGAGTAAATTAGTACAATAGACTGAACAAGGAGGAATCAGAAGTGTTCAAACTCAATAATCCAATATTAGATAAGCCTGAGAACATGAACTCCTTGAGGAAGAACTTTTTTTTAAACAAACATTGCTAGGTAAATTGCAATGAAGTTTGGCAGAAATTAAGCTTAAACCAACATCTTTCCAATGCATTTTACAAAAAGCTCAAAATGCTGACACCGCCTGAATATTAAAGATCACACTATTTAAAAAAAACAAAAACATGGAAAAGAATCAAGTCAGATAACTTTCAAAGCTATGATTAAAAGGATAAGTAATAGCCAATCATGGAATACAGATGATGACAAAAGACAACAGTTTCCATTGCAAGAAAATGAAAAGCTTTTGAACCAACAAAATCAATACTACTAGGATAAAAAGTGAAGCATTAGATGGGGGAAAATTTTTACATTAAATATCTCTGATATTTAAGATGTATAATAAACTACACTAGCATATAATATCAATAACTATTTCCCCAATGGATCAGTCGCCAAAAAGTATCAACAAATAGTTCTTGAATAAAAAATTGTAAATCACTAATAATCAGAGAAGTACAAATCAATATAACTTTGAGGTTTCATTTCACACCCAGAAAATTTACAAAGATGATAAAATATGAGAACAATAGATGTTGAAGAGTTTGTGGAAAGACTAGTATTAATACACTATTGATGGAGCTATGAAAATTCTGGAAAAACATTTTGGAGTCATGCTAAAAACTTGACTAAAATGTCTATTTCCTGCTGACCTAATGATCAAATTGTCAGGCACATACTTCCAGAAGGTCAGAAATAGAAAAGATGCAAAAACAGTAAAAAATATTTATAGCAATACATCTTCAGTAAATAATTTATTCTTGAATTCTATCTTTAATAGTAAAGAATAAATTTTTGAATGAGATATTAGCCAAACAAATTGTGAAGCATGAATATAAAGGAATATTACTGCAAAATAGTACTTAATCTTCTTCTTGAAAATGTCTAATACTGACATTCAAGGCAAGAATAATATTGTGTACAAAGAACAATAATCTCATTTGAGTTGAGAGAAATGAGCAGAAGAACACAGAAAAATATGGATGTTTTTTCATAATTTTCTTTCTTCATGAAGAAACAAATGGAAGAATACTTATGTACATATGCATATGTGGCTGTATACACACAGCTGCCAAGAGAAAGAGAGATGTGAATTTTTCCTTATTTTGAGGGTAAAACAGAAAGGTGATAGGCATTGACATAGTGGGATACACTAATAGAAAAATAGCCATTAACATGAGGCATATGTACTGAAGAAATTTCAAGCAAGAGGTGAAATGAGTTGAAGGTGAGGGATGAAGTAAATAAGATCCACAGGCTAAGGCATATCAAAGGGAAAATAGAAGGCACTGCAAGGGAGGGCTTACATAATCATAGGACCTAGTGTTGTAAAAGGGTCTTGGAGATCTTTTAACAATCACTGGACCTTTAAACAGGACAGTCCTTGAACAATTTGTCCTTTTGTTTTGACACTCTTCAATTAGTTAAAAGTATGTGTAAAATTCTATTATTAACTTAATCATCCACAGATTGTAGAGCAAGCCAGTATTGAGCATTGTGGAAAAGGCTTATGTATCTTCACACAGAATGTATTAAACTACCTTCCACAAAACAGATGAAAAGTATCTCCTATACAGTTTTGATTAGTGAAAAACTCTTCAGGGACAGGCTAGAAAGATGATACTCAGACAGTTCTGACAAGAGAATGAAGCAAAGGGGGTAATCAAAGTGGGAAGATATAATATGCTTTTCCTCCCACTATGAGCCACAACATTGGGTTACCACTCAGCAGTACCTTCTAATCTAACATTCAGGTAAGTATTGAACTTTGAAGTACAAAATATGAGATTCCCAAAAGATTCTCTTACCTGATCACATTTTCAAATCCAGGAATTAGAAAGGTCCTGAAGTTTGGCCAGTATGGCAAAGTTTGAAAGGCAGTGGAAGAGCTTAGTGTCTGTAGAATAATCAATATGAGTTTTCAATAATCAATAAGAAACTTCTTATCAATCTTATGATATGCTGGCTGCCTCTGTAAAAGTAATGCAGATCAAGAGCACAAGACACCTAAATAAAAGGGTCTCTGGGGTGACAGGAAATACTAATTGGATAACTTTTAAAAGGATGTTTTTCCAAACATAAACAGGAGGCAATACCCTAGGGATTTTGTCTCCTGAGTTTCTTTCTTTTTGCTCCCTCATTTCCCACATATTCCATTTTCCCTCTTCAATTTCAGAACCCTAGACAGTAGCAAATTCCTCAGAAATATCATGGACCTTATTTTCTATCACTAACATGATTACCTTTCCAACAATGCAACTCCTGCCATACTCCTTTTAAGGAGCAGGGAAAGTAACACACCTTAATTTCCCATATCTCCAGTCGTTGTTCTTTTCTCATCAGACTCCTATTAATAAAGTAGTATTGACTCCATGAGGTGGACAAGAAAAATTGGAAATGAGTTTTTAAATAAAAAAAAAACAGTGGCCCAGTGGTTATAAAAAACAATAATAATAAACCATATTTATATTGTGCTTAGAAGTTTTCAAGAACTTTCACCAGTTATAGCTCTGTGAAGTAGATAGAACAAGTAATTTTATGGCATTTTGTACATGAAGAAATTGAGACTTAGCATGGGAAAGTGCCATGTCTATAATCACACAACTAAAAACTTTCAGAAATAGTATTCAATCCCAGATCTCCTGATTCTAAATCTATCTATCCATCCATCAACAAACATTTATTAAGTACTATTATGTGCGCTATTCAAAGTACTAGAAGTACAAAAACAAAATAGAAATGATTCCTGCATTCAATGATCTTAAATTTTGAAGATGGAGATAATACATATGTATATAGATAAATATAAGACATAATAAAATCAAATATTAGGTAACCTAGTTGGAGGAAAACATGAGCACTGGGGAACCAGGAAAAGCCTGCAGAAGGTAATACAAGCAAAATCTTAAAGAGTACTAGTGGTTGCATCCTTAAGGTAGAAGTAAGGAAGGGATCTCCTAAGACTGTTGGGTACCTGTGAAAGCATTGTGGGGTCAGAATTAGCAAATAAGCTACATTTGGGAGTTCCAAATATAGATAAATTATAGAGGGCATGAAGGGTATTGATGTGTAGGTTGACTAGAAGAGTCAAAAAGAATGGCCAACTCATGAAGATCTTTAAACAGCAAACAAAGGAGTTCATGTTTAGGTCAGAGGTAAGTTTATTGAATTCAGAGTGACATCATGCCTTTTGCTGTGTACTATCCTGCCTTTTAGGGATTTTTGCCAATTTATACAGTGTTTTCTTTTATTCAGAGGTTATTATTTAATAAAATTATTTGTTAATTCATATTCATTGAATTATTACTATAAATGAATTATTATATTAGTAATTATAGAGGAAGAATAACAAGATAGTCTATTCCCTCAGATGAACTATAGGATAATAGGAGAAATAAGCAACATATATAGATAATTCAAGGACAATTTTAAAAATCAAATAAGTACAAATTGCTATAATAGTTCAAGAGTGGAAAGGATTGCTATCAGGGTCAATAATAAAGCCTTCAAGCCCAGAAACTGAAACAGGGTCAGTCTAAAACTGTTCACAAGGACAAGAAGAGTTCCCAAACCCATAGGGTAGGGAAGTAACAGTCTGACTTTGTGTAAGGAGCAGAAAGTTTCTAACTGGCAGCTCTATTCCTCAGTATAGTCTACTGATTTATGAATCCAGGATTGACTGACAAGGGAACTTGAACCTAGGCATAGCATTCTAGGGCAAGGTTTGGTCACAGGCTCTAAGCTGTGTATTGAACAAGGAGCAAGTACAGAAGCAAGAGAACATCTGGGTGTCTGACTCCTAGAGTGCAGTGGGAAAGAGGTTAGTTTCAGTTGCTAGCTCAATCTAAGCCAGAAGCAAAATTACTAGGGCCAGACTCCCCAAACAAAGGAGTGTGTACAGTTCTATCAAAGCAATTGTTCTAGAAAACAAATTGAGGAGAGGTTTAAGAACCTAGATGAAATACACAATAAAAAAAAAAGACCCAAAAATCACATTTCAAAAGACAACTGCCCATATCTCTTAGAATCAAAGGGCAGTGAGAAGAGAATCAACCAGTTACCTCCTTCTAAAAATCCAAAAAAAACCTCCAACAAATATCATAGCCAAAATCCAAAGCTTTGAGATTAAGGGAAACAATACAACTGTAAGTAGCCAGAAAGAAAGAATTTAAGTACTGAGGAGCCACAGTCAGTATTACACAAAACTTAGCAGCCACCACTTGAAAGGAAGGGAGAGTTCAGAATAAATATTTCAAAGAACAAAAGATAGAGGTTTGAAAGCAAATTAGTATAATTTTTCTCACCAATCAAAATAGTATAAACTTTGGGGGTGAAGTAAAGGGGAAAGGGGAAGAACCTTTACTAAACTAGAGGACTGCCAAGCATTCCTGATTTAAAAAAAAAAAAAGGACCAGAGCTGAGTAGAAACTTTGAAATACAAACACAAATCAAAAACTTAAAAAGAAACTAATTAATTGAACAATAGAAAATAAACCAAATAAAAATGAACTGTTGTATTCTATTATAAGATGATAAGTATATTTCTTTAGAACCTACAAGGCACAGCCCAATTTTACACAAGAATAATCATCTAAATGAAATAGATGAATATTTATAAAAATATTAAATGTTTAGAATTTAAAAAAAAAAAAACAAGAAATAGAGAACTCAACCCTGTCTCAGGAAAAGCTGTAATTTCTTTGTAGAAACTGAGCATGTGGGGGGTGGAGGCAAGATGGCAGAGTGAAAGCAGCAACTTGCTTGAGCTCTCCCCCAAACCCCTCCAAATACCTATTTAAAAATGGCTCTAAATAAATTCTAAGGCAGCAGAACCCACAAAAATACAGAGTGAAGCAAATTTCCAGCCCAAGACAACTTGGATGATTGCTCAGAAAGGTATATCGCGCTGGGCTGGGAGCGCAGCTCAGCACAGCATGCGTGCACAGGTGCAACAAACCTGGAGCAGGCCTCAGAGGACCATATAGTGGGCAGCTGTGGTGGTTTCCAGACTCCTCAATTCAGGAATGCCAAAGACAACTTAGAAGGTCAGTGAGAAAAGTCTGTTTCTGTGGTACTCAGAGAGGAAGGCAGGGTCTCAGCTCCAGTTCCCCAAGAACATGGATGGGCAGCTGCTTCCTGAGCTTCCAGCCAATAGACTGAAGGGGAATTGAGTGGCTGATCAGAGGGGGATTGCAGGGATCTCTCTGCTGGTGCTGAGGCAGGAACCTCTGGCTTTGCCCATGCTTGGATCTAGGTCACAGTTCTAGAGGGGGGTCCTGGGGTGAGGAGGATCACTGGCACAGTGGAGCTGGTAGTGGTTGTAGACAGGAAACCTTCTTCACAGTTCCAGGACAGAAAGGAGTGCTTGTGGTCACTTATAGACTACAGCACAGGCCAAGAAAGGAGTAAACACCTCGCCCCTTATCATACCACCTTGCAAGAACTGAAAATTTACAGGTCCCTACAAGTATCTCTGAAAACAGCTGTATAAACCCCCGAACCTTGGGACAGTATATTCTCCACATTGGAAGTAGACTCTTACCTTAACAAAGAGTTTAAAACTCAAGTAATTGGACGGGATCATGAGCAAGGAGCGCTAAAAGACTCAGACTATATTATCTTACTTTGGTGACAAAGAAGATCAAAAATGTACAACCAGAAAACAACAAAGTCAGGGCTCCTGCATCCAAAGCCTCCAAGAAAAATATGAATCATTCCCAGGCCTTGGAAGAGCTCAAAAGGGATTTTGAGAAGCAAGTAAGAAAAGTAGAGGAAAAACTGGGAAGAGAAATGAGAGTGATGCAAGAAAATCATGAAAAACAAGTCAACAGCTTGCTAAAGGAGAACCAAAAAAATACTGAAGAAAATAACACCTTAAAAAATAGCCTAACCCAAATGGCAAAAGAGGTCCAAAAAGCCAATGAGGAGAAGAATGTCCTAAAAAGAAAAATTGGCCAAATGGAAAAGGAAGTCCAAAAGATTACTGAAGAAAATAATTCCTTAAAAATTAGAATAGAGCAGTTGGAGGCTAGTGACTTTATGAGAAATCAAGACACTGTAAAACAAATCCAAAAGAATGAAAAAAAGAAGAGAATGTGAAATATCTCATTGGAAAAACAACTGACCTGGAAAATAGATCCAGGAGAGAGAATTTAAAAATTATTGGACTATCTGAAAGCCATGATCAAAAAAAGAGCCTAGACATCATCTTTCAAGAAATTATCAAGGAAAACTGCCCTGATATAGTAGAACCAGAGGGCAAAATAGAAATTGAAAGAATCCACCGATCTCCTCCTGAAAGAATCACCAAAGGAAAACTCCTAGGAATATTGTAGCCAAATTCCAGAGTTCCAAGGTCAAGGAGCAAATATTACAAGCTGACAGAAAGAAATAATTCAAGTACTGTGGAAACACAATCAGGATAACACAAGATTTAGCAGCTTCTACATTAAAGGACCACAGGGCATGGAA
This sequence comes from Phascolarctos cinereus, assembly GCF_003287225.1. Lineage (NCBI taxonomy): Eukaryota > Metazoa > Chordata > Mammalia > Diprotodontia > Phascolarctidae > Phascolarctos > Phascolarctos cinereus. The sequence continues at coordinate 248,751,274 of NW_027555958.1, read as the reverse complement.
TATAATATTCTGGAGGGCAAAGGAGATAGGATTACAACCAAGAATCACCTTCCCAGCAAAACTAAGTACAATCCTGCAGGGGAAAAAGTGGTCATTCAGTGAAATAGAGGACTTTCAAGCATTCTTGATGAAAAGACCAGAGCTGAATAGAAAATTTGACTTTCAAATACAAGACTCAAGTGGAACATGAAGAGATAAACAGGAAAGAGAAATCATAAGAGACTTATCAAGGTTGAACTGTTTACATTCCTGCATGGAAAGATGATATTTATAACTCATGAGACTTTTGTCAGTATTAGGGTAGTTGGAGGGGAAAAAATTATATGTATGTATAGATAGATAGATAGATAGATAGATAGATAGATAGATAGATAGATAGACAGACAGAGGGTACAGGGTGAGTTGAAGGTTAAGGGGTCATATCTGGAGAATAAAACTAAGGGAAGAGAGAGGATTATATTCGGAGAAGAAGAAAGGGAGAGATAGAATAGGGTAAATTATCTCAAAAAAAAAACAGAAAAGAAAATGCTCTTCCAGTGGAGGGGAAATGGAGGAAAGTGAGAGGGAAAGAGTGAATCTTATTCTCATAGGATTTGGCTTATGGAGGGAATAACATACTCATTCAATTGGGTAAGGAAATCTGTCTTACCCTGGGGGAAAATAAGGGGAGAAGGGGACAAGAGAGCAGAGGGATGATAGAGAGGAGGGCAGTTTGGGAAAGGGGGTAATCAGAAGCAAATACTTCTGAGGAGGGACAGGGTCAAAAGAAATGGGAGGGCAGGATAGGATTAAGGGAAATAGAGTTAGTTTTTCACAACACGTCTACTATGGAAGTCTTTTGCATAACTGCACATGTATAACCTATATTGAGTTGCTTGCCTTTTCAATGAGGGTGGTTGGGGAGGGAGGAAGGGAGAAGAATTGAAACCTAAAGTTTTTAAAACATATGTTTAAAAAAAATATATTTTCACATGCTACTGGGAAATAAGAAATACAGGAAATGGGGTACAGAAGTCTGTCCTGCCCTACAGGAAAGTAGAAGGGGAAGGGGATAAGAGAAGAGGGGAAGAGATAGAAGAGAGAACAGACTAGGGGAAGGGATATTCAGAATGCATGCCATCTTGGGGTGGGGGAAGGGTGAGATGGGGTGAAAATTTGGAACTCAAAATCTTGTGGAAGTAAATATTGAAAACCGAAAATAAATAAATTTATATCAAATATAAAAACAAAAAAAAGAAACAGCATGTATTGAAGCATAAAACTACACAAGCAAATGCACAAAAGGAAAAATTATTGAGCATAACTTTTATAGATCACAATTCAAAATAAATCATATTCACTGGAGAAAAGTTGTTAAAAATTATAAACTACAATAAGGAATAATTAAAGATAAGGTTAAAGAGACTAAAAATTACAACTGAGATAACTTATTCCTAAGAATGGGTAAGTCAAATCATAGAAACAAATATCAATTTTATTACAGAAAATGACAACATTGAGACAATATACCCAAATTTCTGGGACATGCGCAAAGTAATCCTTAGGAAAATTTTTATATTTCTAAATAATTTGATCAAAAAAGAAAAAATAACAGATCAAAAAATTGGGCATGAAATTTTTAAAAAATTAGAAAATCAAGAAATATCAATCCTCAATTAAACTTTAAGATGGAAATCTTTAAAATCAAAACAAAAAGATTAACAAAATTAGAAGAAAAATTTGAACTAAAGAATAAAAGGAGCCAGTTTAAAAAAAAATAAGCCAACAACAAATTTGTTTTTTCAAATAAAAGGGGAAATCAAATTAACAGTATCAAAAATTTTAAAGTGAATTCACCTCAAATAAAGAAGAAAAAAAATTAGAAACTATTTTGCCCAATTTTACCCAAGTAAGAATAATCATCTAGATGAAATGGATGAATATCTATAAAAATATTAAATGTTTAGAATTTAAAAAAAACAAGAAATAGAGAACTCAATCCTATATCAGGAAAAAAAAGTGAACAGAATATAAATGAGAGACAAAAGAAAAATAAATCTGAAGCTATGTGGATATCACAGTGAATTCTACAAACATTTAAATAATGACTAATTCCAATATTACGAAAGTTAGGTGAAAATGTAGTATAATAAATTGCATTGCCAAATTCCATCTAGCTTACAAATGTCATCTTTATACCATATGTATTGGTATTTTTGGCTTATTGACTTGATACTTAAACCAAAGACAATCAAACTAGGAAAAGAAGACTATACAGATCAATACCTCTAATGAATTTTAATGCAAACTTTTAAAAATATTAACAAAGTGATTTTCACAAAGATTATACAATGTGACCTAGATAGACTTAAACCATTAATGCAGCACTGGTTCAATAACAGGAAAACTATAAACATAATTGACAATATTAATAACAAAAACAACTAAAGTCAGATAATTATATTAATAAATACATTAAAAGTTTTCTACTAGATACAACATCCATTACCATTTTAAAAAAAACACTAGGAAGTACAATAATAAAAAACTTTTCCAACATATAAATAGTATGTCTCTAAAATGAAAAATCAGCATTATATGTACTAGAAATAAACTAGAGGTCTTTCCAGTAAGAAAAGAGGTAAAGCCAGCATGTGTATTATCACTATTACTATTCAATATAGTGGTGGGATTGCTAGCTATAGAAATATGACAAGAAAATGAAATTGAGGGAATAAACATATGCAGAAAAGAAATAAAATATCACTTTTCATAGGTGATATAATTATTTACTTGCAGAACCACATAGAATCAACTAAAAAATTAATTGAAACAATTAAAAATTCAGCAAAGATTCAAGATATTAAATAACCCCACAGAAATCATCAGTATATTTGTAAATTGCCAATAAAACCTAGCAGCTATAGAAAGAGAAATTCAATTTAAAAAATTACAGAATATATGAAAACTTGGGAAACTTTCAAGACTTTATGAATACAGTTACAAAACACTCTTTACACAAATGAATAGATCTAAATAATTTGAGAAATATTAATTACTCATGGATAAGCCAAGCCAACATAACAAAAATGATATTACCTAATTAATTTACTTATTCAGTGTCATCCTCATCACACTACTGAAGGAGTACTTTATAGAGCTAAGAAAAAAATTATATCAAAATTTATCTGTGGAAATAAAAATCAAGAATCTCAAGGGAAATCATGAAAAAAAAGTGGAAAGAAAGGGTTCCTAGCAGGCCTACCAGACCTCAAACTATCCTACAAAGCAGTAATCATCAAAATCATTTGGTACTAATTTTAAAAATAGATCAATGAATGGAACAGATAAGGTACACAATATACAGAAGCAATGGAACAATAGTGTTTAATAAACCCAAAGATCCCAGATTTGGTGGTAAGAACTCAGTATTTGAAAAAAAACTGTTCAGAAAAATGGAAAGCAGTCTGGAAAAAAATAAGTATAAATCAATATCTCACACATTATACTAATGTAAGTTCTAAAGAGGTGTGTGAGTTAGACATACAAGATGAAATCAGAAAACAAATTTGAGGAGCAAGGAAGAAATTACTTGCCAAATCTAGGTACTACAAAGAGTTCATGACCAAATGATAAAAAAGATCACAAAAAGTAAAATAGGCAATTATGATTACATAAAATTTAAAAAGTTTGCCCAAATAAAACCAACAAAGCTAAAATTAGAAGAGAAGATAAATGGGGGGAGGGGAATTTACATCCTCTTTCTCTAGTTAATGTGCCATAGAAATGGATTCAAATTTATAAGAATAATAGTCACTCTTCAATTGACAAATACTCAAAAGATATGAACAACTTTCAGAAGAAGGAATACAAGCTATCAAAATTCATATTGAAATGCCCTCAATTACTAATAATGACAGGAGGGCAAAATGAAACAACTCTGAGATTCCACCTCACAATCTTAAGATTGACAAAGTTAACAAAAAGGAAAACAAGTGTGTTAATGTACTTTTGGCACAGCTGTTAATTTTCCCGGCCATTCTGGAAAGCAATTTGGAATTATACATTATTAAATGGTGCGTGCCCTTGACTCTCAGAATCATTGAATAAATTCTGAAGAAATCAAAGAGAGAAGAAAAAAACACATATGTGTGTGTATGTATGAGTGTGTATACATACATACATACATATACATCTATGATGGGGAAGAATTGGAAATTAAGAGGGTACCCTTCCATTAGGGAATGGCTAAAAAATGTTATGGCATATGAATATAACTAAATACTACTGTGCTATAAGAAATGATGTAGATGTCAGTTTCAGAGAAGTCCAGGAAGACTTTATGAACTGATGCAAAGTGAAGTGAACAGAATCAGGAAAACAATGTATAAAATAACTATTACATATGTGCCAAGAGTAAAGGAAAAGGAACTGGCATTTAGCTTGGGCCATATGTATTCCCCCAGAAGTCCCTTGGGGCAGAGACTGAAGCTGGTGAAAAGTAAATTCCCTGACAGGGGAAAAAGCTTGAGTCAACTTTAAGGTTTACTCCCCAGGAAACTTCCATAGCAAATGAATATAGTGAAATCATAACAAAACCAGAAGAAACAAAATAATCTGAACCTACTAAGCTCAACTGTATACTACCAAAACAGAGAATACAAAAGAAATCAAAGACATAACTTTAAAAACATGAATTAGTCAAAAAAGCAGAAAACTAAATGAAAATTATAACAATCCAATCTCAAGAAAGGAAATAGAATTAACCATAAAGGAATTATAGTGGGGAAGGGCACAAATTGCCTATTCCTCATTGATTTATATTGGAATTCTATCAAACTTTTAAAGAACAACTAACATCAACACTACACAAATCACTCTCAAAAACTGAGAGACAAAGTACTCTACTGGATTCCTTTTACAAATTAAATATATTCTAATACTTTAGCTAGGGAAAAAGAAAGCCCCCCAAAAACTATAAACCAATATCATTAACAAATATCAGTTCAGAAACTTTAAATAATGTCTTGTTAGACTGCAGCAATTAATCTAAGAGATTATTCCCTCTGACAAAGTTGGATTTATACCAGGAAAGGAAAAAGGGGCTCAACATTGTGAAAACAAACAATATAGTTTTTATTGTTCAGTGATGTCTGATTCTTCCTGACCCCATGGACCATAACATGCTAGGCCCTTCTATCCTGCATTATCTATTGAAGTCTGTCCAAGTTCATATCCATTATTTCCGTGATATTATCTATTCACCTTGTCCTCTACTGTCCCCTTTTCCTTTTGCCTGCAATCTTTCCAAACATTAGGGTCTTTTCTCATGAGTTCCATCTTCTCATTATGTAGCCAAATCAACATAATAAATTGTATTAAAACAAAAATATTCAAAACTGCATGATCATATCAATAGTCGCAAAAAAATAAAAAGCCTTTGGAAGGCAATGACAGTCTGTTATACCTTTTTAAAACCTACAATGTTTAAGAATAGAAGGACATTTCTAATATCATAAAAGTACATATTTAAACCAAAAGGCAAGATTTCTACGCAATGGGGATACATTAGGAGTATTTACAGTTAATACAGGAATAAAGCAAGGATGTTCTATTATTTTATATATTTCTGGAAATGTTAGCAAGGGCACTAAGAGAAGAAAAACTAATTAAAGGTGTAAAAGTAGGTAGAGAGGAAATAAAACTATTTCAATTTGCTGATTGAATGATGCATTGCTTAGAAAATCAGGAGAGTATTGTACATAGCAACAGCAACATTGTGTAATGATTAACTGACAGACTTAGCTATTCTCAGCAATACAATGATCCAAGACAATTCCAAAACACTCATGATGGAAAATGCTAACAACATCCAAAGGAAGAACTATGGAGTCTGAATGCAAATCAAAGCATACTATTTCCAATTTTTTTGTGGGGTATTTTTTGTTTTTTCTTTCTTATGTTTTTTTTCCTTTTGTTCTGATTCTTCTTTCACAAGATGACTAATGTGGAAATATGTTTAACATGATTGCATATGTATAACCTATATTAGATTGCTTGCTGTCTTGGGGAGGGAGGAGGAAAGGAAGGAAGGGAGAAAAATTTGGAACTAAAAATTCTAAAAAATCAATGTTGAAAACTATCTTTACATGGAATTGGAAAAATAAAATAATATTAAGGAAAAAAGTTTTGCTTTGAGTGTATTGTTATATATTGAAACATTTTTTCTGTCTTTGACATCCTTGGAATATATGCCATATATAAATAGGACTGTTGAGTCAAAGGGTATGAACATTTTAGTTACTTTTTTTCATATAACTCCAAACTGCTTTCCAGAATGGTTGAGTCAATTTACAACTCTTCCAACAGTGTTATTTATATGCTTGACTTTCTAGAGCCCCTCCAACATTGACTATTCCCATCTTTTGTTATCTTTGTCAGAGTTGTATTGATTTACATTTCTATGATTATGAATAATTGGAGCAATTTTTCTTATGATTTTTAATTGTCAACAATTCTTCTGACAACCTTTTGATAACTTATCCATTGCTGAACGGCTTAGGGTTTTATATTTTTGTGTTAAATCTCTGTAACCTTGAATTTCAGTCCTTTGTCAGTAATATTTAATACAAATATTTTTCCCCAATTGATGGTTTCCTTTTATTCTGAGTTACTTTGATTTGCAAACAAAAACATTTCAATTTCATGTAATCAAAATGATTTGTTCTACCTGTTGTAATACCCTCCAGCCTTTGTTTTTATTAGAGTTCTTCACATAACCATAGTAGTGAAGGAAACTTTCATCAGTTTTCCTCCACTGTTATATGAATTTGTTTTGTCCAATCAAGAGCACAGGATTTATAGTTGGAAAACAAATTCAAATAACACTTTTTTTCCTGAAATCAATAGGTTTTTTTCAATTACATGTAAAAACAATTTTTACCATTTTCCTTTTAAAATTTTGAATTCCAAATTCTCCCTCTTTCTCCCTCTCCATTTCCTTCCTTGAGAAGGAAAGCAACTTGATACAGGTTATACATGTGCAGTCATGCAAAACCTATTTCCATATTAGTCTGAAATCTATCCCTTCATCTCTACCTTTTTTACTGATTTCCTTCAAGATTCCATCCAACCTTTTGCAAGAGGTCTTTCCCAGGCCCTCCAGATGTTAGTGCCTTCCTCTCTCCAACTATTTTCCATTTACTCTGAATATGTCTTACATGTACCTAGTTATTTGTATGTTGTCTCCCTATTAAGAATGTGAGATCCTTGAAAGCAAGGGCTACATTTTTGCCTTTCTTTGTTTCCCCAGTGCTTAGAACAGTGCCTAGAACATAATAAAGATTTAATAAATGTTTGTTAACTATCTATGAATTTATATTTAGCTAATCTGCTACTCAGTTTTACAAGCAGCTCTTGTTCAATTGGAGTCATTCTTTTGGTATTCATGCTCTGCAGTTTTGTTGAACAGATTATTCATTTGGCTGTTTCTGATTCTTCCTTATCTGATCTGATCTGCTGATCTATTTTTGTAATTTTAACAGTACAAGTAGTTTTGATGATTACTTCTGTATGGTAAAATTTTAGGTCTTGAAGTACTGTTTCTTTTCATTCCTTCTTTTCAATTTTTTCTCTTGGAACTCCAGTCCTACTTTTTTTTTTTAATCTGCAAATGAATTATTTTTTGTCTAATTCTAATAGTGACCTTTTGTTAATATGAAGGGAACAGCACTAAATTTGTAAATTAATTCATTTTGAATTATTTTTTTTAATTTTAAATCATTTTTACAATGGTCATGGCCCAAACATGAGCAATGACTATCTCTCCAAGTATTTGTCATTTTTTTTGTACATTTAAAGAGTGTTTTGCAACAAAATTTACATAAATGTTGAATGTGTCATACTAGGTTAACCCCTAGATATTTTACATATTTTGTAATTATTTTAAATAGTACTTACTTTTCCCTTCTTTTTCCTGTATTTTGCTTTTACTACCTAGACATGCTGGTGATGATTTTTTGTGAATTTAATTTGTATTTTCTGAACCTATGGCCTCATTTAGTGTCTTTACTAATTCTGAGAGTTTTCTCTAAGTAAAACATTGTGATCATATGCAAATAGTGATCATTTCATCTCCTCTTTAGCAATGTTTATATTTTAAATTTCTTATTGCTGTGACTAAGATTTCTAGAACTAAGTTAAGCAATATTTGGGAGAAGGAAAATTCTTGCTTTATACTTACATTTATTAGGAAAGTTTATAGTGTTTACCTATAGCAAAAAAATGACTTCCTTTTTATTTGTGATACATTTTTTATCATTAAAAGTAATCTTATGACTTTTTTAATATCATAGAAAGTATATACATAAAACCAAAGGTAAATATCACATACAATGAGGATACAATAGGAACTTTTCCAATAAATAGAGAAATGACGCAAGGATGCCCATTCTCTCACTATTACTTGATATTGTTTTATAAATGTTAAAAACAGTAATAAGACCAAAAAAAAGAAATTGAAGGTATAACGATAAGAAAAGAAGAGAAATAAACTATCTCCAGTTGACAATCATATGATAATATAGTTACAAAACCTGAGGAAATCAACAAAGATACGAATTAAGACAATTAATAGGATTGGTAAAGTTGCAGGCTACAAAATAAAGCTAAAACAATTAGCAGTTTCCATATGATGATTACCAAAACCAAGAAGCAAAAACAGAAAGAGAAATCTCATTTCAAATAGCTACAAAATCCATAAAATGTCTGAGGAGCAATCTACCAAACCACACAAAAGACTTCTATAGGTTTAATTACAAAGTTCTCCTTAAGAAATGAAGAATTTAAAATCCTGGAAGAGAATATTCAATGCTGTTGACTATTTTTAAATGACCCTTTCATGACAATATTGTAAGTGTGTGTATATGTTGTGGTTGCAGTTGTGGTTTTGCGACTGAGTAACCCTATCATTCATGGGACAGATCCCACTACTGATTGGTAAAGGAGATTTGACTTGCTGTTTCCACCCTGAGCACTTTAAACTGTGATACTTAAAAGAGTTTTTTTTTTAATTTTGGAAGTGTAATCTTAGCTCTTTTTTCAAATGATATTAGCCAAAAAGTTTATGAATTTTATTAGTATTTTTAAGTAAATAAGTATTTCTATACTCATTTTCTTCTCCATTTCTTCTCTTTTTCCTGCAATTTTTAACATTTTTTCTTTTGTGTCCATTTGGGATTTCTCTGTTCATTTTCTAGTCTTTTATTGGCATATTCTATTCAATAATCTTTCTTTTTTTCTATTTTTTTAATAAAAGTCATCAGAGATGTAAAACACATATATTCTTTAATGTTCTCATTTAGAAGACATCATAAATCTTTTAGATACAAATTCTCTAACAAGTTGCTCCATTTAATATTTTTACTTTTATTTATCTATCTCTTAGATTTATTGAACTCTGAGAAAGTAATATTTAAAATGTCTTACAGGGAGCCAACATAGTGGAGTAAACAGTAAATCACTGTAACTCTCCCATATTCACCTCCAAAGGACCATAAAATAATGTCCCAAAAAAAAATAATGTCCCAAAACAAATCCTGGAACAGCAGAACTAGCAAAAAGATGGGGTGAAACAGTCTTTTAGCCCAAGAAACTTGAATGATCAGCAAGAAAGGTCCATCTCACTCAGGTGAAAGGGGAGCAAAGTCCAGGTTAGGAAGCATCACAGCAAGCCAGCAGCAAGCTCCACCTCAGCAAATCTTGAGTCCCAGTGTGGTGGAGTAAGCAAATGCCAACATCAGGATCTTCCATTGCTTTAGAATAGCCACAGGAACCAGCAGACTTCAGCTCAGAGAAATGGCTCCAGGCAAACAGGCATCCTCCAGGTGCCAGACCTCCACATGCTTCAGTGAAGGTCCAAGAAATTGCAGTGACACCCCACCCAGCTTCAGTACACACCAGACACCACCACTAGGACTCCAGCTCAGCACCAGGTAAACTGCCAGACCTCTACAGCCTCCAGCAGTGCTAGCCACCCCACCCCATACCACCACCCCCCAGCACAGCACTAGATGCAAGGGTCCCCTGGGGGCCTCAGGTCAAAATCAGCACAATACAAGATAAACAGCCAGGGCCTGCAGCCACTGGCACAGGAAGCCTGAGATAGTGCCCCTTCCACCTCAGAGCTCAAGTTTAAAAGGAAGAGAAAAAGAAAAAAAAAGATGAGAAAAAAAAATCTGACCATAGAAAGTAATTATGGTGGCAGAAAAGACCAAGACAGAAACTCAAAAGAGGACAACTGTGTCAAAAAAAAAAAACAGCTATGGGCAAAACCCCAAAGAAAAATGGGAAGTGGTCTCAAGCCCGGAAAGAACTTATGGAAGAGCTCAAAAAGGAGCTTAGAAATCATGTAAGAGAAGTAGAAGAAAAAATGGCAAAAGAAATGAGGGTGAAGCAGGAGAATTATGGGGGTGGGGGGAAGGAAAGTCAACAGCCTGCAAAACTGCTTAAAGAGTAGAATTGACCAAATGGAAAAGGAGATACAAAAATTCACTGAAGAAAACAACTTAAAGAGTACAAATGGCCAAATGGAAAATAAAGTACGAAACCTAATTGAAGAAAACAACACCTTAAAAATTATAATTGGGCAAGTGGAAACTAATGACTCTATGAGACATCAAGAATCAATCAAACAAATTCAAAAAATGAAAAAATATGTAAAATATCTCATAGGAAAAACAACTGATATGGAAAATAGATACAAGAGAGACAATATCAAAATCATTGGACTACCTGAAAGCCATACTCAAAAGGAAGACCTGGGCAGCATCTTTCAAGAAATTTTCAAGGAAAACTGCCCTGCTATCCTGGGCAAAAGAATCCACTGATCACCTCAAGAAAGAGATCCCAAAATAAAAACTCCAAGAAACATTATAATCAAATTTCAGAATTATCAGGTCAAGGGAAAAATACTACAAGTGACCAGAAAGAAATAATTCAAATATGGGGGAATCACAATCAGGATCACACAGAACTTAGCAATGGCAACATTAAAGGATTGGAGGTCATGGAACATGGAAGGCAAAGGAGCCAGGACTACAACCAAGAATCACTTACCCAGCAAAATTAAGCATAATACATCAAGGTTGGGGGAAGGTGCGCGGAACGGTCATTCAATGAAATATGAGGATGTCAAGCTTTCATAAGACCAGAACTAAACCAAAAATTTCACCTCCAAAGTCAAGACCCAAGAAAAACAGAAATAGGAAAAGTGGTAAAGAAAACATAAGAGATTCAACAGAGCTAAACTATTTACATCCCTATAAGGGAAGATGATACTTGTAATTCTTAAAAATTATATCACTAATAGTACACTAGAAGGACTATGAATAAACAGAGGGTAAGGTGAATTTGAGGGAATGACATAAAAAATTAAGTGATTAGAAAAAGGAGTACAAGGGGTGGAGAAGGAAGGGAGAGGCAGAATTGGGGAGATTATCTCACATTAAGAGGTGATAAAGACCTATTACAGTGCAGGGGAAGATGGGAGGGTGGGTGATGAGCATCACTCAAACCTTACTCTCATCAGTATTGGGTCAAAGAAAGAATCATATGCACAATCAGTTGAATATAGAAATCTCTCTTACCTGACAGGGAAATAGGAGGGAAGGAGATCAAGTAAAGGGGAGGGGACTGACAGAAGGGAGAACAGATTAGGAGAGGTGGTAGAGTTATGACAGGCAAAACACTGGTGAGGAGGGAAAGGGTAAAAGGAGAGGACAGACAGAAGTAAGAACAGGATGGAGGGAAATACAAAGGTAGTAATCATAACTGTAATGTGAATGGGATGAACACTCCTATAAAATGGAAGCAGATAGCAGAGTGGAGAAAAAACCAGAATCCTGCAATATGTTGCTTACAAGAAACACCCTTGAAGCAGAGAGATACATATGGAGTAAAGGTAAGGGGATAGAGCAGAATATATTATGCTTCAGCTGAAGTTAAAAAAAAAAATCAGGGGTAGCAATCCTGATCTCAGACACAGTAAAAGCAAAAATGTACCTAATTCAAAGAGATAAGGAAGGAAACTATATCTTCCTAAAAGGTACTGTAGACAATAAAGCAATATCAATACTAAACATATATGCACCAGTAGAACAGCATCCAAATTCTCAGAGGAAAAGTTAAGTGATTTACAGGAAGAAATAGACAGCAAAACTATACTGGTGGGGTTCCTCAATGTCCCCCTCTCCAAAGTTGAAAATCCAACCGAAAAATAAACAAGAAAGGAACTAAGGAGGTAAATAGAATATTACAAAATTTAGATATGATACACCTTTGGGATTATTTAGATATAGAGGGTGACACCAAAAGCAAACGAGAAGTACAAGGGATAGTTTATCTATCAGAATTATGGGGAGGGGAAGAATTCATGCCCAAACAAGAGATAACACTACAAAATGTAAAACAAATAATTTTGATTATATTAAATTTAAAGGCTTTTTACAAACAAAATTAATGCAACCAAGATTAGAAAGAAAGCTGGGAAATAATCTTTACAGCAAGTTTCTCTGACAAAGACCTCATTTCTCAAACACAGAGAAAGCTGAATCAAATTTATGAAAATATAAGCCATTCCCCAACTGATAAATAGTCAAAGGGATATAAATGGGCAGTTTCAGATGAAGAAACCAAAGCTACCTATAGGAATATGAAAAAGTACTCTAAATCACCTTTGATTAGAGAAATGCAAATTAAAACAACTCTGAGTAACATCTCACACCTATCAGATTGGCTAATATAACAGAAAAGGAAAATGATAAATGCTGGAGATGATGTGGGAAAATTGGGACACTAATGCACTATTGATAGAGCTGTGAAATGATCCAACCATTCTGGGGAGCAATTTAGAGCTATGCCCAAAGCATAACCAAACTATGCATAGTCTGTATCCCCAAGAGACAATTTTAAAAAAGGGAAAAGGACCTACACGTGCAAAAATGTTTATAGCAGCCGTTTTTGTGGCAGCAAAATATTGGAAATTGAGGGGATGTCTATCAATTGGGGAATGGCTAAACAAGTATATGAATGTAATGGGATGCAATTGTGCGGTAAGAAATGATGAACAGTCAGATTTCAGAAAAACCTGGAAAGAGTTGTATGAACTAATGTAAAGTGAAATAAGCAGAACCAGAAAACATTGTGCACAGTATCAGCAAAATTATGTGATGATCAACTATGAATGACTCAGTTCTTCTCAGCAACATAGTGATCCAAGACAAGAACAAAAGACTCATAAAGGAACATGTTGTCCATATCCAAATAAAGAACTGATGGCCCATGAATGCAGATCAAAGCATATTTTTTTCACTTACTTTATTCTTGTGGGTTTTTTTTTCCTTTTGATCTGCAAATTTCATCCCAGTCTTTCATTTTCATTCTGCTTGCATCATTTAATGGCATATGGAGTTAATGGCATGTAGTAGAATCCTGGTTTCATTTTCTAATTTATCATGTTATAATTATGCTTAATTGCTCCTTAAATCCATTCGCATTTAAGAATAGAATTGTTAGGCTTTTTTCCTCTTCTTTTTTTAAATTTTGCAGTAATGTTTCTCTTCATCTCCTTCAAAGTCAGCAATGTATTTATTGCAGTTAGTTTCCCTTAGACTACTTTGATGCTATTCAGTCACCCAAGATCTCTCCCCCAAACCTGATGTCAATTACTTTCCTTCATCCAAATAGCTTGAATTTATTTAAATTAAATTTCTTTTTGATTTTATTTACCTGCTTTTATCTCCCCATCTTCTTTTCAGATTTTTCCCCAATCCAATGAAGTGTATAATTCAAAATCGCTCCTCATTCCTCCTATCAACTGGACCAGAACTAGCCTCTAATCTTGGAATGGCTAGAGCCAAACAGAGCACAGAGGCAGGTGCATTAAATAGAAGTTTAATTAATTTCAGAGTGAGAAAAATGCTTACAAACAGAAGCTCCCCTCCTGAGAAGGAGGGCTTAACATGCTGAAGCAGAGGCAGATCTTATATACATAAAAAACCACAAGTGGGCTGGACCATGGCACAATCAGTCTTAGTGGTTGCCACAGCAGGCTCGTGTGTGCACAATGCAAGTGCTCCTGGGTATTGTGTGAACAGTTCTTAAATTGATTGTCTTAAGTCTTAAGGGTCATTGAGCCTTATGATTATTCAGTGGGGTACAGAACCAGAGTTAGCATAGTGGGAACAGGAATGCAGTGTCTGATTCAGTTACACAAGCACAGAAATTCAGGAATGCTTAGCGTTTCAGGCTTTAGCCTACAGCACATTAGCTCTCAGATCCCTGGGAAATAGGGGGAGTGCCAACAAATCTAAACAATTATTGATTAATATGAAACTCATAAATCCCTCAGTGAACACCTAGTGCTGGTCGAAGCAATACACTTTGCCAGAGGGTGATATCATCCAGAGTGCAAAGGATTGTTGTTGCGTCAAGCTCAGGGCACAGCTTGCTTGCTAGGCCTTGGCTCTGGGAAACACGGTGTCTCCAAATACCTTGACTCTCCCAATCACATATTTTAAGTAACTATCTTTTTTATGCCCTTTTACAAAGCTTTACTTTTTCTTTCATTTATTGTTTCCTCTTCATTTCTATAATCTAGTATATTTGGCATTTACAGAATCATGGGCTATCTCTTTACTTGCTCCTTCTTAATTCTTTCTGCAATTCCTCATGGAGGTAGAATTTCTGCAACACCATATTTAAACTTATTCTTCTAACTTATTTCTATGTTATTGTATTTGTAAATCTTACTCTCATCTTTTTTTTTTCTTACTTTGATTCACTTTTAGAAATATCACTTTATTAAGGAAGCAATGCTGAATGGAAGCAGTATTATATGATAGGAGTTATCTTATCTCTTGAGTCATGAGGCTCGGTCCTACCCCCACTCTCACCTCTGTGAGGTTATTATATGAATGACTAGATGGATATACTATACACCAAGTACATGCTAAGGATACAAATGCAAATATGAAGGAAATAGGAAAGGAGGTGAGATTTATTAAGCACTTTGTGCCAGGCACTGTGCTAAGACAATCTTTGTCCTCAAGAAGCTTAATTAGGGAGAAACAACATATGGG
Organism: Phascolarctos cinereus; assembly: GCF_003287225.1. Lineage (NCBI taxonomy): Eukaryota > Metazoa > Chordata > Mammalia > Diprotodontia > Phascolarctidae > Phascolarctos > Phascolarctos cinereus. Next base: position 248,736,158 of record NW_027555958.1, on the reverse strand, counting down.
AAATGGTAGCCTGAAATATTCATTTTGATTTAGGAACTATATTCATAAAAGAACTGATTGACGCACCTTTTCTACTAGCAATGGTAAAATTTGATTTTATTATACTTCCCAGAGGAAAGTGTAGAGAACAGGAGTGGAGAATGAGGCATGTACCTGTTTCCCAGGCTTTATTAAAAAGATGGCCGGTAGAATGTACATAATGGCTAGGCCTCATTAAATATAGTGCATCATGTGATTTTGCATCCATATATTCACCAATCAAGACAGCATATGTTCCACAGCAGGAGGCCTCAAGCTGAATAATTTTGGTTCCTGAGTACACAGTCTCTAGAGATCTAAAAGTCTAGTTCTCTGAGTCCTGACTCCTATGGAATGCTTCCATAGGGAAGGTGGCCTCCTGTTGTTGCAAATTCCCACCAGATAAAACTCATTTTAAGAATCCTGCCTCTTACCACAGATACATGCCTCCCTTCCCTTCTAGGAGAGCATGCTTCAGTGGTGCCCTATTCTTTATCCTCTCCTCCTCCATCTTATTCCTTCATGTTCATTCCATTGATCCTATCTGTACCACCATGCCCAGTCTTCACTCTTGCTTAGTGACTATTATTATCCCTTCTCTACTTATGGACTGAATGAGGGAAAATTTCACTCTTTCTCTGACCTCTCTTTGTTCAATCATATAACTTCAAAAAAATGATGCATTTATAAAAGTTATAGGATTTAGTCTAAAGAGAATTTCCCCTTCCCTTCTCTTGATTATCAAGTCTTAAATCATCTGCCCCATAGGCCCTTTCTGGCCCTTAATGATCCTCTTTATTCATTGTAGAAGGCAAACTAGACTTTGAAGCAGAAATCATTGTCTTGAATTCTACATATGGCACACACTTGTCATAAGGTGAGATCTTGGGCAAGAGGGGAAGTGGTAAAAACAGATGTGAGACAGATGTGAGACACAGAGTTAATCAAGTGGAATCAAGGTATGAAAGAAAGGAAGAAGTCAAAGATTATAAAGAATTATAGATTTCAAAAGCTATAGGGAGAAATTAGGGGCCCTCTCTCTCAATATGGAGCCATGTATGAATGGGCTCTACAATATTCCCAAGTGGGCATCTAGCTTCCAAACAAAGCCCTGTAAGTGATGGGTAATTCAATGCTTTCTGAGTTATCTAATTGAGCTTCTGAAAAGCTCTAATTTCTGTATTCTGTATTATTTTAAATAGAATTTCTCTTTCCTGCTGGATTTTGTTGGTAATATACAAAAATGATGATAATACATGTGGATTTATTTTATATATCACAAATCTAATTTTTAGAAAGTTTTTCGTTATTTATTCAGATAGTTAGATTTGTGATCTCATTAGTGAGGTTATTACTCCCTCCAGTGGTAGAAATCTTAATCAGATTATGCCTTATTATCCTAAAAGCTCTTTTCATAACCTTCTCCAAATCCTCCACAGAAGTCCAGGCAGTATATTGGAGTCATTCCTCTAGATTCTTGACATTATGTGGATAATAAAGCAAAATACTGACATTGGTTATCCCTCCCTCTCACCATATTACAAACCAATCCTTTTTTTCTTGATATATGTATATAGGTGTATACTTATACATATGTAGATAGACAGATACAGAGATACATTTCTATCTATCTATCCATACACACACACACAACACACACAACACACACATACACACACACACACACACACACATATATAATGATATTTTATTGGATTTGTAGATATGGGTCCTTTTCCTTTTCTTTGATTTCTTTGGGGTATAGACTTAGGACAATTTAATAGTTTGGGGGCATAGATATAAATCACTTCCCAGAATGGCTAGGAAGGCCAGGTCACAGCTACACCAACAGTATATTAATTACTTGTTTTCCCATGGCTTCCTCTGCATTCATCATTTTCCTTTTTTGTAAACTTTGTCAATATGATGTGTGTGAGGTAGAACCTCAGGGTTGTATTAATTATTAGTGAGTTAAAGCATTTTAATACAGTTATTGATAGCTTGATTTTTTTCCTCTGAAAAATGACTATTCACATCCTTCAACCATTTTTCAATTAGAAATTTGGCTATATTCTTATAAATGTGGATCAATTCTCTACATAGTTTAGAAATGGGACTTACATGAGAGATTTGCTACAAAAATGTTTTACCATTTACCAAAGTCTCTCCTAATTTTGGCTGTATTAGCGACTAGGTGATGCAGTGGATAGAGTACTGATCCTGTATTTAGAAGGACTTGAGTTCAAATCCAACCTCAGACACATAACATTTACTAGCTGTGTGACCCTGGGCAAGTCACTTAACCCCATTGTCTAACCCCCCAAAACAATGCTTGGCAAGGGGCAGCTAGATGGCATAGTGGATAGAGCACAAGCCCTGGAGTCAGGACGACCTGAGTTCAGTACGATCTCAGACACATGATACTCACTAGCTGTGTGATCCTAGGCAAGTCATTTAATCCTGATTGCCTCACCAAAAAAAAAAATTGGAAGTATTAGTTTTGTTTATAAAAATTTTTTGAATTTATGTAATCATAATTGCCTATTTTGCCTTCCATGATCCTCCATCACTTGTTTGATCATGAACTCTTCTCCTATCCATAGATCTGAAAGGTAGTTTATTTCTTGTTCTTCTACTTTGTTTATGATGTCACATTTTCTCTGTGTCATTTACCCACTTGGAGCTGATATTGGTATAGCATAAGACGTTGATCTATACCTAGTTTCTGCCAAACTACTTTCTAATTTTCTAGTTTTCCTGATATATTTTTGTCCCAGTAGCTAGGATCTTTGAGTTCATCAAGACTGTTTTTTTTAATAAACCCTTGACAGTAGCAAAGACTATTAATCCAATACTAGATTATTGTACTAATTTGCTGCTGTATATTTTATATCTAATCTGTTCTACTGATGAACCCTCTATTTCTTAGTTGGTACCTAATTGTTTTGGTGATTATTGCTATGTAGTATGGGGTTGAGATCTAGTACTACTAGGCTCCCTTCCTTATCAGATATTTAATTAATTCCATTGAGATTCTTGTGGGCGGGGGGTCTTCCAAGTGAATTTTGTTATTTTTTTCTAGCACTACAAATTAATTTTTAATAGATTTATTGACATGGCACCAAATAAATTAATTAATTTAGACAGAATTGTCATCTTGATTAAACTGACTTGGTCAACTCTTGAGCAACTGATACTTCTCTAAATATTTAGATTTGTGTAAAGGGTATTTTGTAGTTGTGTTCACATAGTTTCTTGTGTACTTATCTTGAAAGGTAGATTCCCATCTTTTGTACTTTCCATAGTCATTTTAAAAGAAATTTCTCTATCTTTTCCTACTATGTTTTGTTGATAATAGACCAAAATACTGATGATTTCTATGAGTTTATTTTATAAACTGTGCTGAAATCATTCATTGTTTCATCTACTGTTTTAGTTGACTTTTTAGTGTTCTTTAAATAAACTATCATATCATCTGCAAACAGTGACAGTTTTGTTTATGATTCATCTATGCTTATTCCCTCTATTTTTTTCCTTGTTTTATTTCTATAGCAAGCAATTATAAGATTATGTTGACTAATAAAGGTGAAAAATGTTGTTTTACCCTCTTCTTATTGGTAAGGCCTCTAGTTTATCACTATTTCAAATATTGCTATTGGTGTGGCTGTGTGGTGGTGGTGGGTAATGTAACTCCAAGGACCCAATGTCTTTTTTTTTGTGAGGCAATTTGGGTTAAGTGACTTGCCCAGAGTCACACAGCTAGTGAGTGTTATGTGTCTGAGGACAGATTTTAACTCAGGTTGTCCTGACTCCAGGGCAATGCTCTAATCCACTGTGCCACCTAGCTACCCCCAATGTCTTTTTTCCTGAGTTATATCTTATTATATGCCCCAAAGCCTAGAAAAGTGCTTTGAAACTATTCAATGAATGATTGTTTTCATAATTCTTTTCAAAACAGAAAGGACTGTACTAATGACTTGCACTTAACAATTAATTTGACTTTAGTATTAATAAGCTTATAGTCAATTTATCATTTCAATCAGCATTTTCATTTGAAACCTTTAGGCTCTGATTGTGTCCTTGTTGAGTCCATTGCTAAGTCTTAAAAAGTCTCCACAGAAAAATCTAGACAAGATTGTCAGTGTTAAAAGCAAACGGCCCTTTTATTTGGGGAATTTAAGACACGGTCATATAAGTTGACTGGAGACATTCAAGAGAACCTTGATGAACAGGGAAGATAAACAAGAGAACAGGGAAACCAAAAAAAAAGGATACTAAGGCCACCTCCATTCCCCACCACCACCACACAGCCACACACGAATAACAGTTGTAACAGCTCACACCTCCAAACTAGTTCAGGCTGCCAATCTGAAACACTGGGACAGCAGAATGGAGAAGGGAAAGAAAGGAAAACAACCAGAGAGATCATCTCAAGCCTGTAGCATAATTGTCTTCAGGCCTTGGGAAGAAGCTCACAATGGCCTTTCAAGAAGCTATTCTCAAGATGTGGTGCATGGTTACACCAAGCTTTCACTGGCATTTCTTGGTCCATCTGCACTCCATGCTTCAGGATCTCTCAGGTAATTTAGATATATAGTAAGAAGGAAGAGGGCCCTGCTCACATGAGTATAATTGGTTTCCACACCTCAGGCCACAAACTGGGAGATATAAATTCATTAGGAAACTGGAAGTTTCTAGTTTAGTCACTAAGTGTTATTGACAGCCATTCACTTAATCCTGCAGAGCAAAAATAAATAAATAAATAAAAACTGGGTACTGAGGCCCATGCTCATCCTAGGAGCTTATGCATGTGCCACTGGGCATATTGCTAAGCAAGTTTCATACTTACAATGGTTCTCAGAGGCAGTGACTTTTAATTCCCTATTTCCATTTCTGTCTATGGTCTAGTGCTGACCTGTCATTAAGGAGCATATATATTTGTAGATTTGCCAGCTTTAAAAAAAAGAATATATCAAGATCACCTATCCACTCACGAACTCCACTTCCTTTCTAACCTGCCTATGTTTCAGTGAGTCCTTTTCCCTTCATCTTGGCATAATGGACTTTGGTCTTTCAAGAAGCAGACAAATATACTTAGATACTGTTCAGATGGGGTTTTTTTTGTTAGCAGAGAATTGAAAGGTAAGTTAACAGCAAATAATAACAATAAAACAATAAATGCATAACAAAAATCTCCCAAGCCTGATGTTCTCCCAGAAGGGCTACCCAGATAATACCAAAGCTGCTTTAAGCCTAGGAATTCTAAGAAATGCACAGTTTAAGGGTTTGTTTTGGTTCCCCGTGGCTACACCTCTTGCAAATGGGCAAAGAAGTCTTCGTGCTTCCTTCAGGGTTATTCTTGAGATGATGAAGCATAAAATCTTGAGGAATTCTGGATCTCAGACCCTGACTCAGCCAACACCTTAGTACTTGGGCTGGTATGAACTGAAAAATGTGAAGAGGGTGCTTTCCCTGGTCTCCAATGTCTGCTCACTGTCAGGGTTTTCTTACCACATTTGGTCTCAGTCCATCACAGAACAAAGTGAATGGACTCAATAGCCTGCTGCCTATGCCAGGATCTACTGCTGCCATTATCCCAACCTAACATCTTGTTATGTTGAACACTGTACTACTGCTGCATGATTATCTCTCATCATTTCTTATCATAATTCCCCAGCCAAAACCTTGAAGTTTCTCACAATGAGAAAGAGTGAAGGGCGGAGAGGGAGGAATACATACAGTGAGTGCATACAGGATTCCAAATATGGAAGGATTCCAAAAAGGGGTCAAGGCAAGAGGGAATGGGTACTGGGTGGTAGGAGGAGAAAATAAAGGAGGCAATTTGTTGAATAAGAAAAGACTAGGTCCTCCTCCCCATACCACCCACAAAAATGTTTTTCTGGACTATAACACACCAATAAAATAAAAATTCAAGCCACATAAGTAAATGGGGTGATGTATGTGAGGAGTTAGAACTTTATTTCCCTCAAGAATAAAAATGCCATCCAAGAGGTTAGAGACACATAAAAGTTACTCAATTTAGAGATTTCCTTTTGACATCTATATTCAGTAACCCTAAAAAGATTAAGCTAGTAATTAACCTGATAGCAAACTCCAGAGTCTTAGACCTCTGTCAGTCCAACCATACTTCCTTTTCTATAGGTGTGTTATAGTCCAGAAAAACTTCTGTTGTTTTGTAGGGAACAGATTTAGTCTTTTCCTATTCGACAGACTGTTCACCACTCCTAAGAAAATGCAAACACAATTCCTGGAAAGCCATACAAAGGGGTTTACCCTGGCCAGGAATAATAGATATGTTTTTATTATCAGACACATATAGACATGATATTCAATACATCTCAGTTGCAGGGGTAGAAATATGAATCAAGATATGAAATGGCAATGAGGCTTTTGCATCATAGACATAGTAGATATCTAGATATATATAAACACAAAATAATTTGGGGTAACTGAGCTGACAACTGAGGTAAAGGGAAAGAAAGAAGGGCAGGCACAATATATGGGGAGAAATGAGCTTGATGGAAAATGAGTCAGGCTTGAAGAATGGCAAAATGTTTAAGTATGACTTTGAGCTGGAAAAAGTCGCAAGACAGTCTTAGTGGAGGAATAATGTTCCTTGGGATCTAGGAAACTTTTTTTTTCATTTTCCAAGGTGAGATTATAAAACAATGAATTTAAATTCTGTCCCCTTGAAACTCTGCCTCGTGGTCTGACAGTGTAAGGTTTTCTCAGACGTATTGATTAAAAGTCATCTACTCAGAGAGTTGTCATAGGTAGCTAGTTGGCATAGCAGATAGAGTGCCAGGCCTGAAGTCATGAAGACTCATCTTGAGTTCTAATCTGGCCTCAGACACATACTAGCTGTGTGACCCTGGCAAGTCACTAATCTTGTTTGTATTAGTTTTCCCATCCACAAAATGAGCTGGAGAAGGAAATGGAAAAACACTCCAGTATCTTTACCAAGAAAATCCTAAATGAGGTCACAAAGAATTGGACACAGCTGAAACAATTGAACAACAATAAAATGGAAATCTCAGAAATGTACAAATTAGACAAAGTTATCTTCTCTCCCACACACTCAGGGAAGATTAACTGGAGGCAGCATCCGAAGGACAGGACAGAAGTACCATTGCTCTTCATTTCAGGATGAGTTACCATATTGTTTACTGCAAAGTAGTTTCTTGAGAACCTGATGAACCTCTTTGTTCCTTAGGGTATAGATCACAGGATTAAAGATGGGGGTGACCACAGTGTAGAGCAGAGCAAAGACCTTAGAGAGAAGCTTGGAGTGAACAGCAGAGGGTGCTATATACATGACTATAAGTGTCCCATAGAAAGTGGACACCACAGCCAGGTGAGAGGAACATGTAGAGAAGGCCTTCCTTCGCCCAGCCCCTGTGGGTACTTTCAGCACAGCCACAAGGATGCGACATAAGAAGTCAGGATGAGAGCAAATGGAATGGTAAGGCAGATCACAGAGAGGATGAATGTTGTTTCTTGTAGTACCCGGGAGTCAGAGCAGGCCAGTCCCACCACAGGCTTGAAATCACAATAAAAGTGGTTGACGTGGTTGGAGCCACAGAACTTCAGCTGTGCCATCAGAGTCACAATTGGGCTACCCACTGCAAAACCAGATAGCCATGCTGTAACCACCAGACCCACACAATGCTTGGATCCCATCAGGAGTGAATAATGGAGTGGGTGGCAAATGGCCAAGTATCGGTCATAGGCCATGATAGCCAGAAGGAAGCATTCAGTTGTGACCAGTGAGCCAAAAATAAAGAATTGGAGCAAGCAACCAGCCAGGGAGATGGCCTCCTTCCTCAAGAAACCTGCTAGCGTCTTAGGCACTACTGTGGAAGTATAGAGTATCTCTAGGAAAGAGAGATTGGCCAAGAAGAAATACATGGGTGTGTGGAGCCCTGGGGAGCTGACCACAGCCACTATAATCAGCATACTTCCCAGAATGGTGCTTAAATAGACAATGGTTGAGAAAATGAAGAAGAGGAAGTACTGGTCAGGGAGCTCAGAGAAACCAAGGAGGACAAACTCTGTAATGATAGATTGATTCCCAGTGAAAGTGGTTTCCATCAAGGCAATTCAAGCTGCTTTCAATTAATGAGCACAGAGAAGAGACTTCAAGGCATCTCAGAATCTCCTGAAGAGTCTGGGTCTGAAGTTAGTGGGGTTAGGAAAATAAAAAAAACGGGTAGATCTTTAGGAAACTTTATATGTATACATCTCATTTCTCTAAATTCCCAGTAAACTATCTTAAATTCAGCAGAACCAAAATTTGACTAAACATTCATTGGAATATAAGCAAGGGCAAGAACTTTTTATTAGTTTCATCTTTATAACCCAGCATCTAGCACATTGTTTTACACATAGTAGGTATTTGATAATGCTTGTTGGATTGGATTGGATCATCTCCTCCACAAAATGTTTCCCTTCCCAACTAGCCTATCTCTATGAACAGCACCATTATTCTTCCAGTCACCAAAACTCAAAATAATAGAATCAACTTTGGCTTTTCTTTTCACTTCACCTCCTAAATGCAATGAGTGAGTCACCCAATCCTATCCATTCACCATTTGCCATATTTCTCATAGTCCTTACTTTCCAATGGATAGAGGGCTGGACCTGAAGTCAAGAGGACCTGAGTTCAAATTTAGACACTCACTAGCTGGCGTATCACTGAGCATGGTCACTTAACATCTGTCTGCCTCTGTTTCTTCTTCTCTAAAGTGGAAATAATAATAGCTCCTACCTCCCAGGGTTGGTGTGAGAATAAAATGAGATATTTGTAAAGCACTTTGCAAACCTTAAAGTACTATATAAATGCTAGTTATCATTATCATCATCATCATCATCATTATTCCCACTGCTCTTAAGTCTAGGCCCTAAGATCCATACCTAGGTTATTGGGGTAGTTCCCAAATCATCTCCTTCGTTCACTTTCAGGATAATTTTCCTTAAATATCACTTTGAGTATGTTATTCCCTTGCTAATTCATTTTAAATGACTCAAAATTGCCTACAACTTTACATCAAGTAGAAACCCTCTTGTTGGTGATAACGACGATGGGGTTCATTCAATGAGACAAATCAAGGACTAAATGATATCATTATAGCCTCCCCCCAAAATCTCAGATTTTCTGAAAAGTTATTCCCCATATTACTGCATCCCACCTTGTTTGCTAGGTTACCCTGAAGTCTCTTGTATTCAGTGAGTCTAATCCTAGGTCTTAACAATACATCAAAAATGTAGGTTCTAAACAAAGCCAATGCAACCAAGATTAGAAGGAAATCAGAAAGCTGGGAAACAATTTTTATAGCCAGTGTCTCTGATAAAGAACTCATTTCTAAAATAACATAAAGAACTGAGTCAAATTCATAAGAATATAAGTCATTCCCCAATTGATAAATGGTCAAAGGACATGAAGAGGCAGTTTTCAGATGAAAAAATTGACAAGCTATCTATCGTCATATTAAAAAAAAAATGCTCTAAAACATTGTTGATTAGAAAAATGCAAATTAAAGCAACTCTGAGGTACCACCTCACACTTATCATTTTGGCTAATATGACAAAATAGGAAAATGATAAATGTTGGAGAAGATGTGGGAAAATAGGAACACTAATGTATTGGTGGCATTGTGAACTGAACGAACCATTCTGAAGAATAAGTTGGAACTATATCCAAAGAGCTATAGAACTTTGCATACCCATTGATCCAATAATACCACTACTAGATCTGTATCCCAAAGAGATCATAAAAAGGAGGAAATGACTCATACATACAAAAATATTTACAGCAGCTCTTTTTTGTGGTGGCCAAGAATTGGAAATTGAGGGGATGCCCATCAATTGGACAATGGCTGAACAGGTTGTGGTAATGGATGGATGGATGTAATGTATGTAAGGATGAATGTAATGGAATTCTATTATGCTATAAGAAATGATGAGCAGGACTATTTCCAAAAAACCTAGAAAGACTTAAATGAACTGATGCTGAGTGAAGTGACCAGAACCAGGAGAACATTGTACATAGTAACAACATTGTGTGTCCAACTTTGATAGACTTAGCTCTTCTCAGCAATACAATGATCTAAGACAATTCCAAAAGATCATGAAGGAAAATTCTATCCAAATCCAAAGAACTATGGAGTCTGAACGCAGACAGAAGCATACTATTTTCTCTCTCTCTCTCTTTTTTCTTCCTTGTGGTTTTCCCCTTTTGTTCTGAGTCTTCTTTCACAACATGACTACTATGGGAAAATGTTTAATGTGATTGTACATGTATCAGCCTGTATCAGATTGCTTGCTGTCTTGGGGGGAGTAGGGAGGGAAGGAGAAAAAAAAATTGAAATTCAAAATCTTATAAAAGTGAATGTTGAAAACTATCTTTACATGTAATTGGAAAAAATAAAATACTATTAAGTGGGAGGGGATTTAGGTGTTTTCCATCTTTAAAGAAAGCCCTATGAGGCATATTTTCTTTCTTTCTTTTCTTTTTTGAAGACCTTTAGTGATGGAGAACTCACTTGTTTGGAAAGCAGCCCTTTGCATTGTTAGATGGTTCTAATTGTTAAGAAGTATGACATGTTCAGTCAATATGTGTCTGAGTCCCTATAACTTTCATCCATTAATCATAGTTATGCCCTCTGGAAACACAGAAAAATTTCCAATCTCTCTTCCACCTGACAGCTTCTCAAATATTTGAAGGTAGTTATTATGCACTCCTCCTTCCAAGTCTTCTCCATGCTAAACATTTCCAATTCATTTTAACTGATCTCTATATAACTGGTTTCAAGGCACTTCACCCTACCATGGACACGGACAAGTTTTTAGTTTTCTTGAGTCATCACTACCATAACTGGACAGGATACTGCATTTGAGTTCTAACCATACTGAAGAAAACTGGACTACCTTGTAGACACTATGCTACTCCTAATGTAGCCTAAGATTGCATTCACTTTTTTGTCTTCTCTGTTACTCTTTTGACTTTTACTACTCTTTCTCTTTCTCTTAGGTAATTTCACATTTACCCTCCATCAGAGGTTGTGATTCTCCCCCACAATTTATGGATAAGTTCCAAGGAATGAGTTGCTGAATATCAAAAAAACTTTTTGGTGGTGACAGCAAAATCTCTCCTTCCGCACAGAGTCATCAATATGTGTAATTGCAATGGAGAGTCACCTATAATATGCAATTTGCAAAACATCATATCAGTTTCCCTTATCAAAAATACCTCCCATGTAAAGTACAACATTAATGACTCATTACATTGTGTATAGCATTGCTTTCTTCATAAGGGTCAAGTAAAACAATTCTGGAATTGGTTAACACATTGAATCTAATAATAGTAACTAGAATATAGAGTGTTTTTCAAAGCATTTTACAGATATTACCACATTGAATACTCATGACAACCCTTTAAGGCAAGTACTATTAGTATTCTCATTTTTAGAGAAAGAAACTGGAGTTTATAAAGGTTAAATAACTCATCCACAATCCCACAGCTAATAAATGTCTTAGGCAGGATTTGTACTCAGGTCTTCATATCTTCAAGTTCAACATGTTATACAGTGTACCACTTTTACAGGTCAATGTGAATAAACTTCTCAAAGGCTATCTTCCATGACAGGAATAAGTGAGTAATCACGAGAACATTGGGTTCCTGGGAATTAGAAGAAATTGGGGAGGGAGGAGAAGAGAAACACTGAACAGGTATAAAGGGTGTTATCAGTAAACATATAGACAAACAAGGAGGATAGGGTGGAAAGAGCAGCTGACACTTAAACTTCATCCTCATCTGAATTGGTTAAATGAATACACACACATATGTATATATTCTATGTATATATGTATGTATGTGTATATATATTATATATGTGTGTGTGTGTATATATATATATGTGTGTGCATATATATATATATATATATATATATATATATATATATGTATATATATATATATATATATATATATATATATATATTATGGGAAGAGTAGCTAGGTGGCATAGTGGATAGAGTGTCAGACCTGGACTCAGGAAGACTCATCTTCCTCAGTTCAAATCCACTATCATTTGCATAACAGGTGTGTATCTGCAATTGCCTTCTTGGATATTCCTTACACTAATTACATAACAAGTAAAGTGGTAGTAGTGGTAGTGGTGGTGGTGGTGGTAGTAGTAGTAAAAGTAGTAGTAATAGTAGTAGTAATAGTAGTAGTAGTAGTAGTAGTAGTAGTAGTAACATAACAGGTTAGTCCAAAACTGAAATGAGCTGCCTCCAGGATAATAACACATTCCTTAGGGAAACCGTGAAAGGTAGGTAATACAAGTATTATTATTCCCATTTTATAGTTAAGGAACTATATGTCACTTTCTCAAGATGACATGTAAATAGCAGAGCCCCAAATTCCAACTCCAGTTGTCTGACTCCCAATCGAGTGTTCTACTCCAGAAAGCCTTTAAGGTAATAGCATGCTTTGTCCTTCCTGGAAGAGGCCAGGTATGGGAATATTGAGAGGATATTCTTATATCAGGTAGAAGGATGGATCAGATATTCACATTCATAATGTTCCAAAGTAGGAAGGGACCTGCTTTGGAACTCTATGAATGTGAAAGTCATACAAGTAGGGCAACTAGAGGAGGAAAGAACAAATGAGATGGCAGAGATCAGACCATTTCTATTCAAAAAGAAAAGGAAGGAATATGTGCCCATAGGGGTTTCTTTAAAAGTGGAGAAGACCCAAAGCCCTTGACAAACAGGTAAAAAAGACAAGTACTAGACTCACTCAATACAACAAAAGATGTAAGACAGCAACAACCTGGGTAGGAGCCACCAGAGGCCCCTGGGAAATATTCTTCAGTGCATCTCATGAAATGAACAAACAGCTAAATAGTACAAAAAATAGGGACAACTAGGTGGCACAGTGGATAGCTCACTGGCCCTGGATTCAGGAGGACCTGAGTTCAAATCCAGCCTCAGACATATAACATTTACTAGTTGTGTGACCCTGGGCAAGTCACTTTACCCCATTGCCTAGCCAAAAAAAGAATAGTACAAAAAATACATACAAATACATCTTTGTGTTTCATTCAGGCCAATGCTTTCCTGTTTGGTGATTTATCTTAGTGGTCAAAGGTCCCATCCCCTGCTGGCTGATCAAAGCCACAGCTTGCACTCCTTCATTTTTCACATTCACTTAGAGCAGGAGTTCTTAACCTGGAGTCCATGAATGGATTTCAGGGGGTCCATGAATTTTTTTAATATCTTGAAACTGTTTTAATATAATTAATTTCCTTTGTAATCTTGTGTGTTGTATTTTATGCATTTAAATCATTGTTCTGAGAAGTGACGCATGAGACAAAAAAGATTAAAAACCTCTGACTTAGAAGTGCAATAAAATTTGTGCAAAAGCAATTTAACACCCATGGGACAGTGGAAATGATCCAAGGAACAACATAATTTAATTTCTTAAACTATTAATGCCTCCTTACCCTTTTTTGGACCTATCCCTCCATGCTTTACAAAAACATTGCAAACCTCTGGTCTCTATCCTCATAAATAAACAGGAAAATATGCTGAATGTCTATGGCAAGATAGGGGTAGTTGAAAGATGGGGCAATTAGAAAAGAGTGTAAGAGGGAACAATTAGGCATTAATTCTGGAAAGAGTCTAGACTAGGACTGTGGCAAGTTTTAAATACCAGGGTATAGAGTTTGTATTTTACCCTGAAAGCAATGGAGAGCAAGCCAATAAAACTTCTTGAACAGGGAAGTGCCGTAAGAGCTGTGTTCTAGGAAGATTATTTTGGTGCCTGTGTAAAGGATGGATTAGACAGGGGAAAGACTAGAAATAGAAGGATTGATTAAGATACTACTATAGTAATCTAAGCAAGAGGTTGAAAATGCATGACATGGAGAAATAAGTCAAAAATACATGCTATAAAAACAAATACTGCAGAACAAGTTTCAGCACTGGATTTAGTCATAAAATCTGGGTTCAAAATCCAGCTATACCACTTAGGAGCTGTGATCCTGCACAAGTCACCCAACCTCAGACTTTCCATTTGGTAAATAGAGATAATAGAAATTTGTGCCCTGCCTAACTCAGAGGTGTTGTGAGAGTTGAAGGAAATAATTTGCACAAAGCACTATAAAGCATAAAGTGGCAGATAAATGAGACATTATTATTATCCTATTTGCTAAAATCTTCCATATAAACCCCTTGTGGAAAAGCTTATAAAATGTGACAAAAGTAGGTAATTTGAATTGCTTTTTTCTTTTAACCAAAATGGCTGCTATGACCTACTTCCAGGAATTTTTCATGCTTATCACCAAAAGCCCTGAACTACAAAAAGGCTCCCAACCCTGTACATCTGTAGGGAAAGTAGTTATGTGGGCAGATGACTAAAAAAAGTCCTATTTTAATTAAGAACAATAGTGAAAGTAGCAACAAAAAACAATAACAAATACTTACACTATACCTTCAGAATATCAATAAAGAAGAACCCATCTGAAGAAGTTACAACATGTTTAATTGGACAACATATAGAACCTGGGGAATCTTTTAAAAGAGAGAAACTTACCTCTCCACTGAAATTCATTCTTATCTAGAGGCAGAGAGATTTAAAAGATGGCCTTTCAAATTCCCTGCCCAAAGTATCACTCCAGAAATCTGTAATTTCAAACATAAAGAGGATGATATGTGAATGGAGAACTTAGCTCAAATAACTCTCCATTCACCTAACACAGCGACCATGAAGAGAAAATAATGCTCTGTGTGCTTTGGGAAAACAACCAGAAAAAATTAAGAACATTTGGCTTCAGGTACCTTTTCCATAAGTATATCCTGAAAGGACACACAGGTGCCAAAATGTTGGTTTGCCATCACATGGGTAGGACCTGTACTCAAAGAAAATAGCCCTGCTTTCTTCCAGTCTCATCCCTTCATCTTCCATCTCCTATTCAAGCACCAAATATGATGATAAGCTGTGAATGTCTCCCAACCCACTGTGTCCTTTTAACTTGTCTCTCTTTTTATCACAAGAAGGACTTTCCACTTAGGTTGCCAATTGCTAAGAGGGCAGATGGGCCTCTGAGGAACTAATTACATACTCACTAGGTACTGATCATAATTGAATGAGGGCCCCACATACAGGGGCCCCTTAAGGTTCCTGTCTTTTTCCAGGGGATATGCTGGAGCTCTAGGCTGAACTACAGAGAAAGCAAGAACCAACAGAACTTTCCCTGAGCTTTCTTCTCCATTCCTACAAAACCCAATCCTCTCTTTTCCACCATTCACCCAAGCCAAAGTTATGGAGTCTTTTTTGCCCTCTCTCTCTCCTCTCTCTCTCTCTCTCTCTCTCTCTCTCTCTCTCTCTCTCTCTCTCTCTCTCTCTCTCTCTCTCTCTCTCCCTCTTTCTCTCTCTCTCTCCCCACCCCCCACTGCACAGACTTAGAATGTAAGTTAATTGAAACTTGCTTCATACTTTATACTTGTATACTAAGCATCTAGGACAGCGGCTGGAGCACAGTAGGTGTTTAAAAAATACTTTTTGGGGCAGCTAGGTGGGGCAGTGGATAGAGCACTGGCCCTGAAATCAGGAGGGCCCGAGTTCAAATACGGTCTCAGACCCAACACTTGACACTTACTAGCTGTGTGACTCTGGGCAAGTCACTTAACCCCAATTGCCTTAAAAAAATACTTTTTGATTGATTGATTGACTTTAAGAACACCCTGAAGTGATTCAAGTAGAAATCTGGGGTCAAACAAGCACATAAGCAAAAATCTCCTTCACCCTTGTAGTAAAATAAACAGCTCATCAGAACCACTGGAAACCAGGGGCTGTTTAGATGGAATTTATGCCTTTGGGGAGAAAGAAAAAGGAGGTAGCTGGCATATTGCCTACAGAATAAAGTCAAAATTAATGATTATTATGATCATCATCATTGCCAAAATGTTGTTAGTTTATTACTAACATGCAGCAGTTTATGCTTTTCTGTTTATGGTTTGCTGAGTGAATGAATGAATGAATGAATGAATGAATGAATGAAGCATTTATTAAATGCTTACTGTGTGCTAAACACTGTGCTAAATGCTTGAGATACTAATAGAAAAAGTGAGATAGCTCTTGCTCTCAAGGAAGTCAAGGTGAAACAGCCTATCTAAAAGGCTTAAGCTACACAGCAGATGGAAAGACCCAGAAATCTCAAGGGTGATGCAGATGCCAGGACCCAGAGACCCTCAGTATATAGCAGGAGATCCAAATGGAAGTGGTGGTAAGGAGCAGAATCAAGGCACATGGTAAAGCCCACAGAACTTAGGACACAGTGATAAGAGGGGTGGTATTCCAGCTCACCTGAAGAATTATAGACTGTGTGACCCTGGGCAAGTCACTTAATCCCAGTAGCCTTGCAAAAAACAAACAAACAAACAAACAAAAAAGAATTATAGGGGTCTGGGTCCCTAGGTCAGGAGAAGGGAGAGAAGAAAGGCAAAAAGGAATTAGTGTTCCTATTCCCACTTCAGAGTTCCAAACCCAGGTTTTCCTGATTCCAAGACTGGTCACTCTCCATGCTGCCTCTCATCCCAATTTGACAGAAGAGGAAACTGAACTGACCATGTTCATGTTGCCGCTTAGTGGCAGAGTTGAGACTCAAACCAAATTGTCTGACCCCAAGTCCACCATTTGCACTGCACCAAACAGGACCTGGATGGAAAAGGTAGAAGGAATGAGTCTCAGAGAAGAGGATACTGAATTATGGTGATGGAGAGAAAGTCTAGAAGCAGCAGTGAGGTATAAGGGGGTAGGCCTACTCCTCATCATTGCAGTAGGTGCATGGGAGAATATTCATCCAAGATTAGAAAGGTGACTAGAGGTACAATGACTTATGCAGTAAGTCAGTTTCCCTAAGTACAAGAAGATGGAAGGAGTATGAGAGGAAAAAGTCTAAGATGAAGGGAAATATTTTAGCAACAGAATAGGGGCATGGGAAGGAGAAAACAGGATAGGGACTCTGAAGAGGTAGGACTAAAGTGAATGAGGATAAAAAGGTAAAGGGGAAGGATGTTTTCACTAGGCAGGCTGCAACTCTGAATCCTAGTGCCTCTACTGAAATATTCCCTTCTCTACCCTTCTAAAACCCCACAAGAAGTAATAGGCATTGGTTCTTCTTAGAAACACAATTCAAAAAGAAAAAGATGGAGCTTGCTGGTCATGAAATAATCAATTTACTCACCAGTCTGAATAAGTAACACTGCAAATAGTTCCACTGGAGGCCCTGGCTTTGTGATAGAGGAAGCCTCAGACAATGTTGATTTTCTCATTCTTCTCAGGCTTTGGTTTGAGACTCAGCTCAGGTAGTGAGAGGGCTGGTGTCTGATATGGAGAACTGAAGCACTGGTTTTCTTGCCCTTTACAATCAGCAATGGTACATTCAGGGACTAGAACTGAGGCATTGTTATTTTCTCGCCCTCTCAGGTTTTGGTTCTGAATTTTTTCTGGTTGACAAAATTATAACCAGTGTCAGTACCTCCACGGTTATGGAGTAGTGAGGAATTGCTGGTTTGGTTGTTTTTTCACTCTTCCTAGTAAGTAATTGCACCTCTGATAAAAGCCCCAACTCTGTAGTAATAGAAAGATGTTATTCCATACTAGTTCTAGTATGTATGTGTCCACCTAGCTGTCCACAACAAATAGAACAAGAAACCATCCCCATTGGCCAAAGGATCCTTTCAACAGGAATATCATGGAGTTAGTATGGGATAAGCAACTCAGGTGTGGATGTAGCACAGAGAATAATCACCACCACACCAAATAGACATATGCTGCTGTTCATATGTACACTTCCTCCTTCAGTAAGATGATAACAGAAGTAGGCAATAAAGTCAGGATAGGTCACTTAATTCCAACCTCTAGTTCAAAAGATGCAGACAACTATGAAACATAAGAAAGAAAGTGCAATCTTAGTCTAGAGAGGTAGAATGTTCAAGACCAGGGAATGATGAGACACATTATACTTTGCCACAGTCAAACCAAATCTGGAGATTTATGTGTCACATGACAAGCAAAATAGCAGATTTAACACTTTTTCCAAACCATTTCAACGCTATAATCTCACTCCCACCACCTCCTCAAACAAACAAAAAAAAGAATTATATGCTAGATACAAAGTCATTACAACTATTTCCATAGGACAGATGAAGAAGCTAGAGTGGGAATAATGAATATCAGATGGGTTGTAGGAAATAGACACAGTAGTGCATTGTTGGAGGCACTATGAATCAGTACAACAATTTTGGAATGTAATTTGGAATTATACAAATAAAATTATTAAAATATACATAGCTTTTGATGCAGAGATTTCACTAATGGGCCAATACACCAAGGAAGTCATTGACAAGAAAGAAGTCTCTACATACACCAATATTTATATTATATACACCAATATTTATATTAGTAGTTTTTGTGGTAGCAAAAATTGGAAACAAAGTAAATGCCATTCAGCTGGGGAATAGCTAAATAGATTGTGGTAGATGAAAGTAATAGAATATTCCTTCACTGTAAGAGATGACAAAAATGATGAATACAGAGAAGTATGGAACAATTTACATGATCTGATACAAAATTATGCAAAGTGAGCCAAGAATATATTATACACAACATCTACAACAATGCAACCATTAAACAATTAAAAGCAAATGTTACAATATTACAAAGAAAATTTATGACCCTCAAAAAATAGCTATCAGAAAACAGATCCTTATCACACACACTCTTTTCTTTTGAAAAAGTAAGAGGCCCATGGGGTGAAGAATATTATTATGTTTGTGTGTGTGTATGTGTGTGGTTCAAAGAGGGAAGAGTATGTATTTATGTGTATATATATATATATATGTATATATATACATATATATACACATTATGCATATATTTAACATATGTGTGTGTCTGTATTCAATGCCTACACACACAAACTGGAGGAGGATGACAAAAGGAAGGGAAAATGAGGGGAGGCAGTGTTCAGAAGCAAAACAGATTTTTGAAGAGGAACAGGATAAAAAGAGAGAAGGAAGGATAAACAGAAGAAAACAGGATGTAGGGAAACACAGTTAATAATCTAACTATGAATGTGAATGGGTTGAATTCACCCATAAAACAGAATCAGATAGCAGAACAGACTTGAAACAGGAAGAAATACAAACAGAGTTAAAATAAAGAGCTGGATCAGAATCTAGTATCCTTCAGCTAAAGTAAAAAAAAAATGCAGGATACTAGCTGTGAGACCCTGGGTAAGTCACTTAATCCCAATTGCCTCACTAAAAAATAAAATGCAGGAGTAGCAATCATGATCTCAGACAAATCACAAGGAAAATAGACCTAATTAAAAAAAAGATAATCAGGGAAAATACATTTTGATAAAAGGTACCATAAACAATGCAGTAACATTAAATTTTTTTTAACACTTTCTCTGATAGAGGCCTCTTTTCTCAAATATATTGGGAACTGAGTAAAATAAAAATAAGAGGCATTCCCCGGGAATTGATAAATTATTGAGGGATATGAATGGGCAGTTTTCAAAAAAAAAAAGAAAAAGAAAGAAAGAAAGAAAGAAATCAAAGCTATCTATACTCATATAAAAATGCTCTAAATCATTATTGGTTAGAGAAATGAAAGCAACTCTGAGGTACTACCTCATACCTATCAGAAATGAGAAATGGTGGGAAGGATCAGGGAAAACAGGAACACTAATATACTGCTGGGGGATTTGTGAACTGGTCCAACCATTCTGGAGAACAATTTAGAAGTAACCCCAAAAGGCTACAAACTTATGACTCAACAATATCATTCCTGGGTTTGCACACCAAAGCAATCAAAGGAAAAGGAAAAGAACCTGTAGGTACAAAAATATTTAGAGCAGCTCTTTTCATGGTGACAAACAAATGGAAATTTAGGGGATACCCATCAATTGGGAAATGGCTAAATAAGTTGTGTTATATATGATTGTGATGGAATATTATTGTGCTATAAGAAATGACAAGCAGCATGGTTTCAGAAAAATCTGGGAAGATTTATGAATTGATGCAAAGTAAAGTGAGTAGAACCAGGAGAACATTGTAAATAACAGCAATATTAAAAGGATGATCAACTGTGAAAGTCTTAACTACTCTGTTCAATACAATGATCCAAGACATTTCCAAAGGACTCATGATGAAAAATGTTACCCATCTCCAGAGAAAGAACTAATGAATTCTGAGTGCAAATTGAAGCATAGTTTTCTCATTTTCTTTACTTTTCTTCTTTTTTTATGACATGGCTAATACAGAAATATGTTTTGCATCATTTTACATGTATAACTGATAACATATTACTGCCTTCTCAGTGAGCAGAGGCAAGGGAGAGAATTTGGACCTCAAATCTTTTTTTAATGTTAAAAATAAATTAAAAATTTTCAAAATTAATGATCAGCATGTATAAGTAAACATACAGAAAAACAAAGAGGAAGAGGTAAAAAGAGTGGATGACACTTGAACTTCATTTTCATCTGAACTTGTTAAAAGAAGGATGAATACACACACACACACAGAGAAACACATTTGACTCAACAGTGAAGTAAGAGAAAAAGGGAAGAAGGAAAGAGGGACTAGAGGGATGATAGATTAAGGGAAAAGCAGCTAGGTAGCATAGCAGATAGAGCACCAAGACTGGCGTCAGAAAGACTCATCTTGCTAAGTTCAAATCCAGCCTCAGACACCTACTAGTTGTGTGATCCTAGTCAAGTCACTTAATGCTTTTTGCCTCAGTTCCTCATCTGTAAAATGAGAAGGAAATGGCAAACCACTCCAGTGTCTCAGCCAAGAAAATCCCAAATGGAGTCACAAAGAGTCAGACACAACTGAAAAATGAAAAACAACTACAAAAGATTAAAAGAAGGATTAATCTTAAACAAACAAATTCCAAGGATGTACAAAAAAATTTTCTGTTTAGGATTTCATTTTTCCCCAGTTACATGTAAAAACAATTTTTAACATTCATTTTCAAAACTCTGAGTTCCAAATTATCTCCCTTCTTCCCTTCTGACCCCCCTTCATTGAGAAGGCAAGCAATTCCATATACATTATACATGTGAAGTCATGCAAAAATTTCCATAATGGTCATGTTGTGAAAGAAAACATAGACCAAAAAAAAAAACTTCAAGAAAAATAAAGCCAAAAAAGTATGCTTCAATCTATAATCAGACACCATCAGTTTTTTTTCTGGGGATGGATAGCATTTTTCATCATAAGTCATTCAGAGTTGTCTTGGATCATTGTATTCCTGAGAATAGCTAAGACATTCACAGCTCATCATCTTACAATATTGTTATTACTTTGTACATAGGACATTTTACTTTGCATCAGCTCATGCAAGCCTCTCCAGGCTTTTCTGAGAGCATCCCACTAATCATTTCCCATACCACAATACCATTCTCTCACAATCACATACCACAACGTCTTCAACCATTCCCCAACTGATGTGCATCCCTTCAATTTCCAATTTTTCCCCGGAAGGATTATACTTAGTTTTGCTGGATAGGTGATTCTTGGTTGTAATCCTAGCTCCTTTGCCCTCCAGAATATTATATTCCAAGCATGCCAGCTCCTTAATGTAGAAGCTGCTAAATCTTGTGTTATCCTGATTGTGGCTCAATGATACTTGAATTGTTTCTTTCTGGCTGTTTGCAATATTTTCATCTTGATCTGTGAGCTCTGGAATTTGGTCATAGTATTTCTGGGAGTTTTCCTTTTGGGATCTCTTTCAGGAGGTGATCTGTGGATTCTTTCAATTTCTGTTTTACCCTCTGGTTCTAGAATATCAGTGCAGTTTTCCTTGATAATTTCTTGAAAGATGATGCATAGGCTCTTGAAAATTTGACTTTCAAATACATTCAGGAAACAAGTAATTCTGATGTTACATTAACTGTTTGTTAAACTTGGATGAATGAATAAATGAATGAAAAATAATTTATTTAATCCTTACTATGTGCAAAGTACCATAAGCATTGAGGATAGATAATACATTCCCTGTTCTCAAGGAACTCACTCCTTGTGGGAGAGTGGGGGGCTGGGGGGAGTGTCAACACATACGGAAGGTTTTATATGCAAGTCAAATACAAAGGTCACATGGTCCTTAAGTTGGAAAGACAAAGCAAATGATAGTACCCTTCTTCAATATCATTTCTGTTGAATCTTACCAGTTTCTGATATTGGATGATCTGACAGTGCCCAGAACCATGAGGGCAAGGACTGTCTTTTCCGGCTACTCAGTAGCTGTGGCTATAGCACCTGCAGAAGCAGATTGCTCCATTGCCACAGGGTTTACTTCATAAGATGATGGGCTACATGCACTATGCTAGAAGTAATGTTATTTCCCAGGCTCATTAGTTAATGGTCCCAGGTTTTCTCCATCAGGTTCTGAGGGAAGGGAGTGGTCAAAATGATAGTGGTAGTTTAATTCACCTGCCACTTGCTACTTCTCCCTCATGGTGTCTTATGTATTAGCTAGGTTGGCTTGCCTAACCTGTTGGTGGCAGTTTGATGGGAATTGATGGGAATGGCTGGCCCCTTCTCCACAGCATGTGTATCCCTAAACGATGCCTATGAGGGCTGGATAGGAAGCAGAACTGGTCATCTAGGGGGACCCATTACTCTCAGGGTTCCTATGTTTACTAGCCTATTGGTGGTCAGAGGTTGTTACTGGTGGTGATGAGGAAGATGGACCTCATCTCCAAAATGATTTCTCCACTTAATGATGGCCACAAGGGCTGGGCTGGAAGCAGATCAGGTTTAGGTGGACCTTGCTTTGTGAAATCTCTTGGTATCAAGGGTCCTTCCAAATGTCATGATACAAATATGGTTTTGATCCTTAAGGCAGAGAGAGAAAAAACAGAAACAAAATTATAGGCTAATATATCTAGTAAATATATTGATAGGAAAGGGATAAGGACAAAAACCAGAACTTGTGATTTCATTTGCCACCAGGAAATTTCATTCACAAGGAAATTCTGGGAAAGGAAATTACCTTACAAATGCAGATCTAGGCACATTCTCTGCAATTTGTAGTCTTAGAAATTTACCTAACATATTCCAAGATTAAATGACTTGTCCAGGGTCACATAGCCAGTATATGTCATGGATTTGTACCCATGTCTTCCTGGCACAAGGCCAGTCTCCATCCCACAAACTATGCTGCCATTCAGTAAGACAAAAATATTAAATAAAATATAGCAAATATGTTATTGCAACATATTAAAAAGTTTATATGTTATGATCAGGTTGGATTTTTGGCAGTGCAGTACTTCCTCCAAGGCTGTTTGCCCAACTCCAACTCAAACTGGCAGGTTGGCTCCTCAAAGAGTGTCTGATTACTACCAGGTGTAACCAGGAGGGTTTGGGTTTCTGGTAGCATTGCTCACAAGCCCCTACCAGTGTGCTTCCCTTTGTTAATCAGCCATACTCCATTAACTTTTTGAAAAGAGAGCTACCAATGAAGAGTAGTAAGAACAAATAGCACAAGAACATTCCCCTTAAAAAGTCTGGGACACATGATCCTGCAAATAAACACAGGCCCATGGCAACAGTGGGCACAAAGTTAAAGTACAAAGGAAATGTGGAATATGTGTAGAAAGCACAAGTGGCAAAAGGGTACCTTGCAACTCCTGGTTACTAGAAGTCCTTTTCTCCCCTCATAGAGCACAAATAAAGTTCCCTTTATCTGTAGCTTTCTACTTGGCTTGGGGGACTGATGCCTTTATAAAGTCCACAGCCAGCACTTCTCTTCACCACAGGTGATCAAAGTCATTGAAACATTCTCTTCCCTCTCCTTGTCTCTGACAGTTGTCTAATTAATGTATTTCTATGCCTTATTCTTGTTTCCATGTATTTAATCTTCATTTGCCTCAATGTATTACCAATTTTCATCACTTTATTCATGTACTTTTGCCTCAGTTCCTAAATTGTGACTTAGTACTAAGTCCAGGATTTTCCCGTCGCCACAATCTGGGAAACAGTAACTGGGCCCAGGTCTTATTTCCAGCTCTAGTTTGGATGCTGCTTTCACACTACAAGTCTGTAAGGGGTGAGTGTGTCATGGTCCTCCCTTTCTGTGTAGGCCCTGCTTGGGAAGTTGCTCAGGGACAGATCTTTCTTCATTCTAGAGTCCTAGCCTGGTACCTGGGTTAAGAAGGGATCAAAGCTGGAAGCACGTCCCATTCCCTGGCCACCTCTTACTAGAAAATCTTTGACTTCAGCCCTGTCACCTACTAGGAAGTCTGGGCCTTTGGACCTCATCCCCTGGATTATATCTAGCTTATGCACTGGCTTTGGTCATCATCACCTGGTGCAGTTCCTAACATGGAAGTCATCCAGCTTTGGCACCCTCTTTCCCTAGTGCAATCTTGGATGGAGTTAATACTACAATGATCTTTCTCTGATTCTTCTGAATCTTTTTTTTTCCACCTTCTTCATAATTCCTAAATTAGTTCTTTAGAAGGAGATATAGCTTGGTTAGAACCTTTCATATCACCATCCTTGCTGAAAGTATGACCCAGTTTTTACTCTATGTCAATCAACAAGCTTTAGTTGGGCATATACAATGTGCTCCACAATATTTAGGGAATTGCGAGACCACCCAAAAAAGGACAAGATATCACCGCAATTTAGTTGTAAGTACAACTTGTTGATGTTACTTGGTAAATATACTTATGATTTTCAGGTCCTCCTAGATTCTAAAATGTTTAAGCACTATGACTAGAGTCCCCACAATTGCACCTCATACAGAAAACATGGTGGCATGTTGTCCATAGTTCTGAGTGTCAATTCAAGGATCCATAGTGCCACGTGTGAGGTTCCTCCTTCCAGCTACAGATTACATTTCCACATCTTAGTAGAAAGTCTACATGAATTATTTTGATCCAAAACATTTCTTCTTGTTATCAGGTGGTACATAGATAGAATTCTGTGGCTAGAGTGAGAAAGACTTGAGTTCAAATCCAGTCTCAGACACTTACCAGCTGTGTGACCATAGGAAATTCACTTAACCTCTGTGCATCTCAGTTTCCTCAACTCTAAAATAGTAATGATAATAACAGCTACCTTACAGGGTTGCTGTAAGGGTCAAATGAGATAATATTTATAAAGCACTTACTTAGTACAGGTGTCTAGTAAATAATTATTGATTGGTTATTGTCCTTCATTCTCAAAGAGGACCAAAATAACATTGCTATGTTGGGGTGACAGTACAGTGTGTCCGACTGTGGCTGATCAGACCAATTTGAGCTCAGAAGACTACTACAATTCAGACACAAATAGTCCATATGAACATTTGGAGTGGAGATATCCTCAAATTTATGCATCTTACATTTCTTTTGAGCTACTGCAGTTCTGCTTTGCTCACAGAGCAAAGACTTCTTGGATGTGGTCACAACATGCTGGGCAGTCTTGTGCCAGTGCCATATCTCAGAAAGAGCTTGACAGCATCCTTGTACTGCTTTTTCTGACTTCCATGTGAGCTCTTGCCTTGTGTGAGTTCTCGTAAAATAGTCTTTTAAACAAATGTATGATTGGCATTTAAACAACATGCTCTGCCCACAAAACAAATGCAGCCAAGATTAGAAGGAAAGCAGGAAACTGGGGGAAAATTTTTGTAGTAATTTTCTCTGATAAAGGCCTCATTTCTCAAATGTATAGAGAACTGAGTCAAACTTATAAGATTGTGAGTCATTCCCCAATTGTTTGTCCTTCTGTCTTGAAAAAGACCAAAATGACATCACGATGTCAGGGTCAATGTATACTATGTTCAGCTATGGATGATACAGCAATACGAGCTGGGAAGGCTCTAGCACAAGTCAGGCACAAATAGTCCATATGAACATTCAAATGAAAATATCTCTAAATTTGCACCTCTCAAATTTCTTTTGAGCTACTTTTATTCTGCTTTGCTAATAGAGCACAGAGCCTTCTTTGATGCAGGCATGCCATGTTGTATGGTCCTGTGCCAGTTGTCTCCAGTGTCTCACAATCAAAACCAAAGCTCTTCAGAGAGATTTTGAGATTGTCTTTGTATCACTTTTTCTGACCTCCATGTCAGTATCTGCCTTGTGTAAGTTTGCAATAAAAGAGTCTTTTAGGCAAACATATCCTGGGCATTTGAACAAAGTGACAAGTCCATTGTGATCTCTGCAGGAAAATTCGAATGCTTGGCAGTTCAACTTAAGAAAGGAACCCAGTGTCCAGCCCCTTATCTTGCCAGGTGATCTTCAGAATATTCCTAAGACAATTCAAATGGAAGCAATTCAGTTTCCTGGCATGGTGCTAGTATACTCTCCAGGTTTCACAGGCATACAACAATGAGGTCAGCACAATGACTCTGCAGACCTTCAGCTTGGTAGGCAGTCTAATACCTCTTTTCTCCCATACTTTCCTTTGGAGCCTCCCAAACACTCAGCTAGCTCTGGACATGCATCTGTTGACCTCATCATCTATGTATACATTCCTGGAAAGTGTACTGCCAAGGTAGATGACCCTATCCACCACATTCAAAATTTCTCCATTTGCTGCAACCAGTGGTTCCACATATGGATGGCATGGTGCTGGCTGGTAGAGAACCTCTATTTTCTTGGCGTTAGTTGTCAGGCCAAAATTAGCACAAGCAGTACTTTGTTGCATCTCAGCCTTAGAGGCTGCATTGAGTACACAATCATTTGTGAACAAAAAGTCACGTATCAGCTCTCCCTTCACTTTAGTCTTGGCTGATAGCCTTTTCAGGTTAAATAATTTACTGTCAGGGTGGTAGCTGACCTTGATGCCATTTTTGTCCTTGTTAAAGGCATCTGGCAACATCAAATAAAACATGCTACAAATCATGGGAGCAAGCATATAGTCCTGCTTCACTCCACTGGTTACTAGGAAAGCATGACAAATTGTCCATTATCTAGAACCTGGGGAACCATGCTATGATAAAACTAACATACCATACTGAAGAACTCCAGACAACCAAATTTTGCCACAATTTTCCACAAGCACTCACAAATGACAGTGTCAAAGGTCTTTGTTACATCTATGAACACTGTGTACAGACCTCTCTTCTGTTCCTGGAATTTCTCCTGGAGTTGTCAAGCAGTAAGCACCATGTCAACCATGTCTTGTCCGTTTCTGAAGCCACACTGGCTCTCAGGCAGATGTCCATCTTCCAGGTGAAAGGTCAACATATTAAGGAAGACTCTCGCAAGAATCTTGCCAGCAACTAAGAGAGAGATTACCATCTCATCCACCCACCCACAAGACAAACTATTTCCCTTTCCTTTATAAAGATGGATGATGAAAACATCTTTGAACTCCTGGGAGATAACCAGAAAATTTCTGTCGGTTTTTATATGAGCATTGGACCCCCTGCCTTATAAATCTCAGAATAGAATAAGCACCAGGTGCTTTGCCACATGAGAAGAACCTAATAGCATTCAAAACCTTTTCTTCTGTTAGAGGTTCAGCTGGAAAGGAATTGACTTCAGACTGAGGTAAACAGTCAATGGCTTCAACATTGATTGATGATGGTCTGTTGAAAACACTATGGGAGTGTTCAGCCATCTCTCCAGGATCATGTCTTTATCATTAATCAATGTGGCTCCATCAGCACTAAGTAGTTGAGATGAACCATAGGTGTTTGGCCCATAAATAGCCTTCAGAACATCATAGAAGTGCCCTGGATTGTTACTATCAGTGTAAAACTGAATTTCATCTATCTTCTTACCAAGCCATGAAAGTTGTATCTTTAAGTTTCACTTGCACTTTACTTTTGATGTAGCTAAATGCTACCTTCTTAGAGACAAACTATCCTACTGGCAAACCCTGTGGAGTTTTCCCATTTATCAGCTTCATAATTTCTCCATCATTTTCATCAAACAAATCTGGTGTTTGCCTATGTTCCAGCCCAGATGAGTAAATGTAGTGCTGTACACCAAATTTCTGAAAGATGCCCACTTTTTTTCTGCTCCACTGTTGCCAACAATGCTTTTCCTCCAAATTAACAACAAACTATACTCACTAAGAGAATTGCTCTAATCTGTTGACGTTGTCTTCTGGTCATATCCTTGCCTTGGGGCCTCTATTTTTTTTAAATTTTTTATTTAGCATTTTACTTTTCCCCAGTTACATGTAAAAACAATTTTTAACGTTCATTTTTGAAACTTTAAGCTTCAAATTTTCTCCCTTCCTCCCCACTGAGAAGGTAAGCAATTCTGTATAGGTTATACCTGTGTAATCGTGCAGAACATATCCATAATAGTCATGTTGTGAAAGAAAACATAGACAAAAAAACTCAAAGAAAATAAAGAAAGAGAAAAAAAGTATGTTTCAATCTGTATTCAGATACCACGAGCTCTTTCTCTGGGGATGGACAGCGTTTTTCATCATAAGCCCTTCAGAGTTGTCTTGGATCATTGTGTTGCTGAGAATAGTTAAATCATTCACAGCTGGTCATCTTGCAAGATAGCTGTTACTTTGTACACAGCACATTTCACTTTGCAGCAGTCCATTGAAGTCTTTCCAGTTTTTCTAAGAGCATCCTGCTCATCATTTCTTGAATAAAAGAATATTTTGTCATAATCACATACGACAAGGAACACCACTCCCTAGTACCCTGAATTCTTCTCAAAGGCTTGGAATGCCTTTCCTCTCCAGCTCCACAAGCCAAAGGCCTTGCTCATTCCAGCAGCTTCTAAAATCCTGCCTCCTCCAGGATACCTTCCTGAATTGAAGGTGAGGATTAGAATGTATCCAAAGATACAGCTGATACATGGGCATGTGCACACAGACATACCCATTCACTATTACTATCACCTTTATTATGGAAATGTTCTGGGTTTTTTTTTCTCTGTTCATTTATTTGGGGGATTGCACTTAATAGTATTTTATTTTGTTTCAATTACCTGTAAAGATAGTTTTCAACATTCAATTTTCTAAGATTTTGAGTTCCAAATTTTTCTCCCTCCTTCCCTTACCTTCCCCCTCCCCAAGACAGCATGCAATCTGATATAGGTTATACACCTACAATCATTTTAACATATTTCCACATGAGTCATGTTGTAAAAGAAGAATCAAAACAAAAGGGAAAAACACCAAGAAAGAAAAAACAAAACGAAAGGGGAAAATAGTATGCTTTGATCTGCATTCAGACTCCATAGTTCTTTCTCTAGATGTGGATAGCATTTTCCATCATGAGTCTTTTGGAATTGTCTTGGATCATTGTATTGTTGAGAAGAGCTAAGTCTATCAAAGTTTATCATCGTACAGTGTTGCTGTTACTGTGTATAATTTTCTCCTGGTTTTGCTCACTTCACTCAGCATCAGTTCATGTAAGTCTTTCCAGGTTTTTCTGAAGTCCACCTGCTCATCATTTCTTATAGCACAATAGTATTCCATTATATTCATATACCACAATTTGTCCAGCCATTCCCCAGTTGAGGGGAATCCCCTCAATTTCCAATTCTTTGCCACCACAAAAAGAGCTGCTATAAATATCTTTGTACATAGGGATCCTTCTCCCTTTTTTGTGATCTCTGTGGGATACTAACCTAATACTGGTATTGTTGGATCACAGGGTATGCACAGTTTGATAGCACTTTGGCCACAGTTTCAAATTGCTCTCTAGAATGGTTGGATCAGTTCACAACTCCACCAACAATGCATTAGTGTTCCTGTTTTCTCACATCTTCTCCAACATTTCTCATTTTCCTTTTTTGTCATATCAGCCAACTTGATAGGTGTGAGGTGGTACCTCAGAGTTGTGTTAATTTACATTTCTCTAATTAAAGGTGATTTAGAGCATTTTTCATATGAATATAGATAGATCTAATTTCTTCATCTGAAAACTGCCTGTTCATATACTTTGACCATTTTGGGGAATGATTTGCATTCTTATAAATTTGATTTAGTTCTCCATATATTTTTAAAATGAGGTCTTTATCAGAAACACTATCTGTTAAAAAAAATGTTTCCCAACTTTCTGCTTTCCTTCTAATTTTGGTTGCACTGGTTTTGTTTGTGCAAAACCTTTTTAATTTAACGTAATCAAAATTATCAATTTTGCATTACATAATGTCTCTGTCTTTTGTTGGTCATAAATTCTTCCCTTCTCCATAAATCTGAAGGTAAACTATTCCTTGCTCTCCTAATTTGCTTATGGTATCAGCCTTTATGTCTAAATCATGTACCCATTTTGATCTTATCTTGGTATAGGGTGTGAGATGTTGGTCTATGCCTAGTTTCTGCCATACTATTTTCCAGTTTTCCCAGAAGTTTTCATCAAATAATGAGTTCTTATCCCAGAAGCTGGAGTTTTGGATTTATCAAATGGTGGATTACTATAGTCATTAACTATTATGTCTTATATATCTAACCTATTCCATGGATCTAACACTCTGTTTCTTAGACAGTACCAAATAGTTTTGATGATTTCTGCTTTATAATATAGTTTTGAATCTGGTATAGGTAAGCCACCTTCCTTTGCAATTTTTTTCATTGATTCCCTTGATATTCTTGACCTCTTGTTCTTCCAGATGAATTTTGTTATTATTTTAAATAATATAAAACAATTTTAGTAGTTTGGTATGGCACTGAATAAGTAAATTAATTTAGATAGAATTGCCATTTTTATTATGTTAGCTCAGCCAACCCATGAGAAAATGGTATTTTTTCTAATTGTTTATATCTGACTTTATTTGCATCAAAAGTGTTTTGCAATTGTGTTTATATTGTTCCTGGATTTGTCTTGGCAGGTAGACTCTAAAATACTTTATATTGTGTACAGCTATTTTAAGTGGAATTTCTCTTTCTTTTTTGGGGGGGAGGAATTTGGGGTTAAGTGACTTGCCCAGGGTCACACAGCTAGTAAGTGTCAAGTGTTTGGTCTGAGGCCAGATTTGAACTCAGGTCCTCCTGCCTTCAGTGCTGATGCTTTATCCACTGCGCCACCTAGCTGCCCCAGAATTTCTCTTTCTATCTATTGCTGCTGGGCATTGTTGGTTGTATATAAAATTTTCAATTATTTTTGTGGGTTTATTTTATATCCTGTAACTTTGCTAAAGTTGTTAATCATTTCACATAATTTTTAGTTGATGCTCTAGGATTCTCTAAGTATACCCTCATATCATCTGCAAAGAGTGATAGTTTTGTTTCCTCGTTGCCTATTCTAATTCCTTCAATTTCTTTTTCTGTTCTTATTGCTAAAACTAACATTTCTAATGAAATATTGAATAATACTGGTGATAATGGACATCCTTGTTTCACCACTGATCTTACTGGAAATGCTTTTAGCTTATCCCCCCTTACATATAATGCTTGCTGATGGATTTAGATAGATACCACTTATCATTTTAAGGAAAATTCCATTTATTCCTATGCACTGTAGTGTTTTTAATAGGAATGGGTGCTGTATTTTGTCAAAAGGTTTTTTTTCTGCATCTATTGAAATAATCATATGATTTCTGTTAATTTGGTTATTGACATGGTCAATTATGCTAATAGTTTTCCTGATATTGAACCAGCCTTGCAGCCCTGGTATAAATCCCACCTGGTCATAGTGTATTATCATCATGATAAATTGCTGTATCTTTGCTAATATTTTATTTAAAATTTTTGCAACAATATTTATTAGGGAAATTGGTCTATAATTTTCTTTCTCTGTTTTGACTCTTCCCAGTTTAGGTATCAGCACCATATTTGCATCATAAAAATAATTTGATAGGACTCCTTCCTTGTCTATTTTTCCAAATAGCTTATATAGTATTGGAATTAATTGTTCTTTAAATGTTTAGTAGAATTCACTTAAAATCCATCTGGCCCTGGAGATTTTTTTTCTTAGGAAATTCATTGATGGCTTATTCAATTTCTTTTTCTAAAATGGGGGTATTTAAGTATTTTATTACCTCTTCTGTTATAATCTGGGCAATTTACATTTTGGTAAATATTCATCCACTTCACTTAGATTGTCAGATTTATTGGCATAAAGTTGGGCAAAATAGCTCCTAATTACAGCTTTAATTTCCTCTTCATTGGTGGTGACTTCACCATTTTCATTTTTGATACTAGTAATTTGGTTTTCTTCCTTCTTTTTTTTAATCAAATTAACCAAAGGTTTGTCTACTTTATTGGTCTTTTTTTTTTCATAAAACCAGCTCTTAGCTTTATTTATTCAATAATTTTCTTACTTTCAGTTTTATTAATCTCTCCTTTGATTTTCAGAATTTCTAATTTGGTATTTAATTGGGGATTTTTAATGTGTTCTTTTCCTCACTTTTTTAGTTGCATGCTCAATTCATTGATCTCTTCTTTTTCTGGTTTATTCATGTAAGCATTTAAAGATACAAAATTTCCCATAAGAACCGCTTTAGCTGCACCCATAAATTTGTTTTGTTGTCTCATTATTATCATTCTCTTTGATGAAATTATTGATTGTTTCCATAATTTGTTGTATGATCCACTCATTCTTTAGGATTAGATTAATTAGTTTCCAATTAATTTTTAGTCTATCTTTCCATGGCCCTTTATTACACATAATTTTTATTGCATCATGATCTGAAAATGACACATTTAATATTTCTGCCTTTCTGCATTGGATTTTGAGGGGTTTTGCCCTAATACATGGTTATTTTTGTGTGTGTTTGTGCCATGTACCACTGAGAAAAAGCATATTCCTTTCTATCCCCATTCAATTTTCCTCAGAGGTCTGTCATAGCTAACTTTTCTAAAATTCTATTCACCTCTTTAACTTCTTTCTTGTTTATTTTGTGGTTAGATTTATCTATTTCTGAGAGGGGGAGGTTGAGGTGCCTCACTAGCATCATTTTGCTGTCTATTTCTTCCTGTAATTCACTTAACTTCTCCTCTAAGATTTGGATGCTATATCACTTGGTGCATAAATGTTTAGTATTGATATTATTTCATTGTCTATGGTACCTTTTAGCAAGATGTAGTTTCCTTCCTTGTCTCTTTTAATTAGATTTATTTTTGTTTTTGCTTTGTCCAATACCAGGATTGCTAACCCTGTTTGTTTGCTTGTTTCTTTTATTTCAACTGAAGCATAATGCATTCTGCTCCAGTCTTTTATCTTTACTCTGTATGTATTTGTCTGTTTCAAATATGTTTCTTGCAAACAACATATTGTAGGATCTAGTGTTTAATCCACTCTGCTGTCTACTTCCATTTTATTGGAGAGTTCATCCCATTCACATTCACAATTATAATTACTAACTGTATATTTCCTTCTATCCTATTTTTCCCATTTGTACTTTTCTCTCTCATTTCACCCTATCCTTCCTCACCACTGTCACATCCCTCAATCTGCCATCCCTTCTATCAGCCCCTACCTTTTTTCCTTTCCCCTTTCCCTGCCTACTTCTGCCCTCTCTTCTACCAGCCCCCCCTTTACCTTTTTTTCCTCTTTCTCCTACTACTTCCCTATATGGTAAGATAAATTTCTATACCCAACTTAGTTGTATGTTATTCTCTCTTTGAGCTAAATTTGAAGAGTAAAGTTCAAACAATGCTAGCCCCATCTCTTCTTTCCTTCTACTGGAATTGGTCTTTTGATCCTCTTCATGTGATGTAATTTACCCTATTCTACCTACCCCTTTCTGCTTCTCCTAGTACAATCCTTTTTTTCACCCCTTAATTTTACTTATATCATCATATCAAGTCAACATATACCCACACCCTCTGTCTACATATATTCCTTCTAACTGCCCTAATAGAGATAGAGTTCTCAAGAGTTACAAGTATCATCTTCCCATGTAGCTATAGAACTAGATTTATCTTATTGAATAACATTTTTTTCCTTAACTGTTTACCTTTTTATGCTTCTCTTGAGTCTTGTATCTGAAGGTCAAATTTTCTATTCAGCTCTGGTTTTTTCATCAGGAAAGTTTGAAAGTCCCCTATTTCACTGAATGTCTATCTTTTTCCCTGGAAGATTATGCTCAGTTTTGTGGGAAAGTTAATACTTGGTTGTAATCCAAGCTCCTTTGCCTTCTGGAATATCATATTACAAGCCCTCCAATCCTTTAATGTAGAAGCTGGTAAGTCCTGTTGCTTCTTGATATTTGAATTGTTTCTTTCTGGTCATTTGTAGTATTTTCTCCTTGATCTGATAATTCTGGAATTTGGCTATAATATTCCTTGGAACTTCATTTTGGGATCTTTTTCAGGAGGTAATCAGAGGATTCTTTCAATGACAATTTCACCCTCTGGTTCTAGGATGTAAGGGCAATTTTCTTTGATAATTTCTTTTTTTTTTTAGGCAATTGGGGTTAAGTGACTTGCCCAGGGTCACGCAGCTAGTAAGTGTCAAGTGTTTGGTCTGAGGCCAGATTTGAACTCACGTCCTCCTGACTTCAGGGCCGGTGTTCTATCCACTGCGCCATCTGGCGGCCCCACTTTGATAATTTCTTGAAAGATGCCATCTAAGCTCTTTTTTTTATCATAAGCTTTTAAGCTGTCCAATAATTCTTAGATTATCCCTCCTAAGTCTATTTTCCAGGTCAGTTGTTTTTCCAATGAGATATTTTGTATTTTCTTCTATTTTTTCACTTTTTTTGTTTTGTTTGACTAATTCTTGATGTTTTACAGAGTTATTAGCTTCAATTTGTCCAATTCTAATTTTTAAGGAATTATTTTCTTCAGTTAGCTTTTGCACCTCCTTTTCCGTTTGGCCAATTCTACTTTTAAAGGAGTTGTTTTCTTCAGCGGGTATTTTTTTTCCATTCGGCCAATTCTATTTTTAAAGAATTGTTTTCTTCAATTTGTGTGCTTCCTTTTCCAAGCTGTTGACTCTTTTTTCATAATCCTTCTGCATAACTCTCATTTTTTCCCAATTTTTCTTCCACATCTCTTACTTGATTTTAAAATCTTTTTTGAGCTCTTCCAAGAGGACTTTTGCGCTTGAGACCAATTCATATTCCCCTTTGAGGTTTCATATATAAGCATTTTGACATTGTTATTCTCTTCTGATTTTGGGTTTTGATCTTCCCTATTGCCATAGTAGCTTTCTATGGTTAGGGCTCTTTTTGGTTTTTTGGTCATTTTTTAAAGTTAAGCTCTGCTGCAGGGCACAGGGCCCAAGCTTCTTGTGCTGGGGCCAGGGATCTGGTCACTGGCTTTCTGCATGGGGGCCTCAAGTGCTGGTGGCTTGCCTTCTGTGCTGGGGTAGGTCAGCCTAGTCACACCTATTATGTAAGGGTTTGGGGGCTGGCAATTTGCTATCTGTGCTGGAGCTGGAAACCTCACAGTTGGCCTGTGTGTGCCATTAGCCTGCTAAGCCAGGACCAAGGGGACTTTGTTGCTGTGCTATGGCTAAGAGCTTCCCATTGGCTTGCCCAGACACCATCTGTGCTTGGCTGTGCTCCCCTTTTACCCAAGTAGGACAGACCTTTCCTGAAGTCCTTCTAAGTTATTTTAAGCTGGAAATTTGTTTCACTCTGTCTTTTTGTGGGTTCTGTAACTCCAGAATCCATGTAGAGGCTTGATTTAACATTGTTTCTAAGGGAAACTGGGGAGAGCTCAAGCAACTTCCTGGCTTCTCTCCACCATCTTGGCTCAGCCTATGTGAATGTTTAAACCATTTTTTCAGTCTTAAATATGAGGTCATCCTCATTTTCTTTTGTGGAAAAGCAATACCGTTGCTCTCTAATTTTTTATGTATCTTTTTTATACCATTTTTTTGTATAACCCTATATTGGACTATGGAGCCATGAGGCGACAGGACCCCTGTAGCCCATGAAAGACCATAAGAACACTTAAATGCTAATATTACCAAGCAGTATAAGTGAACAGGTGCAAATTGAGCACTTTCATGCTGAGTGGAAACCTAACACAAGAAGTTATCAAAATGGAATAAATTAGGAAACACTTGAGTAGAAGAGGAAAAATGTAAAACATTAAGAAGGGATAACATAAGTTAGCAAAGAAAATCATGGAGAATGCCAGATTTAGGAAAGCAATTTATACAAAAGTTTACAGAAAGAAACAGAGAAGTCATGTGTGCTGAATAGGAAACAAATGAAAAATGGCCAATCTTTTTTTAATGAATAAATACAGAAAAATCTGGGAATATTTATATGAAGTGATGCAAGGTAGAGAAGTAGAATCAAATACATATAGCAATTACACAGGTTACAACAATGTAAAAATAATAATTAAAGAAACATCCCCTAAAAAAATACAGAATAAAAAAGATGTCATAAAGAGACATGAAAGAAAACAAGGCATTTTGCTATTTGTAACAGTTTCATGTATACATTTTTAACAAATTTTAGATTTGGGGTTTTATGAACTTTTTATTTTGCTTATTATTTTAATTGTTTTGCTAATTCCTACTAAGTTTATTACTTAAAAGTCTAAAGATTAAGAAAAAGTATAGCTAATATAAATATTAAATAAATATCAAATATTACATTAGGTTTAAATTAATATTAATAATACTAAATAAATAAAAATAAATAATAAAAGTATAGCTAAAATATAATGGCTAAATCATAGGTTCAATATAAAAATAATTAAAGATGATTATAAAATCCCTGTAGCCCATGCTCTCTGATTATCCCTTCTGAACTTTCTTGACCTTCTGTCCCAAATTTCTTAACTATCTCACAGAAGTCCCAACTAAAGCAGGTTAATTGTCTATATAGGGAATTCTCCTCATTAGGGTGATGAAGTTATCTAGAGACTGAAGGCTCCAAGGAACTTAAAAAGACACAGTGATTGTGTTCCGTTTTTACATGATCTCTTCTATATGAAGAAGGAGCCAATTTCCAAATTGGGCTGGTGCAGACACCATCTCCCTTCACTTGATTGTTTCTTAAAGTCTAAAGTCAGATACCATGTCATCAGCCATATATTAGAAGTGCTCTGCAGAGTTCTGAAGGAATCAAGGATTCACTCTCTGCAAAAAGAAATATTCACATATGGGTTTGTATTTCTGCATATGTGTATATGTTATGTTATTTCAGGGTATGTATATTTACACATACATATATATGGGTAACAATATGGATTCGCCTTTATGTGTAATTAAGAAAGCATGTTAATGTATATGTGCCATTGTGCTGTTTTAAATGTTCGTGTGTACACTTGTGCATATATGTTGTGTGGATTTGTATGATTTTGTTATTCATGCTAGAATGTTGTCATGTGCATTTATGCTTTTTGTGTATTTTTGTGGTTTTGCATTTATTTGCGAATATGCTTATGTGACTATTTTATCACACTTGAAATGAGACCAGAGAGGTAATCAAACTCTTAAACAACCAATGGAGTTTCTGTCTCTTTCTCTTTCTACAGGCTCCTCCAAATACAAGAGAGCCAGGATATTTTATCTGCTGACCTGAAATAGAGGTTTTCATGGTCCCTTCCTTCCCTAGAGGTCTGAAATTTAAGTAATGAGAAGTAGAAAGGAAATTAGGCAAAGTCAAAGCACATCAAGTTGGGAGTTAATCAAAGAGAGGAAGAGGAGTATGAAAAACAAAAGGGAAAAGGAGAAAGGACATAGAATAAAGGGTAAGGGAAAAGATAGAAAATGAAGGTTAAATAGAAGAGAAAGTTAAAAGGATAGAGGAGAAAAAGAACAGAAAATGTAGAAAGAGATAAAGAACAAAAAATAAAAATGTTGGAGGACAGAGTCCCTTGACCAGGAAAAGACTTTTTCATAATGTGAGGAAGAAGCTGATTTCTAGGTGTGGTTATTACAAAGTGCCAGAAGATGAGGGTAAGATATTCCTGAGGATAGTAAAGCACAAAGTACAGAAAAGTGTGAATGGCAAAAGAAGGGCTGAAAAGAACCAATCTCCCACCTTAAAGGGAAGCCAAAAATAAAAGGTCACTCTCTATATATACTCTCTCTTGTGGAGAGATGCCAGAGAAAAACAAAATATAGTCCTTGCCCTTGAATTATTTAGAATCTATGGTCCAGGCCTGTGATTTCATCATTCTAGGGAACTCGTGAGGTGGAAACCTCCTCTACCTATGCAGAACAGGACCCCATCCATAACTTATGGTCATAAAGAGTGCTTTAGAGCACTGAGTGAATTGTCTACCTGACTTCAAGTCCAGCTCTCTACACCAGGTTCTACACCTCTCATTTATAGAACACATTGGGAGACAAAACACAAAGAGATGAAGAAATTATTACAAAACAATATGTCAACAAGTACAAATAAATACAGTT
Organism: Phascolarctos cinereus; assembly: GCF_003287225.1. Taxonomy (NCBI): domain Eukaryota; kingdom Metazoa; phylum Chordata; class Mammalia; order Diprotodontia; family Phascolarctidae; genus Phascolarctos; species Phascolarctos cinereus. The sequence continues at coordinate 248,697,856 of NW_027555958.1, read as the reverse complement.
CACAGAACATAGAACACAGGAATCAAGAAAAGCCTTCTGAAGGAAAGACATTAGAAACTACATCCATATATCCCCTTGAATGTTCTGGCTCATATAGAGTGATGCATCCTTCTCACTTACAGAACTACAAAATTTCAAAATTGAATCCCAGGGATCATGTAGAACTATCCATGCTGGAACCAGAATCCATTCTACAATATCTCTTTCTAGCTTCTGCTTAGTAACTCCAGAGGCAGTGTGCTCCACTCTGGAACAGCTCTAACTCTAAGGAAATGTTCCTTTCTATGAAGCCAAAAGGATCCTCTCAGATACTTTGACCCTAGTTCTGTCCTCTGGTGTCAATAAAAACCATATATAATAGCTCTTTCACATGAAAGTCCTTCAAAATAAATTATGGCAAAAGAAAGGAAAAACAAGAAAGATCAATGCTCCTCAAGCACCAAGAGAACTACTTATGCAAACAGGAACAGAAAGGATAGCAAGATTTGATGGTAATATCTCTTGTCTTGGCACCCAGAGGCAAACACGTTGATTGACTGATCACATATTAGATCTTAAATTTTTTTTATCAGCTTTGGTGGAACAAAAAAGTCCTTTGACTTTGACTCTCCCTATCCAAAAAAAAAAAATCCTAATAGAAATTAATAGGAAGAATGATACTACTTTGTGAAGATATCAGAAATATAAAGATCCTCACATTAACCATATTGACTCTACAACCAGGAAAGATAGGGTGCCATAATGGAAAGAGTCAAGATACTATAAGTCAAAGGACTTGGATATTTCTCTTGGATCTTCCAGGGCTGTTAGACCTTGGCCACATATAAACTCTTTATGACTCAGCTTCTTCATCAGAGAATTGAGGATTATACCACTTTACCTACCCACACCCACATAAATACTGTAAAGATCCACTGGAATATCATATGTAAATGTGCTTCACAAAATTGTAGAGGACTATACAGATTGTTGGGGTTTTGTTTTGTTTGTCTGAACCTGTGACCATCAGTCAATGGGAAACTACCAAATTCCTATTTTGCTGATGAGCAACTTTCTCTAGTTAATCACTGTAGAGAACTACTTAAAACATTAATTCAGCCATGGTCACCAGCTAGCCTGTGTCAGAAGCAGGGCTTCTTGATTCAAAGTCCACACTTTTATCCTAAATCAAACTGTCTCTCTCTATAAATATATGGGGGGGGGTGTTAATTACTATTATACAAGAAACCATACCCTTGGAGACCAGACTTTGAGAACTGTTCTACAATAAGCATCCACAATTCTGATTTCATTCCCAACTTACTGTTTACCATTCTATACTTACATTTATTCCACTGTTGATACTAGCAGCTTCTGCCACCATTGTGCATTTTGAGGACACAGTGAATAAAGAAATATTATAGAAAAAACAAACAAACAAGCATGAAGTCTTAGGGAATAGGGGTAATTAGAAAGTACCTACAAAAATCCAGGTACTGTTAAAAATGTAGTATCAAAATGAGCTGAGTGGTAGAAACAATAAAGCTAGTCTGTTGAAATCTTAATAACTTGGTTCTTCTAGTGAATAGTGAGTGTACCTCACAATATCCATTCATGTAGTTCATTTAGGACCAAAACAGGGCAAGGCATTTTTAAGCAGGAAAAATCAATAATAAGAGATACCTTTTATTGGCCATGAATAATAGGCATCAAATGTAAAATGAGTTATAGCTCCTAATTTACATTATTATGAAATCATAGCATATATGGAATTATTTTTCTGTGATGAATAGGTTATTACAGAAATTTATCTTTCCCCACAGTAGCAATGTATAATATGCATTTGGGTTCATTAATGGTGATAATCACTAGCTTTTTTTAAAAAGTTACTATCTTCACCACTTCCTTAGCAACTGTCCCCTAGTTTTGCCAACAAAAATCTGGCCTTCACTTGCTTGACCTTCGGAGGCCAAAAAACATGAACACTGGGCCTTGAAATTCCTCCATTAAAAATGCATGTCTTTATCCACCTCCCAGAAAAATCATGCTTTGGTGTAAGAAGTCTCTTTTAAAACGAAAATAGTAGGGAGGGAAGGAAAACTTGAGGGCCACTATCCAGCAGAAGCATCATGGCATAGTGAAAACAAAGCTGGAGTTAGATGTAAGACACTTGAGTCCCAGCCCAGACACTTACTAGCAGTGGCACCTGTGGCAAGATACTTCCCTTCTCTGATCCTCAATTCCCTCATCTGTAAAATGGCTATAATAATACTTTCGCTTTTGTGGGGAAATTGTTCCTTTAAACCCTTAAGGGCTACAGAAACGCTACCTATGAATGAGTCTCAGAGCAGTCTTTCTCACAGAAGGTATCAATGCCCTAAGTTGATGGGAAAACAGACATAGAAATGGGAGGTGGGGCAATGGAAGACTAAATGCCAATGTTGACTTGAGCATTTCATAAAGCTGTGCTTGTGGTGACCGGTCCTAAAGTAACCCAGACTCTCCCTTGGCACGCTCTTCTTCACCCAGCCCCTGGGAATCATATGACCTGATGTCTACCAACACTTCAAGGGTTGTAACAGATTTCATCCTCGTGGGCTTCTCTCATCTCATGGGTTTCCAGGGTCTCCTCTTCATCCTCTTCCTCACCATCTACCTGTTCACCGTGGCTGGCAACCTCCTCATCGTGGCCTTAGTCTCCGTCGATGCCAAGCTCCATTCACCCATGTACTTCTTCCTCCGCATCCTCTCAGCCCTGGAGATCTGCTACACCTCCGTCACCGTCCCGCTTGTGCTCCACCACCTCCGGACCGGGAGGCGCCGGATCCCCAGAGTTGGCTGCGCCCTCCAGATGTTCTTCTTCCTCTTCTTTGGGGCCACCGAATGCTGTCTCCTAGCTGCCATGGCTTACGACCGCTATGCTGCCATCTGCACCCCACTCCGCTACCCGCTCCTGCTGAACCGCCGGGTGTGCCTGCAGTTGGCTGCAGGAGCCTGGACTTGCGGGGCTCTGGTGGGACTTGGCCACACCTCTTTCATCTTCTCTCTGTCCTTCTGTGGGCCCAATGCAATCCCTCACTTCTTCTGCGAGATTCAGCCAGTGATGCAGCTAGTCTGCAGGGACACGTCGCTCAACGAGCTGCAGGTCATTTTGGCTGCCGCCCTTATCATCTTTTGCCCCTTTGGGCTGATCCTGGTCTCCTACGGTAAGATCCTAACCACAATTGTACGGATCCCATCTGCTGCAGGACGCTGCAAGGCCTTCTCCACCTGCTCCTCACATCTGCTTGTGGTTACCCTTTTTTATGGCACAGCCATCTTCATCTACATCCGCCCTAAGGCCAGCTACGACCCAACCACGGATCCACTGTTGTCTCTCTTCTATGCCGTGGTTACTCCTATCCTCAATCCTGTGATCTACAGCCTTCGTAATGCTGACGTCAAGGCAGCCCTCAAGAGGACTCTCAGGAAGATGAGTTCCAAAGAGATGTAGGGCAGCGGTGATCATCACCCAGCATACCTAACCAGAAAAAAAAAAAGTTCCCACTACCACCACCAGCAGCAGCACCACCACCACCAACAGAACACCTAATCTGCTGGGGTGGACACAGTCCCTTGACCTTGGGAATTCCTGAATTTGATAAGGAAGACAGTGGCTCTATTCTTGAAGATGTCTCAGACTGAGGAAAATAGGGTAAACAGAGAATTAGGATCAGCTGGCTACTGAAAAGTATATTTGTATCTAAATACCAGGTCTTATTAGCTGTTGTACATACTGTTGTAAGAAATGTTATGTTACTAGAGTAACACATCTCCTAGCCCCCATAACAACTATAACTGACTAATTTATATCATGCCTTATAATTTGCAAAGGGCTTTCCTCAACACAACCCAGGAACCATGATAGGCTGGTATTATTATTCCCATTTCACATATGAGGGAACTGAGAAGTTAAATGACTTATCCCATTTCCCACAACTAGTAAGTGATATAACCCAGACTCCAAGTACAGTGGTCCACTGCATTAAAATATCTCTTCATTTCAAGGATTCTTAAACTGAGGTCCATGCATTTTTTAACTTTAATAACTATTTCCATACAATTGGTTTCCCTTGAAATCCTGCGTATTTTATTTTAGGTGTTTAAAAGCATTATTCTGAGGAGTTCATGGGCTTCACCAGACTGCCAAAGGGATCCATAACACACACACTCAAAAAAATTAAGAATTCCTGATTTCAGAGTTTATGACAATAAGAAAAGAGAACCTTGCAGAATGGGTGAACTGAAATCTTAAATGCTCATTTTGTCCTGGGGAGGTGCTGCTATCTCTGATGATCCAAAGACCTCGAGTGTTGGCATGAAATGTTAGAAAGCTAAGACTTAAGAACTAATGGCAAAATGTCCCCTCTCTTCTTTAATACCAACAGAAATCCTATATCTTCTTTTGAGGTGCCTTGTTTTTTGCTATTTTTGTTATTTCTCTGACTAAAATTTGTTGACCCACAAAAGACTCTGAAAATAAAACAGAACAGGGAAAGCTTAGGGTTCTATATGGTGCTGCAGTGGAAGTTAGAAGAAGCCCAATGGCAGAAGGGATAGCGTGTTAGAGGACCAAAAAAAAAAAAAGACCTTTGCATTTTCATTTTCACTCCATATGCTAATGATGATACTGAGATTGCAAACCTGGTTATTTTGAAGTTCAGAAACGGGTTTGAAGGAAAAGATAAGGATTTCTATTTGGAGCATGCTGATACCTATGGGACATTCAGTTCAAAATGCCAATTAAGCATTTGGTGATTCAGGACTGGAGCTCAATACAGAGATGAGAGAGAGAGAGAGAGAGAGAGAGAGAGAGAGAGAGACAGAGAGAGAGACAGAGAGACAGAGAGACAGAGAGACAGAGAGACAGAGAGACAGAGAGACAGAGAAAGGAAGAAAGAGATCTGGGAGTCTGGGAGTCATCAGAATAGACATGACAATTAAGGCAATTTGGGCTGATGAGGTCACCAAATCAGAGAGTAGAGAAAGAAGATAGAATAGGGTGTGGACAAAGCTTTGGGATAGATTCACAATTAGGGAGCATGATATGGATGATGACCTAGAAAGTAACTGAGAAGGAGTGGTCAAGCAGATGGGAGAACCAAGAAGGAGTAATGTTACAAAGACCCAGAGAAAAGAATTTATCAGGAGAGGATGGTCAACAATATGCATTAGATTGTAAGGTCCTTGAGAGCAGGAACTGTCTTTTTTCCTATCCTCAGCATTTAGCACACTGACTAGCACTTAGTGGTTGCTTAATGAATGTTCATTGATTGATTTATTGAAATGCTGTGGAGGGGTCAAGAAACATGAGGACTGAGGAAAGGCCATTCATCAGACCTGGCCATAAAGAGTCCATTGGTAACCTTGGAACGAGCAGCTCCAGTTAAGTAATAAAGTTGGAAACCACATTACAAAGACTTGAGAAGTGAGTTACAAGAGGGGAACGGAGGCAATGCATGTAAACAGAATTTTCCAGAAGTTTTGATGAGAGATTATAGAAAATGATAGCTAGAGGGAATCATGGGAAGAGACTCACAAAAAGTATGTTTTAAGGGTGAGGGAGACAGGTATATTTGTAGACAGCAAGAAAGGTCCCAGTAGATAGGGAGAAATTGAGAGTGAGCCAAGGAATGATTGTGAAAGAAATCTGCTAAAGAAAATGGGGGAGATGGGACCAAATGTATGTGACCTCGGCAAGGAAAAAAAGTTATTTGACTATCAGAGGTTAGAGTAAAGGAAGAATAAAGGGGGATAATGTCAAGAGATGATATGAGCTTAGATGCAAATTGAGATTTCTGGGAAGGGTTATAACCAATGTGAGAATTTGTTTTGCTTAATGAAACATTTTTATAACAGAGTATTTGTTTTTCTTGCTTTCTTAATAGGGGTGGGAGAGAAGTAAAGAAAGCATACATTCATTTGAAAATAAAGTTTTCTTTTTTAAATAAGAGATTATGAATTCTAAAGAAAGGAGAAGAGGGCCTCTATAGTCCCAGTCATAGTCAATGGCCTCTAGTTTCTGAATAAAGTATGAGAAAAGGTCCTCAGCTGAGAGAGTTGGGGAAAGGGTGTAATGAGAGGTTTGAAAAGAGAAGAGAAGGTTGGGAATAGTTATGGTGGGGATGAGACAGCAAATTAATGAGGGGTAAAAAGACTGCCTTACTTCATTGAAAGCCCAGTGGAGATTAGATAACAAAAAATTGTAGTGGACCTAAACATAGTATGACTTCCTCCAGCTCCATTCACCATGAAATAAGTAGGAGCAGAAGAGGTGGAAGTTCTTCTGACAAAGCTCTGTGCTTTAGAATCTCAGCTGATTGGAGAACTTATCAAATTGATCACCAAGACTTCCCAATGATCTCCTGTCAAATGCCTGCTAGACTTTATTTGGGTATTCCATCATCAAATGAAAGTCATGAATGACTAAAACCAAAGTCAATATATCCTTCCCAACCAATCGCCTTTCTCTGCCTCCCCCAAAAAAACCCCACAGTATTCTCTCTCCTAACTTTCTTAGCATTCTTCTAATCAACCAGGTTCAAAACCTCAACTTCTTCTTTAGACCTTCTCCCTGTTTTGTCCTCTCTATTCAGTCACCAAATTTTGTGCCTTAATTAGTTCCCTCCTTGCCATTCCTACTGTCACTTTATACCTGGTCTATAATAATATAAATAAGTATGATTTTTAAAATTTAAGAATATACAATCTCAAAGTTATCAGAACCTAAGGTTTAACATGATCCAGTCCATACCTATAATCTACTCAATGCTTTGATAATAATAATAATAACAATAACTAATATTTATATAGTGCTTTAAAATTTACAAAGCACTTTGCAAATATGATCTCATTTTGACCTCACAATATCTAGGAGATAGGTGCTGTTATAGTCCTCATTTTACCTATGGGGAAACTGAGGCTGAACAGTTAAGTCCAGGGCCACATAGCTTATAAGTGTCTGAGCCTGGATTTGAGCTCAGGTCTTACCTCCCAAACAAGTGTTTATCCATCCTTTGTTTAAAGATCACTACCTAGGTGGCACAGTGGATAAAGCACTGAACCTGGAGTCAGGAAAACTTATCTCACTAATTTCAAACCTGGACTCAGACACTAGTAAGTATGTAACCCTGGAAAAGCCACTTAACTCTTTTAGTCTCAGTTCCTTATCTGTAAAATGAGCTGGAAAAAGATACGGCAAACTACTCTAATATCCTTGCCAAGAAAACCCCAAATGGGATCATGAAGAGTAGTACATGACTGAACAAGGACAACAGTAACAAGTGAAGAGAAACTTTGAACCCAAATCCATTACACCTTGGGATAATATAATAAAATTTTTTTTTCTTACATCAGTCCTAATATACTCCCTTTCAATTTTCACCTATTGCTCATAGTTTTGCTCTCTGATGCCAAGAAGAACAAGTATAATTTCTCTTCTACAATGCAGTCCTTCAAATCTTTGAGGACATCTATTATGTCACCCCCACACCTTCTCTTCTCTAGGTTAGATATGCAAAGGTCCTTCAATTCTCATAGGGAAAGCAATCAATGGTTTTGACTAACCTGCTTATTTGCTTCCTTACTCTTCAACTTATTAAGATGCTTTATAAAATGTGATATCCAGAACTAAACATAATACTCAAGATGTGTTCTACCAAGATGGAGTACAGCAAAACTATCACCTCTTTATTCCTGAAAGTTATGCCTCCCAATGCAGCCCACAATTTCATGAGCTTTTTTGCTGCTATATAATACTAACATTTATATAGTGCATTAACACTTACAAAGAGCCTTACACATGTTAACTCATTTGATCATCCCAACAACTTCGTGAGTGTAAGTTGCTATTATTATCTTTATCTTACCTTGAAAGAGGTTAAGGGATTTGCCCAGAATCACATAGCTAGTAATTGTCCAAGAAAGAATTGGAACTTGGGTCTTCCTGATTTCAAGTGTGGCACTCTCTGCTATGCCAGCTAGGAGCCTATGTCACACAATTGATACATACTAAGTTTACAATGCACAGAAATTCCAGATTTTCCCCAGAAAACTTCTGTCTTGCCAACAATATTTTTTGATCACTGCTCTATAATCCAACATACTAGTTTTACCTCCAATCTCTACATCCTCTATATATTAGGTAAACATGCCTTCTATGACATTACTGATGATCCTGGAGGTGGGGGGTAGGGCATAGAAGGGGGAAGGAAGGAAATGGTGAACAGCATAGGGCCAAGGACAGATCCCCAGGATGCTCTAATTAAAAACTTCTCTCCAACTCAACACTGACACGTTAATAATCTTTGGATCCAATAATCCAACTACTTCAAAGTCATGACTATATTATTGTCTAATCCAGTCTCTCCATCTCATCCACAAGGATACCATGAATTTGTCAGATGCTTTGCTGAAATCAATGTAAATGATTTGCACAGAATTCTTCTGATAGATCAAGTCTTGTTACCTTATCAAGAAAGAAAATGGGTTAGTCTGCAATTACTTATTCTTGACAAAGTCATGCTAGCTTTTAGTGATCACTGTTTCCCTTTCTTGATGTTTGTGTCATTCCTTTAATAATAGTTTAGAATTTTGCCAGGAATCAGTCAAGCTCATAAGTCTATAGTTTGAAGCACAACAATAAACAGGGTAAATGAAATTTTATTTCCAGAGAACCAAATTTTAGAGAATGGTGGTAATTCTTATACTCCTTCAGCATTTAGAAACAACAGAATTCAACATTTATACTAAGAAAAATTAGTGTAATGAGGAGGGGAGATTAGCCAATGAGATCCCAGTCCAAGTAGAGGGTTGGTAAGCCTGTTTCCAGGAATACATGATTATGCCTAATTGGGAGGCTGGGGCTGGAGGAGTAGGGTATTTTGCTCTAGGTTCACAGCATTGGGTAGGTGTGCAATGGCTGCTTCCTGTCAGCATGTGGAATCATGACTAAACACCCTTTGATTGGCTGCTGGGACAAAGCCGAGTGTACATAGAAAAGGTACAAATATACAAAAGACTTTTCTCCTTGGTTGCTTTCAAGTAAGAAGATAAAAATATTGTAAGCCTCCAGATGGGGACAGACTAAACAAGTGTTTCCACTGTCTGGTGGCCTTGGTACCTTTTCTTCCTGCCTAGGTGTGACAGAAAAAAAAATTGTGCCTTTTATTATTCCTATCTCTATTAGTTTTTTTTTCCTGATCTTAGATGAATGGTATCAGAGATAGAACAGACAAGGTCATGACTGTGTTTTGAAGATTAGAAGAAACACCAAAGGTCCAGCAACTGGAGTCCACAAAAGACTTTGCTGATAATTGCATCAAGCCAGCCCTGAGGAGCAACCTACTTGACCCAGGCCTTTAGTGAATCACCCAGCCACCAGGGCACCATGTTCTACAATCAAGGGAGAGATTTTTCCGTCAGTTATGCCATACTAAAAGTGAACTTGGTGTGGGCAATGTTTCCTGACAGCCTCTTTGAGTCTACTCTTCCAGGGACCAAAGTGGTAAAAGGGAATATACTCCCAGTTTCAGAGGTTTTTGTATTTCAATTGTTGATATATCTTCTCCATAAATATCCCTTTGTAAATGCTAATAATGGTAACTGGTTAATTGATATTGAGGGGAAATCAATGGGTAAATTGATTTTGGGATTCTAATCATTGGTTAGATATTGAGAAGATAACTGGTTGATATTGGGGAAATATACCAGATGAAGGCTTGTGAAGAATAGCATTATAAAGACACTCCCAGGTTCCTCAGAGTTACTCCTAAAATTCTGAGAGGAGAAGTAGCCATGCTCTGTGATCCTAAATTACTAGTGTAGCTTCAGAGTGTAAGCCTAGAGCCCTAGAGTATGTTAATCAAAACAGGAATCAATTAATAAATAAAAAAAATTAAGCATATATATGCCAAACACTATTCTAATACAAACAGAAATTTGAAGATACTCCTTCCTTTTGAGGATTTCACATCCTAAATGTAGCAGATAACGCATAAAAAAATTCAGATACAGGACAGATGAAAATGTCCAGGAGTCCTTATGGACATCAGCAAGTGAAGATTCTTAAGAGCACAGAAGAAGGTCAGATTGTGAAACTAGGTAATCCTCCATCTCCCAAGAATGATTAGAGCTGGTGACTCCTGTCAGTGTGAACTGTCTCATCTCTATTACTTCCTGGATACTTCATGGAGTCAGGGTCAGGAAGATGTCATGGAGGGGTGAAAGGAAAGCAAGGAAGAAGGGCACGCATGATAGCAAGTGCATATAACAGATGGGGTTTTTTGGGGGGTTTTTTTGCTATTAGATACCTCATATCTATTTGACCCATTCTGATTTTCAGGGAACCTGTTGTTGTTAGGGCAAGGTTTAAAGCTTTCCACCTCTTCTGAAAAAAAAATTCCTATTTTTTCTTCCATAGCTTTCATTTTTAATCCATTTTTTTCCTTCAGAGCTCTCCTTTCACTTACAATTTTTTTAACTCTTGCTTCATCTCTGTAGTTGAAATTGGGCCTAAGCTGTATTTTTATTTTGAGGCTTTGCCTGTAGATGTTGTGGAATCATTGTTTTCTTCTAGGTTTGTGTCTTGAGCATCCTTGTCACCAGAGTAGCTTTTAAATTGAAACTATTTGTTTGCTCATTATTCCAGCCTACTTTATAACCCTAGACTTTGTGTTAGGGCTAAACTCTAGAGAGAATGTCTAGACTGGTCTATTCTTGGTATATTAAGTGTTGTGTTATTCCAGGATCTTAGGGATAATTCAGTCTGGGAACTTGCAAGCTGTCTGCTCCCAAAGTGCTCTAATTCAGAGAAAAATGTTATTTCTGTTCTCCTTACATGAGTTCTGCAAGTTCTTTATCTGGGTATGAGCCTAAGCAGCATATATGTGGGTTTGATCTATTTAAAATTCTAGCAGATTGCTGCAAGACTCAACCACTATCAGCCAGCTAGAAAGCTTTCCTGATTCAAAGTGATAGAACTTTAGGTTCCACTTTAGTGTGGGATTCCTGCCGTGGTTATTCCATTGCAAACTTCAAACTGGGCTGGGGGCTGGAACTGAAAACCTGTTTCATTCCTGGGTTCAGCAGCTATCTGCCTCTGGATTTTCTCCTTGATCAGTACACAGCCTAAAGCCCAGAAACCTGTCCTCACTCTGGACTGGCACCCCTAGGCACAGGTGCTCTCATCATTCAACCCTGGAGCTATGACCCAGAACTGAGCAGTGAACTGCCCATTAGCATCTGTTCCTGCATCGTGCAAAAGGCTGGGCCCCGTTTACTCTCTTTGTAATTTCTTGTCTTTGTGTATAACATCTCCTCATGCTAGAATGTTCTGCATAACTATTTGTGGCAAAAATCTTTATTCCCTGTGTCTACAGACATCTGTCTTTCTCCCGATGCCAACTTAGGCTGGAAAAATGACTCCCTGTAATTTTTTTTCTTGTATTTCTTGGATTCAGGACTCAGTCTCGTATATTTTCTACATCTGATTTCAGATATTGGGGGGAGGGGAAACAGCTCGGTTAAACTTCTTCCTGTTACTCCACCAACTTGGCTCTGCCTCCCCTTTTCTTCTCATGAAAATCAGTTATGTTTATGTCTTTGGATTTCTGTCTTGAGAGGTCTTGTTTGCTAAGGACATGAGAAAGGATACATGAATGCTGAAGTTGATGAGGATCATGTTCAAAGGCTTTATGAAAGATCATAGCATCTTAGATTTAAGATGAAAGTGACCTCAGCAATTACCTAGACCAGTATCTCACAAACACACACACACACACACACACACACACACACACACACACACACTTTGCAGATGTAAAAACTAAGACCCGTAAAGGTTAAAGTTAAATGATTTGTCTAAGGTCACACAGGTATTAAGTGGCAGAACTGGGATTTGAACCCACATCCAATATCCTTTACAATATACAAAGATATTAAATTTCATCATTGCATTTCCTGATATATCTCACAACCCCCTTTATAACTCAATAAATTGTTTCTGACACTCAAAAAATTAATCAGCTCGCAGTCACTGAGTTAGACTGATTCTCAGACAAGAGACATACAGTCCATTACCAGGCCCATACTGGTAACATCACCTATTAAGGAAATAAAAAATAGATGCGAAAGAAAGTGTGATAAAAGAAGTTACATTGTGTATTAAGTTAATACCTATCTTAAAAGAATTTCTATAAAGACCCAAGCCTATAGGATTCACATAGCTATCCCTGTTCAATATTAACTTATCTGCAAGAGAGATTACCACAAAGGCTGAATAGAACCCTGTTCAACCACTGGATACATGCATAAATGTCTCAGTGGCCAATAGAATAAGAGTACTTGCGGTTTGTTGTGGAAAAAATGCTCTGTAAACATTAAAGTGCTATGAATACTTAAAGGTCTACAAAGTGCTTTCCCCACAACCCTGCAAAATGTTATTATCCCTGTTTTATAAGAAATCAACTTTCCCAAAGTCCCACCATTAAGTGTCAAAACTCGGACTTTGAAAACAGGTATTCTGGCACCAAGTCCAATGGTGCTTCCACTACATCATGTTGTCAATGAATCTCTATTTTTTTTTAAGTGAAGCTGTTCAAGGTATTGTTTCCCAGAAAGAGGGAAATGCTTCTTCTAAAGACTATAACATTAAATTCCCAGAAAGAGGGAATTATGTAAAAGTTTTTTTCTCCCATTAAAGATTCAATCAATCAACAAGCCTGTGTTAAGTACTTGGTGTGTGCCAATATTATGCTAGGCACTATGGATACAAAGATATGTAGATATTTTACTAATTAATAAGAAAAAAATACAAATATACCTCCTGTATTTTCCTAAGGATCAAGATAAGAATATGGAAATTAGTCAAATTAAAAGTCTTAGTAAATGTGGCACATCCCATGATCCTTCATACACAGGAATATACAAGATGATGGGGTGGGGGTAGGGATAGGTAGCACATTAGCATCTAGAGGGATTAAGACATTCCTGAGTGTCCTGAAGGAAACTAGGAATTCTAAGCAATGAAGAGAGACAGAGGATAGCCAATGCAAAAACACAAATACTGGAAAGGGAATGCCATGCATGAGCAATAAGAAGGCCAATTTGAGCAGAATGCAGAGTGCTCCATAAAGGGGAGTACTGATGTGTTATAGGGTGAGGACAAGTTGTGAAGGGCACTAAATGCCAAATACATGTGTGTGTGTGTGTGTGTGTGTGTGTGTGTGTGTGTGTGTGTGTGTATTCTCCTGGAGATGATAAGGAACCACTGAAGTTTACTGAAGACAGAAGTGATGTGGTAGATCTGTACTTTAAGAGCCACATTTGAAGAGATGGAGAACAGACTTAATAAAACATTCTGTCAGAGGTAAAAGAACACAGTAAAGGAAGAACAAAGTGAGGTAGGAGCTTCCATTTCCTTGGAGGTCCCCACTTAGGAGCTGTACCCTTCTCTTACCCAATGCTACATCACTAATAGATGATCTTTCTTTATGGACTATGACTCATGGCTCTTGAATTGTTTTCTCTCCAGAGAGAGCCAGATGAAGCTTCCATTCATTAGATATGACTATAGTCATTCTGTTAGCATGGCAGCCACCAAATCTGAGTTCAAACCTAAGCCCTAACTATGACTGAAATGAAGTCAGTCTAGGAGGCCAGAAGCTGTTTAAAATTTTTATTCAGTCCCAGCAAAGGTAACAAATAAGCACATCTCAGGTAAGAGAGGGGAAGGGAAATTGTGGTAGAGTTGGGGCAAGACAAACAGGAAAGACTCTCACTGAAAGGCAAGAATCCACTTTCCCTATAAGCTATACACCTCCTCCTACCCTCCCCCCACCCCTCCAGCAACTTTCTTTCCACTTCTTTATGGTTAAACACCCAAGTCATAGGAATGGATCACAGGGTCTCAATCTGAAAAGAACCTTAGGAATCACCTTGCCCAACCTCACTTTAAAAAATGAGTAAACTGAATCCCACAGGTGATCACCTATTACCACAGATAATAAGCATCCAATTAATGATCTGACTTTTGAAATCAGTGCTCTGATGCTAACTTCTCTAGTATTCCTAGAAGCCTGAAAAATATCATCTATTGTGTCCTACACAATAATCAGAAGCTCCACCTCCAGCCTTTCATCCCTAGATGCTAACTCTAAGCAGTCACTGATCAAGGCCAAGAGGCTGGAGACGAGGGCCATTTTTATAAACAGGTGGTCAATTCTGAGATGTGATCAATGAAACTCCAGTTATCAACTCCAATGGCCACCCCAGTAGCAGAATTTTACCATTAGAGATTTGTTCCATTGGAAATAAAGCCCTCCAAGGCTTCCCTCTCCCCCAATCCTTACCTCCAAAAGAAAATAAGCTCCCTGAAGGCAGGGATTATTATGGTTTGTTTTTATATCCCAGACTCTAGTGGGCCACCATTGCACAAAGTAGGCACTTGATAAATATTTGTTAAATTTTAAGGTCTTGAGGGTATTTTATTAAGATAAAATTACTTCTGGGAGGGGCAATAATTAACCCCTTTATCAGTTCAAATCTTCCTGAGGAGTAGAGTAGATTGGCAGCTGAAACTGCTGACTTGGAAGAATGGAACAAAGAGAAGACAGGAAAAGGCAATGCTCCAGGAGAGTGAGGGACAGAAAGGGTTTCATGGCAGTATACCAAAAACAAATTATCTAATTAATATTTTTGCCCAGCCTCTTGGAATCAAAGATTTACAATAAGAAAGGGCCCTTAGAAATCAAAAGTACAAACCCGTCATTTCAGATGAGAAAACTAAGCAGAGAGATTAAGTAGAAATTTTCCCCATGATCACAGAGCTGGTAAATTTATGAGGCCGTATTCAAACCAAGTCTTCCTGACCAAGTCCAGTGCTCAATGTCCTGCAATACACTGCTGAAAAGCAGTTGTTTCAACTCCAGTCTCATTTTATAATCTCTGCCTCTACCTTGTACACACATAGAGGTACCAAGGTACAAGCCTTGGCATAGCCATCACCTGGAACCTACTTTCAAATAACTTTGACACACTGTTCTTTTGGGTGCAATGGGACATGGGTTATAGGACTAATGACCCAGCAGACCTGTTCTGGGGTGGGGTGCTGCAAAGGTGGGAAGAAGTCCTGCTCCTCTCAAACAGGACAGCTCCAGCCAAATGGATGGATCACATTTCCTTCTGGGCCAGATGCTAGAGAAGCTGCCTTTTCCAGTTACATCCTCCAGGTGACATAATGACAACACATAGAATTCTAGTAAAAACATTTGTGCCCATGATACTCTTAGGAAATACTTCCCTTCTGCCCTAAACAAATCCAAAAATATCCAGCTTAGATAAAAGTAGTTGACAATTGTAACTTTGAGCATAAATATTTAAGGCCAATGTGATCTTGACAAAATTCATCTAAAAATAAAAATGCAGCAAAGTGCATTTGGTCACTCCTAAATTTCTGTGGTAAGTCTGGGTAGAAATTTTAGCAGGAGACAGTGATTAGATATTATGATGAACTGTCCTTCACGAAGGTGGGTCAGACCTATCTCTCTTCCCAAACCAAAGATGTCTCTCTCCTAATGATAAGTAATATGCAGACCCTTCAGCTGGCACACAAACATGAAGACTGCCACTTTGCCATTGGTATATCTACATCACACACACACACTTTCCGTAACTTACACCTTCTGAAATGCAGATTTCTCAGATAGAGCTTAGAAAATGGGATCCTCCTACCAGCATCTTGCCTCATCCCCATTCCTCCCCAACTCCCTATGCTTTAATCATCCTGAGTCTGACTCTCTACCCTTCCCTTCATGAGGGAGAGTTCATCTTGATATCTAACCACTCTTTCTCTTGCTAAAATTTCTACCCAGATTGGGTACCACGGAAATTTTTAAAAGATCAAATGAATGCAGCTGCTAGGGAGAAAAACTGGATGCTGAGCCACCCTATTTGCTGATTAACCCCTAACCTCAAGTTAAAGAAAGCTTAAAAAAAATGCCAAGTGCCAAATCTCTTCCTTCCCAGCCCTACATTCTCTCTTGTCTTTTTGTTACTTCACATTTTATTCTCTTAGCTATTCCCTTTAGATTTCCCCCAAAAAAGCAATTGAGCAACTCAGCATTTGCATTCTGATCACTGGGGATATCAGGAAGGGGGGAGGGTGACAGAGGTAAGAGGGACAAGTATCCAGGGCTTTGGCCAGTGGAAATTTCCTAGTATCCCCTTTGCCTAGATTGCTTGGGGAAATTGATTCCCACCAGAGATTTTTCTAAGGCTAGTTGCCTCAGGTTTGTAAAGTTCTTCCCTAGGATGTACTCAAACTATTTTGCAGAAAACCAATTCATTCCTTCTAACTTCTCAATCTCTTTCACAACTAGAAGGTGCAGTGGATAGTGCTGGGTCTGGAAGTAGAAAGACCTGAGTTCAAACTTGGCCTCAGACCCTCACTATCATGTGACCCTGGGCAATTCACTTAACTTCTTTTTTGCCTCAGTTTCCTCAACTATAAAATGAGAATAATAACAGCACCTCCTTCCCAGGGTTGTTCTGAGGATCAAATGAGATGATATTTGTGAAACACTTAGCACAGTGCCTGGCACATAGCAGGCACTGTATAAATTCTTATTCCTTTCACCTTTTTCTTGTATCCCATCCCTAATTCTCACATAAGCATATGGCATAACAATCAGGCTAAAAGAGACCACTAAGATAATCTGATGAGAATTCCTTCATTTGGGGGGGGGGCTAGGCAATGGGGCTAAGTGACTTGCCCACGGTCACACAGCTAGTAAGTGTCAAATGTCTGGGGCCAGATTTGAACTGCGTCCTCCTGAATCCAGGGCCAGTGCTCTATCCACTGTGCCACCTAGCTGCCCCATGTCCTTCATTTTATAATGAGGAAACTGAGATCCAATTAGAGGAAATTATTTACCTGAGGTCACAAGGCCAGTGCCAGAGCCAGAACTTGAACCCAGATCTCCTGATTTCTAGTAGAGGGTTCTTTCCACTACTACCATTTTGAGAAACTCTTACAGATTCCCCTCAGGAAATAATGGGATACAAGAGTCAGCAAATAACCAATCACTGTTTGGAGCAGGAAGCAGCTCCCGCTTAATAGAAATAGACCCTGCACAATAGAAATGTCAAGAAATCTTTCCTGTCTCATTCTCTTGCCTTCCCCTGCCCCCCACAGAAGTACTTCCAAAAGGAGTTATTGAAGCTAATAGGGCATAAGTTACTTGAGGGCAGAGGCTGTCCTTTTTTCATCTTTGTATCCTTAATAAGTATTCATTGCATTGAAATTATGGGATAGTAGCTCAAGCTTCTCCCCCTAGCCTAGCAATCCCATTGGAAGCTGCCCTTCCCACTACCCCCTTCTCCATCCCATGTAGCTTCTGGTGAGTGAGAAGATTGGTCCTCTGGCTGAAGCTCTTCCCACACACTTCACAAGAATATGGCTTCTCACCAGTGTGGACTCGGCGGTGGGTGAGGAGGTAGGAGCGGCTGCTGAAGCTCTTCTTGCAGTCACTGCAGCGATAAGGGCGCTCCCCTGTATGCCCCCGCTGATGAATAATGAGGTGTGAGCTCTGGCTGAAGCTCTTCTCACAGTCTCGGCATTTGTAGGGCTTCTCACCTGTGTGGACTCGTTGGTGGGTAATGAGGTTGGCTCGATGGCTGAAGCACTTGACACAGTGGCTGCATTTGTAGGGTTTCTCCCCCGTGTGGATGCGCTGGTGCTTGATAAGGTCCGGACTGAGGCTGAAGCGTTTGCCGCAGTCTTGACACTGGTAGGGCCTCTCGCCAGTGTGAACGCGCTGGTGTGTGACCAGTGACGAACTGCGGCTAAAGCCCCGGCCACAGTTTCCACAGCAGTAAGGCTTCTCCCCCGTGTGTGTTCGCTGGTGTGTGACCAGGTCCGAGTTGCGGCTGAAGCACTTGGGGCACTCCGAACACGTGTAGGGCCTCTCACCAGTGTGTGTGCGCTTGTGGCGGGTAAAGTCAGAGCTGTGGCCAAAGCGCTTCCCACAGAGTGGGCAGCTGAAAGGCCTCTCACCACTGTGGGCACGCTGGTGGCGGTTGAAGTCAGAGTTCCAGCTGAGCTGCTTGCCACACTGAGGGCACTGATAGGTTCCCTGGTAACGAGAGAAGTTGGAGATGTGGATGAAATCTTTGCTGCTATGAGAGCACTTGTAGGGGTTGGGAAGGCCTGCGGGTGGCAGGGGGGTGAAGTCCACAGAACAAGGAATCAGCTCCTTGTTGTCTGATGTGCACCAGTAGATAATTTGGGTAGGGGCAGCTACAAAGGCCTTGTTCCCATCCAGCAGGGCTCTGGAAGGTTGTCCTTCAAGGGCCCCCACTTCTTCCAGGCCCTTCCAAACCCTGGGAGAAATCCCTGGCTTGTTATCTGCTGGAGAAAGCAAACTATCCATCCGGGTTCTGGAAGGTTGTCCTTCAAGGTCCCCATCTTCTTCCAGGCCCTTCCAAAGCCTGGGAGGAGTCCCTGGCTTGTCCTCTGCTGGAGAAGGGGAACTATCTCTCCAGGCTCTGGAAATGTGTCCTTTGAGGACCCCCACTTCTTCCAGGCCTTTCTGAAGCCTGAGAGGAGTCCCAGGCTCGTCCCCTGCTGGAGAACATGAACACCAGAGTTAGAGGGGGGCGGGGATTGTTTGGGAGCTATCTTCCTAATTATGTGACCAGGATCCAGTGAGATGGGGCTTGCATCCTGAGGCCTATCAGAACTCTCTGGTCAGCAAGTCTTGTAGGTAACTATTATGTTTTAACCCCACTAAAATATGAATTCCTTGAGGGTAGACACCATGTTTTTGCATTTCTTAGTTCCCCCAATATTTAGCAGTGGCAGGAACATACTAGGCACTTAATAAATATTGTTGACTGCCTCTACTCTGTTATCTTGGGTTAGTCACCAGAAGCCACAGTTCTTTTAATTGGAGAGAATCATTCTCCCAGGATAAAGTTGTTAGAAAATTGAAAAAGGATCAGAGATTTAGAGCTGTAAGGGACCTTAGAGGTCATCAGATCCAAATCTTTCATTTTATAGATGCAGAAACCAGAGTGGTTAAGGTACTTTACTTTTTTTTAAGGTAGTTTCTCATAGTGCAGCAGGATTTGAACCCATGTCTTCCTGACTTCATGACCAGTGCTCTACACCTGGGAAAACATTATGGAAAAAAATAGGGGGGAGAATTGCTTTTGGACTCAAAAAGAATGAGAGCTGAAAGGGACCTTAGAGATCATCTGACCTAACTCATCTTACAATTGGAAAAATAGCTAATGAGGAAGTGACTTGCCCAAGACAACACAGTTCAGTAGCACAGCTAAGACTGTCAGAGCTGTGATCTTCCCACTAAGTCCACTGTCTCCAGTGCAGATCACATGATAATTTTGACCTGCTTGACTTCCCAATTCTGATTAGTTCAAACTGATACGCGATCCTTTCAAGTTCTATAATCCTATGGTTCTAATATTGAACAAGGGTGTGTTTCCTAAGTACGGAACAGCTGATAAGAATAAGAGGAACACTTAGGATAGGCAGAAGGGTGCCAGGATGTCACCCAGACTGAGATTAAACACTTGCCAAATATGATAATTTTTAAAATGGATAATTTGACACTACTAGCTAAACTCTTCATATTATCAAGAGGTTCAATAATGTAGAAAAACTAAACAAGGAACTTTCTCTCTTTGTCCATAAAGTTAGGTATGTCTAACATTCTGGGAATTCACACTCAACAAATTCCTGATAAAAAGTAACTGGAAAATGGAATGAATGGTACCTCCTCTGAAACAAATGAAAAGCACAAAACTAAAAAAGATGGGCTTTCTTCCTTTCTAACCTTGCTATCTTTCCTGACTCATGCCCTCCCTTTCCTATATATGGGGAAAGGAGGAGAGATGGGGATGGAGGAGTTAACTGCTTTATTTCCTGTTTTTATTTTTAAGATTTTTCCTGGCAGTTTTTACTACAACAGTGAAAAAGTGAGAAATTGTGCCTATTAGAGCTAGTAGGAACCTCAGTTCCACCCTCTAAATTTATGGATGAGGGAACGGTCTCACCCAGAGTAACACAGTGGATGAGCCTACTGATCCCTAAAATTCTTAGTCTAGTATCACTTCTAACACACCAGTTTACCTCCAGAGCACAGGTGGTACTGAAGCCAACAAAGAATATAATAAAAGAATCAAGAGTAATTTAAATTTGAACTTCAGACAAGATTTACCATAAAGACTCAAACATTCCCTAATGTGCTCTAATAACCATCATTTATAGACTCATAGAATCCCTGAGTGAAGCTTAGAAATCATTCCCTCAATCTATTTAATTTATAAATGAAAAAACTAAAATTATGAAAGATAATGTAGCCAGTAAGAGCCAGAATCTGTTTTGTTTTGTTTTTGAGATCAAGTCTCCCCATCTTGCCCAGGCTGGAAGTTGAGGGGCTGTTCACAGGCTGATCATGTGACTAATTCATCCAGGGAATTGGACCTGTTTCTGACCTGGGTAGTTCATCCCTCCTTAGGCAACATGGTATCCCATCCTCCACCCCATTGCAAGGACCCACCACACTGATGCAAAATAGTGAGAACACCCAGTGGACACTACTCCCTGAAGCTCAGAACTCCCAAGAATAAGAAATTTTCCAGTTCTAGCCTCCCTGGTAGATGGGATCCCAGACGTACACCATCCTGCCCAGCTCAGAGACAGAATCTGAACCAGCCTCTTCAGGCATCCAAGTTAGTGCTTTTCCCATTATAACATGTGTCCCACCTAGGGCAGCAAGGTGGCACAGTGGACAGAGTAGATAAAAGGCTGGATCTAGAATCAGGAAGACCTAGGTTCAAATCTCTCCTCAAACATTAGTCACATAACCCAGGGCAAGTCATTTAACCTCTGCCTGGCTCAGTTTCCTTTTCCATAAAATGAAGATAACACCACCTACCTGCCAGTGAAGGCAAGTAAAAAGAAAATGAGATAATATTTTGTAAAGCATTTTGCAAACCTTAAAGCTATTGTTACTACTGGGCTGGCTCGAGATGAAAGCCAATAAGGTAACCACCCAAAGGCTTCTGAAACCCCCAAACATCTCAGTCACCAACCTGCAGCTCTGTTCCTTTTCATGTGGCCAGAAAATACCCTCATTAGAAATACTTTAGATTTGACAGCAAAAATGGTGGTATTCTGAAGTCACTATTAAAATGTAATGCATTCCCTTGATGGGAGAAATTCAGACACTAGGCATGAAACTCCTCTTCTCTGTGTTTATTAGGCCAGATCAATTTACCAAAGCAACTGGGAGAATACAAGATATAGGAAAAGTAAGCTTCACTTAGCTGTGGAGAGAGAGACCTAAAGCAGCCACAAGGCCATAGATTTAGAGCTTGAAGGATCTTAGAGTTCATTAAAACCAATTTATGACAGCTGAGGTAGACAAACACATAAAGAGATGTGAAGTTACTTGCCCAAGGTGAAACAGCTAGTAACTAGTCAAGATGAGATTCAAACCTAGGTTCTCTGACACCGCCTCCCAGATCCAGTATCCTTTTCACCACACCAGGCTACTTCCCAGGTAGGATGAGAAGCATTGGACACTGAGACAGATATAACAGACCCAGAACAAAATGGGGTCCAAAGTGTTTTTCTGGCAGGGGGTGTTGAATACTATTGCCCCCATATCATAATAGTGATCAAAGCAAAAACAGATAAGCTCTATGACTAAGGGAGAAATTTATTTTTTCTCATTGACAACCTTTTCTTCTTAAACATGAACCTCCCCTCCCCAAGTTATTTTCCTCTTGTCTGCTACCAGTCTCCTCACCTATGCAGAAGAATAGGATCCTTCTCCTTTCTGAAGATCCCAGGACATCAGGTAGCCATGGTTCTTCACCTCGTTCTAGGGATGAGATGAGCTCTGGTTTGGGGAAGGGAAATCCTGCTTCAAGAGAAAGAGAATCAGATCAGGGACCTAGCTCACCATTCAACTCTGCTTTGCCCCCACCCTGGACTCTGACCTCTGAAAGCCCAGACTCAGGCAGTTTTCCAACCCTCCTCACTCCTGCTCCCTCCACACACCATTTACTTGGTCCCCCTTTCCCCTCAAAAACATTTAATGACTATTCAGTGCTTATAATTCAAAGCTTTAGCTCATTAGAAAAGGAAGAAAACTTAGACATCATCTTATCCAAACCCCTCATTTTGTAGGTGAGGAAACTGAGGCTTAGGTAGGATCAACCTCAAACTTCTGACCCTGGCACTTGAAGCCCTCTGAAATGTATCCCAACCTTACCTTTCCAGGCTTTTCTCCTCTATTTCCCTATTTGAACTTTCCAGTCTGGCAAAACTAGACCACTTGCTGTTCCTGAAAAAATGTGGGTAGAGTTTTTCCAACTCAAAGTCTTTGTAGACATTTTTCTCCCTATTGTCTTCCCTATACCCTATCTGCTTACCTGAAATCTATCTATCTTCAAGACCCAGGCTTTCTGGGTCCATAAGGCTTTCTCTGATCATCCCAATCCATAAAAATCTCTCCTTCTGCTAGACAGCTGTGACATTTGCTGTCTAGACTAGAGGTTCTTAACCTTTCCTGTATCGTGGACCCCTTTGGCACTCTGGTGAAGCTTATATACCCCTTCTCAGAATGATGTTTTTAAAAACAATTAAAAATTTAAGGAAATTATAAATTTCTGTTACACATTAATGAAAATAATGATGCAAGTTTCTTTGCCCATCTAAATACATGGACCCCCTAAAACACATTTAGATCAGGTTAAGAATCCCTATTACCTAGACCAGATTAAGAACCCCTAGTCTAAACTATAAAAATAACATAGCATAAACTGTCTACTTCCCCAAGACTATAAATTCCTTGAAGGCAGGGATTACATCTTATGCTATTGCCCCCTTAGCACCTAGTACCTAGCACAGTGCCTTGCAATTAGGAGGTATTTAATGACTGACGATGTAAGTTGGGGTTGTTTGGGAGAGAGCCCCAACTTTTGAGAAGAGTGTCCTAGAAGACAACTGTCATATTATGCTATAAATCATTCCTTGGTGTCTGAAACGCAACACCAGACTGGATGGGCCATGAGCTTGACCTAGTGTGGCACAAAGTTTTATTACTGTCACCTAAAGACATCTACCATCTCAATATATGCTGTGTCTCTAACCTACCACCCTCCCACTCCTCCCACCAGCACCTAGCAACTATTACAAGACTCTGGAAAGAATCTGCAAAGGGAGGAAATATAACTCTGGCTTCACTCCGCTCTCTAATTTCAATCCATGAGAATCAGTTCAACTCTCTAGTGTCTTATCAAGTCCTTTGCTTACACTTTGCCAAACTCTAGCCCTGTATTTACTCCCACCTTGCACCCACTTCTGTCCTACTCATGAACTGCTGGAGGAAGTCACAAAACCTTGCTGATAGGGCCACTACCAGATATATGTTGTCTGGGCCTTCATTGCAACAAGGCAATCCTAATCCTCATTAATTTATTTTCTATCCCACTCACCACAGCAGCTGTTTCAGTCTTTCTCTTCTCCCCTCAAGTCAAACACAGGACCTCCTCTCATCACCCTCTCAGCTAATGAGCTCAACTCATACTTCACTTCTTTGATGAAGGCTTCTTTGGCCATGTGACCCACACTCCCTCATCTCCCCATCTCTTCATATCACTGACATTTGACCCTCAACATCTCCTCCTTTAGCCTCTGATAAAGAGGTGGCCATTATCCTTGCAAGGCCAATCTCTCTACATGCCATTCTCTTCCATTTAATTCATTACAATATCCCCATTATCATCTCTCCCTGTCAGTCCTTCTCTATCAATCTCCCCCTCTCTCAGTCAATCCTCTCTGTCAATACCTCCCTGTCAGTCTCTCTACTAATTCCTTCCCTGAAAGGAAACATGCCTAAAAACACGCTGTCTCCACCATCCTTTAAAAAAAAACCCTCACTAGACCATATCATCCCCACTAGATTTCAGTACTGAGAAAATCTTCTGTACTGGCTGCTTTCACTTCTTCCACTATAATTTTTTCCTTTAAACCTTCTATAATCATTTACCTGAAACTGTTCCCTCCAAAGTCACCAATAAATCTTTTTTTTAATACCATGAATTTTATCAATTTCATCCTTTTTTCACAGCATTTGACAAAGTTGACCATCTTCTCCTCAAACAAAATCCGAGTTTTCTTAACACTGCTCTACCATGGTTCTCTTATCCAAATGCTACTCAGCCTCCTTTGCTGGATCTCCATCCATGTTATATGTATTAACTGTGAGTATACCCCAAAGCTCTCTTCTGGACTCCCTATCTCTTCTATCCTTACTCTTTCTCTCTCCCTTGGTAATCTCATCAGCTCCCACAGCTCTTATCATCTTTATGAAAATTGATAATATGATTCCAGCTCTACATATTCAGCCTTAGTCTCTCCTGATCTCTATACCCTTATCAGCAAACTGTCTAGTCAACATTTCAAACTGACTGTCTTGTAGATATCTCAAATTCAGCATGTCTAAAACAGGACTCATTATTTTTCCTTCAAAACCTACCTCTCTTCCAAATTTCCTTATTGCTATCAATGGCACTCATTTTACATTCACACAGGCTGGAAACTCCAGTGACACCTTCAACTCCTTACTCTCATTCACAATACATATCTAATAAGTTGTCAAATCTTGTTACTATCTGCACAACTTCTATCACATATATGGTCTTTCCCCCTCTCACACAGCCCCCACCCTAGCTCGGGTTTTTATCACCTCTCACTTTCTATTGCAACAGCCTCCTTGGTTCCCCTGCTTCAAGGCTACCCCTACTCCAGTATGTCCCGCATATAGTTACCAAAGTGTTTTTCCTAAAATGCAAGTCTGCATATGTACGCACACACGTACAAACTCCAGTGATGCCCTATTTCCTTTAGGATCAAACATAAACTCCAGTTTGCTATTTAAAGTTCTTCATAGCCTGGCCCCTTCCTATTATTGCAGTTGTTGGTTTTGGGTTTTGTTTGGGTTTTTTTGCACATCACTTCATACTTGTCAGTCCAGCTATATTGCTATTCCTCACATTCACTGCTCCATCTCCTTTCCTTATGCATGTTCACTGGCTGTCCTTCATGTCTAGAATGTTCTTCCCCACCTCCACCTCTTAAAATCATTGGCTTTCTTTAAAACTCAAGCTCCATGTTACCTTCTTCAAGAAGACCATCATGGTCTTCCCCAACCTCAGTGCCTTCCCTCTGATATTACCTTGCATCTACCTTGTGTGCACTTTGCATATACCTATATATGTGCATACCCCCTCACCTCATTAGGATGTAAGTTCCCTGAAGATATGGACTGTTTCAATTTTTCCCTTGTATCCCCAGCACTTGGCACAATGCCTGGCATGTGACACTTAATAAAAGCTGGTTGATTGAATACCACTGGATAATTGGGGCCACTGGATATGGGTCTTAGAAACAGACTCTTGGATCTAGAAAGGTCATCTAGCCAAACCCATATATAAATCATTCATAGTGCTTACTACATCTTCAAAATCTGTCATCTACTAGAACAGCTTTGTTGACAAAAAATTCAGAGCTTCTAGAGATAGTTCAATCTGCTTCTGGCCAACTTAGTGTTAGGAAACTCTTCCTTATCCTGAGCTAAATTATGCCTCCCTGAAAGCTACCTCCTGTAAGCTTCATTCTGCTTTCTAGGAACAAGAACGTGTCTAACCCCTCTTCCCCATGACAACCTCTAAAATATCTGAAGACAGCTATTTTATATCCCTTAAGGCTTCTCATCCCCAGTTCCTTTTACCTAATCTCACATAGATTTATTTGGAATCTCCTCAGTTCTATGGTGGCCTTTGTCTGAAGCAGTTTTAGCTTCTCAATTTTTTTTTCTAAAATATGGTCCCTAAAGACTGTGTACAATATTCCATAAATGGACTAACCAGGATTATTACCATTCCAGAGTGAAAAGCCAGTCTTCTTGGAGTCAGAAAGACCCAGGTTTAAATCCAATCTTTGACATTTGCTAGTTTTATCACTGGAGGTAAAGCAGACACAATCACACCTACCTTCCAAGGTTCTTATGAAGACAAATGAGATAATATTTGTGAAGTGCTTTGCAAACCTTAAAGCATTGTATAAATGCTGGTTATTATTGTTGTTACTAATTAATGCAGACTAACCCTGGTGAGTCAACTAACAAACATTTATTGGTTACTACTCTACTTGCCAAATACTATGTTAAGCACTGCAGTTTATTGATAAAGGGGTAGAAAAGGGGTGATATGGACAGAACTATGCTTCAAGAAAAATCACTTTGGCAGCTGAATGAAAGATGGATTGGAGCTGTGAAGATACTTGAACCAGAGAGACCAATTAGCAAAATTTGATTGATGGTGAAGCTGGCCTTTGAAATGGTCAGGATACTTAACTTAGTTTCCTTAAAAGAGATTATGAACAGAAAAGAGAAGGAAAGAAGGACCATGATATAGTAGAAAGAATCCTGAGCCTAAAGTTAAAAGACATAGATTCTAGTCCAATCTCTGCCACTTACTGGTTGTGCAGCCATGGGTAACTCACTCAACCTCTCTGAGTCAGTTTCACCTTCTATAAAATTGAATAATATTTGCAAGACCTTGTGATGTTATAAGAAGAAGGAATTGATAAATGTGCATTATTATTAAATGGTTGAGGGAAGACAATGGAGAAGAAATGGAAGAGGGTGGAGAGTAGAAATAAGAGAGTGAGACAAAGAGATAAAAGAGATGTCAAGCTATTAGGAGATACTCAG
This sequence comes from Phascolarctos cinereus, assembly GCF_003287225.1. NCBI lineage: Eukaryota > Metazoa > Chordata > Mammalia > Diprotodontia > Phascolarctidae > Phascolarctos > Phascolarctos cinereus. The sequence continues at coordinate 248,671,031 of NW_027555958.1, read as the reverse complement.
TTTTCCATAGCTAAAGCACAGCAAGCAAGCTGGCCCTGGCTTGGCATAACAACAATCCTTTGCATGCACCCTCTGGATGATCTCAGCCACAGCAAAATTCCAGAATTGTTTCCGGTCATAAAGCCCTGCTATGAATCAAACTTGTCACATTGTTGCTGTTACCCCTCATTGTCAGGGCTACCAGTCACTGTTTATAAGTATTGCAATCTCCCCACACTAAATTGTGTGTGTGTGTGTGTGTGTGTGTGTGTGTGTGTCCCCAGCTTAGAGGCAGGGCTCCAGCAAATGTGTCCTTGCTCACAAGCCATTTCCCTCACTTTGAAATTCTATTTGATTCCTGACTCTCCTGTCTCTGGCTTGCTTTGTTCAGCTCTGGCCACCCACAGGTTAAGAGGTCTGAATTGGTGTCAGAAGTGGGATTGGACATGGAACTGGGTCATTAAACACTCAGGTACTAGTGAGAAAGGACTAGGGGCCACCAGAGATTTATTTCTCCACAGTTAAACACCATCCCCCTCATCCAGGGAGCCCTCTGCCCTTATCCCTGTTCTGATCCTCCAAGCTCCAGCCTTGGTTGAGCTCAACATTCTTTGTGAGAAAAACTCCAGGGCCCCTCCCTTGCCCCGGTTCATCTGGATTACTCTAGTAAAGATATACTTTCTTAACTGTACACCTCTATTAATTGACCTCTGTGCATGCCTCTGTAAAAGTAACAGTGTGCCTAAAGTTTAAAACTGCACACCTCAGTAACCCGTGTGCCTCTGTATGAACTATGACTGGGTGCTTTGTTGGAATTCTTTGTGTCTGTATCTATCTTGTTGTTTTGCCTGTGTTTGTGTCTTTGTAAAATGTAAAATGTAAAATTTCTGTGCTATGTTTGTGTTGTGAACTAGATTCTGCTACCTCGAAAGATTTAAAATGCAGCCATCTAGAAAAACTTCTAAGGACTATAGCCAGAGAGTTTGGAGCACTGGGAAAGATTAATGAACTTTCATAGTTGAAGCAATTGTCTCAGTAAGCAGGACTAACTCCCATTTTAGGCTTTCTGAGGGAGATTAGGTTATAAGAGAAAAAAAAACCCTATAAGACAATTTTTTTTCTGTCATTTCAACTTTGGCTATGTTGGAACCAAAGAAGAAAAATCAGATAATCAAAGTTGTAGAATTGCTAAAAAAAAAACTTGATAGATTAAGGAGTTTGGAAATTAATCATTTTAAGATTGCAGGCAAGAACTCCTGAGACTTTGGGGTAATTCCAGGAACTCACTCCCTTCTGAAATATCTTAGTAAGTTTTGGGTTACTACTCTGTCTTGTTTTAAGGAAAAATAAGGATTAAATTTTATAAAAATTTTGAAAGTAAATGGCAATAATAATAGCCTCATTGTTCTAGTGCAATGAAGGCAGCTAGTTTAGAAGTAGTCCCAGAGCGAAAAAAGAAAAAAAAATAGGCAAATGGTCTGCACCTTATAATAACCTTTTGTTAACCCTTCCTTGACAATTCTGACCAGGAAAAGAGAAAAGAGTGTTTAAACCAGATATCTCCTGGGATACTCCCAGTTCAAGAAACCCTCTTCCTGTTAACCCCTCTCAGATTCCCAAATACAGGGGTTGAAAAAAAATGCTGGAAAAATGTAGGGGAACTTCAATTATGTTCTGCCCCTCCAGCTGCACAGTTCATTCATTGCCTAGGGCCCATTTGGTGGAGGGGGGTCAGCAGCTGCAGCAGGGCCCCTCACTGGCAGTGGCCCCAGTGGCCCTGTGCTCCTGGGCAGCCTGCAGCCAGCCCCCCCCGGCAAGCCAGGGGCATCACCCAGATGCAGCACATCCTGCCCACTCTGCCCCAATAGCTGCAAATGGCCCCAGCAGCACCTGGCCTCAAAGCTGCAGCTGTTAGGGGGTCAGGCTCCATGGCCAGCATCCACTTTGCCCTGCCACCAGGAACTACCATCAGTGGGAAGGTCCTGGTACCAACCACCCCAACCCCTGGGATTCCCATTCTTCAGCCAGTGCCCTGTGCCATACCTCCCAAAACCCAGTCAGTGTCTCCAGTGTTGGCCCAGCCCTTGGCAGGCCCTGCCCACCTCTGCCTGGGAAAGTCCTGGTGCCCCTGGGAGTGCCTAGTATGGCTGTACAAGGTAAGTGGGCCAGCCAGCCTCTGCCCTTGATAAGCCCACACTTCTCTTTTCTAGTTGTAGGAACTTATTAGCTGTGTAACGTTAGGCAAGTTATCTTATCTGTTTGCCCCAGTTTCCTGATCTATAAAGAGAAAAATGATAATGGTACTCACATCCCAAGGTTGTTGTGACATCAAAATGATATAATGATTGTAGAGTGACTGGCATATGCTAAGCACTGCATTATTTCTTTAATTGAATATGTGTTCCATACCTGATAATTCTAAAGTGGTTTTAAAATGCCAAAGGCAATAAGATTAAAACTTTTATATGTGATCATTTGGAAATGCAATTGATATTATCTGAAGTATGTTGTTTGTTATTATTGTACTTCTAAATTATCTCACATTGTAAAATTTGAGAGACCATTGTAACAGAAATGCCATTACAACTTTTTAAACAACTTTTTAATCTGGACGCTGTTACATATGAATTGGGCTTTTAAAAGGATGTGATTAAAAAAAGATAGATGTTTGAAAACTGTTAAATATTTAATAAGGTATATTTTGTTATAAAGCAGATAATAATAACATAATAGCATATTTTCATTTGAAATTTTGGCTATTATGAAAGTGTAAAGGGTGGTTTAAAGATGTGGCTTCAACATGTTAATGATGAGTCAACTATAAGGTATTTGCTGTATGTCTGAAGTCCCAGAATATGGGTAGTTTTAATTTATAAGTAAAGAATAAATGAAATGTTAACTGTTAGGGAAATATCAGAAAAGATATTCAAGCCCTAAGTTGTTTAGTGAAATTTTGCTACGTGGGGTAAAAATTTTGGGGGCTATAATTTACTATTGTTTTGAGTTTTTATTATATAGATAGCTGTTTGAATTGTTATGAAGCCAATAGCAGAAAGTGGCATGTGCTACAGTCTGGGAACTGCTAAAGGTAGATGTCTATGCCTGGGAAAAGTTTTGGGGATGACCTGGGCATGGCCTAGGTAGGATGCTCCTGATTCTATTTCCTCATTATGCTATTTCTTTTCTGAAAAGGAAAATTCTCCACATGGCAAATCCTGAGCCTTGCTTTTAACACACTGTGACTGCATGATTGGCTGTCAAATATGACTCATGCCTGGAATCAGACAAAGCTAAGGGAGTTTTTCCCTCTGCTATGATACATGATGTTGTTTTTTTTTCCTTTTATGCAAATTTCTATAATCAAGAAGTTCTGTAAATACAATACTAAATCCATCAAATAGATTGATACTAAAACATCTCTGAGTTACTATAACAGGATGCAAGTATGAATGTTTTACAATTTTAACCTGTATTTTTGGTCAAATTATAATATAGGGATGATATTCTTCTAAGGGGGAAATGATTAAACAAAGTAATAAGACAAAGATGTAATGTGAAAGTTTTATGATTACATGGAATTTGAGAAAAACAACAGGATTAGACTATTTCCTTTAAGGAGTATATACATGTATATGATTGGCTTCTAAATTTATCTATCATGAGTTATCTATCATAAGTTCTCAAAATTAGATTAAGGATTTTACATATAAAATTATATAATGGTAAAGAAAGTGAAACTATTTTCCCATTTTTACAGTATCTGTCTGATAACTTAAAAGGCAGAAGAACAGGCCATAAATGAGTTTCCTAAGAAAAAAGTGCCAGGACCAGATGGATTTACAAGTTAATTTTATCAAACATTTAAAGATCAACTAATTCCAATATTAAATAAATTATTTAGAACAATAGGCAAAGATGAGATCCTACCAAACTCCTTTTATGAAACAAATGTAATACTGATACCTAAAACCAGGTAAAATAAATGAATATGGATGCAAAAATCCTAAATAAAATGCTAGCTAAAAGATTATAACAACATATTACAAAGATTATACAGTATGCTTATACATTATGACCAAATGGGATTTATGCCAGGAATGCAGGGATGATTTAACTTAAGAAAAACTATTAACATAACTGATCATATTAACAATAAAAGAAAAAAATCATATTATGTCAATAGATGCAGAAAAGGCTTTTAAGTATAACACTTATTTCTATTTAAAAAATTGAAAATATAGGTATAAATGGGTTTTTCCCTAAATTGATAAAAAGCATGTTTATCTAAAAATCACCAGCAAGCATTATTTGTAATAGGGATAAGCTTCCTAATAAAATCAGATATGAAACAAGGATGCCTACTGTCACCAGAATTATTCAACATTGTATTGGAAATCCTAGCAATAACAATAAGAGAAGACAAAGAAATAGAAAGAATCAAAATAGGGAATGAGGTAATAAAACTATCTCTTTTTGCAAACAATATGATGATATACTTGGAAAATCACAAAGACAACTAAAAGGTTAGTTGAAATAATTAATAATTTTAGATATGTCACAAACAAAACTCTGCAAGAAGAGATTATAAGAGATACCCCATTTAAAATAATTCTAGACAAAAAATAAAATAATTCTAGACAGTATAAAATACCTGGAAGTATATCTGCCAAAACAAATCCAAGAACTATAGAAGATTTAAAAAACTGCAGAAATATAAATTATTCATGGGTGGGCAGGGCCAATATAATAAAAAATGAAGAACAAAAAGTTAAGAGTAGAAAAGGAACTAAAAAAATGTAAAGGAAGGAGATTTAGCACTGTCAGATCTTAAACTATATTATAAGGCAGTAATTATCAAAATTATCTGGTGCTGGCTAAGAAACAGATATGTAGCTCATAAAATTTTTTTAAAAGATTCTTATATCAGATACCGGATTTAAATAAAAATAGAAACGTCAAGTGAGATATGAACAAATTCTCTGAAGTTTCAAGATTGAAGAACCAAATTTCGGTGACTATACTAAATTATATTAAGTCAGAATTATCTAGGAACCTCTAGATTTGGAAACAGAGACAGAACCCCTTTTAGAGCTGTCCTGAGAACAAGCATATTGTCCAAGAAAAGATATCTAGGGACCAGATGACTGCATGTGACATCTGGAACTCAAAATGTGCTGGTTAAATGGATATTGAGAATGGGTCGCTAAAATACAAGGAGACTTGACCTTGGTGACATGTAAATCTCCCTTCTCAGAACTAGTCCATTGTGAGCCCTCTAAATAGTTTAATCTGTACCTGACCTAATGTAATTATGCAATTATAGGAAGTGCAAGAAAAATCTTATTGTAGTGTTTGAACTTAGCCCTGTGTGGCTTGGAAACTGCATCATCTGTGTGTTGTTTAGAGACTCTTAACTAAGGACCTATGTTATGCTGACAAGAAACTCAGATCCAAAGATTGATGTGAGGGGTTTTCTTACCTGAAAACTGGCCCTGTACTGATCAATCATTGTTTCTAAGTGCCCCTACCAGGTCCTTCTTACTATTCCCACAACGCCAAACTTTTGGGTGCAGACTCCTGGATTATCTGAAAAAAAAGCCCCTCTTCCAAAGTGGATGGCAGAACCCTCCAGAGACCTCAAGGTTAGTCTAGTATGGACCCAGAAGCAGCCAACACCCAGACAAGACAGCTGTCCAAAGATTCCTGATGAGGGCTGAGTATACTGTCCTAGTTTTTTTTTTCCTCTTCCTTTTTGTTATCTGCCCAATCACCAAGTCCCTGATTTAAGTGTGTGTTGGCATTTTCTTCCTCTACATTCTGCTTTCAAGCAAATAATGGCTAGCAATGATACCTGGGCATACTTCCCCAATGCGTCCCCCTTAAGGAACTCACCTCCTGGGAAATATCTCTCCCTGGCCCAACTGGCCTCTCATGGTATCTTGGGTCATACGTGCCTCTACTTTGTTGGCCAGAAGGGGAGAGGTTCTTTCAGACCCCCTCCCTTTGGCCAAAAGGGGAAAACGTCAAGATATTAGGAGACACCCTATTTTCCCAGAGCTAAGGCTTAGCAAGCAAGCTGCACCCTGAGCTTGGTATAACAACAATCCTTTGTGCTCACCCTCTGGATGATCTCAGCCACAGAAAAATTCCAGAATTGTTTCTGTCATGAATCAAACTTGTCATATTGTTGCTGTTACTCCTTGGCATAAGTATTGAGACCTTCCCACATTAAAGGGGGTAGGGCACTAGGGGCAGGGCTCTGGCACATGTATCCTCGGTTGAAAGTCCTTTCCCTCACTTTGAAATTAAATTTCTGTTTGATTCCTGAGTCTCCTGTCTCTAACCTGCTTCATTCATCTCTGGTAACCCATAGGTTAGATGCTGGTTCAGTCCAGTTGACAGAGAGGAGTTAAAGATGAAAGAATCCTCAGCTCTCCTTGACTTCATAAATAGTTGCTTAATGATGATACCAAAGTAACCTTGGGAAAGTCATTTAAATCCCCTGAATCTGTTTTCTCATCTATATGTAATCACAAGGCCAAAAATTTAGAGTTTGAAATGTCCTTAGAAACCATCTAGTACAACCCAATCATTTTGAAAATGAGAAAAACAAAGCCCAGAGTAGTTAAATTAATTGACTGGGTTGGTTGCAAAGGCTATGACAGAGTCAGAATTTGAACACAGGTTCTCTGACTCCAAATTAACCATTTTTTGCACTGTGTCAATCCCTTCCCTTATACCAATTGATCAAGGGAGTCCCCTGTACAATATTACTTTTGTCTTTATATAACCAGTGCAAAGGACAGTGCCTGGCACATAACAGGGGCTAAATAAATGCTTATAGAATTGAATTGATCCTTTAAGATTTTGATTTTATCTATCCACTTAATTCCTACTGGCAAAACAAGGGAACTGAATAGGGGATCTCTGATCTCCCTTCCTGCTGTAAAACCTATGATCAGAATTTGCTTCTGGGTAAACAGATTTGCTGACTCAGAGCCAGCACTTGGGATGGCCCAGTCTGCTAAGGACAGAGATGAAGGGGGAAGGGAAGAGGGAGGAGGAAAGAAAGGGGAAGGAGGAAAAAGGAAAGGAGAATGGAGAGGGAGGGAGAGGGAGAAGGGAGAATGGGAAGGGGAGACCATGGGTCAGGAGGATCAAGGTCACTACTGCTGAAGAGCCAGTCCTTCAGAGTCATCCAGCTAAGACAAATTACAAAGCTCAGCTGTTTAAGCAAGGGTTCTAGATTCCTAGAGAAAGAGACATGAGACTAATATTGACTTCAATGTGCTTAAGCACATCCATGTAAACAATAAGATTTTTTAAAAGTCCTCTCTCTGCACAGTATATTCCCTACAATTCTTCACTCCAGCTAAACTCAGTCCAATTATCCATTCACCTGGGAGGCAATGTCAGGGAGCGAGGTGCCTATAGGAAGTTAATGAAGGAGGATTAGGATTCCTAGGACATGGCAGGAGAAATGAGATCTCACCCACAGATGCCAGGTTCCTGTAGTTTTCCCACATAACGTCCTTGTAGAGTGCTCTCTGAACACAGTCCAGATGCCTCCACTCCTCCTGGGAGAAAATGACGGCCACATCCTCAAAGGTGAGCAGCCCCTGAAACAGCGAAAAGAGGAAAAGATAGGGATGGGGAAGCAAAGAGAAGGATACAGTGAGGAGGACAGAGTGAGGAGGATAGAGTTACTCACAAGAGGGGAATGACCCAGAGAGACAGACCAAAAACGGAGGAGGGGCAGAAATAAAGAATGAGACGACAAGGAAAGAGCACAAAGATAGACACAGAGATGAAGAAGAAGAACCTGGTATTTCACTTATTTGCCTTTATCCACCACAGGAAGAAGTACTTTGCACACGAAGCGTATTTAATGAATGAATGTATGTATAAATCCCCACTGGATGCCCAAGAAATCTTCCCCTCACTTAATCCGGAAATTCTGGGCCTTGTGGGTAGGGCTTGAGAAGGTGTGAAGGACAGTGAGCTGAGCAAGAGGAAGGAGAATTCCTCTTCAAACACACACACAATCACCTCCCACCACCACCACCCTCCCACCCCACCCCACCTCCAACACACCCAGGATGGAATTGAGGAGTGTGGGGGGCAGGGGGCAAAGGAAAGTAAGAGGGAGGAGTGAGGGGTCCACATCTCACCTGAGCCCCATTTGGAGGGGATCTGGATACCATGGCTGTTTGTAGGGAATGGAGCTGAGATGAAGGTCAAGCTGGGGGGAGGAGACTGAGCCATCAGAGAGGACTCCCCACCCTACTCCACACCCCCAGGAGCACAAGGAAACCCCTCCCACTCACATACTTTCCCAAATCCCCACCCATCTCCCTTCCAAAATGTCCTCTGTCCATACTCCTTCATTCCCTGCTGTTCTCCCCCCAGGCTCCAGCCTCCTCTCTGAAGCACCCCTTTTCAGCCTTCCTCCGCATCGCACTCCTAGAGGACTAAATCTTTTAAAATGTCCTGGGGCGTTTCTCCCTTGAACCCCGCCCCCACAAGGGGATGGAAATCAGTGGGATGAGGGTGGGCCAGACAAGGGGAGAAATGTTTGAATGAAACTGGAGTACGAGATGGGGGGGAGAAAGCTGATGGTTGGAGAGGCACAGTAGGGAAAGCAGCCAGATCTACAGGGGAAGGTGAGCTGTCCGTCAGCCCAGAGCTGGTCCAGCGACGAGGGAGCAGTCAGTCCTTCCTTCCTTGCCGCCTCCCCTCTCTTCCCGACCCTCTTGTCCCCCATTCCCTCCCCGTGCCATTCCTCATCAGCTGGACTCCCTCTCCTCTCACCTTTTCTGGACACGGCTTGTCCTCTGGCTGCCCGTAGGCAGGCAGAGAGGCAAGAAGCCGGGAGGAGGCGGGCACAGCGGGGCCAGAGGCCTTGCCGGCCAAGCCCAAGCTGAGGGTCTGGAGGGAACAAGGGAGGGGGGCACGGGAAAGAAGGCAACTAAGAGACAAAGGCACCAGCCTGGCCCAGAAATCAGAAGGGCAGGGATGCGTGTACGGGTCTGGCGGGTTAGTGGGCTGAGGCGGCCTCTCTAGGGCGCACAGATGGGTCTCGCTGCCCTTAACTCCTTCGCGTCAGGCCAGCAGGAAACGGGGAGGAGCCAGGGTTGGCGGAGAGGGGCGTTCCGAGAACGAGGGGAGCTGGAGGTAGAGGGGAGGAGTCGGAGGCGGGGGTGAGGAGGAGCCGGGGGTGGGGGAGGAGTAAGGAGAGATAGGGAAGGACACCCGGGAGAGGAGTGGGGGAGATGCGTCCTGAAAGAGGAAGAGGGGTTGGAAAAGGAAGGTGGGAGGGGCTGACCTGGCCTCCACGTGCTTTGGGAACAACCTGGAGGGATGAAGTTGGTTGTTGTCCTTACTTCTGGAAGAGAACCAAAATGACATCACTGTGTTAGAGTCAAGTTACAGTGGGTCCGTCTCTGTCTGGTCAGACCAATATAAGCTCGGAATGCTGTACCGCAGGTCGGGCTCAAATAATCCATGTGAACATTTGGGATGCATTCTCTCAATTTGCACGTGTCCATTTCTGTTGAGCTACTTCAATTCTGCTTTGCTCATGGAGCAACAGCACCTTCTTTGAAGAGGGCCTGCCATGCTGGGCAGTCCTGCGCCAGTGTCTTCCATGTCACACTATCGATTCCAAAGTTCTTAAGAGAGACCTTGAGAGTGTCCTTGTATTGCTTCTTCTGGCTTCAGTGTGACCACTTCCCTTTTGTGAGTTCTCCATAAAATTGTTTTTTAAGCAAAAGTGTATTGGGCATTCAAACAAGCTGGCCAGCCCAGTTTAATCAATAATTTAATGATTATCCTTCCCCCAACAACCCGATGAGGCTAATGGGTATCTGTCTTTGTTTGGAGCCATACAAAGGGTTCAGCCCCATGGAATAAGTGCATGCCCACTGGTACCTGAAAGGACACAGGAAACTCATTGTTAATCACAATTAAGACTAAAGAGGATTCACTTTCATTGGAGGAGCCATACCTACACATGGGACCTCCTCAGGTTTTTTTCAATCTCTCCCTTACTCTACAGGCATCTCTCTTCATCTTCTCCCTTTCATCCTTCTTCTTCCAGAGTGCTGCAAAGCAAAGTATTCTCCCTTCACCCTCTAATCACAGGAGCAATCCACAATTCATGGGAGAAACACATGGTGGAGAGATATAATTGCATGTGGCCTTAAAGAGTATTTCACAATGTTCCTAAACTATATGCCCTTGTGGAGAGGAGGGGAGATTTCTAATTCATTAGACAGTATAGCTCCAGAATCTATCTTTTAGCCAGCACTAAAATTTCAGATTTGCTTTGTGGGTAACCCTAAATTTTAGAATTCCGAAGATCAGATTTTGGGAATCAAAACTTCTAGAAAGAAAAGTAAATGCCATGATGCAGCTTGTTCCTTGGAGAAAGAAAAGGATGAACCAGTTCCTATGCAATGTCCTACTTGGCAAGGAAAGCCAGTGAATCACTCAGTGCAGGTCCTGTGGAAAGGGGATTGCTTGTTCAGCAGCCTCCACAGTAAATTCACCTTCAATGGAGAAAATAAACCACAGAATGCTTCAACAAATCTTGGAGCATAAGACTTGTTAGGAAAGAGGAGCTCAGCAGAATGTTGAAGGAAATTCCTTCTGGGAGGAGGTGGTGGACTATTTTAATGCTTTAAGAAAGTTTTCTGTATGTGTTTCTGGGTACCTATGAGACTCGACGAATGAAAAAAAATTTTTTTTTAATTCTTACTATGTGACAAGCACTTTGCTAAGACCTGAGGGCACAAATACAAAGATGAGACAGTCCCTGCCCTGAAGGAAGGCGAAAGAGAACAAACATTTATTAAGGGCCTACTATATTGTGCTATTGTGTTAAAGTATTTTACAAACATAATCTCATTTGATCCTCACAACAATCCTGTAAAGTATGTGGTATTATTATCCCCAATTTACAGTTGAGGAAACTGCAGCAAACAGGTTAAGTGATTAGCCCAGGGTCAAATAGTTGATTAAGTGTCTAAGGCCATTTATGAATTCGGGTTTTCCTGACTCAAGGCCCAGCTTTCTATCCACATACCTGAGACATGGGTCTCCTGCTCCGCACTGATCATTGCTTTCTAATAGGACTGCTTCTTATTAGTTTCATGGTTGTTATTTGACATCCATAATACCTAGCATTTGACATCTAGTCTTTGCTGATCTTATAGTTGCTCCAAAGAATCTCTTCTGGACTCACAGATGCAGAGTTTCTCTCCATTTTCAGCTTTTGAGCTTTACCTGCAGACTTCAGTTGAGGGGGCTATCTCTTCCAAATAATGGGGATTAGTGGGTTCTACCTTTCCCTTTTAGCTTAAAACCCAGAAGCTTAAGCTTCCCCTCTTTCAGTGAGAAAGGCAAGCCTCATACATACCCAGTTACAAAGCTAGGAAAATGCTCTCTGTTGTTTTGTCTGTATAAGAATAGGGAATGTATAAGATCCTAGAGTATAAGCCTAAAGTGGCTAAGCTCTCGTGGAAAATAAAGTAACCAGACAGACTGTCAAACAGAGCACATAAATATTTTGGCTATATTTAAATATTTCTGTGTTTGGGGTTGAATTGAGTTCCATTGTCCCAGGCAACTGTCTCACTTAACATTAGAAATTCTTTGCAAATCTTGATGAATACTATAAGGAGATCCCTGTGAAGAGTGTCTCTTTCTAGGAGGAAGCTCTGACAAATGGCACCTCCTAAGAGTTTTGTGCATCTCAGATACCGAAATTTTCCCTGGTCTCAAGATCAAAGATGTTTCCCGTTGCAAATGCGTGTGTTTAGGAAAGCAATAACAAAAAAAAAACTGAATGAAGTTGCTGTGAGACCATCAGCCATCTCCTCCAATCTTTTATTGGAAGTTTCAGCCTTTTTTTTTTTACACTGCCAGAAACAAACCTCCAAGACTTTGAGCATACCTCTAAGAATATCCAAAGATATCAGAGTTCATACTAAATGTAGCGATCTATATTGGTGCCTGAGAATTTTGAAACATGAAGTAGAGACATAATAACAAGAGTCTATAATGTCAAATATTCAATTGTGTCAATTTGCTCAATTGTTTTGTTGTTGTTATAAGTGAGGGACCCACAGGAGTTGGGATTGTTCCTATGAAAGATGCAAATAAAACATAAAGGATGTTTCTTCAGATACACATTGTTACACATTTTGCTTACTCAACAAGCTATAGTAATCCTGTAGTTACTTAAAACCAAGATGGAGTCATTTAGGCTCAAAGAGAGTTAAACTTCATTTCACTAACAAATGAAGGAGCTGTAGAGCAAGAAGAAAGTGCCACCCTGCTGGTGGAGCTGTACAACTGGTACAATTTTTTTTTTTTAGTGAGGCAATCGGGGTTAAGTGACTTGCCCAAGGTTACACAGCTAGTACCCATCAAGTGTTTGCTCTGGGTCCGGATTAGAACTCAGGTCCCCCTGACTTCAGGGCTGGTGCTCTATCCACTGCGCCACCTAGCTGTCCCTGGTACAATCTTTTTTGGGAAGCAATATATCAGCAAGCTACAAAGATTTTATTTTCCTTTGACACACTGAGCTCACTACTAGTACTATATGTTAAAGAGGTTGGGGAGGGGCGAGGGGGAAGGCCTATCCATTCAAAAATAGTCATAATGATCCATGTGTCCAACTGAGGAATTGCTGAATTGTGGTATATGAAGTAACAGAATAGTATTACATCATAAAGAATTACATCTATAAATATTATAAAAGGGGCAGCTAGGTGGCTGGAGGGATGAAGCACTGGCCCTGGAGTCAGGAGGACCTGAGTTCAAATCTGTCCTCAGATACTGGACAGTTACTAGCTATGTGACCCGGACCAGTCACTTAACCCCAATTGCCTACCCCACTCCTCCCCCCCCAAAAAATATACATATATGTATTTATGTATGTATTATAAAAATATATGAAAATATGACTGAGTGAATGAAAATCAGAAGAAAAATATATACACTGAATACAATGATATAAATAATAAGAGCAACCAAATCTGGAAAAAAATACAGGGAAAAACAATATTATTTTGTTGGACTTCATATACATATTAAAATAAAATGTAAATAAATAGACTTTACATTTTCATTTGTTATTTTTAGGTTTCAATTATTTGTTAGAGCATCTTTATCTGTTTTTGTTACTAAGACTTGTGAAAAAATGATTTTTAATAACCAATATCTTGGAGATTCAGAGCTTACCCCAGCCTCCTTCTTCTAAAGTCTGGACTTCAAGTTCAGTTTTTCTTCAGAAGGACATTACTGTTAATGAGATTGTATTGACTCTCCTTATCCTAGTCAGCCCCCACCCAAGCTCAAAAGAAATTTAATCTATTGGAACCCCCATTGTGTTCTGCTCAGAGTTGAGTGTAGAGGGATGCTTCTGTCTAGTTAGCCCAAGGCTGGGAGTGGTCTGGCATGGTTGGGAATGGTCTGGTATAGATATATTTTTTCTATCCTAGGATGAATGTTGGTGGAGCGACATTGCCCCTGTTGGAAGGGTATAAACTGTACAGCCTAACCCCAAAAAGAGCCCAGCTCCAAACTGGCTCCGTTAGGAAGATGTGTTCTAAACTGCAGCTCTCACACATGCATGCCACTCACTTTAAGAGAAATAAAACAATGACTACAACCTAATCCCATTTATCTTCCTTAGACCAGACTTTGTGAAGTTGACATTTTAGTGCTATGACTCAGATAGGAGAGAGACCTAGAAACTAGACCCTTCCCCCTACAGTACTGGGACTATGTGCCCAGGACTTATTCTCCTGAAAGTTCTGGTCCTGACAGGGTAAGTAAGACCCTTCTCCATCCCCTGCTCCTAACATTGGACTCCTGCCTATTTTGGTGCAGTCTGAATTTTTCCCTCTGAGCTGGCTCTGGGGACAAAGATCACTTACATAGGTCTTCTCTGAAAGGATATCCTCTGCAATTAGGTAAATTGTGATAAATTGTATTGTATGTGATATTGTATTGTAATCTGAATTTGTGGTTTATGAATTGGGCTTTTAGAAGGATGTGGGGAAAATTTAGAGTAACTAAAGATAGCTCTGAATTTTGACTGGTCTAAATCTAAATCTAAAAGGTTTATCTTAAAAAACTAAGCCTAAAAAGCCAACAAGAAAACTAGATTTGCCCACTTTGTTAACTTTTTTGTCTGTTTGTTTCTCTGTGTTTCTAAAATGACTTTCATGTTTGTGCTGAAAGATTTAAAATGCAGCCAGTCAGAAAACTTCTAAAGGCTATGGTTAGAGAGAACACTGGGAAAGAACTTCCTCCTTAGGCTTTCAGCAGATTAAGATTTTTTTTTTGGAGGGGGTATCCCAACATGGCCAAGTTGGGGCTACAAAAATAAAGTTAGATAATAAGTAACGGAAATGAAAAAGCAAGGTGACATTCTCCCATGAGTTAGACTGGGAGGTAGAATCAGAGAAGGTATCTTTTCTCTATGAGTAAAAATGTCAAGTTTCGCAGCCCCCACTTTTGGATGAAGCTCTAGGGATAGCTTTATACTGATAAATATCTAGACCAAGCAGCACAAAGATAGCAAGGGCTGATGAGGGGAAAGCTGAGAGTTTTTTGTTACTCTAAAGTCAGATGAATTCAGGTTTAATTAGATCCCAAGTTAAAGCTTGTAGATTATGTTTAAATTAAATTTAGAGCACTGTTTTACACCACCATGACCACTCCCCCAATATATCTGACATCAGGGCAATGTGTTTAAAACTACAAAAATAAGGAATTTTTTTTGTCTTTTGAGATACTTATTCAAGGTTTTTATATCATAGTCTTAAATGCAATCATTTTAGGATTTCAGTGATTTGTTTAAAATGTTTATTAACATTGTAAAAGCTGGGTTTTATATATATATATATAAAATTAATGTTTGTGAAGGATGTGAGAGAAATACTGTTCTCTTGATTAATAAATTATAAAGTGTTAACTCTCTCCAGATTCTAAAAGATGAAGAGAAGTAGGACAAAAAGGGGTTTGAGTATAATTTTTAAGTTGGAAAAATGTGTTAATTAGGCAATCAAGCCTTTGTAATCTGTTAACAGGGTGTAGGAGTAGCTGTAACCCTGCTCTTGTGTTTCAACAGGAACATAAGCCATTGCATGTCTCCTAAAAAATTTGTGATCACTAAAAACATCTAAATGGATTTTTTTAAGGATTTGTCCCACAAAAGTCTTCCTTTACTGGGAGTAGGAATAGACAGTGCAGGTTTCTATCTCCTTTTTGGAGAACTGAAGATGTGGAGCTCTTTGACCTCCTAGAGCAAACCTGCACAACTTGGAAGTAGGTAGGGGCCAAAATTAAAATAGGCTAAACTTCTTCAGGCTGCAGATAGGTTTTTAGTGGCTCACTTTCCAAGTAAAGGTATAATTAATAATTTGAAAATAAACCATATTTAAAAAGGGGAAATTTTAATTAATATCAATTAATTACACTAATTACTTAAGATTTTTATTTATCATCAAATCACATTAATGCTTTTTAAAAATTACTTTGCTAAGCAATACAAGTTTTAAGACATTTTTCAGGTTTTCTTACTTTTTACATTAAGTTAATGGGATGCAATACACTTTTTGTTTGCTTTTTTTTTTCTGGGCAATCAGGGTTAAGTTACTTGCCTAGGGTCACACAGGTAGTAAGTGTTATGTGTCTGAGGCCAGATTTGAACCAGGTTCTCCTAACTCCAAGGCCAGAGCTCTATCCCTTGTGCCACCTAGCTGTCCCTACAATACACTTTTTGTCAGCAATCAGTTTATCATACTCTGGAATTCATGTTTAAAATCAATTTCTTTAAGAATCTGAAAACAAATCTTAGTAGATGCCTCATTTTCTGAGTTTGCTTTCTTGAAAAATTGTTGTTCCCTCAATTTACTTAAGTCAGGATGTTTTAATTCAAAATGGCAACGAAGATTGTATTCCTTTGGAATGGCTATTACTTCTCAGCAAACAAGATATAATATTTTGTCTCTAATGTAAGTAAACAAGTATCTGTTTGGTCACACTGCATTAAATATCCTATGTTCTGATTTGATCTTCCATTTCTTTTTATTACCATTTTACAAAGTCATCCCAAAAACTTTAATGTTAGAAACAAAATATCTCCACAACCACTACGCAGATACAAAGAAATACTGAACTGCATGTCTGACCTTAGAGAGACCACCAGACAATCATGTAACTTGGAGGGTGCCCACACAATAAGGGAGGGGAAGAAATCCTCATGTTGTTGCCACTCATCACATAGTGCGCATCAGTTGTAGTAGCACAAGGCTACACCACTTTGTCCCTGTTCGACTCCAGTAAGGATCAAAAACACAGTGAAAAGATATAACTCTTGCCCCTCTCAGACTAGAGACAGACTGACAATGATTGGTTGCTGTGGGTCATGTGACAAACAGGAGAGAGTATACAGTTGCAACCTATCCACCAAGTTGCAGGATGGGCACAACAGTGACTAGTGGAAGGTGGGTTAAGCGAGGCACGGACAAAACACCTGTTACAGCTTTACTTTCTTTTACATCCTCTACATTTTTTGCAGGCCAACTGAAATCCATTGGTGGGCTGCAAGCAGCCTGCAGGCCATACATTGTGCAGGTGTGTCCTAAAGAACACCTGAATTTTGTGATATGCGGATTAATGAAGAGAATCCCTTGAGTTGAAATTAACTCCATAGCCTGGGAAAAGCAAGGTTGTTGTAAGATATTGGTTGAACAATAGCATGTGCAGTCTGAGATATGGTTGAAATATAAAGGAAAGGGGGGTTGGTCTGAGTAATGGATTCCAAAGATTAGGAAAGAGAAATAAAAGCTTGAGCAAAAATATAGAAGGTAGAAATAAAAGTTAGGTGACAAATGGGTATGGGCAGCAGCAAGCCCGTATGCTCCAACCCCCTCCCTATCCTTTAATAATTGTTCTGGGTGCCCTTATGCCAGCTTCAGATGGTTTAAGTATGTTGAGAGAGTATAAAGAAGTTTGATTTTGTTTTAAGTAGAAAGACTGAAAATGAAAATTGTGTAGCTTGATTTGAAAGCCAATATACAAAGTTATAGAGGGTTAGAAGGAATCATGTACACCCCCCTTTAAGGATAAATCTGTAGGAAGGCCTTATTAAATCTGACACTACATAAATATTGATAGTGGTAAAGATACTGGTTATTGTGATTTGTGATTATTACATAAAATCTTAAATGTTTCTCTGTACTGTTTAATTATTTAAGTATTTAAGTTAACTCTAAAAGCTCTGGAGGTTTCTGCTTGGGGAAACTGACTACACCTTGACAGCATTAAACCAAATTCTTTAGGTTTCATTGCTTGGGTCAAAAGTAGCAATACAATTTACAGTCTTAGGATTCTAGCCCAGCACATTTTCAGCTAACCTGATGATAATAGGTGTTATTTCAAACTGTTTGTAAAACTTATGTGCATTTCCTACTATGCACAGCCTGAAATGCCCAGGAGGGTGGAATGGGGAGCTGGAATGCTTAGGGCAGCTCTTTATCTGATAAGTCTCAAAGGTAAAGGAGACAGGGGACTCCAGCTCTTAAGTAAGTTGAGGAAAAGGTTATTGAAAGCTGGGAAATGTTACCATGTGCCCTAAAAAAAGGTATTTTATGAACTTATGGGTAATAATCTTTTCTTTTTAAGTGCTAAGAGCAGTAGGGTTTTTTAAAAAAATTAAAGTGTTTACCATTAGCAATCATAATCCAGATTTAATTTGATTTAAGTCAATCTGTCCTGAAGGAAATAAGAACATGGTCTGAGAATGCTCTCCATATCAGGATTAGAAAAACACAAAAAATTATTTGGCATGAAGAAATTTGTTCTATTTAATTTGGTTTACTCTTCTATAAGGAGATAAGGTTGTTCCCAGGGTTGTTGTGAGGATCACATGATTATGAAGTGTTTGGCATAGTACAAATGCTATCGGAATATTAACTGTTTTTTATTATACCTTTGATTAGATGTAATTGCTTCATACTTGATAACTTTATATAGATT
Source organism: Phascolarctos cinereus (assembly GCF_003287225.1). Lineage (NCBI taxonomy): Eukaryota > Metazoa > Chordata > Mammalia > Diprotodontia > Phascolarctidae > Phascolarctos > Phascolarctos cinereus. The sequence goes on along the minus strand of NW_027555958.1, from coordinate 248,652,995 downwards.
CTTAGATATGATCAGTATACATTGGTGATGAGATGAATGATTTTCTGTGTGAGGTAATTCGTAAGCACATCCAAGTAAATTAAGGTCACTTGATTGATAACTAATTGGTTTCATTTCAAGTTTTTTAAAAAATGATGTTGTTTATGATATTGTTATATTTTAAATTGTCTTATGTCATTTGGTAAACAATTGTACCATCTATGTTGTTAGAAAATTAATTTCTCTTTCAATCTAGATGTTGATTAAGAATTGTACTGTCAAAAAAAGTGAATGGGTTAGAAATCTGTTAGGTCATTCCACTAGCTGTGTGACCCTAGGCAAGTCATTTAACCCTGAATGCCTCACAAAAGAGAAAGAACGAAAGAATGAATGAAAGAAGGAAGGAAGGAAGGAAGGAAGGAAGGAAGGAAGGAAGGAAGGAAGGAAGGAAGGAAAAAATGTATATGTTGGGGAGTAAAATAAAAGAGACTGGGAAGGTAGGAGGGGCTAGGGTATGAAGAGTAATATTCTGAAGTACTATAACTTAAGAAATCATAAACTTTCAACTTTTATCTATATTTAGAAGGAAGTCTCAGCTAAAATTATTTGGCTATCACTTCTGAAAATTATGAGATTGTTAACTAAGCTATTTGGAGTTGTTGTTTTAATCAAGCATTTACAAGGTATTTTTAAAAGAAAATTGGTAATTATATAATGGAAAGACCTTGTAAAATCTCCTTTGTAAACCCACAAGGATTTTGGGTACCATCTAGGCATAAATTCTTATCAAATCTGTGCAAGACTTTTTCAATTGTGGAATTCCTACTGAGTAAATGGGAATCCTTGCACAAAATAGGGGTGTGGTTTTCCAATCTGTTTCATCTAATTTATTTATTTATCCCATTCCCTATCTATATGAGATTCCAGAATGTAATTATTTTCTTAATTTCTAATGATATATTTAAATTTTTAAGGGCTTGGTAGACTTTGTTATTGCAATAATGTTAATGTAATTGGGTATGTTCTTGGCTTATAAAAACTGAATCTCCTTAACCTGAACAAGAGTTAGAATTAGTGTTTGAATTTATAATGCATAAAATTCAATTCCTGAAGTATCTTGTTCTTTCAGATTGAGTATGATTAGAGAAGGGTAAACAAGCTTGAGAAACAAAGATGTAAATCTATTAAGTTGTGAGGTTAATGTCAGGAACTTCTTTTGTTTTAAGGAATAGGATTTCAGTACAGACAGTTATATTAGTGAAGAGTAGTAATTTATGAGCTATCTTGTGTTATTTGGATGGGAAATCTGATTTTACTTATGTTTGTTATTTAATCTGGAATTAGAACATATGAGAAATGTATGCAAACTAAGACTCAACTTAATGATATTCCCTTTATTTAAAAGGGTTCTGAGAGCAGTAGTATTTTTCTGTGATGAATCTCTTACTGTTCCCATTGTGGGATTATAGTCATATATGTGATTCTTTGGAGCTTGAACCCACCTGAAACGCTGATTATTGGAACTTGCTATTCAAAACTGAATGGGATGTCCCAGTGAAGACTCCTCAGCGTAATTAAGGTTTGGGACATGGCTGAGTAGGATGAGGGGTCCCATGAAAACTTCTTGGAAGAATAAATAGAAATTGTATTAGACTCAAGGCAGGCATAGCAGCCTGACAGGCCTAAGTTTCGGTTTACTAGAAATCACCTGAGTTACAGGAGTCCGGTCCCAAGTACCCTCCCCCCTTTTAGGCCATTGTTATATCAGTAGTTAAAGTTTGCCAAGCCTGAAACTCATGAAGAAGCCTCCCCCCCCCCCCCCCCCCCCCCCCGCCCCATATCTTGCAGTACCTGTTGCTATATTTTGGTCATGGTAACCTGGCTATGCAGTGCAGTGTCTAGCTTGACTGCACATCTTTAATTGCTTCTTTGGTATTACCTCAGCAAACTAAAGGGCTAAATACAGACTTGTATATTATTCTCTTTCTTTTGTTTTCTGTTTCCATAGACTGTGAGCCAAAACATTGGCCAGTTGGTGGGAGGGGGGATTTACCCGTTAGGGCTATTTAATCTAGTTCTTAGCTCTTGTACTCTGTCTCCCCTCATCAGCGCGTCCTGATGGAGGGACACCCTATTCTCAAGAAGAGCAAATAAATTAACTTTCTGTTTCTCCTTGGATACCTCTGTGTTTTGTTTTTTATTAATTTAAGTGGCATCCCACACAAAAACTTATGGGACTGTTAATTGATATTATTCTGAATCTGACTCCAGATCATCAAGGAATGCTACTGAGCCAATGTTCCATGACATCTATGAACTCCAGAGGATGTTTTCATGGGGGAAAGCTAGGAGAACAACCCTTGGCATCAGCTGAGGTAGGATCCTCCTGACTCAATTTCCCCAATATGACATCCGGCTGACTTTAAGCCTCGATCAATGCAGTTGGCCATTTATATCACTTTTGCCTGGAATTGACATGAAGTTAGGGAAATATTCTTCCCTTACTATAGTTATGACCCTATTCTTCTATAGTAATTTTCAATAATCAAAAAGTTTTGTAAGCACAATATTAAATCTTTTATATAATATATTGATGCTACAACATCTCTGAATTACAATAATAAGACTAGAACTCTGTTATTATACTTCATGTTATTCATTCCTCCATTAGAAGGATGAGATTCCACTAAGGAATTAATAAGAAGATTTTTGCAAGAAGATTGCCTGCAATATATAAATGAATTTACTTAAGAGTTTCCAGATTAACTACCACTGTAGCAAAAGATTCAGGGATGGCATACATAAATACACTGAATAGGGGTCAGCTAGGTGGTGCAGTGGATAGAGCACTGGCCTTGGAGTCAAGAGGACCTGAGTTCAAATCCAGCCTTAGACACATAACACTCACTAGCTGTGTGACTCTGGGCAAGTCATTTAACCACAATTGCCTCACAAAAACAAACAAACAAATGAATAAACAAATGCACTGAATAACCAGTTTTTTTTCCTTTTTAAAAAATTTTATTAATTTATTTTGATTTATCACCAATCACTTCCATATGCTTTTGAGTTGAAAATTTTTCTCCCCCTTCCTCCCTCCCCCACCCTCACCAAGATGGTGCACAATCTGATATAAGCTTTACATTTATGTACCCATTAAACATATTTTCACATTAGTGAAATTGTAAGTAAAAATTAAAACCAATAGAAGGAACCATCAGAAAGATGAAACAAAACTCAACAGAAAGTAAAAATAAGTGATAGCGGTTTGACTTCCATAGTTCTTTCTTTGGATGTAGACAGCATTTTCCATCCCAAGGCCTCTGGAGATGTCTTAGATCCTCATAATGCTGAGAAGGGTTCAGTTTAACAATCTTAGTCATTCCATAATGTGGCTGTTATTGTGCACAAAGTCCTCTTGGTTCTGCTCACTTCACTCAGCATCAGACCATATAAGTCTTTCCAGGTTTTTCTGAAGTCAGCCTGTTCATCATTTCTTATAGCACAATAGTATTCCATTACATTCATATACCACAACTTTCTCAGCCATTCCCCAATTGATGGGCATCCTCTCAATTTCCAATTCTTTGCCACCACAAAAAGAGCTCCTATGAATATTTTTGTATATGTGGGTCCTTTTCCCATTTCTTTGATCTCTTTGGGATATAGCCCTAGAAGTGCTATTGCTGGATCAAAGGGTATGCAATAACCAATTTTAAAACAGTGCATATCAAATAAGTTATTTATAATAAAAACAATTTTGACTTCTAGCCATGTTCAAATAAATAACCCCTAATTAAAGTGGATGTTTCTTTTAAGGCATTTACAAGATAGAACACAAGCCATTCTTCTTCTAAGAAAACTAGAAGATATTCCAAGATAACTAATTGTAACAGAACTGAGATCAATTAACTAAATGCAATATATAAATGATATCCTGGTTTCACAAATCTTTGAACTAATTATCCCCATATCATTATGAGGAATTAAAGGACCCTAACTTATACAGTCTTCAGAAGGACATTACTGATAATGAGATTGCATTGATTCTCTTTATCCTGGTCAGCCTCTACCCAAGCTTGCAAGTAATTTAATATAAGGTAGAGAACCCCCATTGTGTTCTGCTTAGGCTTCAGTGGAGAGAGATTCTTCTGTCTAGATAGCCCAAGACTGGGAGTGGTCTGGTATGGTTCAGAGTGGTCTAGTATAGAAATATTTTCTCTTATCTGGAGTGGATGTTGATGGAGTGACATCAGCCCTTGTTGGAAGGGTATATAAGCCTAACTCCAAAATGAGCCCAGTTCCAGACTGGCTTCCTGAAGGAGCCCAGTTCTAAACTGTAGCTCCCCTGTGTGCATACTGCCTGCTTTGAGAGAAATGAAACAGTAGATGCAACCCAATTCCATTTGTCTTTCTTAGACCAAACTCCATGAGGTTGACACCCCCCCCAATTAATTTCCTAGATCATCTTCATTCTCTTCCTTTTTCCCTCAACATTCTATAATTCTCTCTCCTATACCACCTCTCTAATATAATTTCTCCTTCCCTGCAACATTCTGGTTTTCTCTTTTCTTAATATGCTAATTTTCTCTCTCTAATATTCCATTATTTTAACTTCTCAATAATCCTCTCTACTTCCATTAATTTACATTCTGTGGCACTCCCCTCTACTTCTTTCCTTCTATGATTCTTCTTCCCCATCTATTCTCTTATGTTCTATAATTCTTCTTTCTCTAACATTCTGATTCTCCATCCCTCCCTCATCTTTCTTACAGGGCAATGAGACCTGGACACTTAAAAGCCCCTGAATTTTCCCACACATTTTAGCAGCTCAGGTCACTGGCATTTTGCCTGAGGCATCAGGCCCATCCTAGTCTACCTAGATACTCAATAATCCTTTTAACTGTTTTTTCACTGCGGCTCTTGGACCACTTAACTCCTTTCATTGTCTGCACCTGACCCACCCCAGGCTATTTACCACTCCTTAATCCTATCCAGACCTTCTCACTGTCTTTTCTTGTATATAAGTACTCATCTTACCTTCATTAAATTTTGCTGATTCCCTAAGAATTTGCCCATTCTTATTGGTGTCACAATAGGACTTACTAGGAATTTAATTGGAATTTACAAGGAATCTTGCCCACCTAACTGGTGTTCTAATAAAACCTTGCTACTCTGACTGAAAGAAGGTTTGAGTGGTCCAATTCTTTCAAGGCAGACTTCCTATACCCTAGGTTACCAGTGGCTCTATGGTTTTGGGTTCTGGGAACCCTGAAATGCAAGAGAGAATAGAATGTCAAGGAAAAAGTGATTGATAGCTTCAAGGGCTGCAGAGAGATCAAAAAGGAAGAGGACTGAGAACAGACCATTTGATTTGGCAGTGAAGAGATCTATAGTGATTTTAGAGAGAGTACTTCCAGATAAATTATAAGGTCAGAAGTCAGACTATGGAGAGTTAAAAAGAGAGTTGAGGGAAACAAAGTAGGGGCACTCCTCTTACAGCCTACCTTCTCAAGAAGTTTAGCCACATAGTTTTCAGAAGAAAAAAATCAAAATTCTTCAAAGTGATGTGAAAAAATGCTCTAAGTCACTATTGACTAGAGAAATGCAAACAAAGCAACTCTGAGGTAACACTTCACACCTATCAGATTGGCTAATATGACAGAAAAGGAAAATGACAAATGTTAAAGTGCATATGGAAAAATCAATACACTAAATCCCCAAAGAGCTATGAAACTATGCATATTTATGAAAAATGGTGAGTAGGATACTTTCAGAAAAACCTAGGAAAACTTATAGAAACTGATGCAAAGTAAAATGAGCAGAACCAGAACATTATTATATGATGATCAGTTATGAATGATTTAACATTTCTCTACAATGCAATGAACAAAGACAATTCCAAACGACTTATGATAAAAAAAAAAACATGCTATCCATCACCAAAGAAAGAACTGGTGGAGTCTGATTAAAGCAATCTTTTTTTTAAATGTTCTTTATTTTGTTTTTTTGTCTGTGTTTTCTTTCACAACATGACTAATATAGAAATGTTTTGTATGGTTCCATATGTATAGGCTATATTAAATTTCTTGCTTTCTCAGGGGAGAGGAAAGAGAAGGAGCAACTCAAATTTTTGTAAAGTGAATGTTCAAATTGGTTTTAACAAGTAATTGGAGAAAAATATATATATTTTTTAATTTTGCATACCCTTTGACTACTTCTGGATCTGTGTCCCAAAGAAATCAAAGAAAAAGGAAAAGGACCCAAAAGTACAAAAATATTTATAGCAACCCTCTTCATGGTAACAAACAATTGGAAATTGAGAGGATGCCCATCAATTGGGGAATGATTAAGCTATAGCATATGATTGTGGTAGAATATAATTGTGCTATAAGAAATGATGAACAACATTGTTTCAGAAAAACCAGGGAAGATTTCTGTGAACTGATGCAAAGTAAAGCAAGTAGAACCAGGAGAACATTGTACATAATAACAGCAATATTATAAAGATGATCAACTGTGGAAGACTTAGATAGTCTGATCAATACAATCATCCAAGACAATTGCAAAGGACTTACGATGGAAAATGCTATGCGCCTCTAGAGAGAGAACTGATGAAGTCTAAGGGTAGACTGAAGAACACTTGTTTCACTTTTTTTCTTTTCTTTTTTTCACAACATGGCTAATTTGGAGCTATGTTTTGCATTATTTCACATGTATAATTGATATCACATTGATTGCCTTCTCAATAGGTGGGGGAGTGGTGGGAAAGAGGGAGAGAATTAAGAACTCATAATATTTTTTAAATGATTCTAAAAAATAAATAAAGAATAATGTTTAAAAAACCCCAGCTGTCAGACAATAATAAATATTAAAATACTGGGGGGGGGGAAGAAAAAATGTTTAGCCACAAATGAGGAGAGAGAAAACATGTGATAGTAGCTAGTATAGAAAGGCAGGAAAGGACTGTGTTATGAAGGGATTTAAAAACCAAATAAGATTTTATATTCGATACTGTAGGTAATAGGGAGCCAAGTAGTGTTTGCTGAATAAATGCCAAGTGAATACTCTACACTAGAGAGTAAATGTTAATTGAAATCATTGCACTGGGGAACATTAAGCAAGGCTTCACAGAGGAGGTGAAACTTAAGCTGAACTTTGAAGGATGGATTTATTGATTTACTTAGGAAGGTGAAAGAGCAGGGGAGGGAATTTCCAGGGAAGGACAGCATGTGCGTAGAAATCAACGATGGCAGGAATTTACAAAAAGGGATTAGAGCAGAGGTCAATATTTCCACAGGTTCTACCTGGACCTTTTCAGGCCAAATTGATTTGCAAGGTAACTGGGGACATTACTAGAGACTGAAAAGAATCTCATCCTGCCAACTCCTCCAAACTGCTATTTGAGAATTTTGATAAGCAGAATTCTCAGGATACAGACTAAATGGCCAGGGAATATGACAAGATTTAAAAGCAATTTTCTAACCCTAAATCATACAGGAAGCTGAGAATATGGAGGTCAAACCCAATAAGAGAAAACGCAATTCTCAGGCCAGACTTAATCTAAGCCTAAGAACTTCTGCTGGCTTTTCCTAGCTACCTGCTTGGGTGTGACTGAAAATGTCTGGATTTATTTGAGTCTTGCTCCTGCAGAGGACAGGCTGCCTGACAGCTACACTCAAGCAGCTGGCAGAAGGGAATAGAAAATCAAAAGGCTAAATAATCAAATACCAGCAGACGGTAGTAGAGAGCAGCTGAATGGAGGCAAAGAGTGGACATGGCTAACAGAGGCACTAACATAACAGGCAGGTCTCAACTCTTTAGAAACAGCAACTTAGCTAATGATATTACTAGAGGGTGTTAGTGGCTCACATGTAAGTAGTAACTAGTCAATAAACATGTATTAAGCACCTAAAGCAGGCACTGTAGCCTCCATGAGAATTTCTTGGGGATTTGTTGTAGTATGGTAGATAGCCTTTGCATGTTGAGGGTCTTTCTTATCATTTATTTTGCTATATTATTTGTTTAAATATTTTTACTTGAACTGTGTTCTCTGGTCTAGTAAGAGAAACCAGTCACAGCTTATTTAGATGGACCCACTATGTGCTTTTTAATCTAGGAAAGTTTTTTAGTGGCCTATGTATGAGCCTCTCATAGGGATGGAGAAGAGAGGGAGAGGGAGAAAGAGGATAGAGAAAAAAAGAAAGAAAAAGAAGGAAGAGAGAGAGAGAGATGATGGAAAGAGAAATATTGGAGAGAGAGAAATACAAGAAAAGTTTAAGCAAGAAAAAGAGAAGCAGGAGAAAGAACCAGAATTGACCATCACAACTTCTCTACAAGCAGCCTCAATCAAAAACATTTGGCTCCCTTACAGGAGGTGTTTAGAACTCAGGCACAGGTGACAGAGACCCTGCTACAATTCCAGGGACCACAAATTTGCTTCTACTGCAATAAAAGGGATCATCCTTATAATATTGCTGTTATTATATACAATGTTCTCCTGGTTCTACTCACTTTACTTTGCAACAGTTCATGTAAGTCTTCCCAGGTTTTTCTGAAACCATGCTACTCATCATTTCTTATAGCACCATTATATTCCATCACAATCATATACTACAACTTAATCACTCCCCAGTTGATGGGCATTCCTTCAATTTCCAATTGTTTGTTGCCATGAAAAGGGTTACTATAAGTATTCTTGTATTTATAGGTCCTTTTCTTTTTTCTCTGATTTCTTTGGGACACAGATACAGAAATAGTATTTCTGGGTCAAATAGTTTACAAAATTTTTTTAAAAATTAATTTTTCCCAATTACTTGTTAAAACCAATTTTAAAATTCATTTTTAAAAAGTTTTAGTTCTGGGGGTGGAGCCAAAAAGGTGGAGTAAAAGCAATGACTTGCTTGAGCTCTCCCCCAAACCTCTCCAAATACCTGTAAAAAATAGCTTTAAACAAATTCTAGAGCAGCAGAACCCACAAAAAGACATAGTGAAGCAAATTTCCAGCCCAAGACAACCTGGATGAGTGATTAGAAAGTTCTATTACAACCAGCTGGGAGAGGAACGCAGTTCAGTGTGGGCCACACTGGCAAAGACCTGGCTTCAGAGATCCTGGAACAGGTCTAAGGGGACTGAATTAGTGGCAGCTGTGGTGGTTTCCAGACTTCTCAACCCACAAACACCAAAGATATCTTAGAAGGCCAGTAGGACAGTTCTATCAACCTTGGTGAGAGAGGATCTTGGTCTGCCCCAGTCCTGGTGGAGCCCTGGGGCAGTGGCTGCTTCCCAAACTCTCTGCCCACAGAGAGACAAGGGATCAAGTGGCTGATCAGAGGGGGATTGCAGGGATCTTTTGCTGGTGCTGAGGCAGGATTCTCTTACTTTGCCTGTGCTTGGATCTGGGTCATAGTTCTAGGTGATGGCCCTAGGGTGAGGAGGAGTGTTGGCATGGTAGAGTTTGTAGTAGTGGTGGAAAGGGAATCCTCTTCCCAGTTCCAAGGGAGAAAAGAATGCTTGTGGTCACCTATAGACCAGGACAAAAGCCAGGAAAGGAGTAAACCTCAATCTTGATCATACCACCTTAGGAGAACTGAAAACTTACAGGTCCCCAGAAGTATCTCTGAAAACAGCTGCATGAAACCCCAAAGCTGGGGACAGTACATTCTCCACATCGGAAGCAGACCCCTACCTTAACAAAGAGTTTATAACTCAAGTAATTGGTTGGGATCATGAGCAAACAAAGGTGTAAAAAAGACAGACCATATAATCTTTCTTTGGTAACAAAGAAGATTAAAACACACAACAAGAAGAAGACAACAAACTCAAAGCTCCTACATCCAAAACCTCCAAGAAAAATATGAATCAGTCCCAGGCTATGGAAGAGCTCAAAAAGGATTTTGAGAAGTGAGTAAAAGTAGAGGAAAAACTGGGGAGAGAAATGAGAGTGATGCAAGAAAATCATGAAAAACAAGTCAACAGTTTGCTAAAGGAGACCCAAAAAGATACTGAAGAAAATAACACCTTAAAAAATAGCCTAACCCAAATGGCAAAAGAGGTCCAAAAAGCCAGTGAGGAGAAGAATGCCTTCAAAAGCAGAATTGGTCAAATGGGAAAGGAAGTCCAAAAGCTCACTGAAGAAAACACTTCCTTAAAAATTAGAATGGAGCAATTGGAAGCTAGTGACTTTATGAGAAATCAAGACATTGTAAAACAAAACCAAAAGAATGAAAAAATAGAAGACAACATGAAATATCTCATAGGAAAAACAACTGACCTGGAAAATAGATCCAGAGAGATAACTTTAAAATTATTGGACTATCTGAAAGCTGTGATCAAAAAAAAGAGCCTAGACATCATCTTTCAAGAAATTATCAAGGAAAACTGCCCTGACCTTCTAGAACCAGAGGGTAAAATAGAAATGGAAAGAATCCACCAATCACCTCCTGAAAGAGATCCCCAAAGGAAAACTCCTAGGAATATTGTAGCCAAATTCCAGAGTTCCCAGATCAAGGAGAAAATATTACAAGCAGCCAGAAGAAACAATTCAAGTATGTGGAAGCACAATCAGGATAACACAAGATTTAGCAGCTTCTACATTAAGGGACCATAAGGATTCGAATATGATATTCTGGAGGGCAAAGCAGATAGGATACAGCCAAGAATCATCTACCCAGCAAAACTGAATATAATCCTTCGGGGGGGAAAATGAACATTCAGTGAAATAGGGGACTTTCAAGAATTCTTGATGAAAAGACCAGAGCTGAACAGAAAATTTGACTTTCAAATACAAGACTCAAGAGAAACATGAAGAGGTAAACAGGAAAGAGAAATCACTAAGGACTTATTAAGATTAACTGTTTACATTCCTGCATGGAAAAATGATATTTGTAACTCATGAGATATTTGTCAGTATTAGGGTAGTTGGAGGAAAAAAAATATATATGGATAGATAGATAGATAGATAAATAGATAGATAGATAGATAGATAGATAGATAGATAGATAGATAGATAGATAGATGGCACAGGGTGAATTGAAGATGAATGGGTGATATCTGAAAAATAAAATCAAAGGCTGAGGGAGGACTATACTGGGAGAAGGAGAAAGGGAGAGGTAGAATGGGGTAAATTATCTCACATAGAACAGACAAGAAAAGGCTTTTACAGTGGAGGGGAGGAGGGGTGAAGGTGAGATGGAATGAGTGAATCTTATTCTCATTGGATTTGGCTTAAGGAGGGAATAACATACACACTCAATTGGGTATGGAAATCTATCTTACCCTACAGGAAAATGGGGGGGAAGGGGACAATAGAGCAGGGAGATGATAGAGGAGAGAGCAGATTAGGGGAGGGGGTAATCAGAAGCAAATACTTCTGAGGAGGGACAGGGTCAAAAGAGAGAATAGAATAAATGGGGGTGGAGGGATGCAGGATAGGATGAAGGGAAATATAGTTAGTTTTCCACAGCATGACTACTATGGAAGTGTTTTGCATGACTACACACGTATAACCTGTATCAAATTGCTTTCCTTCTCAATGAGGGTAGGTGGGGAAGGAGAAAGGGAGAAAATTTGGAACCCAAAGTTTTAAAAACAAGGGTTAAAAAAAATTGTTTTCACATGCAACTGGGAAGTAAGATATACAGGCAATGGAGCATAGAAATCCATCCTGCCCTACAGGAAAATTGAAGGGGAAGGGGATAAGAAAAGGGGGGGCACAGATAGAAGTAAGGGCAATTTAGAGGAAGGGGTATTCAGAATGCATGCCATTTTGGGGTGGGGGGAGGGATGAGATGGGGAGAAAATTTGGAGCTCAAAATATTGTGGAAGTGAATGTTGAAAACTAAAAATAAATAAATAAATTTTAAAAAAGAAAAATAAAACAAATAAACAAAAAAGTTTGAGTTCCTCCTTCCCTTTTCTCTCCCCTCATTAAGGGAGAGGGAGAGGAAGACTACAAGCTGAGTTACCCAACTGGAACTGGCCATCTAAGTCCTATTCAGGCAGCTTGGAGTTATTTGTCCTTCATTCTTGAAGAAGACCATGACATCAGGGAGATGATGACATGACTTGCGATTAACTTTAATTTGAGGGAGGGTGGGCTTTCTCTTCCAGAGCCATCTGGGTCCAGTGGCCAAATATTCATCAGGATGATTAGAGATGGCCCAGACTGAGGGAAGGTAGAAGATAAAGGAGGATGCAGTGGCATAGAAAGAAAAGGTATTCTGTTACATTCCTGTACCATAATTTTTTTTCATTTCTTTGTATCCTTAATGCCTAACACAGTGCCTGGAGCATAGTGAGTACATAAAAATGTTGTTTGATTGATTTTCTTCAGTGCCACCTTCCCTTCTGTTTATATTATCATTTTATTAGCTCACTTATGCGCTACCCTTCGTTTTCTTTCTCCATAGCTTGTAACCTCTCTCTCCTCATTCTCCAGCTCCTTTCCTTTTCTCCCAATACTGAGTCTCAGAGCCCATCCCCAGGAGACTCCATTCCCTTTCAATTCTATTATTATAATTAACTAATTATCATGACATAATCCCTTTATTCTTGATACATTTATAACAACAAGCATGTACTGAGATCTACAAGTGGTACTAGGGAAAGAAAGATAAGGGGCTAAAGTCCCAGCATCTCTTCTGCACAAGGAACAACAAAAGGGGATAAAAGACACCTAGACTACATACTGTCTTTCTGCCATAGAGTGCTGTATTACAAACCTACATTAGAAATGTACTCAGAAACCCCAAGTTTGTGTGTAAGGCCAGAGGGAATATGGCCAGACAATAACGGAGGGAATTTAGTCCCAGAAGGTAACAGAAGGAGAGAGGGATAATCTTAGCATGTTCGAGAGAGGATAAAAGTGGTTAGGGGATGAGTGGTATAGAATGTTACAGAAGAGGAAGGAACAGGGAAAGAGACTTAAAATAATGTTATAGGGAAGGAAGCATGTAGAATGCTGTATAGAAGACAGAAGAAGAATCAGAATATTATAAAGAAAGAACAGAAAGGGAAAGAGAGTGAAGAAGAATCCTAGAATGAGAAGGAGAGAGGGAGGATTATAAAATGATGGAAAAGAGAGAGAATTGTATAGAAACAGAATATTAGAAATGATGGAGTTATGGCACATGGACCCCTAAAAGGAAAAGACCATGTCTTTGGGAGCTGGACCCTAAAACCCCTGTACTTTCCCTCCCTAGTGTAAGACTATGTCTTTGCCTTGAACTTTCACATACTGGCATTTTGCCTGAGGCATCTGGCCTACCTAGATACTGAATAATCCTTTTACTGTGGCTCCCAGACCCAGCCCAGACCACTTAATTCCTTTCATTGTCTGTACCAGGCCCACCCAAGGCTACTTGCCAGTCCCTAATCCCATCCAGACCCTTTCTGTGTTGCCCCTGGACCACTCCAGGCTATTCCTTAATCCCATTCAGATCTTCTATAGTCTTTTTTATATGTAACTATCAGTCCCATCCTCAACAAATTCACTGATTTACTAGGAATCTTGCCTACCTAATTGGTGTTCTAATAAATCTTTGCTACTCTGACTGAAAGAAGGCTTGCATGGTTAAATTATTTCAAGGCAGACTCCCTGTACCCTTGCATTTCAGGGTTCCCAGCACCCCAAACCATAGGACCACCAATATGTTGTGATTTTCGGTGCTGGTAACCAGGGTACAGGGAGTCTGCCTTGAAACAATTCAACCACTCAAGCCCTCTTATAGTCAGAGTAGTGAGGTTTTATTATAACACCAGTTAGGTGGGCAAGATTCCTTGTAAATTCCAATTAAATTCCTAGTAAGTCCTATTGTGACACCAATAGGAATGGGCAAAATTCTTAGGGAATCAGTACAATTTAATAGGGGTGAGATTGGCACTTATATACAAGAAAAGATAGTGAGGAGATCTGGATGAGATTAAGGAGTGATAAATAGCCTGGGGTGGGTCAGGTGCAGACAATGAAAGGAGTTAAGTGGTCCAAGAGCCACAGTGAAAAAACAGTTAAAAGGATTATTGAGTATCTAGGTAGACTAGGATGAGCTTGATGCCTCAGGCAAAATGTCAGTGACCTGAGCTGCTGAAATGTGTGGGAAAATTCAGGGGCTTTTAAGTATCCAGGTTTCATTGCCCCATAAGAAAGAGGAGAGAGGGATGGAGAATCAGAATGTTAGAGAAAGAAGAATTATAGAACATAAGAGAATAGAGGGGGAAGGAGAATCATAAAAGGAAAGGAGAAGTAGAGGGAGTGCCACAGAATGTAAATTAATGGAAGTAGAGAGGATTATTGAGAAGTTAAAATAATGGAATATTAGAGAGAGAAAATCAGCATATTAAGAAAAGAGAAAACCAGAATGTTGCAGGGAAGGAGAAATTATATTAGAGAGGTGGTGTAGGAGAGAGAATTATAGAATGTTGAGGGAAAAAGGAAGAGAATGAAGATGATCTAGGAAATTAATTGGGAGTGGGTGTCTGTCAACCTCATGGAGTTTGGTCTAAGAAAGACAAATGGAATTGGGTTGTATCTATTGTTTCATTTCTCTCAAAGCAGGCAGCATGCATGCATGGGAGCTGCAGTTTAGAACTGGGCTCCTTCAGGAAGCCAGTCTGGAACTGGGCTCATTTTGGAGTTAGGCTTATATACCCTTCCAACAAGGGCTGATGTCACTCCATCAACATCCACTCCAGATAAGAGAAAATATTTCTATACTAGACCACTCTGAACCATACCAGACCACTCCCAGCCTTGGGCTATCTAGACAGAAGAATCTCTCTCCACTCAAGCCTGAGCAGAACACAATGGGGGTTCTCTACCTTATATTAAATTACTTGCAAGCTTGGGTAGGGGCTGACCAGGATAAAGAGAATCAATGCAATCTCATTATCAGTAATGTCCTTCTGAAGATTTTGACAAAATATAGCACCCATTCCTATTAAAAACACAAGAGAGCACAGGAATAAAGGGAGTGTTCCTTAAAATGATAAGCAGTATCTATCTAAAACCATCAGCAAGCATTATCTGTAATGGGGATAAGCTAGAAGCCTTCCCAATAAGATCAGGGGTGAAGCAAGGATGCCCATTATCACCACCATTTGTCAATATAGTAATAGAAATGTTAGCTATAGCAATAAGAGAAGAAAAGTGAATTAAAGGAATTAGAATAGGCAATGAGAAAACAAAACCATCACTCTTTGTAGATGATGTGATAGTATACTTAGCAATCCCTAGAGAATTAATTTAAAAACTGCTTGAAATAATAAGCAACTTTAGCAGTTACAGGATATAAAATAAACATACATAAATCATCAGCATTTCTTTACATGACCAACAAAGCCCAGCAGCAAAAGATAGAAAGATAAATTCTATTTAAAAGAACTAAACAATATAAAATACTTGGAAGTCTACCAGACAAGACAAACCCAGGAACTATATGAAAACAATTACAAAACACTTTTTGCACAAAGTCATATCTAAACAATTGGAAAAATATAAATTGTTCATGAGTAGGCTGAGCCAATACAATAAAAATGACAATTCTGCCTAAACTAATTTACTTATTCAGTGCCATACCAATCAAATTACCAAAATTATTTGATAGAGCTAGAAAAAAAATAACAAAATTCATCTGGAAGAACAAAGTGTCAAGAATATCAAGGGAATTAATGGAAAAAAAAATACAAAGGAAGGTGACCTAGGAATACCAGATCTCAGACTATATTATAAAGCAGTAATCATCAAAACTACTTAGTACTGGCTAAGAAATAGAGAGGTGGATTGGTGGAAGAGATTAGGTACGAGACACAGTAGTCAATGACCATAGTAACTAGTGTCTGATAAACCCAAAGACTTTGAGATAAGAACTCACTATTTGACAAAAACTTCTGTGAAAACTTTTAAAGAGTATGGCAGATACTAGGCATAGACCAATATCTTACACCATGTACCAAGATAAGGTCAAAATGAGTACGTGATTTAGCATAAAGGGTGATACCATAAGAAAATTGCAAGAGCAGGGAATAGTCTACCTGTCAGATTTATGAATAAAAGAAGAATTTATGACCAAACAAGAGATAGAAAACAATACTAAAGGTAAAATAGATAGTTTTGATTACATTAAATTAAAAAGGTTTTGCACAAACAAAAGCAAGGCAACAAGATTAGAAGGGAAACAGAAAGCTGGGCTTTACAGTGTTTTGATAAAGGCCTTATTTATCAAATATATAGAGAACTAAGTCAAACATATGAAGATAGAAGCCATTACCAAATTGACAAAAGGTCAAAGGATACAAACAGGCAGTTTTCAGATGAAGGAATCAAAGCTATCTATAGTCACATGAAAAATACTCTAAATTACTATTGATTAGAGAAATGCAAATTAAAACAACTCTCAGGTACCACTAACCTATCAGATTGGCTAATATGAGAAAAAAGGAAAATGACAAATGTTGGAGAGGATATGGGAAAATTGTGAACCCATCCAACCACTCTGGAGAGCAATTTGGAACTATGCCCAAAGGATTACAAAATTGTTCACACACTTTGACCCAGCAATGACACTACTAGGTCTGTATCCCAAAGAGATCATAAAAATGGGAAAAGGACCTATTTGTATAAAATATTTATAGCACCTCTCTTTGCGGTGGCAAAATATTTAAAATTGAGGGGCTGCCCATCAATTGGGGAGTGGCTGAACGAGTTGCGGTATATGAATGTAAATGAATACTATTGTGCAAGAAGAAATGATGAGCAGGCAAATTTCAGAAAAACCTGGAAAGACTTGTATGAACTGATGCAAAGTGAAATGAGCAGAACCAGGAAAACATTGTACACAGTAACTGCAACATTGTGTGATCAATTACCTAGCTCTTCTCAGCAATACAATGATCCAAGACAATTCTGAAGGATCTATGATGGAAAATGCTATATCCACATCCAGATAAATAGTTGACAGACTCTGAATACAGATTGAAGCATATTATTTTCACTTACTTTATTTTTTGGGTTTTTTTTCCTTTTGGTCTGTTTCTTCTTTTATAACTGACTAATGTGGAAATCTATTTTACATGATTGGATATATATAATCTATGTCAAATTGCTTAGCATTTTAGGAAAAGGGGAGAGGAGGGAAGAAGGGAAGGAGAAAATCAAACTCAAAATCTCATAAAAATGATTGCTAAAATATTTCTTTACATACAATCTGAAAAGATTAAAATACTGTTAAAAAAAACAAAGAAGAAATCTGGTATGGCTAAGCCACCTTACTTCACATTTTTTCATTGTTTCCCTTGATATGCTTGATCTTTTGTTCTCTTGAAATTTAAAATATGTATATATATTCCCAATTACATGTATAAACAATTTTTATCCTTCAGTTTTTACAATTTTGAGTTCCAAATTCTCCCTCACCTTCCATCACCTCCCTGTCATTCAGAAAGCAAGCAATATGATAAAGGTTATACATGTGCAGTCATGCAAAACATGTTCCTGTATCAGTCATGTTGTGAAAGAAAACACGGACAAAAAAATAACCCAAGAAAAATAAAGAAAACATTTTTAAAATGTGCTTTAATCTGCATTCAGATTACATCACTTCTTTCTTTGGAGGTTGATAACATTTCTCATCATAGGTCCTTCAGAATTGTCTTGGATCTTTGCATTGCTGAGAATAGCTGTCATTCACAGTTGATCATTGTACAGTATTGCTGTTACTGTATACAGTATAGTCCTGGTTCTGCTCACTTCACTTTACATCAATTCATGTAAGTTGTTCAAGTTTTTTTTTTTCTGAAAGTATCCTGCTCATCATTTCTTATAGCACCATAGTATTCTATCACAATCATATACACAATTTATTCAGCCATTCTCCAATTGATGGGCATCTCTTCAATTTCCAATTCTTTGCCACTACAAAGAGTTGCTATAAATTTTTTGTACATATAGGTCTTTTTCCTTTTATTTTTTTTTAAACCTCTATCGGATATAGACCTACAGTACTAGTAGTAGTATTGCTGGCTCAAAGGTTATACACAGTTTTATAGCCCTTTGGGCATTGTTCAAAATTGCTCTCTAAAATGGTTGGATCAGTTCACAATTACATCAACAATACATTAATATCCCAATTTTCCCATATCTCTTCCAACATTTGTCATTTCCCTTTTCTGTCATATTAGCCAATCTGATAGCTGTGAGGTAGTACCTCAGAGTTGTTTTAATTTACATTTTTCTATTTGAAAGATAAGGCCTGTATCAGAGAAACTTTCTGCAAAATCACCCACTCCCCCAGTTTTCTTCTTTCCTTCTAATCTTGGCTGAATTGGTATTGTTTGTATGAAACCTGTTTAACTTAATGCAATCAAAATTATGCATCTTACATCCCGTAATGCTCTCTATCTCTTGTTTGGTAATATATTTTTCCCTTGTTCATGGATCTGACAGGTAAATTATTCCACACTCCCCTAAGTTGCCTAATTTCCCCTAAGACTGATGATGTCTAAATCATGTACCCATTTTGACTTCATCTTGTTACATAATACAAGCTGTTGGTCTATACCTAGCTTCTGTCAAGCTGCTTTGCTGCTTTCCAGTTTTCCCAGCAGTTTTTGTCAAATAGTGAGTCCTTGTCCCCTGTCAAGATCTTTATGTTTATCAAACACAAGATTACTATGGTCATGTCCTACTGTGTAGTTTGTGCTTCTACTCTGTTTTTTAATTAGTACCATATTGGGTTTTTTTTATGATTACCACATTGTAATACACTTTGAAAAATGCTATGGCTAGGCCACCTTCTTCACATTAAAAAAAAATTAATTCCCTTGATATTCTTCACCTTTTGTTCTTCTAGAGGGATTTTGCTATAACTTTTTCTAGCTCTATAAAATATTTTTTGGCAGTTTATTATAGCACTGAAAAACTGTTTTGATTTAGTTAGAATTTTCATTTTTATTATACTGGCTTGGCCAACCTGTGAGCAATTAATATATTACCAATTGTTTAGATGTGACTTTCTTTGTGTGAAAAGTGTTTTGCAATTGTGTTCATATAGTTCTTGGTTTTGTCTTGGAAGACAGACTCCCAAGTATTTTATACTATCTACAATTATTTTAAATGGAATTTCTTGTTTTATCTCTTCCTGTTGGATTTTGATAATAGTATGTAGAAATGCTGATGATTTATGTGGGTTTTTTACAGCCTGTAACTTTCCTGAAATTGTTAATTATTTCAATTAATTTTTTCATTGATAATCTGGATTCTCCAAGGATACCATTCTGCCATCTGTAAAAAGTGAGTTTTGTTACTTTGTTGCCTATTCTAATTCCTTCAATTTCTTTTTCTTCTCTTATTGCTAAAGCTAGCATTTCTAGTACAATATTAAATAATAATGGTGATAATGGGCATCCTTGCTTCACTGAAGATCTTATTGGGAAGGCTTCTAGCTTACTCCTATTATAGATAATACCTGCTATTGGTTTTAGATAAATACTACTTATCATTTTAAGAAAAGCATTTATTCCTATTTTTTCTGCAATTTTTAATAAGACTGAGTGTTGTATTTTGTCAGAAGCTTTTTCTGCATTTATTGAGATAATCATATAATTTTTATTCTTTTTGTTATTGATATGGTCAATTATACTACTACTGTTCTTAATATTGAACTAACCCTTCATTACTGCTACCAGTTCCCACCTAGTCATAGTGTCTGATTTTTGTAATATATTGCTGTAATCTCCTTGATAGTATTTTATTTAAATTTTTTGCATTAATATTCATTAGAGGATTCCTCTTCTGTCTATCTGGGCAATTTATATTTTTGTCAATATTCATTCTTTTCACTTAGATAGTTAGAGATTTATTGGCATACAATTGGGCAAAATAGCTCCTAATAATTGCTTGAATTTCTTTTTCATTGGTGGTGAATTCACCCTTTTCATTTTTGATAAGTTGGTTTTCTTTTTTTTTAAATCAAATAAATTAATGATTTATCTTTCTATTGTTTTTTTTTTGGAAACAAAAACCAGCTCCTACTTTTATTTATTAGTTTATTGGTTTTCTTACTTTCAATTTTTTAAAGCTCTCCTTTCAAGATGTCTGGTTTGGTGTTTAATTGGGTATTTTGATTTGTTCTTTTTCTAGTTTTTTTAAAATTGTATGCCCATTTCATTGATCTGCTCTTTATTTTACTGATGTAAGCATTTAGAGATAGAAATTTTCCTCTAACTACTGATTCAGCTGCATCCCATAAATTTTTAGTATTTTGTCCCATTGTTGTCATTCTTCTTAATGAAATTATTGTTTCTCTTATTTGTTCTTTGACCCACTTGTTTTTTAGGATTAGATTATTTAATTTCCAATTAACTTTTAATCTATGTTTCCCCAGTTCTTTATTGAATGTAATTTTTATTGCATGATCTGAAAAGGATGCATTTAATATTTATGTTTTTCTTCATCTAGTTGTGAGGTTTTAATGTCCTAATACATGGTCAATTTTTGTGAAAGCACCATGTTATTTGAGAAAAAAGGTATATTTCTTTCTATTCCCATTCAGTTTTCTCCAGAGGTCTATCATATGTAACTTTTCTAAAATTCTATTCATCTCTTTAATGTTTTTCTTCTTTATTTTTTTGGTTCAATTTATCTAGTTCTGAGAGGGAAGAGTTGAGGTCCTCTACTAGTATAGTTTTATTGTTTATTTCTTCCTGTAACTCATTTAACTTTTCCTTTAAGAATTTGGATGCTATGCGTTTTGATGCATATGTGTTTAATATTGATATTCCTTCATTATCTGTGGTATCTTTTAGCAAAATGTTGTTTCTCTCTTTATCTTTTTCAATTTGATGTATTTTTGCCTTTGCTCTGTCTGAAATCATGGTTGCTACCCTGCCTTTTTTTTTTTACCTCAGCTGAAGCATAATAGATTTTGTTCCAGCCCCTTGGTTTTACTCCGTGTATGTCTCTGTTTCAAGTGTGTTTTTTTGTAAACAACATATTGTCAGATTCTGTTTTTTAATCTGTTCTACTATTGGCTTTTGTTTTATGGGTGAGTTAATTTCATTTATACTTACAGTTATGATTACTCTGTAATTCTCTCTCTCTCTCTCTTTCTCTTTCAGCTGTCCCTTCTCAAAAGTTGATTTTGATTCTGACCACCGCCTCCCTTAATCAGCCCTCCCTTTTATCAGCCCTCTCCCTTCTCTTATTTCCTTACCCTCCTACTTCCCTGTAGGGTAAGCTAGTTTTCTATACCCAACTGAGTGTTTATGTTATTCTCTCTTTGAGCCAATTTTGATGATAGTAAGGCTCAAGCATTGTCTGCCACTCCCATTTATCCCTCCATTACAAAAGCTATTTTTTTGCACTCTTTAATGTGAGATAATTTATCTTATTTCTATTCTCTCATCCCCCCCCTTCTTCCAGTGCATTCTTCTTTCTTACCTCTTAATTTTATTTTTTTGAAATCAACTGCTCTAATACTGATAAAGTATTTATGAGTTACAAGTACCATTTTCTCATATAGGTATGTAAAACAGTTTAACCTTATTGAATTCCTTATGATTTCTCTTTCCTGTTTATCTTTTTTATGCTTCCTTTGAGTCTTGTATTTGAAAGTCAGATTTTCTATTCAGTCTGGTTTTTTCTTCAGGAATACTTGAAAATCCTTTATTTCATTCAATATCCAATTTTTCTCCTGAAGGATTGTACTCAGTTTTGCTGGGTAGGTTATTTTTGGTTGCAATACTAGCTTCTTTGCCCTCTGAAACGTCACATTCCACACTCTCTAATGCTTTAATGTATAAGCTGCTAAGTCTTATGTTTTCCTGCCTGTGGCTCCACGATATTTGAAATGTTTCTTTCTGGCAATACTGCTTATAGTATTTTCTCCTTGATCAAAGAGCTCTAGAATTTGGGAATGATACTCCTGGTAGTTTTATTTTGGGACCTCTTTCAGGTAATAATTGGTGAATTCTTTCAATTTCTATTTTACCCTCTGGTTCTAGTGTATCAGGGTTGTTTCCTTGATAATTTCTTGAAATGTAATGTCTAGTCTCTTTGATCATGCCTTTCGGGTAGTCCGATAATTCTCAGACTGTTTCTTTGATCTGTTTTCCAGGTTGGTTGTTTTTCCAAAGAGATACTCCACATTTTCTTCTATTTTTTTCATTCTTTTGATTTTGTTTTATCATTTCTTGATGCTTTATGGAATCATTAACTTCCACTTGTCCAGTTCTAATTTTTAAGGATTTATTTTCTTCAGTTAGCTTTTCTACTCCTCTTGCCATGTGGCCAGTTCACCTTTTTAAGTAGTTCTTCTATTCAGTGGATTCTTATACCTCTTTTTCCATTCGGTAGATTCTGGTTTATAAGGTGTTATTGTCTTCAGTAATTTTTGTGCCTTTTTTAAACAAAATTTTGACTTACTTTTCTCAATTTTCTTGCTTCATTCTTATTTCTTTTCCCAATTTTTCCTTTACCTTTCTTATTTGATTTCTAAAATTGTTTTTGAGAGCTTCCAGGAATTATTTTTGGACTTGTGACCAATTAATATTTTTGGCGGGGGGGGGGCTTTGGATACAGCATTTTTGACTTTGTTGTCTTCTTCTGAATTTATGTCTTGACATTTCCTGTTACCAGAATAACTTTTTATGGTCAGATTATTATTATTACTACTACTACTACTACTACTACTACTACTACTACTACTACTACTACTACTTATTAATTATTATTATTGTTTGCTCATTTTCCTGGACTATTTCTTGACTTATACCTTAGTTGGGCTGTGCTCCCAGGGTGGAGGGGGCACTGTCCCAAGCTTTAGGTCTTTCTTGCGGCTGTTTTCAAAGTTAGCTTTGGGATCTGTAGGTTTTCAGTTCTTTCCAGGTGATGTGATCTAAGGAGAGGGGTGGTCACTACTCTTCTGGCCTATGTTCTGGTCTGAGTAACCACAAGCACTCTTCTCCACCTTGGAACTGTGACTATGGTCCCTACTTTCTTCTGCAGCTGCAACTGCTATGATTTTTTACGTCCCTGGAAATGAGATGAGTTCCTGCTCACCTAGGGCTGCTACTGCTAGTGCTCCTTTCTGCCTGGGACCTGAAACCAGGGCCTCTGCTCCCTTGTGAGCAACCACAAGCACTTTTTTCTGCCCTAGAACCATGATCAGGGCCCCTGTTCCTTTGATGCACTGCTGCTCCTTTTCCCCCCGGAACTGTCACTGGAACTGTGTATGGACAATGCAAAAGGGTCTTGAACCCGCTGCCAGCAAAGGGTTTCCTGGAATCTCTTTCTGAGGGTTGTCCAACATCTTAGTGTCTGTGGCTGAGAGTCCCCAAAGCTGCTGCTACTACTGATACAGCCATCTCCAAGGCCTCCTACTGGCTTGCCAGCACATGGCCTGTGCTGCACAGGCCCGACCGCCGCTCCAGTGAGACAGACCTTTCTTGCCAACCTTCTAAGTTGTCTTGGTCTGGAAAATTGTTTCTCCCCAATCTTTGGTTGGTTCTACAACTCTAGAATTTGATTTGAGGCATTGTCTTAAAGTCATTCAGAAGGGAATTTAGGAGAATTCAGGTGAGTTCCTATCTGTACTCCTCCATCTTGGCACTGCCACCATTTTCCCAGTCTTTTTCCACCTCATTCTGCTTCATGCCTTCTGTAATCCAGGGACACTGGCCTCTTCATGCTTCTGGAACATTGCATCTTAACTGATCAGTTTTGGTGACTCTCTATCAGTCTGCAATATTCTTCTTCCTCATGTCTACTTCCTAGCCTCCCTCAAGTGTCAACTGAAGTCCTATTTTCTGCGAGAAGCCTCTTCCAGTCTCCCTTAATCTTAGTGCTTTCCCACTGAGACTACCCTCAATTTATCCTGTATATATCTTATTTGACATAGGTGTCTGCATGCTATCTCTCCAGTAGACTATGAGCTCCTTGAGACCAGGGACTATTTTTTGCCTTTCTTTGTATCTTTAGTACTTAGCACAGTGATAGTTGACTGACTGAAAAAGAAATCAAAATAGCAATGAAGTGTAAAGCAGTTCCAAAAGATACAGAGATAAAGCAAAGTAGATGCTTCTTATGAGGCCCAAAATTAGTCATAGAGTCTGAGCTGTGGCCTTCCACCTATCTCCTAGCTGTGTGACCCTGGGCAAGTCACCTAATCCTGTTTGCTTCAGTTTCCTCATCTGTAAAATGAGCTGGAGATGCAAAATGTAAACCACTCCAGTATCTTTTCCAAGAAAACCCTAAATGGGGTCATGAAGACTTGGACATGACTGAAAGATTGAACAACAACAACAACAACAACAACAACAACAACAGTAACAACAACCGACCTCCTGCAAATCAGACTACAACATCCTCAGTCTTGGATGAAACAGCAAGTTTTGGGGCAGCTAGGTGGTGTAGTGTATTGAGCAGCAGCCCTGGAGTCAGGAGGACCTGTGTTCAAATCCGGCCTCAGACACATAACACTTACTAGCTGTGTGACCCTGGGCAAGTCACTTAACCCTAATTGCCTAGAGAGAGAGAGAGAGAGAGAGAGAGAGAGAGAGAGCAAGTTCTTTTCAGGCCAATGATCTTTTTAGAGCCTCTTTAAACATGGTAGTCTCAATGAACCACATTAGGAAGGGCACCATTTATACCCCAAAAGAGGGAGATTGGCAACAACAGCAAATGAAAAAAGTGAGAGGAAAGTCCACATAAAGGCTTTTTTGATTTTTCTCAGTAGTTTGGAGGATCAGAGATCAGCTCATGAACCAGATCATGCTGAGAAAATCCTGAGGCTAGAAGGAATTCCAGGTGCCATACCTTACATGACCACCAGAGGGCAAGAGAACCCCTATTATCAGGCTATCTAATAAAGTCTGGTTAGAGAAACTGTGCAAGTGGTTTCTCCCTCACAAAGCAGTTGCCTTTTTATGAATTGTGTTAGGCCTTTGACATTTATACTTATGCCTTCTGAAGTTTTCTGAAGGAATTTCATGAAGCAGAATGGCAAGAAATCATATGACTCTCCCCTTCATTCTAGCCCTAGACCATATAATAGTTGATTATTGTATGAGAGTAGACAGTACAATAGGGAAAGTGTTATGTTGGGAGGTAAGAGACCTAGACTTTAGACTTTCTGACTTCCTGTGATCTTAAGCAAGTTAGTGAACCTTTCTGTGCTTTAGACAGTTAGATGGTGTAGTGGACAGAGTGCTGGGCTTGTAGTAAGGAAGACCTCACTTCAAATCCTACCTCAGATATTAGTTGTATGATCCTGGGTAAGTCACTTAACTTCTCCCAGCCTCAGTTTTTCCATCAGCAAAATGGAGATAATAATAGCATCTTCCTTCCATGGTGGCTGTGAGGATCACATGAGATAATGCACACAAATCTTAAGTGCTGTATGAATGCTAGTTATTGTACATTGGAAGAGTAATGAACCTGGAAGCAAGTAGATTTTGAATCATGGTGTTGCTACTTAGGATCATAGATTTGGAGCTAGAAGGGGTCTTAGAGGTCATTGAGTTCAATCCCATCATTTCATATATGAGAAATCCAAGGCTGAGAGAGGTTCAGTGATTTGCCCAGGGTCACAGGGCTAGTGTTTAAGGAAGGATTTGAATTCAAGTCTTCCTGACTCAAAGGCCAGTTCTCTATCCTCTGTACAACCCAGCTGTCTTGACCTTGGGCAATCACTTAGAGAATAATTTTTTCTCTTTAAGACTCCTTTTCCTTATCTGTGAAATAAGGGGGTTGAACTAGATGATCTTTAAGATCCTGTCCAGCTCTAACATTCTCAATTAATAGATGGATTCTCTTTTATTTGAAGTCTATGAGAAAAGGATGAATACTGAAGAGATTAAAAAAAAAGAGAAGCACTGATATTCACAAAAATGTTTGTAGCAGCTTTTTTTGTAGTGTCCAACATCTCCAGTCTCCAGGGAATTGGAGATTGAGGGGGTGTCCAAAAATTGGGGAATGGCTAAACAGTTTATGAAGGTGCTAGAGTACTATTGTGCTGTAAGAAATAGTGAAAGGGATGATTTTAGAAAGACTTACAAAGATATATGAATTGGTATAAAGTGAAGTGAGCAGAACTAAGGCAATAATATATACAATGATGACAATATAGCAAAGATGAACAACTTTGAAAGACTCAGGAACCCTAATCATTATAATGGAATCAACTGTAATTCAAAAGGGCTCATGAAGAAACATGCTACCTAGCTCCGTATAGAGAACTAATGGACTCAGAGTACAGATTGAAGTATGTTTCCTTTTCTTGGACATGGCTAATGCAGGCATTTATTGTGCTTGACTATATATATCTGTAAAAAGTTGTTTGGGTTTTTTTGCCTTTTCAATGACTGGGAAAAGGGTAAGTGGAAGGGAAAGAATTCAGAACTAAAAATAAAATTAAAAATAAAAGCTAAACAAAAGGAGAAAAAAAAAGAAAAGTCTGTATAAAGCTTGTTGGGTACTTTTGATCAGTAACCAGTCAAATTAGATAGATAGTTTCTATCCATTCCCAGAGATCTTCTTTGAATCTGTAAATTTTTTTTCCATTAAGATGAAAAAAACAAAAGAAGAGGAAAAACCATGAAGAAGCAAAATAGGAATAAAAATGTAGATACCATTGAAAAAGTTGACAGGATCATAAGATCACAGATTTCCAGATTGAAAGCACTTCAGAGGTCATCTAATCCATTTCCTTCATTTTGCAGAGGAGGAGATAGGAGTGGGTGACCTGTTTAGGGTCACACAGGTCAAAGAAGATTCATGTGGTAACAGAGAAAGAGATGGTAGTTGGGGATAGAAGACAGAAATGGCAAGAGGTAACCAGTTAGGACAGAGCTAGAGAAATTAGGGAATATTATACAGGATAAAAATTAAGGTGAAGACTGAAGAAGGAAAAGATGGATATAGGGTAGAGAAGAAAAATAAAAGGAAGTTAGATATATAATGATTTCATATATGTAACAGAGATTCCCACCCCAAACACAGCCTTCCCCACTCTGAAGTTATGTGTTGAGTTGGTGTTTGGGTAACTTGTGGATTCCAGGTGAGATTGAAATGCATTGGAAACATCCCTCTAACTTCAGAAACCTCTCATCTTAATGTCTCAGCTCTCCCTTGGTTGCTTGATCTTCCCCAACAGCCTCCCAAATGCCTCCTTCACCTCCTTGTTTCTCAGGGTGTATATGAGGGGGTTTAGTGCAGGAGTTCCCACAGCATAGAAAAGACCAAAGAATTTTCCTTGGTCCTGTGCATAGGGGTTCTTGGGCTGGAGGTAGACAGTGATAACAGAACTATAGAAGAAGGAGACCACCAGGAGGTGGGAGGAGCAGGTCCCAAAAGCTTTCTTCCGTCCTACTGCTGAGTTAATCCTTAGCACAGTCTGGACAATAGCACCATAGGAAACCAAAATGAGTGTCAGTGGCACAACCAGGATGAGGACACTGGCCACAGCCATTTGGATCTCATTGTAGGTGGTGTCCTCACAGGAAAGGCGGATAAGGGCTGGGACTTCACATACAAAGTCATCTACTCTTCTGTGGGAGCAGAATGGTAAACGAAGAGTGGTTGGTGTCTGGACCACAGACTCCAATAGTCCAAAGATCCAGGCTATAGTTGCTAGTCTCTGGCTAAGGCAGGGGTGCATGATGATGGTGTAATGGAGGGGTCGGCAAATTGCCACATATCGGTCAAAGGCCATGACAGCCAAGAGGATACACTCAGTGGTCCCTAGGGCCAGGAACACAAAGAGCTGAATGGCACAGCCATTAAAGCTGATGGTCTTCTCTGGACCCCAGAGGTTGGACAACAACTGGGGAACACAGCTTGTGGTGAAGCAGAGATCTAGGAAGGAGAGGTTGGAAATAAAGAAGTACATGGGAGTGTGGAGTTTGGAGTCCAGGATAGACAGTAAGATGATGAGTGTGTTACCAACCAGAGTCATGAAGTAGAAAGTCAATACTACCACAAAGAGGGTTTTTTCTAACTTGGGGTGGTCAGAGAAGCCCAGGAGAATAAAACCTCCTGGGGAGCTTTTATTATTCAGGCGTAGCCTTTGATCTGGGCTCCGGAAAATGAGAGAGAGAGAGAGAGAGAGAGAGAGAGAGAGAGTTAGTTAGTTGAGACATTTCTCAAGCTTCAAAAATTTATGCTGTTTGTGCCTGTGAACTTGTCGAAAAACAGCAATTAGGGTATTTTTTGGTTCCTTTTCTTATTCAGTGAACCAACTCCATTTAGGTATTGACACCCTCTTCCCATAGATACAATGTTATACATTATATAGTAGCCATTCTTTCAACTCTGTTAACTACCACCACCATCCTCTACCCTTTTGATAAGAAATTTGTGAGTATGAGCAAGAAAACTCAAGATGTCCTGATTAATTGAGTAAAGGGGAGAACATGGACTGTATCCCCTCTTCTTTTCCTATGTTCAGCTCTTTTTAGATGACAGGGATATTACCAAAAATTACAATAAAAAAAAATTCCTTTGTTTAAGAAAATGAAGTTCAAGACCAGGAGAATGTGTGTATAGGATATCTGCTTGGCATTTGTTTTTCTGGGAGCAGGAATGGGAGCAGCACCACCCACACACTTTTACCCTGTTCTCCCTTACACTCATTCTACAAACTTGGGGCAAATGGCTAGATTTAGTCATCTGTTCTGAGTCTGAGAAATAGAATTTTCCTCTTTTGGGAAGCTAACGGGTTCAGAAAGTCTCTTTCACACTATATGTAAACCCACTGAAATGACCCAGAGAAAAGAAATGGAAGACATGATCCATGCATTTGAAAAGCCTTTGGTCTAGTTGGAGAGACAGAACAAATACAGTAATGGGAAAAAAAACAGGAGGAAAATGAAAAATTTTTAAAAAATACATGAATGCAGAGGACACAAGTTCATGAGCATTAGAGTCATAGGGGATCAAGGAAGTTCTTGGGGGAGGTGGCCTTGGTCTTTGGAGTTAAGGAGAAAAGAGCTGGGACGAGGCAGAGTCAGAAGAAAGGCTGCTTAGGCCAAATCTCAGAGGTAAGAGATTGAGATTGTACCGGGTCAAATGGAAGGTTACTGGTGTCTTGAATGCAATAGGCAACACTTAATAGTGGGGTCAGTAGTAGGGTCAACTGCCCCTGAGAGGTCATCTTGGTCATACACTTGCCTCTAGGCAGGATTGCAATGAATTCTTCTCTGACTAATGACAATCTACCATGCCTTTGAAGGCCCCTTCCTTGTGGGATCTACGTATATGTATACATATGTATTGTACCTGTCTCTCTCCATTCCTTGCATTATCTAGCTATCTAATGATTTCTTTGCATACTTATCTCACCTTTTCTCTCCTCTTTTTATTTCTCTTTCTATTCTGACCTGTTTATCTCTGTATCTCTTTAAGCTATCTCTTTGTCTCTTTGTGACTTGTTTCTCTTTGCCTTCTTTCTCTTGCCTCACTCATTTAACAGGACTTTGTCTATAGTATTTGAGTGTACATGGTCTTATGTGATTCATTTTCTCTCTTCCTTCTTTTCTGTCTTTCTCCCCCCTACCTCTGTTTGTAGCTCTCCCCAAACCATCTCACCCAGGGATTCTTGTCTGTTCCATAAATAGGAAACAAAACCTCCTTTTTGCTAACTGCCAAACTTACTGCTCTCAGACAACCAAAGATCAAATTTTCCACTTACCCTGAGTCAGTGACAAAAATCTCCTAGGTGTCTCACTACTGGAGCTCCACTATGAGCCAAAGAGCTCTCAGCCCAGTGCCTAGCTCCAATTAACCCATTAAGATGAGAAAAGAAAAGAAAATAAGGGGAAACTGCTATAAACCACTTTTTCAGAGGCAATGGAGACTATACTTTAGATAGAACTTAAGGGATTCTTACTCAACAAAATCTCCCTGGTCTGGGTAGTTTGGAGCAAAATCTTAAGTAATGGTTGGCTTCTTGGGTGGTAAGGGAAAAAAACTCAAATCCAGAGTAATGGTCACTTTACAATCTCACCAGCTAAGCAAGAGGAAATGAAAGGCACTAAAGAGACCTCATTGTGGTATTAGAAGGAAGTTACAGTGATTGAGGAGGAAGAGGTCCCTGATCTCTCATCCCCTGGAGAGATGTAGCTCATTAATTCTTTGAAGACTCTAGGGAGGGCTTGGGGTGGGCCCAGGATCTAGGCCCCAAGTCAGAAATTAGTTTCTAGGGCTCTTGATGAGGGTGAAGAGAGAAATAGCCCAGGGAAATGAATAGCACAGCAGCAATTGACAATGCCAGATAAAATTGGTTATCTTTTGCCTGATAGCAAAGACCAGAACATCCAGATCCCTCTGTTTTCCCTTTCTCATACACTTGAGGAACCCATGAATCCTTACTCCTTGCTAATCCGTTCTAAGTTTTTAAAGCCTCCAGTATCCCTCTCACCCAGTCCTTTCTCTTGAGAGCCAGAGCATAAGACATAGGTAGGGAGGATTTTGTGGTGTGTGGGAGAGGATGAAGGAAGTAGTGGTAGGTTCTTTGAAGTAAGTCAAATAATTTTCATTTTCTATCCAGATTGTCAGGATTAAGACCTTGGCAGAAAAGATTGTTTATGCAACTATCCAGAGTCCAGAGGACCTTTCTGACTGTTATAAAAATCTGAAACAAAAACTTACTACTTGAGTGAAGGAATTATTACACTTCCCTCAAGAGAAGTGGGCATAATGCACTTTAGCAGCACGTGGGCACTGGTTCAGTGGTAGAATCAACTTTTAAACCATTACTAAGATCCATACTCCAGCCATCAGGGCTAAGATTGGTCTGGTTCATCTGAGTAACACCCTTCCTGGATAGCCCATAGCATGTTCATCCATGTTCTTCCTTGTCATGTTAGGTCATGTGTCCCCCATGATAAAAAATGGTGGCTATCTCCACCCTTGGAGTGGTCAGTTAATATCCAATAAGCTTATTAAGCATGCACAGTGGAGAAAAGCTTTGCCCTGTCGGGGTCCTGTCCTTGAACCCCTCGAGTTTTAACTGGTTTAGCCTCCAGGGCTCTTTCTTAAGGAACTAGTTGTTTACAGAAAGTTTGGAGCACTTTCTAATTGGTTGAGGGACTATCCACAAGATCTTGGAATTTCTTACCCTACTGTGGAAGCCTAACCCCCTAAAATCTTTCTTACAATTCCCCCTTTTCTTTTCTACTAATGATCTGGCTTCCACACATTCCCAATTTCCTTATTTTCTAATCTCTTTAACAGGATTTCAAATTCTCCATCACTGGGGGAAGTCTCAATGGTACTTTTGATCATCATCCTTATATTGGCAGAGCCTGCCATCTGAACTCCCACCATGGGTTCTACTGGGATAATCTTAGTGAGGGACATCTCTATCAATCGTTGTACCAGTCCTCTAATGCATGGAACTATACAGCATCCTGCAGCATTTCAACCACAGTTAGGTTAGCGATAATGGACACAGCCATTCCTTTCCATTTGCTAATCTAGGATTCTAACCATCCCTTTAACCAATTATCTATCCCAGAGTTCTCTGCCAGCTCTTCAGCTAAAATGGTTAAACCTTGCAATGCCTTAGTGATGGTTCTATCTGGGGCTGTGCTGCTGGGCAACATTTCATCAAGGGATTTTGGGGAACAATATGAGAAAAGGAAGGGAGAAATTGACCAATGTATTGACAAATTAAAAGGGGGGGCAGTCCCGTTATTAAGTACAGATACAGAGACCAAAAGTAATGATAAATTGTCCATTTAAAGCTTCAGAAGTAGGCATTGATCAAAATCTCACACCATATACCAAAATAAAGTCAAAATGGGTTCATGATTTAGATATAAAGGCTGATAGTATAAGCAAACTGGGAGAGCAAGGAATAGTTTACCTATCAGATCTATGGAGAACAGAAGAATTCATGACCAAACAGGAGATAGAGAACATTATAAAAAGCAAAATGGGTAACTATGATTACATTAAATTGAAAACCATGCCAATGCAACTAAGATTAGAAGGATGGTAGAAAATTGGGAAAGAAATTTTACAACCAGTCTCTCTGATAAGGGCTTCATTTCAAAAATATGCAAAAAATTAAGTCAAATTTATAAGAATATAAGTCATTCCCCAATTGATAAATGGTCAAAGGATATGAACAGGCAGTTCTCAGATGAAGAAATTAAAGCCATCTATAGTCATGTGAAAAAATGCTCTAAATCACTATTGATTAGAGAAATGCAAATCGAAACAACTCTGAGGTACCACATCACACCTATCAGATTGGCCAACATGACAAAACAGGAAAATGATAAATGTTGGAGAAGATATGGGAAAATTGGAACACTAATGCATTGTTGGTGGAGTTGTGAAATGATCCAACCATTTTGGAGAGCAATTTGGAACTATGCCCAAAGGGCTATAAAAATGTGCATACCCTTTGACCCAGCAATAGCACTTCTAGGGCTATAACCCAAAGAGATCACACAAATGGGAAAAGGACCCACATGTACAAAAATATTTACAGTAGCTCTTTTTGTGGTGGCAAAGAATTGGAAATTGAGAGGATGCCTATCAACTGGGGAATGGCTGAACAAGTTGTGATATGTGAATGTAATGGAATACTATTGCACTATAAGAGATGAGGAGCAGGCTGACTTCAGAAAAACCTGGAAACACTTGTATGCTCTGATGCTGAGTGAAGTGAGCAGAACCAGGAGAACATTGTACATAGTAACAGTCACATAGTGTGATGACTAATATTGATAGACTTAACCCTTCTCAGCAATTCAAGGATCTAAGACATCTCCAAAGGCCTCATGATGGAAAATGCTATCTACATCCAAAGAAAGAGCTATGGAGTTTGAATGCAGATCAAAGCATACTATTTGCTTTTTTTTTCTTGTTATGTTTTGTTTCCTCTTTCTGGTGGTTCCTCCTATTGGTTCTAATTCTTACTTACAACATCACTAATATGAAAATATGTTTAATAGGAATGTGCATGTATAGCCTATATCAGATTCTAATTATTGTTTTAATTGCCTTTTCATTGGTGGTGAATTCACTCTTTTCATCTTTGATACATGTAATTTGGTTTTCTTCTTTCTTTTTTTTTTAAATAAACCAAAGGTTTATTATTTATTTATTGTTTTTTCTTTCATAAAACCAGATCTTAGTTTTATTTATTAGTTCAATAACTTTCTTGCCTTCAATTTTATTAATCTCTTCTTTGATTTTTCAGAATTGCTAATTTGATATTTAATTAGGGAATTTAAATTTGTTCTTTATCTAGCTTTTTTAGTTGTATGCCCAATTCATTCATCTCTTCTTTCTCTATTTATTCATGTAAGCATTGAGAGATACAAAATTTCCCCTAAGAACTGCTTTGACTGCATCCCATAAATTTTGCTATGTTGTCTCATTATTGTCATTCTCTTGGATGACATTATTGGTTGTTCCTCTGATTTGTTGTTTGACCCACTAATTCTTTAGGATTAGATTATTTATATTCCAATTAAGTTTAGTCTATCTTTCCCTGGACCTTTATTACATGTAATTTTTATTGCATCATGATCTAAAAAGGATGCATTTAATAGTTCTGCCTTTCTGACTTGGATTGTGAGTTTTTAATGCCCTAGTACATGGTCAGTTTTTGTGTAGGTGCCATGTACTGCTGAGAAAAAGGCAAATTCCTTTCTATCCCCATTCAGTTTTCCCCAGAGGTCTACCATATCTAACTTTTCTAAAATTCTATTCACCTCCTTAATTTCTTTCTTGTTTATTTTGTGGTTAAGTTTATCTAGTTCTGACAGGGGGAGATTGAGGTCTCCCACTAGTAGCTCACTTAACTTCTCTAAGAATTTGGATGCTATAACGTTTGGTGCATATGTGTTCAGTATTGCTATTACTTCATTGTCTATGGTATCTTTAACAAGATGAAGTTTCTTTCCTTATCTCTTTTAATAACATCTATTTTTGCCTTTGCTTTGTCTGAGATCAGGATTGCTATCCCTGCTTTTTTTTTCTTACTTCAGTTGAAACATAATATGTTCTGCTCTAGACTTCTACCTTTACTCTGTGTATCTGTCTCCCTCAAATATGTTTCTAGTAAACAACATATTGTAGGATTATGGCTTTTGATCCACTCTGCTATCTGCTTCTGTTTTATGGGAGAGTTCATTTTATTCACATTCATAGTTATGATTACTAACTGTGTATTTCTCTCCATCTTATTTCTCTTCCCCCTCCCCCTGTTTATGTTTTTCTCTCTCCTTTCACCTTTTCCTTCCTCACCAGTGTTTTGCTTCTGACCACTGCCTCCCTCAATCTACTCTCCCTTCCATCAGCACCCCTCCCTTTTCTTTCCCTTATTTTTTCTTCCCTCCCTTCTGCCCTACCTTCTATCCACCTCTCCCTTTTTTCCCTTTTCTTCTCCTATTTCCTTATAGAGTAAGATAGATTTCTATAACCTGCATAATGTGTGTGTTATTCCCTCTTGGAACTATATCCAATGAGAGTAAAGTTCAAACAATATTCACCTACCTCCCTTCTTTCCCTCTACTTCAATAGGTTTTTCATCTCTTCATGTGATGTAATTTATCCTATTCTACCTCTCCCTTCCTTTTCTCCTAGTACAGCCGTTTTTTTAACCCCTTAGTTAAATTATTTTAATCATCACATCAAAGTCAACTTATGACCTCACTCTCTGTCTATGTATACCCCTTCTAAATGCCCATACAATTCTTGAGTTACAAGTATCATCTTCCTATTTAGGAATGGAAACAGTTTAACCTTACTGAATAACATTATTTTTTCTTTCCTGTTTACCTTTTTATGCTTCTCTCGAGTCTGGTATTTGCAGATGAAATTTTCTGTTAAGCTCTGGTTTTTTCATTGGGAATGATTGAAAGTCACCTATTTCCTTGAATATCCATCTTTTCCCCTGAAAGATTTTGCTTAGTTTTGCTGGGTAGTTGATTCTTGGTTGTCATCCAAGCTCCCTTACTTTCTGGAATATCATATTCCAAGCCCTCTGATCCTGAAATGTAGAAGCTGCTAAGTCCTTCATAATCCTGACTGTGGTTCCAAAATATTTAAATTATTTCTTTCTGGCTGCTTGCAGTATTTTCTCCTTGATCTGATAATTATGGAATTTGGCTACAATATTTCTTGGCATTTTCATTTCGGGATCTCTCTTAAGAGCTGATCAGCGGATTCTTTCAATGACTATTTTACCCTCTGATTCTAGGACCTTGGGGAAGTTTTTCCTGATAATTTGTTGAAAGATGTTGTCCAGGCTCTTTTTTTGATCATGGCTTTCAGGTTGTCCAGTAATTCTTGAATGATGTCTCCTGGATCTCTTTTTTAGGTCAGTTGTTTTTCCAATAATGTATTTTACATTTTCTTCTATTTTTTTCCTTGTTTTGATTTTGTTTGACTGATTCTTGATGTCTAATAGAGTCATTAGCTTCCATTTGCCCAATTCTAATTTTTAAGGAATTATTTTCTTTAGTAGCTTTCATACCTCCTTCTCCATTTGGCCAATTTTACTTTTAAAGGAGTTTGTCTCTTCAGTGAATTTTTGTGCCTCCCTTTCCATTTGGACAATTCTACTTTTTAAGGAGTTGTTTTCTTCAGTAGATTTTTTCCTATTTGGCCAACTGTATTTTTTAAGGAATTGTTTCCTTTATTCAATTTTTTTCCTTCCTTTTCTAGGCTGTTGACTCTCTCTTGCATACTTCTCATTCCTTTTCCCAATTTTTCTTCTACCTTTCTTATTTGACTTTTAAAATCCCTCTTGAGCTCTTCCAAGAAGGCATTTTGGGCTTGAGACCAATTCATATTCCCCTTTGAGGCTTCAGATGTAGGTATATTGACAATGTTGTCCTCTTCTGAGTTTGTGCTTTGATCTTCCCTGTCACCATAGTAACTTTCTATCGTCAATGTCATTTTTGCTTCTTGCACATCTTGTTTGCCTATTTCCTGGTTTTAAAGTTGAGCTCTCCTGCTGGAGCAAAGAGGCACTGTTCCAAGCTCCTTGCACTGGGGGCCAGGGGCCAGGTCACTTGCTTTGTGCACTGGGGCCTCAGGTACTGGCAACTGGAGGCTGTGAGTGTCTGGCAGCTTATTACTGAGCTGGGGTCCTAATGGTGGTCTCTGGCATGTGTTGAGGCTAGGTGCAGTTTTTCTGCATTTCCCTGAGGCTACCCTGAAGCACATGGAAATCTGGTCTCTGGAGGATGCCTGTTTGCCCTGGGCTGCACTGAAGCACCTGGACGTCTGGCAGTAGGAAGAAGCCAAATTGCCCTTGGCTGTACTGAAGCATGTTGAGATCTGGTCACTGGAGGATGTCTGCCTGCCCTGGGCTGCACCGAAACACATGGTGGTTCTCCAAGCTGGAGTCTGCTGGTTCCACTGGCTTTGTTAAGGCACCTGGGGGATCCTGGTGTTGGCATTTGCCTGTTCCACCACTTTGGGGCTCAGAATCTCCCACTGGTTTGCTGAGGTGGGGCTTGCTACTGGCTTGCTGGGATGCGTCCTGTCCTGGAATGCATTCTCTTTTTACCAAGTGAGACGGACCTTTCTTGCTGATCCTCCAAGTTTCTTGGGTTAAAAGACTACTCCACCCCATCTTTCTGCAGCTCCACTGTTCCAGGATATGTTCTGGGGCACTATTTTATGGTTTTATGGAGGTGAAATGGGAGAGACACAGTGCTTTTTAATCTAGGGAAGTTTTCTGGGGACCCATAAAAGGAGCTCCAGGTATTCCATATGCAAAGCCATGAAGAAGGAGGTGTTCTGTCTATTTAAAGAATAAGGAATAGTACAACTCAACTGTAGCAGATGGATTGTGTTGAGAGCAATGAAAAATAAGTCTAAAAAGTTTGATGAGCCTGATTCTGGTATGTTCTGGTATACTTTCCATATCAGGTCAAACCAACACCTTATCTTACCTTGCTAGGGTGCATTTGAACTCTCCTGAGTGATAAGAGACATAACATCCCAAAACAATCCATTTCATATTACCTATGAAAAGACTAAAACAAGTCTAGCACTGTGTTTTTTACATAATAGGTACTTGATAAATGTTAGTTCATGATGATGATGCTTGGAGGAAGAGAGAGGGTCTAACATAATTTGATTCATTTCAACAAAGTTTGTCCTAAGTAAATGGACCTTCCTTCTAAAACAATTGATCAGATTTTTCTTGGCATAAGAGAAAAGATATGACTGTAGGCTACAGAGAGCAGAATGCAAATGACACAAGGTAATTATGCTGATAATGAGTCATATGAGAGAAGATCTGGATCTCATTGATAAGATTTAGGTAGCAGTAGGCTTTGATGAAGGACCAATCTTGTAAAAAATGGACATGAATAGTACTAGGTTAATTCTGTCCTCCAAATCCTCCATTTCCTCCACCACAATGCATCACAATTCCTGTTGCTTGAGACACCATGTCCTATAGGGATTTCTTTTTCTAAAATTTCCTTTCCTTACCTTGGGGACTTCCTCTCTGGACACCGCCATACCAACTACTAATTGTTGGAATAAGATGCATGGTTGCCCCCAGAGCTTTAGTGTTCACTTCCAGGATACTGAAAGCCCTGACTCTCCCTCTCATCTCTTCATCAACAACTCCCCTGTCCTTCAGCATCAGGAGAGAGGTTACTGCTGCTCCCAGGAAGATTATATATTCTCCTGCTAACCTTTAGTTCATCTCCTGCCAGCTCTCAACCACAGGACTCTTCCCAAGGTACTAGCCCACAACCATTACCACTCCTGTCCAGATTAGACATAGAAGGATCATATCCTCCCTTTGCTATCAGGACAGACGGCATTCACCCCATAACCATCTCCTCCTTAAAGATCTAGGAAGTAATACCTCCAGTCCCTTCCCAGCCCTCAGTCATGCCTTTCAGCACCATCTGGCACTGACATCTAACTTCGATTTATCTTACTGAAGTTTCACACACAGAGGAGCCAGGGAGAAACCAGAAGATGTGTTAGCCAAAAGCTCTGAGATTCAACTCCAGAGAGTAACAGTGAGATGAAAATGAGAGAAGAAGAGATAAAGGTGAGTTTAGTCTTCTGTTGTCTGTAGAATGAGGCTAGGGGCAACATCCTAGATTTGGATGCATTCTGAGGCAATTGAAGCAGTAGGTTTTCTTCCTAACATGGTTCCCTTCATACTGAAATTAATTCCCTGAGTTTACATCAACAAATGGTACGAGTGGAGCAAGGAGTAACAGGAGAACTCATTTTGGTGTCATGGAAAGAGTCCTAGACAAAAAGTT
Source organism: Phascolarctos cinereus (assembly GCF_003287225.1). Classification (NCBI taxonomy): domain Eukaryota; kingdom Metazoa; phylum Chordata; class Mammalia; order Diprotodontia; family Phascolarctidae; genus Phascolarctos; species Phascolarctos cinereus. Next base: position 248,614,754 of record NW_027555958.1, on the reverse strand, counting down.
CAGGAGACCTGGATTCTGATCTTTGAACTTTTTTCACCAGCTGTAACCTTGTACAAGTCACTACACGATGGAAGAGTTCTAAAGGATTCAAAGGTAACTCTCAGCTAAGAAACCAAATTATATTGATGTAGGGGAAAAAAAATCTTGACATTGAATGAGGAGACATAGGTGTGAATCCTAGTTAATGCTCACATTGCCTATGTCACAGGGTTGTTATGATGAAAGCTCTTTGTAAACTCAAGAATATAAATGTGAGCTATGACTATTTGGCTGCTAGGTGGCACAGTGGAGTAGTGGACCTGTACTCAGGATAGACCTGAGTTCAAATATGACTTCAGACACTGACTAGCTTTGTTACTCTGGCAAGTGGTCACTTGACCACTTCCTGCCTGAGTTTCCTCATCTATAAACTGTGGATAATAACAGCACCTACTTCCCGTGGTTGTTGTGGGGACAAAATGAGATAATATTTGTAAAGCACTTCACAAACTAGAAAGTGCTACATAAATGCTAGCTATTATTCTTAGGTGACCAAAATCAAGGGCATTCTGGGGAGAAGCCAGCTCAGAATGCCATGTTACATATACAGACCCTGCAGAGTAATCAGGGAACCAGGAGCAGATTATTTGGGTGTGAATCTGTTCCTGGATGCCTTTATGGTGAAGGGATACAAATCTAAAACTGTACCTGGTTAAAGTGTGTAAGATGTTTATAGGTAATAGTATCATAGATGTAGAGCTTGCAGGGTCTTCAGAGGTAATTTGATCCAATCCTCTCACTCTATAAATGAGAGAACTAGGACTTAAGGTTAAGTGATGGTGGGATCTAAACTGAGGTCATCTGACTCCAGAATCATTATTCCAAGTCTAGGAATGTGAAGGTGTAGGGTGTGTATGTCTGAATTAGGGCATGCAAAATCACAGAATCTGACAGTCATCTTCTAGGACAACCCATACCCCCAAAAGGAAACCCTTTACAAAACCCCCTACAAACAAGTGATCAATCTCTACTTGAAGCCTACTGCCCCTTGGGGCAACCCATTACGCTTTTGGAACCTTTTCATTGTTAATAAGTTTTTCCTCCTAACCATTAAAGAAAAATCTGTTTTCTTGCAATTTCTACCCATTATTTCTAGATCTATCTGATTTTGCTAAGCAGAATAAGAATGTGTCTTCATGTTAGCCTTTAAATACTTAAGACAGGTAAAATGTACCCTTTTCCTTCCGAAGTCTTCTCTTCTCTCCTCTCCTCCCCTCTTCTGTCCTTCTCTTCTGAGTCATCTTTGACTCTTCCTATTGTCTATCCCTAACATCTGTTATCGAGTCTTATTGATTCTAACTCCATAATTAGCTTTCACATCTGCCCCTTCCCTCCACGCAGATTGACATCATACTATTTATTTAGTGTCCTCATTAACTGTGAATTGTGCCCTTATGATTCCTTCCTAACCTATCTCCCTGAATTCAGTCCCTCCACTTAAAAATCCATCCACAACACAGCTGTCAAAGTCATCTTCCTAACGCACAGGTCTGACTAAGTCATTTTCCTGCTCAGAAATCTTCAGCAGCTCATTAATGCCTATATAATACAATGCAAATTCTTTAGAATGGCATCTAAAGGCATCTACAGTCTGGTTCCAACCTGCTTCTTGAGTTTTATTTCACACTTTTCCCTTCACTCACTTTACTTGTCAGCCAAACTGCTAACTGTTCCTATGACCTCCCACCTCCTTGAATTTCCAAGAGTCATCTACTATGTCTGGAATGCACTCCTTCTTCATTACTGATTGTTGACATTCTTTTTTGCCCCTTTCTTCAAGTTTTGTATAAAGGAGGAGGAAATTGAAAGAAGAGAAGAACTCAGACTGAGAGAAGCCTGAGATAAGTTAAACAATGAACCTTGGGGGAAACTGTGAGGTTTTCTTCCTAGAAATGAAAAGAAAGAAGAAAGTGATAGAAACAAAGAATAATAATATAAGGGAAAAATGTTTGTGTGTGTGTGTTTGCGAGAGAGAGAGAGAGAGAGAGAGAGAGAGAGAGAGAGAGAGAGAGGAAAATAAAGAGAGGAAGACAGAGAGAGGAAGATTCATTACAACAAGCTCATATTAGTATAACACTTTACAGTTTACAAAAGTTTTTCTTTACAAAAATCCTGTGAGACAGGGAGTGAGAGGTAGGATGTAAAGAAACCATCATTAATATTTGGATAGCCACCAAGCCCTCCCAAAGCAACTATGTCCCTCTGTTCTCCTTGGAAATACCACTGGGATACGTGGAATTTGTGTGGTAGTGCTGAATATTTTCAGTGTAAGACTGAAAAAGTTTGAGAGAAAATGGAAAGAAAAATATTCAGTGACTATTCTAATCAGACCACCAGCAATCTTCTTGGAAAGTTTTTTGTATTAGCTTGTCTAATGCAAGGGAAGAAAAGAAATGGTACATGACTTCTATCTCAAACAGTCCTAAAGTAAGTCCTCCCCTGATAGAATCATAGGCTGTAAGAACTGAAAATGATATTAGGGAACATTTAGTTCAGCCTCCTCATTTTATAGATGAGGAAAAGTCCAAAACAAAAGAAATCACTTGCTTAAAGTCATAGAGTAGCAGAGCCATTATTTTCTCTTGTTCTATCAGGCAACAATGAGGCCCTAAACATAGTGATACTAGAG